>NC_086444.1:458084811-459482311 GCF_028390025.1 Pseudophryne corroboree | reverse complement strand
AGAGCAAGAAGTAACAAATCTGTTGAATTGTTCATAAGGCACAAGCTGAGCCCTCTAATTTTACATTCTAACAACTTAATGGACACAACAAAGATGGAGGACTTATATAATTAACACACAGCTCTATTTTGCGCGTTTGTATTCAAACCCTAAGTTTGAAAACCATATCGTTCAAAAGATGCACAACTGATCCTACAACTTTAACAATCTAAAGATAGAATTGTTCCGCAGAAAATAATACCAACATTTCATACCTTACCCAAGTGGGTAAATGTAAACAACACTTCTATTCTTCAGTATTGCACACATTGCAAGTACAAACTCCGGACTCCATTCAGAGGGGACCTGTAGTTTTACTCTATTACTTGTAATGTATGCCTCAGAATGAGATAAAATAGCATGTTTCTACGAATTTTAGTTTTGTTAAATGTTGGTAGGTTTGATGTGCCATTACATTGGCTTACATTAAATGGCCCCATCTTTCTGTTAAGAATAGTTTTACAATCACGCTCCCACATTCTGCCCACTTCCTAGTGAAAAGGGTGGTATAAGAGGTGTGATGATGTGATTGTCAGTAAGTCATGTCATTTTGGTTTTGCCACCTCTGCTTCATAATGTGGAATTGCCGCATCCCCACCCTTTAGTATGTAAGCTCTTACAGGCACGGCCCTACTCCATCTTGTTCTTGCCTAGCACACTCCATGTTACCAGCGCTCTGGTGGAAGGGGAGGACCTTCCCTCAGTCCAGGACCTGTACCTGTCCAGAGCTAAAAAGCGGGCAACAAAGATAGTAAAGGAGCAGCTACACCCCGGCCACAGTATGTTTAACTTGCTTCCTTCAGGCAGGTGTTACAGGGCCTTCCCCGCCAGGTCCACCAGAAGCATCAAAAGTTTCTTTCCCCAAGCGGTCCGCCTGCTGAATTCCTGAACATTGACTGACTAGACGTACATGTAACTCACTTGTGTCCGTACAGTGGGGGTAATTCCAAGTTGATCGCAGCAGGATTTTTGTTAGCAGTTGGGCAAAACCATGTGCACTGCAGGGGAGGCAGATATAACATGTGCAGAAAGAGTTAGATTTGGGTGGGTTATTTTGTTTCTGTGCAGGGTCAATACTGGCTGCTTTATTTTTACACTGCAAATTAGATTGTAGATTGAACACACCACACCCAAATCTAACTCTCTCTGCACATGTTAAATCTGCCTCCCCTGCAGTGCACATGGTTTTGCCCAACTGCTAAAAAAAATTCTGCTGCGATCAACTTGGAATTACCCCCAGTATTCCTATCTGTATGACTTTACTTGCCCCCACCTGCTTATCTGTTACCTACTTGGCTGTTGTATAGCAAACCAAAGACAAATTCCTAGTATACGCAACTAAACCAGGACAATAAAGCTGATTCTGACTCTCCCTTGTCTCCTGCTGAATGGGTAACTAACTGACTACTAAACTGACTCTCACCTGTGACTCTGCTGGTACTAATAATCCGAAACCCTGGTGGACTCCTCCATCAGGCCCGTGTCTGCCGCCACTTTACCTGTCAGCAGCAGCTACTTTCCCCAGCCAGCACACGCTGCTGTGTGCTGGCTGGGCTGTGGCGAGTGCTGGGAATCTGCTGCCACTTAGCAGCAGCAGCAGTCTCCCCACTGGATTTGCCCCTGGCTTCATGGAACTTAAAATACTTTCTTTTTCCATGAATTTGTATAAGGAGCCGGCACCATGCCTCCCACAATTAGGTCACAAAAAAAAAGTACTTGGGCCTACCACTGGTCTCTACACCCCTGCAGAGAGTTGACCAGTCTTTGCCCTAGTAATCTGTCCTTCCTAGTTTATCATGTGATATTAATGTTTGGTATTTGATCTATGGCATTCTGCTGTGTATTGCATTTAAGACCTAATACCCTGTTAATGTGAAATGTTTTGTACATTTACTATGTACGGTGCTCGTATTTTGTAGCACCATATAGATAAAATATAATATTATAAAATGTCTGTCCAACATGCCTCATACTTCAGTGAAGAAGTGGCTAGTAAGCCCAAAAGATTACTGCCAATAATAGGAGCTGGAGCAGAGTGCACTTAAGTGAACAACAAAAACTTCTCTTTAGACATTCCAACATTCACTCATAATTACTTTGCGAGAGTCTGTAAAAGAAGTGCACTGCACACTCTATGAATACTAAGGGGGGAATTAAATTAGCAACGGTAATTTACCTTGGGTGTAAAAGGGTGGTAGCATCGGGCTTTAACGCCCCGGGGCTATTCAATGAGAGCCACTTTTCCTTGCCCAGTAAATTCCCCTGCTAATGCCCATTAACTCATAGAATCCAGGATAAATTCCAGAACCTATAGGTTAACACACTAATTTAATTCTCCCCTATGTATGATAACATAACCTCTATTCGTGTTACCAGTTTGCTGGTATTTTAGCGCAAATGCAGTTGTAAGATTTGAATGCATTTTAGGCTTGTTGGGTATTACAGAGAATCAAAAAGGTATTTTATTGTCCTTATAAATTAAAATGTAAAAGGTTGGAGATATACAATTATCTATAGCTTTATATAACACCTCTCTCTATTAGCAAAGTCTCCAGTGGGACATGGTCTACCTCCTCTAAAAAGGAGGCATGGTAACATCATGTGGGGATGTGCCCACATCACAGTTGTGATGGTTAACCTCGCTCACCTCCTCCTAAAACACGCTTGAAGTGCTGCATGTACTGGAGCACCTGAATGTACCTGAGTGCTGCATGTACCTGAATTCACTGTGCACTCGCTCATTATGCCTGTAGGAAGCACTAACAGGAATTTTTAGTGTTCCTGCTAGGCTGTTTCAGCACGATGCTGCACTCTGAACATTTTTGAAATGTGAAAAAGCACCCTGCCGGATCATAAATTGGCCCCTTGTATACAGAATGCAACAGCCAGAGTACATGTAATGATGTAGGTGTATACACCTTGGGACACAATTTCTATCCTTAGTGAAATGGATCGCTGAGGAGGGACTGTAAATGGCATCATTGCTGTGGCTGCCTGCATAACACAGCACTCTGATGAAGAGGGTAAGAACAGGGCAAGCAGTGAGCATGCACTGCTAACACCATTTCCCTAGTAGAAGAACAGACTTATTTTTACCTATATATTTGATCCCTCTGCTTAACTTATCTGGTTTATAACATATAAGAATTATACTTCAGCACTGTAGGAGACATTTATTATCTAATTGTTACGTATATGCTACAACCGACCATTCAAGAAGACTGGATACATACAGCATTTTTATCAGTATAGATGTTGGGTATACATGGGTGTCCTACATGTATGTAGGGGTATATGATACACTAAGACGAACATATATGTATAAAAATTATAAACATATGTGCTATACTTTGTGCACAAACTGTCACATCAAAAATCTGCCCTTCAAACTTAAAATGTGCCCTCCTCAATGATCAGCACCCTGCCCTACAAAAATCCTAGAGTGAACACTACTTTTAGTGATTTAAGCTTATTATTTACAAACACACAATCATCATTTCAGGCTACAGACAGTCCTATATCAAGACCAGAAGTTGCACCCAGGCCAAGAATTGGACTATACAAATGTGAGCACTCGCCCAGTGTGCCAGAGATGAGAAGCAGCATGCCGCTGGAGGGAGTTCAGGGTATGTGTCCTTATACATCTTGCTGTAGTCGCACCAAACAGCCCTGGCACGCCATGTCCCATGAGATGCTGCCCACGTCTTTTTTGCCAAGAATGTGTCTAAGTCACAACTCGATGCGGGTAGGACGCACCAGGAGACTGTGTCGAAAAAAATGCTGATACCCTAGAACGCAGTTACTCAAAAAAGTTTGGGAACCACTGGCATCAAGAGAGGAGGAGGCCTGGATGCAGCCTACATGGGCCCCCTCCTCTCTAGCCAGCAGAGCAACAGACTCTGACACTAAGGTCACTAAGGGACCCTAGCGCTGTCCCAGAGTCTAGTGTGCATGCACAGGTCTCTGGGAAAATTGCGTGGTGGCCATTTCTCTGGCGATTTTCCTACTACGCATGCGCACAATGCCAGGAAAATGCCCGGACCATTTTCCCAGTGGTTTCTGCAGTCCTGCTGCTGCCGGCATGGGACTCTGGAGGGTACATATTGAAAAAATAGGATTTTAATACCTACCGGTAAATCCTTTTCTCTTAGTCCGTAGAGGATGCTGGGGACGCTTCAAGAACCATGGGGTATAGACGGGATCCGCAGGAGACACGGGCACTTTAAGACTTTGAATGGGTGTGAACTGGCTCCTCCCTCTATGCCCCTCCTCCAGACTCCAGTTTAAGTAACTGTGCCCAGGGAGACGGACATTTCGAGGAAATAATTTATTGTTAAACCACGGTGAGCATTTTACCAGCTCACACCTCCAGTATGCCGCAGAACGTGGCATTCAATAGAACACCAGCCGACGGCATGAAGAATATGCAGCAATACGCTGACAGAAAGCGTAACACAACCTGTGTGTAAACACAACCAATAACAGCATAACGAATGCAAATGCATGAATTACGTCAGCAACAGGCTGACTTAAACGCAACACACCATGTGTGTAACCATACCCAATAACTGCAGATACAGTACGCACTGGGACGGGCGCCCAGCATCCTCTACGGACTAAGAGAAAAGGATTTACCGGTAGGTATTAAAATCCTATTTTCTCATACGTCCTAGAGGATGCTGGGGATGCTTCAAGAACCATGGGGTTTATACCAAAGCTCTAGAACAGACGGGAGAGTGCGGATGACTCTGCAGCACCGATTGACCCAGCAATAGGTCCTCATCAGCCAAGGTATCAAACTTGTAAAACTTTGCAAAGGTGTTTGAACCCGACCAAGTGGCTGCTCGGCAAAGCCGTAATGCCAAGACCCCTCGGGCAGCCGCCCAGGATGCGCCCACCTTTCTGGTAGAATGGGTCTTCACCGATTTCGGTAACGGTAATCCAGCCGTAGAATTAGCCTGCTGAATCGTATTACAGATCCAGCATGCAAAAGTCTGCTTGGAAGCAGGAGCCCCAATCTTGTTGGGAGCATACAGGACAAACAGAG
This sequence comes from Pseudophryne corroboree, assembly GCF_028390025.1. NCBI lineage: Eukaryota > Metazoa > Chordata > Amphibia > Anura > Myobatrachidae > Pseudophryne > Pseudophryne corroboree. Next base: position 459,477,225 of record NC_086444.1, on the reverse strand, counting down.
CCTCTGTTGTCCTAATCTGAGCCGTTCTGGCGACATAAATTTCCAAAGCTCTGACCACATCGAGAGACTTCTATTCCGTCAAGGCTTCAGTAGCCACTGGCACCACAATAGGTTGGTTCATGTGAAACGATGAAACCACTGTTGTCAGAAAATTACTGACGAGTTCTCAACTCCGCTCTATCTGCATTGAAGATTAAATAAGGGCACTTGTGGGACAAAGCCGCTGATTCAGACACCCGCCTTGCGGATGCCAAGGCCAACAGCCTGACCACTTTCCAAGTGACGAAATACAACTTCACCTTACGTAAAGGTTCAAACCAATGAGATTGCCGGAACTGCAACACCACGTTAAGATGCCCATGGAGCTCCAGGGGGGCACAAAGGGAGATTGGATGTGTAACCCTCATTTTACGAAAGTTCAAAATTTGTAAAGGAGGTCAATTGTTATTGGAATAAAACCGATAAGACTGAAATCTAAACCTTAATCGAGCCCAACCTAAGACCCGCATCCACACCATCTTGTGAAAAATGGAGAAAACGACCCCACCGGAAATCTTCCGTAGAAGCCTTCTTGGATTCGCACCAAGACACATACTTTCTCCAAATACGGTGGTAATGTTTTTACGTTACGCCTTTTCTGGCCCGAAGAAGAGTAGGGATGACTTCACTGGAAATATCCTTTCGGCTAAGATCCAGCGTTCACCTGAAGATCCGGATACCACGTCCTCTTAGGCCAGTCTGGAACAATGAGGATCACTGAAACTTTGTTCTTTTTACGATCTTTAGCATTTTTGGAAAAAAATGGAAGCGGAGGGGATGCACAGACCGACTGAAAAACCCACGGAGTCACTAGGGCGTCCACCGCTATTGCTTGAGGGTCCCCTGACCTGTAACAATATCTCTGACGCTTCTTGTTGAGGCGAGATGCCATCTTGTCTATTTTAGGAATTCCTCAACGACCTGTCACTTCTGTGAAAATCTCTGGATGAAGACACCACTCTCCTGGATGGAGAATGTGTCTGCCGAGGAAGTCTGCTTCCCAGTTGTCCACTCCTGGAACGAACATCGCTGACAAAGCGCGTATATGATTTTGTCGCCCAGCGGAAAATCTTTCTGGCGTCTGCCATTTCTGCTTCGGTTTTTTTTTTTTTTAGAAAACCTTTATAAACTGCCCTTACCTCTAGACCGTTAATGTGGTGACAAGTAACCTAACTTGACCGTCTTCCTTAGAAGTTTTCCTCCTGTGTGACAACTCCCCCGCTTCGAAGGCATGCATCCGTGGTCCCTAGGATCCAGTCCTGGAACCCGAACCTGCGCTTATGAGAACTGCGCCGCTACCACAGGAGTGAAATTCTGGTCTTGAAAAAACAGGATTATCCCAGGTGGGAACTGGACCACTTGTCCAACAGGTCCCGCTAAAAACACCCTGGCATTTAACCTGCTCACTGAATGGCCTCGTAGGCCGCAACCATCTTTTTCATCAACGGAATGTATTGATGGATTGACACTGTTGTAGGTCTGACCAGACTCTTTTTTTTTTTTTTTTTTTTTAACTGGAAGAAACAAACTCTCATCAGTTCTGTATCTAACATTATTCCCAACGCCGACAACCGCGTCGTTGGGATCAACAGTGATTCTGGCAAGTTCAGGAGCCAACCACGTTGTTGAAGAATTGTCAGGGAGAATGCAACGTTTTGCACCACTTGGTTTCTTGACCTCGCCGTAATCAGAAGAGCGTCCCAGTACAGAATAATAATTACTCTTTTACTATCGAAGGAAAACCATCATACCGCCATCACTCCGGTGAATTGGTAATGACAATCCTGAATAGCAAACCCAGGTAAGCCTAATGCGGAAGAAACCGTAATTAGACCCCCTTTCTCCTTTTTCAGATTGGAGATCTCTGCCCTGAGAGATTCCATCTTGTAGTTCAACTTCTTAAGTAGAACTTTTTTAGGATTTCAGATATAGGATTGGTCTGACCGAGCCGTCCGGCCTCGGGAGCACGAAAAAGCTTGAATAACAGCTTCTTCTTTTTTTTTTGTGTGACCGGGACAGCAGGACAATGACCTGACCCTGACACAACTCTTGTATTGCGTCGCATACTACCTCCCCGTCCAGAGGAGAATCGGTAAGGTCTATTTGAAAAATCGGTGAGGGGAAACGTCTGGTGTCCCCCTTGGGACTCTATTCTGAAAACTCACTGGTCCATGTCCGTTCCAGGACTGATTGAAGAGTATTAGACGTGGTCCCACCGGTGTGGGCTCCCGCAAGGTAGACCCAGCGTCATGCGGTGGATGTGGCAGAAACAGAGGATGATTTCTGCTTCTGCGAACTTGAAAAGGCTGCTGACCTCTTACCTTTTCACCTTCCTCTACCTGCAAAGAAAGGGAAATACGTATCTATTCGGTCGAAATGACTGCATCCTAAAATAATGCATCACCAACGGTTGTGAGGGAACATAGGGCAAGAAGGTAGACTTACCAGTGGCATCTGCCAAGATCAACTTAACAAGGCCATCACCAAACCAGGCTTCACCTTCATAGGGAAGAGACTCCAGTTCTTCTTGGAGTCAGCATCAGGATTTCATTGGTGAATCCACAACGCCCTCCTAATCGAGACCGCCATGGAATTGGCCCGCGAACCCAAGAGTCCTATATCCCTTGTAGTCGCACGGCAGTATGCTGCAATGTTATAGATATGACCCAACTTAAGGAGTACCCTGCATACAACTACTCCCCCATGCGCATGTAATGCAAGTATAATCAACGTACACGCGGACACACAATTAGAGTATCACATATCTTCCTGCATACGATCCTTTGTGACAGGGCCCCGTGCAGAACAGGGGCGACTCTCACTCTTGTCACGGCTGACCCAGAGTTTTTTCAACAAGGCGCCAGCATTCATTATACATTATATATATATATATATATATATATATATTTAAATACACAGATACACACACACACACACACACACACACACACACACACACACACATATATATATATATATGTATATATATATAACTCAATGTGTATGAAACATGTACTGAATGCCGATTTTGTGGATCTAGTCAGGAAACATTATGGTCGATATAAGAAACCGTATTCGTGTCGATCTCAGGGAGTAGTAACTGGGCAAAATAATATTTTTGCGATCCCAAGGGGTCTGAGTGAAATCTATTCTATGAATATGACACCCTCTGTCAAAGTCGAAAAATATCTTGATTCACATGCCTTGTACTAACCCCATGCACATGCCCGCTGCACGTGCACCCAGTCTGCGGTGCGTGTGCATATCCGCAAATTGCGTAAGATCGATCCGGCGATCACGTGCGTGTTATGCGCATTTACGGTAGAGTTTGTGAGCGTGTAGCGGGCGACTCGATCGTAACATATTTAACCTATATAGTGTGTTTTGTAGATAATATTTCCCTTAACAATGTCAGTAAAAATGTTTAGTTTAAATGGTTTGTGGACATGGGGATTCCTCTTTGCATGATATGAAGGGTCAGACAAAGGTTGAAAGGTGGTGTTTAATATCCAGCTGTAGAGTATTTTAATAGTAACATTTCAGTGTTGGTTAGGAAGAGATTGTTCGCTGCTGCGTATAGTTATGCACAAAAGTATGTTTGGAACATTAAATGTATTTGCAGTTTATTACACATGCGGGGGGAATCCAGAGGATACCTCCCACCTGGACAGTTGGAGAAGGACACAGCTCACCTGTTTAAACCCACCTATGACCTTTACTATAATGTGGAGACACATTCCTGTGTCCAATGAACAATGAGATTGTAGGGACCATTGTATTGTGAATGTATGCTGTAAATATAAGGCCCACCATTGCTGGGGCAGTCACTCACTCTCTGCAAGGTTTTCACACTGAAGGCTGGTTCCAGAAGCGCTTGCGAATCATTCCCATGTGTGTAAGTTCACTGTAGCCATTTATTCCCTTTGTGTATGCCATTCATTCTCTCTCTGTGTGCTTGTATTTGCGATCGCATTGCTAATGTTTATATCTTATTTCTTGTTATTCTGTTTAGATATTGATGTTAGGTTTGTAGTGTATAAGCTGTAATTGTTTTCCCCTTTCATATATATATATATATATATACTAAAGAATCTTCTAAGAAGGTGTTGGAACCTTACCAGGTCTTGTGTGTTTCACCAGTTATTATATAGGGTCTCTCTCTTAGCGTATTAACCGCTCATACCATATTCACCTCGTTAAAGGTTTAAGCATTACATCATTGTGGATTTACATTGCCAAGGTTTACAGTATAAGCATACCCTTACTGCATTCATTTAAAAGGTTTAACGGTTATCAACTGTGTGTGCGCCCGCTGTGTGTATTCCGTACACCCAGCGCAGCGTGTGTACGTTACGTGCGTACCACGTGCGAAGTCTTTGTACGCAAATAGCGTACAAAGTGCGTAGCACGTGCACGTGGTTTAGCGGCCATAACGGCTTCACGTTGTTAATACATAGCTTATGTTCAAAGGTAAATATTTGACTTTATCAATTGGCCGCTCGTCCAGTCCACCTCATATCCGCAGTCAAGCGAAACCAGGCAGACTTTATCCGTCAGCAAAGGGCGGAAAGGTAGTATCCCCTGTATCCGTGTTTGAGGATACGGTAGTGCTGATCAGATAAGCGTCTGCTTCGCTTGATTTGTAGGGATTCTGGTGGAATCCGGTTCCAGAAGGTAAGAATGTAAAGCTTTGTTTTTGTTTTTTTTAATCTGTTTAATTTCTGTTTGGTGCCAACTGCGCACGCAAGACACGTAACACACGCACACACCTGTACTCTGCATATCCGATCATATTGTTGCAAAACAAGGTTCAAATGAGTCATATTGTGCTTGATTCAGATTGGATTGCTTATCTGTTTAAGTAGGTTTAAAAGTATTTTTAAAAGTTTGCATAGCTTGATAGTTTTATTTTTAACCCAGGCCTAAAATAACTTCAGGGGCTTGCATGGTGATTTTTTTTTTGTGACAAAGGAAGCCGCATGGTCTGTCCTCCATTTTGTGTAACCCTCATGGATGTGGAAGGGGGAGGAGCAGCGGCCATTTTGGGGAAAGTCATTTTTTTTCAAAATAGCTGATTTTCAGTCTACTCAGGAATAATCAGCCGGCCATGGTCAAAAATAAATAAATCACCATATGAGTTTCCAATGCATTTATTTAACCCATGTCATAATCAATTATAAATAGTTCAGATGGGGCTTAATGAAAGTTAATAGTAAAATGAATATTTGATGTAAGAACGACAGACAGAGATAAAACAAAGTTGTTGTTTTTTTCTCTTTTTCTCTCTTCTTTACCTCCAAGTTTCTGTTGAACTCTGCTACTTGTGAGATGGGCCATTGAAATGCAAATTAACCTGTGTAACTGGTTTTTTTTTCCTAGCAGTGGAAAAAATCACCTTCACAGACAGTCAAAAGCATATTCATATGCAAATTAGAAGCACTGAATAAGTAAATGAGTCTCAGGAAACCAGTGGATGATACATAGATATAATATTATAATTATGTGTGTGTTTACATCAATGTATGCTCTGCAAGATGGCTATCATACTATTGGAAGCATTGATTATTAGATTAATTTAGAATTGTATTGTATCTGTGTATTTTCACCTATCTACCTTTCTGTTTGCCATTAGCATTGATAACGTGCTGAGAAAATTTGCTGCTATTTTAAAAAGTAAAGAGTAATACTTAAGGGAGTAATTGTAAAAACACGCACGCAGCATAGAAGATACTGTGTGGTGTTCGGTAAGCGATTATAGTTGAACATCGTTTACATTTATAGAAGCGTGTTATTTGTGTTACTGTGAGCGTATCTGGACTTTTGTATACGGGTCTCGGGCAACGTGCGAGATTACGTATGCAAACGCAAAGGCCTACACACGTGGCGTATATTACGCAGCGTGCGTACGGGTACGCCCACTAAATTCAAATCACACGATAGCATTGTTTTAGTGTGGGCGGTATAGTAGCCACGTGATAATAGCACAAGTTTGTTCAGTTTCCAAAAGTTTTAGTTTAAAGAGAACCTTTTTCTATTGCAAAACTCGGGGATTGAACTGTTTGCCTGAATGAAAGTAATTTCTGTACAGAAAAATCAGAGTGCATATGAGTGAACAGGAGTGAGTGTGAAAATAAAGGTATTCTTTTTGTGAACCCAGAAATCGGGATCCCGTCGGAGACCACACCAGGTGAGTGGACACTTGGTGGCGTGGGATTGGCTTGCTCACGTTAACATTGTATAAGATAAAGGAGCAATTAGTATCCACAGACAAGAGGACTGCGAAGGTTAGAAAGCGCAGCCCCGGGGGTTGGCGTAGTACCCATATAGGCCCGTTCAGTATAACGCTCCGGCTGAAGGTTTCGCAGCCTAAACAACCGATTCCATTGGTCGCATGGCGAATAAGTAATAGGTACTTATACTCAGTGCGACTGGACCGCACGCTACTGTGTACATTAGTTAGTTCACCTTGATACCCACTAAAATTTGCTGTGGGATCATAGACGCTATTTGTACATTTTAATGTGATTTGTGTAGGTTTTTGTTATTTTAAGGGAGTTTCGCTGTTCACTCAGGAAATCTCCAACAACTAATATTTACTGGGAAGGGTAGCATACTCCCACACGCCCCAGTAAATAGAGGTTATAAAAAGATCCCGAGATTGGGTACGACCAGTGGTGGGCACATTGCTGGAATTCGTATTGGCCAATAGGGGCGTGAGTGAGTGAAGGCACTTGTTGAACTTTCACCGTCGCCTTATCTTTGGGAACTTGGTTTGTTTTGTAAGAATTTGCTGAGACAAAAATATCTGCAAATAATGGGGGCCAGTTGCTCAATTAAGGGACGACCAACAAGGGCTCACGTTGGTATTTGTTGGCCCAAAGGGTCAGCACGGTATATAATGTGTGAGAAATACGGATCACACACACAGGTATTATGCAAAGAATGGGAACGAATGACTGAGGATGATGGAGAACAGTTCCCCAGGGTGGGCAGTTTGATTCCTGAAGTATTGCAAAATCTAAGAAAAAGGATATGTCTAATAAAATCTGCAAAACAGAGGATTAGGCATTATGATTGTTTACAGTTATGGCAACAGGAAGGTGAGATACAAAGGGAATTAGCTTGCACAGCTGGTTACCACCTTAGCAGGAAACACATGGCAACTGGAGAAACAATGGCTACAGAGAATGGCATACTGGGATATGATGATAATAATGCACTTAGTAACTGTATTAACGATGATAAGAGTAAATGTAATAAATGTAATAATGATAGAAGGAAAACTGATAAATGTACAAATTCTAACCCGTGCAAGTTGCACCCCATGTTAAACTTCCCTCAGGATTACAAGCAAGAAAGTGAGCCCAGCACGATGTCGGCACTTTTTCCAGCAGCCATCATACGAGACACCCAGGTGGGCACGGCCCAATCGGTAAAGGCAGTAGTAAAGCCCCCTAACGGAGGGTCAGGTGAGGTCGTGACCACAGGTAAATACGGTATTGTATATTATGCACAGACAATTGCACCGCACATTGTAGAGTATAGAGAGGTAGCGGTTTCTGTATTAATGGATGGTTTAAAGGAAGTGTTGAGAACAAGGGTACAGACCACTCAACCTAACTGGAGAAGTATCTCGGTGGCTGCATTAAGAAAGTCCGCTGTTGGGCACGATCGGAACATCAGCAAACACAGGGAGTCACAGGGGGGTAAGCGAATGACAATAAGTAGACAGGCCCTGACACCGAAGCCACATCAGCTTAAGCCCCAGACCCCTGTGGGTAAGTCGAATGTGATAAAATGTTATAACTGCCAGAGGGAAGGGCATTATGCACGGAATTGTATGTTTAGAGACCCACATAAGGTATATAAACCCCCTAGACAACGACATAACGCACGTAATTGTAAGCAGGGATCATATAGGAAGAATTTTGGTCCGCACCTGTAATTTGCAGCCAGTAAAGTTGATCATTAGCCTTGATAGTAAGCCTGAGGTTACAGTCAATGTAATTGGGAGGTCAGTTCCTTGTAGACACAGGGCCGGCCGGCCGGGTAAACTATGTAATTTATCTTTAAATGTTTTCTTCTCATCTCTAACGTTCACCAACGGAACTCAAACGTCACATGACTACTTGGTCTTTTCAGAGGTCTACCCAACCCCAGTATATCTTACCAGCATCGTTGTGTTTGGCCAGACGCAAAGGGTGGAGAGTGGAGATACTGGTGGGGGAGACTGTGCAGAGATACCGGTGGACATGTTGATGCGACAGCCTGTTGATGAATCTGACAATGTTTTTCTTTTCTATTTGTTCTCTCTCTCTTTTTGTTCTTTCATGTTGTACGGATAGTATGTCACACCTCAGTTAGACAAATGGTAATGCAAGATTTATGCTCCTTACAGAAAGATCGCTGATTTGGAAAGAATATTGTATCACCGGCGTGTTCCTTTTGGGAAGACTGAGAGACAGCACCTTTGAGATGACAGCCGAGCAAGAAGAACAACAAGACTAGAGGACAAATTATCGTAACAAGTTTCTTTCCCCTTCAATTATTTTCTGTACCCCCATTACAACTTTCCCTTTCTCCTCCTGTAAGATGGACTCGCCTCAAGAGACTGCAGTCCGTGTTTTCCTGTTGACCCTGTTGTTGACCAGAGCAGTCTGTTTCGGTGAGAGTACCAGTAAGGTCGAAAAAGGATCTGGAATGGGTTCTGATGATCAGGATGGACTCGTAGAATTCCAAGAACCACACAATCACCGAGCAAAGGCGAGTATCAGAAAACGATCTGGTAGCCATGACATTAAAAGTCATTGTGAAGGATTGTTACTGAAGAGAACTGCATCTGTAGGAATTGTGAAAATATAATTGAGGACGGGTGCATCCAGAGATGGCAGTCCAGCATTAATATCGATATGGACCGTCATCCATTGAGTGACTATCACTCATTAGTGCGTAAGGTTTTAAACCAAACAGAATGCTGGGTGTACTCACAAGCACCTCAAGGTCATAGAAAGTCAGGACTAGTGCCATACTCTTTAACGATAGATGAGGTACTTGAGTTAAAGGGTGGGAGACCGGTGGACAAGAGATTTAATATTTCTAGTCCTCCTAGTTTGAAGCTCCACCAATACCATATAGATAGGTCCCTAATATGTTTTAACATTTCCAATCCCCGAAAGCCGGGAAATTGGGAAGTGTCATGGAACAACCAAACCATGACATTTTCACATAGAGCCGACAGAATGCCCATAGACTCAGAACTTATACGCCACATAGCCAACAGTGGAAAATATTTCCGGTATAGGTACACTCTAGGAAGTAGGACCATGCGAGTTGGAGAAGTATCACCAGGATACTGTGCACATGTCATACAGCCTGATACGTGTACTAGACAAATGAAAGAGTTAGGGATAGGACTGTTTTCATGGAAGGTTTGTAATATGGTTATGTCATTTTCTATCCCATATGTCCTCCCTGATGATGCATATTTCATATGTGGGAGGAAGGCGTATAAGTGGCTTGCCCCAAACTCAGAGGGATTGTGTTACGTTGGAAAAGTATTGCCTGAAGTAATGACCATTACCCATAACAAAATGAAAGACATTCACCGCAATGCTCAAGCTCCTTACACTCACTACGAACACATCGTTAAAAGACACCTTGTAGATAGGACAGAGCATGCGGCCTCTGATTTGATTCACGAATCCACCGGGATCCAATTCCTTCTCGCGATAGATATCACCCGTACCGCCAGAGGAGTTATAAATTTTAGGTATATTAATGCGCTAGTGAACCTTATAGACAATATCACCGAAATATATGATGACATCTTCAGGTATACTGGGAGAGAGCTGCAAGCCTACAAAACGGAGCTGGTCCAGCATAGAATGGTTCTCAATTACCTCACAGCAGTAACAGGCGGGTATTGTGTCACCCTAGCAACTCAGTATGGTGTGAAGTGTTGTACGTATATCACAAACAGCACTGAGGACCCAACAGAGGTCATAGATCAAAAGATGGACGATATATTGCAATTAAAGTGGGAGTTTCGAAGGAGGCACAATCTTACACTCGCTGCTGTGGGTAATGAATTGACTGGCTGGTGTCAGCGTCCGGAGTCTTACCGGTACGCTGGGGCCGCGGGGCTGGCTTCCTTGGCGTTGTGCGGGCAGCGGCGGAGGTGGGCAGCTGCGCCGGATCCGTGGGCAGCAGTAGCGGAGGTGAGGGGGTCCGCTCGTGGCGGTGGGACGCCGCTACAGCGGGTCGCCGCTACAGCGGGTCGCTCTTGCTGAAACGTTGCTTGGAGACCAGGGGCAGTGAGCAATGTGGCTTTGCAAAAAGGTCTGCATTACTGGGCGCCGCCATGTTGGAGACCAAGTTTTAAGCATAGTTCCTGTTTCCTGTTTCTTCCAGCCAATCCAGGGGAAGCTCTCCCTATAAAAGGGGGCTGGTTTAGGACAGGGATGTCAGTGCTTCAAGTTACAACCCTGTTGTAGGTGCTTTAGCCTGTGCTCCCAGGATTCCTGCTGTATCTTGGTTCCTCCTGATCCTGCTTGGTCGGCTCTCTGTTGCTGCTGCAGCCCTGCCGTTTCTTGCCTGCTACTGCCTGTGGAAGCGCTCCTGGAAAACCCGGTCGAGTAAGACTCTTTGGGCACAGTCGGCCCCGGGTCTTCTGCCTCGTCTTTCAAGCCACACTCCACAGATCTCCTTCACCAGCCACGCCTTTGTACTACTGACCACAGCCTGCAGATTATTATCTTCAAGCCTCGTTTTCCAAACCACAGTCCACAGTCCTTGTTTCCAGCCACGTTTTCAACTACCATCCACAGTTCATCATCTACAGTCTCGTCTTTCAAATCACAGTCCGCATTTCTTCACCTCCAGCCACGTCTTTAACCATTGTGCTTCAGCCTCAGTTCCCTACCTCAGCTCTGTACATAATAAATACTTTCCATTGACTCTCAAACCCCGCCTACGTTCTTCATTGCTCCGTGTCCCATGCGAAGGAACTATATCCAGCCCCCTCATCTGGTTCATTCACAGCCTGCTACCTCCTCGGGCAAATCTCAGCTGCCGGATCCTCAAACCCTGCCAGACGTGACAGTAAGCACTGACCCAATGGATTCGACGGGTGATCAGGCCTCAGGAGGGGATTCAACTGCAGATATCTGGTCTCGCTTAAGTAAGCAGGAGGCCACACAATCTCAAATCGTGCAGTTCATGCAGAGTATGTCCGAACGTCTCAATTCTCTCTGTGTTGCCATGACGGCACCTCAAGTATCTACAGCTGCTCCCACATTGGCACCTCCGGTCCTGCTTCCTCCTGTACCAGTACCACTTCCACGTTTGCATTTGCCACCTCCCAGTAAATTTGATGGGAATCCAAAACAATGCCGCGGGTTTCTTAACCAGTGCGAAATCCAGTTCGAACTACAGTCGGCCAACTTCCCATCAGCACGAACCAAAGTAACCTATATAATTTCTTTACTTACCGGGCAAGCGTTGGAATGGGCTTCACCTTTGTGGGAGAGGATGGATCCCATCTTATCTAACTATCCGGAATTCATGGCCACCTTTCGAAGAATCTTCGACGAACCGGGCAGGACTTCTGCCGCCTCATTGGAGATCCTGCGCCTGCGTCGGGGCACGCGTACGGTCAGTCAGTACGTGATCCAGTTTCGCACCCTTTCCTCAGAACTGAACTGGAACGAGGAGGCTCTCATTGCAGCTTTCTGGAGCGGTCTCTCCGAAAAGATCAAAGATGACCTCGCAACTCAGGACGTACCTGATAAGTTGGATAAACTAATTTCTTTATGCAATAAGTTAGATCTGAGGTACAGAGAACGCTGTATGGAGAGGTTGCGGTCAGATCGCCCTAAGCCTAGAGTTGTTCTTCCACCAACACCATCATCACCAACTGTGGAAGAACCCATGCAGATTAATCGCTCCCACCTCTCCAATGAAGAACGTCAGAGACGGCGACAAGGGAACCTTTGCCTGTATTGTGGTGCATCTGATCACTTTGTTAAAACTTGCAGTCTACGTCCGGGAAACGCCCGCTCCTAGTTTGTGCTGGAGAGGTCAAGCTAGGAGAATTCTCGGAATTACATACCAAGAAAGAGTCTGTCCTGTTAACCCAATTGGAGCTCCCTTCTTCTTCTCTTCTCATCCCTGCACTATTCGACTCCGGAGCCGCCGATAGCTTCATTACGTCAGCTCTGGTCAAACGATCTGGAATACAAACGGTTCCTTTGGATCGTACCATTTCTGTTACCGCAGTGGATGGAAGTTATATCCCAGAGGGTATTATATCCTTTCGTACTATTCCTCTCAAGATGAAGGTCGGAGTTCTCCATTCAGAAAAGATCTCTTTCCTTGTAATTCCTAAAGCCTCTCATGAACTAATCCTAGGGTTTCCATGGTTAATCAGACACAATCCCCACATAGATTGGCAAACTATGGATGTTCTCTCTTGGGGACAAGACTGCTTTCAGAACTGTTTACCTTCAGTTAGACCTCTCTGTTCTTCCAACCCTTCCAGCCTTCCTGTGGAGTACCAATCTTTTCAAGATGTTTTCAGTAAGCATGGGGCGGACACCTTGCCTCCGCATCGTACTTGGGATTGTCCCATTAAGCTAGTATCCGGTAAGACTCCTCCCCGAGGTCGAATTTACCCTCTCTCACTTCCCGAGACACAGGCCATGTCGGAGTATATACGGGAGAACTTGGAGAAAGGGTTCATCAGGTCTTCTACATCTCCGGCCTGAGCAGGGTTTTTCTTCGTCAAAAAGAAGGATGGGGGGTTGCGGCCCTGTATTGACTATAGAGGCCTCAATGACAGAACAATTAAGAACAGATATCCGTTACCTCTGATTCCAGAACTGTTCGACCGTGTTAAAGGAGCCACTGTATTTACTAAGTTGGACTTACGGGGGGCCTACAATCTTATACGTATTCGCCCAGGGGACGAATGGAAGACGGCATTTAATACCCGCGACGGCCATTACGAATACCTGGTAATGCCTTTTGGCCTATGCAACGCCCCAGCCGTCTTTCAAGAGTTCGTTAACGAAATCTTCAGAGATCTCCTCTATGACTGCTTGGTAGTGTATCTGGATGACATCCTCATTTTTTCTAGGGATCTGAAGACCCACCGGGAACAAGTCAAAGAAGTGTTAACTCGTTTACGAAGGAATCAGTTATTCTGTAAGTTAGAGAAGTGCACCTTTGAAGTACCCACGATTCCATTCCACGGTTACATTCTTTCAGGGCAGAGGTTACAGATGGACCCCGCTAAAGTCCAGGCGATTCAGGATTGGGCACTTCCAGCTACCCTTAAAGGAATTCAACGTTTCCTGGGGTTTGCTAACTTCTACCGAAGATTCATTAAAAATTATTCTTCTGTCATAGCTCCTATAACCGCATTAACTAGGAAGGGAGCTGATCCTGCCAAGTGGTCTCCGGAGGCTTTGGAAGCTTTTTCATCTTTAAAGGAGGCCTTCACGACTGCTCCAGTTCTTCGACAACCCGATCTCAGCCGTCCGTTCTTGGTGGAGGTTGATGCCTCTACTGTAGGAGTAGGAGCAGTATTATCCCAGCTTTTCGAGGACAAGAAGGTCCATCCTTGTGCATTCTTCTCACGAAGATTCTCCCCCGCTGAACAGAATTACGCAATTGGGGAACAGGAATTACTGGCAATTAAGCTGGCCTTTGAGGAGTGGAGGTTATTTGTTGGAGGGAGCTCAGCATCCAATTTCGGTGACCACGGATCACAAGAACCTCCTGTATCTACAGTCAGCCCGATGTCTGAACCCACGCCAAGCAAGATGGGCACTCTTCTTTACCCGTTTTAATTTTAAACTCAGTTACAGACCAGGTTCCCTCAACAAAAAGGCAGATGCATTATCTCGCTCCCTAAGTTCAGAAGAACCCTCTGACCGTTCAAAAGAGCAATTTATCCTGGAATCCACCTCTTTTTCTGCAACTAATACCTCTCCACTTCCTCCTCCAGGGAAGATCTTCGTTGCACCAAATCTTCGCAAAAAACTTCTTACATGGGCTCACTCCTCCTCCTTCATGGGCCATGCAGGCGGTCATAAGACACTTAAATTCATTCAACGCTCCTACTGGTGGCCTCATCTCAGGACTGACGTTCAGGAATTCGTAGCTGCCTGTCCAAAATGTGCCCAGCATAAAAGTCCCAAAGGTCCACCAGCCGGGTTACTCCATCCTTTGCCGGTACCACTAAGACCATGGACGCATATTTCTATGGACTTTATTACAGATTTACCTATGTCTGGTGGGCGGAACACCGTATGGGTCATAGTTGACCGATTCTCTAAAATGGCACACTTTGTTACTCTGGCTAATCTTCCATCTGCATCCCAGTTGGCAAAATTGTTTATAGCAGAGATCTTTCGACTCCATGGTCTACCCCAGGAAATCGTGTCTGATAGAGGTCCTCAATTTGTGGCCAGGTTTTGGAGATCCCTATGTTCTGCTCTTGGCGTGAAATTAAACTTCTCAGGATATCATCCTCAAACGGATGGTCAAACAGAGAGAGTGAACCAGGATCTGGAGACTTTTCTGCGTTTATTCATGTCCTCCTCACAGGAAGATTGGCTGGACTTCCTCCCGTTCGCAGAATTTGCCCATAACAATCTTTATCACTCTGCCACAAAATCTTCTCCATTCTTCATTAATTATGGTTACCATCCAAGAGTTCCTGACTTCCAACTTCTGCCTACGCTCGAGGTTCCGGCCGCAGAGTCAACACTTCGTCAATTTACTGAAGCCTGGAAACAAGTTCACAAGACTTTGCTCAAGACATCCAAGAGATATAAGACCTATGCAGATCTGAAACGAAAAGCTGTACCAAGCCTTAAGGTAGGAGATCGGGTTTGGGTTTCCACACGTAACCTAAGATTAAAGGTTCCTACAAAAAAGTTTGCTCCCAGATTTATTGGGCCTTACCCAATCGAAAGAGTGTTAAATCCTGTGGCTTACAAAGTGAAATTACCTCCGCAGTTAAGAATTCCTAATGCATTTCATATTTCTCTCTTAAAACCACTGGTACTTAATCGGTTCAGAGCCGCTCTGCCTAAATCACCCAAGATCCAATCAGCACATGGAGATGAATTTGAGATTCACAAGATCCTCGATTCTCGCAGACATTATGGTCGCATCCAGTACCTTGTCGATTGGAAAGGGTATGGGCCAGAGGAGAGATCTTGGGTAGATACAGAGGATGTCCATGCTCCAAGACTTCTTCAGACATTTCATGCCAAGTTTCCAACTAAACCACATAGGTGTCCGGAGTCCACCCGCAAAAGGGGGGGTACTGTCAGCGTCCGGAGTCTTACCGGTACGCTGGGGCCGCGGGGCTGGCTTCCTTGGCGTTGTGCGGGCAGCGACGGAGGTGGGCTGCTGCACCGGATCCGTGGGCAGCAGTAGCGGAGGTGAGGGGGTCCGCTCGTGGCGGCGGGACGCCGCTACAGCGGATCGCTCTTGCTGAAACGTTGCTTGGAGACCAGGGGCAGTGAGCAATGTGGCTTTGCAAAAAGGTCTGCATTACTGGGCGCCGCCATGTTGGAGACCAGGTTTTAAGCATAGTTCCTGTTTCCTGTTTCTTCCAGCCAATCCAGGGGAAGCTCTCCCTATAAAAGGGGGCTGGTTTAGGACAGGGATGTCAGTGCTTCAAGTTACAACCCTGTTGTAGGTGCTTTAGCCTGTGCTCCCAGGATTCCTGCTGTATCTTGGTTCCTCCTGATCCTGCTTGGTCGGCTCTCTGTTGCTGCTGCAGCCCTGCCGTTTCTTGCCTGCTACTGCCTGTGGAAGCGCTCCTGGAAAACCCGGTCGAGTAAGACTCTTTGGGCACAGTCGGACCCGGGTCTTCTGCCTCGTCTTTCAAGCCACACTCCACAGATCTCCTTCACCAGCCACGCCTTTGTACTACTGACCACAGCCTGCAGATTATTATCTTCAAGCCTCATTTTCCAAACCACAGTCCACAGTCCTTGTTTCCAGCCATGTTTTCAACTACCATCCACAGTTCCACAGTTCATCATCTACAGTCTCGTCTTTCAAATCACAGTCCGCAGTTCTTCACCTCCAGCCACGTCTTTTACCATTGTGCTTCAGCCTCAGTTCCCTACCTCCGCTCTGTACATAATACTTTCCATTGACTCTCAAACCCCGCCTACGTTCTTCATTGCTCCGTGTCCCATGCGGAGGAACTATATCCAGTCCCCTCATCTAGTTCATTCACAGCCTGCTACCTCCTCGGGCAAATCTCAGCTGCCGGATCCTCAAACCCTGCCAGACGTGACAGCTGGGTGTCATGGTTGAACCCACGAAATTGGTTTTCAGGTTTAGGAGAATGGGCTCAAGGCGTTATCATGGATGTAGGAAAATTCCTCGTGTGTATCCTGGGAGTTATCATACTGATTGGTCTGGTATTCAGATGTGTTCAGATTTTAATGAATTGCAAGCGTAGTACGAAGGTGATGAGTCTGAGGAGTGAGGGCATTGTAACAACAACTAGCTTAATTTATGACCCGTCAATCGAGACAATGTTGTGATAAAATGTGATTCCACGGTCCGTTTCTTTCACCCGTTTCTCCTTTGATTTTCTCCGAGGTACCAAGAAATCCACCTGGAAGAAGAATTCGATGACCTTTTATACAGACCACTGATGAACTGTGTCACAGACACCTAATGAGCTTTAGAGACTGTAATTCTTTTTATGGACACTTGAAGAAGCTTTGCTTGCCAATTACCGCAAAGCTACAGTAAAGATACGACAACCAGACAAGATATCAGACAAGACATCAACAATACTCCAATCGGCGACCACATACATAATCATATGAATGCATTTATAACGCATGTTTCTTATCTTCATCTCTACTATCTTCAGGTAGTGACACACATAGTCGACAGGTAATATAGGCACATACATTAGCACTCACATATTTTCCCCTTTCATGTATCATCAACTAATGTGCACCCCATTTGTTGTAACCAAAAGCCGAAAAGAGCTCGGTAGAGTTTGACAGCCCATCCACAGACCCTTAATACGGGATAAGAAGGATTCAATGTATACTTCGCAATACCTCGAAGCTTGATTTAGAACACGTAAGGCACGATGATACATGACCCCTCAGACATGGATTTCATACACACATGCTATTACTATCTCACTAGGTCATACATTTCCCACCTCCTCCTCTCCTCCCTACTCCCAATCATAATGAGGTATTTCATGATAACATATATTTTTCTGTTTGATTATTTAGATAGTGGCAGTTATTGTTGACTGCCAAAGGGTGGACTGTCAAAGTCGAAAAATATCTTGATTCACATGCCTTGTACTAACCCCATGCACATGCCCGCTGCACGTGCATCCAGTCTGCGGTGCGCGTGCATATCCGCAAATTGCGTAAGATCGCTCCGGCGATCACGCGCATGTTATGCGCATTTACGGTAGAGTTTGTGAGCGTGCAGCGGGTGACTCGATCGTAACATATTTAACCTATATAGTGTGTTTTGTAGATAATATTTCCCTTAACAATGTCAGTAAAAATGTTTAGTTTAAATGGTTTGTGGACATGGGGATTCCTCTTTGCATGATATGAAGGGTCAGACAAAGGTTGAAAGGTGGTGTTTAGTATCCAGCTGTAGAGTATTTTAATAGTAACATTTCAGTGTTGGTTAGGAAGAGATTGTTCGCTGCTGCGTATAGTTATGCACAAAAGTATGTTTGGAACATTAAATGTATTTGCAGTTTATTACACATGCGGGGGGAATCCAGAGGATACCTCCCACCTGGACAGTTGGAGAAGGACACAGCCCACCTGTTTAAACCCACCTATGACCTTTACTATAATGTGGAGACACATTCCTGTGTCCAATGAACAATGAGATTGTAGGGACCATTGTATTGTGAATGTATGCTGTAAATATAAGGACCACCATTGCTGGGGCAGTCACTCACTCTCTGCAAGGTTTTCACACTGAAGGCTGGAGGCTGGTTCCAGAAGCGCTTGCGAATCATTCCCATGTGTGTAAGTTCACTGTAGCCATTTATTCCCTTTGTGTATGCCATTCATTCTCTGTGTGCTTGTATTTGCGATCGCATTGCTAATGTTTATATCTTATTTCTTGTTATTCTGTTTAGATATTGATGTTAGGTTTGTAGTGTATAAGCTGTAATTGTTTTCCCCTTTCATATATATATATATACTAAAGAATCTTCTAAGAAGGTGTTGGAACCTTACCAGGTCTTGTGTGTTTCACCAGTTATTATATAGGGTCTCTCTCTTAGCGTATTAACCGCTCATACCATATTCACCTCGTTAAAGGTTTAAGCATTACATCATTGTGGTTTTACATTGCCAAGGTTTACAGTATAAGCATACCCTTACTGCGTTCATTTAAAAGGTTTAAAGGTTATCAACTGTGTGTGCGCCCGCTGTGTGTGTATTCCGTACACCCAGCGCAGCGTGTGTACGTTACGTGCGTACCACGTGCAAAGTCTTTGTACGCAAATAGCGTACAAAGTGCGTAGAACGTGCACGTGGTTTAGCGGCCATAACGGCTTTACGTTGTTAATACATAGCTTATGTTCAAAGGTAAATATTTGACTTTATCACCCTCCATAAATATTACTACGTCTGTGTTCGTGCCAGACCTATGCAACCTTACTATACATACATACACATATAGGTATAGCCTTTTCTGATATCACATTTCATGACAATTTTTACCCAGTCAGATATAGTTGGTGCCGACAGGGTCACCCCCACACGTCTGTCTCCCATATAGATTTCTCTTGGGAAGAACATACATCTACTGACATGTTGACACTTGCTTACATGTACCAAGTACCATTAGGAGTCGGCGGTGCCAACAGTCATTCCCACAGCCGTTTGTGGCAGAGCACTCAGCCTCAGATATGCCGACACACGTGTACCAAACACCCACCGACATTACACTGGCTATAAGGGATAGACCCCAGTACATTCTGTCAGGGAAACACAGTTTACCAGCTCATTTCCACAGCGCTCATTACATAGTGTGCTTTTTATTTTTAACTTATATTGCACCAAACAACTGTGCCCCCCCCCCCTCGTTTTTCACTCTGATCTGTACAGCAGTGTTTTGGAAGGACCAGCGTCTGTGAGGAGAAAATGGCGCTGAAATGATCTGTGAGGGGTAAGCCCCGCCCCCTTAATGGCGCGCTTCAGTCCCGCTATTTCTTACATATATTTATACTGGCGGGGGTTAAATATAGTGCCTAGGCACTTATATATATTCTTATATATTCTTTTGCCAGACTCTGTTGACAATTTATATGGCGCCCACCTCCCCCCGCACTCTACAGTGCCTGTGTGTGTGGGAGCATGGCGCCGGTACCTCAAAGCCGTTACTGAAGTCTTCTGATCTACTTCTACTCACCCGTCTTCTGACTTCTGGCTCTGCAAAAGGGGTGACGGCGGGTTCTGGGAACGAGCATCTAGGGGTACCTAGCGATCAGACCCTCTGGAGCTAATGGTGTCCAGTAGCCAAAGAAGCAGAGCCTTGAAACTCACAGAAGTAGGTCTGCTTCTCTCACCTAAGTCCCACGATGCAGGGAGACTGTTGCCAGCAGTGCTCCCTGAAAATAATAAACCTAACATAAAGTCTTTTCAGAGAAACTCAGTAGAGCTCCCCTGTGTGTGACCAGTCTCACTAGGCACAGAATCTAAACTGAAGTCTGGAGGAGGGGCATAGCATTAGGAGCCAGTTCACACCCATTCAAAGTCTTAAAGTGCCCATGTCTCCTGCGGATCCCGTCTATACCCCATGGTTCTTGAAGCGTCCCCAGCATCCTCTAAGACGTATGAGAAAATGGTATAGGGTGTGCAGTGTGGACACCACACACACTGCACCCATTATAGATATGCTAGTGCATACGAAGTGCTACAATGCTGTGGCTTTTTTCCATGTTAAGATCCATTTTGCCTCATATGCTATACAGACTCAGTCGCAAATAGATATACAGGTTGAGTATCCCATATCCAAATATTCAGAAATACGGAATATTCCGAAATACAGACTTTTTTGAGTGAGAGTGAGATAGTGAAACCTTTGTTTTTTGATGGCTCAATGTACACAAACTTCGTTTAATACACAAAGTTATTAAAAATATTATATTAAATGACCTTCAGGCTGTGTGCATAAGGTAATTATGAAACATAAATGAATTGTGTGAATGTACACACACTTTGTTTAATGCACAAAGTTATAAAAAATATTGGCTAAAATTACCTTCAGGCTGTGTGTATAAGGTGTATATGACACATAAATGCATTCTGTGCTTAGATTTAGGTCCCATCACCATGATATCTCATTATGGTATGCAATTATTCCAAAATACAGAAAAATCCGATATCCAAAATTCCTCTGGTCCCAAGCATTTTGGATAAGGGATACTCAACCTGTATAAGGGTCAACTTAATCAGCAGTCTCATGGTGCATAATAGTTTATCAGTATTGCGAATGAGACACATTTTAAGCAGAAAAATAATAAGAATTTACTCACCGGTAATTCTATTTCTCGTAGTCCGTAGTGGATGCTGGGAACTCCGTAAGGACCATGGGGAATAGACGGGCTCCGCAGGAGACTGGGCACTCTAAAGAAAAGATTAGGTACTCTCTGGTGTGCACTGGCTCCTCCCTCTATGCCCCTCCTCCAGACCTCAGTTAGGGAAACTGTGCCCGGAAGAGCTGACATTACAAGGAAAGGAAATTTGAATCCAGGGTAAGACTCATACCAGCCACACCAATCACACCGTACAACTTGTGATAACCTTACCCAGTTAACAGTATGAACAACAACTGAGCCTCACTCAACGGATGGCTCATAACAATAACCCTTATTTAAGCAATAACTATATACACGTATTGCAGAAAGTCCGCACTTGGGACGGGCGCCCAGCATCCACTACGGACTACGAGAAATAGAATTACCGGTGAGTAAATTCTTATTTTCTCTGACGTCCTAGTGGATGCTGGGAACTCCGTAAGGACCATGGGGATTATACCAAAGCTCCCAAACGGGCGGGAGAGTGCGGATGACTCTGCAGCACCGAATGAGCAAACACAAGGTCCTCCTCAGCCAGGGTATCAAACTTGTAGAACTTTGCAAATGTGTTTGAACACTACCAAGTAGCCGCTCGGCAAAGCTGTAAAGCCGAGACCCCTCGGGCAGCCGCCCAAGAAGAGCCCACCTTCCTTGTGGAATGGGCTTTTACTGATTTTGGATGCGGCAATCCAGCCGCAGAATGAGCTAGCTGAATCGTGCTACAGATCCAGCGCACAATAGTTTGCTTTGAAGCAGGAGCACCCAGCTTGTTGGGTGCATGCAGGATAAACAGCGAGTCAGTCTTCCTGACTCCAGCCGTTCTGGAAACATATATTTTCAAAGCCCTGACTACGTCCAGTAACTTGGTGTCCTCCAAGTCCCGAGTAGCCGCAGGCACCACAATAGGTTGGTTCAAATGAAATGATGATACAGGTTGAGTATCCCTTATCCAAAATGCTTGGGACCAGAGGTATTTTGGATATCGGATTTTTCCGTATTTTGGAATAATTGTATACCATAATGAGATATCATGGCGATGGGACCTAAATCTAAGCACAGAATGCATTTATGTTACATATACACCTTGTACACACAGCCTGAAGGTCATTTTAGCCAATATTTTTTATAACTTTGTGCATTAAACAAAGTGTGTCTACATTCACACAATTCATTTATGTTTCATATACACCTTATATACACAGCCTGAAGGTCATTTAATACAATATTATTAATAACTTTGTGTATTAAACAAAGTTTGTGTACATTGAGCCATCAGAAAACAAAGGTTTCACTATCTCACTCTCACTCAAAAAAGTCCGTATTTCGGAATATTCCGTATTTCGGAATATTTGGATATGGGATACTCAACCTGTACCACCTTTGGGAGAAATTGGGGATGAGTCCTCAATTCTGCCCTGTCCATATGGAAGATCAGATATGGGCTTTTACATGACAAAGCCGCCAATTCCGACACACGCCTAGCCGATGCTAAGGCCAACAGCATGACCACTTTCCACGTGAGATACTTTAGTTCCACGGTCCTAAGTGGCTCAAACCAGTGGGATTTCAGGAAATCCAACACAACGTTAAGATCCCAGGGTGCCACTGGTGGCACAAAAGGGGGCTGAATATGCAGCACTCCCTTAACAAACGTCTGAACCTCAGGCAGTGAAGCCAGTTCTTTTTGAAAGAAAATGGATAGGGCCGAAATCTGGACCTTTATGGACCCCAATTTTAGGCCCATAGTCACCCCTGACTGTAGGAAGTGCAGGAAACGACCCAGCTGGAATTCCTCTGTAGGGGCCTTCCTGGCCTCACACCAAGCAACATATTTCCGCCATATACGGTGATAATGCTTTGCTGTCACGTCTTTCCAAGCCTTTATCAGCGTAGGAATAACTTAATCCGGAATGCCTTTTTCCGCTAGGATCCGGCGTTCAACCGCCATGCCGTCAAACGCAGCCGCGGTAAGTCTTGGAACAGACAGGGCCCTTGTTGCAGAAGGTCCTGTCTGAGAGGCAGAGGCCATGGGTCCTCTGTGCGCATTTCTTGCAGTTCCGGGTACCAAGTCCTTCTTGGCCAATCCGGAACAATGAGTATTGTTCTTATTCCTCTCTTTCTTACTATTTTCAGTACCTTGGGTATGAGAGGAAGAGGAGGAAACACATATACCGACTGGTACACCCACGGTGTCACTAGGGCGTCCACAGCTATCGCCTGAGGGTCCCTTGACCTGGCGCAATATCTTTTTAGCTTTTTGTTGAGGCGGGACGCCCTCATGTCCACCTGTGGCAGTTCCCATCGCTTTGCAATCTGTGTGAAGACTTCTTGATGAAGTCCCCACTCTCCCGGGTGGAGGTCGTGTCTGCTGAGGAAGTCTGCTTCCCAGTTGTCCACTCCCGGAAGGAACACTGCTGACAGTGCTTGCACGTGATTCTCCGCCCACCGAAGAATCTTTGTGGCTTCCGCCATTGCCATCCTGCTTCTTGTGCCGCCCTGGCGGTTTACATGGGCGACCGCCGTGATGTTGTCTGACTGAATCAGCACTGGCCGGTTTCGAAGCAGGGGCTCTGCTTGACTCAGGGCGTTGTAAATGGCCCTTAGTTCCAGTATATTTAGGTGTAGAGAAGTCTCCAGACTTGACCACAGCCCTTGGAAGTTTCTTCCCTGAGTGACTGCCCCCCATCCTCAAAGGCTTGCATCCGTGGTCACCAGGACCCAGTCCTGTATGCCGAACCTGCGGCCCTCGAGAAGGTGAGCACTCTGCAGCCACCACAGAAGAGACACCCTGGCCCTTGAGGACAGGGTGATCATCCGATACATCTGAAGATGCGATCCGGACCACTTGTCCAACAGATCCCACTGAAAGATCTTCGCATGGAACCTGCCGAAGGGAATGGCTTCATATGAAGCCACCATCTTTCCCAGGACTCGCGTGCAGTGATGCACCGATACCTGTTTTGGTTTCAGGAGGTCCCTGACCAGAGATGCTAATTCCTGGGCCTTCTCCACCGGGAGAAACACCTTCTTCTGTTCTGTGTCCAGAATCATGCCCAGGAAAAGCAGACGCGTCGTAGGAATCAGCTGCGACTTTGAAACATTCAGAATCCTGCCGTGCTGTTGCAACACTTCCTGAGAGAGTGCTACGCTGATCAACAACTGCTCCCTGGACCTCGCCTTTATGAGGAGATCGTCCAAGTACGGGATAATTATAACTCCCTTCTGCCGAAGGAGTATCATCATTTCGGCCATTACCTTGGTAAATATTCTCGGTGCCGTGGACAGGCCAAACGGCAACGTCTGGAACTGGTAATGACAGTCCTGTACCACAAACCTGAGGTACTCCTGGTGAGGTGGGTAAATGGGGACATGCAAGTAAGCATCTTTGATGTCCAGCGACACCATAAAATCCCCCTCTTCCAGGCTTGCAATAACCGCTCTGAGCGATTCCATTTTGAACTTGAATTTCTTTATATAAGTGTTCAAGGATTTTAAATTCAGAATGGGTCTCACCGAACCGTCCGGTTTCGGTACCACAAACATTGTGGAATAGTAACCCCTTCCCTGTTGAAGGAGGGGGACCCTGATAATCACTTGCTGGAGGTACAGCTTGTGAATTGCCGCCAGTACTACCTCCCTTTCCATGGGGGAAGCTGGCAAGGCTGATTTGAGGTAACGGCGGAGGGGGGGGGGGGGGGGGGGGGAGTCGCTTCGAATTCCAGCTTGTATCCCTGAGATACAATTTGTATAGCCCAGAGATCCACCTGTGAGCGAACCCACTGGTTGCTGAAGTTTCGGAGACGCGCCCCCACCGCACCTGGCTCCGCCTGTGGAGCCCCAACGTCATGCGGTGGACTTAGTGGAAGCAGGGGAGGACTTTTGTTCCTGGGAACTGGCTGCATGGTGCAGCTTCTTACCTCTACCCCTGCCTCTGGCAAGAAAGGATGCGCCCCTGACCCTCTTGCCTTTCTGGGAACGAAAGGACTGCATTTGATAATACGGTACTTTCTTAGGCCGTGAGGAAACCTGAAGCAAGAAAGTCGACTTTCCAGCTGTCGCTGTAGACACGAGGTCCGACAGACCGTCCCCAAACAATTCCTCACCCTTATAAGGCAAAACCTCCATGTGTTTTTTAGAATCAGCATCTCCTGTCCATTGCCGAGTCCATAAGACCCTCCTGGCAGAAATGGACATTGCATTAATTCTAGAGCCCAGCAGGCAAATGTCCCTCTGAGCATCCCGCATATATAAGACGACATCTTTGATATGGCCCAGGGTTAGCAAAACAGTATCTCTGTCGAGGGAATCTATGTCGTCTAACAGAGTATCTGTCCACGCTGCTACAGCACTACACATCCAGGCTGAAGCAATAGCAGGTCTCAGTAGAGTACCAGAGTGTGTATACACTGACTTCAGGATAGCTTCCTGCTTTCTATCCGCAGGCTCCTTTAGGGCGGCCGTATCCTGAGACGGCAGGGCCACCTTTTTAGATAAGCGTGTCAGCGCCTTGTCCACCCTAGGGGATGTTTCCCAATGTAACCTGTCCGTTGGCGGGAAAGGGTACGCCATCAGTAACCTCTTAGAAATCACTAATTTCTTATCAGGGGAACTCCACGCTTCTTCACACAATTCATTTAATTCATCAGATGGGGGAAAAGTCACTGGCTGCTTTTTCTCCCCAAACATATAAACCCTCTTGGTTAGTAACAGGGTTAATCTCAGAAATGTGTAATACATCTTTCATTGCAATAATCATGTATTGGATGGCCTTGGTCATTTTAGACTGTAAATGTGCCTCATCATCGTCGACACTGGAGTCGGACTCCGTGTCGACATCTGTGTCAACCATCTGAGATAGAGGGCGTTTATGAGCCCCTGACGGTTTCTGAGTCGCCTGGGCAGGCGCGGGCTGAGACCCCGGCTGTCCCAAGGCTGCAGTGTCATCAAACCTTTTATGTAAGGAGTTTACATTGTCATTTAAGACCTTCCACATATCCATCCAATCAGGTGTCGGCCCCGACACCACACTTATCTGCCCTTGCTCCGCCTCCACGTAACCTTCCTCATCAAACATGTCGACACAGCCGTACTGACACACCGCACACACACAGGGAATGCTCAGACTGAGGACAGGACCCCACAAAGTCCTTTGGGGAGACAGAGAAAGAGTATGCCAGCACACACCACAGCGCTATATAACACAGGGATTTTCACTGATAATAAGTGATTTACCCAATAGCTGCTTTATATGTGTTATTTGCGCCTAAATTTATGTGCCCCTCCTCTCTTTTTAACCCGTCTTGTACCTGGATACTGCAGGGGAGAGCCTGGGGAGCTGCTTCCAGCGGAGCTGTGAAGAGAAAATGGCGCTGGTGTGCTGAGCAAGAAGGCCCCGCCCCCTCAGTGGCGGGCTTCTGTCCCGCTTTCTGTGTAAAAAAAATGGCGGGGGTTTTTACATATATACAGTGCCAGACTGTATATATGTATTTTTATGCCAAAAGGTACTTCAATTGCAGCCCCCCCCCCCCCCCAGCGCCCTGCACCCTACAGTGACCGGAGTGTGTAAGTGTGCTGGGAGCAATGGCGCACAGCTGCGGTGCTGTGCGCTACCTTAATGAAGACAGGAGTCTTCAGCCGCCGATTTCGTCGTCTTCAAGCTTCTGTTCTTCTGGCTCTGCGAGGGGGACGGCGGCGCGGCTCCGGGAACGGACGATCGAGAACACGTGCCTGTGTTCGAACCCCCTGGAGCTAATGGTGTCCAGTAGCCTAAGAAGCACAAGCTAGCTGCAAGCAGGTAGGTTTGCTTCTCTCCCCTTAGTCCCACGTAGCAGTGAGTCTGTTGCCAGCAGAAGCTCACTGAAAATAAAAAACCTAATAAATACTTTCTTTACTAGTAAGCTCAGGAGAGCCCACTAGGAGCACCCAGCTCTGGCCGGGCACAGATTCTAACTGAGGTCTGGAGGAGGGGCATAGAGGGAGGAGCCAGTGCACACCAGATAGTACCTAATCTTTTCTTTAGAGTGCCCAGTCTCCTGCGGAGCCCGTCTATTCCCCATGGTCCTTACGGAGTTCCCAGCATCCACTAGGACGTCAGAGAAATACCTGATACTAACAGAGTTACATGGGACCTATCATCTCACTCACGCCAAGCATCTCAAGCTGCATGGCATATTGAGGTTAGATGTATAAGACACATCTGTAACAGTCCACTCATCGTCAATATCCCCATCACACACTCTCAGTGTACCTATCCTCACCCTCATCATTAGTTGGGTCCTGCATATCCTTTCACTACACTATCAATGTTCTCATCACTTACAGTAACGGAGAGATGTAAGAAGAGGAGGTGAGTGCTCAATACACTATAACCAGCGCTATTTGACACTTGAACCTCAGTATGTTTAAAAGCAGTTGGTGTAGAGAAAAATTACTTTTCTTTACGTTATCTGGAAACATCTTACAGTTTTGCCATCGCCATAGTATGGTGACAGAAAATCATTCAGATGTTACTTAAAAATGGTAAAACAGCACTAGGTAGATGAGTTGTGGATATTGCATGGATTGCCGGAGGAAGGAGTTTTCTCTCCCACACTCAGGCAGGCAAGATGTTAATACAACACTGCGTAATTGCATCATTCTTCCACTCGATAAAAGGCAAAGCAGGAAGAGCTAAAGCAGCATTATATGAACCTGGAAAAACCCTCCTGTTGGAAGGAAAAGACAATTGGCTTGTAGAGGTCATGAAGAAGGAGCTGGCATTTCATGCTTTTCACTTAGCACTATGCCACTCCTAGCCACCTTCCTGTCCTACATAAACACCAATGAATTGCTGGATGAACTGAATACACCTGCCTCTGCTATGTGCAGCCAGGCAAATAACACTCAACCAAAATTGGTGCAATCCCAGTCCACAGTGGTTCTTCAATAAGACTATGCAGTATAACTTTCTGGTGGCCACACTTCAGTTGTTGATGTGTAACACTATTGTACTTTATGTTTAGCTTTATGAGCAATAAATGTGTAATGCTGCATCTTTTTGGTCATGAGGTAACATTAGAAAAACAATACCTAACAGGTGGGGCACGTTTCAAATTAATTGTGATGCAATGGATGATGGGGATGTGGTCAAAATACCGTCAGTCGGGATCCAGACAGTCAGTAGACCGATTGCAGGATCCCGGCGGCCAGAATCTCGACACCCCTAAGGTAAGTACTGGGGTTGGGATTAGGCAATAGGGGGAGGGTTAGGCTTAGGCTGCGGGGATGGGAAAGGTTAAGATTAGGCTGGGGGGTTTTAGGGTTAGGCTGCTGGAGATTACAGTTAGGCTTTGTGAAGGGGAGGAGAGGGTTAGACTGCGGGAGGGGTGGGTTAGGGTATAAATACTTACCGGTATGTGTCGGGATTCTGGCCATTGGGATTCTACTGTCGGACTTCTGAAGGCGGTATTTCGTACTCAACTCTGATGATGGCGTTTAAAAATTGCACTATGTAGCAATGACTCAACCTACACAATACACTGTTGAGTTTGGCACATCTGTGCAATTATTTCAGTCATATTCAATCACTAAATTAAAGTTATTTGAAAGAGTACCCTGTAGTTGATAAGTGCAGTACATCATATACAGTATAGGAGCATTTAAAAACACAGTTTTAGTGCTACCTATAGTATGAAGCAATTGAGGCATGATCAAGATAGTTTATGCCAGATAATATATTAAGATTGTAATATTATAAATTCTTCTTTATATTCACAGGCCGTGTAAACATCTTCAAGACAATCCTTTACAAAACAATATAAAAGTTTATTGTTCCACTGTGTCAAAGTTTTAGATGAATAAGTGCTTAGATTACTTTTATGTAACACTGTAAATGCTCCCACATGTCCGATTTCAAGGGCACAATGGAGGAAGACATCTATGGATGGAACAAGTCCAATCCAGATATATAATTTATTAGCTCAGCTTTCCAGCAACATTAGAGAAATGAGAGGCCAGGATATTTTCCGCTTCTCTTTGTTTCTGGAAAACAACCTTAATCATAGCATCATAAATTAAGAAAACATGCTTGCCCAAATGACAGCATAAAGCAGATCTGTGATGAGGAAGAAAAAAACAACACACGTTTTACTCTTGACTTATTTTAAGAAGCATCTGGTATAAAATGAAGCGCTCTGGGAACCTGTCTAAATACTGTCACGTTCCCCATTGGTTGCTAATGGAGCAAAGTCTGGTATTTTTAAGAGCCTTTAAAAATTGAAAATACAAACAAATGCATAAATTGGTGTTAACATTTTCTAATGTACAAAAGTTCACCAACAACCCCAATTGTTTGCAGAATGCAGCAATTTGGTCACATTTTAATATTTAGATGAATCTATTTACCTTCATCTATTCAAAGGTACTGTAGTGTAGTACACGGTCGGACTGGCCCAAAGAGGCACAGGGGAAACCCCCACTGCCCGAGGGCCCACCCCTTCCTCTAGAGAACAGGTTCCAGACTGTGCACTTGAATTATATATTATTCATATGTTACAATATACTGCACAGAACTATGTTTGTCTGCAGTGCAATGCTGTTATTAATCTGGTATATTATCATATATGGACTAGCTGTATTTGCTATATATATTTATGAAGGGGCCCAGACCATGCACTCTCTAATGGTTAGCCAAGCCTCTATGTTGGCTGGCCACAACCCTAAGAATGGGCCCCTACTGTACCACTGCATCCCCCAGTGGGCCCTTCATGCCCCAGTCCGACATTGAGTGTAGAGAAGCTAAAGAAAACAATAAGTTACTGTAGGCCATATCATCAAAGCCTTTATAGGCACATGTAGAGTGTACAATTGTAGACATTTTTAAAATTATTTTATCCAAAACTGTATATACCTCTTTCGCACCACCGCTTTGACCTGGGTTATTGATGGGTTAACCCAGACCGCGGCTCAGTGTGAAGGGGTCCCCGGAAAAATAACCCGGGATCCATCCTGGGTCAAGAAAGAACCCGGGTTACAGGGTAGTGTGAACAATGACCCATGTCCTATTCACGGGAGAGCCAGATCCACTGTACCCTTGTGCAATGTGAATGGCGCTGACCCAGAAATAACCCGGGTCGGCACCACAATGTGAAAGTGGTTTGTCCCGTGTCTGACCCAGTTTGGAACCATGGGACATTGGTGTGAAAGGGATATAAGCAACTCCACAACCTCTGAAAAACAGCTCTTACTATCCATTAGGCCTACCAGTATGAAGCAATAAGACTTACAAAAACAAATGTTAAGTGTTTATCAGACCTATTAATAAAGTCTTTTTTTGTGTGGAAAATTCTCCAAAAATTGCATTAAGTAAGTTTCACTCTGATGTATTAAGAGAGTACAGCATAGATATCTTCAATAACTGCTGTGGTTCCTCAATTTTCAATCGCAAATGCAGTCTCACAGAAGTCTTTGGATACTACGATATGGCCAAATTCTTTCATCTCTGCTTGCCACCTGATAGCTAACACCATTTGTTGGTGGAATTAGCCATTTCAGGAAATGAGGTACATTCATTTTTGATACACTGCCCTGATAATTAATTTCATATTTCCATGATATACGACAATATGACATTGAAATTACCTGAGGTAAATTGCAGATGTTCATAAATATGGCCATTGGATTAGGCCACATGTACATACACTACCCACCATACCTGGCCCAATAGACCTGAACTACCACCCGCCCCCAGGGACATACACTCCCTACCCTATCCCCTAGACACCATACCCCCCAAACGCTGGTACTGTTGCCAGCCGGGCACCACAGTGATCACAATAACCTCCAGCTCCCAATGGCTCTTGTGCCGGGAGCTAAACAGCCAAATACACATCACTCTTGAGGACACAGCCAAGCATGTCAGCAAGTACTGCAGACATGTCAGACTTTTCTAGGGCAATTATGAATGTTTTATTTTTTTCCTGTGGGGGTTAATGTGTACAATTTTTTCCTGTGGTGGCCCAATGTGATTTTATTTTCTTGTTGGGGGCAAAGTGATTTCGTTTTTTCCTGTCGGAGTCAATGTGTTTATTTTTCCTGTGGGGGCCAATGTATGCTATTTTTTTGTCTGTGGGGGCCAATATGTTTTAGTTTTTTCCTGTAGGGATCAATGTGTTTATTTTTCCTGTGGGGTCAATGTGTTTCTTTTTCTTGTGGGGATCAATGTCTTTGTTGTCTTTGGAGGCCAATGTGTGTGGTTTATTTTCTGTGGGGCCAAAGTGTTTATTTCTTGTTTGTGGGGGCTAACGTGTGTGTTTTTTCCTTTGTGGGCTAATGTTTTATTTTTTTTCTTGTGCAATGCATCTTTGTTGCAGCACAGATTCAAACACATGCACCAGATGTAACGTGGTATAGGTGTGTATCTGAAAGTGGTTGTGTATAGAGGAACTGAATTGCTTACATTGGAGGCCATACTCTGATGGTTGAGCTGCACTTAGCATAGAGCTGGTGAAAGTTTCAATGGTGCGACCGGTGGTGACATTTAAAGACGCACAAAGCATGCTTGCAGCATATGTAGACACTGAAAGTGGGCATCTCAGTCCTTGCATATTTGTACGCATACATGTACAACAGGGATGGGCACTAACAGCATTAGCATAAAGTCACAGATGCTAGTGCAGCAAAAGGAAGGACGTAACTGCATCCAACTCAGAATCAGGCCCTATGGGTAGGGAAGAGATTCCACCCCACTCAACAGACCACACTGCCTCAACAGGGCTGCTTACATAAATTTCCAGGGCTGAATATCCATTCATCTCTCCCCTGACTATGGCCCTAACTAAATGTTCATTTCACACCTCTTTGTTCACACATGAGTTTGACAGAAGCCTTACATTGTCACACTGGAGGACCTGCTGCTTCTACTTCCTCTTGGTCTGTGGCTTCATACCTACTACCATGCACCTATGATATATGCAGCTTCTGTTCTCTAAGATAGTCACACAGGTGGACAGGCCACTCATCACACACTCATCTTCTAAACAACCCTATAAACAGTTCAATATTTAACTATTTTAATTTTCAGCCTCTATTGTAGAGAACACTAATTAAAAAATCCCTTTGCAAACACTATTCGAAAAAAGAATAAAGTATATAAGCTCCTCATACTTAACCTGCATTTTCTCCACGACACTGATGTTAGGATGGGACGCTTATCTGAAGCACCATGTTTATTTTCAAAGCTGTCAGGAAATAAGCAACTAATCCTGAAACCGCTGCAGACATACAGATCTAAATGGAACTCCTAACACAAACTTTTCAGTTTTAAAACACTGGAAACAGATGTCATTTTGTAATCTAAACTGAGCATTCCACAATGATAAAATTATTATTATTATTATTATTATATTATTGTTGTCACTTTTATATTATCTTTTGCTCATAATCTGCAGTGCTGTGCAACTCATAAAAAGTGAGCTTGTGACATTTTACTATTTAAAATGGATATCTTTAACAGAAAAAAAAAATTATTATTATTTATATCTATACATACTTTTTCCCCCTGCAAAATAAACATCATATACAATTTGTTATAAATGCGGCACTAAAAATTATACGTTAGAAGTCTGTTTACAGCAATATAATTTAGATTTTTAATAGATTTTATGGTTATAGAAGACCAGAACACAGCCCACACTAGAAAATTATATTTCTAAAATAAAAATGTATACTGCAGTTTTGTGCAGTGGGCAGAACATACCCTTTACCCGAGTGCTGAATATCAGACATAATTAGAACTCAGAATGTGGAAATGGCAGTAGCCTGCTGACAAAACATTTCACTAACCAAACCATGCAATTTGATGTGTTTAGCAGAATGCAGTTAGAATACAGTCTGACATTCCTTTACATAAAAGCCATTACATCTACAGATTAAAATCAATTTTGCCAGACTTTTCTTTAAATAAAATAACTCTGTTTTACTTACAAATGACAAAAATAAAAAACTTTGCTGTGGAGACTATTGCATAAATGATGAAAGGGCTAGACAAGGCAAGGCAGCTGCAGAGAGTTATTGCAGATAATATTTCAACATGGAGACATTGTGTTTGGTAAAAGTTGGTTTAGACAACTCTCCGGGGTCACATTATCACTGTGACATAAGTAGGGAAACAATACTTCATAAATCATGTCCTGCTCATTTACCGTAAGCTAAAGTCTTTTGTTATTTTAAGGTTGGCTACTAGTAATCACAGCTTGACAGTTTCTAAGGGCATAAATGTAACACGTACGACAAAAAGCTGTGCACTAAAATGAGAAATATAATCTTTTGTGCTATGATTATGAGTAAAACAAGCAGTTTTTGAAGGTAGGTCATAATGAATCCTGCCCTTGCTATATTTATTTAAACTGTGTGGTCATAAACCTCTTGTATTGTGCTGCTCAATGCATCTGACGTCTAATGCTTTGCAATTTAAGTGTTTTAGCTTGTGAAGCATGCTTTGTGACAGGGAAAGCACAGGCACCTTTTAAATTGCACAAACCCTACAAACCCTTTTAATTAGAGCCCAGAGCATCTATTATATAATTCTTCAAGCAGTGAGTCTAGCACAGCCTCAGTAGATACTACACTGTAGCTCAGCTCTTCTCTCCCCTCACAGCGCTCACTGCTTGCCTCAGACACCACAGCTTCTGCTCTCTAGCTAATTGGCACAATGTGACTGGCCCAACTGGCAACTCTTGCAACACCACCCCATCCTCCTCCTGTCAGAGGTCCAACAAATTTGCACCTCTTATCACTCCATTACTGTACTGCGGATCACCCCTTAGATGGATTTGAGGGGGCATCGTGATGTGACCAAGCCCACACATGGCAGGCGGACACACTATCACGAACCCCGCAGTATCTTAGGTGCCTGCACTGTCTGTATGCAGAGCGGTACCAGCACTGTATTTCACATATGCCGGCTGTCACTCCAGGACCTCTGAGAGGTCTACTCCCTCCCTCTCCACATCGCTCACATCACACATCCCACCAGCACTAAGGCACCTTTTGTGTGCCGGCTGCTGAACCAGAGACCCAGCTTACCCTTCATTCACATGGCTGCAGCATGGACCTGACTTCCACCTGCTGCACACCGATTGCTGTACAATTGGAGCAGCAATCTTCTAAATGAACGGCTGCAACACTATACAAAGGGTCTGGCATAACCCTTTCAATGCTGACTCTAAGGCTGAGAAACAGCGGCCCTGACATCATTAAAAAAAAAAGTCTGTCAGGCTGGCCAAGGACCCATCTGTAAGAAGACTGGCGGCACTACATATTTTTAAGATTCATGATGATACTAAAAATAGGACAGCTAAAAAAAAAAATGCTTCTCTGTCTCCAATGAAATTGTTCCTGCGGATGATGAAAATTGTCAAAGCCACTGATCATCGGTGCCTGTATACGGCAATAGAAAGACTTGATAAATCAGGCTTATTTCTGTTGACATCTTATAACAATCAGTCAAAGCTGCAGATGATAGGTGGTTTTTACATCCTGCGCCTTAGGCTGGGCACACACCTGTCTGAGACGTTGGCGGACCCACGGCCAAGCCGACTGGGCAGCCGATCAAAGTAAGTGTACACATTTACCGACTGGATGCTTGATATGTCGGTCAGGATCCTTAGCTGTGGCGTTAGCCCCCCGAAGCAAGTGAACAGGCGGTTGGCGGATGAGATATGTCATGAACTTCATTCACGGACATACTCAGGATACACACCTGCCAACGGGCTCACAATATATAATGGGCATTTGCTTGAGTGGCCAATATATCAGCCAATGTGTACCCAGCTTAGTATATTTCCCCCTATTTATTGAAGGTATCAAATCTAAAAATAAAGGCAGATAAGCAGTTAGCTATCTTAGCACAGGAGCTCTAAAGCAGGTTACCTTCAGAAATTGGACGGCATACACTGATGCAGGAGACCAGTATATAAAAGGAATTATTTTTGGAAAGAGCTGTATTGGCATCTATTATGAAATATATATATATTTTTTTTTACAGAATATAGTTCAAATGTGTAAATTCTATAATACTGATACTGACAACAATGATGGCATTATTCACTCCTAATTGGGTACAGTAATATGCTGCCAGTGAGCCTGAATTGGGGATATCCACAAATCGACATGATGGCCTCTCGTCTCAACAAGAAGCTCAAGTGGTATTGTTCCAGGTCGAGAGGCCCACAGGCGGTGACGGTAGACGCCCTGACGACTCCATGGGTCTATCAGATGGTGTACGTGTTTCCTCCACTTCCTCTGACCCCAAGAATTCTCAGAAGAATAAAAAGGGAAAAGGTTCAAGCAATTCCAATTGCTTCGGACTGGCCAAGAATGGCCTGGTACGCGGACCTTCTGGAGATGCTCCTCGAAGATCCGTGGCCTCTACCTCTTCACGAGGATCTTCTGCAACAGGGCCCTTTCGTCTATCAGGACTTACCACGGCTTCGTTTGATGGCATGGAAGTTGAACGGCTGATTCTAGCCAGTAGAGGGATCCCTAACATGTCTTTTAGGGAGGCTGCACCAGGAACAGGCATTACGTGACAGCTAGAGACTGATGCATCCACTATCGGTGGATTTTCCTATTATTTCCTATCCTCCAGAGGAAAAGGAAAAGAGAAGAGCAACCTTTTAGAGATCTGAAACTTCTTATCAGGATTAACCCATGATTCTTCGAACAGGGTATTCAATTCCTTGGACGCAGGAAAAGTGACTGAGGACTTCTTTTTTACATTTAAACCTAAACTTTTTTACATTTAAACAAGATTCCTCACTCTCTTCTGACACCTTATCGGGAATATGCAGAACATCTCTGATAGCCTCTATTCCCTGTGACAGAGCTGCATCCCCGCATCTGAGTCCACCTCTCCCTCCTCCATGTCTGACCTGTCAGTGTCAGAGTCAGACTGCAGGACATGGGCCAGAGATCGCTTTTACGGACAAATGGGAGGTGACTGAGACGCTGTTTTGGAGACTGAGTCTCTGTTCATAAACCCATCCACAGTTTGTTTTAAGTATTGCGTCTCTTTCTCATTGCGGGACAATTTTGTAGAAAGAGATGAGATCATTCCCTTAAGAGAATTAACCCATTCCGGTTCAGCCCCACTAGCCTGTGAACCCTGAGTGTCCAGTAGAGAGCCCCCCGGTGAAGAGGAACTCTCTGCGGTACAAGACACACACTCTCTGCCTGACATAATGTAATGTGACAGCACACACACACAGGAAAGGTTAAACACAATTAACCCTTCAGAGAGACACAGAGTTGTTTGGAGCCAGCCCCCACTGCACCCTTACTGCTAATGCCAAGCTTAGCCGGGTCGCAAACCAAGTACCCCGATAGGGGACTTCGTACACCAATAATCGCTCTCCCCCTGCTATGACCCCCTGGTACCGCTGAGGTAATCTGGAGTCAAACTGGAGGAGCTGTGCATCCCTGTCAGTCAGCGTCTGTGTCCACTGCAGAGGGAAAATGGCGCTGGTGAGCTGCTGGATCCTCTCATAGTGAAGCCCCGTCCCTCCAATGGCGCACAGTCTTTCCGCCTTTTTTATACTGGCTGAGGAAACTTGTGCTTAAAATGGAGAAAAACGTTTTAAGACTGTTGTGCCAGTATGGGTACTCTGTACATTGTACGGGGACGCAGTTGTGTACTGTGTCCGGAGA
The DNA here is from genome assembly GCF_028390025.1 of Pseudophryne corroboree. Classification (NCBI taxonomy): domain Eukaryota; kingdom Metazoa; phylum Chordata; class Amphibia; order Anura; family Myobatrachidae; genus Pseudophryne; species Pseudophryne corroboree. Next base: position 459,440,879 of record NC_086444.1, on the reverse strand, counting down.
CACATTCCGCCCCGTGTAGAAGCCGTGCGTCTCCATACCCTCATGCCGCTAGTACTCGCCACTCTTCATTCTTCTGGCTGTTAGGGGTGGCGGCGTGCTGCAGGACTGTACGCTCGCCGTGGTGGGCTTGTGAATAGGGAGCTCAGTGTCCTGTCAGCGGGGAATGGGAGACCATTAACCCTTCAAGAGGTTGGGCCGCCCCCCCTAAGTCCCGCGAAGCAGGCAGGCTGGTGCCAACCAGTCCTGCCTGAAAATAACAAATAGATAAAATAAATGCAGAAAACTCTTCAGGAGCTTCCATAAGCGTGACCGACTCCTCCGGGCACATTTTCTAAACTGAGTCTGGTAGGAGGGGCATAGAGGGAGGAGCTAGCCCACACTATCAAATTCTTAAAGTGCCCATGGTTACTAGTGTCTAGTCCAGGCTTTTTCAACCAGTGTGCCGTGGCACACTAGTGTGCCGCGACTAGTTGCAAGGTGTGCAGCGGAGCCAGAGCAGCTTCCTGCACCTTTAGAGTGAACTGTTGGCCCGGGCTCTTCTTAGAGGATCAGTCATGCTCTGACCGTGACCTATGCCTTGAAGACGCGGCGGTGTGATATCATAGGTCACGGACGCTGCGTCTCACCACCCAGCCGGCCCACCCGCCTGCATACACATCTTCCAGTTCCTGCCTGCATACACAGCTTTCCTTGCCCACCCACATCCACACTTGCCCGCTTGCTGCTCAGTATTCGCAGCACTCCACTATGAACCCCCGCCACTGAGGGACAGGGACGAGGACAGCCGACCGGTAGGGGCTAATATTTGTTATTTTATTTCTCCTATGGGGAACAATAGGATTTATGTGGGGAGAATAAGGATTTATGGATTTATGGGGGGAATAATGTGAATAATTCATGTGGGGAGCAATAGGATTTATGTGGGGAGCAATGTGATTGATTTATGTGTGAGCAACATGATTTATGTGGGGAGCAATGTGATTGATTTATGTAGGGAGCAACATGATTTATGTGGGGAGCAATGTGATTGTTTTTTCTGTGTAGGCCAATGTATGTGTGTTGTTTTTTTTTACTGTGAGGGCCAATGTGTGTTTTTTTTTTTTTTTTTTCTGTGGGGAACTGATGGTACGCCTTGGCAATTTTAAAATATAGTTTGGTGTGCCGCGAGTAAAAAAAGGTTGAAAGTCACTGGTCTAGTCTATACCCCATGGTACTAAATGGACCCCAGTATCTTCTAGGACATAAGAGAAATCCTATTAACAACTTTTTTTCATCTTGTAATACATATATAGTAACTATCCGGTTACGTATTAAATAAACAGTTCTATATTGCTCTAGTACTAATGCAGAAATGTTTATGTAATCCTACTGGTAATATTAATGTGAGCTTACCGACTTTACTTCAATTTGCAATGAGTCACAAGTGAGTCAGACCTAAGGAAGAGATCCATTTACACAGATCACATCCAGATTCCAGGCTTCTTTATCACAGGATTTCTCTTTTCAGTTCTTTTAGTCAGAATGCATCCTGCACCTCTCTCAAAAACTTCTATCAAACCGATCTCTGTGTAGTGTAGTTACATTTCAAGAGATGGAACTTATAAATGAGCAATTAGCAGCAATTAAATGACCACTACTGTACAGATTTTTCCTAAGTGAACTAGCTTTAGCATATAAACTGACATGAAACAAGTTCTGTTACTTCAGGTAATATCAGGTCAAGCCTAGCAAAGTACAGAGCTACACAATACTGCTGTTATTAGTAATAACCTTGCATCTGTACATTATAAGAACATTTTTGCAACAAAATACCACTAATACTAAATAAAAGAGCCACTTTCATGTGCTCCAATACAAAGACATAATTAATACTTTTGGTGCACTGTAAAAACGTCAATTTTACTTTACCTTGGTCAAGAGAAGAGTATGGTATATTTGTTCTTATCATGGATATGCAAATATTGTTCATATAGGTTTGAATGTGCAATATAAATTTGTAAAATACTTCTTCATTAAAGTCATCCTTGAAAGACAGTTGGGCTTTCTCTGGCACAGTCACACCTCATGCAACTCTGCCATCCCATTCAATGTTTTAAATAGGAGATTAGTTCTGCACAAGAGCAGAACTAGTTTTCCGCTGCTGGACTGCCCCCTGGAAGTGATGTAGAAGTCTGCGAATGCCAACATCACTGCATAACGCTGCGCAATGCTGCACGAACAGCACATTCTGTAGCGCATGTGCTACACATAAAGTTAAACTCTGTTCCAAAGAGGGGAACTGAAGTCTTCATTATTATTGCTGCTCTCCCACACAGGGATCAGTTTGGGGACTGATGGGGGAGGATTTATGGTTACAGGGAGTGTGTGGGTAACTGCTGTTGGTAGTTTATTGCCACTGTGGGAGGGGGGGGGGTTGTTTTGATACTGGATGTTTTGCCACTGGGGTGAAAGATGAGGATCCTCAATAGGGACCTATAGGCACTAGAGGGGTGGAGGTAAAGCTACAGTCAGATCTATTACTAATGGAGTAGTAGCGGTCAAAACCACTAGGGGATCTGTCACCACTTGGCAATCTATTTATTTGATAAAATGAAAAGAACAACTTTTATGTAGGTTTTTTTTTTTGTAAATCCACATTTAAGTGGCTAAAAGTCAACATACGTCGGTGTATCTTTCAACAGAATGTAGCCTTCTTTTCTAGTAATGTCCATGTGTTTACTTAATGCAAAGCTGTCATATTTAATAAGACAAAGTCCACAGCTGAGCAGGAGCAGACAAAGATAATTTTAGAAGAACTCAAGTTTCATGCAGATAGTGTTCTGTGTGAATGAAAGCTGAAATACCGAAGGAACCAATAGGAACATTTTAGTGGGCTCCATGACAATTCTGTGGAATATATTAGTAACAACCCCCCCCCCACCCCCTCCAAAAAAATAAAAAAAAATTAAAAAAATTACTTTCTTATTGCTCAATAACACTGGTTAACAAAGATTTTGGCCCACGCAAACAAATATGTGAGTCTGATATAATTTTTCATGCTAAATTTAAATATGAGGCGAGATGTAATAGCGTCCGAGATTGCCGGAGGTGCGGGATGTTGGCCGGTCTCAGATGTTTTTTTAAAGCGGCAGTCATTTACTTTACAAGGCAAAACCATGCCTTGTAAATGATTGACGCTTTAAAAAAACGTCCCAGATCGGCTAGCATCCAACACTGTTTCAAAATGTTTCTATCACCCATAGTTTTTTTGTTTAAGCCAAAGCTCTTTAGATTATTTGGAACCACAATAGTAGCAAAAACTGCTATTTCCCCATTTGTTTAATCGATTACATTTACAATTATAGATTATATTAGAAGAGAAGTATTATTAAATGCAAGAGGTAAGATAAATGACTCACTAGAAGCCTACATAAACACGACTCGACACATTAAGACATGCAAACAGCCCCCACCTACGAGAAGCAGTTCCCTGTTAAGCTGGGTACACACTAGATGATATGTTGCCCGACACCGCGGATCGGAGTAACATATCGGGTACAACGTCTATATATGCACGTTCCCGCGGATCGCTAGCAACATCCCCCGTCGGCCCTGCAGCAGAGCCGATGGGGGATGTTGCTAGGGATGACATGCATGTCCCCCCAACCCCTCCACGGTAGGACCTGGTATGCCAGGTCCCGTCGGCAGCAATGTCGGGCTCAGTACACATCATCTAGTGTGTACCCAGGCTTAGTCAATGCTTACAGCCAGTCGGATTAAGAATGCATGGGACCTTCGGCACTATAATGGATTAGGGCCCCTCCTCCAATCCATTGATATATCTACAACTGATACACACTGATCAGTATACACAGGCCAAATTGACATCACATGCCTCATACACACAGGCCATATTAATATCACACACCTGACACACTGATCACTCTGCTGTAGTCAACTTATATCAAACATCTGAAATAGACTGATCACCAGAGCCGGCCCTAACCAATATGATGCCCTAGGCAAGATTTTGGCTGGTGCCCCTTAGCACCACGGCTGGTTCCGCCTCTGACCTTGCACCTCTTTCCCAGCACCATCACCCCTCACCCATAGCAGTCCTTATTTTGGTGTTTGTACCCCTTATATTTTAAATAGGAACAGTTCGCACATTTGGCGCACAGCCCAAAAAGGGGTGTGTTTTTGCTGGCAAGAGGCATGGCCACACAATAGTACCCCCAATTCCAATTACGCCACACAATACTGCAAATTTATTCACATTTGATCATGTGATAGTGTCCATAATTCATATTACATCCCACAGTAATATCACTTTACCTTAAACGTTACTCCTCACAGTAGAGCCCCTTATTCACATTACATCACACTGAATTGCTCCTTATTCACATTACACCACACCCTATTGCTCTTTATTCACATTAGACCACACAGTAGTGCTCTTTCTATACGCAATGCCACATAGTAGAGCCCCTTATACACATAATGCCACACATCAGTAATGCATTTATAGACATAATTCCACACCGTAATGCCCCTTACACATGAGACAAATTATTAATGTCCTTATAAACATAATGCGCCTTACACATTATGACAACCTTTATTAATGCCCTTTTACACATAATGTCCCTTACACATATGCCGCACATTATTAATGCCCTTATACACATAATGACACACATACAGTAGTGCCCCCTACACATTTGCTGCACATTATTAGTGCCCCTATGCACATAATGACACACATACAGTAGTACCCTATTACACATATGCCGCACATTATTAATGCACTTACACACATAATGACACACAGGGCCCCCTACACATATGTTGCACATTATTAATGCATTTTTACATGACACACATAATGCTCCTTACACATATTCCGAACACTACTGCACAACCAACCCACTCACATGCACACAGCACTCACACTGCCACTAACGCTGTGACCTCTGCCTCTGCTTGGATACAGATGTGTCCTCATAAATCTTGCCTCAATGCTAACGTCGGGCACCTTTTTTTTTAATGAAAATGCATCTTATTTGCATTGCTATGTGGCTAGGATGCACAAGCAGCTTCTGCTGAATATCTGCATACGAAATGCTACACACAGAATATAGGCATGCCGCATATAATTTTAATCAGCAGAAGCTTCTGATGCCCCTAGGCATATCAAATGCCCTAGGCAATTGCCTAGTTTGCCTATGCCTATGGCCGGCTCTGCTGATCACTATATTCTCAGTGACCTGACCACTGTCTATAAATCATCTGTAATATGCTACATGTGTCTAGATCACCACTGTATGTTGGAGTGTACTCTATGTTGGCAGACTATTGCTGCACACTTAAAATGTTTCTGCAGTGAAAAATAGAAGAAAATCATACCCTTCTTCATTTTAAACGTACTGTAAATGAATACATATTTTACATGTAATAATAGCCATATTGGCGGAAAAAGTGTACACTGTAAAATTGAATTCATCTGCTTCTCAAAAACTATGCCTGATAGAAAAATTATAAAATCAGTCTTGAATTCAGCATCCAAAATACTGTAAGTTTTACCTATCTACTTTATGGGACAGAAAATTATTACACTTTTGCTGACCATTCTTGAAATGCATTCCATAGGTTCCATGAAGGAATTGAGATACAGACAACTGATGTCAAGTGATTCTGATTCTAAATTTCTATAAACACATCTACATCATCATCTCTGTGACAAGTTGACAGGAGAAATTTAAAATTCTGCAATAAACCTGATGTATTGAATAATAATTTAACACCTTAAAATAAAACTCTCTCTCTCTCTCTCTTTGCACCTGTAAAACAAGTTCCCAGGGGATGTTTATATAATAGTGGGACTGATTCTTTAAGCACAGAAGATTTAATGATTATATATAGTAGGATCTAATATAGGTTATAAATAAATATTTATTGATTTATTTAAGGTTCCATTAATTAATAATTCCATAAAAAAACTAATGTCTCCAATGGTCCTAAAGGTCCTAGGGAACAGGTTGGATGATGAAGATAATATATGGAGCATTATTGGTCTATGCTACAATGTTAGGTATTACCAAGCAAAAGTAAAACATTAATATTAAAATGGGTTTTTGACATTCCAGAGATGTACAGGGAGATGTAAAGACACAAAGCACACATCTTGTGTTGCAGCTGTGCCTTTATATGCAGGTTTTATTCTAGGAAACTGAAACACTATAATTGAGTGTATAGGTTTGTGGGTATATTGGTCTTTTATTCTTTTTCCCTTTTTTGGTAGGTTTCATTATCATACTGATGTCTTCATTTCTTTTCACATGAATTTGCTTTTTTTTTTTCTTCTTCTTTAATAATTTTCAGTAAGATTAATTGGGTGCTTTCACATGCTCAGTCGTCAGTAATAATGTAAGGTTACCAATCAGTCCATATTGTTCATGGGCAAATGGCTGAGCAAGTCTGCAGTTAGCAATAATAGCCAATAACAGCAGAATAAATACCAATTATAATCAAAGTGCCCATTTTATTAGCTGCAGTTTTAAATAGCTTGTTTATGTATTATGGGTCAAAATGAGGGGTTTTTATTTGCTGTGGAAAATGTGTTCTTCCCGTATAAAGAATATAATGCTGAGAGCATTTTCTACAAAATTAAATGAAGACTTTATCTTTAAATATATGATGTACTAAAAGAAATACATTTAAATTTGTAATGTTATCTTTATAATGAACACAGATAAATGTAATCATTTAAAAAAAAAAGAGTATTTAAAAGATAGAGCACAGATGTTGTAATCTACCTATTACCTACATCCTTGTTCTGTTTTACCCCCATCTCCATCACCTACACAGTATGAGTCTGATTCAGAGGTGGACGCAAACCTCCTCGGTGCTGCGCCCTCATTTGCAGCGGATCTAAGAAGATACACGAGTGCTGCAGGAGCTCTCTTTTGTAAAGAGATGCCTACCAGCTGCTTTTCAGATCCGCTGCCTGCATCCAAAGATACAGCATCAGTAAAACATTGGTCGTACCATCGGACCTCTGAGTTCTTAGAATGCCTATCGCAACTGAGATGCAGAGGCCAGATGCACTACATCTGCAGATGCAGTCGCTGGCTGCGACACCCCCATAAAATGGTTGTGACACGTCTGCATTTAAGATGCCACTCTCCGTCAACTCCGCCAAACAAAAACTGTCAATCAAACTGCGACTAAAGCGGCACTGCACAGGACCACTGCAGTGCATGCGCACAACTAAAACCATCAGCCAGTTGCAACTGAATCAAAACTACATCCACCTCTAAATCAGGCCCAACTCACTAGGATAATATTACTCAACTTCACCGTTCAGGGTTTTCTCACCCACTTACATTTTCAGAAAAAAACACTTTTTTTTATATTCCTCCTTATATGGTAAATATAATTTGCCCAAAATGGCCAAAAAGCGTTTGTATTTTATAACTGAAATTACCAGAAAGGGAACTAAAGTACTGTATAAGTGTCTATTTTTAAAACACCATAAATACTTTCTGGTTTGTGTTTCAGCATTATGCCACCTCTCCAAAACAGCACAAAAGCAGTATCTATATGTAGTTTTCATAGTTAGCTGAACATAAAAATTAAAATTAGGTTTATGTTTTATTTGTTTTCACCGTCTTAAACTAAACAAATACAGGGCCTGACCCTTAATTGCACACAGTGTTGATGAGGTACACAGTTGACCAATGTCTTAAGTTATGTGTCCCAGTGGCACAGCGCATGTGTGCTGATTATTAGCCCTGAGAGATGCAGTACAGAATCAGGCACATTGTCTTTGGAATTCAGAGGGTCTATCTGGCATGTAACAGTGGCGTAGCTAAGCAGATGCGGGCGCGTTACTGTAAGCGGATGTGTTCAAAGATGCACATCTGCTCGTGCCCTCTTCTCAATTACAGCTCTCACCTACACACTGGCCATCTTCTACAATTGCCTCCTACTTGTAGTCGCTCATCCCTTCTGCCGGCTCTTATATTACTGGTCTTGCCATTGCTGTTCATGACATGTCTCTACCTTAGCCACTCACCTGCTTACCAGTGTTCCTGTGCACTGAGATCTGTGGTGCTGATACTTGTGTCCTGTTTATCCATTGGCTACTGTAATGTTCTGTTTTACCCTGTTCTGCCCTAATGTTTGCCTGTGTATGGCGCTGTGGACCACCTGTGGTGCCATATAAATAAAGTGTAAGAATAATAATAATACTACATAAAAATAGGATTTTGGTACTTACCAGGTAAATCCTTTTCTTTGAATCCATAGGGGGCACTGGAGTACTCTTGGGATATGGACGGCTTCCACAGGAAGTAGGCACTGAATAAATTAATTTTGGAACTATACCTCACCTCCATATCCCTGAGTACCTCAGTGTTTTTTACTGAGCCGAACAGGAGCGATAGAGAGGTTGACAATGGAGCATTACATATAACATAACGGACAACAATAAAGTTGACCCAACATTACTGACAACTAAACAGTTGACACCATAACTTGTTAATCTGAACCAGTCGGTGAAAGTGTGTTACCATAAGATCTATTGAACCTACCCCAAACCAGGTAAACTGCTCTGGGTGGGCGTCCAGTGCCCCCTATGGATTCAAAGAAAAGGATTTACCTGGTAAGTACCAAAATCCTATTTTCTTTTTCATCCACTAGGGGTCACTGGAGTACTCTTGGGACGTACCAAAGTTTCCCCCGCGGGCGGGAGAGCTGTTTGGCACCTGTAACACTAGGCGGCCAAAGCTAGATGCTGATGCCGCAAACGTATCAAACTTGTAGAGGCGCACAAACGTGTGCACCGAAGACCATGTAGCCACCCGGCAAAGCTGTGTCGTAGAAGCTCCACGACTCGCTGACCATGATGTTCCCACAGCACGTGTGGAATGAGCCGTTATCGATGTAGGCGGCTGTAACCTAGCATGAAGGTAAGCCTGACGTATGGTCACTTTAATCCAACTGGATAAGGTCTGCCTAGAAGCTGGCCAACCCATCTTGGCAGCATCATAGAGAGCAAACAACGTATCCGTCTTACGAACGGTCGACGTTCGGGATACATAAATGCGTAATGCGTGTACCACATCCAACCTACCAGAGTCTCCTGTTAACATAGGAACTACTATTGGTTGATTGATGTGAAAAGATGACACTACCTTTGGTAGAAAAGCAGAATTCGCTCGGAATTCCGCTCTGTCATCATGAAACACTAAATACGGTGGTTTGCACGACAAAGCACCCAATCTGAAACACGCCTTGCTGACGCTAAGGCTAAAAGAAACATTATTTTCCCAAGTGAGAAATTTAATATCCACTTGTTGTAAGGGTTCATAATAAAAAGACTAAGAAATCTAAAAACCAGATTCAAGTCTTATGGCGCAGTAGGTAGAGTGAATGGAGGCTGAACTCTGAGGACACCCTGCATAAAAGGTGTGAACCGACGGCAATAGGGCCAATCTACTATGAAAATAAATGGACAACGCCGATATCCGCACTTTTAGTGTGGATAAACTCAGACCTCTATCTAACCTAGGCACGCCAAATTCTGTAATAATGAGCTGCCGTAACCGGCTTCCTAGCTCGTAACATGGTTGGAATACCCGATTCTGGAATGCCCTCTCTTCTTAAGAGGGCTGTCTCAACAGCCACCCCGTCAAACGCGGCCGCGCTAAATCGGGTAAAAGGAACGGACCCTGCTGTAACAGGTCAGAACGTAGTGGGAGCGGCCAAAGACCGACTGCGAGTAGACCGCGGAGATCCGAGAACCAAGCTCTCCGAGGCCAAAGAGGCGCCACTAGTATAACTGTGACGGACTCTCTTTTGATCCGTTTTAGCCACAGAGGGAGCAGCGGAAACGGTGGAAATAGATACGCGAGACTGTATGGCCACGCGATTGTGAGAGCATCCACCGCCACTGCCTTTGGATCTCTCGTTCTGGACACGACCTAGGGCGTTTGATGATTGTGGCGAGATGCCATCAGGTCCACCTGCGGGTAACTCCACTTCTGGACTAGCATGTGAAATACTTCTGGATTTAATGCCCATTCTCCTGGATGAAAATTCAGACGGCTGAGATAATCCGCCTCCCAGTTGTCCACTCCCGGAATGACTACTGCCGACAATATCATTTGGTGATACTCGGCCCAATAGAGGATTCAAGCTACAGATGTGACTGCTTACATCTTTGCTTTTTTTTTTTTTTACAAATTTGGCACAACATGCAAAACACAGCTAAACTGTTTTTCATGAGAAGTGAGTGGATGAATTTTAAAATTTTTGTTTGCCATAAAAGAATATGTATAAAGTAACATATTAAGGCAGCAAATTAAGAAAAAAAACACAAGACATGACTAAATCTCTGAGTATATAGCATGCAAAACCGTGCCATACATGACGGGACACAGCAAAGATGCACGTGGACACATCTGTACCTCCCGCATTGCCATACGGCTTTTCGTTCCTCCTTGTTTGTTGATGTATGCGACTGCTGTCGCATTGTCTGACTGCACCTGAACAGCCTGAGCCTGTAGCCTGTGCACTGCTTATAGTAGCGCATTGTAAATTGCCCGGAGTTCCAGGACATTTATAGACAGCAATCTTTCGTGATCCGCCCAGAGACCCTGGAGCTGATAATTTTGAACTACAGCTCCCCAACCTCTGAGACTTGCGTCCGCCGTGAGAATTATCCAATTCCAGGCACCGAACCGTTTCCCTGCGGTTAGATTCTGTACTTTGAGCCACCAGAGTAGAGACTCTCTGGCCCTTGGAGACAACCTCACTTCTGCAGTAAATCTGCAGATGCGAGCCCGACCACTGTGCGAACACATCCAATTGAAAAGGACGTGAGTGAAGTCCTCCGAACTGAAGCGCTTCGAAAGCCGCCACCATTGTCTAATAGGCGAATGCACAAGTGAACCGAGACTGTGCGTGGCTTGAGCACTAATTGTACCAGATGACGAATGACCTGTACTTTCTGTTCGGGTATGTAAATTCTTTGATTTACCGTATTGAGAATCATACCTAGGAATTGAAGTCGTTGAGACGGAATCATTCAGGAATTCGCGTAGACAATGGTAGGAAATCAGATTTTCCTCCCCACTTGGTCTGCGATCTATCTCGTTTGGAATCCGACTCCGCCTGTTAGGAACGTAGCCAAAGTGGACGTTATGCGCTACTAGCGAAGCTGAAAACGCAAGAACCAACTGCCAACGTCCAAAGAAGCTGTAGGCAGCAAGAAGTGTAAGGTGGTCTTTATTTAGGGCAAACCTGAACTGGAATGCCCTGCCACTACAGCCTTGTTACCTCAAACCCTTACCAAAGCAGGGCGAAGCAACAGCCCTACTGCTGTGTAGGGTATACTCCGATATGTAGTAAAACACCCAATAAATGCAATTGTCTCTGATTGGAAATTGTTCAGTCTTCGCTGAGAACCTGACGTACTGGCCTGGTGCTATGAGGGCTGGCGGCAAATCGACCGCAACAATGTAACTGAAACTGTCTGTGCAGTCTTTACGCAGAGTACTAACCACTATACGATCACGGCAACTTAAACGAGCCAGGTAGGAGACGAACCTACAATCTTGTTATGCATAGTCAGATGCGTTATACATTGCGACACTGGCCCAGATTCGTATTTGTCCGACACACTGTGTGACCGACTTTGCAGCGAAGCTGCTTGTTTGATTATGCATAAATGCATATAGCAGAGGATAGTTTCAATCTGCCTACCTCTGGGTTATGGGCCCAGCATGCTTCCATTGCAGTACTCTGCTGCACATGTAAGTGCAAGAGATCATGTACTCCAACCAGTAAGTACACCACGGAAGTAACGTGTGTATAAACCTGCATTACCGTGCATGTGGTTACCAGCAATAGTGAATCTTCCTGTAGAGTCATGCTGTACAAAAACAATTAATAAATTAAACTCCTAACAACACCCCGCTCCTCCAGAGTCTAAGTGTTGTAGGGCAGCAACTTCCGAGAAAGAACCAGGAAGTAACATTAAAAGAAAAAGTTAACACCTGTTAAACCAGGATCTGAACCAGTGTCCATGCAAACACAATGTTCACTGTGGCCGGAAAGCCTAAACACTTGGCTACAGAGCCACCTGTAAAAACAATAAGCAAAGCTGCTGCGGTGTGGCCATGTTTGCAGTGCTTAACAGATACTGTTAATAAGCACTGAGTGCTGACCAATTATTCTTGCTTACTGCAAAATAGACTTTTAATGTCAGCATATTATATATATATATATATATATATATACACACACACACACACACACACACACACACACACACACACATACAACAATGTATATTCACACATGTTCAGACTTTAATAAATATATATATTCTATATGTATATATATATATGTATATATATATGCATACATACACATATATATATATATACATATATACCCCTATACACATCCTGATACACAGGTATAACACATTTTTACAAGTCTGAAACTAAATGTGACCTCGCACAGACTTAAAACCTGAGATGACTGCTGCTTGACCACAGCTTAGTTAATGGGCCCTTCTAGTGGCCGGCGCCGGGAGCGCGCTCTGGAGAGCTATCCTGACTGTAAAACCTATGGTAGGTTTATATTGATAGTGTAAGCCCAAACTGAGCTATTTTTAACAGTTTAAACTAGCATGTATTAGTATGCAATCTAGTTGGATCACCAGTTTCCCCCAGATGGCAAAACAGTATGCAACCCTGCTTAGCTTCCAAGCTCAGATGAGTTTGGGCGTATCCAGTGTGGTATGGCTGTAGATTAAAAATACCTACAGCACCTTGTACTCCCAGGTGGCTAATCAGGCCCAACACTGCTTAGCTTCCAAAATCAGATGAGATTGGGCGTATCCAGTGTGGTGTGGCCAAGTGAATTAAGCCAAAGCTGCTGCAGGTGAGTGAACTCACACGGCTCCACAGATACTGTTTTATAAGCACCATGTGCTGACCAATTGTTATAACATATCTTACTTTACAACAATGAACAAAGCCAGTATTTGGTTGCCACAACCATGATTCAGATTTGCAGTCTTTAGGATAATATCATTATAAACAGTTATGATATAAATAATTATGTATATCCATGTTTTAGACATGGCAGGGAAACTGCTTATTAGTAATTGCTGGTGTCTTACTCATGCAGACAGACAATACAAAAAAAACAAAAAAACAAAGACAGACAACTTGCACGACTCAGTAAATAGCACTAAGGTGTCTCTATAAATATATATCTGGCCAAGTGCAGTGCACGCCAGCCATATGCCTGCTCCCAAATTCCCCTTAACACCCCTGCGCCTTCAATGGAGGAGAGATGTAACACAGGAAATTCTGGAAATACAACAGGAAACATGGTTAATCTTGTTTTAACAAAGACTTCATAGCCTTTTGTAATACATATGCAGCGCTGCTGTATTCCCTTATCAATAAGAGTTGAATCATGAGATTTTATCCAGTGACCCTGACATTTCTGTGTGCAGGGAACATCACTGTGGCAGCAAAGTTACTCACTAGGCTAAGAAACCTGCCTTTTGACTCTCATTTGTGTGTCCCCCCATGCTCCGTATACCGTTCTCTATACACGGAGCAGGGCTATGGTGGAGAGGGAGCCCGAAGCGGCATCGAGGGCCTGGGCCACACACACACACACACACACACACACACACACACACACACAGTATCCCACACAGTGGGGCGGCAGCGTGAGCTGACCGCCCCGTTCAACATACCTGGACCCTGTGGTGAGGGCTATGACGGGGCTTCTCTGTAAGTTCCGTCCAGCCTTTACTGCAGGTTTTAGTCCTGCAGGTGGTAGTGAGGGAGCTCTTTTTAGAGAGGTCCGACACCCACAGCTGCTAAAGCAGCCTTCACTTATCCCGGACCCACGCCTATTGGAAGGGGGGAAGGGATGTGGTAAATCGTTGAAAAAAGAAAAAACTTAGAAAAAATCCAATGAAATGTGGACCTCTGTGGCAGCAAAGCCACAAGCCTACTAACTGTGTCGAGCACAGAAAAAACACTGAGGTACTCAGGGATATGGAGGGGAGGTATAGTTCCAAAATTAATTTATTCAGTGCCTACTTCCTGTGGAAGCCGTCCATATCCCAAGAGTACTCCAGTGACCCCCAGTGGATGAAAAAGAAAAGAAGTGGATTGGTTGCTGTGGGCAACTCTTCCATTTGTCCTCTTTAGAACCTTTGAAACACCCCCCCCCCCCCCTAAATGAAAAGACCCCTAGATTTCTGACCCTCATCTCTGCAGAATATATTGTTTTTTGTAGTGTTGGGTGTAATTGTAACATGTGATCACCAGACAATAACCAATAAGAGGGACTGAGGGAGTACTTACAGGGGCAGTTGAACAGAGGAGGAAGCCCATGTGCAGGCTCTATGTTGGCCCACTCCTACGCAGTAGACTCTGGCATTGTGCCGGAGACTACTGCACATCCGCAGGTCTACAGAAACATGGCGATGACTAATCTCTTGTGCAACTGCCCAAACCACCAGGAAAATGGCAGCCACACCATTTTCCAGGTGATTTCTGCCGCAGAGACATGAGTGCAGGGTGAGCGGTGTGGGACTCCTCTGGACCCAGGAGCATGTCTGAGATATGTTAATGAGTCCCTATTTCCAGTATTGGTACATGTAGTGCCCTCCTCATCTATGGAAAACTTCCACAGCTTAGGGTGATATTCTCTGGTAACCACAGATGATCACCAGGTAATAACTTCTAAGGACTTAGGGACTCCCCTCTCTCCACTGTGTAAACCCTTGTTATTGGCAGAAAGCGTGGGGGTATCCTCCCTATTCTATGGATTTTACAAAGTGTAAACTGGTATTCTTATTTTTTAATCATTACAATATGTGAGTGTCATTTTTAACATAAGCTTTGTAAGTTGGGCAAGTCTCAGACACACACTGTAAAATGACACTGACCAACAATATACCTGGAAGATGATAGAAATTCAAGAAGAAAACAATTATTACAACTATATTGCATGACATGTAATTAGTCTGTTCATTGCACTGAACAGATTTGTACTTAACCAGAGATGGACAAGTCCTAGAGGCCAAGAAAGCAATGCACCTAATAAATGACTGGAGCTATTTCTCAGTGGATGCCTATCTGCGTTCCAACAAATAAATGTATTGCAGGAGGAAATGTAATAACCTGCGAGATTCCATGTGTTAATCATTGCTCAGAATGTTTATATGAAATTGGTTGCCAGAGTCAAGGGCAACCCTGTCCCTGTCACCGGCACGGCCCATAACATGCCCAACAACTCAAGCCACCCCGGAAAACACCAATTAGAACTGCATGGATTTACAAGCAGTTCAAATCTGCACCCACCACAGGGACCATTGGGACGCATGAGCATAAGTAAAACATTGGACATTTACGTCTGGGTCTGAAACAGGCCTAATTTATTAATGATTCAAGCTCAAAATGTGTATATCCGGGGCACAAACTTATTATAAGTTAATGTAAAGGGAAAAAACTATGAGAATGTGTGTGATCAGTGTCCTCCGTATTCAACGCATTTCATCTGGTTTATTCCAGTCTTACTTAGGGAAATGTAGTATTATTACATACGTCTTTAATTGTGATTTTTATGTAGGTACTTTTTCTTTTGCTTGAAACTACTTTGTGCAAGTGATATACTCACAATTATCCTGATGACATCACCCCCCACCCTCCCTTTCCCTATCAATATGACTTTCCACCATAATATAAAACAGTGAGCAGAGATCCACAACCCCATATGCAACCGAAATATTGTAAACCTGTAACAATTTTATATTGCTTTCAAATAGAAATTTATTTGCAGAACAGCTAAAAATATGATGCACTAAACGTCTTCATTCTTCAAAAATATGAGAGACTATAGTATTCAAAGAATTTCATTGTTACATGAGAATAGCAACCAAATGTCTGGTGGGCAACAGTTCAACTAGTTTTAATCCACATGGGACTATGATTCATGTAAATTACATTTTCTAAATGTCTGAGAAACTATCCCGCATTTAGTTCTCCCATAAAAGATGGATTAATACAGAGAATAAAATCCTTAACTGGACAGGGGACTTAACAATAAGAGACGTGACATGGGTCAGGCACTAGATGATCTCATACCAGAAGCATTTAGTGGCACAGTCCTAAACTGACTTATCATGATCTCTTATGAATTAAGAACAGTATTTAGTCTCATGACTACATTGGTTATTTTGTCCTAAATTTGACTGAAATAAAAAACAGAGCTAAAAGAAGCTGTGCTCTTATAGCAGTTTAGCATGAAGCACATACCAGCAAAACTAGATGATGGGCAAACAGCCAAGTCAAGCTAATATATAATATGTTGCAAGCACATTTTTCACTAAAACATACATATGCATTGCATTATGTTTCTTATGTCTTCCTTCTATCTGCCAGTCTTCTTGATGTAGAAACCAACCCATAAATGCCCTTATACAGTAGCTACAGCATTAAGAACAGTAAAACATGGGTACTAATTTGGTTTGTACGTATAGGTCAGTAATGAGAGGCAAAGTTTGGTTTATATGCAATGGGTGTGGAGTACAGTAAGTCGGATCCAGGTGTGGTTGGAGAGTGCATCACTGCTGCTTCCAAGGAAGAATATGGTGATATAAGTAGATGCCTCCTGCTCGCATTAGTGATACGTGCTGCATCCTAGGACGAACATCAGTACTCTGCGCCGCAATACTGGTAGGACCTCAATCAGGTCAGGTGTTTGGATTGCAGTTGTAAAATGTCAGTAATGAGGAGAAGTGAGAAGTGTAGTTCTGCTGCCCTGTTCTGCCACTTCCATCTTACCCCAATCAGTCACCATCTGCGCTGTCACACCTTCCACCATGGCCTGACTCTCCTGACAACTGTTCTGACCAGGGCCATCTGATTATTACAGAGTAGGAGTCCTGTACTTCTGGTTGCTCACAGAGCTGGGCTCACCCTCAGACTGCACAAACTGTGGCTGATTCGCAGTCCACTTCTAACCAGGATCCTGTGTAACTGCTGCCTAGTTCCAACACTCTTGTGAGAATAGGATGGAAGGACACGGCAGACACAGCGGGCAAATCTCCAAAGATCCTAGGATCCAGAGATGCCTGCCACTGCTTTCTGCCATAAATGAGGATAAGCACTGCAGTATTCTAGCAAAAAAAAAAAAAGAAGAGAAAGTCATCCATTTGATGATTGATTTAATCACAGAAAAGGACAAATAGTACCTAGTAATACAGATAGATCCACGGTTATCTTGGATTCTTTGCTGCGCCTAGGCACACCATGGTTTATTTATGTCTCAGTTAATCCTATTAAAGGCCAAGATAAACACGGACCCATCTGTAGTTGTAGAAAAATTAGTAAGACATCTCAAAATGGAAACATACTTTAATATACATCTGACTGTGATGACAGTCCTTGGGGACATATGTTATACCTTGCTAATAATCATGGTAATAACTGGACAATATAGAACTGATGTAGTTGCATAGCAGTAGCCCATTCAGCTGCTTATGAGAGCCAGTTTATAAGAGAGGACGGCAGCGATTACCTGCTGTGCACGTAAATCATGTTATTTTCATCATAAGAAAAGTATAAGGAATCTGCAAAGTGCAAGTGCCCTAACTATCCAGAAAAGCTGGCTACCTGCTCTTCTATCTCATGCGATTGCACTAGAATTTATCAGTTTAGTGATGCCAGTTATTGGTTTTATACATGCATGGTAGTAAATAGGTAATAGTGCTATGGGATCTAGTCATCCTGGCAAAGATATGGAAGCGCCAGACTTCTACTTTTCTGGTCAACCGCCTGACTTCCGCATTCAAGACTTCTACTGCAGTGCGCCACCATATCTCTACCTGATTGGGTCTTTCCTCCACCATTCCAACCTGCTTTAAAAATGTAAGCTCTTGAGAACAGGGCCCTCTCTCCTCCTGTTTGATCCCTCCCCCTAGGCTCAGCAATGGATATCCATAAAACCTGGACCGTTAGGGTGCCTTGAGGACCGCATTTGGCAACCTTTTGCCTTTACACTACAGTTATTCCTACACTTGTATTTATGTAAATAAGTTACTTTATGTAATCATGTAACTTTGTTGCCTTTATTACCGTTTTGTACCTTTACTATATACAGCGCTGTGCAAATTTGTGGTGCCTTCTAAATAATAATTATTATAAAAGACAATGCTAAAATAAAATAATGGCCCTTGTGCTAAATGTCACCCATGTCCTCTTACGACTTTATCCTGTTCTGTATAAGATGCAAGTGGCAGAGAATAGTAGTGGTGTTATAGAATTGGGATATTTTAGGCGGCCTCTGTTTAGCATACGGCAAAAACTGATAGGACAGTTAAATTAATAAAAGTGTCTCATCAGCATATCCAGGGAGGCGTTTTCTGCCAGGCCTGGTACACTGCTGCTACAGTGACTGTGAGCTGTTGCGATAGCGCCTATATCTCCTGCTGATGCTGCTACCGATCACAGAGCAGGGAATAGTGGGGATCCTGCCACCAGGGAGCGGTGGGGTGATGCTGCGGAGGTAGGCAATTGATGAGGGCCCCCACAACTTTGTTGCCCAGGGACTCCCACAGATGTTAATCCGGCTCTGGTTAGGTCCAGTGCGATGCTTGCTCCTCTAAGACCTGTTAGTTATGTAATGTAGGGGTGGATTTAGGGGTGAGGGCGCCTTTAGGCACAACAGTAACGCCACCCCCAGCCTGCCTATTTTTATTGATTGGTTATCAGCCCTCATTTGATGGTAGCCAATTTAATAGAATAAAAAAAGTCACTATGACTTTATATTTTTATATATATTTACTAAGCAGGACAGCTTACAGCAGACATGTCCAAAGTCCGGCCCGGGGGCCAATTGTGGCCCGTGCTCCCAATTCCACCGGCCCACAGCCTCTGTGCAGCCCTCAGCTCTTAGGCACACTGCCTTTGCAGACCGCTGCACTGACACTCCTCGTCCGATGCTGTCAGCCGCGCTACACAGTGACTGAAGGCCATCTTCCCCTCCTCTGCGTGCAGACTACAGGCTGGTCTACTGATGATCTGGTGAGACAGGAGGGCTGGGGTTGCCTCTCCCGCCGAGACAAACCCAGCCCTTCAGTGTGTATGAATCCATAAAAGGAGACACCAGGGAGGATCATCACGGTGGCCATCTTTACTGCAGCTCCGCAGCAGTGTGTGGTGATCAGCAGTCTCAATAAGTTCAGTGCTTCACTCCCTCATAGGTGTTCTGGGCTAAAGCATTTTCACTTGTCAGTTGTTCTCCAATGTGTATCTGGGAGCACTGCTGGGGGCATATAATGTATATCTGGCACTGGGGGCATTTGTGTATCTGGCAGCACTGCTGGGGGCATTTGTGTATCTGGTCGGCCCCCACACATTTTCACCTCACCAAATATGGCCCTCTTTGCAAAAAGTTTGGACACCACTGGCTTACAGGTGAGTATGTGCATGTCTTACCCAATTATATTCCGTTCAAGTTGGCATATGGTACAGTACAGTGAATATATTTTGCAGTTACTGATACATTTTGGGCTGACATTACCAAAATAAACATCCAAGTGCCACCCCCAAACAAGTGCCGCCCCTCGGCATGAGCCTCACGTGCCTAATGGGAAATTTGCCACTGATATACTGTCAATAAAATCATGCTTTCACTCTGTTTTCTAAGTTAAAGCATGCAAACGGGTATGGGGCTGGAAACGGCTGCACTAAGGCAATACCCACCTAGTCTTCCATCTGTGGTTTGGAGGGGCCGCAGAGCTGCAAAGAGTGTTGGACAGTCTGCTCTATTCATTCTCATTCAATGTACACAATGAATTATCCTAACTTTTGGGAGTTATCTTAAAGGTGCACTAATTATTGTACATGAGACATCAGTGCATTAATGTTGAATGCTAAAATGCAATAATTGTAGAGGGGGAAATAGAGAAGACAGTGACTTACATTTTTAAAGCCAGTGACACCCCTTTCAGACCTAAATCTCGGGTCCGAGCATGGTAACTATTACAGATATACACTCAGTGGCCACTTTATTAGGTTCACTTCTATACCAACTTGTTGCAAATTTGATGCAAATATTTAATCAGCCAAACATGTGGCAGCACTTAAGTGCATAAAAACATGCAGGCATTGCCAAGAGGTTCAGTCATATGCAGACCAAACACCAGGAATGGGGGAAAATGTGATCTGAGTGACTGAACATGGAATGATTGTTGGTGTCAGAATGATTATCTGATATAATGATGATCTCCTGGGATTGTCACACTGAACAACCTCTACAGGTTACAGAGTATGCTATACAAAACATAAAGCATCCAGGAGCATATTTCTCACAATCTGCATTTCAAATACGGATGTTATATTTTCTGCCTAAATTTACACTGTGAAAAAAAACTAATTTCAAGCAAAAGTTAGTCTCTTACCAGGAGACGGGCTCCGATAAGAGCCTGACCCAGAAAAGAGCTGAAGCAGAGTGATAGCTTATGCTATCACTCTGCTTTCTGAATTAAGTGCCCTGGGGGTCATTCCGAGTTGATCGCTAGCTGCCGATGTTCGCTGCGTAGCGATCATTTTAAAAAAACGGCAAAACTGTGCATGCATATGGGGCACAATGCACACGCGTGGCGTACGGGTACAAAGAGCATCGTTGTTTTGCACTGCTTATAGTGACGGTTCCATTTGCACAGCCGATCGCAAGGAGATTGACAGGAAGTAGGAGTCAACTGACCATTTTCAGGGAGTGTTTGGAAAAACGCAGACGTGTCCAGGCGTTTGCAGGGCGGGCATCTGACGTCAATTCCGTGACCTTTGTCGCTGCAATCATTGCACAGAATAAGTAACTACAGGGCAGGTCTTGTTCTGCACAAAATGTGTTAGTACCCGCTCGGCTGCACAGGTGTTCACACACTTGCAAAGCGAAAATACACTCCCTCGTGGACGGCGACTATGTATTTGCACGGCTGCTAAAGTAGCTAGCGAGCGATCAACTCAAAATGAGGGCCTCTGTGCGGCCGTCAGCTGGCACATATCAGTAAGAACACATGGAGAGGGAACCTGAAGTCCTATCCTAACAAATCCCTGATACAGTAGCCCAAAGGCTATTATAGGCAAACGCCATCTTCAGCATTACGGAGCTTGGTAAATCCGGCAAAACGCAGCACTCATGGAAACCTATGGGGGCTGGATTTTTCAGAGATATCTGCTGTGATCCCTCTGGGGACCCCTGTGAGCAGCAGTTCTATGGGTGAATACACCTTGTTAATGACGTAGGTCAGAGAAAAATGGCCAGATTGGATAAAGCTGACAGGAAGATTACAGTAACTTAAATAACCATACATACTGTAGCAGCTTTATGCAGAAGAACATCTCTGAACGCACAACACATTGAACTTTGAAGTAGATGGGCTACCACAGCAGAAGTCTACATCACGTTCACTCCTGTCAGCTAAGAACAGGAAACTGAGCTAGAGTGGGCCTATTCCTACCAAAACTGGCCAGTTGAAAACTGGAAAAAAGTTGCATGTGATGAACCTTGATTTCTGCTATAACATGCGGAGTTAGAATTTGACATAAACAGCATGAATTCATGGACACATCAAGCCTTGTGGAAATGGCTGAGGCTAGTAGCTGTGGTGTAATGGTGTGGCAGTGATCACACCAAGCTCATAATCTTGTGGGTTCCAAGAGCAAATACATTTTAAATATTTGGGGTCCTATTTCACAGTATATACAGAAGGTCCCATTATAATTGATGAGAACACAGAGCAGCCCAGCATCTTTCCCTGTATCCACATGCTGTCTGACAGAGATTGGCTGTCTGTGGACAACACTACCTTATTGGCTGGAGCAGGGCCTGATTAAGGGTCCTAGTCACCCTACTTGGGCTGCTGCACAATGGCAGATACCAGATACTCTCTTCTCCCTGCACCCGCCGAGCTGGACGAATAGCTCTCTGTTATGGATTTCTTGTGCTGTTTTCATGTTTGGCACTGCTCCACTGCCTCACTCAGACACTGCACTGTCGCAATGAGGAATGCCCTTTCTGAGCCCAGTACACAGCCTCATGGCAACATGTCTTGCCTGTATTACAAACAACCATTTTTTCCTGGCACACATTAGGCCTAATAGTAATTGAGTACGGATCAAATGCCACATCCTACCTATTTTTGCCGATCAGGTGCATCGCGTTATGGCCACAATCTACTCATCTTCTAGTGACTACTTCCAGCAGGAAAATGTGCCATGTCAACTTAAGCTAGCTCCACAAACATGGCAATGAGTTTAGTGTATTACAATAGTCTGCACAGACCCATATCTAGTAGAGCACCTTTGGAGTGTGGTGAACGGGAGATTATACTATCCTGTCAAAAAGGACGGAATCTCCCAAAGGATGTTTCCAGCACCTTGTGAGAACCATGCCCCAAAGAATTCAGGTTGTGCAGACTGCATAGGGCAGTGGTTCTCAAACTGTGTGCCATGACACCCTGGGGTGCCTCAGGGCATTTGCAGGGGTGCCATGGATTGGTGGTCTAGGACCAATTCAAATTATTTATGGTCAATGTAACAGGCAAAACCAGTGCTGGCAGCTGCAAATCATAAAATATATGGACAATCTGAAGTAAATCTTGTCCCTCACCACACAACTGAACCTAGGGATGACATACTGTATAAACACAATTTACTTAATTTAATATTTCTTTCTAAATTTCTCTAAAATACAAATTTTGCCTAGGGGTGCCGTGAGCAAAAAATCTGAGACTCTAGGCCGCCAGGAACCACTGGTATAGGGGGTGCTTCCCAGTACTAAAAGGGTGTACCTTATAAAGCGGCCACTTTATATATATATATATATATATATATATATATATATATATATATATGTTTATTTTACAAACATTGTCAGATTTATAGCCTTAAAAAGGTCATCACTAAATCATCACAGTAACATTGAACAGAAAAAATAACACACTGATACTTCATTGGATTAATCACAGTTTCAGTTGCAGTCTAAAGCGGTTACTTACATTTAGCGCAAAACCACAAGCACAATTCTGCTGTAACAATAACTGTCTTATGAAATAAACTGCACAAATAATTTGTTTTTAGACTTATGTAACATTTTGGTGGAACTTTCACATGTATGTAATTTCACTAAATTGTGCCCTGCTATTTCTCATTAAAACATATACTATTAAAGTTCTGTGATCAACAGAAGACTTATCTTCCGTGTATCACAATTTTTTTTATAATTTCGCCAGATTTGATATGAGGGTACTTCTGACCATCGTATTATACCTGTTCATGTTCGGTTTAGCCCTTCAAGCAATCACAGCTCAGAATATAGGCCCTCATTCCGAGTTGTTCGCTCGCAAGCTGCTTTTAGCAGCTTTGCACACGCTAAGCCGCCGCCTACTGGGAGTGAATCTTAGCTTATCAAAATTGCGAACGAAAGATTCGCAATATTGCGAAAAGACTTCTCTGTGCAGTTTCTGAGTAGCTCGAGACTTACTCTTCCAGTGCGATCAGTTCAGTGCTTGTCGTTCCTGGTTTGACGTCACAAACACACCCAGCGTTCGCCCAGACACTCCTCCGTTTCTCCAGCCACTCCCGCGTTTTTCCCAGAAACTGTAGCGTTTTTTCACACACTCCCATAAAACGGCCTGTTTCCGCCCAGAAACACCCACTTCCTGTCAATCACATTACGATCACCAGAACGAAGAAAAAAACCTCGTAATGCCGTGAGTAAAATTCCTAACTGCATAGCAAATTTACTTGGTGCAGTCGCACTGCGGACATTGCGCATGCGCATTAGCGACTAATCGCTCCGTTGCGAGAAAAAAATAACGAGCGAACAACTCGGAATGACCCCCCTAGTGTAAAGGACATGCCAATCGTATAGTAGAGAACAGGGGAAAATCAAAACACTATTAATAATGCCCTTGCTGCTCTCTCGAATGGGAAAAGCAATGATTCATCTGAATCAGCGTAGTTCCCAAATAAACGCCCAGATTTATCAAGCTTTGGAGAGTGATAAATTGCACAGAGATAAAGTACCAACCAATCAGCTCCTAACTGCCATGTTACAGGCTGTGTTTGAAAAATGAGAGTTAGGAGCTGATTGGTTGGTACTTTATCACCGTGTAATGTATCACTCTCCAATACCCCTTTCAGACATGCTCCAAATTCCTGGGATTTTGCACATGAACGTGCATCATCCCGGGAATATGGCATGTGTGAAAGGTCCCAGGTTGCCAACCCTGCATTTGACCAGGGTTTTTCTTGGGACTTAAGACCCGGGAAGACAACCCAGCTCAGGTCTGAAAGGTGCGACCCAGGAATTTGCTCCTGGCTTGCACCTACATGCCTCTGGTGCTGGACCACTGGAAGGGGCGGGGCTGCCTGGAGGGGGCGTACGCCGGCTGCTGTAGTCCATGCTGTAGTGTAGTTGTAGAAGAAGCCTGCGCAGCTAACAGAGAAGCGGCCTGTTGTAGTGAGTGAGTGAGTAGTGTGAGTGACATGAATTTGGCATGTGTGTGTATGTTACATGTATATGTGTGTTTGAGTGTGACATGTGTAAGACATGTACAAGTGTGACGTCTGTGTGTGTGTGTGTGACATGAGAGTAGCCTGGTCTGCCCTGGCTGGCAGGGCTGACCAGGCTTATGTCTGAAAGGGGTCAACCCGGGAATTTCCCAAATCTCAGGTTTAGTGTGAAAGGGGTTGCCAGTAAAAAAACAGAATTTTTCAAAGATGAAAAACTCGGGACTGAGCAGGGAAATTCCCGGGTCATAGGTCTGAAAGCGGTACAAGACTTGATATATCTGGCCAGAAGACTTTTACCCAGTACCTCAATTGACATTCCTAGCAGTGGGCATAGCCCCGATGATGCAATTTGTTGCAACAAGCCCTCCCACATGGGACCACCTCTTCTTGCATATCCCAGATAAAATGTCAGCAATTCTGAATCACAGCATATAGTAGTACGGATTTAATGGGAAAATTGATTATTTGGAGAATAAAACATTACAGTTTGAAAACAGCTATTTTCAAACTGTATATTTCTTTATTGTTTCACTGTAATGCAATTCCCTTTTAAATTTCAGCAACTGACTTAGCTTACGAAGAAAGAAGTTTATTTCCATTATTATTAGGAGGATCTCTTTATTTCTATTTTAGGAACTCGTATACAAGTAAAAACAATGGTGGCAGTGGTGGGGGGAGGAAGGGGAGTTCGAGTTATAAGGCTATAATATAGTGTTTCCTTAATTAGCAACATTATATGGATACTAGTCAGAAAAAGGAAAATCTAGAAGTAAAAAAACAGAAGCTCAAACATTTTGGCTAAAGCACACTTACTGTAGTATCAAAAAGTTCAAAGTCAAAGATTTTTTCCCCATTTGCAAGACATATTGAGTGTTAAGAAATGTCACACAGGAGTCATACATACTCAATCCCACTCAAATGCCAGGAATATGCACACGTTTGATGCATTTTACATAACTAGGATTAGCAGAACTCCATAACAAGCTGTACTTGAGAAATGTTGATGTACTCATTATATAAACACCCTGCCCGACAGTTTAAACACAGTCTCAGATTTCTCCTAAAATATTCCTGTACTGTATATTATGCAGAACTTAAATGTCCGCAAGACAGCAGCCTTATAAAGGTGGTCATTCCGAGTTGTTCGCTCGCAAGCTGCTTTTAGCAGCTTTGCACACGCTAAGCCGCCGCCTACTGGGAGTGAATCTTAGCATAGTAAAATTGCGAACGAAAGATTAGCAGAATTGCGAATAGACACTTCTTAGCAGTTTCTGAGTAACTCGACACTTACTCGGCAACTGCGATCAGTTCAGTCAGTTTCGTTCCTGGTTTGACGTCACAAACACTCCCAGCGTTCGCCCAGACACTCCCCCGTTTCTTCAGACACTCCCGCGTTTTTCCCAGAAACGGCAGCGTTTTTTCACACACACCCATAAAACGGCCAGTTTCCGCCCAGAAACACCCACTTCCTGTCAATCACATTACGATTACCAGAACGAAGAAAAAAACCTCGTAATGCCGTGAGTAAAATACCTAACTGCATAGCAAATTTACATGGCGCAGTTGCAGTGCGAACATTGCGCATGCGCAATTAGCGGAAAATCGCTGCGATGCGAAGAAAATTACCGAGCGAACAACTCGGAATGAGGGCCAAAATGCAGCTATAAACTAAGCACGTTGATCCACTGCTCAGTGAGCTGCAATAGAAATATTGCACTTCAAGTCCTGCATGAGTTTAACTTTCTACATAACCTGGGTCTTTGCTTTCTATGGGGGGAATTCAATTAAGAGCAAGAAATGTAAAAAAAAAAAAAACCTGCGGAGTGAGGGTGTTCCTATTCAGTTAGAGGAGAGAAAATTGCATCTTTTTTCACGCACCTCCAGAGCAAGTCTGATTTTTCCTAAAATCTTTATTTTTAGGAAAATCAATCATTGGGGTTTGCTCTAGCACCATTGCACCCCTCCCCCCCCCCCCACGCACACGCACTTCCCCCAAAGATTAATTAAGCAATTGTAAGTTTCCAATTAGCTTACTTAGTCAGTAACTACTTACCTTCCGAATCAGTGTCTTCTCCTCCAGCATCGGGATCTTGACTGCAGCAGCAGTGAGCATAATGTATGTGTGAGAGTGTGCGTGTGACTCCCAGTGTGTGACCCTAGACCAGGGGTGCCAGAATGTTTTGTAGTTGGGGGGGGGCATAAAAAAATACATATTTTAGCGATCCCCCGATTATTCCCCGCCTCCCTCCCCGTGCGGGTAGCACTTACCATGGGATCCCCGCGGAGACACCTACTTTAAAAAAGTGTGCTCTGTGCTGCCACAGCGTATTACTCGGAGGAGGCGTGGCCATGCTGAGCCTGCTGGGACATCCCCGCCTCCTCCCAGTAATGCATCAGTGAAGAGCCGACTAGGACCGGACAGGGGGCAGCACACTGCAACAGCACAGAGCACACTTTTTAAAGTAGGAGTCTCAGCGGGAATCTGTGGTAAGCGCTCCCCATCGCCTGCGCCTCTGACATGTTTGGGAGGGGCATGCTGCCCCCCGCCTTCCCGTTCAGACGCCACCGCCCCAGACCCCCCCCCCCATCCCCAGCGGCAGCCGCCCCCTCCGTAGTGGAAAGATTGAGTTGACTGGACTAGCACCTATCTTTTTTTTTTACGCACCACAGGGTTATCAGTGCATATTTTTTTTTAATGGGATACCACAGGATTCAAGATAGCGCCATACATACGGTAATGCAAAATTGGGTGCGAGGCCCCAAAACTTGCAGGCTAAACCTTGAGCTGACCAGAATTCCCCACAGGTTTTTAAAATGTCACGCTGTTAATTTAATTCTCCCCTATGAGTTATATGGTTAAGTCGACCAAGGTGCAGTCTTATTGGTTTTTTTAAATCCGTTATGTACTTGTTTAACATGAAGCCAGTAGTCCTCCAAGAACATCGTTTTCCCATTGCAAAATCTGTCAGTGAATGAGACTGATACTGTCTGGTCAGTTTTCTTAAGGTGAAAGACATTTTGCATTTCAGCACTCCATCACAAATGTATGTCACCAGTAGCAGTAAAAAATCAAAGAGAAGTCCACTGCCACCATGTGTTTTGCGGGTGTCAATCAAACAAAAAATAAAAGTGAAAAAGACATTATTTTTTCATGTGATTGATGCTTCAACACTGTCACTGACCATCGCCTACAAAGTCAGTGGAGATGTGACTGAAATGTGTATGATGCGGAAACACCCTTAGTTTCCAGAGAATGCACAGTGCTAAAAACTATGTGCTACACAGAGCTATGTGCCATACATTCAATTCTGCCTCGGCCAAGCATATGCAGCATTTGTTTTCCATCTAGTCAGCTCGCCACTTGTGTTATGATGCAGATAATTTTCTCCCTTAAAACTGTCTCATCTGTATTACTGAATATAATGTTTCTTTCCCTTGATCAGTTTTCATAACTGCTAGAACTAGTTTATTTACAGTGCATGCACTACAACCTGTATTTAAGTAATTGCACATTTCTGGGCCTATTTATTAGCCTGCAACAAATGGACTGCATACTGTAGCAGTGAAGTAAGGTGATCTGATCTGGTCAATCATCCTTTGCCCATGTTCTCATCAAACAGAAGAATGTATGTGTAGTACCAACCTAAAGCATTGCAAGAATGCCACATACAGCGGGCAGAAGGCTGGTTCCCCACTGTGAAGGGTTCTGGTGGTTCTATAATGTCGTGGGGGGTACATTTGCATAGCAAGCTTTGGGTACTATTGATCCCTTAGGAGGCAAGCTTATCACTAAATAATGATACAGAATGTTAATCTAACTTCACCCCATGTTGCAGTATTTCTTTACTGAGAGGAGGGGTGTCTTTCAGGATGACCAAAGCACATGTGGTAGTGATGAGCGGGTTCGGATCCTCGGAATCCAAACCCCCCCGAACTTCACCCTTTTTACACGGGTCCGAGGCAGATTCGAACCTTCCCGC
Organism: Pseudophryne corroboree; assembly: GCF_028390025.1. Taxonomy (NCBI): domain Eukaryota; kingdom Metazoa; phylum Chordata; class Amphibia; order Anura; family Myobatrachidae; genus Pseudophryne; species Pseudophryne corroboree. The sequence continues at coordinate 459,412,288 of NC_086444.1, read as the reverse complement.
CTTGCTCGGTTAACCCGAGCGCGCCCGAACGTCATCAACCCGCGGTCGGATTCTCGCGAGATTCGTATTCTATATAAGGAGCCGCGCGTCGCCGCCATTTTTCACTCGTGCATTGGAAATGATAGTGAGAGGACGTGGCTGGCGTCCTCTCAGTTTTATTCAGGTGGCTGCAAATATCTGTGCTCACTGCTTTATTGTGGGGACTGGGGACCAGCAGTATATTATATAGGAGGAGTACAGTGCAGAGTTTTGCTGATCAGTGACCACCAGTATTATACGTTCTCTGCCTGAAAAACGCTCCATATCTGTGCTCAGTGTGCTGCATCACACTGCTTTATTGTGGGGACTGGGGACCACCAGTATTATATAAAAGGAGTACAGTGCAGAGTTTTGCTGACCAGTGACCACCAGTTTTATACGTTCTCTGCCTGAAAAACGCTCCATATCTGTGCTCAGTGTGCTGCATATATCTGTGCTCACACTGCTTTATTGTGGGGACTGGGGACCACCAGTATTATATAGGAGGAGTACAGTGCAGAGTTTTGCTGACCAGTGACCACCAGTATTATACGTTCTCTGCCTGAAAAACGCTCCATATCTGTGCTGCATTGTAGTATATAGTAGGAGTACAGTGCATAATTTTGCTGACCACCAGTATATAATATATAGCAGTACGGTACAGTAGTCCACTGCTCTACCTACCTCTGTGTCGTCAAGTATACTATCCATCCATACCTGTGGTGCATTTCAGTTGTGCGCAGTATATATGGTAGTAGGCCATTGCTATTGATACTGGCATATAATTCCACACATTAAAAAATGGAGAACAAAAATGTGGAGGGTAAAATAGGGAAAGATCAAGATCCACTTCCACATCGTGCTGAAGCTGCTGCCACTAGTCATGGCCGAGACGATGAAATGCCATCAACGTCGTCTGCCAAGGCCGATGCCCAATGTCATAGTAGAGAGCATGTAAAATCCAAAGAAATAAAGCTCAGTAAAATGACCCAAAAATCTAAATCAAAATCGTCTGAGGAGAAGCGTAAACTTGCCAATGTGCCATTTACGACACGGAGTGGCAAGGAACGGCTGAGGCCCTGGCCTATGTTCAAGGCTAGTGGTTCAGCTTCACCTGAGGATGGAAGCACTCATCCTCCTGCTAGAAAACTTAAAAGAGTTAAGATGGCAAAAGCACAGCAAAGAACTGTGCGTTCTTCTAAATCACAAATCCCCAAGGAGAGTCCAATTGTGTCGGTTGCGATGCCTGACCTTCCCAACACTGGACGGGAAGAGGTTGCGCCTTCCACCATTTGCACGCCCCCTGCAAGTGCTGGAAGGAGCACCCGCAGTCCAGTTCCTGATAGTCAAATTGAAGATGTCACTGTTGAAGTACACGTGGATGAGGATATGGGTGTTGCTGGCGCTGGGGAGGAAATTGACAAGGAGGATTCTGATGGTGAGGTGGTTTGTTTAAGTCAGGCACCCGGGGAGAAACCTGTTGTCCGTGGGACGAATATGGCCATTGACATGCCTGGTCAAATTACAAAAAAAAATCACCTCTTCAGTGTGGAATTATTTCAAAAGAAATGCGGACAACTGGTGTCAAGCCGTGTGTTGCCTTTGTCAAGCTGTAATAAGTAGGGGTAAAGACGTTAACCACCTAGGAATATCCTCCCTTATACGTCACCTGGACCACATTCATCAGAAGTCAGTGACAAGTTCAAAAACTTTGGATGACAGCGGAAGCAGTCCACTGACCACTAAATCCCTTCCACTTGTAACCAAGCTCCTGCAAACCACACCACCAACTCCCTCAGTGTCAATTTCCTCCTTACACAGGAAAGCCAATAGTCCTGCAGGCCATGTCACTGTCAAGTCTGACGAGTCCTCTCCTGCCTGGGATTCCTCCGATGCATCCTTGAGTGTAACGCCTACTGCTGCTGGCGCTGCTGTTGTTGCTGCTGGGAGTCGATCGTCATCCCAGAGGGGAAGTCGGAAGACCACTTGTACTACTTCCAGTAAGCAATTGACTGTCCAACAGTCCTTTGCGAGGAAGATGAAATATCACAGCAGTCCTCCTGCTGCAAAGCGGATAACTCAGGCCTTGGCAGCCTGGGTGGTGAGAAACGTGTTTCCGGTATCCACCGTTAATTCACAGGCAACTACAGACTTGATTGAGGTACTGTGTCCCCGGTACCAAATACCATCTAGGTTCCATTTCTCTAGGCAGGCGATACCGAAAATGTACACAAACGTCAGAAAAAGAGTCACCAGTGTCCTAAAAAATGCAGTTGTACCCAATGTCCACTTAACCACGGACATGTGGACAAGTGGAGCAGGGCAGACTCAGGACTATGACTGTGACAGCCCACTGGGTAGATGTATTGCCTCCCGCAGCAAGAACAGCAGCGGTGGCACCAGTAGCAGCATCTCGCAAACGCTAACTCGTTCCTAGGCAGGCTACGCTTTGTATCACCGCTTTCCATAAGAGGCACACAGCTGACAACCTCTTACGGAAACTGAGGAACATCATCGCAGAATGGCTTACCCCAATTGGACTCTCCTGGGGATTTGTGACATCGGACAACGCCAGCAATATTGTGCGTGCATTACATCTGGGCAAATTCCAGCACGTCCCATGTTTTGCACATACATTGAATTTGGTGGTGCAGAATTGTTTAAAAAACCACAGGAGCGTGCAAGAGATGCTGTCGGTGGCCCGAAGAATTGCTGGCCACTTTCGGCATTCAGCCACCGCGTGCCGAAGACTGGAGCACCAGCAAACAGTCCTAAACCTGCCCTGCCATCATCTGAAGCAAGAGGTGGTAACGAGGTGGAATTCAACCCTATATATGCTTCAGAGGATGGAGGAGCAGCAAAAGGCCATTCAAGCCTATACATTTGCCTACGATATAGGCAAAGGAGGGGGAATGCACCTGACTCAAGTGCAGTGGAGAATGATTTCAAAGTTGTGCAAGGTTCTGCAACCCTTTGAACTTGCCACACGTGAAGTCAGTTCAGACACTGCCAGCCTGAGTCAGGTCATTCCCCTCATCAGGCTTTTGCAGAAGAAGCTGGAGACATTGAAGGAGGAGCTAAAACAGAGCGATTCCGCTAGGCATGTGGGACTTGTGGATGGAGCCCTTAATTCGCTTAACCAGGATTCACGGGTGGTCAATCTGTTGAAATCAGAGCACTACATTTTGGCCACCGTGCTCGATCCTAGATTTAAAACCTACGTTGTATCTCTCTTTCCGGCAGACACAAGTCTGCAGAGGTTCAAAGACCTGATGGTGAGAAAATTGTCAAGTCAAGAGGAACGTGACCCGTCAACAGCTCCTCCTTCACATTCTCCCGCAACTGGGGTGCGAGGAAAAGGCTAAGAATTCCGAGCCCACCCGCTGGCGGTGATGCAGGGCAGTCTGGAGCGAGTGCTGACATCTGGTCCGGACTGAAGGACCTGCCAACGATTACTGACATGTCGTCTACGGTCACTGCATATGATTCTGTCACCATTGAAAGAATGGTGGAGGATTATATGAGTGACCGCATCCAAGTAGGCACGTCAGACAGTCCGTACTTATACTGGCAGGAAAAAGAGGCAATTTGGAGGCCCTAGCACAAACTGGCTTTATTTTACCTAAATTGCCCCCCCTCCAGTGTGTACTCCGAAAGAGTGTTTAGTGCAACCGCTCACCTTGTCAGCAATCGGCGTACGAGGTTACTTTCAGAAAATGTGGAGAAGATGATGTTCATCAAAATTAATTATAATCAATTCCTCCATGGAGACATTCACCAGCAGCAATTGCCTCCAGAAAGTACACAGGGACCTGAGATGGTGGATTCCAGTGGGGACGAATTAATAATCTGTGAGGATGGGGATGTACACAGTGAAAGGGGTGAGGAATCGGACGATGAGGAGGAGGTGGACATCTTGCCTCTGTAGAGCCAGTTTGTGCAAGGAGAGATTGATTGCTTCTTTTTTGGTGGGGGCCCAAACCAACCAGTCATTTCAGTCACAGTCGTGTGGCAGACCCTGTCGCTGAAATGATGGTTCGTTAAAGTGTGCATGTCCTGTTTATACAACATAAGGGTGGGTGGGAGGGCCCAAGGACAATTCCATCTTGCACCTCTTTTTTCTTTCATTTTTCTTTGCATCATGTGCTGTTTGGGGACTATTTTTTTTGAAGTGCCATCCTGCCTACCACTGCAGTGCCACTCCTAGATGGGCCAGGTGTTTGTGTCGGCCACTTGGGTCACTTAGCTTAGTCATCCAGCGACCTCGGTGCAAATTTTAGGACTAAAAATAATATTGTGAGGTGTGAGGTGTTCAGAATAGACTGAAAATGAGTGTAAATTATTGTTATTAAGGTTAATAATACTATGGGATCAAAATGACCCCCAAATTCTATGATTTAAGCTGTTTTTGAGTTTTTTTTGTAAAAAAACACCCGAATCCAAAATACACCCGAATCCGACAAAAAAATTTCAGGGAGGTTTTGCCAAAACGCGTCCGAATCCAAAACACGGCCGCGGAACCGAATCCAAAACCAAACCACAAAACCCGAAAAATTTCCGATGCACATCACTAACATGTGGTTGCTCAACAGTTTGATGAGCAAGACACTGATGTTATCCATATGTAATGGCTTTTTCAGTCACAAGATCTTTATAACCAGCAGCATTTATGAAATAAATTCTAACAATGTCTGACACAGCATTTTCCATAACTATTAACCGGATGTCAGCTGAGTGACATGAGGAATAGTGTTACATAATTCCAGACATTGGTAGACTGAATGCAACAGCGCATGCAGGCCTCACTGGCCGCATGCCCACAGACCTATAAAGCTATGGCATTTACATTTTTTGTCGACTACCTGTATATCTTAGACACAGCACAAACTATAACTTACTTTTAATATACCATATGACATCCATACAGTTAAATATAAGGAATACATTTCAAGATTCAACGTGAATGTTTATAAACTCATATAGATAATACAGTTGTATTTTGATGACTTCTAATTGTTCTTCATATGTGCACAGATTATAAAACATACAGTTGTACATATTTTTGCACACACTACAGTCTGTTATTAGCAGTTCAGTAGATCTCTACAGATGAGCTCCCATATGTACAGCTGTAAGATACTTGCTTTGGATTGCTCTAGTCCTCCAGCACGGACAACCAGAGCTGGCTCTCCGATTCATTTATAATTAGTTGTTGTCCACTTTAGACTTGTAACTCTCAGGTTTTGCAGACTGACATTTAAAATATGCAACTGCTTATGTATTAGTGTTAACCTACCTCTCAACCACCCCGATTTTTATTTATCCTGGGTGGTTGGAAAGTATTCTCCAGCCCTATGCAGCAGAGTAAGGTGTCTCCAATGGGTACGGCAAAAAAACCCACTGGATTTCTGGCATTAGCACAGGACAGCCACATCCCAATTTTCAGGATGACTAAAGGGAAGTATGGGGTTATACATTGACTGTGGCATCTTGCTGCTCAGAATCCCGACAGAGGAAGGTAATTATACTTATCTTCCCTCAATGACACCCTCCCCCCTTCCAGGCAGCATAACCCTAACCCTACCTGGTAGTGCCTAAACCTAACCCCCCCTCCCCGCAGCATAAACCTAAGACCCCACCATAGCCTAACCATAACCCTCCCAGGGGGTACCAACAGCCTAAACCTTCCCCCCCCCCATACGCGCACGCATCCATCGTCGCTGGTGACCGATTTCTTTTTCTGGCTACGGAGGAGCTGCACCTGTAACGGGGCTGCAGCATCTCCCTCCGCTCCGAGTCCTAACACTGACAGGCTGCTGCTGTGCTGTCTGCCTGTAGGGGGAGCTGCAGCGAAAGCGCGCAGCTACTCTCAGGCAGTACGTTGGGCATTATGACAGAGCCTGGTGAGGCAGGCAGTAGCTGTCCCTACAATTATCAGCCACTCAGCACTACTGCAGCAGCCAGCAGGTGAAAGAGGGGACAGTAGTCTACATGATGTCCCGATTACTGTGAGTAGTATGTGGTTGGGTGGAGGGGCTGTGCTTCCTGTCAATGGTGTGTTTGTAAACTCTATGCATGTAAGCTGTATGTATATGTATGGCAGTATGTGTGCATGCATACTGTATGTGTGCTGTGTGCATGTATACTGTGTGTGGCTGTGTGCATGTATACTGTGTGTGTGCTGTGTGCATGTATACTGTATGTGTGCTGTGTGCATGTATACTGTATGTATGTGTGTGCATATATACTGTATGTATGTGTGTGTGTGCATGTATACTGTATGTATGTGTGTACATGTATACTGTATGTGTGCTGTGTGCATGTATACTGTGTGTATGTATATTGTATGTGTGTGTGTGTGTGCATGTATACTGTATGTGTGCTGTGTGCATGTATACTGTGTGTGGCTGTGTGCATGTATACTGTATGTATGTGTGTGTATGTATACTGTATGTATGTATGTATGTATGTATGTGTGTGTGCATGTATACTGTATGTATGTATGTATGTATGTGTGTGTGTGTGTGTGTGTGTGCATGTATACTGTATGTATGTATGTATGTATGTATGTATGTGTGTGTGCATGTATACTGTACGTGTGCTGTGTGCATGTATACTGTGTGTGGCTGTGTGCATGTATACTGTATGTGGCTGTGTGCATGTATACTGTGTGTGTGCTGTGTGCATGTATACTGTGTGTGGCTGTGTGCATGTATACTGTGTGTGGCTGTGTGTAACAATTGACATAGGCGCTAATGAAAAAGTAATGATAAAGCTGAAGAAAAGAATATCATTAGTGGCACCTATAAAGAAAAAGTTTGTTAGATAAATGTTTACAGCTCTTTAAGGGTAATGTGGAAAGAGCTGGTATACTGGAGTTTGATAGTGGTTCAGGTTACCTGTCCATATCTTACACTAATCGGGACCTTTTCCTCCGCTGTCCGTTAATGCGTTGTCTTCAGATGCGTCTAGCCGTGATCGGCAGTTGTTGATGATGTCACCTGCTGGTCCAGTGAATCTGCTCCATGTCGTGGCTTGGCAGTTGCAGGTCTCCTTCCACGCTGTGTGTGTATGTTTGCTGTGTACGTACGTACGTACGTACGTACGTACGTACGTACGTACGTACGTACGTACGTGTACTGTGTGTATGTAAGTATGCTGTGTGCATGTATACTGTGTGTATGTATGTGTGCTGTGTGCATGTATACTGGATGTATATATGTGTGTTTTGTGCATGTACACTGTGTGTGCATCTATACTGTGTGTGTGTGTATGTATGTATGTATGTATGTATGTATGTATGCTAGTGTATGTGTGTACAGCACTCCTTTGACATACAAAATTATACTCAGGTGCACTCTAGATTTAATTTGAATCCAAGGTAAAAAAAGGCAGGAGCCTGTACCCCCAACACGTTTGTATGCTGTGATCTTGCATCATTATTGTTTTTTTATAAAATCTAAGGGCCCCTGGCTTTTTTACCTGGAAAATATATGTATGTATATTTACATACATGTACGGAACCCCCCCCCCCCATGAAAATCCTGCGTTTGCCACTGCCCCATCCCCCATCCGTAGCCTAACCCAAACCTCCCAACCTGCGGCCTACACCTAAACCCCCCTCCCCCCCCTCATCTAATTTGGGGAGGTGGTCTTGGTGCGAGCCTGGTCTTCTATGGCAGGTACATTGACAATTTATTTATTATTTTGGATGGGTAGTCACGGTCAGCACAATTATTTGTTTATTCACTGAACACTAATTTTTACAATTTAACCTTTACACATTCATATCACATTAACCAAATGAACTTCCTGGATCTGACCCTAGAGGCCACTAATAGAAAGATTAATACCATGAATTACATCAAAGAAGTAGGCGCCAATGCATATTTGCATTACTCTTGCGCACATTACCTACCCTGGAAAAAAAGTATTCCCAGATGTCAACAGGAATTGTTCAGATATAGGGGTATATGCAATTGCGGTCGAATTCCCGAAATTGTCGAAAAACGGGACTTTTTCGCCAAAAAAAAAAAAAAATCGACAATGCAATTCAGTACTTTCCATCAAAAAAACGGACTTTCAAAATTCGACTTTTTGAAATTCGACATTTGTCAAATTCGACATTTCTGCAATGGTACAAATGCGGCAATTCGACAAAAGTATATTCAATTGAAGTTTGGAAATTCGACAACAGTGCTTTTAGACAGTAAATTCGTCATTTTCAATCCGCCACACTTTGGTGGGGGAATCTAATAAAAAAATTTGAAAACATGTTTTTTTTGTTTTTTTCATTGGTAATAGCATATCTATTTATATCGGAAGGGATTAGGTAATTGGTTTGTCTATTTTGGAGGCACAAGTATTATTTATATATTTTAAAAAATATTATTATTATTATTTATTTATTTTTTAAATGGAATGGTAAAATCCCGAAACAAAATGGCGTGGGGTCCCCCCTCCAAAGCATAACCAGCCTCGGGCTCTTCGAGCGGTTCTGGTTCTAAAAATCAGGGGGAGAAAAATGACAGGGGATCCCCCGTATTTTTAAAACCAGCACCGGGCTCTGCGCCTGGTGCTGGTGCAAAAAATACGGGGGACAAAAAGCGTAGGGGTCCCCCGTATTTTTTACACCAGCATCGGGCTCCACTAGCTGGACAGATAATGCCACAGCCGGGGGTCACTTTTATACAGCGCCCTGCGGCCGTGGCATTAAATACCCAACTAGTTACCCCTGGCCGGGGTACCCTTGGGGAGTGGGGACCCCTTCAATCAAGGGGTCCCCCCCAGCCACCCAAGGGCCAGGGGTGAAGCCCGAGGCTGTCCCCCCCATCCAAGGGCTGCGGATGGGGGGCTGATAGCCTTGAGAAAAGTGTAAGAATATTGTTTTTTCCAGTAGTACTACAAGTCCCACCAAGCCTCCCCCGCAAGCTGGTACTTGGAGAACCACAAGTACCAGCATGCGGGAGAAAAACGGGCCCGCTAGTACCTGTAGTTCTACTGGAAAAAAAATACCCAAATAAAAACAGGACACGCACACCGTGATAGTAAAACTTTATTACACACATGTCGACACATACATACTTACCTATGTTCACACGCCGACCTCTGTCCACTTGTCCAAGTAGAATCTACGTGTACCTGTGAATAAAATTATACTCACCTCAATCCAGTGTCCAGATTATAATCCACGTACTTGGCAAAAAAAAAAAAACGAACACCCGAACCAAACGGACTGAAAGGGGTCCCATGTTTACACATGGGACCCCTTTCCACGAATGCCGGGACCCCACGTGACTGCTGTCACAGAAGGTCCATTCAGCCAATCAGGAAGCGCTACTTCGTGGCACTCACCTGATTGGCTGTATGCGCGTCTGCTGTCAGACAGCGCATCGCACAGCTCCCTCCATTAGTTTCAATGGTGGGAACTTTGCGGGTAGCGGTGGGATTACCCGCGGTCAGCCGCTGACCGCGGGTGACCTCACCGCTGATGCAAAGTTCCCACCATTGAATATAATGGAGAGGCTTTGCGATGCGCTGTCTGACAGCTCAGACGCGCATACAGCCAATCAGCAGAGTGCCAGGACGTTGCGCTCGCTGGTTGGCTGAAGAGACCTTTCTGTGACAGCAGTCACGGGGGGTGGTCTCTGCATTCGGGGAAAGGGGTCCCATGTGTAAACATGGGACCCCTTTCAGTCCGTTTGGTTCGGGTGTTCGTTTTTTTTTTTTGCCAAGTACGAGGATTATTTTAAAAGATCCGGACACTGGATTGAGGTGAGTATAATTTTTTTCACAGGTACCCCGGATTCTTCAGTGACGAGGGGGGCGTGGCAGTCGGCGAGTCAACATAGGTAAGTATGTATGTGTCGGCATGTGTGAAATAAAGTTTTACTTTCACGGTGTGTGTGTCCTGTTTTTATTTGGGTATATTTTTTTCCAGTAGAACTACAGGTACCAGCGGGCCCGTTTTTCTTCCGCATGCTGGTACTTGTAGTTCTCCAAGTACCAGCTTGCGGGGGAGGCTTGCTGGGACTTGTAGTACTACTGGAAAAAACAATATTCTTTCAAATTTCTCAAGGCTATCAGCCCCCCATCCGCAGCCCTTGGATGGGGGGGGGGGGGGGCAGCCTCGGGCTTCACCCCTGGCCCTTGGGTGGCTGGGGGGGTTCCCTTGATTGAAGGGGTCCCCACTCCCCCCAGGGTACCCCGGCCAGGGGTGACTAGTTGGATATTTAATGCCACGGCCGCAGGGCGCTGTATAAAAGTGACCCCCGGCTGTGGCATTATCTGTCCAGCTAGTGGAGCCTGATGCTGGTGTAAAAAATACGGGGGACCCCTACTATTTTTGTCCCCCGTATTTTTTGCACCAGCACCAGGCGCAGAGCCCGGTGCTGGTTTTAAAAATACGGGGGATCCCCTGTCCTTTCCCCCCCCGGATTTTTAGAACCAGGACCGGCTCGAAGAGCCCGAGGCTGGTTATGCTTTGGAGGGGGGACCCCACGCAATTTTTTTTCGGGCTTTTTCCCGTTTTTAAAAAAATCGGATCAAAATCCGTCAAATCGGCCGTTTTTCGACAGCGGGACTGTCGAATCCGTTTTTTTATTGAATATGGTAAATTTCGGCACCCACTTGCCGGAATTCGACGGTCGAATTGTGTCGAATAAAAAAAAAACGGGCGAAAAATTGCCGCGATTCGCCGCTAATTGCATATACCCCATAAAGTCCTTTGAGACTCGGCCCTAGATATGATGCGTTCCTTTGAACAGAGAGGCCCCTTGATTCAGAAGGCATTTAAAGAAGTCAGGGATATAGAGAGGAAGACCTTGCTATTACAGAAAAAGAAAGTTAACACAGGTGTGGTGACTTTCACTGTCGGGACACTGGAATAGAGGAGCCGGATCATCCCCTGGTATCGTGGTACCTACCTTTTAGAGGAACCCAGCAATTTGCTTATGGAGGAATTTGCCCTATATGGGATCTGCTAAGAACTTCTTTCCCTCTAATGGTGAATTGGCCAGTTTACCTCCCTGCGGACCTCAACATGTCTATAAAGGAACCACTGCTATCTGGACATCCATCTTAAACACAGGGGTAACTATAGGAATGGACTCCTCCAGCTAAGCACCACTCCAGTGATAGATTTGCTTATTTCCTGACCAGTGATAAGGTAAACCCCTTTTTAAGTCCACTGAATTGTTTCTCAAGTATTCACTTTGTGTATGTACTGTATTTTTATGAATTTTATTAAATTGTTATTATATATTCACTCTCTCTCAACATTGCTTTTTGAGTGCAGCCTCCTTCTTCTTTAATTTGTTTATACCTATATTGTGGGACTGACTCTCCTACCAAGGCAGCAGCTCAGTAAAGCACCTCTTGTCCTAAGCTAATAAACTCAGGTATATACAATCCTTTTCCACCCCTCAGTCTAACCCTACCCCCGCATCCTAACCGCAACCCACCCAGCCCCCGCAGCAGCTTACCTCTTCTGCTGACAGGCACAAGATCGTTCGGGATCCTGACGGTCGTATCACAGCACTGGTCCTTTACCCTATTCAGGATGCCGGAGTCGCAATTCCGATTAGTGTCGAGATCCCGGTGTCGGTATTTCGACTGCCGGGATCCTGACTAGATATGGAATATAACACATACATTTATAACATACAGTACTATATCTATAATAATATTAGGAAGCAGTACCGACAAAGAACAACTCCATTCTACATACAAAACTTTAGTTTTTTTGTAAAATACAAGTATTGTGTATACACCTAAAAAGAAAGTTCACAGGGCAAAATCCATTAAACAAAACTATTTTCTTTCATTTTGGATAAAGTTCTAGATAGACTTAATACTCTCCTGTACAATTATCAGTTATACAACTCGGCTAACATCAGTCCTTACTCAGGATTTTGTTCCAACAATTACTCTTCTTTTATAGTATATAAAAAAGCTAATATTGGCAGGCAACTTATCTTGATGCTTTTGTTTTCATTATTGTTATTGGGACTAGAGAGAATGGCTAATAGGGGTTTCCAGGAAAACAGAGCACATAAAAAAACACACAGCTATTTATGGATTCATGGAAAATCTATTTCTGTAAACATGTATGTATAAAGGTTGACACCCACTCATTTCATTGTCGATAAAGTACCTTGAAAACACTTGGCTCAGGAATATCAAGATGCTTCTTCTGATGTACGCGTTTTTATTACATTTCGTTGAATTCATCTCTGAATATACCTTGTACTTGTCCTATTTTGTTTCAAACTGTATAAGTGTTTTTTTCTTGTTTTGTTAATTTGTTTATGTACTCTGTAACGAGCCCTGCGGATCCCTTGCGGCGCCATATAAAGATAATAATAAAAGTAACAGTGTATGTGGGGGGGAAAGGATGCACCACAGGTAGAGGGATTGGAGGAACCATTGGATAGGTAAGAAATAAACCAGAAAAGAACTGACTACTGAAGGACAATGGAGTGGAGAGAGACCAGTCGAAAAGCATGAGCAACAGTGACAGAGGACCACGGGGGCTGTTACTGTATTTGCTTAATTAATGCATGAGTCCCAGCTGTGTGGAATCCCTTGCTGTAACTAAGCTTGGCCTCCCTCAATTAGCCAAGTGTATTAACCATTTTTTGGCCACTCCCCCACCTTTCTCAACAAATAAATGACTGTACTTAATTTTAATTTTTTTAAATATATTACTATCACTCTCTCTCTCTCTCTCTATATATATATATATATATATATATATATATATATATATATATATATATATAAATAAATGGCTGTGTGTATGTGTATGTATGTTCCAGCATAACTCTGGAAAGCCTGGAGCAATTTACACCAAACTTGGTACACATATGACTTACAATCTGGAAAGCAATACTGTGGGGGGTAAGACACCCCTAGGAGTGGGGGTGGGAAGGGAGTGACATGTAAAAATGCATAGTTTTCGGGCATAACTCTGGAATGACTGGAGCAATTTACACCAAACTTGGTACACAGATGTTTTACAATCTGGAAAAAAATACTGTGGGGGTAAGACACCCCTAGTACCCCTAGGGGTGGGGGCGGGAAGGCGGTGACATGTAAAAATCCATAGTTTTCAGGCATAACTCTGGAATGTCTGGAGCAATTTACACAGAGGCATACATGGATAGGCGTAGAGGCACCCATGTGTAAGAGCAAAGGCACCCACGGGTAGGGTCAGAGGCACACATGGGTAGGGCCAGAGGCACCCACAGGTAAGGATAGCGGCACCCACGGGTAGGGGTAGAGGCACCCACAGGTAAGGACAGAGGCAAACCTTACATATGTAACATACAGCGGGCAGACCTTGGCTTGTCATCCCAGCATTAACAGCACTGAGCAGGGCAGCATCAGAGGCGGGACGGGGCATAGAAGGAGACGGGTTCTCTTCAGCACCAGCATTTTCACAGCATCAATCCGGGGAAGCCCAGAGATGCGACCTGACAAAGATTGCCAAAGCACAGGTATTCAACTAGTTGTCTACTAAAACAAACGTGCTTTACACATTTTAACATGCATTGTCCCCCAAAAAGCAAATGGCTGTGCCACGTCTATCGCACCTAACAAGTAAATGTGTCACACTATTAGCAGAAAAAAATTGAGGAAGCTAGTAGTATGAAACTTTATGATATAAAGCTTAAATTAGTTCTTGGAAAACTTTCACCTCCTACACACATTCTCAACCCATGTGAGTTCATTGAGGAAATGACTTCAATGTCTGTAAGTTATCATGTGTGTATCTCATCTCTCTCATGCATATATTACAGTACATCAGAGTGGTACCAGTAATTTACATGTAATAGAGTCCTGTAAAGTGGTCAATGTTTCCATTTTTAAGGAACATGTTTCACAAGGTATTCTCATCTGGATGGATGTCTCATCATAATATGGGGCACCCACTATAATATAACATTCTGAAATATAAAATCATAAGCAGGTGCATGATCTTCATGGAAGAGAGGAGAGTGGCAAGGGATGTTAACTACATTTGAGAAACAGCTACTAGATTGGATGGCAAGGTAACTCAGCACCAGCATCCCGAACCCATCCCCCAAACTGACAAATTGTACAAATTTGTAGGGCTTTCCTTCACTGTGCCTTTAGTTTAAATATGCAGTCTGTAAGTACCAGAGACCCATGCTAGTTAACATCAATCAGGGCAGTTGGGAGGGTGCTACTCCAAGTGAAGGAGTTCCGGCCTTCATGTGTACTGTGAAACAATATTGGATGTATGGGAGAGGGAATCTTGGACTGCACTGCAATTTTTGGCCAAAAAATATACTAAGAACCTTGTGGAATGTGCATCAGCACTATAGGGAGAAAGCGATTTTCGCGGAACAGTCCAGTTTTTTTGGGAGGCTCCTGTCAGCAGTGAATAGACGCTGTGCGCATGCACAGCTTCTATTCAATGAAGACAGAGGTACTGGGGGCATGCCAGCAGCTAACAGAGCACTGTTCAAGCCCCCTTTAGTGACGGTAAATGGGGACGTGACTCGCGATCGCGGCACTACTGCAAAGCCATGCCCCATTTCATTTAGGCCACGCCCCTTTTCGGGTACGCACGGGAGTCCCTCTTCTGGAACCTACAAGGGGCCTAACTGAGACCTGAGCGTAGCCGTGCAAAATTCTGCACAGCTACGATCAGCCACCCTGACATGCGGGGCGATGCCCAGCACAGGGCTAGTCCGTCCCGCATGTCTGGCCCTTCCCCCGCCGCACAGGTACAAAAGCATCACACGGCGCCGTTGCTTTGTACCTGAAGAGTAGCTCCATACCAGCGCAGCTCCTGCGCGCTGGCAGGGAGCTATCCGTAGCTCTCCGGGTCGCAACACGGTCTGGGCACGCGTTGCCCGGACCGCGTCCCCAAAATGGCGGCACAAAGCCGCCGGCCCACCCCCTCCCGCCCAGCGAACGCCTCTGCCTGTCAATCAGGCAGAGGCGATCGCTGGGCAGAGATACTGATCGTATCTCTGGCATGCGCCGGCGCACTTCGGCGCCTGCGCAGTTCAGACCTGATCGCCCACTGTACGAAAATGCACAGCAGCAATCAGGTCTGAATTAGCCCCAATGTTGGGAGGTATGAGAATGTCATAGGGTGTGAGAATCAGAAAGTGAGAGATTTTGAGAGAGTTCTCCTGTTTTTTTTTTAAAGTGGCAATCATTTAGATGGCAAAACCAGATTGACTTTGCATTGTAAATGATTGCCACTTTAATAAAAACAGGGGAACTCTCACAAAATCTCTCACTTTCTGATCCTCACACCCTAATACAGTGCATTCCCTATATTTTCTTTCTTTGTGGAACTAGAAGTCCCAGCATGGTAGCACCTCCTGCTATATATATATGTAACTGGGGTGTGCAGTCCAAGATCCCCCTCCTCCAACCTACTGGCCGCAGCGGGATTCACCATAGCAGAAGGCATCTTCTAAGGGGGCAACTCAACACATATGGTAATGTATTTTTGAGTAAAAGTTGCTATTTTGTAACGATACTGTAGTTTAATTGCAGCAATAATTTTTTACAAATCATGCACGTTCATAAAAAAAATAGTCCAGAAGCAGTAAAAAGCATTTTGTCACAATGCTCTCTTGTTGCATATATTTTTTTTATGAAAACAATGAGTCTTCTGTGCTGCGGCAGTATTGCTATAGAGTCACACAGTCAAACTTCAGGGTTAGGTGAAATAATATAGCAGGGAGTAGCGACCCGCCTCCCTGTGCAGGACCGCCATCAGGGGGGGGGGGGGGCATCAGGACTTCATGCTGGGGCACAGACCGAGAGGGGTCCCGGGTGGCAGCAGTGTGAATTGGAGTGGACCAGCTGTGCACTGGCAGGCAGCCATAGATGGACAGAGCCATTGCATCTCCATGAGCTCTGATGCGCTCACGGCAGGCACTAAATTCATATTACCGCAGTGGCTCTGTCCCTCTTTGGCTGCCTGCCGTTGCTCAGCTAGCCTGGCCCTGTTTAACAATGCTGCCACCTGGGTCCTCCCAATGGTATTCACAAAATCAACACAGCTCAAATAATGACAACATCAGCACAGTTCTGAAATATTTGCTGCACTAAGGGGTATATGCAATTGCGGTCGAATTCCCGAAATTGTTGAATTTCGGGTCATTTTCGCCCAAAAAAAAAATTCGTCAATGCAATTCAGTGCTTTCCGCCAAAAAAACGGACTTTCAAAATTCGACTTTTTGAAATTCGAATTTTTGCAAATTCGACTTTTCTGCAATGATACAAGTGCTGCAATTCGACAAAAGCATATTCAATTCAAGTTTGGAAATTCGACAGCAGTGCTTTTTGACAGTAAATTCGTCATTTTCAATCCGCCACACTTTGGAGGGTGAAAACAATAAAAAAAAATTTAAACATATTTTTTTTGGTGTTTTTTTTTTTAGGAATAGCATATCTATTTATATTAGAAGGGATTTGGTACTTTTTTTTTTTTTTTTGGAGGCACAAATATTATTTATATATTTTTTAAAATATTTTTTTTTTATTTTTTTTTATTGCTGGATCCTAAAAAAAAATGGCGTGGGGTCCCCCCTCCAAAGCATAACCAGCCTCGGGCTCTTCGAGCTGGTCCTGGTTCTAAAAATGTGGGGAAAAAATTGACAGGGGATCCCCCGTATTTTTAAAACCAGCACCGGGCTCTGCGCCTGGTGCTGGTGCAAAAAATACGGGGGACAAAACGAGCAGGGGTCCCCCGTATTTTTCACACCAGCATCGGGCTCCACTAGCTGGACAGATAATGCCACAGCCGGGGGTCACTTTTATACAGTGCCCTGCGGCCGTGGCATTAAATATCCAACTAGTCACCCCTGGCCGAGGTACCCTGGGGGAGTGGGGACCCCTTCAATCAAGGGGTCCCCCCCCCAGCCACCCAAGGGCCAGGGGTGAAGCCCGAGGCTGTCCCCCCCATCCAAGGGCTGCGGATGGGAGGCTGATAGCCTTGAGTAAAATGAAAAGAATATTGTTTTTTCCAGCAGTACTACAAGTCCCAGCAAGCCTCCCCCGCAAGCTGGTACTTGGAGAACCACAAGTACCAGCATGCGGGAGAAAAACGGGCCCACTGGTACCTGTAGTACTACTGGGAAAAAAATACCCAAATAAAAACAGTACACACACACCGTGACAAGTAAAACTTTATTACACACTGCCGACACACACATACTTACCTATGTTAACACGCCGACATCGGTCCTCTTCTCCATGTAGAATCCACGGATACCTGAAAAGAAAAGATCAATATACTCACCTCAGCCAGGGTCCAGAGATAAATCCACGTACTTGGCAAAAAAAGAAAACGAACACACGGACCACCGGACTGAAAGGGGTCCCATGCTGACACATCAGACCCCTTTCCACGAATGAGACCTGTCAGTGACAGCTGTCACACAAAGGTCTCTAAAGCCAATCAGGAAGCGCAACTTCGTTGCGCTCACCTGATTGGCTGTGCGCTGTCTGAACTCAGACAGCGCATCGCACAGCCCCGTCCATTATATTCAATGGTAGGAACTTAGCGGCTAGCGGTGAGGTCACCCGCCGGTCAGCGGCTGACCGCGGGTAACCCCACCGCTGACGGCAAAGTTCCCACCATTGAAACTAATGGAGCGGCTTTGCGATGCGCTGTCACAGCACAGACAGCGCACAGCCAATCAGGTGAGCGCCACGGAAGTAGCGCTTCCTGATTGGCTGAAGGGACTTCAGTGACAGGAGTCACGTGATGTCCCGGCATTCGGGGGAAGGGGTCTCATGTGTCAGCATGGGACCCCTTTCAGTACGGCATGGAACGGGTGTTCGGTTTGTTTTTTTAACAAGTACCTGGATTATACTCTGGACGTGGATGTACCTCTGGACGCTGGAAGGTGAGTATAATTTTTTCACAGGTACCCTCGGATCGTCGGAGACCGTGGCAGTCGGCGTGTCAACATAGGTAAGTATGTGTGTCGGCAGTATGTAATAAAGTTGTACTTGTCACGGTGTGTGTGTCCTGTTTTTATTTGGGTTTTTTTTTTCAGTAGAACTACAGGTACCAGCGGGCCCGTTTTTCTCCCGCATGCTGGTACTTGTGGTTCTCCAAGTACCAGCTTGCGGGGGAGGCTTGCTGGGACTTGTAGTACTGCTGGAAAAAACAATATTCTTTTCATTTTACTCAAGGCTATCAGCCTCCCATCCGCAGCCATTGGATGGGGGGGGACAGCCTCGGGCTTCACCCCTGGCCCTTGAGTGGCTGGGGGGGGACCCCTTGATTGAAGGGGTCCCCACTCCCCCAGGGTACCCCGGCCAGGGGTGACTAGTTGGATATTTAATGCCACGGCCGCAGGGCACTGTATAAAAGTGACCCCCGGCTGTGGCATTATCTGTCCAGCTAGTGGAGCCCGATGCTGGTGTAAAAAAATACGGGGGACCCCTGCTCGTTTTGTCCCCCGTATTTTTTGCACCAGCACCAGGCGCAGAGCCCGGTGCTGGTTTTAAAAATACGGGGGATCCATGCCCAATTTTTCTCCGCATTTTTATAACCAGGACCAGCTCGAAGAGCCCGAGGCTGGTTATGCTTTGGAGGGGGGACCCCACGCCATTTTTTTTTTTTCGTTTTTTTCCAGTTTTTTTAAACCGCGGCAAAATCCGGCAAATCGGCCGATTTTCGCCCGCGGGACTGTCGAATCCGTTTTGCATTGAATATGGTGAATTCCAGCAGCTACCTGCCGGAATTCACCTGTCGAATTGTGTCGAATTTAAAAACGGCGATAATTTGACGCGATTCGCCGTGAATTGCATATACCCCTAAGAATCTAGTTAATTTCAGAACTACTCTTAAAAGTGTTTTCATATATTCTGTATATTTTATATATAATTTTATCATTCATACTTTGTTATGGAAGTATCTTTTTAGTTGCCTTTTTACTAAAATAAATGTGTTATATTTACCACTATAGTACGCATTCTATCTGCCACAAAATTGATACACACTCCTGCACTAGTGTATCGTTCAGTGTTTTACACTGAACAGCGCCTTCATATGACACACAAAATTGTATAGGGCACTATATTTTCTGATGGCAGCCCTGTCCCTGTGTCTTACCAGTGCTTGTTCCTAACACTGTAGCTGTTGGTGGTCTGGAGGGGTGAGTGGGAGTCACCTCCGCCATTGGCCTTGTGAGGCGTACGGAGGGGTATCGATCCCATCCAGCTGGGATAACTATCTGAATTGCTGTCCGGGCTGCCTTTAATGTTGCAGGGGTTCAGTTGCACCCATTCTGTTGCTTGTGTGGTGGTGCGGCCTTCCAATGCCTTCTGGTGTGTCCTCTTTACCTCAGATGCTTGCTTGCTGCCTGGGGATCCTGTTGTGTTGTTGGCTGGCTAAGTGCCCCCTGACTCTTGCAATGCCGCTGAAGCAAGTCATGCGTCAGTTTCTGGGATATTTATGTATCCAACACTGTCTCAGGACTAGCTGTAGTTGGGTATGTAAAGCTGGAGGGCTTGATATAGCTCATTCATATTCAGGTGGTAGTGGCTGGGACTACAGAGCAGGTACAATAACACGGGTCCAAAAACTAGCAACAGGTAGTTGGAGAAGACCCAGAGCAGGGACACGGAATCTTACCCGCCGGTGGTCTTCGCCAGGTATTCATGCACGGAAATTTGGGCTCAGCTGCGCCACTGGGCCGGTCCCGGACCCCTGTCTGGGTCACCTGTGGTAGCACTAGAATGGGAATCGGTCTAGGTACCGATGACTGAAGGATATCGGACTGGTTCTGATGACCAAAGACGTGGGACTGGTACCGATAGTCTGGAATATAGGACTTGCACTGAAGGACAGGGATATCGGACTTGCACCGATGGTCTGGAATATCGGACTTGCACCGATGGACAGGAATATACACTGGATAAATGCTGACACCAAGTAGAACACTTGAAAAGACTAGGTCACGGGACGTGTCATCAGGAGCACTCTGGTTCAGCAGGGGAACACAGCTACAATGCTCACACAAAAAAGCTATGTGACTTATGGAACTGGCAACCTTAGCCTTGTAAAGCAGAAAGCTTTATACCCTAGGGTTGTTCTGAATTGGCTGAAGGTGTCAACTGAATTTGAGAAGATTCTGGATAAGTCAGTAGGGAGTCAGATGACTGGAACCAAGATGGCAGCACCCATGACTGGTTTTGGTGGGAACTTTGGTTTAGGCTCAAACACCAGGAAGCGGAGTACTATGGAGGATCACACTTCGGATTATACACAGAATGCTGAGAGCGCTGTGCAAAGACATCATGTATAGACTTCACTGACAACCAAGCACACTTGAGTAGAAAGACCAGCTGCTGAGCACATAATCTTGCAGATTACTCCATCAGAGGATTTCTCACACAGGTAACTAATCAAGAGTTTTAGGAGCAAGAAAAACCAACTGCAGCTTGTATGCTGAACTGCAGGAGTGACGGCAGACATGCTCAACACATGAGGAATTTAGTCAATACTGTGACAGCAACTAAATGCCAGTAACGTGGTGCTGCCTCCTACTGAGGTTGCAGGGTAAGCTGGGGTGATGTGTAGGAGGAGTGTGTGGTGACCCAACTCATTTAGGATGCTTAGGCCTTCTTCTGGAAGCATAGATGCCTAATATGGTAATAGGGTGATAGCTGCCCTGATGCTGCCAGAGTGTTGATGCTGTATTGTTTGTTGTTTCTTGACTTCAATATCCACACCTATGTGGATTGATGAAATAAATAAATCGGGATGCGTGAACCCAGTGGGAGCAGCTCTGTTCACATGGGAGGCCTACAGGGGGATTAAAGTAAGCACCGCACAAATGTATTTTTATATGTATGTATCCTGATGATGGGGCTCTAGCAGTCCAGAAACGTTGATATGGAGGAATAAAGGAGACGTTTTAAAAGGACACCCGGAGTGCCGTGTTTGTTGAGGATCTGCATAACAGCAGTCCCGCCATTACACTATATATATATATATTTATTAACAGTTTCTTATATCGCGCAGCATTACGTTGCACTTTACAATTGGAAACAACAATGACAAAACCTATAGGGAAATAGGCATTGATACACAAGGATAAGTGCTATCTATTGCATAATGGTCCATCAGATTGCATAGGTTCTTGGTGGGCTGCCTGATATGGCCACACAGTATTGATGAACCAGGGTCAGGAGGAAGAGAACATTTGAGGACTGTACAGTGGGGATGTAATTGGATAGAAATATTTATGAAGGTTATGTGGGTGGTTCCAGAATTTGATAAGCTTGCCTGAAGAGATGAGTTTTCAGGGAATGCTTGAAGGTTTGGAGACTAGAGAAGAGTCTCATTGTGCATGGTAGGGCATTCCACAGAGTGGGTGCAGCCCAAAGAAAGTCCTGCAATCATGAATGTGACAGAATGGGAAGTTTGGATACATTTTTAGTTCCATTTGATGAATAAGATTGATTAATGAATCCAGAGCTTTCTTTTATCATAACTTAGTTAAAGCCTAAAGTTAATTCTAGTAAAATAAAAGTAAAACAGTGGGTAAATGTTGCAATTTTTTTTTTACAATGTACAAGCGGGGTACCCAAAAGAAACAGGAATCATGCCTAGAGGGCGGGACGCTTATAGTACAGGCTTCTGCCGCTAGGTAAATGTTTGCGGAATTCTTCTGAGCCAATATCCCTGCTGACGTTGCGGAGGAAGATAGCAATTGACTGCAGTGATTTTTTTAATTCAATCTTTTGCCTATTTTTAGTGAAGTCAAATGCAAATACAACGCTCATTTGATTCTTTAATGTGAGAGGGATTGTGCACTCAGAATTTGTACCCCAGGGTCAAACTGTCAACCAAAGTTTTTATTTGGAAGTTTTGAAAAAGTTGCGTCACAATGAGGAAAAATCATCCCGATTAGTGGCAAACAGGTGACTGGTTCTTCCATCATGAAAATGCACCTGCCCAAACAGCGCTGAGTGTTAAGCAATTTTAATCAAAAAACGACATGACACCTTTGCCTCACCCACCGTATTCACCTGATCACGCCCCATGCAACTTTTTTTATATTTCCTAGGATGAAAAGAGACCTCAAAGGAAAACGTTTTGCTGATACTGAAGTGGTAAAACAAAAAACAGCAAAAGTGCTAAGAGGCATCAACGTAGATGAGATTAAAAAATGTTGCGAGCAATGAAAAAAATGTTTGGACAAATGTATTTATTCAAGTGGAGAGTAGTTTGAGGGTGATTGAAGCTTCAAAATGTACAAATAAATACAATTTAATTCCTATTTCTTTTAAGTACCATACTTGTGACAGAACAGAACTTCCAAGTTCTAAGGCTGAGATCTGATTTTTCCTGTGCAGGTTAAGCAGACCCAATGGTTTAATAATATATTATTCTACATATTTTTGCATTTGTTCTTTGCACAATAAAACAAATAAACAATTGTTTAGGTGATGAAGTGGGACATCCCGTGTAACAGAAAGGGACATATGTTTTGATATTTTTTTTTTAATTAAAAACATTGTTGTTTAACATCAATATGCATACACTTTATTTACCACTATAATGTTGTCTATTAAATATCACTAATGTTTTATCAAGGGAATTAATAGCTTTGGAAACTGTCAATATCAGGAGTTGGATGAATTCTAAAAAAGTCAGACCTTGGAGCACATGCAGTATCATTAATTTTGAATGTAAATGTGCCAGTCACTTCACATTCATACAGATCATAATCACTGTTTAAATTGTATCAAAATGCTGAGGTTATGCTACAAAATAACACACAGAAGTTTGTACTTCCAGTGATAGTGAGAATATTATTCAGCCACTAAACTGGCATTGTCAGATCACATGCGACCGCACCGCACCACTGTGTACCCCAGTTTTTGACAAGGAGATCCATTCTGCAGATATGCATAATATAATATTTAAAAAAAGACTTTTTAAACTATATTAAATAAAACATTTTTACTATTTTATGAACGGTTTTGAAGGAAAAAAATTGTCAGTTAAGTGGTTAAAGATCTAATGATAAGTCTTATCATTGCCATTTTCGGCCATTATAGCCATGTGACAGAACGGGACAGACATAATTAATTAATTAATTTTAAGGTTACAGTTTCAACTTATTAAGTGATGGACTACTACTGAATATTCATTACATGTTTCTAACTGAGAATACCTACTCCTGGTTATTAATGATGAATAGCTTTACAGAACTGTTAATTATTCCTTATTAACATGACGGAACAGGACAATGAAGCATCTTTCATTTTCATTGTCTAATGTACCATGAAAGTAATGGTGGGTACACACTATGCGATACGCTCCATGGGCCTAATTCTGAGTTGATCGCAGCAACAATTTTGTAAACCCATGTGCACTGCATGGGGGGGGGGGGGAGATATAACATGTGCAGAGAGAGTTAGATTTGAGTGGGGTGTATTCAAACTAGTGATGTGCACCGGACATTTTTCGGGATTTGGTTTTGGATTAGGTTCCGCGGCCGTGTTTTGGATTCGGACGCGTTTTGGCAAAACCTCCCTGAAATTTTTTTGTCGGATTCGGGTGTGTTTTGGATTCGGGTGTTTTTTTTACAAAAAACCCTAAAAAACAGCTTAAATCATAGAATTTAGGGGTCATTTGATCCCATAGTATTATTAACCTCAATAACCATAATTTACACTCATTTTCAGTCTATTCTGAACACCTCACACCTCACAATATTATTTTTAGTCTTAAAATTTGCACCGAGGTCGCTGGATGGCTAAGCTAAGCGACCCAAGTGGCCGACACAAACACCTGGCCCATCTAGGAGTGGCACTGCAGTGTCAGGCAGGATGGCACTTCAAAAAAATTGTCCCCAAACAGCACATGATGCACAGAAAAAGAGGCGCACCAAGGTCGCTGTGTGACTAAGCTAAGCGACCCAAGTGGCCGACACAAACACCTGGCCCATCTAGGAGTGGCACTGCAGTGTCAGGCAGGATGGCACTTCAAAAAAATTGTCCCCAAACAGCACATGATGCAAAGAAAAATGAAAGAAAAAAGAGGTGCAAGATGGAATTGTCCTTGGGCCCTCCCACCCACCCTTATGTTGTATAAACAGGACATGCACACTTTAACGAACCCATCATTTCAGCGACAGGGTCTGCCACACGACTGTGACTGAAATGACTGGTTGGTTTGGGCCCCCACCAAAAAAAGAAGCAATCAATCTCTCCTTGCACAAACTGGCTCTACAGAGGCAAGATGTCCACCTCATCATCATCCTCTGATTCCTCACCCCTTTCACTGTGTATATACCCCTCCTCACAGATTATTAATTCGTCCCCACTGGAATCCACCATCTCAGGTCCCTGTGTACTTTCTGGAGGAAATTGCTGCTGGTGAATGTCTCCACGGAGGAATTGATTATAATTCATTTTGATGAACATCATCTTCTCCACATTTTCTGAAAGTAACCTCGTACGCTGATTGCTGACAAGGTGAGCGGCTGCACTAAACACTCTTTTGGAGTACACACTGGAGGGAGAGCAACTTAGGTAGAATAAAGCCAGTTAGTGCAAGGGCCTCCAAATTGCCTCTTTTTCCTGCCAGTATATGTACGGACTGTCTGACGTGCCTACTTGGATGCGGTCACTCATATAATCCTCCTCCATTCTTTCAATGGTGAGAGAATCATATGCAGTGACAGTAGACGACATGCCAGTAATCGTTGGCAGGTCCTTCAGTCCGGACCAGATGTCAGCACTCGCTCCAGACTGCCCTGCATCACCGCCAGCGGGTGGGCTCGGAGTTCTTAGCCTTTTCCTTGCACCCCCAGTTGCGGGAGAATGTGAAGGAGGAGATGTTGACGGGTCACGTTCCGCTTGACTTGACAATTTTCTCACCAGCAGGTCTTTGAACCTCTGCAGACTTGTGTCTGCCGGAAAGAGAGATACAACGTAGGTTTTAAATCTAGGATCGAGCACGGTGGCCAAAATGTAGTGCTCTGATTTCAACAGATTGACCACCCGTGAATCTTGGTTAGGCAAATTAAGGGCTCCATCCACAATTCCCACATGCCTAGCGGAATCGCTCTGTTTTAGCTCCTCCTTCAATGTCTCCAGCTTCTTCTGCAAAAGCCTGATAAGGGGAATGACCTGACTCAGGCTGGCAGTGCCTGAACTGACTTCACGTGTGGCAAGTTCAAAGGGTTGCAGAACCTTGCGCAATGTTGAAATCATTCTCCACTGCGCTTGATTCAGGTGCATTCCCCCTCCTTTGCCTATATCATGGGCAGATGTATAGGCTTGAATGGCCTTTTGCTGCTCCTCCATTCTCTGAAGCATATAGAGGGTTGAATTCCACCTCGTTACCACCTCTTGCTTCAGATGATGGCAGGGCAGGTTCAGGAATGTTTGGTGGTGCTCCAGTCTTCGGCACGCGGTTGCTGAATGCCGAAAGTGGCCCGCAATTCTTCGGGCCACCGACAGCATCTCTTGCACGCCTCTGTCGTTTTTTTAAATAATTCTGCACCACCAAATTCAATGTATGTGCAAAACATGGGACGTGCTGGAATTTGCCCAGATGTAATGCACGCACAATATTGGTGGCGTTGTCCGATGTCACAAATCCCCAGGAGAGTCCAATTGGGGTAAGCCATTCTGCGATGATGTTCCTCAGTTTCCGTAAGAGGTTGTCAGCTGTGTGCCTCTTATGGAAAGCGGTGATACAAAGCGTAGCCTGCCTAGGAACGAGTTGGCGTTTGCGAGATGCTACTACTGGTGCCGCCGCTGCTGTTCTTGCTGCGGGAGGCAATACATCTACCCAGTGGGCTGTCACAGTCATATAGTCCTGAGTCTGCCCTGCTCCACTTGTCCACATGTCCGTGGTTAAGTGGACATTGGGTACAACTGCATTTTTTAGGACACTGGTGACTCTTTTTCTGAGGTCTGTGTACATTTTCGGTATCGCCTGCCTAGAGAAATGGAACCTAGATGGTATTTGGTACCGGGGACACAGTACCTCAATCAAGTCTCTAGTTGCCTCTGAATTAACGGTGGATACCGGAACCACGTTTCTCACCGCCCAGGCTGCCAAGGCCTGAGTTATCTGCTTTGCAGCAGGATGACTGCTGTGATATTTCATCTTCCTCGCAAAGGACTGTTGGACAGTCAATTGCTTACTGGAAGTAGTACAAGTGATCTTCCGACTTCCCCTCTGGGATGACGATCGACTCCCAGCAGCAACAACAGCAGCGCCAGCAGCAGTAGGCGTTACACTCAAGGATGCATCGGAGGAATCCCAGGCAGGAGAGGACTCGTCAGACTTGCCAGTGACATGGCCTGCAGGATTATTGGCTTTCCTGTGTAAGGAGGAAATTGACACTGCGGGAGTTGGTGGTGTGGTTTGCAGGAGCTTGGTTACAAGAGGAAGGGATTTAGTTGTCAGTGGACTGCTTCCGCTGTCACCCAAAGTTTTTGAACTTGTCACTGACTTCTGATGAATGCGGTCCAGGTGACGTATAAGGGAGGATGTTCCTAGGTGGTTAACGTCCTTACCCCTACTTATTACAGCTTGACAAAGGCAACACACGGCTTGACACCTGTTGTCCGCATTTGTGTTGAAATAATTCCACACCGAAGAGCTGATTTTTTTTTTGTATTTTGACCAGGCATGTCAATGGCCATATTCGTCCCACGGACAACAGGTGTCTCGCCAGGTGCCTGACTTAAACAAACCACCTCACCATCAGAATCCTCCTTGTCAATTTCCTCCCCAGCACCAGCAACTACCATATCCTCATCCTGGTGTACTTCAACAGTGACATCTTCAATTTGACTATCAGGAACTGGACTGCGGGTGCTCCTTCCAGCACTTGCAGGGGGCGTGCAAATGGTGGAAGGCGCAAGCTCTTCCCGTCCAGTGTTGGGAAGGTCAGGCATCGCAACCGACACAATTGGACTCTCCTTGGGGATTTGTGATTTAGAGAAACGCACAGTTCTTTGCTGTTCTTTTGCCAGCTTAAGTCTTTTCATTTTTCTAGCGAGAGGATGAGTGCTTCCATCCTCATGTGAAGCGGAACCACTAGCCATGAACATAGGCCAGGGCCTCAGCCGTTCCTTGCCACTCCGTGTCGTAAATGGCATATTGGCAAGTTTACGCTTCTCCTCAGACGCTTTCAATTTAGATTTTTGGGTCATTTTACTGAGCTTTTGTTTTTTGGATTTTACATGCTCTCTACTATGACATTGGGCATCGGCCTTGGCAGACGACGTTGATGGCATTTCATCGTCTCGGCCATGACTAGTGGCAGCAGCTTCAGCACGAGTTGGAAGTGGATCTTGATCTTTCCCTATTTTAACCTCCACATTTTTGTTCTCCATTTTTTAATGTGTGGAATTATATGCCAGTATCAATAGCAATGGCCTACTACTATATATACTGCGCACAACTGAAATGCACCACAGGTATGGATGGATAGTATACTTGACGACACAGAGGTAGGTACAGCAGTAGCCTACTATACCGTAATGCTATATATTATATACTGGTGGTCAGCAAACTGCAAAACTGAAATGCACCACAGGTATGGATGGATAGTATACTTGACGACACAGAGGTAGTTACAGCAGTGGCCTACTGTACCGTAATGCTATATATTATATACTGGTGGTCAGCAAACTGTGCAAAACTGAAATGCACCACAGGTATGGATGGATAGTATACTTGACGACACAGAGGTAGGTACAGCAGTGGCCTTCTGTACCGTACTCCTATATATTATATACTGGTGGTCAGCAAAATTATGCACTGTACTCCTACTATATACTACAATGCAGCACAGATATGGAGTGTTTTTCAGGCAGACAACGTATACTGGTGGTCACTGTCAGCAAAACTCTGCACTGTACTCCTCCTATATAATACTGCTGCTCCCCAGTCCCCACAATTAAGCAGTGTGAGCACAGATATATGCAGCACACTGAGCACAGATAACGGATAAGGAGCCAAAACCAGCAATTTGAAACACTGTCATACACCACAAGCGCTAGAATAAGATATCACCATAACGTTCCTTTTAAACTGGAAAGTACGTTCTGTTTTTCTGAGTTGAATCTCCGATTTAGATCAGTAGAGTGTGGGGTTCTCGAGTATAGATGTCATAAAAGACAAAATAACAAGAACAGACCAATGTGTAGTAAATACAATCAGAACTTATTATCGTTCATACAGTGTCATTAAATGGTTAACATAAATTCGAGGCGTACCCCACTCGCACTAAAAAATGAGAGTATAAGGCACCTCAAAGTTTCTTTGTGGGGTCAACTTTTTATATTTATATAACACCCAGAGTGATACAGTAGAGTCGCAGTCAAACTAAAGAGGGCCTTGTGACAATTTCCTGGAGGAGACAGGTGATGCGCACCCCAACACTCACACTCGGTGCACTGGTAACAAGCATATAAAGGTATCTTTCTCTCCTTCAGCAATAAAGGCAATCCAGAGATCGCGTACCGCAACTCACGATTTAAGGGACTGTGTGACTCCTATAAAGGTATCTTTGGATGTTTCCATGGAAATCCCAATTGGAAGTCTCTGGTGTGGTCTCCAGATGTAGATCACATAGGGAGATAAAAAAACAACCAATGTGTAGTAGGTCCTACTAGTATTCGGTGTGGTATTCAGGGTATCTCTGATGAGTATTAAATAAACTTAGAGCGTACCCCACTCACACATATATAGGGAGCTCTAAACATATAATGGTTTCTTTCTGGTCAAACATGCACAGGATTCAAACGAGGTTTCAGGAATAAACAGTCAGTGCGTACCCCAACACTCACACTCAGGAGGCAGGTTGGAAACTCATAAAGGTATCTTTTCTTTTCTCAAAATCAATATATGGTTATTCAATATGGCGTACCCCAACTCACAGTTTAGTATGGTGGAAGACTTCTATCAAGGTATCTTTAGACTCCCAGTAGAGAATGTGGCTTGTATATTGAATCATGTATAATTCCGTTAACCCCAGAAAAAAGAAAGATAGCAATGCTCATACCAGAGTTGGTAAAAAAGGGGGTTACAGATTTTATTTAACAATACATGTAGGGAAATGAATGCAGGAAAAACCCTGCATGGCAGTAGTAAAAAAAGTTGAATAAAACGTGAATAAAAACGGCAAAGAGAGATGGTAAACTCTTGCAGAGAAAAACAGAAACAAAATTTAAAAAGCAAAGGGTATCAAAAAATCCGGATAAAATGGCTACTCACACTCCTGTTTGTCGACGCGTTTCAGCCCACATCTGGGCCTTTATCAAGACATATTGGAGTCTGTTTGTAGCTTGATATTTAAAGGACAAAGCGCCAATGAAAAAGGAGCAGGAAGTGATGTCATAATTAAAGAAATTTAAATATCTATTCTCCTTGCCGTTTTTATTATATACAATGAATATATTTCGATCTGGCTAGGAGATATATAATGTATGGACAATAATTACATTTTAAATCAAGCGAGCTGCATAAAAGATACAACAATAACAGATTGTCAATCGCGTATTGTGGCTTCCGGCGGAAGTGACGTTACGGCACGGAGCTCTATGGGAGATGTAGTTTTCTTCCCGCATATCCGGTCATTTGTCATTCATAACCCGTCGGACAGGAAACAGGATGCGGGGCTTGTGGGAAGTGTAGTCTCTTCCACTAGGCATCTCTGGACGTCACCGGAAGTTGTATTCATTGTCCATTTACCGTGATGAATATGGGAAATGGAGTCCGTTAGAAGGCTATGTTTTGACGTCTAGCATATTCTCTTATGTTCCATGACATAAGGGGTTCAAACTTAAGACCCTAGGGTGACGTTGTGATATGTCAGATGAAAAAGACTCTAGAAAACAAGATCAGAGTCAGAATACCGCTATGCATATATATAGTTACTGACAATTCCAGCATAAAGTGCCATTCTGCATATTCTATTATATTTTTCTGCACTTTACTATAAGAATATGTATCTGCTTTATTGCAATATATATGAGCACTTTATACCAACGCACTTATTAATGATTGTATATACCATTTATTATTTTTCACTGATGGCACTTTATGCTGGAATTGTCAGTAACTATATATATGCATAGCGGTATTCTGACTCTGATCTTGTTTTCTAGAGTCTTTTTCATCTGACATATCACAACGTCACCCTAGGGTCTTAAGTTTGAACCCCTTATGTCATGGAACATCATGTTAAGAGAATATGCTAGACGTCATAACATAGCCTTCTAACGGACTCCATTTCCCATATACATCACGGTAAATGGACAATGAATACAACTTCCGGTGACGTCCAGAGATGCCTAGTGGAAGAGACTACACTTCCCACAAGCCCCGCATCCTGTTTCCTGTCCGACGGGTTATGAATGACAAACGACCGGATATGCAGGAAGAAAACGACATCTCCCATAGAGCTCCGTGCCGTAACGTCACTTCTGCCGGAAGCCACAATACGCGATTGACAATCTGTTATTGTTGTATCTTTTATGCAGCTCGCTTGATTTAAAATGTAATTATTGTCCATACATTATATATCTCCTAGCCAGATCGAAATATATTCATTGTATATAATAAAAACGGCAAGGAGAAAAGATATTTAGATTTCTTTAATTATGACATCACTTCCTGCTCCTTTTTCATTGGCACTTTGTCCTTTAAATATCAAGCTACAAACACACTCCAATATGTCTTGATAAAGGCCCAGATGTGGGCTGAAACGCGTCGACAAACAGGAGTGTGAGTAGCCACTTTATCCGGATTTTTTGATACCCTTTGCTTTTTAAATTGTTTGTTTTTGTTTTTCTCTGCAAGAGTTTACCATCTCTCTCTGCCGTTTTTATTCAAGTTTTATTCAACTTTTTTTACTACTGCCATGCAGGGTTTTTCCTGCATTCATTTCCCTACATGTATTGTTAAATAAAATCTGTAACCCCCTTTTTTACCAACTCTGGTATGAGCATTGCTATCTTTCTTTTTTCTGGGGTTAACGGAATTATACATGATTCAATATACAAGCCACATTCTCTACTGGGAGTCTAAAGATACCTTGATAGGAGTCTTCCACCATACTAAACTGTGAGTTGGGGTACGCCATATTGAATAACCATATATTGATTTTGAGAAAAGAAAAGATACCTTTATGAGTTTCCAACCTGACTCCTGAGTGTGAGTGTTGGGGTACGCACTGACTGTTTATTCCTGAAACCTCGTTTGAATCCCGTGTATGTTTGACCAGAAAGAAACCATTATATGTTTAGAGCTCCCTATATATGTGTGAGTGGGGTACGCTCTAAGTTTATTTAATACTCATCAGAGATACCCTGTATACCACACCGAATACTAGTAGGACCTACTACACATTGGTTGTTTTTTATCTCCCTATGTGATCTACATCTGGAGACCACACCAGAGACTTCCAATTGGGATTTCCATGGAAACATCCAAAGATACCTTTATAGGAGTCACACAGTCCCTTAAATCGTGAGTTGCGGTACGCGATCTCTGGATTGCCTTTATTGCTGAAGGAGAGAAAGATGCCTTTATATGCTTGTTACCAGCGCACCGAGTGTGAGTGTTGGGGTACGCATCACCTGTCTCCTCCAGGAAATTGTCACAAGGCCCTCTTTAGTTTGACTGCGACTCTACTGTATCACTCTGGGTGTTATATAAATATAAAAAGTTGACCCCACAAAGAAACTTTGAGGTGCCTTATACTCTCATTTTTTAGTGCGAGTGGGGTACGCCTCGAATTTATGTTAACCATTTAATGACACTGTATGAACGATAATAAGTTCTGATTGTATTTACTACACATTGGTCTGTTCTTGTGATTTTGTCTTTTATGACATCTATACTCGAGAACCCCACACTCTACTGATCTAAATTGGAGATTCAACTCAGAAGAACAGAACGTACTTTCCAGTTTAAAAGGAACGTTATGGTGATATCTTATTCTAGCGCTTGTGGTGTATGACAGTGTTTCAAATTGCTGGTTTTTGTTTTTCGATCTAAATGTGGTGACATTTATTCTGAAACCTGTTGCATCTGAGCAGCTTAGCGCCAGCTGAACTACCCCCACAACTCTTGTTCTTGTAACGGATAAGGAGCGTTTTTTTCAGGCAGAGAACGGATAAAACTGGTGGTCACTGATCAGCAAAACTCTGCACTGTACTCCTCCTATATTAAAAATACAAAGCAAGCACAAATATTTGCATCAACAATGAATAAAAACGGAGAGGACGCCAGCCACGTCCTCTCCCTAACATTTCCAATGCACGAGTGAAAATGGCGGCGACGCGCGGCTGCTTATATAGAATCCGAATCTCGCGAGAATCCGACAGCGGGATGATGACGTTCGGGCGCGTTCGGGTTAACCGAGCCATACGGGAGAATCCGAGTATGCCTCGGACCCATGTAAAATGGGTGAAGTTCGGGGGGGTTCGGTTTCCGAGGAACCGAACCCGCTCATCACTAATTCAAACTGAAATCTAAATTGCAGTGTAAAAATAAAGCAGCCAGTATTTACCCTGCACAGAAACAAAATAACCCACCCAAATCTGACTCTCTCTGCAAATGTTATACCTGCCCCCCCCTGCAGTTCACATGGTTTTGCCCAATTGCTAACAAACTTGCTGCTGCGATCAACTCAGAATTACCCCCCATGAACGATATCTCATAGTGTTTCCTCTCCCCTCCCGCCGACATAGTGCATACACACTATGCGATATTGCAAGCCATATCGCACAGTGACGTCAAGTCGTGGCCAGCCCAAACAAGCAGCTTCTGACGATATACGGCCTAATTCAGACCTGATCGCAGCAGCAAATTTGTTAGCTAATGGGCGAAACCATGTGCACTGCAGCGGGGGCAGATATAACATGTGCAGAGAGAGTTAGATTTGGGTGGGGTGTGTTAAAACTGAAATCTGAATTGCAGTGTAAAAATAAGAATTTACTCACCGGTAATTTTATTTCTCGTAGTCCGTAGTGGATGCTGGGAACTCCGTAAGGACCATGGGGAATAGCGGCTCCGCAGGAGACTGGGCACAACTAAGAAAGATTTAGGACTACCTGGTGTGCACTGGCTCCTCCCTCTATGCCCCTCCTCCAGACCTCAGTTAGGATACTGTGCCCGGAAGAGCTGACACAATAAGGAAAGGATTTTGGAATCCCGGGTAAGACTCATACCAGCCACACCAATCACACCGTATAACTCGTGATACTATACCCAGTTAACAGTATGAAAAATAACTGAGCCTCTCAACAGATGGCTCTAAACAATAACCCTTTAGTTAGGCAATAACTATATACAAGTATTGCAGACAATCCGCACTTGGGATGGGCGCCCAGCATCCACTACGGACTACGAGAAATAGAATTACCGGTGAGTAAATTCTTATTTTCTCTGACGTCCTAGTGGATGCTGGGAACTCCGTAAGGACCATGGGGATTATACCAAAGCTCCCAAACGGGCGGGAGAGTGCGGATGACTCTGCAGCACCGAATGAGCAAAAGCAAGGTCCTCCTCAGCCAGGGTATCAAATTTGTAGAACTTAGCAAACGTGTTTGAACCCGACCAAGTAGCAGCTCGGCAAAGTTGTAAAGCCGAGACCCCTTGGGCAGCCGCCCAAGAAGAGCCCACTTTCCTCGTGGAATGGGCTTTTACAGATTTAGGATGCGGCAGTTCAGCCGCAGAATGTGCAAGTTGAATCGTACTACAGATCCAGTGAGCAATAGACTGCTTTGAAGCAGGAGCACCCAGCTTGTTGGGCGCATACAGGATAAATAGCGAGTCAATTTTCCTGACTCCAGCCGTCCTGGAAACAGATTTTCAGGGCCCTGACTACGTCCAGCAACTTGGAATCCTCCAAGTCCTTAGTAGCCGCAGGCACCACAATAGGTTGGTTCAAATAAAAAGCAGATACCACCTTAGGAAGAAATTGGGGACGAGTCCTCAATTCTGCCCTATCCATATGGAAAATCAGATAAGGGCTTTTACATGACAAAGCCGCCAATTCTGACACACGCCTGGCCGAAGCCAAGGCCAACAGCATGACCACTTTCCACGTGAGATATTTTAGTTCCACGGTTTTAAGTGGCTCAAACCAATGTGACTTAAGGAAATCCAACACCACGTTGAGATCCCAAGGTGCCACTGGAGGCACAAAAGGGGGCTGAATATGCAGCACTCCTTTAACAAAAGTCTGAACTTCAGGCAGTGAAGCCAGTTCTTTTTGGAAGAAAATCGACAGAGCCGAAATCTGGACCTTAATGGAACCTAATTTGAGGCCCATAGTCACCCCTGACTGTAGGAAGTGCAGAAATCGACCCAGCTGAAATTCCTCCGTTGGGGCCCTTCTGGCCTCACACCACGCAACATATTTTCGCCATATGCGGTGATAATGATTTGCGGTCACCTCCTTCCTAGCTTTAATCAGCGTAGGGATGACTTCCTCCGGAATGCCCTTTTCCTTCAGGATCTGGCGTTCAACCGCCATGCCGTCAAACGCAGTCGCGGTAAGTCTTGGAACAGACAGGGTCCATGCTGCAGCAGGTCCTGTCTGAGCGGCAGAGGCCATGGGTCCTCTGAGATCATTTCTTGAAGTTCTGGGTACCAAGCTCTTCTTGGCCAATCCGGAACCACAAGTATAGTTCTTACTCCTCTCCTTCTTATTATTCTCAGTACCTTGGGTATGAGAGGCAGAGGAGGGAACACATAAACCGACTGGTACACCCACGGTGTCACTAGAGCGTCCACAGCTATCGCCTGAGGGTCCCTTGACCTGGCGCAATATCTCTCTAGTTTTTTGTTTAGGCGGAACGCCATCATGTCCACCTGTGGCCGTTCCCATCGATTTACAATCAGCGTGAAGACTTCTGGATGAAGTCCCCACTCTCCCGGGTGGAGGTCGTGCCTGCTGAGAAAGTCTGCTTCCCAGTTGTCCACTCCCAGAATGAACACTGCTGACAGTGCTAGTACGTGATTTTCCGCCCATCGGAGAATCCTTGTGGCTTCTGCCATTGCCATCCTGCTTCTTGTGCCGCCCTGTCGATTTACATGGGCGACTGCCGTGATGTTGTCTGACTGGATCAGTACCGGCTGGTGTAGAAGCAGGGATTTTGCCTGACTTAGGGCATTGTAAATGGCCCTTAGTTCCAGAATATTTATGTGTAGGGAAGTCTCCTGACTCGACCATAGTCCTTGGAAGTTTCTTCCCTGTGTGACTGCCCCCCAGCCTCGAAGGCTGGCATCCGTGGTCACCAGGACCCAGTCCTGTATGCTGAATCTGCGGCCCTCTAGAAGATGAGCACTCTGCAGCCACCACAGCAGAGACACCCTGGTTCTTGGAGACAGGGTTATTAGGCGATGCATCTGAAGATGCGATCCGGACCACTTGTCCAACAGATCCCACTGAAAGATCCTTGCATGGAACCTTCCGAATGGAATTGCTTCGTAAGAAGCCACCATCTTTCCCAGGACTCGCGTGCAGTGGTGCACCGACACCTGTTTTGGTTTTAGGAGGTCTCTGACAAGAGACGATACCTCCTTGGCCTTCTCCTCCGGGAGAAACACTTTTTTCTGTTCTGTGTCCAGAACCATCCCCAGGAACAGTAGACGCGTTGTAGGAACCAGCTGCGACTTTGGAATATTCAGGATCCAGCCGTGCTGTTGTAGCACTTCCCGAGCTAGTGCTACTCCGATTAACAACTGTTCTCTGGACCTCGCCTTTATAAGGAGATAGTCCAAGTATGGGATAATTAAAACTCCCTTTTTCCGAAGGAGTATCATCATTTCGGCCATTACCTTGGTAAATACCCTCAGTGCCGTGGACAGACCAAACGGCAACGTCTGGAATTGGTAATGACAGTCCTGTACCACAAATCTGAGGTACTCCTGGTGAGGAGGGTAAATGGGGACATGCAGGTAAGCATCCTTGATGTCCAGTGACACCATGTAATCCCCCTCGTCCAGGCTTGCAATCACCGCTCTGAGCGATTCCTTCTTGAACTTGAACCTTCTTATATAAGTGTTCAAAGATTTTAAATTTAAAATGGGTCTCCCCGAACCGTCCGGTTTCGGTACCACAAACATTGTGGAATAGTAACCCCGTCCTTGTTGAAGGAGGGGTACCTTGATTATCACCTGCTGAGAATACAGCTTGTGAATCGCCTCCAGCACTGCCTCCCTGTCCGGGGGAGCTGTCGGCAAGGCAGATTTGAGGAAACGGCGAGGGGGAGACGTCTCGAATTCCAGCTTGTACCCCTGAGATACTACCTGTAGAATCCAGGGATCCACCCGTGAACGAGCCCACTGGTTGCTGAAGTTCTTGAGACGGGCCCCCACCGTACCTGGCTCCGCCTGTGGAGCCCCAGCGTCATGCGGTGGACTTAGAGGAAGCGGGGGAGGACTTTTGTTCCTGGGAACTGGCTGTATGTTGCAGCTTTTTCCCTCTACCTCTGCCTCTGGGCAGAAAGGACGCGCCTCTAACCCGCTTGCCTTTCTGGGGCCGAAAGGACTGTACCTGATAATACGGTGCTTTCTTTGGCTGTGAGGGAACATGGGGTAAAAATGCTGACTTCCCAGCTGTCGCTGTGGAAACGAGGTCCGAGAGACCATCCCCAAACAACTCCTCACCCTTGTAAGGCAAAACTTCCATGTGCCTTTTAGAATCCGCATCTTCTGTCCACTGCCGAGTCCACAATCCTCTCCTGGCAGAAATGGACATTGCGTTTATTTTAGATGCCAGCCGGCAAATATCCCTCTGTGCATCTCTCATGTATAAGACAGCGTCTTTAATATGCTCTACGGTTAGCAATATAGTGTCCCTGTCTAGGGTATCAATGTTTTCCGACAGGGAATCTGACCACGCAGCTGCAGCACTGCACATCCATGCTGAAGCAATAGCCGGTCTCAGTATAATTCCTGAGTGTGTATATACAGACTTCAGGATAGCCTCCTGCTTCCTATCAGCAGGTTCCTTTAGGGCGGCCGTGTCCGGAGACGGTAGTGCCACCTTCTTTGACAGGCGTGTGAGCGCTTTATCCACCCTAGGGGATGTCTCCCAACGTGACCTATCCTCTGGCGGGAAAGGGTACGCCATTAGTAACTTTTTAGAAATTACCAGTTTCTTATCGGGGGAAGCCCACGCTTCTTCACATACTTCATTTAATTCATCAGAAGGGGGAAAAACCACTGGTAGTTTTTTCTCCCCAAACATAATACCCTTTTTTGTGGTACCTGGGGTAATATCAGAAATGTGCAACACATTTTTCATTGCCGTAATCATGTAACGGGTGGCTCTATTGGAATGTACACTAGTCTCATCATCGTCGACACTGGAGTCAGTATCCGTGTTGACATCTGTGTCTGCCATCTGAGGTAGCGGGCGTTTTAGAGCCCGATGGCTTTTGAGACGCCTGGGCAGGCACGAGCTGAGAAGCCGGCTGTCCCACATCTGCTATGTTGTCAAACCTTTTATGTAAGGAGTTGACACTGTCACGTAATTCCTTCCACATGTCCATCCATTCAGGTGTCGACCCCGCAGGGGGTGACATCACATGTATCGGCCCCTGCTCCGCCTCCACATAAGCCTCCTCATCAAACATGTCGACACAGCCATACCGACACACCGCACACACACAGGGAATGCTCTGAACGAGGACAGGACCCCACAAAGTCCTTTGGGGAGACAGAGAGAGAGTATGCCAGCACACACCAGAGCGCTATATAATGCAGGGATACACACTACACAAGTGATTTTTCCCTATAGCAGCTACATATATATTATATGCGCCTAAATTTAGTGCCCCCCCTCTCTTTTTTACCCTATGTAGTCTGGAAACTGCAGGGGAGAGCCTTGGGAGCGTCCTTCCAGCGGAGCTGTGAGGGAAAATGGCGCCAGTGTGCTGAGGGAGATAGCCCCGCCCCTTTACCGGCTGACTTCTCCCGCTTTTTAAATGTATATTTGGCAGTGGTATTTTACACATATATAGTCTTTATGACTATATTATGTGGTATTTGCCAGCAAGGTACTCTTATTGCAGACCAGGGCGCCCCCCCCCCCCAGCGCCCTGCACCCATCAGTGACCGGAGTGTGCGGTGTGCATGGGGAGCAATGGCGCACAGCTGCAGTGCTGTGCGCTACCTTGATGAAGACCGAAGTCTTCTGCCGCCGATTTCCAGGAACGTCTTCTTGCTTCTGGCTCTGTAAGAGGGACGGCGGCGCGGCTCCGGGACCGGACGACCGAGGCTGGGCCTGTGTTCGATCCCTCTGGAGCTAATGGTGTCCAGTAGCCTAGAAGCCCAAGCTAGCTGCAAGCAGGTAGGTTCGCTTCTCTCCCCTTAGTCCCACGTAGCAGTGAGTCTGTTGCCAGCAGATCTCACTGAAAATAAAAAACCTAAAATATACTTTCTTTTCTAGGAGCTCAGGAGAGCCCCTAGTGTGCATCCAGCTCGGCCGGGCACAAAATTCTAACTGAGGTCTGGAGGAGGGGCATAGAGGGAGGAGCCAGTGCACACCAGGTAGTCCTAAATCTTTCTTAGTTGTGCCCAGTCTCCTGCGGAGCCGCTATTCCCCATGGTCCTTACGGAGTTCCCAGCATCCACTAGGACGTCAGAGAAATAAAGCAGCCAGTATTTACCCTGCACAGAACAATATAACCCACCCAAATCTAACTCTCTCTGCAAATTTTATATCTGCCACACCTGCAGTGCACATGGGGGGTAATTCAGACCTAATCGCAGCAGCAAATTTGTTAGCAGCTGGGTAAAACCATGGGGGTCATTCCGACCCGATCGTTCGCTGCAGTTTATCGCAGCGCAGCGATCGGGTCGGAATTGCGCATGCGCCGGCTCCCGCAGTGCGCCGGCGCGTGCCGGACGGCCCAAGGCCGTCATTCAGTAGCGATCGCCTCTGCCTGATTGACAGGCAGAGGCGGTCGCAGGGCGGGAGGGGGCTGGACGGCGGCATTATGCCGACGTTTAGGGGGGCGCGGCCCGGCCAACGCAAACGTGGTCGGATCGTTGGGGGGGGCGGGCCGGACCGTTGGGGGAGCGAGCCGCGGCGGCTGCGTGACGTCTCATTCAGCCGCTGCGGCCAGGAGCTGCGCTGGACGGGAGTTACTCCACAAATACAAAAGAATCGCCACTGTGCGATGCTTTTGTATTTGTGCGAGGGGGGGGGGGGTGACATGCGGGGCCCTGTGCTGGGTGTCCCCCCTCATGTCAGGGAAGATGATCGTAGCTGTGCTAAATTTAGCACAGCTACGATCAACTCGGAATGACCCCCCAATTGCACTGCGGGTGTGGCAGATATAACATTTGCAGAGAGAGTTAGATTTGGGTGGGTTATATTGTTTCTGTCTGCTTTATTTTTACACTGCAATTTAGATATTAGTATGAACACACCCCACCCAAATCTAACTCTCTCTGCACATGTTATATGTGCCCTTTCCCCCCTGCAGTGCACATGGTTTCGCCCAACTGCTAACAAATTTGCTGCTGCGATCAGGACTGAATTAGGTCCATAGTCAGATTGAGCTGCATGTACTGGCGACAGCAGGGGTTGTTAAGGACCCCCGGGAGTGCACATCGGGCATCGCTCGTAGAATACACACTGGGCGATATTGTAAATTTTATCACTCAGGAAAGTAAAAATAAGGGATACTGTTAACAAAATCGCCAAGTGTGTATGCACCATATGTCACACAGTTCATTATTTTGTATTTACTAGCAGTAGATGCACTACAGTATGTGTACAAAACATTTACTGCATATTATAATTGAGTCATAACAAACCTTTTAAACTCCATCTTGAAATACTGCTATTCATGCACCTTTGTGTATAATAGTAGCTAGTTTCATTAGGATTAGCATTTGTAGAAACACGAGCTGGCAGATATCTCTTAACTAGTATAGGAAACACTGATGTTTTTTACAGAGCCATAACTAGACAATTTGGTGCCCTGTGCCAGAAATAGAATTGGTGCCCATCCCCCACCTTTTTCAAAGTAGGGACAGTGGGCGCGCGTCAAAAATACAAGGGAGTGGCATCATGGGGAGGGTGTGTGGCATCAGAATAGTACCAATTCACATTACACCACACAGTAGTGTTCATTATTAAAATGACAAAACAAAATAGAGCCGCCTCTACAAGTTATGCCCCAGAAGAGCCCCTTATACACATTATGCCATGGTAGAGCCTCTTACACAAGTGACACACCACTAAAGGATCTCCCTATGGACCCCTTCCCTCTGTGTGCTGCAGCTTAAGGAGCCATTAGGGGACAGCAGCAGGAGCCCCGCATACCAGAGTGGGAAGCATCTGGGCACCAGAGGACAATTAATAAATAAAAGACCCCCCAACTGACTGTAAGAGAGGGTGCTGGGGCAACAGAGCAGCGTGAAGGAGCTGTGCTGTGTTGTGCCTCAAGACAGGCTACGCAGCAGCTGAGAGGCAGGCCGTAGGAAGTGAGCAAAGTGGGTGGCGCTGTGTGAGGTAGCCAGCAGAGAGAGGAGCTGTGCTTACCATGCCACAGGCGGAAGTGGCTGTTCAACACTGTAGTGAAGAGAGGCGCAACTTGCATTCAACAGGCGGACAGTCACCTGGCAACAACTGATACAGACAATCCGGGCCGCGGCACTGCTGTAAGTGCGGCTGATGTCCTATGAGTGCAGATGATGGAGCCGGTGGTCAGACTCTGGTGGTGCTCGCTCCCAGTGCAGTAGTACTGTAACTGCACTGCCAGGAGTGCACACAGATGCTGTGTGGCTCTCTACTTCCCGGTTACAGGCCCGGCCAAATAGACATTGCAGCGGCTGCCGGCTGTGTGTAAGGCACACTTGGCACACCGCTAGTTACGGTCCTGGTTTTTTACAGCAAACTTACCTTGAAAAAGCAGTGACAAAAAATAGATTTTGAAAATCTATTTTTTGTCAATTTGGTTTGACTTTCTATGGAATGGCCTCTCTCTCTCTCTCTCTCTCTATATATATATATATATATATATATATATATATATGCCATTAGAATCTGAAGAAAGATACAGTTAACCCTCTCATGCAATAATTATAACCTTGAGTCCTGTTGGAGAAAGAGCACTATGTAATAATATTATTATAATTATTATTATTATTATTAATGCAAGATTTTGTAAAACTGTTTATAAGTCTTCAGGGCTTCTAAAAACACAAAATAGTTTTTTTTAAACTATAGAAATATAAAGAAGTTATACATGTGTCCACTTGAGTGGATAACATGTAACTGCTGCATAAATAATTGCCCTATTATCGTTATTTTTTTTTTTTTATGGGAGGTCATTCCGAGTTGTTCGCTCGCAAGGCGATTTTAGCAGAGTTGCTCACGCTAAGCCGCCGCCTACTGGGAGTGAATCTTAGCATCTTAAAATTGCGAATGAAGTAATCGCAATATTGCGATTACACACCTCGTAGCAGTTTCTGAGTAGCTTCAGACTTACTCGGCATCTGCGATCAGTTCAGTGCTTGTCGTTCCTGGTTTGACGTCACAAACACACCCAGCGTTCGCCCAGACACTCCTCCGTTTCTCCGGCCACTCCTGCGTTTTTTCCGGAAACGGTAGCGTTTTTTCCCACACGCCCATAAAACGGCCTGTTTCCGCCCAGTAACACCCATTTCCTGTCAATCACATTACGATCGCCAGAACGATGAAAAAGTCGTGAGTAAAATTACTAAGTGCATAGCAAATTTACTTGGCGCAGTCGCAGTGCGGACATTGCGCATTAAGCGGAAAATCGCTGCGATGCGAAGATTTTTACCGAGCGAACAACTCGGAATGAGGGCCATGGTTCCAATTTCTTTTTATCATGTTACTTATTTTTCTCCAGAAACAAAATCCTTAAGTTGAAAACAATACTTTCTTGTTATGTCTATTTATGGGTATTCGTCCAGACACAAAAGTGAAGTGGACATATGATTTTACATCAACTGTGGGGAATTTTTTTTGTATATGAGCAAAATATCCATATTATGCCCTAAATGTTACTTTATTTTAATTTATCTTACCTGCAACTGCCATTGTTTGTCTGCTATCTGACTAAACAGATTTTGCATAGATTCCTGAAGTGCTGGTGTACTTTTCTCTGCCATATAATTTTTACCTTATTGATTTGTAGGAATTAAAAGACTGCCACTAGGTGGTATACTTTATAATTTTGGTAGAGGTCTAAGAAAAGGCATACTTGCCGATATTTCTGTCTGCCCACTCCGGAAGGAGGTAGCCAGCTCGGCATGGTGCGGATATTGGGGGCATGGTAGAGGGGGTGGAGCAGGGGCATGTCCACAAAATCACGTCATCACGGACCGGCCCCCCACTACACAATGCCGAGATTACAGGCATTGTGTGGCAGGGCCACGATTAAGTGATTCACCACGAATTGCGTCATTGGCATCCCAGGCTGCGGGAGGTTGTGAGCGGTTGTGGGGGTTACAGGCAGGTGCTGGCAGTCCAGTAAACTTGCTCACATTTCCGGGGGAGAACCACCCCATTTTCGGAAGCCAGTCGGCCATTCCGGGAGAGTAGGCAAATATTAGAAGAGGACACAACGCACTAGTTATGTCAAAAGATATTTTCTAAAGAAGATAATTATTTAAAAAAAGCTGTCCACTGTAGTAACCTCCATGCATGTTTATTGTTTTCAGACAGGACAAACCTACAAAATACAAAGTCCTGACTACACAGCCATGTGGAAACCACTAAAAAGTCCCTGCACTGTGTGATAGTGAAGCATTGCGTACTACCTCCTATACACATCCTGTGCACTGCTCCACACACAGTGGTTCCTCAGGCCAAAAGGATATGCATCTGTGAGGTGTCAAGATAGAATAACACTATCAAAAACAATTTCCGACTAGCAGCTATAAAATACATTTCTAAAATGTGCCTCTAAAATTTGTACTTCTAACATCCAAACAGTGGGGGTGATTCAGATCTGATCGCTGCTGTGCATTTTCGCACAGTGGCCGATCAGGTCCTAACTGCGCATGCACAGCAATGAGCATGCGCGTCGGACAACGGTCGGTGACGGGATGGTGCGAAAAAAACGATCATACGGGCGTTCGCAAGGTGATTGACAGGATGAGGCTGTTTGTTGGCAGCAACTAAGTGTTTACAGAGAGTGTCCAGAAAAACGCAGGCATGCCCAAGCGTTTTCAGGGAGGGTGTCTGACGTCGGCTCCGGTGCCAATCAGCCTGTTCTCATCGCACTGGAGGAGTAGGTCCTGGGTTGCGCACCGACTGCACATAGTGGATTTTTCGCAGCTCAGCATACACATGCGCTCGCATACTTGCACAGCGAATGTACACTCCCCCCTGTAGGCGGCGACTATCTGATTGCAGGACGGCAAATTTAGCAGCCCAGCGATCAGATCTGAATTACCCCCAGTATTTGGATAACTAGTTGCAGTGGCCTATACACATGTGCAGGTAAATCTTGCATCCTGTATACTGTAGGTAAATATTTTTTTCTTGTTGGTTTTTTTAAGAGGAATATTTGTACAATAAAAAGTGGGTATTATGTAATTCTATGGGCTTTCCTGCTGTCATGTCATGCTAAAGCTCAAGGGGCGAAAGCAAAATCTGGGTGAAGGCCTCATTCTGGACATTTTTGTTAATAAATGACCCTACTCTACTTGCAGACTGGGTGCTTCAGAAGGGTGATCTGGCATCACTGGGCCACCTGAACTTCAGGGCCCCAGATAGGTCATAGCTTCTGCAGTGTTGGTAGTTCTGCCACTGTGTAAGGACCATTTGTCTGAAACAGCTGCTAGATCAAAAGAAGAGGGGGGTGATATACACCATAAGAAAATACAATACAATATATTTTCATGCAGAATAGACAGATACAGAAGGCTGGAAAGACGGATGGAAGGAATTTATGAATTTTCAGACACATATGTACTTGAATGCACATATATTGGCAAGCTGCTCAATCAGATTGTGATGTCACTCAGGTGCTAAAAGGGAGGGGTAATTCTGTGTAAGAAAAAAACATTTTGTTATCCCTATGCACACTGAGTGAAAAATAATACTACATAATAATCAGAT
Organism: Pseudophryne corroboree; assembly: GCF_028390025.1. NCBI lineage: Eukaryota > Metazoa > Chordata > Amphibia > Anura > Myobatrachidae > Pseudophryne > Pseudophryne corroboree. The sequence goes on along the minus strand of NC_086444.1, from coordinate 459,368,141 downwards.
AATACGGAGATTTTCCCTATCACTTTGTATATATTTTAGTATTATTTTAACCACACTTCACCTACATAGCACTTATGTGCTTCTTATTATCCCTTATTAATTTTCAGCTGTGTGCTGACCTGGGGTAGCCGACCTGTGCCGACATGATGGGGTCCTGCACCCCGGACCCATACCTAGTATTAGGGACCCCCAGTGACGGAGATGCCTTGCCGATCGGCCTAGGGGCTTAACCCTATATCTGCAGATATACGCAACTAACATCTCCGTATTATCTGATTATTATGTAGTATTCTTTTTCACTCAGTATGCATTAGGGATAACAAAATGTTTTTTTCTTACACATATGGATTTGAGCAATAACATAACTAGAGAAAAGGAGTATGAAAAAAGCAATCACATGAGAACATAGCAAAATGCAGCAGGAGCTCTCACACTCCAGGATCTGTACACCTAAGAATTGCTTGTTGCTCTGGAGGCCTCTGCTGTGCTCTTTGGAGGGCCAGGGCACATATACTGTATGATCAGAAAGACAAAGATTAGACCTTCCGAGCAGTAAATGATTTTAGCCCTCTGGGGACACATCGCTATTTCCCCCTGCCCCTTCCACGCACCATCGGGCCCAGTAGAAGAAGCATGGGCTGCTATGTCGGCAGCTATGCCACTGCCCAGAGATAAACAGCAGAACACTCATACAGGAAGTTCTATTTTTTATGCATACTATTAATATCCTTTGTCAGTATCATGTGAACATGGAAAATTATGGACGTGCAGTGCTAATGTCTTCTTTTCTCTTTTTTTACGGTCTTCTTTTTAAATGTCATAGACTTATTTTGGCTGTGCCAGTTTTCTTGGGTGCACACGCCTTAGCGTGTGAAAATGGAGTTGACTCTTAAATTTGAAAGATTTGCTCCTTTAATGAGAGCAGCTTGGAAATGTGGGGCAAGCGACTATCTGGAAAGTGACTGATACTGCGCCCTGATACAAGGAGGAGATGTTGAGGTTGATGTATCAAGCAGTGAAAAGAGTGGAGTAGCAGACCAGTGGAAGTTACTGTCAAAGTCAGAAAAATATCTCTATGCACACTACCATATTTGCACCTCACACAGGTCCGTGCTGCGCATGCGTACGCTCTCCCGTACGTGCGCATACTCACAGTCGCGGGCACCCGCAGGCGCATGGTATGCGTATTTACGGTAGAGTTTATGCGATCGTAGCGTGCGACTCAATCATTACATATTTTCACTATATAATGTATTTTTTAGATCATGGTCCCTTTGATAGATTCTGCAAGTTTGGTTAATATAGAATGTTCATGAACAGAGAAATCCCTCTTTGTTTGATACGAAGGGTCAGACAGGAGTAATACAGTGGTGTTTAGTACCCATCGGAAGAATATTTAATTAGAAATATTCCGGTGTTGGTTTGAAGCAGATCAATCGCTCGTGCGAATAGTTATGGACATAAGAAGTTTATGAACATTTACTTTATTTGCACTTTATTACCCATGCGGCGGGAAACCCAGTTTCCCTCCCACCTGAGCTGTTGGAAATAGTCACAACCCACCTGTATGAATCAACCTATGACCTTTTGTTGTAATGCAAGGCCGAATTCCTGTGTCCAATGAACAATAAGATTGTAGGGACCATTGAATTGCATTGTGTGTGGGGCATAAATAGGCAGGCCGACCATATCCAGTTCACTCTCTTCAACGGTTCTCATTGCTGATAATCGGGAGCTGGATATCGAGGCGCATGCGATCGTTTCCCCTTGTGCGTAAGTGTTTCTCCGCAACTATATTGATCTTCTTGTTATTGTGGGCCAATCTCTCTCAATTTCTCTCTCTCTCTCTCCTTCTGTCTCTCACTCATTTTCCCTTAAATTGTATTGTATTGTATTTCCTGTGTAGTTATCTGGTTAGGTAGTCTATGTTATATTGTAGTGTATGACTTGTATTGTGTTTAACTCTTTTGCAAGTATAGCATTCATAATATATATTTTAGGCGTTGGACCCTGAGCACGGTATCTGTGTGTTTCTTATAGTATTAAGTATTCTCAGAGCGTTGGTGACGCTCAAACAGCTTTTAAAGTAATAAGGTTATACTGTGTTGCATTTACTCTCTAACATTACACGAAGGTTTTACTGCACAATACACTGTTTATGGTTTAGATACAAAGGTTTAATATAGTGAGCGTCAGCGCCGCTGGTGATCTCCTCGTGGTCCCGAGCGTTCGCTACGCTATAGCGAATCATTACGTTTGTTAACAGCCAATAACGTGCCTGCCTGTGATCTCTTGGCCGTGAGTGAACGTGACGCTTGAGCGTCTCGATCACGGCAAAGCGATTGTTACGCAACTAGCGTACCCTTACGGTACTTTATACATAAATAGCGTACAGTGTTCTTGGACCTCATAAAGGGTATTATATACGATAAATATTTAGCTTTATCAATTGGCGGCTCGCCCTGTCCTTCACATATCTGCACTAGGTAATTTCAGCAGACATTATCCAGCAGCAAAGGGCGGGAGATCATATTCCTCGTAGTGCTGTTTGGATAAGCGTCTGCTTCTCTTAGTAAAGGGTGCTGAAGGAATCCGGGAACCAGAGGTAAGAACAAAACAATAGTGTCTTTTTAAAACTGTTTATTTTTCTGTCTTGCGTACACACGCACGCACACATATATATCTGCATTTCCTTTTCATTGGTGTATTTTCGTATGTCACTCTCCTGTTTGCCAGTTCTATAGTTGATAAACGTATAAATTGTGTTACGGTGGATCTTTGCTTTGCGTACACGTGTCTCTAACAAAAGACTGAGACTTGCGTACGCAATCCAAGGGCCGACGCACGCAGCGTATATTACGCAACGGAGCGTACGGGTACGCCCACGTAACTCAAATCACAAGTTTTTTTTTTCTCTCTCCTCTCAACGCGATAAGTAACGCCAGGCGATAAATCGCGCAAATTTTTTTTTTAATTCCAAATTTAAATTAATAGATCCTTCTCCTAATTTGTAACACATCTGGTCTAAAGAGAAATTTCTGCGCAGAAATAGAAATAGAAGTGTATATGCGGTGAGTGAGTGTTTGTTTTTACAATTTTAAGGTTGAACCACAAGAAAAGTCGAGTACTCGTGAGGTACATGCGTGTAAGTGACGTACATGGTGGCTAGGGAGGCATCCCTGGTTAAATATACAATTTGAGCATTAGAGTGTAGCAGACCAGGAGGTCATACTGTAACAGACCAGGAGGTCATAGCAGACCAACAGGTTCAGGTACAGCAGACAAGGAAGTCCGCTATACAGTCCACAGGCACAACACCAAGAAAGGGTTGGTGCAACACCCATATAGGCCATATAAGCTCTGGCTGAAGGAATTCGCAGCCGAAATTTTCGATTCCACTGGTCGCTCAGTACATAAGATTAGTTGCTTGTGTACTAAACGATTGTACCGCACGTAATTGTGTGCATTAGTAAACCTGACCGGTACTATTTGTGTACGAAGGTCATAAACGCTATTTGTACATTCTAACGTGATTTGTGTAATTTTTTTTATTTTAAGGGAAGTTCGCTGCTCACTCAGGAACTATCCAGCAACCAATAGTTACTGGAAAGAGTAAGTGTTCTTCGGAGCACCCTCACAGGTTCCAGTAAATAGAGGTTCAGGTCGCAGGGGCCCTAGGTCGAGTACGCCAGCACCATATCGGTGTGATCAGGTCGTATTGGTCGGCGTGGGCGAGTGAGTGGAGTACTCGGTAAACCGCCACCGTCAGCCTATTTTGGACATTTGGTTTGCGTAAGGGTTGGTTAAATAAAGCAACACCTTCGAACTATGGGGGCCACTTGTTCAGGTAGGGGGCGATCAACCTCGGTTCGGGTTGATTCAGTGAACCGACCAATTGGGTCGGCAAGGTATGTAATGTGTGAGAAATACGGAAGTCACACAGAAGCTTTATGTGATGAATGGGAGAGAATGACAGTACATGACGGGGAGAAATTCCCAAGAGTAGGTAGCTTCAGCACAGAAGTGTTAACAAATTTAAGGAGAAGGATATGTCTCATTAAATCAACAAAGAGACGAATCAAACATTACGATTATTTGCAGTTGTGGCAGCAGGAAGGTGACATACAGAGAGGATTGGCTCAGGCGGCGGGATCTGGCTCAATCAGAAAACTGATAGCCACGGCCCCACTGCCACCATACATATCAGGAGAGAAATTGGTTGCGGAGAATGACGCACTAAGGTGTAACACACAAACACTTAGCAACTGTATAAATGTTAAAGATAATGTTAACCAATTAACCAACGCAAGTATTAACCCGTGCAAGTTGTACCCTGTTTTGAACTTTCCTCAGGAGTGTGATCAAGAAGACGAATCGGCAACAATTTCAGCGCTCTCTCTAGCAGCCACCATAGCAGAGACCACAGTAGGCACAGCTCCACCCACGAGATTAGTAACAAAGGCCCCTAGCGGAGGGATAGGTGAGGTCGTGTCTACAGGTAAGTACGGCACCATACACTATGCTGAAGCCATTTCACCACAGGCTGTAGAACCCACACAGAGTGATGTTGTTAGAGTTAATCCTGTTAGGGTAATAGCTGTTCCAAATGGGAAAACTGACACAACAGGGGTCACCCCTGTGAGGAACATTGCCATGTATAGCCCATTTTCCAGAATGGAATTAAGGACCATCGTGTCTGAATTCCCTGACCCTAGAAAAGATTTAGTTGCCAGTCAAAAATACATCAGAGACTTAGGTAACACTGTAGAGCCCAACAATAAAGACTGGCAGATATTGCTGAGAGCATGTTTACCCTCCAATGTTGACGCAACTCAATTTTTAGCTGATTGCGGATTAGATCAGGATGTACCTCTTACAGATGTGTACAACAAAGACAATGTAAAAAGAATAAACTTACAGTTAAAAGAATATTTCCCAGCGGTAGTCAGATGGAACAAGATATTCTCCATTAAACAGAAGGAGTCAGAGACAGCTGCAGAGTATTTTCACAGAGCATTATCAGAAATGGCAAAATACACAGGCATAGAGGACATTAAAACAAACATAAACCATCGAGAAGTAGCAGTATCGGTACTGATGGATGGTTTAAAAGAGTCATTGAAGACTAGGGTACAGACCACACAACCATGTTGGCGAGGTCTGTCTGTGGCTACTTTGAGAGAGGCTGCTATTGATCACGATAGGAACATCACCAGACACAGGGAACAACAAAGTGATAAGTTAATGGCCGTAAGTATACAGGCCCTGACCACAAGGCAGCCTTTGTTTGTATCACCAAACCCTGTGGGTAAGTCAAGTGTGGTTACTTGTTATTCTTGTCATAAACAGGGACACATGGCACGAGATTGTAGAGTAAAGAATGTACGAAACTCATACCAACCCCCTAGACAACGACACGACACACGACATTGGGAGCAAGGTCCGCAGAAACGGAGTTATGAGCCACATGCAGGGGAAACAAAAAGATACCCCCCAAACAGAGATTGGCAAACCTCTGGTAGTTCCCAGCTAACTCCCTCACAAGTAGTTGCTGCCAGCGGGATTCAGGGAGGTCACCATACCCAATAGGGGTGTGGCCATACCTGTAATCTGCAGCCAGTAAAATTGATTGCAAGTCTTGGAAGTGAACCAGAAATTGCAATCAATGTAGCTGGTAAATCATTAAACTTTCTTGTAGACACAGGGGCGGCCAAATCAGTGATAAATTCGACAGTGGGCATGAGGACCACTGGTAGGACAATTCCAGCCGTGGGAGTAACAGGAGTAGTCCAGCATTACCCTGTTAGCAAACCAGCAGAGATTACAATAGGGCCTTTACATACCAAGCATTCCTTTTTGCTGGCTGCATCGGCACCGACCAATCTCCTGGGAAGAGACTTACTGTGTAAAATGGGGTGCGTCATTTATTGTACTCCTGAAGGTGTATTCTTGGACATACCTGAGAATCACGCTCAGGAAGTACGAGACATGTTAGACTCCCCGTCAAAATTAATGTCACATACCACTATGACAAATAGGACTCCCTCCCAAGTAGAAGAAATGACATCTCAGATACCAGAGTCACTTTGGACTAAAGATGGACAGGACACTGGATTAATGGCAAACGTAGCTCCGGTAGTTGTACAAGTAAAAGATGGTAGGATAGCTCCAAAAATCCCACAGTACCCTCTGAAGCCAGAGGTGGAGTTAGGAGTTTACCCAGTAATAGAGCGCTTGCTACAACAGGGCATTCTGGTAAGAACGTCCAGCACTGCTAATAGTCCCATCTTCCCTGTGAAAAAGAGTGGGGGGAGGGGTTACCGGCTAGTGCAGGATCTAAGGGGGATTAACAAAATAGTTGAGAGTCAGTTCCCCGTAGTGCCAAATCCAGCTGTCATCCTAATGCAAATCCCTCCCACTGCGAAATTTTTCACTGTTATTGACCTCTGCTCCGCTTTCTTTTCGGTACCTCTGCACCCTGACAGTCAATATTTGTTCGCATTTACATACAGAGGAGTCCAATACACATGGACTCGATTACCACAAGGATTCATAGATAGCCCAAGTATATTTTCTCAGGCTTTGCATGATTGTTTACAGTCTTTCCAACCAGTGAGTGGATCAGTATTAATACAGTACGTGGATGATCTACTACTGTGTTCTGATTCATTGGAGGCATCCCTGAAGGATACGAAACAGCTCCTGTTTCATCTTTCAGACACAGGACACAAGGTTTCCAAAGACAAGTTGCAATTATGCCAAACTAAGGTAAAATATTTGGGACACTGTTTAACACAAGGACTGAGACACCTGACCGCTGATAGAATTCAAGCAATTAGAGACATGACTCTGCCACAAACCCAGCAACAAATCAGAACATTTTAAGGAATGTGTGGGTATTGCCGTAATTGGATCCCAGGGTTTTCCATGTTAGCGTTACCTTTGCAGGAAATGGTCTCCTCAAACAAACCTGATCGGATTTCGCATACAGACGAGTCTGAGGCAGCATTTGAGAGACTTAAACAGTGCCTAACGCAGGCACCAGCATTAGGTATGCCGGACTATGGGAAACCCTTTGAACTATACGGAACAGAAAGTGCTGGTTGCGCGGCAGGCGTACTAACCCAAAAGCACGGTGATGCCAGCAGGCCAGTAGCATATTACAGCGCTCAGCTAGACACGGTAGCGCGATCCCTCCCCACATGCTTGCGAAGCGTTGCTGCGATAGCATTGCTAGTAACGAAAAGCGAAGACGTCGTGCTAGGTCACAACCTCACAATACATACACCGCATGCAGTGTCAGCCTTGTTAAATTCTGCCCAAACCAGGCACGTCTCATCAGCGCGGTTTACAAGATGGGAATTGGCACTAATGGCCCCCGTAAACATCACCATAAGGAGATGCAGTGCATTAAATCCTGCAACATATCTCCCAAGTGTGTCTGGACAGACCCAAAGGGTGGAGGATGAGAGTACTGGGGAAGGAGGATTTAATACAAAGGAAGACACTCATGATTGTATAGAATATTTGACCCAAAATTTTACCGCAAGGCCTGACATCAGTGACAACCCACTGGAAGATGCAGAACTTACGTTCTACACGGACGGTAGTTGTCATACACAGTCAGACTCGGGAGACTTGTGTACTGGATACGCAGTCGTAGATGACCAAGGCACCATAGAAGCGGAACCGCTAGGCCCACCTCACTCAGCCCAGGTTGCTGAACTGGTCGCCCTAACCAGAGCATGTGAATTGGCTAAGGGCAAATCAGCCAATATCTACACCGATTCTAGATACGCATTCGGGGTAGTCCATGATTTCGGAGCCCTATGGCGCCTCAGAAATTTCATGACGGCAGCTGGTACACCGGTAGCGCATGCAGCTCACATAAAAAGGCTTCTAACAGCGATACAGGAACCCGACAGAGTGGCTGTTATCAAATGTAAAGCACATACATATAACCAAGACCCAGTATCGCTTGGTAACAGCCGAGCAGAAGAAGCAGCTAAGTTAGCAGCTGCTACCCCCAGACAGACAGACACCACACAACTGATGGTATTTAATACCATCAACACACAGAAGTTGTGTGAGATGCAAAATTTGTGTTCCACACAGGAAAGGGCAGTCTGGAAGGCAAAGGGATATGGCCAGGAGTCCTCAGGACTCTGGACGGATGGACATGGTAAACCAGTGGCCCCCAGAGCATATCTTCCATGTTTGGCTGAAGCAGCTCACGGGCTGACTCATCTAGGCAAGGAAGGGATGTGCAAGTTGGTAAGAGCATATTGGTGCGCCCCAGGATTCTCCTCTCATGCGAGTAAAAGAGCCATGTCATGCCTTACCTGTTTGAGAAAGAATATTGGAAAGGCAATACCTACAGAACCATCCCATATCCCACCTGCCGGCGGCCCTTTCCAGGTAATACAGATTGACTTAATTCAATTACCCCCTTGTCGAAATTTGAAATATGTACTTGTTTGTATAGATGTTTTCTCAAATTGGGTCGAAGCATTTCCGGCGGCCACAAATACCGCTATGTTTACTGCTAAGAAAATTGTGCAGGAATTTGTATGTAGATATGGTATCCCTAGAATTATCGAAAGTGATAGGGGTACCCATTTTACAGGTGATGTCTTTCAAGGAATGTGTAAATTGATGGGAATTGATAGCAAGCTGCATACTCCATACCGTCCACAGGCGAGTGCGAAAGTGGAAAGAGTGAACAGCACTATTAAAAATAAACTGAGTAAAGTGATGGCAGAGACAGGATTGACATGGCCAGAAGCTTTACCCATTGTACTGTACAGCATCAGAACCACTCCCAGGTCCCCTCTTAATCTGTCTCCCTTTGAAATCTTGTTTGGTCGACAACCGCATGTTATGATTAACCCCCAGGATGATTTGAAGTGTAACAATGAAGTGACTGTAAAATACTTGATTAACATGAGTAAACAGTTAAGGAATCAAAATGATAATCTGAAGTTAGTGATTCCTGATTTACCAGATAGTAATTGTCATGACATTGAACCTGGGGATTATGTAATGATACGGAATTTTCTACGCTCAGGTTGCCTTATTGACAGATGGGAAGGACCATACCAGGTCTTATTGACTAGCACTACAGCATTGAAGGTTGCTGAGAGAGAGACTTGGGTTCATTCGTCCCACTGTAAGAAAGTCGTTGATCCAGAGAAGTCCTGTGATAAGGAACAGACGGTAGAGGTTGTATCACTAGAGTGTCTGTTCCAGGAGGACTAAGGCGGCACCTGAGCATCGAGAACCACAAGATCAAAAGCAGTTGTCGATCCCCTGTTCCCTTTTATTGTTTTTCTCCACTTCCCATCCCCTCTCCCTCAAATTATTTTTCCCCCCTTCTCATTCTTCTTCGTCTCCTCCTAAGATGGACTTGCCCCAAGAGACTGTGATCCGGATTTTCCTGTTGACCATGATGTTGACCAGAGCAGTCTGTTCCGGCGAGAGTACCATGGAGGTCGAGAGAGGTTCTGGAATGGGTTCTGATGATAAAGATGGAGGCGTAGTTTTCCGAGAACAACATAATCAACAAGCAAAGGCGAGTATCAGAAAACGATCCGATAGCATTGACCATAGAAGGAATTGTGAAGGATTGTTAGCTGAAGAAAACTGTATCTGTAGGCTCTGTAACAATGTCATTGAGGATGGGTGCATTAAGAAATGCCAATCCAGTTTTAATATCCATATGGACCGGCATCCATTGAGTGACTATCACTCCTTAGTGGGTAATGTGTTAAACAAAACAGATTGTTGGGTATGCTCTCAAGTACCTCAGGGTCATAGCAAATCAGGGCTAGTACCATTTCCTTTAACGATAGAGGAGGTACTTGAGTTAAATGGTGGGAGACCGGTGGACCGGAGGTTTAATATCTCCAGCCCTCCTAGTTTGAAGCTCCACCAATACCATGTGGATAGGTCCCTATTATGTTTCAACATCTCCAATCCCCGAAAACCGGGAAATTGGGAAGTGTCATGGAGTAACCACACCATGACCTTTTCGCATAGAGCAGATAGAATGCCTACAGATACAGAGCTTGTACGCCACATAGCCAGTAGAGGAAAATCTTTCCGGTATAGGTATACCTTAGGAAATAGGATTACTAAAGTTGGAGAGGTATCACCAGGATACTGTGCACATATCGTACAACCTGATACGTGTACTAAGCAGATGGAAGAATTAGGGTTAGGAGATTTCACATGGAAGGTGTGTAATATGGTTATGTCCTACTCCGTCCCATATGTTCTCCCCGATGATGCATATTTCATATGCGGGAGAAAGGCGTACAAGTGGCTTGCCCCAAACTCTGAAGGATTGTGTTATATTGGAAAAGTACTGCCTGAAGTAATGACTGTATCACATGACAAAATGAAAGACATACACCGTGGTGCCCAAGCTCCTTATACTCACACCCATTACGAGCACGTTGTTAAAAGGCACCTGATAGAGAAGACAGAGCATCCGGCCTCTGATCTGATAAGTGAATCCACCGGGATTCAATTCTTAATCGCGTTAGATTTCACCCGCACCGCTAGAGGAGTGCTGAATTATAAATACATTTCTGCGCTCGCCAATTTGTTAGATAATATCACTGAAATGTATGATGACACGTTTAGGTATACTGGAAGAGAACTTCAGGCTTACAAAACAGAACTGGTACAGCATAGAATGGTTCTCAATTACCTCACAGCAGTGACAGGCGGATATTGTGTCACACTGGCAACACAATACGGCGTGAAATGTTGCACATATATTACGAATAGCACCGAGGATCCAGTCGAGGTCATAGACCAAAAGATGGACGATATTCTCCAATTGAAGTGGGAATTTCGCAGGAGACACAATCTCACTCTTGCTGCTGTAGGTAATGAGCTGACTGGTTGGGTGTCATGGTTGAACCCGCGAAATTGGTTTTCTGGTTTAGGAGACTGGGCTCAAGGAGTCATAATGGATGTTGGGAAGTTTCTCCTATGTATCTTAGGTGTTGTCATATCGATTGGATTGATATTTAAATGCGGTCAGGCTTTAATGAAGTGCAAACACCGTACAAGGGTAATGAGTTTAAGGAGTGAGGAAACTGCAATTAACCTGGACTTGATTTATGACCCAAATGTAGAAACAATGATGTGATGAAAATGCGATTTCTACGGTCCGTTTCTTTCACCTGTTTTTCCGTTTCCTCCAAGGTAACAAGACCCACTTGGACGAGGAATTTGATGAGCCGATATACAGACAACAGAGGGATTAAAGAAGAAGTTTGACAACCTGATACACAGATTTTTGATGAACTATGCCATGGATCCCCAGTTTCCCTAGAAATTTTAAAATTACGCTAGCCCAACACTTTTGTAAATCTATGGACATTGACAGCTTTTGCTCGCACCTTATGGGCAAAAGCACAAAGAAGACTGCATTCAACAGACACCAAACAAGACCTCAATCGACGACTGTACATTTACCTGACATAGAATACCACCGCATTTACCGTAATTATGTATTTTCTTCATTTCTACAACCCTCAGGTAATGACACACATAGTCGATAGGGAATACAGGCACAGATATCAGCAATCACATATCTCCCCCATTCATGTATCATCAACTAAAATGTGCTCCCCCATTTTGTTACAACCAAAGCCAAAAAGAGCTCGGTAAAGTTTGACAGCCCATCCACAGACCCGTACCACGGGATAAGAAGGAATTCACATGTATACTTCGCAATACCTCGAAGCTTGATTTAAAACACGTACGGCACGATGATACATGACCCCCAAGCACGGATTCATACACACATGCTTCTGCTATCTCACTAGGTCATACCCTTTTCCTACCATCTCCTCTCCTCCCTTACCCAACCATGTAAATGTATTAACCCCTAACATATATTTTTCTCCTTTTGAAATGTTTTCAGGAAGTGGCAGTTATTGTTGACTGCCAAAGGGTGGACTGTCAAAGTCAGAAAAATATCTCTATGCACACTACCATATTTGCACCTCACACAGGTCCGTGCTGCGCATGCGTACGCTCTCCCGTACGTGCGCATACTCACAGTCGCGGGCACCCGCAGGCGCATGGTATGCGTATTTACGGTAGAGTTTATGCGATCGTAGCGTGCGACTCAATCATTACATATTTTCACTATATAATGTATTTTTTAGATCATGGTCCCTTTGATAGATTCTGAAAGTTTGGTTAATATAGAATGTTCATGAACAGAGAAATCCCTCTTTGTTTGATACGAAGGGTCAGACAGGAGTAATACAGTGGTGTTTAGTACCCATCGGAAGAATATTTAATTAGAAATATTCCGGTGTTGGTTTGAAGCAGATCAATCGCTCGTGCGAATAGTTATGGACATAAGAAGTTTATGAACATTTACTTTATTTGCACTTTATTACCCATGCGGCGGGAAACCCAGTTTCCCTCCCACCTGAGCTGTTGGAAATAGTCACAACCCACCTGTATGAATCAACCTATGACCTTTTGTTGTAATGCAAGGCCGAATTCCTGTGTCCAATGAACAATAAGATTGTAGGGACCATTGAATTGCATTGTGTGTGGGGCATAAATAGGCAGGCCGACCATATCCAGTTCACTCTCTTCAACGGTTCTCATTGCTGATAATCGGGAGCTGGATATCGAGGCGCATGCGATCGTTTCCCCTTGTGCGTAAGTGTTTCTCCGCAACTATATTGATCTTCTTGTTATTGTGGGCCAATCTCTCTCAATTTCTCTCTCTCTCTCTCCTTCTCTCTCTCACTCATTTTCCCTTAAATTGTATTGTATTGTATTGTATTTCCTGTGTAGTTATCTGGTTAGGTAGTCTATGTTATATTGTAGTGTATGACTTGTATTGTGTTTAACTCTTTTGCAAGTATAGCATTCATAATATATATTTTAGGCGTTGGACCCTGAGCACGGTATCTGTGTGTTTCTTATAGTATTAAGTATTCTCAGAGCGTTGGTGACGCTCAAACAGCTTTTAAAGTAATAAGGTTATACTGTGTTGCATTTACTCTCTAACATTACACTAAGGTTTTACTGCACAATACACTGTTTATGGTTTAGATACAAAGGTTTAATATAGTGAGCGTCAGCGCCGCTGGTGATCTCCTCGTGGTCCCGAGCGTTCGCTACGCTATAGCGAATCATTACGTTTGTTAACAGCCAATAACGTGCCTGCCTGTGATCTCTTGGCCGTGAGTGAACGTGACGCTTGAGCGTCTCGATCACGGCAAAGCGATTGTTACGCAACTAGCGTACCCTTACGGTACTTTATACATAAATAGCGTACAGTGTTCTTGGACCTCATAAAGGGTATTATATACGATAAATATTTAGCTTTATCATTACCCATAGCAACCAGTAAGATTAAACATATCATTTTATAGAATGTACGTGATAAATGCTACCTCAAAGTTGATTGGTTGCTATAGGAAATGTCTCAACCTCTACACGGTTTGATACATTACCCCTTTTTTGTTTTGTGGTAAGAGAATTTGTGTATCTCTTCCCTGTTTGAAGCCTTCCAACACCTCTGTAGAGAAGCAAATAAATAATGGTGTTTTAAGTGGGAGGGTGTGTAGTAGACAGTCCTGGGGCTGAGTAGTAGTGTCTGTTTACGTACAATATAGGTACACATGGACAAAAATAATATGTATTGTATGTAAGCGTTTTTTGACGGCTCATGGATGACTACTTGTTTTTTGTCCTTTTCATTATGTGTTGAAAAGCTCAACATTTGAATAGAACACATGCTGTCTGCTTTTCTCGACTAGCTTCAGATGTTTGTTCTTTATCATATATAAGCTATGTCTTGCAGGAGCGTAGAGCTAAATTAAATAGATGTGTTCTAACAGCTATTAATTAGAACTATACACTTTGAACAAAAGATTCTCTGCAGTCTTATAAATAAATCATACTGGTACAGTAGGTAAATGTTAGTGTATATGTAGCAGAAAAAGTAGAGACTGCAAAGTCGAACGCAAAATCGTGATTTTGCATTTTTTCACACTGCCGGTGTATGCAGCTGCAGGCATTGCTGAGTTGAACCCAGTCACATCTCCAGTTGCAGCTAAAGAGTGATGGGCCATTTGCTACGTTTTGATTAGGAGGTACTGTATCATCAGAATCACAGGCTATGCAGAGCTGGTACAACTATGCACCAACAATGATGGCAGTACCAATAGGTCCAGTCACAGAGACAGTTACAGCTCTACATACAGAAGGATATACTGTAGGCATTCATGCACACAATATGAGAGCAATTCCATTCAACCCGCATCAGGGTCTGTGGGATAACCGAGGCAGGCATATAAGTGATTACAAAACATTCTCTGTAGATAATAAAAAAAAATGCATACCGCAACTAATGAAACCTGAATACCTGGCTGACTTCTTCCCAGGTTGGGATGGAAATCTTATTTTTTTCTTAAGTAGTTTGTTGCTTTTCATGAGCTGCCAACATTTCTAACATGATCTAAACACGAAAATGGCACAATGAATAGAAATCCTGTAACTAATCACCTAATAGGGTGACCGTGACCATTTCCAGACGCTTGTTTCTGCTTCTGTAAACTAGTGACGGATTGCAGTTGTTGCGAGGTCAGCGAATACATTAATTCCAGGGCAATGGAAAGTATGTTTGTGAAATGAAAAGGCCTTTGCTGACATTGCATCACAATTTCTAGACAGTGCCTTGAGTACCAAATAAATCTCTGGTCTTGGATGCGTGCCCAAATACTATGACCTAGTTTCATTAGGGTGGGAAACAAATAATAAGTATCCCTGAGGGAGCAGATTACCAGAATAGCTTCCAATGTAAAAACAAAACCTGAAATCCCAAATGCAGAATATTTTTTCACTCTTACTTAAGAATTTTCCATAATCATTATGCTGTTAGGATGCCCAAAGGAACAGAGAACGCAGTGTATTTACGTTATCTGTCTTGTTTAACATGATATAACCTTCACAAGTTTAGTCAGGTTATTTTGGACTGTACAGCCATGAAGAATAAACACTGTCTGTAACATGTAACACGTGCTTTATTTGATGCTCCCCCCAAAAAATAAAATAAAAAAATAAGATTTTACTCACCGGTAAATCTATTTCTCGTAGTCCGTAGTGGATGCTGGGAACTCCGAAAGGACCATGGGGAATAGCGGCTCCGCAGGAGACTGGGCACAACTAAAGAAAGCTTTTAGGTCACCTGGTGTGCACTGGCTCCTCCCACTATGACCCTCCTCCAAGCCTCAGTTAGATTTTGTGCCCGGCCGAGGTTGGATGCACACTAGGGGCTCTCCTGAGCTTCTAAAAAGAAAGTATATAATTAGGTTTTTTATTTTACAGTGAGACCTGCTGGCAACAGGCTCACTGCAGCGAGGGACTAAGGGGAGAAGAAGCGAAACTACCTGCTTGCAGCTAGCTTGGGCTTCTTAGGCTACTGGACACCATTAGCTCCAGAGGGATCGACCGCATGGAACTGGCCTTGGTGTTCGGTCCCGGAGCCGCGCCGCCGTCCCCCTTACAGAGCCAGAAGCAAGAAGAGGTCCGGAAAATCGGCGGCAGAAGACATCAGTCTTCACCAAGGTAGCGCACAGCACTGCAGCTGTGCGCCATTGCTCCTCATACACACTTCACACTCCGGTCACTGAGGGTGCAGGGCGCTAGGGGGGGGCGCCCTGAGCAGCAATAAAAACACCTTGGCTGGCAAAAATACCACAATATATAGCCCCAGAGGCTATATATGTGATAATTACCCCTGCCAGAATCCATAAAAAAGCGGGAGAAAAGTCCGCGAAAAAGGGGCGGAGCTATCTCCTTCAGCACACTGGCGCCATTTCTCCCTCACAGCTCCGCTAGAGGGAAGCTCCCTGGCTCTCCCCTGCAGTCTACACTACAGAAAAGGGTAAAAAAGAGAGGGGGGGCACTAAATTTAGGCGCAGTATATATAACAGCAGCTATAGGGGACATAATTCAGTTAGTCCCTGCATTATATAGCGCTCTGGTGTGTGCTGGCATACTCTCACTCTGTCTCCCCAAAGGGCTTTTGTGGGTCCTGTCCTCTGTTAGAGCATTCCCTGTGTGTGTGCGGTGTGTCGGTACGGCTGTGTCGACATGTTTGATGAGGATAATGATGTGGAGGCGGAGCAGATGCCTATAGAAGGGATGTCACCCCCTGCGGGGCAGACACCTGAGGGGATGGACTTATGGAAGGAATTGCGTGCACATGTCGACTCCTTACACAAAAAAATTGACGACATGCCAAATGCGGGACAGCCGGCTTCTCAGCTCGTGCCTGTCCAGGCGTCTCAAAGGCCACCGGGGGCTCTAAAACGCCCGCTACCTCAGATGGCAGACGCGGATGTCGACACGGATACTGACACCAGTGTCGACGACGATGAGTCTAGTCTAATGTCCACTAAGGCCATTCGTTGCATGATTGAAGCAATGAAAGAGGTGTTACAAATTTCTGATATACACCCAGGTACCACTAAAAAGGGTATTATGTTTGGGGAGAAAAAACTACCCGTAGTTTTTCCCCCTTCAGAAGAATTAAATGAAGTGTGTGAAGAAGCGTGGGCTTTCCCTGATAAAAGATTGGTAATCTCTAAGAAGTTACTAATGGCGTTCCCTTTCCCGCCAGAGGATAGGTCACGTTGGGAGACACCCCCTAGGGTGGATAAAGCGCTCACACGTTTGTCTAAAAAGGTGGCACTACCGTCTCCGGATACGGCCGCCCTCAAGGAACCTGCTGATAGAAAGCAGGAGGCGATCCTGAAGTCTGTATATACACACTCAGGCATTATACTTAGACCAGCTATTGCGTCAGCATGGATGTGCAGTGCTGCCGCTGCGTGGTCAGATTCCCTGTCAGAAAATATTGACACCCTAGACAGGGACACTATTCTGCTAACCATAGAGCATATAAAAGACTCAGTCTTATACATGAGAGATGCACAGAGGGAGATCTGCCGGCTGGCATCTAAAATAAGTGCATTGTCCATTTCTGCTAGGAGAGGCTTATGGACTCGCCAGTGGACAGGGGATGCAGATTCAAAAAGGCACATGGAAGTTTTGCCTTATAAGGGTGAGGAGTTATTTGGGGATGGTCTCTCGGACCTAGTTTCCACAGCAACTGCTGGGAAGTCAGCATTTTTACCCCATGTTCCCTCACAGCCTAAAAAGGCGCCGTTTTATCAGGCACAGTCCTTTCGGACTCAGAAAAACAGGCGTGGAAAAGGCGGGTCCTTTCTGTCCAGAGGCAGAGGTAGGGGAAAAAGGCTGCAACAAACAGCAGGTTCCCAGGAGCAAAAGTCCTCCCCCGCTTCTTCCAAGTCCGCCTGGTGTGCACTGGCTCCTCCCACTATGACCCTCCTCCAAGCCTCAGTTAGGACACTGTGCCCGGACGAGCTGACATAATAAGGAAGGATTTTGAATCCCGGGTAAGACTCATACCAGCCACACCAATCACACCGTATAACTCGTGATACTATACCCAGTTTAACAGTATGAAAACAACTGAGCCTCTCAACAGATGGCTCAACAATAACCCTTTAGTTAACAATAACTATGTACAAGTATTGCAGACAATCCGCACTTGGGATGGGCGCCCAGCATCCACTACGGACTACGAGAAATAGATTTACCGGTGAGTAAAATCTTATTTTCTCTGACGTCCTAGTGGATGCTGGGAACTCCGAAAGGACCATGGGGATTATACCAAAGCTCCCAAACGGGCGGGAGAGTGCGGATGACTCTGCAGCACCGAATGAGAGAACTCAAGGTCCTCCTCAGCCAGGGTATCAAATTTGTAGAATTTTGCAAACGTGTTTGCCCCTGACCAAGTAGCAGCTCGGCAAAGTTGTAAAGCCGAGACCCCTCGGGCAGCCGCCCAAGATGAGCCCACCTTCCTTGTGGAATGGGCTTTTACTGATTTAGGATGCGGCAGTCCAGCCGCAGAATGCGCCAGCTGAATTGTGCTACAAATCCAGCGAGCAATAGTCTGCTTAGAAGCAGGAGCACCCAGTTTGTTGGGTGCATACAGGATAAATAGCGAGTCAGTTTTCCTGACTCTAGCCGTCCTGGAAACATAAATTTTCAAGGCCCTGACTACGTCCAGTAACTTGGAATCCTCCAAGTCCCTAGTAGCCGCAGGCACCACAATAGGTTGGTTCAAGTGAAAAGTTGATACCACCTTAGGGAGAAACTGGGGACGAGTCCTCAATTCCGCCCTATCCATATGGAAAATCAGATAAGGGCTTTTACATGACAAAGCTGCCAATTCTGACACACGCCTGGCTGAAGCCAAGGCCAATAACATGACCACTTTCCACGTGAGATATTTTAGATCCACGGTTTTAAGTGGCTCAAACCAATGTGATTTTAAGAAACTCAACACCACGTTGAGATCCCAAGGTGCCACTGGAGGCACAAACGGGGGCTGAATATGCAGCACTCCTTTCACAAACGTCTGAACTTCAGGTAGTGAAGCTAGTTCTTTCTGGAAGAAAATCGACAGAGCCGAGATCTGTACCTTAATGGAGCCTAATTTCAGGCCCATAGTCACTCCTGCTTGTAGGAAATGCAGAAATCGACCTAGTTGAAATTCCTCTGTTGGGGCCTTTTTGGCCTCACACCAAGCAACATATTTCCGCCATATGCGGTGATAATGCTTTGCAGTTACATCTTTCCTGGCTTTAATCAGCGTAGGAATGACTTCCTCCGGAATGCCCTTTTCCTTCAGGATCCGGCGTTCAACCGCCATGCCGTCAAACGCAGCCGCGGTAAGTCTTGGAACAGACAGGGCCCCTGCTGCAGCAGGTCCTGTCTGAGCGGCAGAGGCCATGGGTCCTCTGAGATCATCTCTTGAAGTTCCGGGTACCACGCTCGTCTTGGCCAATCCGGAACCACGAGTATTGTTCTTACTCCTCGTTTTCTTATTATTCTCAGTACCCTTGGTATGAGAGGCAGAGGAGGGAACACATAAACTGACTGGTACACCCACGGTGTCACTAGAGCGTCCACAGCTATCGCCTGAGGGTCCCTTGACCTGGCGCAATATCGCTCTAGTTTTTTGTTTAGGCGGAACGCCATCATGTCCACCTGTGGCCGTTCCCATCGATTTACAATCAGCGTGAAGACTTCTGGATGAAGTCCCCACTCTCCCGGGTGGAGGTCGTGCCTGCTGAGAAAGTCTGCTTCCCAGTTGTCCACTCCCAGAATGAACACTGCTGACAGTGCTAGTACGTGATTTTCCGCCCATCGGAGAATCCTTGTGGCTTCTGCCATTGCCATCCTGCTTCTTGTGCCGCCCTGTCGATTTACATGGGCGACTGCTGTGATGTTGTCTGACTGGATCAGTACCGGCTGGTGTAGAAGCAGGGATTTTGCCTGACTTAGGGCATTGTAAATGGCCCTTAGTTCCAGAATATTTATGTGTAGGGAAGTCTCCTGACTCGACCATAGTCCTTGGAAGTTTCTTCCCTGTGTGACTGCCCCCCAGCCTCGAAGGCTGGCATCCGTGGTCACCAGGACCCAGTCCTGTATGCCGAATCTGCGGCCCTCTAGAAGATGAGCACTCTGCAGCCACCACAGCAGAGACACCCTGGTTCTTGGAGACAGGGTTATTAGGCGATGCATCTGAAGATGCGATCCGGACCATTGGTCCAACAGGTCCCACTGAAAGATTCTGGCATGGAACCTGCCGAAAGGAATTGCTTCGTAAGAAGCCACCATCTTTCCCAGGACCCGCGTGCAGTGATGCACCGATACCTGTTTCGGTTTCAGGAGGTCTCTGACTAGAGATGACAGCTCCTTGGCTTTCTCCTCCGGGAGAAACACTTTTTTCTGGACTGTATCCAGAATCATACCCAGGAACAGTAGACGTGTCGTCGGAACCAGCTGTGATTTTGGAATATTCAGAATCCAACCGTGCTGGTGTAGCACCTCCTGAGATAGTGCTACTCCCACCAACAACTGCTCCTTGGACCTCGCCTTTATTAGGAGATCGTCCAAGTACGGGATAATTAAAACTCCCTTTCTTCGAAGGAGTATCATCATTTCCGCCATTACCTTGGTAAACACCCTCGGTGCCGTGGAGAGTCCAAACGGCAGCGTCTGGAATTGGTAATGGCAATCCTGTACCACAAATCTGAGGTACTCCTGGTGAGGATAGTAAATGGGGACATGCAGGTAAGCATCCTTGATGTCCTGGGATACCATGTAATCCCCCTCGTCCAGGCTTGCAATAACCGCCCTGAGCGATTCCATCTTGAACTTGAATTTTTTTATGTATGTGTTCAAGGATTTCAAATTTAAAATGGGTCTCACCGAACCGTCCGGTTTCGGTACCACAAACAGTGTGGAATAGTAACCCCGTCCTTGTTGAAGTAGGGGCACCTTGATTATCACCTGCTGGGAATACAGCTTGTGAATTGCCGCTAGCACAGCCTCCCTGTCTGAAGGAGTAATCGGCAAGGCAGATTTTAGGAACCGGTGGGGTGGAGACGCCTCGAATTCCAGTTTGTACCCTTGAGATACTATTTGCAGGATCCAGGGATCCACCTGTGAGCGAGCCCACTGATCGCTGAAATTTTTGAGGCGGCCCCCCACCGTACCTGGCTCCGCCTGTGGAGCCCCA
This sequence comes from Pseudophryne corroboree, assembly GCF_028390025.1. Lineage (NCBI taxonomy): Eukaryota > Metazoa > Chordata > Amphibia > Anura > Myobatrachidae > Pseudophryne > Pseudophryne corroboree. The sequence goes on along the minus strand of NC_086444.1, from coordinate 459,347,470 downwards.
CCGTCATGCGGCGGACTTGGAAGAAGCGGGGGAGGACTTTTGCTCCTGGGAACCTGCTGTTTGTTGCAGCCTTTTTCCCCTACCTCTGCCTCTGGACAGAAAGGACCCGCCTTTTCCACGCCTGTTTTTCTGAGTCCGAAAGGACTGTACCTGATAAAACGGCGCCTTTTTAGGCTGTGAGGGAACATGGGGTAAAAATGCTGACTTCCCAGCAGTTGCTGTGGAAACTAGGTCCGAGAGACCATCCCCAAATAACTCCTCACCCTTATAAGGCAAAACTTCCATGTGCCTTTTTGAATCTGCATCCCCTGTCCACTGGCGAGTCCATAAGCCTCTCCTAGCAGAAATGGACAATGCACTTATTTTAGATGCCAGCCGGCAGATCTCCCTCTGTGCATCTCTCATGTATAAGACTGAGTCTTTTATATGCTCTATGGTTAGCAGAATAGTGTCCCTGTCTAGGGTGTCAATATTTTCTGACAGGGAATCTGACCACGCAGCGGCAGCACTGCACATCCATGCTGACGCAATAGCTGGTCTAAGTATAATGCCTGAGTGTGTATATACAGACTTCAGGATCGCCTCCTGCTTTCTATCAGCAGGTTCCTTGAGGGCGGCCGTATCCGGAGACGGTAGTGCCACCTTTTTAGACAAACGTGTGAGCGCTTTATCCACCCTAGGGGGTGTCTCCCAACGTGACCTATCCTCTGGCGGGAAAGGGAACGCCATTAGTAACTTCTTAGAGATTACCAATCTTTTATCAGGGAAAGCCCACGCTTCTTCACACACTTCATTTAATTCTTCTGAAGGGGGAAAAACTACGGGTAGTTTTTTCTCCCCAAACATAATACCCTTTTTAGTGGTACCTGGGTGTATATCAGAAATTTGTAACACCTCTTTCATTGCTTCAATCATGCAACGAATGGCCTTAGTGGACATTAGACTAGACTCATCGTCGTCGACACTGGTGTCAGTATCCGTGTCGACATCCGCGTCTGCCATCTGAGGTAGCGGGCGTTTTAGAGCCCCCGGTGGCCTTTGAGACGCCTGGACAGGCACGAGCTGAGAAGCCGGCTGTCCCGCATTTGGCATGTCGTCAATTTTTTTGTGTAAGGAGTCGACATGTGCACGCAATTCCTTCCATAAGTCCATCCCCTCAGGTGTCTGCCCCGCAGGGGGTGACATCCCTTCTATAGGCATCTGCTCCGCCTCCACATCATTATCCTCATCAAACATGTCGACACAGCCGTACCGACACACCGCACACACACAGGGAATGCTCTAACAGAGGACAGGACCCACAAAAGCCCTTTGGGGAGACAGAGTGAGAGTATGCCAGCACACACCAGAGCGCTATATAATGCAGGGACTAACTGAATTATGTCCCCTATAGCTGCTGTTATATATACTGCGCCTAAATTTAGTGCCCCCCCTCTCTTTTTTACCCTTTTCTGTAGTGTAGACTGCAGGGGAGAGCCAGGGAGCTTCCCTCTAGCGGAGCTGTGAGGGAGAAATGGCGCCAGTGTGCTGAAGGAGATAGCTCCGCCCCTTTTTCGCGGACTTTTCTCCCGCTTTTTTATGGATTCTGGCAGGGGTAATTATCACATATATAGCCTCTGGGGCTATATATTGTGGTATTTTTGCCAGCCAAGGTGTTTTTATTGCTGCTCAGGGCGCCCCCCCCTAGCGCCCTGCACCCTCAGTGACCGGAGTGTGAAGTGTGTATGAGGAGCAATGGCGCACAGCTGCAGTGCTGTGCGCTACCTTGGTGAAGACTGATGTCTTCTGCCGCCGATTTTCCGGACCTCTTCTTGCTTCTGGCTCTGTAAGGGGGACGGCGGCGCGGCTCCGGGACCGAACACCAAGGCCAGTTCCATGCGGTCGATCCCTCTGGAGCTAATGGTGTCCAGTAGCCTAAGAAGCCCAAGCTAGCTGCAAGCAGGTAGTTTCGCTTCTTCTCCCCTTAGTCCCTCGCTGCAGTGAGCCTGTTGCCAGCAGGTCTCACTGTAAAATAAAAAACCTAATTATATACTTTCTTTTTAGAAGCTCAGGAGAGCCCCTAGTGTGCATCCAACCTCGGCCGGGCACAAAATCTAACTGAGGCTTGGAGGAGGGTCATAGTGGGAGGAGCCAGTGCACACCAGGTGACCTAAAAGCTTTCTTTAGTTGTGCCCAGTCTCCTGCGGAGCCGCTATTCCCCATGGTCCTTTCGGAGTTCCCAGCATCCACTAGGACGTCAGAGAAATAAAGATGCTTTTCCAAATACTTCTACATATTTTTACATGTAAGGATATATGGGTAATAAGGTGTGAGTTCTTTAAAAGTGAAGATGTTGACCACAGCAATCAATCAGATTTTAGCTCTAATCTTCTGGAAGCAGTTAGATAATTGTTGAGTGGAATTTGATTGGTTGCTATGGGCAACATTTCCACTTCTAAAAAACTCACACCTTTGTAAATATACCCCGAAGTAGGCTAATCTAATATGCATCACTGCTTGTGTAAGTGAACCTAACAAGGACAGAAATGCATACAATATACTTTATAGTAACACAGACACCACAAGCGAGTGAATATATGCATATTTCACTAAATAAATCAGTCCTACCTGCTCCAGAAATGATGGCCAACTTGGCCTTACCTAGCCCCATTTTTGCGGATGAAGCCGAGACACATAATTTACTCATTTCATCTTCACCAATCTGTTTACCTGCATAACTATTAGATGACCATGTTTAGAAGGTATCTGCAGTGTCAGGTTGTAGCTTTTTTAACTATGGGCCTAATTCAGTCCTGATCGCAGCAGCATCCCATCTTAATAATACTATATACATTACAAGGTTCTCCATGGGTATATTATTATAGTGGACCGGGTTCTGTCAAGCTGAACCTATATAGAAATATATATAGAAATATATATATTGTATAAACAGAAGTCACTCATGCTATTTATATCCGCTCCGTCCTTGGTGTTAAGAATAACACCACTTCCTGTGTCTCGTCACCTTGACAACATATGACACGCAGCTGCACTCCTAGTGGAACGCAACGTCCCGGCCACGTTACTCACGCCACTCACGCTATATGAGCCGCTGCTCTAGCCTGGTCACGTGGTTAAACAAGATCACGTGACCTGATCATAACCTAATATGGGCTTTTTCTGGCCCATAATATGGATATGAGACACACAATATCATATTGATTGGCCAATATCCACTCACGTGATCGAGACGGATCACGTGACTAGGAAGTAACCTAGATTACTCCTTAAATTGTATATATTTTTACTGTATCCTATGCTCGTTTTTTAATGCTACCACTATAGTAAACTTTTTAACCCAGTATGATTGCCTCCTGTATTATTAAAGTTTTATTATGATTACTCCTTCCTTAATGTGTCTGTTCATCTGGTGATTACTGATGCCAGGTGTCTCAGCTTATCCATAACTATGAGGGTATATATATCTGTCTTGACTCATCCAAGACATATGCTCCTGAGGAAGCTGGCGGTGACATAGACCAGCGAAACGCGTTGAGCACTTTTTCCTTCTGACCACGGGCACTGCACCTGCCATTTTCAACCATCTGGCAAAATACTGGACTTACAAACTTCCATAGGATCCTCACTAGTGCTATCCATCTGGAATCTCTGAATATTCCCCTGCTGCTATTGGACCTCGATTTGCAATTGAGAACCAAGGGGACCTCTTCCTGAGACCATGGTAATCTCCATTTCTAAAATTTTCTGAGGACACTTTGGAGGACTGAGTCCTAGCCAGAATACAAGTGCATATTGCCCATAGTGGAAATAGAAGTGGTCACATGATAATTTGAGAGACTCTCAATTCCTTACCCAATATATTAACCCTTTGACAATTAGATTTGTTGTAATCATTTTTAGTCTAATTTTAATAAATGTATGAATAATTTTTTATTGTTAAATTTGCTTCCATTCATTATTTGAAACTCAGCCGGCGCCAGTATTCTCTCTTCCTGTATTCACTTTCTCAGGGACTAACCATCCCTATACAGGCTGCCGTTGACAGCGCACTTACCTATTGTTTTATCATTTTCTATTGGGTCTTTCCTGGATGAGCTGCAGTGAAAACAGCTTTTACCCAGGATTTTTTCGACCCAGGAATTTTCAAAAAGCCGCTGATTGGTCCATTCTGTGCGCTGGCAGCTGATGTCATTGTCCAGGGACCAGAGGAGATGCTGGAAGAGGCTGTTTTCATGCTGGTCGATGTTGGTAGAGCTAAGCATAGAGCTGGGCACGCAGGTTACAATTTGGCACTGGGCACAGGTGACACAGCACAGAGAAGGTGCTGGAGAGGCAGGTTTCACATGCTGGTCACTGTTGGGACAGCTGGGCACAGAGATGGGCACTCAGACTACAATTTGGAACTGGGCACAAGTGACAGAACAGAGAGGGCGCAGGGGAGGCTGGTTTCACATGCTGGTCACTGTTGGGAGAGCTGGGCACAGAGATGAGCACTCAGACTACAATTTGGCACTGGGCACAGGTGACACAGCACAGAGAAGGTGCTGGAGAGGCAGGTTTCACATGCTGGTCACTGTTGGGACAGCTGGGCACAGAGATGGGCACTCAGACTACAATTTGGAACTGGGCACAAGTGACAGAACAGAGAGGGCGCAGGGGAGGCTGGTTTCACATGCTGGTCACTGTTGGGACAGCTGGGCACAGAGATGAGCACTCAGACTACAATTTGGCACTGGGCACAGGTGACACAGCACAGAGAAGGCGCTGGAGAAGCAGGTTTCACATGCTGGTCACTGTTGGTACAGCTGGGCACAGAGATGGGCACTCAGACTACAATTTGGCACTGGGCACAGGTGACACAGCACAGAGAAGGCGCTGGAGAGGCAGGTTTCACATGCTGGTCACTGTTGGGACAGCTGGGCACAGAGATGGGCACTCAGACTACAATTTGGAACTGGGCACAAGTGACAGAACAGAGAGGGCGCAGGGGAGGCTGGTTTCACATGCTGGTCACTGTTGGGAGAGCTGGGCACACAGGATATGGCCATCATGCTGCAATGCCGTGAGCAGTCCCAAAACCTCCCTTTTGTTCCCTTTTATGTGACCTCATTTTTGTGAGCCACAACAAAGGCCATTTTTTATGACAACACAGGTTTTATTGTGCTTTCCCGGGTTTTCCCTTATTCAGAGGAAACAGTGTCAACCCGGGACTACAGTGCAGTGGAAACGAGGACATGAGTGAGACCTGGCAAAATACCAGGTAAAAAAATCTGGGACAGACCCGGGATTTTGTTGGAAAAGCAGTATAAAGTTGCCTTCAGTTCCTGATTTGCCTAACTGAATTCTCTGAGGTAAGATCCTCATTCTACAGTCTATAGTCCACAAAGAAATTAGTAGGCAAGCCAACAGCGTATTCTCTCACAGAAGTTAAAAAACTGTCAAGTTGGGACAAGTTATTCTTGAAAATTCAATTAATATTGCAAACTGTGAAGTCAACCAACAGCATGCCACTAAAAATACACGATACTTACAGGATCCATATGATGCTGTGCAGAAAATGTTTTACTAAACTTGACAAAACATGTTTGTTTAAGAAAAAAATGTATATAAGTCTGACACATAGTTCAGTCAAGTAATAGAATGTTGCAAAATCATCAATTTACTTCCACTTTAAAAAGGTGTCTGGTGACTTTTGAGCATCAGGATTACTGTAAACATGTGGTCATGGGCAATGATCACTTTAGTAGGCCCACCTACCCTTTACAAAATACAAGGCAAGGTAGCTTGTTCTATTTTATGGCTGGTTTCGATAATGACGAGATACTTTGCATTCTGATTAATGTTACCAAGGATATTTTAGGATCACCCTGGTCATACATTAAAAAAATAAGATTTTACTCACCGGTAAATCTATTTCTCGTAGTCCGTAGTGGATGCTGGGAACTCCGAAAGGACCATGGGGAATAGCGGCTCCGCAGGAGACTGGGCACAACTAAAGAAAGCTTTTAGGTCACCTGGTGTGCACTGGCTCCTCCCACTATGACCCTCCTCCAAGCCTCAGTTAGGACACTGTGCCCGGACGAGCTGACATAATAAGGAAGGATTTTGAATCCCGGGTAAGACTCCTACCAGCCACACCAATCACACCGTATAACTCGTGATACTATACCCAGTTTAACAGTATGAAAACAACTGAGCCTCTCAACAGATGGCTCAACAATAACCCTTTAGTTAACAATAACTATGTACAAGTATTGCAGACAATCCGCACTTGGGATGGGCGCCCAGCATCCACTACGGACTACGAGAAATAGATTTACCGGTGAGTAAAATCTTATTTTCTCTGATGTCCTAGTGGATGCTGGGAACTCCGAAAGGACCATGGGGATTATACCAAAGCTCCCAAACGGGCGGGAGAGTGCGGATGACTCTGCAGCACCGAATGAGAGAACTCAAGGTCCTCCTCAGCCAGGGTATCAAATTTGTAGAATTTTGCAAACGTGTTTGCCCCTGACCAAGTAGCAGCTCGGCAAAGTTGTAAAGCCGAGACCCCTCGGGCAGCCGCCCAAGATGAGCCCACCTTCCTTGTGGAATGGGCTTTTACTGATTTAGGATGCGACAGTCCAGCCGCAGAATGCGCCAGCTGAATTGTGCTACAAATCCAGCGAGCAATAGTCTGCTTAGAAGCAGGAGCACCCAGTTTGTTGGGTGCATACAGGATAAATAGCGAGTCAGTTTTCCTGACTCTAGCCGTCCTGGAAACATAAATTTTCAAGGCCCTGACTACGTCCAGTAACTTGGAATCCTCCAAGTCCCTAGTAGCCGCAGGCACCACAATAGGTTGGTTCAAGTGAAAAGCTGATACCACCTTAGGGAGAAACTGGGGACGAGTTCTGAATTCCGCCCTATCCATATGGAAAATCAGATAAGGGCTTTTACATGACAAAGCTGCCAATTCTGACACACGCCTGGCTGAAGCCAAGGCCAATAACATGACCACTTTCCACGTGAGATATTTTAGATCCACGGTTTTAAGTGGCTCAAACCAATGTGATTTTAAGAAACTCAACACCACGTTGAGATCCCAAGGTGCCACTGGAGGCACAAACGGGGGCTGAATATGCAGCACTCCTTTCACAAACGTCTGAACTTCAGGTAGTGAAGCTAGTTCTTTCTGGAAGAAAATCGACAGAGCCGAGATCTGTACCTTAATGGAGCCTAATTTCAGGCCCATAATCACTCCTGCTTGTAGGAAATGCAGAAATCGACCTAGTTGAAATTCCTCTGTTGGGGCCTTTTTGGCCTCACACCAAGCAACATATTTCCGTCATATGCGGTGATAATGCTTTGCAGTTACATCTTTCCTGGCTTTAATCAGCGTAGGAATGACTTCCTCCGGAATGCCCTTTTCCTTCAGGATCCGGCGTTCAACCGCCATGCCGTCAAACGCAGCCGCGGTAAGTCTTGGAACAGACAGGGCCCCTGCTGCAGCAGGTCCTGTCTGAGCGGCAGAGGCCATGGGTCCTCTGAGATCATCTCTTGAAGTTCCGGGTACCACGCTCGTCTTGGCCAATCCGGAACCACGAGTATTGTTCTTACTCCTCGTTTTCTTATTATTCTCAGTACCCTTGGTATGAGAGGCAGAGGAGGGAACACATAAACTGACTGGTACACCCACGGTGTCACTAGAGCGTCCACAGCTATCGCCTGAGGGTCCCATGACCTGGCGCAATATCTCTCTAGTTTTTTGTTTAAGCGGGACGCCATCATGTCCACCTGTGGCCGTTCCCATCGATTTACAATCAGCGTGAAGACTTCTGGATGAAGTCCCCACTCTCCCGGGTGGAGGTCGTGCCTGCTGAGAAAGTCTGCTTCCCAGTTGTCCACTCCCAGAATGAACACTGCTGACAGTGCTAGTACGTGATTTTCCGCCCATCGGAGAATCCTTGTGGCTTCTGCCATTGCCATCCTGCTTCTTGTGCCGCCCTGTCGATTTACATGGGCGACTGCCGTGATGTTGTCTGACTGGATCAGTACCGGCTGGTGTAGAAGCAGGGATTTTGCCTGACTTAGGGCATTGTAAATGGCCCTTAGTTCCAGAATATTTATGTGTAGGGAAGTCTCCTGACTCGACCATAGTCCTTGGAAGTTTCTTCCCTGTGTGACTGCCCCCCAGCCTCAAAGGCTGGCATCCGTGGTCACCAGGACCCAGTCCTGTATGCCGAATCTGCGGCCCTCTAGAAGATGAGCACTCTGCAGCCACCACAGCAGAGACACCCTGGTTCTTGGAGACAGGGTTATTAGCAGATGCATCTGAAGATGCGATCCGGACCATTGGTCCAACAGGTCCCACTGAAAGAATCTGGCATGGAACCTGCCGAAAGGAATTGCTTCGTAAGAAGCCACCATCTTTCCCAGGACCCGCGTGCAGTGATGCACCGATACCTGTTTCGGTTTCAGGAGGTCTCTGACTAGAGATGACAGCTCCTTGGCTTTCTCCTCCGGGAGAAACACTTTTTTCTGGACTGTATCCAGAATCATACCCAGGAACAGTAGACGTGTCGTCGGAACCAGCTGTGATTTTGGAATATTCAGAATCCAACCGTGCTGGTGTAGCACCTCCTGAGATAGTGCTACTCCCACCAACAACTGCTCCTTGGACCTCGCCTTTATTAGGAGATCGTCCAAGTACGGGATAATTAAAACTCCCTTTCTTCGAAGGAGTATCATCATTTCCGCCATTACCTTGGTAAACACCCTCGGTGACGTGGAGAGTCCAAACGGCAGCGTCTGGAATTGGTAATGGCAATCCTGTACCACAAATCTGAGGTACTCCTGGTGAGGATAGTAAATGGGGACATGCAGGTAAGCATCCTTGATGTCCAGGGATACCATGTAATCCCCCTCGTCCAGGCTTGCAATAACCGCCCTGAGCGATTCCATCTTGAACTTGAATTTTTTTATGTATGTGTTCAAGGATTTCAAATTTAAAATGGGTCTCACCGAACCGTCCGGTTTCGGTACCACAAACAGTGTGGAATAGTAACCCCGTCCTTGTTGAAGTAGGGGCACCTTGATTTTCACCTGCTGGGAATACAGCTTGTGAATTGCCGCTAGCACAGCCTCCCTGTCTGAAGGAGTAATCGGCAAGGCAGATTTTAGGAACCGGTGGGGTGGAGACGCCTCGAATTCCAGTTTGTACCCTTGAGATACTATTTGCAGGATCCAGGGATCCACCTGTGAGCGAGCCCACTGATCGCTGAAATTTTTGAGGCGGCCCCCCACCGTACCTGGCTCCGCCTGTGGAGCCCCACCGTCATGCGGCGGACTTGGAAGAAGCGGGGGAGGACTTTTGCTCCTGGGAACCTGCTGTTTGTTGCAGCCTTTTTCCCCTACCTCTGCCTCTGGACAGAAAGGACCCGCCTTTTCCACGTCTGTTTTTCTGAGTCCGAAAGGACTGTACCTGATAAAACGGCGCCTTTTTAGGCTGTGAGGGAACATGGGGTAAAAATGCTGACTTCCCAGCAGTTGCTGTGGAAACTAGGTCCGAGAGACCATCCCCAAATAACTCCTCACCCTTATAAGGCAAAACTTCCATGTGCCTTTTTGAATCTGCATCCCCTGTCCACTGGCGAGTCCATAAGCCTCCCCTAGCAGAAATGGACAATGCACTTATTTTAGATGCCACCCGGCAGATCTCCCTCTGTGCATCTCTCATGTATAAGACTGAGTCTTTTATATGCTCTATGGTTAGCAGAATAGTGTCCCTGTCTAGGGTGTCAATATTTTCTGGCAGGGAATCTGACCACGCAGCGGCAGCACTGCACATCCATGCTGACGCAATAGCTGGTCTAAGTATAATGCCTGAGTGTGTATATACAGACTTCAGGATCGCCTCCTGCTTTCTATCAGCAGGTTCCTTGAGGGCGGCCGTATCCGGAGACGGTAGTGCCACCTTTTTAGACAAACGTGTGAGCGCTTTATCCACCCTAGGGGGTGTCTCCCAACGTGACCTATCCTCTGGCGGGAAAGGGAACGCCATTAGTAACTTCTTAGAGATTACCAATCTTTTATCAGGGAAAGCCCACGCTTCTTCACACACTTCATTTAATTCTTTTGATGGGGGAAAAACTACGGGTAGTTTTTTCTCCCCAAACATAATACCCTTTTTAGTGGTACCTGGGTTTATATCAGAAATGTGTAACACCTCTTTCATTGCTTCAATCATGCAACGAATGGCCTTAGTGGACATTAGACTAGACTCATCGTCGTCGTCGACACTGGTGTCAGTATCCGTGTCGACATCCGCGTCTGCCATCTGAGGTAGCGGGCGTTTTAGAGCCCCTGATGGCCTTTGAGACGCCTGGACAGGCACGAGCTGAGAAGCCGGCTGTCCCGCATTTGGCATGTCGTCAAATTTTTTGTGTAAGGAGTCGACACGTGCACGCAATTCCTTCCATAAGTCCATCCCCTCAGGTGTCTGCCCCGCAGGGGGTGACATCCCTTCTATAGGCATCTGCTCCGCCTCCACATCATTATCCTCATCAAACATGTCGACACAGCCGTACCGACACACCGCACACACACAGGGAATGCTCTAACAGAGGACAGGACCCACAAAAGCCCTTTGGGGAGACAGAGTGAGAGTATGCCAGCACACACCAGAGCGCTATATAATGCAGGGACTAACTGAATTATGTCCCCTATAGCTGCTGTTATATATATTGCACCTAAATTTAGTGGCCCCCCTCTCTTTTTTACCCTTTTCTGTAGTGTAGACTGCAGGGGAGAGCCAGGGAGCTTCCTTCCAGCGGAGCTGTGAGGGAGAAATGGCGCCAGTGTGCTGAAGGAGATAGCTCCGCCCCTTTTTCGCGGACTTTTCTCCCGCTTTTTTATGGATTCTGGCAGGGGTAATTATCACATATATAGCCTCTGGGGCTATATATTGTGGTATTTTTGCCAGCCAAGGTGTTTTTATTGCTGCTCAGGGCGCCCCCCCCTAGCGCCCTGCACCCTCAGTGACCGGAGTGTGAAGTGTGTATGAGGAGCAATGGCGCACAGCTGCAGTGCTGTGCGCTACCTTGGTGAAGACTGATGTCTTCTGCCGCCGATTTTTCTGACCTCTTCTTGCTTCTGGCTCTGTAAGGGCGACGGCGGCGCGGCTCCGGGACCGAACACCAAGGCCAGTTCCATGCGGTCGATCCCTCTGGAGCTAATGGTGTCCAGTAGCCTAAGAAGCCCAAGCTAGCTGCAAGCAGGTAGGTTCGCTTCTTCTCCCCTTAGTCCCTCGCTGCAGTGAGCCTGTTGCCAGCAGGTCTCACTGTAAAATAAAAAACCTAATTATATACTTTCTTTTTAGAAGCTCAGGAGAGCCCCTAGTGTGCATCCAACCTCGGCCGGGCACAAAATCTAACTGAGGCTTGGAGGAGGGTCATAGTGGGAGGAGCCAGTGCACACCAGGTGACCTAAAAGCTTTCTTTAGTTGTGCCCAGTCTCCTGCGGAGCCGCTATTCCCCATGGTCCTTTCGGAGTTCCCAGCATCCACTAGGACGTCAGAGAAAAAGGAGATTAAAAGGATATCAGGGGGCTATATTAAGTCTTACCCATTCTAGCTCCATGGCTTGCAAGTTTACTAGTGGATCCCCTGTAATTTTGGACCCAAAGCAAAAACCCTCTCTGGTGACCCTTACTGCACAATCCATCATGAACAATTAATTCAGCTGGTTTAACTTGGAATCATTAAACCATTTCAGGATGTACTTGCCTCAACAATACATTACAGAAACAAGGGGGTGATTCAGATCTGATCGTAGATGTGCTAAATTTAGCACATCTACGATCAGTTTCACTGATAGGCGGGGGGACACCCAGCACAGGGCTAGTCCGCCCCGCATGTCAGGCCCTTAACCCCCCACCCCCCCAGCAACGGTCCAGACACGTTCTAACGCCGTTGGTATGCCCCCTCCAGCCCAGCGACCGCCTCAGCCTGTCAATCAGGCAGAGGCGATCGCAGCCCTGAGATGCTTTCGCATCTCACTGGGCTTCATGGTCTTCAGACTGCTGACTTCAGATTGCGATCGCTCCAGTCTGAATTAGGCCCATGGTGTGATCACCTTACCAGAGAGAGTGAGAAATTAATGTTGGGGTCACATGGCATGAGTACACTGCCCTGCATTACACAAGCTAAACACTCCTAGGGAGGAGTCTCTGTGACAGCTGTCAACACAACTCTAATTCCAGATGAAAGGAACAAAGTTGCCACAGCACAACCATCTGTGCTTCAGGGAGAGAGCACTAAAATAGTAGAGATGACATCCAAATTATATTATGTGGTGAAGTGATGTGCCCTACAGAACCTATTTACATCATATACCTCTGAAGGAAATGGACTGTGATTCCTTACATTCAACTAGCAAAATGAGTAGGCAGCTCTGTGTCTATATTAGGTTGTATTTCTTTGTAAACGATTTACATCCTCAGTAGAAATGTGACATTTTATACAGTCAGCTTCACTTAATGGCCATACCAATCAATATCCTAATATAAGCTATAAGTAGTCATATTACTTTGTGCCATTACAGGACATACTAATGATGTTAGCAACTCTGCTATTTCTTGACATACACATTATAGCAGGATCATTCAGTAAAACTGCCACACTGCTATCATTTAATAACACAATATAATGCTTAGTGGGCATAACAATAGCCATTACAATCTAAGTCCTTGGTACCATGTGATATCACAAGACCATTTCATTAGAGAACTGTGACCGGGGTTGTTTTCTCTGTCATTATTCCCTAGTAAGCAATGCTCCTGTTATGGAAAATATGCTCATTATTTACTGACACCATTTATTTCAGTAATGCCATTTTATAATAATATAAGAAAGGCAGTGAATAGAAGCAGTATAGGGATGCCTACTTGGGCACTGCTGAACGTCAGTCTCATGTCCCAATAACCCTACTGTGGCCCAATGATAAGGAGGCTACTACACAGGGAGGGAGTGTGGAGAAATAGGACTGCAGAGTTAAAGCACTTATATTTCAGCCCTGGGAATGACAACATAATGATAAAAATACTACCCATAGTAGTAAAAGGAGTCTCGAATCCAAACTGTACTGTGTGATCAATAACATGAAACAAATAAATGGGTTGTGAAATCAGTCACTGAGTTGGCATTATTTTCAATCTATCTGCCAGAATGTGGTTTGTATCAACAGAACTCAGTAATATAACAAGAGCTTAGTGATTGCAAATGTGTGAATGAGCAAAGTTCCATCAATCTCAGTAACAAAAAAGTATTTTTGAGAGGAGATTAAACACATTCTCCATGTACCAATAGAGACACAGCTACATTTAAAAACCAAATCATCTAATATAGAAACAGTATTTACATATTTAAATATCTGGTTGCATCCTTTAGAGAATGGAGCATGCTGCAAAGTGCCTATATACAGTATTCTGTGCTGCCATGGAGTACTTCAAAGAAATGAAATGATCAGGTAAGCATCATTTGCTAACTTTATAGTGCTGTGCATCTCAATTTGGGCACATGTTCCTAGATTTCTACCAGTGTTCATGATACACAGAGGAGCAAAAGTCTGCACTTGCGGGTAAGAGGGGTTTGCATAGCTTTCTAAGTACAAAATAGCTACATGGGGGGACTAGCTTCATGGAGCGATGCAAAAACAAGATTTCATTATGCAAAGCAAGATTATAGAAATAAAATGAGGAGAAAGTGTATTTCTGAAGCAAATGGAAAGGTACCTGTACAATTGTAGAGATGATCCTTGTTGTACAAAAAGCTACAGACATTTAAATCCCACAAAAGGACCTGCTTTTTTCACCAGCTGGAGTTAGGGCTTCATCCTGTTCTATTTTGTGCCTTTCAGTTACACTTCAGTGTAGAAGTGCAAGATCATTTTCTACACAAAAGTGCACATTATACAAAATATCAGGCCTGTTGTCCCCTCAGTGACACGATCATTTAAGCCATAAATTAGGCCAATATTTTAGAAGAAAATCTAAAATGTTTTACTTAAAAATGGTTGTTCTAAAGTAGTAGGAGTTTGACCTTTTTCTGTGAATTTGACACTTTCTGCAGGGCACATTATTAAACGCTTTTCTGCAAATGTAGGCGCACTTCTGATCTGTGTAGGCGTCTCCTGAGAATGGAAAGTAGGCACAGACAATGGATATGAGACAATGGAAATTAGGCCTGCACCTCAATATGTGTTGTACAGCACTGCAATCCATAGCATTTTCCACTGCATTCTCTGTGCTCCATAGAGGTAAACTAATGACATGTTGGAGGAAAAAGATATACAGTACAAGCAAAGAGTATCTGTCCCAGACAGATGGAAAAAGCACCTTTACTTGCCACCAATCCCCCGCCGGACTGGTCCACAGTGGTCCAGGGGAAACCCCTCGGTGGGCCCTGCTGCCTGATCCAGCCCTTTCTCTATGGATCAGGTTCATTTATACATATGCTACAATATACTGCACAGGACTATAGTGTATTTTCTACAGTGCATTGCTTGTATTACACTAGTACATCATACCTCCCAACATGACCCTCTCCAGGAGGGACAGAATGCTCTGCTCCTGGACTTCCCTATTAATTTATGATTGCCATCACCTGTGCTGAAACACCTTTCTTATCTATTAACCTGTTCAACACAGGTGCTGGCAATCATACATTAAGAAAAAAGTCCAGAAGCAGAGCATTGTGTCCCTCCTGGAGAGGGTCATGTTGGGAGGTATGGTACATTATCATGCATGCACTAGCAGTATTTACTATATATATATATATATACACATATATTTTATCAAGGGGACCAGATCATGCACTCGCTAATAGTTAGCCAAGTCTCCAAGCATGGGCCCTACCACTGCATTCCCCAGGGGGGCTCTTTATGCCCTAGTCCAACACTGTCCCCCCCCCCCCATATATTTGTGTAGTATTGTGAATCATATGTTTTCTAGAATACTTACATGTTTTAAATGTAATGTAATAAATTTAACAATAGTAAAGTACATCCTATGACCCCAGATATGTGCATATAAACATATAGTACACAAGAACAGGACTAAACGGAATCTGTCCAAACTAACATCATTGCACTCAGTTATATGATAAGATGAATTTGATAGAAGTAAAAAGAAATTTATGGCCTTTATACAAATAGTTTTTTTGAGACAAGCAAGAAAAAAAAAAAATAAGCGCTGAGCATATTTCATCGAGAAATTCCAGGTGGTGATCACAAAAACACATTGGATCATTAACAAAAATTATCATATCTGGTACGAAAAGAGTAGTTGCAAAAACAATGTTTATTTTTTATCATATGTTTTTATTAAAAGCAACGCATCTGAGCAAGATGTTAATTCTCATGAATTAAATAGTCGTTATTGTAATTGACAGCCAAGACAATTATTAAAACTCAACATAGTATTGCTTTTGTCAATTATTTACTAGCTTTCCATTCAACTAACAAAATAAAAAATAAGAGACCATTTATATTAATACACATATGTAAATGTATACACACGTGCAAGAAACACATAAATTAAGGAATATTTATGAAACATTTCCCAGAACCTATAGTAATAGAACGTGCTAGAGCCCATCAACTCTGCTTAATATCCATTAACTTCTGTCCCATAAGGTAATAACACAATTATCTGTGTCTAGTCTGTATGACCAGGGCCAGATTACACTTTATTTTTATTTACTTTTTGGGGGGGAGGCCCTTAACACAGGGGGGTCTGGGAGAAGGGGGGTTGTTTATTAGAATGTGCATACCTCCCAGCAAGACTCATTCCAGGAGGGACAAAATTATCTCTACCAGGACTTCCCTCTTAATATATGATTGGCGTCACCTGTGTTGAACTATTTAAGTGATAAGAAAGGTATTTCAACAGAGGTGATTGCATTTATAAAATAAGAGGGAAGTCCAGGTAGAAAGCATTTTGTCCCTCCTGGAATGGGTCATGTTGGGAAGTATAGATTGTGTATATTAAATTTAAACCAACAGTTTATATTATATTTAAACTAATAGTTGAATAATGCCTGGGTACTGTTTTGAGCTCCACCTAATTGAGAGACAACTATTTTATAAAGTTTTCTTGTAGTGGAACACACTAGATTCAAAGGGATTTGCAAAGAGCAAGCAGACTGTTAGTCTATCTGGGGCACACTTTTATATTCATATTATATTCAGAATAACTGTTAAAACGTAACTTTTATTAGCATTTCCTTAAAAAAGAGTCAAGACCATATCAGTATACACATACAAATTAAAAAGTTATTAAATTAATCCAAAAGTTTCCTCTCATATCTGGTCTCACTTTAGTGAGATCATATTGTATTTCCATTATTATGTTCAAGATTTAGTTGTTAGTTACATAAGTCGTAGAGGAATTTTGGTAGAAGGTTAAGGCAATATTGAGAGCGAAAATATATCCTGTTTTGCTCTTATTCAAAATAATCTTAATGGAAAAGTTGTATCCAGGTGTCAGAGGAAAACAGATGGCTGTCTTTCTCCAATCACATGGAGTATAATTCTACCGAGTAGTCATGTAATAAATTATTTTATCCAGTTTTACGACATATCACAAACTGTGTTTTTATCAATTTCCTAAGCAGTGGTAATAAATTGTAGCCATATAAATCGTTATAAGGATTATAGATTCTCAAAGTAATAGATAATCAGAAAAGAGAGTTATTGTCTCACAACTTCTGCTTTTGCTCATCTGTGGAACATCGAATGAGCAATGAGAGTGTGGTAAAGTAAATTTGTCTAATGTAGAAAAAAAAGCTGTAATACACTTTTGCTGTCCAATGAAAGGGCAGTAATTCTATTGCTTCATTAACTACAGCACTTGATATTCCCAGGGGGTCTCTTGTCCAGGTACTAACCAAGACAAACACTGCTTGGCTTCCAAGATCAGATGAGATTGGGAATATCCAGTGTGGAATGGCTGTAGATGAGAAGTAAGCATATGGCCAGATATTGCTTGAGTTTGTGGATGAGAGAGTGTATAATTAATAATTGAGGGATGATGCAGGTTAAGAAGAAATTATTTAGACTCTAGAGTAAGTGGAAAAGACAGATAAAGTGATATACTTATGCTGTCCATAGAATGGGCCCTGTTACTTTAAATAAGCATTGCAGAACATGGATGAGACAGTATATATAGAGAAAACATGCTAGATTATAATATTGAGATATAGATATGTTTCAATGAGTCACCAATTGCTTTATACGTGTATGAATTCACACAGTATGTGTATATTAGCAGTACACAGATGTATACGTGGAGATGAGCAGTTAATGCAGTGTCCAGAATAATACGTCTATCTCGATATTCACCATCTCCCATACACAGATAGAAAAGTATATGCAGCGAAAGAATGCTAGTAGACAGTACACGAACACAGATATCTCTCAAAAATTCACCAATTGCTCTATGTATGTGCCAATTCACCCAGTATGCATATATCAGCAGTGTACATATAGATGTGCTCCCTTACAAATTTTCCCCATGTGCTACAAGTCACGTTACACATAACGCGTGGGTGCAGTTTGACTCAGTAGCACTGAGCGTCTTTTGTGCGTGTTTGTCTTTGAAAATGTGTCTTAGATGCAAAGTAATGTCACGGGATGCGCAAGCAGTTTCTGCTGATTAAAATGATATGCAGCATGCCTATATTCTGTGTGTGACTGTGACTGTATTTGCATACAAAATGCTATGCTACAGTGTTTTCCTGGAAAACACTAACTTTTTATTTCGGATGCAGATAGAGCCTCAATTACACACATAATATAGGCATCCTGCATATAATTTTAATCAGCAGAAACTGCTTGTGTGTCCAAATGCATTACATTGCGTCTAAGATGCATTTTTGCAGCAAAAGATGCAAAAAAGACACTCTGCGCTATCAAGTCCCGCTACGGCATGGTGTGACTTGAATGGCTTGACGTGACTGCAGCAAGAATGAAAGAGGACACAGCTGTATATAAGCACAAAAAAAGGAGATTTATGGTAGACTTACCATGGTTAAATCTCTTTCTGCAAGGTACACTGGGTTCCACAGGGAATACATCGGGGTGTAGAGATGGATCTTGATCCAGAGACACCAACAGGCTAAAGCTTTAGACTGTCCCAGGATGCATTGCGGGTCTCCAGGCACTGTGAGCTCAGTTTTGTTAACCAGTCCAATGCAGTAGCAGATAAAAGAGAAGGCAGATGTTAGTCACATAGAACCACGTTCTCACGACAGGAGAAGAGACCAGCGGCTAATGCCATACAAACCCAAAGAAGCTAAGTGCGTCAGGGTGGGCGCCCTGTGGAACCCAGTGTACCTCGCAGAAAGAGATTTAACAATGGTAATTCTACCATAAATCTCCTTTTCTGCAGCGGAGAACACTGTGTTCCACAGGGAATACATCTGGGATGTCCTAAAGCAGTTCCTCAAGGGAGGGGACGCACCTTAGCAGGTATGAGAACCCGGCATCCAAAGGAAGCATCCTGGGAGGCAGAAGATTCAAAGGCATATAACTAATAAACGTGTTCGCTGAGGACCACGAAGCCGCCTTGCACAATTGTTCTGCGGACACGCCACGATGGGCCGCCCAAGAGGGTCCAACAGACTAAGTAGAATGGGCTCTAATAGCAGCAGGAGCTGGGAGTCCAGCCTGCGCATAAGCTTGCGCAATCACCATTCTAATCCATCTGGCCAGGTTTGCTTATTCGCAGGCCAGCCACTTTTGTGGAAACCAAACAGTACGAAGAGGGTATCTGACCTGTCAAAGTCAGAAAAATGTCTCAATGCACGTTGCCATATTTGCACCGCACACTGGTCCGTGCTGCGCATGCGTACGCTCTCCCGTGGAAGCGCATACCCGCAATAGCGTGCACTCGCACGCGCAGTATGCGCATTTACGGTAGAGTTTATGTGATCGTAGCGTGCGACTCATTAGTTACAAATGTTCACAATTAATGTAGTTTATAGATCATGATCCCTTTGATAGTTTCTGTAAGTTTGGTTAAAATATAATGTCCCAGAGCTGAGGAATCCCTCTTTGCATCGTACGAAGGGTTTAACAGGAATCATACTGCAGTGTTTGGTACCCATCGGAAGAGTATTTAATTAGCAATATTCCGGTGTTAGTTTGGAGCGTATTAATCGCTCGTGCGAATAGTTATGGACATAAGAAGTTTATGTCCATTTCTATGATTTGCACATACTCAGGTATGCGGCGGGAAACCCAGTTTCCCACCCACCTGAGCTGTTGGAAATCGTCACAGCCCACCTGTATGAATCACCCTATGACCTTTTGTTATGATGCAGGGCCGAATTCCTTCGGCCAATGGACAATGGGATTGTAGGACCAGGAGATTGCATTGTGTGTGGAGCATAAATAGGCAGGCCGACCACATCCAGCTCTCACTCTCTCATCAACGGTTATCTGCTGATAATCGGGAGCTGGATATCGAGGCGCTGGCGATCATACCCTTTGTGCGTAAGTTCTCTCCATAATCATTGTCTTTCTGCGAGCCAATCTCTCTCTCTCTCTCTCTATCTCTCTCTCTCCTCTTTTTCTCTTAAATACCTTATAGTATTATAGTATTGTATCGTATTGCATTTAGGTCAGTGTAGTATTGTCTTTTTGTATTTATTGTTTAGTTCTGTGGTTAGGAAGTCTCTGTTATATTGTAGTGTATCATATGTACTGTTATCCCCTTTTACAAGTATATTAGACATAATACAGTTAATAGGCCTTGGAAACCTAAACCAGTATCTGTGTATTTCCTATAGTGATAAGTGTTCATTTGAGCGTCGGTGACGCTCATGCAGCTTTGTAGATAGTCAGGTTCCACAAGGTTGCACTTACACCCTGTACTCACATTAAGGTATTCAGTGTATTTCATCGGTATAAGGTTTAACATAAAGGTATAGTGTTGTGAGCGTCTGCATCGCTGGTGACCTCCTCGTGGTCTCTAGCGTACGCTACGTTACAGCGAATCTTTCCCCTAGACATAACCAATAACGTGTCCTGTGATCACTGGGCCGTGAGCGAACGTGACGCTTGAGCGTCTCGCCTACGGCTGAGCGATCGCTACGCAGATAGCGTACCATTACGGTACTTCTTAAGTAAACAGCGTACAGTGTTCTTAGCTTCATAAAGGGTTGTTTATACGACAAAGGAATATAGTAATTGTCAATTGCGGGCTCGTCCGGTCCTTTTCACATCTGCACTAGGTAGATCAGCAGACATTATCCCCCAGCAAAAGGGTGGGAGGTTATCTCGCAGTTGCTGACGGGATAAGCGTCTGCTTCGCTTAGACAAAGAGTGCTGAAGGAACCCGGTAACCGGAAGTAAGAACAAAACGCTTGTGTCTTTTTAAAACTGTTTATTTTTCTTTTGTCTTGCGTACGCATACATACCTGCATTTCTTTTCACTTGTGTATTTCATTTTTTTCGTATATCACTATTCCTGTTTGCCAAAATTTTATAGTTGATAGAAAGTGCTAAGAAGAGATTTGCTGTTATTTCATAGTAAAGGTAATAGTTAAAGTATAGAACAAACACACGGTTTGTCTGAGATACAAGGCAGTCAGTGTGGATTGCGGTAGATGATCAGGGATCACCTACATTGATAAATAAATATATTGTGTTACGGTGGATCCTTTGCATTGCGTACACGTGTCGCTAACAAAGACTAGCGTACGCAATCCAAAAGGCAGACGCACGCAGCGTACATTACGCAACGTAGCGTCCGGTTACGCTCACGTAGCTCAAGTCACGAAAAAGTTGAATTAGCGCAAAGCGATAATTAGCGCAAGGCGATAAGTATCGCACAGCGGTAGATAACGCGAAGCGGTAAATAACGCAAATCTGTTTTTAGAAAATCTGAAATTTAGTTTAACAGATCCTGCTCCTAATTGGTAACACTCTTGGCCTGAAGACAATTTCTGCGCAGAAATAGATATAGAAACAAAGTGTACATGTGTTGAGTGAGTGTGTTTTGTATACAAAAGTTTATATAACTTTAAGGTGGAACCAAAAGGAAAGCCGGGTACTCGTCAAGGGACATACGTGTAAGTGACATATACGGTGGCCAGGGAGGCATCCCTGGTTAAATAATATTTGAGCATTAGAGTATAGCGGACCATAAGGTAAGGTAACAAGACCAGGAGGTCATAAGGTAACAAGACCAGGAGGTCATAAGGTAAAAAGGTCCGCTATAAAAGTCCAGTGGCACAACGCCTGGGGTGTTGGTGCAGAACCCATATAGGCCATAAGCTCTTGCTGAAGGAATCGCGGCCGGAAACATCGATTCCATTGATCTTTCAGTACATGACAAGTAGTGCTCGTGTACTGAACGATTGGACCGCACGTAATTGTGTGCAGTAGTTAGTGATCTGACCTAATACCATTAGAGTAAAGTGGTCACAAACGCTATTTGTACATTCTGACGTGATTTGTGTAATTTTTTATTTTTGGAAGGGAAGTTCGCTGGTCACTCAGGAACTATCTAACAACCCCACCTTTACTGGAAAGAGTAAGTGTCCTGCGGGTAACCCTCATATGTTCCAGTAAACTGAAGGTTCCATAGGGGCCCTGTATCGAGTACGCCAGCACCACGTCGGTGTGATCAGGTCGTATTGGTCGAGGTGGGCGAGTGAGTGGGGTACTCGGTAAACCGCCACCGCCGGCCTACTGTGGAGTAATTTGGTTGTCTGAAAAGGCTTGCTGAAAACCTTGATACAGAGATCCAAGGAGGACTAAGCAACACCTGCAGACTATGGGGGCCAGTTGCTCAGGTAGGGGGCGATCAACCCTGGTTCAGGTTGATTCTGTGAACCGACCAGTTGGGTCGGCACGATATGTAATGTGTGAAAAATATGGAATTCACACCGAATCTTTATGTGATGAATGGGAGAGAATGACTGTACAAGACAGGGACAAATTCCCAAGAATAGGTAGCTTCAGTCCAGAAGTGTTACAAAATTTAAGGAGGAGGATATGTCTCGTAAAATCAGCAAAGAGACGAATTCAGCATCATGATTATTTACAGTTATGGCACCAGGAAGGTGAGATACAGAGAGGTTTGGCTCTGGCGGCAGGATCTGGGGCAGTCAGGAAGTTGATTGCCACAGCTCCTCCCCCACCATACATTGCAGGAGAGAAGTTGATTGCGGAGAGAAACGCACTGGGTTGTAAAACACAAACTCTTAGTAACACTGTAAATGTTAATGATGTTAACCAAATAACTCATGCAAGTATTAACCCGTGCAAGATGTACCCTGTTTTGAACCTTCCTCAGGAGTGTGATCAAGAAGACGATTCAACAACAATTTCAGCTCTCTCTCTTGCAGCCACCATAGCAGAGACCACAGTAGGCACAGCGACACCCACGAGATTAGTGAAAGCCCCTAGCGGAGGGATAGGTGAGGTCGTGTCAACGGGTAAGTACGGCACCATGCACTACACTGAAACAATTGTACCACAACAAGCTGTAGAATCTACACAGGAAGAGGCTGTTAGAATTGCTCCTGTAAGGGTAATAGCAGTCCCCAATGGAAAAACAGATATCTCTGGAGCCACTCCCATAAGGAACATTGCCATGTACACTCCATTTTCCAGAATGGAATTAAGAACAATAGTGTCCGAATTTCCTGACCCCAGGAAGGATTTAGTTGCTAGCCAAAAATACATCAGGGATTTAGGTAACACGGTAGAACCCAACAACAAGGATTGGCAGATACTGCTAAGAGCTTGTTTACCTTCCAATGTCGATGCAACTCAGTTTTTAGCTGATTGTGCATTGGATAAAGATGTACCGCTTACAGACGTGTACAACAAGGATAATGTAAAAAGGATAAATTTACAGCTAAAGGAGTATTTCCCTGCCGTTGTTAAATGGAATAAAATATTTTCCATTAAGCAAAAGGAGTCCGAAACGGCAACAGAATATTTTCACCGGGCACTATTAGAAATGGCAAAGTACACTGGTATAGAAGACATTAAGACCAACCCAAACCATCGAGAAGTAGCAGTATCTGTACTGATGGATGGTTTGAAAGAAACATTAAAAGCTAGGGTACAGACCACGCAGCCATGTTGGCGAGGTCTGTCAGTGTCCACCTTGAGAGAGGCTGCTATTGATCACGACAGAAATATCACTAGGCACAGGGAGTCGCAAAGTGATAAGTTGATGTCCGTAAGTATACAGGCGCTGACCACAAGGCAGCCTGCATATGTACCACCGAATCCTGTGGGTAAGGCAAGTGTAATAACATGTTTTTCTTGTAACAGACCGGGACACTTTGCACGAGAATGTAGAACAAAGAATGTACAAAGGTCTTTTCAACCCCCTAGACAACAACACAACACACGACATTGGGAGCAGGGTCCACAGAGGCGGAGTTTTGAGCCACATACAGGGGAAACAAAAAGATATCCCCCAAACAGAGACTGGCATGCCTCTGGTAGCTCCCAGCTAACTCCCTCACAAGTAGTTGCTGCCAGCGGGATTCAGGGAGGTCAGCATACCCAATAGGGGTGTGGCCATACCTGTAATCTGCAGCCAGTTAAGTTGATTGCTAGTCTTGGAAACGAACCAGAAATTGCAATCAATGTAGCTGGTAAAACTTTAAACTTTCTTGTAGACACAGGGGCGGCCAAGTCAGTGATAAATTCGACAGTGGGCATGAGAACCACTGGTAGGACAATTCCAGCCATGGGAGTAACAGGAGTAGTCCAGCACTACCCTGTTAGCAAACCAGCCGAGATTACAATAGGGCCTTTGCATACCAAGCATTCCTTTTTGCTGGCTGCATCTGCACCAACTAATCTCCTGGGAAGAGACTTACTATGTAAAATGGGTTGCGTCATTTATTGTACTCCTGAAGGTGTATTCTTGGACATCCCTGAGAATCACGCTCAGGAAGTACGAGACATGTTAGACTCCCCATCAAAATTAATGTCACACACCATTATGACAAATAGGAACCCATCCCAGGTAGAAGAGATGACATCTCAGATACCAGAGTCACTTTGGACAAAAGATGGACAGGACACTGGATTAATGGCAAACGTAGCTCCAGTAGTAGTACAAGTAAAAGAAGGTAGGATAGCTCCAAAAATCCCACAGTATCCTCTGAAGCCAGAGGTGGAGTTAGGAGTTTTTCCCGTAATAGAGCGCTTGCTACAACAGGGCATTCTAGTAAGAACGTCCAGCACCGCAAATAGTCCCATCTTCCCTGTTAAAAAGAGTGGGGGGAGGGGTTACAGGCTAGTGCAGGATCTAAGGGGGATTAACAAAATAGTTGAGAGTCAGTTCCCCGTAGTGCCTAATCCAGCTGTCATCCTAATGCAAATTCCTCCCACTGCCAAATTTTTCACTGTTATTGACCTCTGCTCCGCTTTCTTTTCGGTACCTCTGCACCCTGACAGCCAATATTTGTTTGCATTCACATACAGAGGAGTCCAATACACGTGGACTCGGTTACCCCAAGGTTTCATAGATAGTCCAAGTATATTTTCTCAGGCTTTGCATGATTGTTTACAGTCTTTCCAACCAGACAGTGGATCAGTATTGATACAGTATGTGGACGATTTATTACTGTGTTCAGATTCACTGGAGGCATCCCTGAAGGATACGAAACAGCTCCTGTTTCATCTTTCAGACACAGGTCACAAGGTTTCCAAAGACAAGTTGCAATTATGCCAGACTAAGGTAAAATATTTGGGACACTGTCTAACACAAGGACTGAGACACCTGACCGCTGATAGAATCCAAGCCATTAGAGACATGACACTGCCACAAACCCAGCAACAGATCAGGACGTTTTTAGGAATGTGTGGGTATTGCCGTAATTGGATCCCAGGGTTTTCCATATTGGCACTACCTTTGCAGGAAATGGTCTCCTCAAACAAACCTGATCGGATTTCGCATACAGACGAATCTGAAACAGCATTTGAGAGACTCAAACAGTGCCTAACGCAGGCACCAGCACTAGGTATGCCAGACTATGGGAAACCCTTTGAACTATACGGAACAGAAAGTGCAGGGTGCGCAGCAGGTGTACTAACACAAAAACACGGTGATGCCAGCAGGCCAATTGCATACTACAGCGCTCAGCTAGACACGGTAGCGCGATCCCTCCCCACATGCTTGCGTAGCGTTGCGGCGATAGCATTGCTAGTGACAAAAAGCGAAGATGTCGTGCTAGGCCACAACCTCACAATCCATACACCGCATGCGGTATCTGCCTTATTGAATTCTGCCCAAACCAGACACGTCTCATCAGCAAGGTTTACGAGATGGGAATTGGCATTAATGGCCCCCGTAAACATCACCATAAGGAGATGCAGTGCATTAAACCCTGCAACATTTCTCCCAGGTGTGCCTGGACAGGCACAAAGGGTGGGAGGTGAGAGTGATGGGGAAGGAGGATTTAATGCAAAGGAAGATGCACATGATTGTATGGAATATTTGACCCAAAATTTTACCGCAAGGCCTGACATCAGTGACAATCCACTAGAAGATGCAGAACTCACGTTCTACACGGACGGTAGTTGTCACAGACAGTCAGACTCGGGAGACTTGTGTACTGGATACGCAGTCGTAGATGACCAAGACACCATAGAAGCGGAACCACTAGGCCCACCTCACTCAGCCCAGGTTGCTGAACTGGTCGCCCTAACCAGAGCATGTGAATTGGCTAAGGGAAAGTCAGCCAATATCTACACCGATTCCAGATACGCGTTCGGGGTAGTCCATGATTTCGGAGCCCTATGGCGGCTCAGAAATTTCATGACGGCAGCTGGCACACCGATAGCGCATGCAGCTCATATAAAAAGGCTTCTAACAGCGATACAGGAACCCGACAGAGTGGCTGTTATCAAATGTAAAGCACATACATATAGCCAAGACCCAGTATCCCTTGGTAACAGCCGAGCAGACGAAGCTGCAAAGCTTGCAGCTGCTACCCCCATACGGACAGACACCACACAACTGATGGTATTTAATACCATCAACACACGAAAGTTGTGTGAAATGCAGAATTTGTGTTCCACTCAGGAGAGAGCAGTCTGGAAGGCAAAGGGATATGGCCAGGAGTCCTCAGGGCTCTGGACGGATGGACATGGTAAACCAGTGGCCCCCAGGGCATACCTTCCGTGTCTGGCTGAAGCAGCTCACGGGCTGACTCATCTAGGCAAGGAGGGGATGTGCAAATTGGTAAGAGCATACTGGTGCGCCCCAGGATTCTCCTCTCATGCTAGTAAAAGAGCAATGTCATGCCTTACCTGTCTGAGAAAGAATATTGGAAAGGCAATACCTACAGAACCATCCCATATCCCACCTGCCGGCGGCCCTTTCCAAGTAATACAAATTGACTTCATTCAATTGCCCCCATGTAGAAATTTAAAGTATGTACTTGTCTGTATAGATGTTTTCTCAAATTGGGTCGAAGCTTTTCCAGCAGCTACAAATACCGCTATGTTTACAGCTAAGAAAATTGTGCAGGAATTTGTATGTAGATATGGTATCCCTAGAACCATTGAAAGCGATAGGGGTACCCATTTTACAGGTGATGTCTTCCAAGGAATGTGTAAGTTGATGGGAATTGATAGCAAGCTGCACACTCCGTACCGTCCACAGGCGAGTGCGAAGGTCGAAAGAGTGAACAGCACTATTAAAAATAAATTGAGTAAAGTAATGGCAGAGACAGGATTGACGTGGCCAGAAGCTTTACCCATTGTTTTGTATAGCATCAGAACCACTCCCAGGTCCCCTCTTAATCTGTCTCCTTTTGAAATCTTGTTTGGTCGACAACCACATGTCATGATTAACCCTCAGGATGATTTGAAATGTAACAATGAAGTAACTGTAAAGTACTTGATTAACATGAGTAAACAGTTGAGGAATCAAAATGATAATCTGAAGTTGGTGATTCCTGATTTACCAGATAGTAATTGTCATGACATTGAACCTGGGGATTATGTAATGATACGAAATTTTCTACGCTCAGGTTGTCTTATTGATAGATGGGAAGGACCATACCAGGTCTTATTGACTAGCACCACAGCATTGAAGGTTGCTGAGAGAGAGACTTGGGTCCATTCATCCCACTGCAAGAAGGTTGCTGATCCAGAGAAGTCCCGTGATAAGGAACAGACGGTAGAGGTTGTATCACTGGAGTGTCTGTTCCAGGAGGACTGAGGCGGCACCTGAGCCTTGAAGACCGGAAGCAGTTGTCGACTCCCCTCTCCTTTTTATTGTTTTTCTCCACTTCCCATCCCCTCTCCCTTAAAATTTCTTTTTCCCCCTTCTCATTCTTCTCTATTTCCTCCTCAAAGATGGACTTGCCCCAAGAGACTGTGATCCGGATTTTGATGTTAACCATGATGTTGGCCAGAGCAGTCTGTTCCGGCGAGAGTACCATAGAGGTCGAAAGAGGTTCTGGAATGGGTTCCGATTATGATGATGGAGGCGTAGTTTTCCAAGATCAACCAAACCAACAAGCAAAGGCGAGTATCAGAAAACGATCCGATAGAAGAAATTGTGATGGATTGTTAGCTGAGGAAAATTGTATCTGTAGGCTATGTGATAATCTGGTTGAAGATGGATGCATAAAGAAATGCCAATCTAGTTTTAATATCCATATGGACCGGCATCCATTGAGTGACTATCACTCTCTAGTGGGTAGCGTGTTAAACCAAACAGATTGTTGGGTATGCTCTCAAGTACCTCAGGGTCACAGTAAATCAGGGCTAGTACCATTTCCTTTAACGTTAGGGGAGGTACTTGAGCTAAGTGGTGGGAGACCGGTGGACCGGAGGTTTAACATCTCCAGCCCTCCTAGTTTGAAGCTCCACCAATACCATGTGGATAGGTCCCTCATATGTTTTAACATCTCCAATCCCAGAAAACCGGGAAATTGGGAAGTGTCATGGAGCAACCTTACCATGACCTTTTCACACAGAGCAGATAGAATGCCTACAGATACAGAGCTCGTACGCCACATAGCCAGTAGAGGAAAATCTTTCCGGTATCGATATACCTTAGGAAATAGGATTACTAAAGTTGGAGAGGTATCACCAGGATACTGTGCACATATCGTACAAACCGATACGTGCATTAGGCAGATGGAAGAATTAGGGTCAGGAGATTTCACCTGGAAGGTTTGTAACATGGTCATGTCCTTCTCCGTCCCATATGTTCTCCCCGATGATGCATATTTCATATGCGGGAGAAAGGCGTACAAGTGGCTTGCCCCAAACTCTGAAGGATTGTGTTATATTGGAAAAGTATTGCCTGAAGTGATGACTGTTACACATGACAAAATGAAGGACATACACCGTGGTGCCCAAGCTCCTTATACTCACACTCATTACGAACACCGAGTTAAAAGACAACTGTCAGAAAGGTTAGAGCATCCGGCCTCTGATCTTATCCATGAATCCACCGGGATTCAGGTTCTGGTAGCGTTAGATTTCACTCGTACCGCTCGAGGAGTGATGAATTATAGATACATTTCCGCACTCGCCAATTTGTTAGATAATATCACTGAAATGTATGATGACACGTTTAGATACACTGGAAGAGAACTTCAAGCTTACAAAACAGAACTAGTTCAGCATAGGATGGTTCTTAATTATCTTACAGCAGTAACAGGCGGATATTGTGTTACATTGGCAACACAGTACGGCATAAAGTGTTGCACGTATATCACAAATAGCACCGAGGATCCGGTAGAGGTCATAGACCAAAAGATGGATGATATTCTGCAATTAAAGTGGGAATTTCGTCGAAAACACAATCTCACCCTTGCTGCTGTAGGTAATGAGCTGACTGGTTGGGTGTCATGGTTGAACCCGCGAAATTGGTTCTCCGGTTTGGGAGAGTGGGCTCAAGGAGTCATAATGGATGTTGGAAAGTTTCTACTGTGTATTTTGGGTGTCGTTATATCGTTTGGATTGATATTTAGATGCGGGCAGGCTTTGATGAGGTGTAAACAAAGTACGAAAGTGATGAGCTTGAGGAGTGAGGAAACTGTAATTAACCTGGATTTGATTTATGACCCAATGCTAGAAACCATGACGTAATGATGTAATGAGTATACGGTCCGTCTTTCACCCATTTCTATGTTTTCCTCCGAGGTACAAAGACCCACGTAGACGAAGGATTTGATGAGCCAAGGGGCCGACAACGGAAAGATGGAAAGAAGAAGAGCAGTCGACCTGATATACAAGATTTTGATGGACAATGCCATGGGTACCCCAGTTTCCCTAGGAACTTTAAAATCACGATAGCCCAACATTTTTTGTAAATCCATGGACGTTGTTTGCTTTACTCACGATTTATGAGCAAAAGCACAAAGAAGAAGACTCCAATCAACCGACACCAATCAAGACCTCAATCGACGAATGTACATTTCCCTGACATAGAATACCATTGCATTTTTCATAAGTGTTCTCTATCTTCATCTCTACAACCCTCAGGTAATGACACACATAGACGATAGGGAATTCAGGCACAGATATCAGCAACCACATACCTCCCCCATTCATGTATCATCAACTAAAATGTGCATCCCCATTTTGTTACAACTACAGCCGAAATGAGCTCGGTAAAGTTTGACAGCCCATCCACAGACCTGTACCACAGGATAAGAAGGAATTCAAATGTATACTTCGCAATACCTCGAAGCTTGATCTACCACACGTACGGCACGATGATACATGACCCTCCAAACATGGACTCATACACACATGCTCCTGCTTTCTCACTAGGTCATACCCTCTTCACACCTTCTCCTCTCTCCTCCCCTACCCAACCATGGAAATCAATTAACCCCTGACTTACATTTTTCTCCTTAAATGTTTTGTGGCAGTTATTATTGACTGCCAAAGGGTGGACTGTCAAAGTCAGAAAAATGTCTCAATGCACGTTGCCATATTTGCACCGCACACTGGTCCGTGCTGCGCATGCGTACGCTCTCCCGTGGAAGCGCATACCCGCAATAGCGTGCACTCGCACGCGCAGTATGCGCATTTACGGTAGAGTTTATGTGATCGTAGCGTGCGACTCATTAGTTACAAATGTTCACAATTAATGTAGTTTATAGATCATGATCCCTTTGATAGTTTCTGTAAGTTTGGTTAAAATATAATGTCCCAGAGCTGAGGAATCCCTCTTTGCATCGTACGAAGGGTTTAACAGGAATCATACTGCAGTGTTTGGTACCCATCGGAAGAGTATTTAATTAGCAATATTCCGGTGTTGGTTTGGAGCGTATTAATCGCTCGTGCGAATAGTTATGGACATAAGAAGTTTATGTCCATTTCTATGATTTGCACATACTCAGGTATGCGGCGGGAAACCCAGTTTCCCACCCACCTGAGCTGTTGGAAATCGTCACAGCCCACCTGTATGAATCACCCTATGACCTTTTGTTATGATGCAGGGCCGAATTCCTTCGGCCAATGGACAATGGGATTGTAGGACCAGGAGATTGCATTGTGTGTGGAGCATAAATAGGCAGGCCGACCACATCCAGCTCTCACTCTCTCATCAACGGTTATCTGCTGATAATCGGGAGCTGGATATCGAGGCGCTGGCGATCATACCCTTTGTGCGTAAGTTCTCTCCATAATCATTGTCTTTCTGCGAGCCAATCTCTCTCTCTCTCTCTCTATCTCTCTCTCTCCTCTTTTTCTCTTAAATACCTTATAGTATTATAGTATTGTATCGTATTGCATTTAGGTCAGTGTAGTATTGTCTTTTTGTATTTATTGTTTAGTTCTGTGGTTAGGAAGTCTCTGTTATATTGTAGTGTATCATATGTACTGTTATCCCCTTTTACAAGTATATTAGACATAATACAGTTAATAGGCCTTGGAAACCTAAACCAGTATCTGTGTATTTCCTATAGTGATAAGTGTTCATTTGAGCGTCGGTGACGCTCATGCAGCTTTGTAGATAGTCAGGTTCCACAAGGTTGCACTTACACCCTGTACTCACATTAAGGTATTCAGTGTATTTCATCGGTATAAGGTTTAACATAAAGGTATAGTGTTGTGAGCGTCTGCATCGCTGGTGACCTCCTCGTGGTCTCTAGCGTACGCTACGTTACAGCGAATCTTTCCCCTAGACATAACCAATAACGTGTCCTGTGATCACTGGGCCGTGAGCGAACGTGACGCTTGAGCGTCTCGCCTACGGCTGAGCGATCGCTACGCAGATAGCGTACCATTACGGTACTTCTTAAGTAAACAGCGTACAGTGTTCTTAGCTTCATAAAGGGTTGTTTATACGACAAAGGAATTTAGCATTGTCAGACCTCCTGATAGAGGCAGTCCTCTCCACATACAGGTATATACGGAGAGAGCACGTACCACAGCCAAACACCGTTCTTTGGAGCACAAGTCGGAAGAGATGAAGGCTGGAACCACAATCTCCTGATTAAGGTGAAAAGATGACACCACCTTAGGTAAATAACCAGGTCGCGTTCTAAGAACTAATCAGATCACGATGAGATATCAAAAACGGTGGATGACAGGACAAAGCGCCTAAGTCTGACACCCTTCTAGCAGAGGCAATCGCCAGCAGAAACAGGACCTTGGCTGTGAGCCATTTAAGGTTCAAAAACTCAAGAGGTTCAAATGGAGACTCTTGCAGGGCATTCAGGACAACAGACAAATCCCATGGACATAGGAAGGAAGAAGGAGGGACATAGGAATGCTGAATACACAGTACGCCCTGAGTGAATGTATGAACGTCAGGTATAGACGCAATTTTTATCTGAAACCACACCGACAATGTAGATATGTGAACCATGAGGGAGGCCAGACGACGTCAAAATCCAGGCCTTGTTGCAAAAAAAAACTAAACAAAAAAAAGTCTGGAAGTACTAAACTTGGAAGCAACATAATTCTTAGCAGCACACCAGATGGAGTAAGAATTCCAGACCCTATAATAAATCTGTGCAGAAGCCGGTTTGCGGCCTTTAGCATAGTTTGAATAACCGCCTCGGAGAATCCTTTAGCCCTCAGGAGTGAAGCTTCAAGAGCCACGCTGTCAAGGCCGGTCTGTCCAAGTCTGGGTAGACACAAGGGCCCTGAACGAGGAGGTCTGGGCGTTGAGGAAGTAGAAGAGAACGCTATATCGATAGACCCTGTAGATCTGAGAACCAATGCCGTCTGGGCCACACTGGAGCGACTAGAAGTAGCATTCCTCCTTCTTGCTTGAACTTCCGTAGTACCCTGGGCAGAAATGACACTGGAGGGAACATGTAGGGCAGCCAAAAGTTCCATGGAATTGCCAGTGTGTCTAAGAACGCTGCTTGAGGATCCCTTGTTCTTGATCTGAAGACCGGAACTTTGTGATTGTGTCGTGATGCCATCAGATCTACATCTGGTAGACCCCACTTGTCCACTAGGAGTTTAAAGACTTCCTGATGAAGACTCCGCTCTCTGGTGTGTATGTCCTGACGACTGAGGAAATCTGCTTCCCAGTTGAGGACTCCCAGAATGAACACTGCCAATATTGGTGGCAGATGGCGTTCCGCCCAACAAAGGATTTTTGACACTTCCAACATTGCCATGCGGCTTCGAGTGCTGCCTTGATGGTTTATGTATGCCACCGTGGTGGCGTTGTCTGATTGTACTTGAACAGGCCTGTTCTGTATCAGAGTCAAAGCATTGAACACTGCCCGCAATTCCAGAATGTTTATCAGGAGGAGAGATTCCTCCTTGGTCCACCGATCCTGGAGAGAGTGTTGCTCCAGCACCACGCCCCAACCCCTCAGACTGGCGTCCGTAGTCAGTAGGACCCAGTTGGGGATCCAGAAGGGACGGCCCCTGCTCAACTGCTGGTCCTGTAGCCACCAGCTCAGTGACAGACGAACCTCCGGAGTCAAGGAGATCATTTGAGACCTGATCCGATGAGGCAGGCCATCCCACTTGGAAAGGATTAACCTCTGTAGGGGGCGGGTATGAAATTGAGCGTACTCTACCATGTCGAAAGCTGACACCAGGAGGCCTAGTACTTGCATAGCCGAGTGTATCGATACTCTTGGGCGAGAGAGGAAGAATCTGGTCCTGTCCTGATGTTTCAGGACTTTCTATGGAGACAGAAATAGTCTTTGGCTGTGTGTGTCCAGCAGTGCCCCCAGGTGCACCATGCTCCGAGCAGGGACCAGCGACGACTTCTTCCAGTTGACGAGCCACACGTGGGCTTGTAGGAAGCATACTGTCAGTTGCAGATGACGGTGGAGGACATCTTGGGAGTTTGCCAGAATCAGCAAGTATTCTAGATACGACAGGATCCTGACTCCCTGGCGACGGAGATGAGCCGTCATCACGGCCATAACCTTGGTGAAGATCCGAGGGCCCGTGGCCAGTCCAAACGGCAGAGCCTGTAATTGATAGTGAAGGTTGCCAATAGCAAACCGCAGATATAGCCGATGAGATATGGCAATAGGCATATGCAGGTAAGCATCTTGTAAAACCAGGGATACCATATAGTCTCCGGGTTCCATGGCCAGTACAATTGAGCGCAGTGTTTCCATACGGAACTTGGACACTCTCACAAATTTGTTTAGTGATTTGAGATTGAAAATAGGCCGGAAAGACCCATCAGGTTTCGGTAGAAACAGGGTCGAGTAGTATCCTCTGCCTCTCTGGGACAGAGGTACTGACACTATCACTCCTGTATCCAGGAGGGAACGCACAATCATCTGTAGAGCTTGCGCCTTTTAACGGATCCGAAGGGATAACGGTTGTTCAGAACTGGCGAGGGGGACGTCTCTTGATAGAGACTGCGTACCCGTGAGAGACAACTACTCGAATCCATGCGTCTGAAGTGGTCATTAACCACACCTGGATGAATCGTAGAAGTTGGCCCCCCCACCATGGGATCCCCCAGGGAGAGGCCTGTCCCGTCATGCAGCAGGCTTGTCATGAGAAGCAGGATGACGAGCTGCCCAGGATTGTTAGTCCTTGGGCTTAGTGGTTGTTGGGAGCATGAGATAATTTCGGGTATGCCTGACCTTCGCTTTCCCTTAAGGCCGGAGCAAGGAAAAGCGGTACCTTTTGTCTTCTGCAGAAGGAGTAGTATTTGGGAGAAAGGCAGTCATAGTAGCCGCCGATTCAGATCCAATTTTTTTATTACGTCTCCCCCAAATAAGATGTCCCCAGTAAAGGGGAATAACTCCAAGGACTTTTGAAGTCCAGGTCCACCTTCCATGACCTCAACCACAGAATACGGCGAGCCAGGACAGACGTATTCAATGCCTTGGCAGCCAACACACCCGCCTTAGGGGACGCCTCCTGGTATAGAAAAAGGTGGCGGTGGTTTGTGAGACAGGGAATGTCTGGCATTGTCAGATATATCCTCAGGCAGGCTCTTCCTCCAATGCCTGATCCAGTCATCAATCTATTTTACAGCCCTAAGAGGATGCAATCGAGGTCTATGTACAACACCCGTAAGGGAGTAATAGACTTCAGGCATCACTCCACACGCTTATCTGTCGATTCCTACAGTGAGGGGACAGTGGTGACAGGCAGAGTGGACGACACCTGATGGGTGACACATGAGTTAACTAGCAGTGAATTACCTACTTGTTATATAAGTCTGCAGGGGGAGGATATCGAGCTAATGCCCGTTGTAGACAGGGGGAATGTCTTTCCTGGATTAGACATGGGGTAGTGTCAAACGGGCTCTCAAGACCCACTTCTTCACCAAACCCAGCCAAATCTCATCCTAAACCTCTGTTCCATGCTCTCTATGTACCCCATCTGTCTCACCCCTGTCTGTCTACCCTCCCCTTTAGATTGTAAGCTCTCACGAGCAGGGCCCTCTTCCCTCATGTGCTTATCCTTTGTCTTACTTTAATAATCTTCAACTGCATCAACTCCAGCAGTCTTCTGCCATCTGATACTTATTCCAGTGTCATCTGCTGATGTAGCTATGTTTATTTACCCTGTACTTGTCCTATATTGTCAACTGTAAGTTGCTGTTTTCCTGCTTGATTATTTGTTTGTGTACTCTGTAATTGGGCGCTGCGGAACCCTTGTGGCACCATAAAAATAAAGGATAATAATAATAATAATAATAATAATAATACACTTAACGGCCAGATTGTGGAGTTTTATTTACCCTCTGACGTGTGAACATATCAGTTTGCTTAACCACAGTAGGGGAATCCTCTTATCATCAGTGATTTGTAGGATTTGTTACCCAGTAACCACAAGGGCAGTGGTATAATTTAGCAATGGAAAATCCTTGTCAGGAACACCTAATATAGGGACTGACAGGACAGCATGATCCCCCTCTCTTCAGAGATTATTGGATAGGGAGGAGGACGCAGCACGCTCAGATGACCCAGAGACAGGAGAGTGACCTGGAATAGGGTTTTGCTTGACCAAGGAATGAGTCATACGCTACAATCTGTGAGGCAAAATTTTCCTGCCCAAAGCGGAGTAACCATAGGGACATCAGAGACTGTAATGTTACAGGTGGTCTCATAGGGGGCATAAAGCGTTCAACTAGAGAACCCAGTAGGTTTGAGAACGCAGCCCAGGTTGGCTCCTGATTGATTATAGGAGCTGCGGACTAACTGGGAAATGTATAAGACATAGTGCACAGACCATCACACAAAACTTCCCCCTCAGGTAAATCCGTTGCGCATGCTCTGCAGGATGCAGGAGCGTCCCCAGATTAACTACCCTACATGTTAAACATTATACACAAATGCAATAGAGAGCGGTTTAGTACGATGAAGCCTGACAGAGTACAATACCTGCAAATAAATCCATTAGCATGTTACTGAGTACCCAGTACACAACACCTGCAAATAAATCTGGTATTATGTGACTGAAAACACAGTAGAATACACGTAATAGGAAAATACTGTGACACACTATATATTGACCCAGACACACCTAGTCCCCTAGGGTACAGTATACAGTGATAGATATATCTGGAATACACGCAGTGAAATCACATAGCAGATACAGGCATACACAGTCACGTTTGCAGTGCAGATAATTATTTTCATGACAATAAAATTGCATTAGCTTATTATATGAACACATGTAAATATATATATATATATATATATAAAAATGCGCGGTCTGAGACCGGATGTATATATTAGAATACTCGTACAATATATTCTGGCACAGTTACACTTGTTCTTAACTAACGCTGTCTTATTATTGACATGTTGAATACTTAAGTGTTTGTAAAACTACAGCGCTGATGTACAGGCGGGTGTACAAAGGAGACCTTTCCCTGCAGTCCCGAAGACCAGTCACATCTATTTTAGAAAATGGCGCCCAGTTGCTCAGTCAGGGAGTGAGGGAAAGTGTGAGGCAGCTCCAGGGCAGGAACACCAGCAGTAGATGGCGCCCTGGGTCGGGGGAGAGGCTACAGGTCAAGCGTCGGCTCCCCTATGCTGGAATTTACCACCTGGTACTATGGAGTCTTATTGAAATGGATATTAGTATATCCGACCTGTACTCCTATGCCCTGGTGGATAGAGTGGGGTTCCTGCTCGGTGACAGTGTCCATGCCAGCGTCGCAGTCCATCTCCCTAGACTGCGATCGGAACGCGATTTAATGGCGGATCCCGTCTTGGGGACCCTCTTACCTCCTCCCTTCTGTCGCAGCCACGCAAACCAGGAGAGCGTCTGCAACCGTGTGCCACAAGCCGGAGCGTCTCCTCCGCAAGTACCCGGGAACAGAGCCAGCGAGAGTATGCGACCTCGCTGGGGAGGTGATGGAGACGCAGCACAGTATTTCACACTGACATATGAAGTGCTGCAGCACTTGAAGTCTACTAAAAAGCTTTTTCAGGGCTGCCTAGCGCCCAGTGTCTCAGTCAGGGAGTGAGGGAAAGTGTGAGGCAGCTCCAGGGCAGGAACACCAGCAGTAGATGGCGCCCTGGGTCGGGGGAGAGGCTACAGGTCAAGCGCCGGCTCCCCTATGCTGGAATTTACCACCTGGTACTATGGAGTCTTATTGAAATGCATATTAGTATATTCGACCTGTACTCCTATGCCCTGGTGGATAGAGTGGGGTTCCTGCTCGGTGACAGTGTCCATGCCAGCGTCGCAGTCCATCTCACTAGACTGCGATCGGAACGCGATTTAATGGCGGATCCCGTCTGGGGGACCCTCTTACCTCCTCCCTTCTGTCGCAGCCACGCAAACCAGGAGAGCGTCTGCAACCGTGTGCCACAAGCCGGAGCGTCTCCTCCGCAAGTACCCGGGAACAGAGCCAGCGAGAGTATGCGACCTCGCTGGGGAGGTGATGGAGACGCAGCACAGTATTTCACACTGACATATGAAGTGCTGCAGCACTTGAAGTCTACTAAAAAGCTTTTTCAGGGCTGCCTAGCGCTGCCCCCCCCCCGTTAAGTGGCCTGCTTCATGCAGGCACCAACTCTAAAACTGAGCTCACAGTGTCTGGAGGCAGGGTTATAGAGGAGGCCCCGCAATGCATCCTGGGACAGTCTAAAGCTTTAGCCTGTTGGCGCCTCTGGATCAAGATCCATCTCTACACCCCGATGTATTCCCTGTGGAACACAGTGTACCCCGTTGCAGAAATGACCAGTCATTGCAGTATCATGGGTAATATATTAGTCTTTGATAAACATGAGTATAAGCAGCTAATACTGTCTCAAAAGTAATGTGACCATCAATTAAGCGCATATATCAATCCTGCACAAATTTAAACATAAATATATACAGCTAGTTCAGTATTAAGTGTAATATATCTGTCTTTGGGGGTCATTCCGACCTGATCGCACGATAGCTATTTTTTGCAGCGCTGCGATCAGATAGTCGCCGCCCATGGGGGAGTGTATTTTCGCTTTGCAAGTGTGCGAACGCTTGTGCAGCCGAGCGGTACAAAACAGTTTTGTGCAGTTTCTGAGTAGGTCTGAACTTACTCAGCCGCTGCGATCACTTCAGCCTGTCCGGTCCCGGAATTGACGTCACCCGCCCTGCAAACGCTTGGACACGCCTGTGTTATTCCAACCACTCCCTGAAAACGGCCAGTTGACACCCATAAATGCCTTCTTCCTGTCAACCTTCTTGCGATCGGCTGTGCGAATGGATTCTTCGTTAAATCCATTGCCCAGCAACGATCCGCTTTGTACCCGTACGATGCGCCTGCGCATTGTGGTGCATATGCATGCGCAGTTTTGCCGACTTTTGACATGATCGCAGCACTGCAAAAAATAGCTAGCGTGCGATCAGGTCGGAATGACCCCCTTTATTAAGATAAAGGGAAGAATGTCCCTAAGCCAGTGGTTCCCAAACTTTATTGAATCACGGCGCACTAAGTATCAGATTTCTATTCACGGCACCCCTAGGTCAAAAGTTTTTTATTGATAAATTTAGAAAGAAATATTAAATTAAGTAAATTGTGTTTATATGTCTTCCTTAGGTTCTATTGTGTGGTGAGGGACAAGATTTGCTTCTGTTTGTCCACAAATTTTATGATTGGCAGCCACCACTGGTTTTGCCTATTACACTGACCGTAAATAATTTCAATCGGTCCTGGACCAACCCAAGGCACCCCTGCTAGTGTCCCAAGGCACCCCAGGGTGCCATGGCACACAGTTTGAGAACCACTGCCCTAAGCAGATGGTGAAAAGGGGATGTAGTCCCGATCGCTAGAAATACAGACAGCCAGAATGCAGATTTACAGGGGCTATTCCCACTCGTGGGTGTCCACGACACCCATAAAGTGGGAATAGAACCAGTGGCGAGCAATCCATACTGTTAGGCTGAACCTCGTCATGCTCACATCCTAATAATGCGATGCAAAACATTTTAGCAGGGTTAGTTTTACAACTTTTAAAGTTGAACAACTCAGTTAAAATAATTTATATCATATTATTAGGGGCATGCTGGCGTTCAACCTAACGGCGTCCCCATTCTGATAGTTGACATTTTTACTGTCTAAATTGGAAGTGCATGCTGGTCCACGGATTACAAAAGATTAATGCATTCTGCTTGTTTGGATTATCATTTAGAAAATCAATATTCTGCAAAGTTAGTAAAATACTGTAGTAAACAATTTACCATATAATCTACAAATCCAGTAAACATACTAAGCAATTTAACATATATTTCTACACAGTAAATACTGTATACATTTTCAATAATATAACATTCACTTTTACAAAGAGATTATATAAAATAAGATTTTACTTACCGATAAATCTATTTCTCGTAGTCCGTAGTGGATGCTGGGGACTCCGTCAGGACCATGGGGATTAGCGGCTCCGCAGGAGACAGGGCACAAAAATAAAGCTTTAGGATCAGGTGGTGTGCACTGGCTCCTCCCCCTATGACCCTCCTCCAAGCCTCAGTTAGGATACTGTGCCCGGACGAGCGTACACAATAAGGAAGGATTTTGAATCCCGGGTAAGACTCATACCAGCCACACCAATCACACCGTACAACTTGTGATCTAAACCCAGTTAACAGTATGACAAACGTAGGAGCCTCT
This sequence comes from Pseudophryne corroboree, assembly GCF_028390025.1. NCBI lineage: Eukaryota > Metazoa > Chordata > Amphibia > Anura > Myobatrachidae > Pseudophryne > Pseudophryne corroboree. The sequence continues at coordinate 459,307,915 of NC_086444.1, read as the reverse complement.
GAACAGACGGCTCACAACAATAACAACCCGATTTTTTTTGTAACAATAACTATGTACAAGTATTGCAGACAATCCGCACTTGGGATGGGCGCCCAGCATCCACTACGGACTACGAGAAATAGATTTATCGGTAAGTAAAATCTTATTTTCTCTGACGTCCTAGTGGATGCTGGGGACTCCGTCAGGACCATGGGGATTATACCAAAGCTCCCAAACGGGCGGGAGAGTGCGGATGACTCTGCAGCACCGAATGAGAGAACTCCAGGTCCTCTTTAGCCAGGGTATCAAATTTGTAGAATTTTACAAACGTGTTCTCCCCCGACCACGTAGCTGCTCGGCAGAGTTGCAATGCCGAGACCCCTCGGGCAGCCGCCCAGGATGAGCCCACCTTCCTTGTGGAATGGGCCTTGACAGATTTAGGCTGTGGCAGGCCTGCCACAGAATGTGCAAGTTGAATTGTGCTACAAATCCAACGAGCAATCGTCTGCTTAGAAGCAGGAGCACCCAGCTTGTTGGGTGCATATAGTATAAACAGCGAGTCAGATTTTCTGACTCCAGCCGTCCTTGAAATATATATTCTCAATGCCCGGACAACGTCCAGCAACTTGGAATCCTCCAAATCGCTAGTAGCCGCAGGCACCACAATAGGCTGGTTCAGATGAAAGGCTGACACCGCCTTAGGCAGAAAATGAGGACGCGTCCGCAGTTCTGCCCTGTCCGAATGGAAAATCAGATATGGGCTTTTATACGATAAAGCCGCCAATTCTGATACTCTCCTGGCTGAAGCCAGGGCCAGTAGCATGGTTACTTTCCACGTAAGATATTTCAAATCCACCGATTTGAGTGGCTCAAACCAATGGGATTTGAGAAAATCCAAAACTACATTAAGGTCCCACGGAGCCACATGGGGCACCACCGGGGGCTGTATATGTATTTCTCCTTTAACAAAAGTCTGGACTTCAGGAACTGAAGCCAATTCTTTCTGGAAGAAAATCGACAGGGCCGAAATTTGAACCTTAATGGACCCCAATTTGAGGCCCATAGACAATCCTGTTTGTAGGAAATGCAGGAATCGACCCAGTTGAAATTCCTCCGTGGGGACCTTCCTGGCCTCACACCACGCAACATATTTTCTCCAAATGCGGTGATAATGTTGTGCAGTCACCTCCTTCCTGGCTTTAACCAGTGTAGGAATGACCTCTTCCGGAATGCCTTTTTTCTTTAGAATTCGGCGTTCAACCGCCACGCCGTCAAACGCAGCCGCGGTAAGTCTTGGAATAGACACGGTCCCTGCTGAATCAGGTCCCGCCTTAGAGGTAGAGGCCACGGATTTTCCGTGAGCATCTCCTGAAGTTCCGGGTACCAAGTTCTTCTTGGCCAATCCGGAGCCACGAGTATCGTTCTTACTCCCCTTTGCCGTATAATTCTCAGTACTTTGGGTATGAGAGGCAGAGGAGGAAACACATACACTGACTGGAACACCCACGGTGTTACCAGAGCGTCCACAGCTATTGCCTGAGGGTCTCTTGACCTGGCGCAATACCTGTCCAGTTTTTTGTTGAGGCGAGACGCCATCATATCCACCTTTGGTTTTTCCCAACGGTTCACAATCATGTGGAAGACTTCTGGATGAAGTCCCCACTCTCCCGGGTGTAGATCGTGTCTGCTGAGGAAGTCTGCTTCCCAGTTGTCCACTCCCGGAATGAACACTGCTGACAGTGCTATCACATGATCTTCCGCCCAGCGAAGAATCCTTGCAGCTTCTGTCATTGCTCTCCTGCTTCTTGTGCCGCCCTGTCTGTTTACGTGGGCGACTGCCGTGATGTTGTCCGACTGGATCAACACCGGCTGACCCTGAAGCAGGGGTTTTGCCAGACTTAGAGCATTGTAAATCGCTCTTAGCTCCAGTATATTTATGTGAAGAGACATCTCCAGGCTTGACCATACTCCCTGGAAGTTTCTTCCCTGTGTGACCGCTCCCCAGCCTCTCAGACTGGCATCCGTGGTCACCAGGACCCAGTCCTGTATGCCGAATCTGCGGCCTTCTAACAGATGAGCACTCTGCAACCACCACAGAAGAGACACCCTTGTCCGTGGCGATAAGGTTATCCGCTGATGCATCTGCAGATGCGATCCGGACCATTTGTCCAGCAGATCCCACTGAAAAGTTCGTGCGTGGAATCTGCCGAATGGGATTGCTTCGTAAGAAGCCACCATCTTTCCCAGGACTCTTGTGCATTGATGCACAGACACTTTTCCTGGTTTTAGGAGGTTCCTGACAAGTTCGGATAACTCCTTGGCTTTCTCCTCCGGAAGAAACACCTTTTTCTGAACCGTGTCCAGAATCATTCCCAGGAACAGCAGACGTGTTGTCGGGGTCAACTGAGATTTTGGAAAATTCAGAATCCACCCGTGTTGTTGCAGCACTACTTGGGTTAGTGCTACTCCGTCCTCCAGCTGTTCTCTGGACCTTGCCCTTATCAGGAGATCGTCCAAGTAAGGGATAATTAATACACCTCTTCTTCGCAGAAGAATCATCATTTCGGCCATTACCTTGGTAAAGACCCGAGGTGCCGTGGACAATCCAAACGGCAGCGTCTGAAACTGATAATGACAGTTTTGCACCACGAACCTGAGGTACCCTTGATGTGAAGGGCAATTGGGACATGCAGGTAAGCATCTTTTATGTCCAGGGACACCATAAAGTCCCCTTCTTCCAGATTCGCTATCACTGCTCTGAGTGATTTCATCTTGAAACTGAATTTTTGTATGTACAGGTTCAAAGATTTCAGATTTAGAATAGGTCTTACCGAGCCGTCCGGCTTCGGTACCACAAATAGCGTGGAGTAATACCCCTTTCCCTGTTGTAGGAGGGGTACCTTGACTATCACCTGCTGAGAAAACAGCTTGTGAATGGCTTCCAATACCGTCGCCCTGTCTGAGGGAGACGTTGGCAAAGCAGACTTTAGGAACCGGCGAGGGGGAGACTTCTCGAATTCCAACCTGTAACCCTGAGATACTACCTGCAGGATCCAGGGGTCCACCTGTGAGCAAGCCCACTGCGCGCTGAAATTCTTGAGTCGACCCCCCACCGTTCCTGAGTCCGCTTGTAAAGCCCCAGCGTCATGCTGAGGGCTTTGCAGAACCCGCGGAGGGCTTCTGTTCCTGGGAAGGAGCTGCTTGCTGCCCTCTCTTACCCTTTCCTCTGCCTCGGGGCAGATATGACTGTCCTTTTGTCCGCTTGTTCTTATAGGACCGAAAGGACTGCGGCTGAAAAGACGGTGTCTTTTTCTGTTGGGAGGGGGTCTGAGGTAAAAAGGTGGATTTCCCGGCCGTTGCCGTGGCCACCAGATCCGATAGACCGACGCCAAATAATTCCTCCCCTTTATACGGCAATACTTCCATATGCCGTTTGGAATCCGCATCACCTGACCACTGTCGTGTCCATAAACTTCTTCTGGCAGATATGGACATCGCACTTACTCTCGATGTCAGAGTGCAAATATCCCTCTGAGCATCTCGCATATAAAGAAAAGCATCCTTTAATTGCTCTAAAGTCTGTAAAATACTGTCCCTATCCAGGGTATCAATATTTTCAGTCAGGGAATCCGACCAGACCACCCCAGCACTGCACATCCAGGCTGAGGCGATGGCTGTCGCAGTATAACACCAGTATGTGTGTATATACTTTTTAGGGTAGTTTCCAGCCTCCTATCAGCTGGATCCTTGAGGGCGGCCGTATCAGGAGACGGTAACGCCACTTGTTTTGATAAGCGTGTGAGCGCCTTATCCACCTTAGGGGGTGTTTCCCAGCGCGCCCTAACCTCTGGCGGGAAAGGGTATAATGCCAATAACTTTTTTGAAATTAGCCCTTTTCTATCTGGGTTAACCCACGCTTCATCACATACATCATTCAATTCCTCTGATTCAGGAAAAACTACAGGTAGTTTTTTCACCCCCCACATAATACCCCTTTTTGTGGTACTTGTAGTATCAGAGATATGCAAAGCCTCCTTCATTGCCGTGATCATATAACGTGTGGCCCTACTGGAAAATACGTTTGTTTCTTCACCGTCGACACTAGATTCAGTGTCCGTGTCTGGGTCTGTATCGACCGACTGAGGTAAAGGGCGTTTTACAGCCCCTGACGGTGTCTGAGACGCCTGGGCAGGTACTAACTGGTTTGACGGCCGTCTCATGTCGTCAACTGATTTTTGTAATGTGCTGACATTATCACGTAATTCCATAAACAAAGCCATCCATTCCGGTGTCGACTCCCTAGGGGGTGACATCACCATTACCGGCAATTGCTCTGCCTCCACACCAACATCGTCCTCATACATGTCGACACACACGTACCGACACACAGCAGACACACAGGGAATGCTCTATTGAAGACAGGACCCCACTAGCCCTTTGGGGAGACAGAGGGAGAGTTTGCCAGCACACACCCAAGCGCTATAATATATATGGGAACAACCCTATATAAGTGTTGTATCCTTATAGCAGCTTAAATATAGTAATATCGCCAAAAAAAGTGCCCCCCCTCTCTGTTTTACCCTGTTTCTGTAGTGCAGTGCAGGGGAGAGTCCTGGGAGCCTTCCTCACAGCGGAGCTGAGCAGGAAAATGGCGCTGTGTGCTGAGGAGAATAAGCCCCGCCCCCTATTTCGGCGGGCTCTTCTCCGGAGTTTGTGAGATCTGGCAGGGGTTAAATACATCCATATAGCCTCAAGGGCTATATGTGATGTATTTTTAGCCATAAAAAGGTATTATACATTGCTGCCCAGGGCGCCCCCCCAGCGCCCTGCACCCTCCGTGACCGCTGTGTGAAGTGTGCTGACAACAATGGCGCACAGCTGCAGTGCTGTGCGCTACCTCAGGAAGACTGAAAAGTCTTCTGCCGCCTGCTTCTGGACCTCTTCCATCTTCGGCATCTGCAAGGGGGGTCGGCGGCGCGGCTCCGGGACGAACCCCAGGGTGAGACCTGTGTTCCGACTCCCTCTGGAGCTAATGGTGTCCAGTAGCCTAAGAAGCCAATCCATCCTGCACGCAGGTGAGTTCACTTCTCTCCCCTAAGTCCCTCGATGCAGTGAGCCTGTTGCCAGCAGGACTCACTGAAAATAAAAAACCTAAAAACTTTTTCTAAGCAGCTCTTTAGGAGAGCCACCTAGATTGCACCCTGCTCGGACGGGCACAAAAACCTAACTGAGGCTTGGAGGAGGGTCATAGGGGGAGGAGCCAGTGCACACCACCTGATCCTAAAGCTTTATTTTTGTGCCCTGTCTCCTGCGGAGCCGCTAATCCCCATGGTCCTGACGGAGTCCCCAGCATCCACTAGGACGTCAGAGAAATATAGACTATGAAACAAAGATAACAAATATCCCTATGTTTAGATCAGTTAGAACGATGAGCGGAGCAAGAATATATATGCATCAGTGCTTAAGTAAGTAAACCCAAAACAAGGACAGAAGTGCACACAGTACACTTTATAGTAACATAGACACCACAAGTAAGGGAATGTATGCATATTTCACTAAATGAACGAGTCCTACCTGCTCCAGGAATTATGGCCAACTTGGTTTCAACTAGCCCCATTTTCGCTGATGAAGCTGAGAAGACAAAGAAACAAAATAAACTGAAATTGATATAAAAACTGTCCAATAATGCTACTAATTAGACTGCATCAGACTCTCTATAGTGTATGTAATTTTCTGCACAGGAAGTTATATTATGTCATAAGCTTTGACCTCTGTTTTTATGTTAGCAGCTTGTGTCCAAACACCAGACTAGAACACATTATACCAATAAAAGAATGGAACCTACATTTGTCCTGAGGAAATACTAACTTGGTATTGAAAAACACACTTGTCCATGGCATTATCTTGATGGTTACATGTTACGTTTGGCAGTTAAGCAAGAACGACCAGGCTGAGACTGTAAGAGGTGTAGTCAAACTGCAACTTAATTATACAGTACATAATTCCAAATAATTTTCTGCATAGAATTGGCTAGAAGTGATGGTAAAGGTTTTTATTTACAATATTTCTTTAAAAGCTCATGCCATGACAATTGTATAAATGTACTGCTATTTCTACATTAATCCCTAATCCGGAGCATCTGGAGGAAACCCACAAAAACAAAGAAAGGACATACAAGCTCCACACAGATAGGGTCCTGAAGACAATCAAACTAATGACCCCAGTGCTGTGAGAAATAATGCTAATCATTCATTTACTACCACTTATAATGACCTATTTGCTGGGTGTCACTATTGTGACACTGGTGGAGATATCCGGATAACTAGTGGTCATTTCACTGCAGCCTATGCAGGGGTTTGATATGAAATACAGACGGTCGGAATGCCGGCGGTCACATGACCGATCGCAGCATCCCGACAATGAGGATCCTGACACTGGACAGGGGCAAGTATTTTACCCAGTAATGGGTTGGGGTTTTGGAATCCGCACTGGATCAGATTGTTAATAGGTGATAGCAGTTTTTTAACAAGTTTTATATACCGTAGAAGGCAGAAATCATAATAGTAACCAACATAAAGCTACCACTTCGACTGTCTGGCTTTTGTGGGTAGTGCAGGGTTGGCGGTGCTCCCGGACATAAGTTCAGAACAGACTTGTGAGGTTTTTTTGCATAGAGGCAAAAGAGGACTGTTTTGGTGTCTCTCTGGGGCACACTTTTTATAAATTAACTTATTGATGAAGATAGAATGTTGTGAAATGTAAATTATAGGGATACAACGTAACTTTTATTTCATATCAGACGAAAAAAAGACAGACAAAATACACAAATAATGCTGTATATATCAGCAAGGTGATAATAAAAGTATTAAATCACAATGTGACGATATGTGACTCACTTGGTGTAAAGTAGGTGGCAGATGGTTTGTCCGCACACCTACAAAGATTAAGCGAGTATTAATGTTTGAATTTAATCAGAGCGAAAATTTGGTAAATCTTGTATTCTCTATAAATTTATGAATTTTTATACATAAGTATATTCATATGAGAGAAACAAGAAAAATCGGCTTTGACGACTCCGGACTCCTTCTCAAAGGTAAACACAGGTAAAAATGCTGCAAAGAATAATAGCGGTAAGGTTACTGGTGAATGAGGGGTATATACACGGAAGGCGTGTATATACCCCTCATTCACCAGTAACCTTACTATCATCCCATAGCCCTGCATGCTAATATGGACGATGTTGTCTATATTGTCTTGCAGGAATCGGCACCAACAATGAAAGACCGTGGGGCGGCGCATCGTTCACTGTTAGTGCCTACACATTGGAGGATATGAACAATTTCATTGTTCATATCGGCCGCACACATCGGCCAGTGTGTAGGGCCTATTACTTTGCTGTGGAGTTCATATATACTCCAGGTGCTCTGAATTCTGGTACTATTTTCCTATATATCTCTTCAACTCTGTTGAAGAGATATATAGAAGAGATACAGCACCCAGGGTTCCCTCCCCCCCTCACCCCCCCCAAAAAAAAACCCAACACACATTCACTTTTTTTGCTTCTTCTTCTTGAATTTGCAACTGTATTGCTGCAAAGTCGTACAAATCGACCTGAGTTACACACTGAAACAGCACATTGTAGAATAATCCACACCATATTTGAAAATCTGTTGTGTATGATCATTGCCAAGTGAGCAGCCACATTTGGTCCATGATGCATTAACACAGACACAATTTTTTAGTCATTACCCATAAAATAAGTGAGTCATGTAGTGAAATAACGACAAAGGGATACTGACCATCAATGTTTGAAATAAACTTCTGACCAATTTTTTTTTTTTTTTTAGCATAAGCTCTAAATACATAATGATGACACATCAGCTCTTATGCTGAATAAAGAGAACTGTTTTCAATCAAGCAAAGTTCTGTGGGAAGATAAATATCCTGATGACTGTACATTCCCGGATGGCTTAGGTACTCCCCCAGCTCAAAAGTATTTAATCATTACAAACTACTGGCAAATGTGAAGGCTGAAGGCTATTTGTGCTGTTTCCGCAAATGAGACTGACACTTGAAATAGGTGTACAGATCAATCCTATGGGCCGATGGTCAAAAACTTGCAACCACGAGTTTCTGTTGTTCAATTAGAAATCTGTGTCAATTTAACATGGCTCTCAATGCAAGTTAATGCGGCTTTTAGTTTGCACCATCATAATGCCTCATGTTTAAGGTAAAACTGTTGTTTCAAATTAGTGGTATAGCCAGCTTTTTACAGAACAGGGTGCAAAGGTGGACAAAGAGGAGTCCCAAGACCAGGTGTTCCAAAATCAAAAATATAATCTACTTACTGTAATGTCTATCAGGCAGAATACAACAGCTGAGGGGAGCTATATATACATGCTATTTTTAAAGCTATGAAAAATATAATATTTTAGTAATAACGCATTTTTCCTTTTCCAGTCCAGACTATCGCCATCTTGAGATGATCAGAGGACATTAATTCTATAAAGAGATGTATTACCTTAACATCAAGGGTGGTATCCTATTACAGGAGATAAAAATAAGATTTTACTTACCGGTAAATCTATTTCTCGTAGTCCGTAGTGGATGCTGGGGACTCCGTAAAAACCATGGGGAATAGACGGGCTCCGCAGGAGACATGGGCACTTTAAGAAAGAATTTAGATTCTGGTGTGCTCTGGCTCCTCCCTCTATGTCCCTCCTCCAGACCTCAGTTAGAGAAACTGTGCCCGGAAGAGCTGACAGTACAAGGAAAGGATTTTGGTAATCCAGGGCAAGATTCATACCAGCCACACCAATCACACCGTATAACTTGAGATAAACATACCCAGTCAACAGTATGAACAATAACAGAGCAACAGGTTAACCCTGATGCAACCATAACATAACCCTTATTTAAGCAATAACTATATACAAGCATTGCAGAAGAAGTCCGCACTTGGGACGGGCGCCCAGCATCCACTACGGACTACGAGAAATAGATTTACCGGTAAGTAAAATCTTATTTTCTCTAACGTCCTAGTGGATGCTGGGGACTCCGTAAGGACCATGGGGATTATACCAAAGCTCCCAAACGGGCGGAAGAGTGCGGATGACTCTGCAGCACCGATTGAGCAAACACAAGGTCCTCCTCGGCCAGGGTATCAAACTTGTAGAACTTTGCAAAAGTGTTTGAACCTGACCAAGTAGCCGCTCGGCAAAGCTGTAATGCCGAGACCCCTCGGGCAGCCGCCCAAGAAGAGCCCACCATCCTAGTGGAATGGGCCTTAACTGATTTTGGCAGCGGCAATCCAGCCGCAGAATGAGCCTGCTGAATCGTGTTACAGATCTAGCGGCCAATAGTCTGCTTTGAAGCAGGAGCACCAAGCTTGTTGGAAGCAGGATAAACAAAGACTCTGTTTTCCTGACCCTAGCCGTTCTGGCTACATAAACCTTCAAAGCCCTGACTACATCAAGCAACTCGGAATCCTCCAAGTCAGTAGTAGCCACAGGCACCACAATAGGTTGGTTTATATGAAAGGATGAAACCACTTTCGGCAGAAATTGTGGACGGGTCCGCAATTCTGCTCTATCCGCATGGAAAACCAGATAGGGGCTTTTATGTGACAAAGCCGCCAACTCTGACACTCGCCTAGCCGAAGCCAAGGCTAATAGCATGACCACCTTCCACGTGAGATATTTCAACTCCACCGTTTTGAGTGGTTCAAACCAGTGGGATTTCAGGAAACTCAACACCACGTTAAGATCCCAAGGTGCCACTGGAGGCACAAAAGGGGGCTGAATATGCAGCACTCCCTTTACAAACGTCTGAACTTCAGGTAGAGAAGTCAACTCCTTTTGGAAGAAAATGGATAGGGCCGAAATCTGGACCTTAATGGAACCCAATTTTAGGCCCAAATTCACTCCTGACTGTAGGAAGTGAAGGAAACGGCCTAGCTGGAATTCCTCCATAGGGGCATTCCTGGCCTCACACCAAGCAACATATTATCGCCATATACGGTGATAATGTTGAGCTGTCACGTCCTTCCTAGCCTTTATCAGCGCAGGAATGACCTCATCCGGAATGCCTTTCTCCGCTAGGATCCGGCGTTCAACCGCCATGCCGTCAAACGCAGCCGCGGTAAGTCTTGGAACAGACAGGGCCCTTGTTGCAACAGGTCCCGTCTTAGAGGAAGAGGCCACGGGTCCTCTGTGAGCATTTCTTGCAGATCTGGATACCAAGTCCTTCGTGGCCAATCTGGAACAATGAGTATCGTTTTCACTCCTCTTTTTCTTATTATTCTCAGCACCTTGGGTATGAGAGGAAGAGGAGGAAATACATAGACCGACTGGAACACCCACTGTGTCACCAGGGCGTCTACAGCTATCGCCTGAGGGTCCATTGACCTGGCGCAATACCTCTGTAGTTTTTTGTTGAGGCGGGATGCCATCATGTCCACCTTTGGTTTTTCCCAACGGTTCACAATCATGTGGAAGACTTCTGGGTGAAGTCCCCACTCTCCCGGGTGGAGGTCGTTCCTGCTGAGGAAGTCTGCTTCCCAGCTGTCCACTCCCGGGATGAACACTGCTGACAGTGCGCTTACGTGATTTTCCGCCCAGCGAAGAATTCTGGTGGCTTCCGCCACCGCCACCCTGCTCCTTGTGCCGCCTTGTCGGTTTACATGAGCCACTGCGGTGATGTTGTCTGACTGAATCAGAACCGGTTGGTCTCGAAGCAGGGTCTCCGCTTGACGTAGGGCGTTGTATATGGCCCTTAGTTCCAGGACATTGATGTGAAGGCAAGTCTCCTGATTTGACCACAGACCTTGGAAATTTCTTCCCTGTGTGACTGCTCCCCACCCTCGGAGTCTTGCATCCGTGGTCACCAGGACCCAGTCCTGAATGCCGAATCTGCGGCCCTCGAGAAGGTGAGCACTCTGCAACCACCACAGGAGCGACACCCTGGCCCTGGGGGATAGGGTGATTAACCGATGCATCTGAAGATGTGATCCGGACCACTTGTCCAGTAAGTCCCATTGAAAGGTCCTCGCATGGAACCTGCCGAAGGGAATGGCCTCGTATGATGCCACCATCTTTCCCAGGACTCGAGTGCAGTGATGCACAGACACCTGTTTTGGTTTTAATAGGTTCCTGACCAGAGTCATGAGTTCCTGAGCTTTCTCTATCGGGAGATAAACCCTTTTCTGGTCTGTGTCTAGGATCATGCCCAGGAAAGACAGACGAGTCGTAGGGACCAACTGCGACTTTGGAATATTTAGGATCCAGCCGTGTTGCCGTAACACTTCCAGAGAAAGTGCTACGCTGATTAGCAACTGCTCTCTTGATCTCGCTTTTATGAGGAGATCGTCCAAGTATGGGATAATTGTGACCCCTTGCTTTCGCAGGAGTACCATCATTTCCGCCATTACCTTGGTAAATATTCTCGGTGCCGTGGAGAGACCAAACGGCAACGTCTGAAATTGGTAATGACAATCCTGTACAACAAATCTGAGGTACGCCTGATGAGGCGGATAAATGGGGACATGAAGGTATGCATCCTTTATGTCCAGAGACACCATAAAATCCCCCCCTTCCAGGCTTGCGATAACCGCTCTCAGCGATTCCATCTTGAACCGGAACCTTTTCAGGTACATGTTCAGGGATTTTAAATTCAATATGGGTCTGACCGAACCGCCTGGTTTCGGGACTACGAACATGGTCGAATAATAACCCCTTCCTTGTTGAAGGAGGGGAACCTTGACCACCACCTGTTGAAGATACAATTTTTGAATTGCAGTTAACACTAATTCCCTCTCGTGGGGGGAAGCTGGCAGGGCCGATTTGAGGTATCGGTGAGGGGGCATCTCTTCGAATTCCAGCTTGTATCCCTGAGACACAATCTCTATTGCCCAAGGATCCAACTGGGAGTGAACCCACTTGTGGCTGAAATTTCGAAGACGCGCCCCCACCGGGCCTAGCTCCACCTGTGGAGCCCCAGCGTCATGCGGTGGATTTTGTAGAGGCCGGGGAGGACCTTTGTTCTTGGGAACTAGCTGTGTTGTGCAGCTTCTTTCCTCTGCCCCTGCCTCTGGCAAGAAAGGACGGACCTCGAACTTTCTTGTTTTTCTGAGATCGAAAGGACTGCATTTGATAATACGGTGCTTTCTTAGGCTGTGAGGAAATATATGGCAAAAAATTTGACTTTCCAGCAGTAGCTGTGGAGACCAGGTCCGAGAGACCCTCCCCAAACAATTCCTCACACTTGTAAGGTAAAACCTCCATATGCCTTTTTGAGTCGGCATCACCTGTCCATTGCAGAGTCCACAGGACCCTTCTGGCAGAAATCGACATAGCATTGATTCTAGAACCCAGCAGACTAATGTCTCTTTGAGCATCTCTCATATATAGGACAGCGTCCTTAATATGCCCCATGGTCATTAATATAGTATCCTTGTCCAAGGTATCAAGTTCCTCAGATAAGGTATCCGTCCATGCTGCTACAGCACTACACACCCAGGCCGACGCGATTGCCGGCCTCAGTAAGGTACCTGAATGTGTATAAATGGACTTCAGGGTACCCTCCTGTTTTCCATCCGCAGCATCTTTGAGGGTAGCCGTATCCTGTGACGGCAGGGCTACCTTCTTGGACAAGCGTGTTAAAGCCTTGTCCACTCTAGGGGAGGATTCCCAGCGTAACCTGTCCGTTGGCGGGAAAGGATACGCCATAAGAATCCTTTTGGAAATCTGCAGTTTTTTATCTGGAGTTTCCCAAGCCTTTTCACATAACTCATTTAGCTCATGTGAGGGGGGAAAGGTTACCTGTGGCTTCTTTTCCCCATACATATGAACCCTCCTGTCAGGGACTGGGGTTTCCTCTGTGATGTGCAACACATCCTTAATTGCTATAATCATATAACGGATGGATTTAGCCAATTTTGGCTGTAACTTTGCATCATCGTAATCGACACTGGAGTCAGAATCCATGTCGGTATCCATGTCAACAATTTGGGATAGTGGGCGCTTCTGAGACCCTGACGGCCTCTGCGACATAGGATCAGGCATGGGCAGGGACCCTGACTGTCCTAAGGCTTCAGCTTTTTCTAACCTTTTATGTAAGAAATTCACACTATCATTTAAAACCTTCCACATATCCATCCAATCAGGTGTCGGTGCCGTCGGCAGAGACACCACATTCATTTGCTCCCGCTCTGCTTCCACATAGCCTTCCTCATCAGACATGTCGACACAAGCGTACCGACACCACACACACAGGGAATGCCCTTTTCGAAGACAGTTCCCCCACAAGGCCCTTTGGAGAGACAGAGAGAGAGTATGCCCGCACACACCCCAGCGCTATGACCCAGGAATAACACAGTAACTTAATGTTAACCCAGTAGCTGCTGTATATTGTGTTTTTGCGCCTAATTTATGTGCCCCCCCTCTCTTTTTACCCTCTTCTACCGTGAATCTGCAGGGGAGAGCCTGGGGAGCTTCTTCTCAGCGGAGCTGTGGAGAAAAAATGGTGCTGGTGAGTGCTGAGGGAGAAGCCCCGCCCCCTCGACGGCGGGCTTCTGTCCCGCTCAAATATGCATTTTCTTGGCGGGGGCTCATACATATATACAGTGCCCAACTGTATATATGTGTACTTTTGCCAAAAGAGGTCCATATGCTGCCCAGGGCGCCCCCCCCCCCCCCCCTGCGCCCTGCACCCTTACAGTGACCGGAGTATGTGAGGTGTGTGTGGGAGCAATGGCGCACAGCTGCAGTGCTGTGCGTTACCTCAGTGAAGAACGGAGTATTCTGCCGCCGATTTTGAAGTCTTCTTGCTTCTCATACTCACCCGGCTTCTGTCTTCCGGCTCTGCGAGGGGGGCGGCGGCGCGGCTCCGGGAACGGACGGCGAGGGTGAGATCCTGCGTACGATCCCTCTGGAGCTAATGGTGTCCAGTAGCCTAAGAAGCAGGACCTAGCTTCAGAGAGTAGGGCTGCTTCTCTCCCCTCAGTCCCACGATGCAGGGAGTCTGTTGCCAGCAGAGCTCCCTGAAAATAAAAAACCTAACAAAATACTTTCTCACAGCAAGCTCAGGAGAGCTCACTGAACAGCACCCAGTTCGTCCGGGCACAGTCTCAAACTGAGGTCTGGAGGAGGGACATAGAGGGAGGAGCCAGAGCAAACCAGAATCTAAATTCTTTCTTAAAGTGCCCATGTCTCCTGCGGAGCCCGTCTATTCCCCATGGTCCTTACGGAGTCCCCAGCATCCACTAGGACGTTAGAGAAACATTGGTTGTGAAAAAACTTCAGTTTTCCCTCACTTTTTTCCGATGTTCCACTGATGTTTTTTTTTTTTGTTTTTTTTACAGGATTTCCAATTAGAAGCACCCATAAAAAAAGAGCTGTCCTCCCGAAACACACAGGTTTAGTGAAACTTGTGTGTTTTCGTGAGAAACAGCCACGTTTTCGCTTGAAAATGGGGCTGTTTCCAGGGACGGAATTATATAATAAACTAGCATTTGCTTGTGGCTTCGCTCGCATGAATGTCTGTTATTTCTCAGCTTACAAAATTTACAAGATTTGCAGCCTTTCCATCAGGGATTAACACAAAATGATGTTTGAGGCTACTAACTCGTGAGCAAGCCACATAAAGCTGTCCATGGGATAAGCAGCTGGTCCTAAGATCTATGCCTGCAGCCCTGAGCGTTTGCCCCTGCATCTTGTTGATCGTCATAGCAAAGCAGACGTTTACAGGAAGCTTGGCAAGCACATAGTTTTTCCTTTATTGCTCCTCTACCTGATGTCACATTGAGATCATACGTACATAACTCAATTTCTTTTTAGTTGACTAATGCTAGCCATACATCAGACCAACTTTTCTCCAACACTCCAAACTTCCAACCATCCAACTTGTCTGTTCAACTAAAACAGTGCCCCACACATCTCACCAACTTTTTACCAGTGCTCCACACATCTAACCAACTTTTCATCAGACCAACCAATCTTCCAACTTCTGTCCAACTTGTGATGTCACCGAAGTAGGCGGACAGTGCCTGCCTACAGTTCTTCAGTTTTGTTTTGTTTTTTTAATTTCAAAACATGCAGAAGTGTCTTTTTTTCAGTGAAACTGGGCTTTTCTTTCACCACCATACATTTATTAGATTTACTTATTTTTATACTGAACTATGGATACCAGCATGGTTGGGCTGCCAAGGCAAATATATATATATATATATATATATATATAAGATGTAGATATTCGGCACTCCCAATGTAGTAAAATGTACAGCTTGCCTGGTGCCCTCTTTTTTGGAGGCACAAGTATTATTTATATATTTTTTTAAAGATTATTATATATATATATATATATATATTTTTTTTTTAAATGGAATGGGAAAAACCCGAAAAAGAATTGCGTGGGGTCCCCCCTCCAAAGCATAACCAGCCTCGGGCTCTTCGAGCCGGTCCTGGTTCTAAAAATCCGGGGAAAAAACGGACAGGGGATCCCCCGTATTTTTAAAACCAGCACCGGGCTCTGCGCCTGGTGCTGGTGCAAAAAATACGGGGGACAAAAAGAGTAGGGGGTCCCCCATATTTTTTACACCAGCATCAGACTCCACTAGCTGGACAGATAATGCCACAGCCGGGGGTCACTTTTATACAGTGCCCTGCGGCCATGGCATTAAATATCCAACTAGTCACCCCTGGCCGGGGTACCCTGGGGGAGTGGGGACCACTTCAATCAAGGGGTCCCCCCCCCCAGCAACTCAAGGGCCAGGGGTGAAGCCCGAGGCTGTCCCCCCCATCCAAAGGCTGCGGATGGGGGGCTGATAGCCTTGAGAAAATTGAAAGAATATTGTTTTTTCCAGTAGTACTACAAATCCCAGCAAGCCTCCCCCGCAAGCTGGTACTTGGAGAACCACAAGTACCAGCATGCGGGAGAAAAACGGGCCCGCTGGTACCTGTAGTTCTAATGGAAAAAAAATACCCAAATAAAAACAGGAGACACACACCGTGACAGTAAAACTTTATTTCACACATGTCGACACACACATACTTACCTATGTTGACACGAAGCAGTCGGTCCTCTTCTCCAAGTAGAATCCACGGGTACCTGAAAATAAAAGATAATTATACTCATCTGATCCAGCGTCCTTATACGTAATGCCACCCCTGTAGTAGTAGCATCCTTATACGTAATGTGCCCCCAGTAGTAGTACCGTCCTTATACATAATGCCCCCCCCCAGTAGTAGTAGCATCCTTACATGTAATGCCCTCCCAGTAGTAGTAGCACCGTCCTTATACATAATGCCCCCCAGTAGTAAGAGTCCTTATACATAATGCCCCCCCAGTAGTAGCGTCCTTATATGTAATGCCCCCCCCCAGTATTAGTAGCCTCCTTATACATAATGCCCCCCCAGTAGTAGTAGCATCGTTATATGTAATGCCCCCCTGTAGTAGTAGCGTTCTTATACATAATGCCCCCCCAGTAGTAGTAGCATCGTTATATGTATTGCCCCCATGTAGTAGTAGCGTTCTTATACATAATGCCCCCCAGTAGTAGTAGCATTGTTATAGGTAATGCCCCCCCAGTAATAGTAGCGTCCTTATACATAATGCCCCCCCCAGCAGTTGTTTCGTTATATGTAATGCCCCCCCCCCCAGCAATAGTAGCGTCCTTATACGTAATGCCCCCCCTATAGTAGTAGCGTCCTTGCATGTAATGGCCCCCCCAGCAGTGGCGTCCATAAAGCGCGCACACACAGACATACCTCACACACACACTTCACACATATATACAAACACACACACACCCCCACCATACACACACACACACACACACACACACACACACACATATATACAAACACACACACACACCCCACCATACACACACACACACACACACACACACACACACACACACACTCACTTCTCTCTCACCCTCCACTTACCAAGTCTGGCTAGCCGTCACTGCAAAGCTGTCTGGTCCCGTGTAGCCCCGCCCCTTTATTCAGTGTAGCCCCGCCCCCAGTGCCGCCGTAGCTCCGCCCCCTTTTCAGGACCCGCACTGCACAGCCCGCTGTCACAGGTAATGGGGGGGGCTTTTCATGCTGCCGACGCAGTAGGCGGACACTGGCAGGCAGTGTCCGCCTACTTATCGTTCAGTTGGGGGGAAAGTTTCCCCTACACCTGAACGATTGGTTGGGAAAATCAAACAGGTTTGATTTTCCCAACTAGTTGGACAGACCGTTTCTGTCCGTTTTTCAGCGTGTGGGAGCAAACGGCTGATAATCGTTTGCTCCCACACACTGCCACATTATCTTTCCAACCAGCCAACTAGTTGGCTGGTTGGAAAGATATCGTCCTGATGTATGGCCAGCTTAAGCTAGACTGTACAATAGTGAAAACGCAATCCAAATTCATCCAGTAGTTTTCGCACGATGCCGGAACGAACAGACAGACAAAAATTCAGATTTTTTTTTTTACCATCTCCATAGTTTATAATCGGTCCATAGAAGAATATATCTCGCTGCATCTTAAGAAAATGCAATTACAAAATTCTAGTTAGGTGCTATAAGGAAGCACACTCTCTAGATATGATAAAGAGTTCCTGGAGATTCACACTTCCTGTATCTACCTTGGATCATTTATGTAAAACACTGGGGCTTTTATGCCAACTCCTTAGAAATTTTGAATGGGTCTCCATCAGCATGGGCGGATAGGGCCACCAGGAAAGGCCCCGCTGGACTTGATATTATGGTACTTGTAAGCTGTGTCGGCAGGGCCTCCATCAGGGGGTACTGTCGGGACTTTTGTCCGGGGCCCAGGGGGGGCGCCCCTGGCTCCTACCAAAAGAGACAGCTACTGTGGGTGCCGACTTGCCATTGCTACTGCTACGGGGAACAAAGCCCCTCCAGGGTCTGCCTTCCCCATTGCCTGCAGTGCTAGAAAGAAGAACACAGACGAATTCCTTGCTGGGCGGGACAGTGATGTTATCCTCCATGCTTTCCTTGTGCGCTGCCAAGAGGATAGTGGCCGTGTTGGGGGGGAGCATGTATTCCCCTTGTTGAATTTCACAGGCCGCCTGTTGTGTACTTTACGCAACAGTTTAAGCCTCCTGCGCACTGCCTGCATGGCCGCATCAGACAGCAACCATTAGTTACAGTGAGTTTGCACAGGCTGAGGCTTCCTTCCGCAGCTGGTTCACACACTGATCGCAGACAATGTAGCCTTCCTTCTCTGCATGATGATGTTACCAACAATGACAGAGAGCCTACCTTCACTACGCTGCCAACACCATTCAGCCACATCCCCACTGACCTCCACTGAGCACTGATGGCTCAGCAGCACTCTCAAGGAATACCAAATGGACCCCCTGCCCTGCACTCAATTTGCCTATAACCTGAGGCCCTGTACCTCCCTCCTGAAGTCCATGGATGGCCCGTGTTCCTGCAGACTGCCATGTTTATTATATGTGCTGCCTGGTTTTCTCTCTTTTTCTTGCTGTCCGTGTCTTTAACTATTTTATTATATTTGTCTTTACTATCATCTAGTTCAGGCATGTCAAACTCATGGTCATCCAGGTGTTGTGAAACTACAAGTCCCAGCATGCTTTACCAGCTGATCAGTGGAAGGTATGTTGGCAAAGCATGCTGGGACTTGTAGTTTCACAACAGCTGGAGGGCCACGAGTTTGACATGCCTGATCTAGTTAGACCTTATTTTCCATCTTACAGTATCACTTATCTTATCAATCTTAAACTTTATCTTATCACTTATATAATAGCATGCCTTTTTACCACTTTAATTTTCACTTCTTCCTATTATACCATCTCTCCTTAACTGTCTTCCCTTCCTGTTAAACAAATAATTACCATGCCAGGGCAATACAATTCAAATTAACCTGCGCGTTAATCCCTATGGGTGTAAGAAAGAAAAACGCACCCTTAGGGTTAACGTGAGGGAAAAAACAGTTCATGCAGAATCAGTGAGTTTCCACGATTTAATCCCCAATTTCTTGATTAAGGAAATGGCTATTTAATTGAATAGTTTTTCCCCACGCGCGTGCTAATTAACTGGTGATCAGCCATGAGGTAAACCCTGCGGCTAATTAAATATGCCTATATAAGGTACTCCAACAACTGAAGTTTGAGCTACTTTTTGTGGGAGAGTGGTAGGATGTTCCTTCTCCCTGTTACACTGGTTTCCCGGGTTATTGCACATGAACGTGAATCAACCCAGGAATTTGCTCAGTGTGAAAGGGTCCTGTAAGAATATCCCAGGACGAGCGTTCCGGCATTTCATCCCAGGTCTCGACCAGGGTTGAATCTGGGATCATCCCGGTATGCGGTGCAGTGTGAACGGGTATGCCGGGTCAAGGCGACCGGCACCCGTTCCCTGCATAGGAGGAGGCGGTGCTTGGAGATGATTATCTCCAAGCACAGCCTCTGGTAGTGTCAACGGTGATGTCACCAACCCGGTAATATGCAGGGTCGGGCCGCAAATCTGTAGGGGTCTCAAGCCGGGTCGCACCTGTGTACACATTCCCGGGTGTGTCCCAGCTATTGTCAGTCGGAAAGGGGTATTACTGGCACTTGAGAAAAACGTTCCTACCTTCCTTGGATGAGTTTGATGTTGTTACAATTGTGTGTAAAAACACAGCCTGCAGCTCATTCCCATAAGCCCGCAGGCATGAATCGCAGCAGATATGTCCATGCGGTCCAGCAAGACTAAAGGGGCCTACACACTTGCCAATGTGTGCAGCAGATATGAACAATCTAGTTCAGTAATGAACGAGAAATTGTTTATATCTTTCAGTGTGTAGGCACCAATGATGAATGATGCGCGGTTCCACGGTCGTTCATCGTTGGTGCCGGCTCGTATATGCCTGCAAGCCAATATGGGCAATATCGTCCATATTAGCATGCAGGGCTATGGGGCCAGGTGACAGGGGGAGTGAAGAAACTTCCCTCCCCCCGCCGCCGGGTCGTCCATATCGGCCGTCGGGCACCTCGGCAGCAAATCGGCAAATGTATAGGGGGCATTGGTTGCTTCACACTACAGCCAATCTGGTGGGGATAGTTTGGAAGGTAAAGAAAACAAAGGAAAGGAAAGTGAGACAGAAGATGACTGGGGTGTGGGGACATCTAATACAATGTGTGTGTGTGTGTGTGTGTGTGTGTGTGTGTGTGTGTGTGTGTGTGTGTGTGTGTGTGTGTGTGTGTGTGTGTGTGTGTGTGTATAGTGTCTCCAGTGGGGTCTGACACTAGCATCAATGAAAAGGCTTAAAGTACCTTGGATAAATAGACCCGTTAGTCTGTGTAAACATTGTGTTGTAAAATTAGTGAAAAATACACAGTATATGAACAATGGATATGAAATGCAAAACATATTCAACAAAATAAAGACATTTATGCATTGATTTTACCTGCCACTATAATGTCACTCGATAAAGCCATTTCTAGGCCTCCTCCTAAGGCTGCTCCATCCAGGGCAGCAATAGTTGGCATTGGAAGATTCGCTGGAAAAAAAAAATATGATTATAGATTCGTGAAAATAACCTAGTGTAGTAATAGTCCATAACAAAGGGGGTCATTCTCACCTGATCGCTCGGTTCAGTTTATCGTAGCGATCAGGTCAGAACTGCGCAGTTGCCTAGCAATCGCAGGCATGGCCAGACTGTGTGGGGGGCGGGCCGCAGCGGCTGCGTGACGTCACACGCAGCTGCTGCGAGCCGGCCAGCGACGAGTAGCTCCCGGCCAGCACACAAAAGCTGCGCTGGCTGGGAGCTACTCCTGAAGTACAAAAGCATTGCCGCTGTGCGATGCTTTTGTACTTCAGCGACGGGGCAGGGACTGACATGCGGGGCGTGCTAGCCCTGTGCTGGGCGTCCCCCTGCATGTCTATGTTCCTGATTGTAGCTGTGCTAAATTTAGCATAGCTACGATCAACTCGGAATGACCCCCAAAGTCATTTAACTCCCAGCAATTTAGCAAAGCATAGAGAAACATTGTAATCCCTAATTGGCTAAAATGAATGCACTGCTCAGAATCTCAGTTTGTATTAGGCATACTGGTCAGGACTAGTAAACTCTAGATTAAAATTTAATAAGATCTGTCAAGTGTAGTCTGTGCTGGCATGAAAAAGGATGGCTAGAAACATCCACGGATACAAGTAATGCTTTCACACTTTTCTCTACATCTCTTGTGCAGTCACAGTAAAACATGTTAGATAGAAAGATCATAAGCACACCCAACAAAATAATATGGAATGTGGAAAGACAAGTGGTATAAGTTAAACGACGTAGGACATGAACATGCGTGTGGATGGTGACACTAAATCTATTGGATGGTCACTGTGAATGTCTGAGGTATTGATACAATGTGAATTTGTTGAGATGGAATGTAGTCGGGATCCAGACGCCGGGATCCCTACTACCAGAATGCCGGCAGCGCCGCCACAGCTATTCCCACTCCACGACACCCATGGAGTGGGAATAGAACCTGTGGCGAGCGAAGCGATCCACCGTAACGAGCCCGCAAGGGGCTTCATTCTGCTCGCCCCCCTGCCGGCATTCTGACGATCGGGATTCTGGTGTCGGTATTTTGACCGCCGGGATCCCGTACCCAACCCATTGAGATATTGATGTTTTTTTTCCACGTGGAACCATGGGTCATACACGTAACATGACTGAGTGGCAAAAGGCAGCAAGAAGTTATTGCAAGAACCTGGGATTCCCACCTAGCATGGGGCAACACTGATGATCAAAATAAAACAAACATTTACAACATTTAAATTGTCCCTTTAAGGTTTGAAGATAAAAACTTACTTTGTTCCTACTTAATGAATGATGTTCTACTTTTCTGCTTCCGATAAACAATGTACATTAACTAAAAAATGATTGTTATGGAGCTAAAAAAAAAACCAGTCCATCTGCCAGTGCATGCCCATTTTAGAGACAGATTGCATTCTATCCTTTGTCAACATCCACCCCCATAAAGCATCTGAACTTCGGGGAAAGATTTTGATTATCATCATTGTAATGATATCAACCAGTTCATACAGTACAAGCTTCATCACCAGCAAAAAAGTAACCAGATCTGTAAGATAAAGTGAGTAGGTGATGCATGACCAACAACTAGATTATTATTATTATTATTATTATTATTATTATTGATACATCACAGAAGATGACTGTGCCTAGGTCACAGTCCCACTCATAGTTTCTTCATCTACTACCTACTTGAATACAAGGTTCTACAAATGTTCAACATTCACTACCACCAAATAGGTGATGGTTGAAATTGGGCGTTGTGGGATTGTGGCCTTAAGTGGACAATGATATCAAAACAGCCACCAGTGCATTAAAAATGACTGGAAATCTGAACATTTGTTCAACAATGCAAAAGAAAAAACACAGAAAGCAATAAAGTTTGCGCTACATGTCATTTGTTGTTGTTTTTATTTTATTTTTTTACAAATCTGATGCATGTAAAGCACAGTGATTAACAATGCTGACTCACAGGCTAGAGCTATAAATTTTATATCAAATCGAAGCACTATGGGACCTGTTTATCAAAGTATATTTGCAGGATATCTCCGGAAAACATCCATTTTCAGGGGGTACATGCAAATATTAAGTATACCCGGGATGTATGTATGTATGGGTGGATTGCAGCAGAGATATGCGCTGCAATCCCCCTTTTTCAATTGCAAAAGCATCCTCCATAGACGTCTAACACCTGATAATAAACATCAACACGTGATATCAAGAATAAAATATGACCCTATCTGTGGAGTGTATATACCCTCCACTAGAACAAAGAATGATGTTTAACTGTCGTTTGTAATTCCCTTCATAATGTATTGGATAGTAATAATAATAATAATAATAATAATGTAATAAAGATAACGCTCTTGATTCATTTTATCATATAGATGCATACTTACTCTCCCAGAAGGTCCAGGAGACGCCTTATTTTTAGGGAAGTCCCAAGGACCCCACAAGAATGGGTGGATCTCTTGCATCCTGTCCACTTCAAAGTGAAGTGGGCAGGATGGGGACAATAATACAGGAATTGCGGGTTCGTAGGGAGGGGGCGGGGGTAATATCACATGGTTCAATGAGGGGGCAGTAGTCACTTGCATCTCCTCTCAAGGCTTCTACTGGAGAAGACAACAAAAAAGCTGGCAAGCATGCATTGATGAGGCTGCAAGAATTAATTTAGAAATAAAAACTACAAAGGATATTTTAACAAGAGATATAGCCCTAAAGCAGTTATAGTTTTGACTTTGATGTGATGTACAGTATTTACTGTATTTTTCCATGAACACTTTCCAGAGCATCTGCCAAACTGTAAACTAGCTGTAAATTTATTTTGTTGGGGAGTTAGTTATCAAAGCAAAAAAAAAAAAAAAACACTACAGGAGCAGCAGACAGCCTCACTATAGAGCACAAAAAATAAGAATTTACTTACCGATAATTCTATTTCTCGTAGTCCGTAGTGGATGCTGGGAACTCCGTAAGGACCATGGGGAATAGCAGCTCCGCAGGAGACTGGGCACAAAAGTAAAGCTTTAGTACTACCTGGTGTGCACTGGCTCCTCCCCCTATGACCCTCCTCCAAGCCTCAGTTAGGATACTGTGCCCGGACGAGCGTACACAATAAGGAAGGATTTATGAATCCCGGGTAAGACTCATACCAGCCACACCAATCACACCGTACAACCTGTGATCTGAACCCAGTTAACAGCATGATAACAGAGGAGCCTCTGGAAAGATGGCTCACAACAACAATAACCCGATTTAGTTAACAATAACTATGTACAAGTATTGCAGACAATCCGCACTTGGGATGGGTGCCCAGCATCCACTACGGACTACGAGAAATAGAATTATCGGTACGTAAATTCTTATTTTCTCTGACGTCCTAGTGGATGCGGGGAACTCCGTAAGGACCATGGGGATTATACCAAAGCTCCCAAACGGGCGGGAGAGTGCGGATGACTCTGCAGCACCGAATGAGGGAACTCCAGGTCCTCCTCAGCCAGGGTATCAAATTTGTAGAATTTTGCAAACGTGTTTGCCCCTGACCAAGTAGCTGCTCGGCAAAGTTGTAAAGCCGAGACCTCTCGGGCAGCCGCCCAAGATGAGCCCACCTTCCTTGTGGAGTGGGCATTTACAGATTTTGGCTGTGGCAGGCCTGCCACAGAATGTGCAAGCTGAATTGTACTACAAATCCAACGAGCAATAGTCTGCTTAGAAGCAGGAGCACCCAGCTTGTTGGGTGCATACAGGATAAACAGCGAGTCAGATTTTCTGACTCCAGCCGTCCAGGAAACATATATTTTCAGGGCCCTGACAACGTCCAGCAACTTGAGTCCTCCAAGTCCCTAGTAGCCGCAGGTACCACAATAGGCTGGTTCAGGTGAAACGCTGAAACCACCTTAGGGAGAAATTGAGGACGAGTCCTCAATTCTTGATCAGGGTAGGGATGACTTCATCCGGAATGCCTTTTTCCTTCAGGATCCGGCGTTCAACCGCCATGCCGTCAACGCAGCCGCGGTAAGTCTTGGAACAGACAGGGTCCTTGCTGGAGCAGGTCCCTTCTTAGAGGTAGAGGCCACGGGTCCTCTGTGAGCATCTCTTGAAGTTCCGGGTACCAAGTCCTTCTTGGCCAATCCGGAGCCACGAGTATAGTTCTTACTCCTCTCCGTCTTATAATTCTCAGTACCTTGGGTATGAGAGGCAGAGGAGGGAACACATACACTGACTGGTACACCCACGGTGTTACCAGAGCGTCCACAGCTATTGCCTGAGGGTCCCTTGACCTGGCGCAATACCTGTCCAGTTTTTTGTTGAGGCGGGACGCCATCATGTCCACCTTTGGTTTTTCCCAACGGTTCACAATCATGTGGAAGACTTCTGGGTGAAGTCCCCACTCTCCCGGGTGGAGGTCGTTCCTGCTGAGGAAGTCTGCTTCCCAGTTGCCCACTCCCGGAATGAACACTGCTGACAGTGCTATCACATGATTTTCCGCCCAGCGAAAAATCCTTGCAGCTTCTGCCATTGCCCTCCTGCTTCTTGTGCCGCCCTGTCTGTTTACATGGGCGACTGCCGTGATGTTGTCTGACTGGATCAGCACCGGCTGACCTTGAAGCAGAGGTCTTGCTAGGCTTAGAGCATTGTAAATGGCCCTTAGCTCCAGGATACTTATGTGAAGTGATGTCTCCAGGCTTGACCACAAGCCCTGGAAATTCCTTCCCTGTGTGACTGCTCCCCAGCCTCGCAGGCTGGCATCCGTGGTCACCAGGACCCAGTCCTGAATGCCGAAACTGCAGCCCTCTAGAAGATGAGCACTCTGCAACCACCACAGGAGAGACACCCTTGTCTTTGGTGACAGGGTTATCCGCTGATGCATCTGAAGATGCGATCCGGACCATTTGTCTAGCAGGTCCCACTGGAAAGTTCTTGCGTGGAATCTGCCGAATGGAATTGCTTCGTAGGAAGCCACCATTTTTCCCAGGACCCCTTGTGCATAGATGCACTGACACTTGGCCTGGTTTTAGGAGGTTTCTGACTAGTTCGGATAACTCCCTGGCTTTCTCCTCCGGGAGAAACACCTTTTTCTGGACTGTGTCCAGGATCATTCCTAGGAATAGAAGACGTGTCGTCGGGATCAGCTGCGACTTTGGAATATTGAGAATCCAACCGTGCTGCCGCAACACTACTTGAGATAGTGCTACCCCGACTACCAACTGTTCCCTGGATCTTGCCCTTATCAGGAGATCGTCCAAGTAAGGGATAAATAAAACTCCCTTCCTTCGAAGGAGTATCATCATTTCGGCCATTACCTTGGTAAAGACCCGGGGTGCCGTGGACAAACCAAACGGCAGCGTCTGAAACTGATAATGACAGTTTTGTACTACAAACCTGAGGTACCCTTGGTGATAAGGGCAAATTTGGGACATGGAGGTAAGCATCCCTGATGTCTCGGGACACCATATAGTCCCCTTCTTCCCGGTTCGTTATCACTGGTCTGAGTGACTCCATCTTGACTTGAACCTTTGTAAGTGTTCAAATTTTTTTAGATTTAGAATAGGTCTCACCTAGCCTTCTGGCTTCAGTACCACAATATAGTGTGGAATAATACCCCTTTTCTTGTTGTAGGAGGGGTAATTTAATTATCACCTGCTGGGAATACAGCTCGTGAATTGTTTCCCATACTGCCTCCTTGTCGGAGGGAGACCTTGGTAAAGCAGACTTCAGGAGCCTGCGCAGGGGCAACGTCTCGACATTCCAATCTGTACCCCTGGGATACTACTTGTAGGATCCAGGGGTCCTGTACGGTCTCAGCGTCATGCTGAGAGCTTGTCAGAAGCGGTGGAACGCTTCTGTTCCTGGGAATGGGCTGCCTGCTGCAGTCTTCTTCCCTTTCCTCTATCCCTGGGCAGATATGACTCTTATAGGGACGAAAGGACTGAAGCTGAAAAGACGGTGTCTTTTTCTGCAGAGATGTGACTTAGGGTAAAAAACGGTGGATTTTCCAGCAGTTGCCGTGGCCACCAGGTCCGATGGACCGACCCCAAATAACTCCTCTTCCTTTATACGGCAATACACCTTTGTGCCGTTTGGAATCTGCATCACCTGACCACTGTCGTGTCCATAAACATCTTCTGGCAGATATGGACATCGCACTTACTCTTGATGCCAGAGTGCAAATATCCCTCTGTGCATCTCGCATATATAGAAATGCATCCTTTAACTGCTCTATAGTCAATAAAATACTGTCCCTGTCAAGGGTATCAATATTTTTAGTCAGGGAATCCGACCAAGCCACCCCAGCTCTGCACATCCAGGCTGAGGCGATCGCTGGTCGCAGTATAACACCAGTATGTGTGTATATACTTTTTATGATATTTTCCAGCCTCCTGTCAGCTGGCTCCTTGAGGACGGCCCTATCTATAGACGGTACCGCCACTTGTTCTGATAAGCGTGTGAGCGCCTTATCCACCCGTGTGACAGTTCTGTACCACAAACCTGAGGTACCCTTGGTGAGAAGGGTAAATTGGGACATGGAGGTAAGCATCCCTGATGTCCATAGACACCATATAATCCCCTTCTTCCAGGTTCGCAATCACCGCTCTGAGTGACTCCATCTTGAATTTGAACCTCTGTATGTAAGTGTTCAAGGATTTCAGATTTAAAATAGGTCTCACCGAGCCGTCCGGCTTCGGTACCACAAACAGCGTGGAATAATACCCCTTTCCCTGTTGCAGGAGGGGTACCTTGATTATCACCTGCTGGGAATACAGCTTGTGAATGGCTTCCAATACTGCCTCCCTATCGGAGGGAGACGTCGGTAAAGCAGACTTTAGGAAACGGCGAGGGGGAGACGTCTCGAATTCCAATTTGTACCCCTGAGATACCACCTGAAGGATCCAGGGGTCCACCTGTGAGTGAGCCCACTGCACGCTAAAATTCCTGAGATGGGCCCCCACCGTGCCTGAGTCCGCTAGTGAAGCCCCAGCGTCATGCTGAGGACTTGGCAGAAACGGGAGAGGGCTTCTGTTCCTGGGAACTGGCTGTTTGCTGCAGCCTTTTTCCTCTCCCTCTGCCACGGGGCAGAAATGAGGAGCCTTTTGCCCGCTTGCCCTTATGGGGCCGAAAGGACTGCGCCTGATAATACGGCGTCTTCTTATGTTGAGAGGCTACCTGGGGTAAAAATGTGGATTTCCCAGCAGTTGCCGTGGCCACCAGGTCTGATATACCTACCCCAAATAACTCCTCCCCTTTATAAGGCAATACTTCCATATGCCTTTTGGAGTCAGCATCACCTGACCACTGCCTCGTCCATAACCCTCTTCTGGCAGAAATGGACCGCGCACTTACTCTTGATGCCAGTCGGCAAATATCCCTCTGTGCATCACGCATATATAGAAATGCATCTTTATAGTCAGTAATATACTGTCCCTATCTAGGGTATCAATATTCAGTCAGGGAATCCGACCACGCCACCCCAGCACTGCACATCCAGGCTGAGGCGATTGCTGGTCGCAGTATAACACCCGTGTGAGTGTATATACATTTTAGGATATTCTCCTGCTTTCTATCAGCAGGTTCCTTAAGGGCGGCCGTATCAGGAGACGGTAGTGCCACCTGTTTAGACAAACGTGTGAGCGCTTTATCCACCCTAGGGGGTGTTTCCCAACGTGCCCTATCCTCTGGCGGGAAGGGGTATGATGCTAATAACCTTTTAGGAATTATCAGTTTTTTATCGGGGGAAACCCACGCTTCATCACACACTTCATTTAATTTCTCAGATGCAGGAAAAACTACAGGCAGTTTTTTCTCACCAAACATAATACCCTTTTTAGTGGTACTTGTATTATCAGAAATATGTAAAACATTTTTCATAGCCTCAATCATGTAACGTGTGGCCCTACTGGAAGTCACATTCGTCTCTTCATCGTCGACACTGGAGTCAGTATCCGTGTCGGCGTCTGTATCTGCCATCTGAGGTAACGGGCGTTTTAGAGCCCCTGATGGCTTTTGAGACGCCTGGACAGGCACAAGCTGAGTAGCCGGCTGTCTCATGTCATCATTTTTGTCACGTAATTCCTTCCATAAGCTCAGCCACTCAGGTGTCGACTCCCTAGGGGGTGACAACTCCATTACAGGCAATTGCTCCGCCTCCACACCATTTTCCTCCTCATACATGTCGACACAATCGTACCGACACACAGCACACACACAGGGAATGCTCTGATAGAGGACAGGACCCCACTAGCCCTTTGGGGAGACAGAGGGAGAGTATGCCAGCACACACCAGAGCGATATATATATATATACAGGGATAACCTTATAGAAGTGTTTTTCCCCTTATAGCTGCTGTTCTCTTTTAGGGGTTACCAGGAGAAGAGGAAGATCCAAGTTACGACCAGGAGAAAGACGCGCAGGAGCAAGAAAAGACCCCAGAGACGAACCAGATTGGTCACCCCGATATCCCACCCGATATTACCAGAAAACAGACAGGAGAACTCCAATTTAAAGGTCATTAATCTTTCAACAAAACAGCTCACAGAAGATCATATCATGGTACTTGGCAAAGGTCTGTCCTTTTCACCAATGAAATCACTCAACAGATTCCAATGGGAAAAGGACCTTAAGCTTTTTGGACGCAAACTCCTACTCAAGAAATTCTTCGCCAAAAAAAGAGATGACTCAGCCTCAGAAGATAATATCACAGAGGATCAAACTATTACGGCGGAAGACCTGGAAGCCATAGCCACTCTGGAAGAACTCCAATTAGAGAACCAAGAACAAACAACCAGACCCAAGTGCAAGTTAAAATCAACCTTTTTTCCAACAGAGAACATCTGCCCAGAAATAAGGGTCTTTCAGGAACTTATCTCCAGAGATCTTGACCTTATACACAAGAAATCCAAAATCAAGATGAATAGGACAGATAACCTCAACAAACAAGAAAGACAAGCACTCAAAGAGATCGGGTCATGGAAAGATATTGTGATAAAACCCTCGGACAAAGGGGGGAACATCGTACTATGGCCAGTACATATGTACATTAAAGAAGCAATGAGGCAATTAGGAGACCAAGACTGTTACAAGCCTACACTATTCAACCCAACAGAAAAATACACAGCAGAATTGAAAAGAATCCTTAATGGTGCACAATCAACAGGCACAATTACGAATCAAGAATTCAAATACCTGCTACCAACCAATCCTAAGACTCCTACACTGTACCTCTTGCCCAAAGTCCATAAAAACATCACCACACCGCCAGGTAGACCGATCGTATCAGGCCAAGATGGGCTTCTGGAGAAACCCAGCACTTTCTTAGATCTTCATCTGAGGAAGCATGTCCTAACACTTCCATCTTATTTAAAGGATACGATGGACGTACTACAGAGACTTCACGATGTCAAATTAGAAGGAAAACATCTCTTGGTAACATTGGACGTTGAATCCTTATATACCAGTATAGACCATGAAGCAGGACTACGGGCTGTGAAATATTTTCTCAACATGGAGGGACAGAACGAATTCAACGACTTTCTGATTCAACTTCTAACATTTGTCCTTACAAGAAACTATTTTACGTTCAATGACCGCTTTTTCCTACAAACTAGGGGCACTGCAATGGGGCGGCCTGTGCCCCCACCTATGCCAACTTATATCTAGGCTGGTGGGAAAGGGAGATAGAGCACAACCCGGAAAATGAGATATACACACAATTTATCACGGTTTGGTGGAGGTATATCGACGATATCTTTATGATATGGGAAGGAGACAGAACATCTCTCCTAAAATTCATCGATATATTAAATCATAATAACTTGAATTTGAAATTAACCCACCACATAAGTGAATCCTCTATTCCCTTTTTGGATCTCACTGTGTACAAAGACGTGACAGGACAGGTGCACACAAAACTATACCGCAAAGCCACAGCCTCTAACAGTGTACTCCATCAAACTAGTGCTCATTTCCCACCGACAGTTGAAAACATCCCCAAAGGGGAGTTTTTACGCCTAAGGAGAAACTGTTCGGACACCACCATCTTCAAGGAAAAAATAAGAATTTACTCACCGGTAATTCTATTTCTCGTAGTCCGTAGTGGATGCTGGGAACTCCGTAAGGACCATGGGGAATAGCGGGCTCCGAAGGAGGCTGGGCACTCTAGAAAGATCTTAGACTACCTGGTGTGCACTGGCTCCTCCCACTATGACCCTCCTCCAAGCCTCAGTTAGGATACTGTGCCCGGACGAGCGTACACAATAAGGAAGGATTTTGAATCCCGGGTAAGACTCATACCAGCCACACCAATCACACCGTACAACTCGTGATATGAAACCCAGTTAACAGTATGAAACAACAGAGCCTCTCAACAGATGGCTCAACAATAACCCGATTTAGTTAACAGTAACTATGTACAAGTATTGCAGATAAACCGCACTTGGGATGGGCGCCCAGCATCCACTACGGACTACGAGAAATAGAATTACCGGTGAGTAAATTCTTATTTTCTCTGATGTCCTAGTGGATGCTGGGAACTCCGTAAGGACCATGGGGATTATACCAAAGCTCCCAAACGGGCGGGAGAGTGCGGATGACTCTGCAACACCGAATGAGAGAACTCCAGGTCCTCCTCAGCCAGGGTATCAAATTTATAGAATTTTGCAAATGTGTTTGCCCCTGACCAAGTAGCAGCTCGGCAAAGTTGTAAAGCCGAGACCCCTCGGGCAGCCGCCCAAGATGAGCCCACCTTCCTTGTGGAATGGGCATTGACAGATTTTGGCTGTGGCAGGCCTGCCACAGAATGTGCAAGCTGAATTGTATTACAAATCCAACGAGCAATAGTCTGCTTAGAAGCAGGAGCACCCAGCTTGTTGGGTGCATACAGGATAAACAGCGAGTCAGATTTTCTGACTCTAGCCGTTCTGGAAACATATATTTTCAGTGCCCTGACAACGTCTAGCAACTTGGAGTCCTCCAAGTCCCTAGTAGCCGCAGGCACCACAATAGGCTGGTTCAGGTGAAACGCTGACACCACCTTTGGGAGAAACTGGGGACGAGTCCTCAATTCTGCCCTATCCATATGGAAAATCAGATAAGGGCTTTTACAGGACAAAGCCGCCAATTCTGATACTCGCCTGGCAGAAGCCAAGGCCAATAACATAACCACCTTCTACGTGAGATATTTCAGATCCACGGTTTTTAGTGGTTCAAACCAATGTGATTTTAAGAAACTCAACACCACGTTGAGATCCCAAGGTGCCACAAACGGGGGCTGAATATGCAGCACTCCTTTAACAAATGTCTGAACTTCAGGTACTGAAGCTAGTTCTTTTTGAAAGAAAATCGAATTCAGACTTCTGTTCATAGTAGAAAGCCGAATGATACAATACATATTAAGCAAAAGCCTTCCCGGGTACACGGCTGCCTAAACATAGAGCAGAAGGTGTTCAAGAACCCACATAGGCTACATTCAAATTTGCCATATCACACATACTCTCCTTTTCATGGTAAGCATTCACAAACACGGAGGCAACTAAACCAAGGTATCCTTTTCTTTCTGGGATCAGAAAAATAATCTGTCATATATTATAGACAGACCTTTTCCCAGTTTAAATTAATTATTTATTGATTACCAATAATTTTCACCAAGGCGCTCACTATCTTTACATTTGTTAATTAATTTGTTAAGATAAGCATAATTGATATGCATCACTATTTGCAAACATATCTCTACTAATTGTGTCACTTTATTTTTAATATAATTATTAAAAGTTATGTTTTAAATGTCTAATATTTGACAAAGAGTGCCCCAACAAAGAGTCTTTCTCCTCTCCGTTTTTTTGCTTGAAGACTGATGTCTTCTGCGGCCGATTTTCCGGACCTCTTCTTGCTTCTGGCTCTGTAAGGGGGCCGGCGGCGCGGCTCTGGGACCGGACTCCAAGGCTGGGCCTGTGTTCGGTCCCTCTGGAGCTAATGGTGTCCAGTAGCCAAGAAGCTCAAGCTGGCAGCAAGCAGGCAGGTTCGCTTCTTCTCCCCTTAGTTCCTCGATGCAGTGAGCCTGTTGCCAGCAGGTCTCACTTAAAATAAAAAACCTAAAACTAAACTTTTTCTAAGAAACTCAGGAGAGCCTCCTAGAATGCACCCTTCTCGGCCGGGCACAAAAATCTAACTGAGGCTTGGAGGAGGGTCATAGGGGGAGGAGCCAGTGCACACCAGGTAGTCCTAAAGCTTTACTTTTGTGCCCAGTCTCCTGCGGAGCCGCTATTCCCCATGGTCCTTACGGAGTTCCCAGCATCCACTAGGACGTCAGAGAAAAATGCAAAATCATATAGTTGTTTTTTTTAATATACCATACTTAGGGACCTCCCCTCATGCAGTGGGGGACAGGTTTATGACATGATTTCCCACAAATCGCATCATAAAGTCACTTTCTCATTCACTGCTATAGATAAATGTGTGCAATCCAGGACATAATAAGCAAGCTTGAAATACACACGTCATAATAACAGTGGCTTGCTTACAATGGTCTACTTGCAAATGTTAAAATATGATCTATTTATCATAACTCCATCCACAACATTTATGCAACACCATCATTCCCCAACCAATCAGCTTGAGGAAGCTCAACCAATCAGCTTGTTTCAGGTCACTGGCAGCAACAAGTGTGCTGTCTGATGATGAACGGAGTGAGTATATCACAAACAGGCAAGGTGTACAACACCAAAGTTATGCTAGTTGAGGAAATAATGTTTCTGCCTAAACTTTGAGGCAGGATTTCTTGTCTAAGTTCACTGTTAAGTAGTGTTATGTCGTTAGTTTATCATTTCAGACATCACATTGGTGTGCATAGTAACTATCAGGATGGTGATAGCAAGAGACATTCAATGCAAAAGGCTTTGGGGGTAATTCCAAGTTGATCGCAGCAGGATATTTTTTAGCAGTTGGGCAAAACCATGTGCACTGCAGGGGGGCAGATATAACATGTGCAGAGAGAGTTAGATTTGGGTGGGTTATTTTGTTTCTGTGCAGGGTAAATACTGGCTGCTTTATTTTTACACTGCAATTTAGATTGCAGATTGAACTCACCGCACCCAAATCTATCTCTCTCTGCACATGTTATATCTGCCCCCCCTGCAGTGCACATGGTTTTGCCCAACTGCTAAAAAATTTCCTGCTGCGATCAACTTGGAATTACCCCATTTGTTTATTTACTTATATAAAAAAAAAAAAAAAATTTCAATTGAGAATAACATGAAAATATTGAAATATTTTATCATTACTTTATTTATTTCTTTATTGCTGCACATTATCAACAAGGCAGCTGACTATTAAGGTGGGTACACACTCGCCGATATATTGGCCGCTATATCGCGGGTCCGTCGGCCAGTGTGTACGAGCGATATGTCTGTGAACTCCGTCGTTCACAGACATATCGCGTCGGCCCTGCTGCCTGTTAGATATATTGGCACGTCGGTGTGTGCGTACGGGTGGTCAGCCGACCGCCCGTACACAAGCTGCAGCAGCGGCGGTGACTGACAGCTAAACTGGGCTGGCGCATGTAAATGCCCACCCAGTTCATGACGTCAGTCACCGACGGATCGGGCAGTGTGTATGCTCAGCACACTGCCGGATACGGCTATAGATGTATCTGCAGATCAATTGATCTGCAGACATATCTATAGGTGTGTACCCAGCATTACTCAGTTGCCTTTGATGTTTTAATGGTGAAGACTGGCCATAGGAGGTTTTCTATTGCTGCAAAATGTGGCAATGGAAACCAGCACTATCATCATTAATAAATAGACCTCTTAATGGGCCAAATGTACTAATCCTTGAAAAGTGATAAATTGCACAGTGATAAAGTACCAACCAACCAGCTCCTGTCATTTTTCAAACCCAGCCTGTAATATGGCAGTTAGCAGCTGTTTGGCTGGTACTTTATCAATGTGAAAAGTATCACTTTTCAAGGCTTAGTACATCTCCCCCAATAGCTTTTCACTGTACTACAATCATTAGGAACTTGTAGCTATATTATCACTATCACCGATGTCAAAAGTCTGTAAATTTTGAAAGTGGTGAATTATGAGAGTAATACATTTTGATAGTGGTGTAAATTTTAAGTAAAACACTATGGGGTATATATACTAAAAATCATAATTTTCAGAATGAGATTAAAGTTCCAACACGAATGACATTGAATGTGTAAAGTTGCAACTTTTTGAATTTATTACGACTCATTTACTAAGCTGTCGTATTTTTCTTTTTCGTGTTTTCCGATGTCGATGTCAATCGTGTTTTTCAAAGGTAGAATGCGGCCGATTTTGAGGATTTGCTGCCGTGTTATGAGGTTTTTTCACTACTGCGTCATTTTTCATTTACGGCAGTGATTATCCGTTCCCGGCCGTGTTTTTTTTCTAAGTTTCGTTTTTGTCACTCGTCCGTGATTCGTTTGATTCGTGATGGAGGAGTGTCTGTGCTCATTACTATAAAACCGGCCCAAACCGTCCGCACCTCGTGGGTTTAGCTAGTGGATGTTAGGCGCCGGGGTCCGCTCGTCGGTGCGGCCCGGCGCCTAGCAACCAGGGACGCCGTGCGCGTACAGCCGCCGGCTCCCTGGCAACGCTAGACGCCGGGCGCACGGAGCCGCTCTGACCTTAGCAACGGGGACGCCACGTTCAGCCGCGTTCCCCGTTGCTGGGTCTGTCCTGATTACCTCATGGTGTGCTGGCCGTGCAGCATGCAAGCTGCACGGCATTTCAGTTGATTACCCTGTCTGGATTTTGATTGGAGGGTTCCTGAATAAAGGCACCCTCAGGACTCCTTACAGACGCCGGTGATAGCTTCCTGTTTGCCTGTGTCTGCTACAGAGAGTTTCCAGTCCTGCTCAATCCGGTTGTTCCTGTCCTCAGAGATCCTGTACTCGGAAGTTTGTCATCTGTTCCTGGAGTCTGACCGAGCACCTTTAACATCTTGTGGTGTTCGTGAGTCGCGGCTCAGCCGTGTGTTGCGGCTTGTCCGCTTACTGTTTATTATTTAGTTTACTTGTGTTCTGGAGCTTTTGCGGAGGATTCCGCTCCCACAGATCCACTCTGGTATCCAGCGGTGCTGGATAGGAGTAACGGATCAGGGGATCTTTGGTTGTCCTTTTCCCTGGCGGCTAGTCCGCACATACCTTTGGTTTAAGTTAGTTAGCTTGTAACCCCTGGCCTGGTTGCTTAGTCAGAGGGCCCCTTGTTATCACCCTGTCTCGGACTTCCCCTTGTCTCCCTTTAAGACCTGCGGGGGCATCGGGGTTGGGCAGACATAATCCGCCCTTCGAACGCGGCTGCCATGGGCTCAAGCAACCATAGTCTCGCAGGGGATTTCTGATAACACGGGCGAGACAACGGAGTTAGGGTGCCAGGGGTTACTAGGCTCTCCTGCTCCCACAACCAGCTTATTTTCCCTGTACTCAGACCTCTGCCATAAGATCTCCTCCGGTCTGGAGTACAGGAATCATAACATTATCACCGGCCAGACAAAAGAAAAAATTTTAATTAACAGGAGTTAATTTTTTCACTTATTCAGTTGGGAGATTTTGTCGGCCTCATGAATCCCGCCGGTATTGGGCCAAATCCTGGCCAGCTTCTAGTTAGTCAGATTCAAGAACTTACTCAGATGGTTCAGGATCTGTCCCTCCGGGTGAGGTCACAGGAAGATCTGTTACGGACTTCCCCGAGGGTCATCCCTGAACCAAAAATGCATCTGCCTGACCGTTTTTCTGGGGATAGAAAACAGTTTTTTAATTTTAAAGAGTCTTGTAAACTTTATTTTCGTTTAAGACCAGTCTCCTCAGGTACGGAGGCTCAGCGGGTTGGAATTATTATTTCTCTGCTTCAGGGGGATCCTCAGACCTGGGCTTTTGGTTTAAAGACAGACGATCCGGCCTTATCGTCTGTAGACGCCTTTTTAAAATCTTTAGGGCTATTGTATGACGACCCTGATAGAGAGGCGTCCGCTGAGAGTCAGTTGCGTGCTCTTAGACAGGGTAGGAATCCCGCAGAGAATTATTGTACGGAGTTTCGCCGTTGGTCGAACGACTGTGGATGGAATGACCCAGCTCTGCGCAGTCAGTTTCGCCTCGGCTTATCTGAATCTATAAAAGACAGTCTCCTTCAGTATCCCGCTCCTGAGACTCTCGATAAACTCATGGAGCTCTCTATTAAGATAGATCGTCGGCTCAGAGAGCGGAGGGCTGAAAAAGGGGCATCGTCGGGTCTACTCCTTGTGTGCTTTCCATTCCTGTAGACATGGAGGAGCCTATGCAGATAGGTCTCTCCAAACTGTCTCCTGAAGAAAGAACCAGGAGGCAAAATTCTGGTCTTTGTTTATACTGTGGAGGTAAGGGACATTTTGCCCGTAGTTGTCCGAACAAATCGGGAAACTTCCTGACCAAGTGAATTGTGAGGGGGTTCACTTTGGTCTGCAGCTCATCTCCTCAAATAACTCACTGTTAGTTCCTGCTAAAGTTTCCTTTGGCAGCCTCTGTTCCTCGGTCTCTGCTTTTGTGGACAGTGGAGCTGCAGGGAACTTTATGGATTTAACATGGGCCAAGGCCTTAGGTATTCCTCAGTTAACCTTGGGTAGGTGTGTCACCATGCATGGTTTAGATGGGAGTCCCTTGTCCAATGGGGTTATTTCTCTAGGTACACCTCCTGTTTTACTCTCGGTGGGAGCCCTGCATTCTGAAAAGATTGAGTTTTTCCTTACTCATTGTCCAGCAGTTCCTGTGGTTCTGGGTCACCCTTGGCTGGCCTTTCATAATCCCATCATTGATTGGCAGTCGGGGGAGATCTTACAATGGGGTACCATCTGTAATAAAGAATGTATTACGCTTCCTATCCGAGTAGCTGCCGCCGTTCCTGCACCCATTCCTGAGGAATATCAGGATTTTGTTGACGTGTTTTCCAAGGGCAATGCGGATATTCTGCCTCCCCATAGGCCTTACGATTGTGCCATTGAGCTAATTCCTGGTGCCACGTTGCCTAAAGGAAGGTTATATGCATTGTCTGGTCCTGAAACTGTGGCCATGAATGAGTATGTGAAAGAAAGCCTTGGGAAAGGTTTTATCAGGCCATCTAAATCCCCTTTAAGTGCAGGTTTCTTCTTCGTAGAGAAGAAAGATGGTTCACTCAGACCCTGCATTGACTTTAGAGCTTTGAATAAAATCTCAGTAAAGAATACTTACCCTCTGCCGCTGATCTCTGTCCTCTTTGATCAGCTACGTTCGGCTGTGATTTTTTCTAAGATTGACCTTAGAGGAGCATATAACCTCATCAGAATCAAGTCAGGGGATGAGTGGAAAACGGCATTCAGTACTCAATCAGGCCACTATGAGTATCTGGTTATGCCATTCGGCCTGTCAAACTCTCCGGCAGTTTTCCAGGATCTCATTAATGATGTGCTCCGTGAATTTCTTGGAAGATTCGTTGTAGTCTACTTAGACGATATTTTGATATATTCTGACTCTGTAGAACAACATGTTACCCAGGTGCGTCAGGTGCTAAAGAAATTACGTGAAAATCACCTATATGCCAAACTGGAGAAGTGTGAATTTCATGTCACGGAGGTATCCTTTTTAGGGTACATTATTTCCCCTCGGGGATTCCGTATGGAACCAAAGAAGCTCCAAGCCATCCTTAGTTGGGCGCAACCCACCAACTTAAAAGCAATTCAGCGCTTTTTAGGGTTTGCGAACTACTATAGAAGATTTATTCACTCTTTCTCTGACCTAGTTGCTCCCATTGTGGCACTTACTAAGAAGGGAGCAGATCCTACCAATTGGTCATGTGAAGCTGAGTTATCTTTTCAGGCCTTGAAACAAGCCTTTGTCTCAGCCCCTGTCCTTAGACATCCCAACCCAGAATTGCCTTTCATTGTTGAGGTTGATGCCTCGGAGGTTGGAGTTGGGGCTATCCTTTCTCAGAAGGATCCAGATTCCCTTGAATTACATCCTTGTGCCTTTATGTCCAGGAAATTCTCATCTGCAGAATCCAACTACGATGTTGGTAACCGGGAATTGCTGGCTATTAAATGGGCTTTCGAGGAGTGGAGGCATTGGCTTGAAGGAGCGACCCATACCATTTCAGTTTTGACTGATCACAAAAATCTTCAATACATTGAATCTGCTAAACGACTGAATGCCCGGCAGGCTCGTTGGGCTTTATTTTTTACTCGTTTCAAATTCATTATCACCTTCAGGCCAGGTTCCAAGAATACTAAGGCAGATGCCCTGTCACGCAGTTTTCTTCCAGTTCAAGACAATAGTCCTGTTACTCCCATACTTCCGTCTTCAGTCATTCGGGCAGGCCTCACATAGGATGTATTTACCCAGTTAAAGCTGCTTCAACATCAAGCTCCTGGAAATACTCCTGCTGGTCGTCTTTTTGTCCCTGAGTTTTTGAGAGCTACTGTTTTGGCGGAGTTTCATGATAGCAAGGTTGCCGGGCATCCGGGAATCGCTAAGACTTTGGAATTAGTCTCCCGCTCAGTATGGTGGCCTGGTCTTTCCAAAGACATTAAAGAGTTTGTTTTTTCTTGTCAGGTCTGTGCACAGCATAAAGTTCCCCGTTCTTTGCCTATAGGTCAACTTATGCCCTTGAATGTTCCCCTTAGGCCATGGTCGCATATCTCCATGGATTTTGTGGTGGACCTCCCTCTGTCAGCCGGATGCCGAGTCATATGGGTGGTAGTGGATCGTTTTAGCAAAATGGCCCATTTCATTGCTCTTCCCCGATTGCCATCTGCCCAGGGATTGGCAGTCTTGTTCCTCCGCCATGTTTTCAGACTCCATGGCTTACCCACTGATATTGTTTCTGATAGGGGTCCACAATTCATTGCACAATTTTGGAAGTCTTTTTGTGCTTCGTTAAAGATGAAATTATCTTTAACGTCCGGTTATCATCCCCAATCCAATGGGCAGACTGAGCGAGTTAACCAATCTCTAAAACAATATTTGCGTTTGTACTCGGCCAAACTCCAAAATGACTGGTCTGAGTTTCTTCCATTGGCGGAGTTTGCTTATAATAATGCCTGTCATTCCTCCACCAATGTGTCTCCATTTTTTGCAGTTTTTGGTTTTCACCCCAGAGCTAATTCATTTTTTCAACATTCCTCTGTCTCCTCTCTGGCCCTGACCTCTCATCTTAAACTTATTTGGAAAAAAGTGCACTTGGCTCTCAGAAAAGCAGCATTCCGGGAAAAAAGATTTTCTGACAGGCTCCGGCGGCCGTGCACTTTTAAAGTAGGAGACAGGGTGTGGTTGTCGACTCACAACATTAAACTTCGACAAACCTCAGCCAGATTGGGTCCTAGATTTATTGGACCATTTCTCATTATCAAAAAAGTCAATCCAGTTGCTTTCCGGTTACGTTTACCAAAAACTTTACGGATCGGAAATACCTTCCATTGCTCATTACTGAAACCATATGTTTCGTCCAGTAGATTTCCTCGTAAAATATCTCAGGGGAGATCACCAATAAATGTACAGGGTCAGCAGGAGTTCTTGGTGGAGAAGGTTCTCGATTCCAAGTTGTCCCGGGGTCGGCTTTATTTTTTGGTACATTGGAGAGGTTATGGGCCAGAGGAAAGGTCTTGGGTCCTGGATGAGGATCTTCATGCCCCGAGGCTCAAAAGGGCATTTTTTCGAGAATTTCCTCAGAAACCCGGCTTTAGGGGTTCCTTGACCCCTCCTCAAGGGGGGGGTACTGTTAGGCGCCGGGGTCCGCTCGTCGGTGCGGCCCGGCGCCTAGCAACCAGGGACGCCGTGCGCGTACAGCCGCCGGCTCCCTGGCAACGCTAGACGCCGGGCGCACGGAGCCGCTCTGACCTTAGCAACGGGGACGCCACGTTCAGCCGCGTTCCCCGTTGCTGGGTCTGTCCTGATTACCTCATGGTGTGCTGGCCGTGCAGCATGCAAGCTGCACGGCATTTCAGTTGATTACCCTGTCTGGATTTTGATTGGAGGGTTCCTGAATAAAGGCACCCTCAGGACTCCTTACAGACGCCGGTGATAGCTTCCTGTTTGCCTGTGTCTGCTACAGAGAGTTTCCAGTCCTGCTCAATCCGATTGTTCCTGTCCTCAGAGATCCTGTACTCGGAAGTTTGTCATCTGTTCCTGGAGTCTGACCGAGCACCTTTAACATCTTGTGGTGTTCGTGAGTCGCGGCTCAGCCGTGTGTTGCGGCTTGTCCGCTTACTGTTTATTATTTAGTTTACTTGTGTTCTGGAGCTTTTGCGGAGGATTCCACTCCCACAGATCCACTCTGGTATCCAGCGGTGCTGGATAGGAGTAACGGATCAGGGGATCTTTGGTTGTCCTTTTCCCTGGCGGCTAGTCCGCACATACCTTTGGTTTAAGTTAGTTAGCTTGTAACCCCTGGCCTGGTTGCTTAGTCAGAGGGCCCCTTGTTATCACCCTGTCTCGGACTTCCCCTTGTCTCCCTTTAAGACCTGCGGGGGCATCAGGGTTGGGCAGACATAATCCGCCCTTCGAACGCGGCTGCCATGGGCTCAAGCAACCATAGTCTCGCAGGGGATTTCTGATAACACGGGCGAGACAACGGAGTTAGGGTGCCAGGGGTTACTAGGCTCTCCTGCTCCCACAACCAGCTTATTTTCCCTGTACTCAGACCTCTGCCATAAGATCTCCTCCGGTCTGGAGTACAGGAATCATAACAGTGGAGAGGTGAGAGGAAGGTGTGTTAGGAGTTGGTGAGTTGTTTGGAGTTTTTGGCGGTTTTGAGGAGGTTATTTGCGATTGTTGAGTGCTGTACTGTGTGTGTAAGTAGTCTTGTCATACTTGTTGTGTAGTTATTTAAAAGTCTGTCTAGTTTTTTGTCTTTGTTTTTTTTTAAGGTCTATTGTCATAGAGGGAGGAGGTGAGTGAGGTGGAGGAGGTTAGTGAGGAGGAGGGGGCGGTTGCTGCTGCGGCCTCCAGTAATAGTTAAAGTGATGGTGCTGTGGCTCCGCAGCCACGCACCACTACAAAGACGGGCCGCAATGTTAAATTCAGCTACGCTGAAAATAAGATTTTACTCACCGGTAAATCTATTTCTCGTACTCCGTAGTGGATGCTGGGGACTCCATAAGGACCATGGGGAATAGCGGGCTCCGCAGGAGACTGGGCACTCTAAAGAAAGATTTAGTACTATCTGGTGTGCACTGGCTCCTCCCTCTATGCCCCTCCTCCAGACCTCAGTTAAG
Organism: Pseudophryne corroboree; assembly: GCF_028390025.1. Lineage (NCBI taxonomy): Eukaryota > Metazoa > Chordata > Amphibia > Anura > Myobatrachidae > Pseudophryne > Pseudophryne corroboree. The sequence continues at coordinate 459,266,158 of NC_086444.1, read as the reverse complement.
GAAACTGTGCCCGGAAGAGCAGACATTATAAGGAAAGGATTTTGGAATCTCGGGTAAGACTCATACCAGCCACACCAATCACACCGTATAACTTGTGATACACTTATCCAGTCAACAGTATGAACAACAACAGGGCATCAACAATGGATGCCAACATAACATAACCCATTATTAAGCAATAACTATGTACACGTATTGCAGAAAGTCCGCACTTGGGACGGGCGCCCAGCATCCTCTACGGACTACGAGAAATAGATTTACCGGTGAGTAAAATCTTATTTTCTCTGACGTCCTAGTGGATGCTGGGGACTCCGTAAGGACCATGGGGATTATACCAAAGCTCCCAAACGGGCGGGAGAGTGCGGATGACTCTGCAGCACCGAATGGGCAAACTCAAGGTCCTCCTCAGCCAGGGTATCAAACTTGTAGAATTTTGCAAATGTGTTTGACCCCGACCAAGTAGCAGCTCGGCAAAGCTGTAATGCCGAGACCCCTCGGGCAGCCGCCCAAGAAGAGCCCACCTTCCTTGTGGAATGGGCTTTCACGGATTTTGGATGCGGCAATCCAGTCGCAGAATGAGCCTACTGAATCGTGTTACAGATCCAGCGGTTTGCTTTGAAGCAGGAGCACCCAACTTGTTGGGGGCATATAGGATAAACAGCGAGTCAGTTTTCCTGACTCCAGCCGTTCGGGCTACATAAATCTTCAAAGCCCTGACTACATCTAGTAACCTGGAATCCTTCAAGTCACGAGTAGCCGCAGGCACTACAATAGGTTGGTTCAAATGAAAAGATGACACCACCTTTGGCAGAAATTGGGGACGAGTCCGCAATTCTGCCCTGTCCATATGAAAAACCAGATAGGGTCTTTTACATGACAAAGCCGCCAATTCTGACACACGCCTAGCCGAAACTAATGCCAATAGCATGACCACCTTCCACGTGAGATACTTTAGCTCCACAGTCTTAAGTGGTTCAAACCAGTGGGATTTTAGGAAACCCAACACCACGTTGAGATCCCAAGGTGCCACTGGAGGCACAAAAGGGGGCTGAATATGCAGCACTCCCTTAACAAACGTCTGAACTTTAGGAAGAGACGCCAGTTCCTTTTGAAAGAAAATGGATAGGGCCGAAATCTGGACCTTTAAGGATCCCAGCTTCAAGCCCATAGTCACTCCAGACTGTAGAAAGTGCAGAAATCTGCCCAGTTGGAATTCCTCTGTAGGGGCCTTCCTGGCCTCACACCAAGCAACATATTTTCGCCATATGCGGTAATAATGCTTTGCTGTCACGTCCTTCCTAGCCTTTATCAGAGTAGGAATAACTTCCTCCGGAATGCCTTTTTCCGCTAGGATCCGGCGTTCAACCGCCATGCCGTCAAACGCAGCCGCGGTAAGTCTTGGAACAGGCAGGGCCCCTGTTGCAACAGGTCCTGTCTGAGAGGCAGAGGCCATGGGTCCTCTGTGAGCATTTCTTGCAATTCCGGGTACCAAGGTCTTCTTGGCCAATCCGGAACAATAAGTATTGTTCTCACTCCTCTTCTTCTTACGATTCTCAGTACCTTGGGTATGAGAGGAAGAGGAGGGAACACATAGACCGACTGGAACACCCACGGTGTTACCAGGGCGTCCACAGCTATCGCCCGAGGGTCTCTTGACCTGGCGCAATACCGTTGCAGCTTTTTGTTGAGACGGGACGCCATCATGTCTACCTGTGGCAGTTCCCATCGATTTGTAATCTGAATGAAGACTTCGTGATGAAGTCCCCACTCTCCCGGGTGAAGATCGTGCCTGCTGAGGAAGTCTGCTTCCCAGTTGTCCACCCCCGGAATGAACACTGCTGACAGTGCTTGTACGTGATTCTCCGCCCACCGAAGAATCCTGGTGGCCTCCGCCATCGCGACTCTGCTTCTTGTGCCGCCCTGGGGGTTTACATGAGCCACCGCGGTGATGTTGTCTGACTGAATCAGCACCGGTTGGTTGCGAAGCAGGGGCTCCGCTTGACTCAGGGCGTTGAATATGGCCCTTAGTTCCAGGATATTTATGTGCAGACAAGTTTCCTGACTTGACCACAACCCTTGGAGGTTTCTTCCCTGAGTGACTGCCCCCCACCCTCGGAGGCTCGCATCCGAGGTCACCAGGACCCAGTCCTGTATGCCGAATCTGCGGCCCTCGAGAAGGTGAGCACTCTGTAGCCACCACAGAAGAGACACCCTGGCCCTGGGGGACAGGGTGATAAGCCGATGCATCTGAAGATGCGATCCGGACCATTTGTCCAACAGATCCCATTGAAAGATCCTCGCATGGAACCTGCCGAAGGGAATGGCTTCGTACGATGCCACCATCTTTCCCAGGACTCGCGTGCAGTGATGCACCGACACCTGTTTCGGTTTTAAGAGGTCTCTGACTAGAGTCACAAGCTCTTGAGCCTTCTCCGTCGGGAGAAACACCTTCTTCTGGTCTGTGTCCAGAATCATGCCCAGAAAGGGCAGACGCGTCGTAGGAATCAGCTGCGACTTTGGGATATTCAGAATCCAGCCATGCTGTTGCAACACTTCCTGTGAGTGCGCTACGCTGATCTGCAACTGCTCCCTCGACCTCGCCTTTATGAGGAGATCGTCCAAGTATGGGATAACTGTGACTCCTTGCTTTCTCAGGATCACCATCATTTCTGCCATTACCTTGGTAAATATTCTCGGTGCCGTGGACAGGCCAAACAGCAACGTCTGGAATTGGTAATGACAGTCCTGTACCACAAATCTGAGGTACTCCTGATGAGGCGGTTAAATGGGGACATGCAAGTAAGCATTCTTGATGTCCAGAGACAGTATAAAATCCCCCTCTTCCAGGCTTGCAATGACCGCTCTGAGCGATTCCATTTTGAACTTGAATCTTTTCAGATAAATGTTCAGGGACTTTAAATTTAATATAGGTCTGAACGAACCGTCCGGTTTCGTTACCACAAACATTGTGGAATAGTATCTCTTCCCCTGTTGAAGAAGGGGAACCTTTACCACCACTTGCTGGAGAAATAGCTTGTGAATTGCCGCTACCACTACTTCCCTTTTTTTGGGGGAAGCTGGCAGGGCCGATTTTAGGTAACGTTGAGGGGGCATCACCTCGAATTCCAGCTTGTATCCCTGAGACACAATCTGTATAGCCCAGGGATCCACCTGTGAGCAAACCCACTGGTGGCTGAAATGTCGGAGACGCGCCCCCCACCGCTCCTGGCTCCACCTGTGGAACCCCAGCGTCATGCAGTGGATTTAGTGGAAGCCGGGGAGGACTTCTGTTCCTGGGAACTAGCTGTAAGGTGCAGCTTTTTTCCTCTGCCCCTGCCTCTAGCAAGAAAGGAAGCACCTCTGACCTTCTTGCTTCTTTGTGCGCGAAAGGACTGCATTTGGTAATACGGTGCTTTCTTCGGTTGTGAGGGAATATATGGCAAAAAGTTTGACTTCCCAGCAGTAGCTGTGGAAACCAGGTCCGAGAGACCGTCCCCAAACCATTCCTCACCCTTGTAAGGTAACACCTCCATGTGTTTTTGGAGTCGGCATCACCTGTCCACTGCCGAGTCCACAGGACCCTCCTGGCAGAAAATAAGAATTTACTTACCGATAATTCTATTTCTCATAGTCCGTAGTGGATGCTGGGGACTCCGAAAGGACCATGGGGAATAGCGGCTCCGCAGGAGACTGGGCACAAAAGTAAAAAGCTTTAGGACTACCTGGTGTGCACTGGCTCCTCCCCCTATGACCCTCCTCCAAGCCTCAGTTAGGATACTGTGCCCGGACGAGCGTACACAATAAGGAAGGATTTTGAATCCCGGGTAAGACTCATACCAGCCACACCAATCACACCGTACAACTTGTGATCTGAACCCAGTTAACAGCATGATAACAGAAGGAGCCTCTGAAAAGAAGGCTCACAACAACAATAACCCGAATTTTTGTAACAATAACTATATACAAGTATTGCAGACAATCCGCACTTGGGATGGGCGCCCAGCATCCACTACGGACTATGAGAAATAGAATTATCGGTAAGTAAATTCTTATTTTCTCTAACGTCCTAGTGGATGCTGGGGACTCCGAAAGGACCATGGGGATTATACCAAAGCTCCCAAACGGGCGGGAGAGTGCGGATGACTCTGCAGCACCGAATGAGAGAACTCCAGGTCCTCCTCAGCCAGGGTATCAAATTTGTAGAATTTAGCAAACGTGTTTGCCCCTGACCAAGTAGCTGCTCGGCAAAGTTGTAAAGCCGAGACCCCTCGGGCAGCCGCCCAAGATGAGCCCACTTTCCTTGTGGAATGGGCTTTTACAGATTTTGGCTGTGGCAGGCCTGCCACAGAATGTGCAAGCTAAATTGTACTACAAATCCAACGAGCAATCGTCTGCTTAGAAGCAGGAGCACCCAGCTTGTTGGGTGCATACAGGATAAACAGCGAGTCAGATTTTCTGACTCCAGCCGTCCTGGAAACATATATTTTCAGGGCCCTGACTACGTCCAGCAACTTGGAATCCTCCAAGTCCCTAGTAGCCGCAGGTACCACAATAGGTTGGTTCATGTGAAATGCAGAAACCACCTTAGGTAGAAATTGAGGACGAGTCCTCAATTCTGCCCTGTCAGAATGAAAAATTAAGTAAGGACTTTTATATGATAAAGCCGCCAATTCTGACACACGCCTGGCTGAAGCCAGGGCTAACAGCATCGTCACCTTCCATGTGAGATATTTGAAGTCCACAGTGGTGAGTGGTTCAAACCAATGTGACTTTAGAAAACTCAACACAACATTGAGATCCCAAGGTGCCACTGGAGGCACAAAAGGAGGCTGTATATGCAGTACCCCTTTTACAAATGTCTGAACTTCAGGCATTGAAGCCAGTTCTTTCTGGAAGAAAATCGACAGGGCCGAAATTTGAACCTTAATGGACCCTAATTTTAGGCCCATAGATAGTCCTGTTTGCAGGAAATGGAGGAAACGACCCAGTTGAAATTCCTCTGTAGGGGCCTTCTTGGCCTCACACCACGCAACATATTTTCGCCAAATGCGGTGATAATGTTTTGCGGTTACGTCCTTCCTGGCCTTGACCAGGGTAGGGATGACTTCATCTGGAATGCCTTTTTCCCTCAGGATCCGGCGTTCAACCGCCATGCCGTCAAACGCAGCCGCGGTAAGTCTTGGAACAGACAAGGCCCCTGCTGGAGCAGGTCCTTTCTCAGAGGTAGATGCCACGGTTCGTCCGTGAGCATCTCTTGAAGTTCCGGGTACCAAGTCCTTCTTGGCCAATCCGGAGCCACGAGTATAGTTCTTACTCCTCTCCTTCTTATGATTCTCAGTACCTTTGGTATGAGAGGCAGAGGAGGGAACACATACACTGACTGGTACACCCACGGCGTTACCAGGGCGTCCACCGCTATTGCCTGAGGGTCCCTTGACCTGGCGCAATATCTGTCTAGTTTTTTGTTTAGACGGGACGCCATCATGTCCACCTTTGGTTCTTCCCAACGGTTTACTATCAGGTGGAAGACTTCTGGGTGAAGTCCCCACTCTCCCGGGTGGAGGTCGTGTCTGCTGAGGAAGTCTGCTTCCCAGTTGTCCACTCCCGGAATGAACACTGCTGACAGTGCTATCACATGATTTTCCGCCCAGCGAAGAATCCTTGCAGCTTCTGCCATTGCCCTCCTGCTTCTCGTGCCGCCCTGTCTGTTTACGTGGGCGACTGACGTGATGTTGTCCGATTGGATCAATACCGCCTGACCCTGAAGCAGGGGTTTCGCTTGACTTAGGGCATTGTAAATGGCCCTTAGTTCCAGAATGTTTATATGAAGAGATGCTTCCATGCTTGACCACAAGCCCTGGAAATTTCTTCCCTGTGTGACTGCTCCCCAGCCTCTCAGGCTTGCATCCGTGGTCACCAGGATCCAATCCTGAATGCCAAATCTGCGGCCCTCTAGTAGATGAGCACTCTGCAGCCACCACAGAAGAGACACCCTTGTCCTTGGCGACAGGGTTATCCGCTGATGCATCTGAAGATGCAATCCGGACCATTTGTCCAGCAGATCCCACTGAAAAGTTCTTGCATGGAATCTTCCGAATGGAATCGCTTCGTAAGAAGCCACCATTTTTCCCAGGACCCTCGTGCACTGATGCACTGACACCTGGCCTGGTTTTAGGAGGATCCTGACTAGCTCGGATAACTCCCTGGCCTTCTCCTCCGGGAGAAACACCTTTTTCTGGACTGTGTCCAGAATCATTCCTAGGAACAGTAGACGTGTCGTAGGAATCAGCTGCGATTTTGGAATATTTAGGATCCACCCGTGCTGACGTAACACTACCTGAGATAGTGCTACTCCGACTTCTAACTGTTCCCTGGACCTTGCCCTTATCAGGAGATCGTCCAAGTAAGGGATAATTAAGATGCCTTTTCTTCGAAGAAGAATCATCATTTTGGCCATTACCTTGGTAAAGACCTGAGGTGCCGTGGACAACCCAAACGGCAGCGTCTGAAACTGATAATGACAGTTTTGTACTACAAACCTGAGGTACCCTTGGTGAGACGGGTAGATTGGGACGTGGAGATAAGCATCCTTGATGTCCAGAGACACCATATAGTCCCCTTCTTCCAGGTTTGCTATCACCGCTCTGAGTGATTCCATCTTGAATTTGAACCTCTTTATGTAAGTGTTCAAGGATTTCAGATTTAAAATTGGTCTCACCGAGCCGTCCGGCTTCGGTACCACAAACAGCGTGGAATAATACCCCTTTCCCTGTTGTAGGAGAGGTACCTTGATTATCACCTGCTGGGAATACAGCTTGTGAATGGCTTCCAAAACTGCCTCCCTGTCGGAGGGAGACTTTGGTAGAGCAGACTTCAGGAACCGGCGAGGGGGAAACGCCTCGAATTCCAGTTTGTACCCCTGCGATACTACCTGTAGAATCCAGGGGTCCACTTGCGAGTGAGCCCACTGCGCGTTGAAATTCTTGAGACGGGCCCCCACCATGTCTGAGTCTGCTTGTAAAGCCCCAGCGTCATGCTGAAGACTTGGCAGAAGCAGGGGAGGGCTTCTGCTCCTGGGAAGCGGCTGCATGGTGCAGTCTTTTTCCCCTTCCTCTGCCCCGGGGCAGGAAGGAATGGCCTTTAGCTCGCTTGTACTTATGGGAACGAAAGGACTGAGTTTGAAAAGACGGTGTCTTTTTCTGCTGATGTGAAGTGACCTGGGGTAAAAAGGTGGATTTTCCAGCCGTTGCCGTGGCCACCAGGTCCGATAGACCAGCCCCAAATAACTCCTCCCCTTTATACGGCAATACTTCCATATGTCGTTTGGAATCCGCATCGCCTGACCACTGTCGCGTCCATAACGCTCTTCTGGCAGAAATGGACATAGCACTTACTCTTGATGCCAGGGTGCAGATATCCCTCTGTGCATCACGCATATATAGTAATGCATCCTTCAAATGCTCTATAGTTAACAGTATATTGTCCCTATCCAGGGTATCAATATTTTCAGTCAGGGAATCCGACCACGCGACTCCAGCACTGCACATCCAGGCTGAAGCGATTGCTGGTCGCAGTATAACACCAGTATGTGTGTATATACTTTTAAGAATATTTTCCAGTCTTCTATCTGCTGGTTCCTTGAGGGTGGCCGTATCAGGAGACGGTAACGCTACTTGTTTAGATAAACGTGTGAGCGCCTTATCTACCCTAGGGGGTGTTTCCCAACGCGTCCTAACCTCTGACGGGAAAGGATATAGTGCCAATAATTTTTTAGAAATTAGCATTTTTTTGTCGGGGGAAACCCACGCTTTATCACACACCTCATTTAACTCATCTGACTCAGGGAAAACTATTGGTAGTTTTTTCACACCCCACATAATACCCTTCTTTGTGGTACTTGTAGTGTCAGAAATGTTCAATGCCTCCTTCATTGCCGTGATCATGTAACGTGTGGCCCTACTGGACATTACGTTTGTCTCCTCACCGTCGACACTAGACTCAGTATCTGTGTCTGGGTCTGTGTCGACCCACTGAGGTAACGGGCGTTTTAGGGCCCCTGACGGTGTCTGAGACGCCTGGACAGGCACTAATTGATTTGCCGGCTGTCTCATGTCATCAACCGTTCTTTGCAAAGTGCTGACATTATCACTTAATTCTTTAAATACGATCATCCAGTCAGGTGTCGACACCCTAGGGGGTGACATCACTAACCCAGGCAATTGCTCCGCCTCCACATCATTTTCCTCCTCATACATGTCGACACACACGTACCGACACACAGCACACACACCGGGAATGCTCTGATAGAGGACAGGACCCCACAAGCCCTTTGGAGAGACAGAGGGAGAGTCTGCCAGCACACACCAAGCGCTATATATATATACAGGGATAACCTTATATAAGTGTTATTCCCTTATAGCTGCTGTTTATATAATTTTTAGCTGCCAATAGTGCCCCCCCTTCTCTTTTTTACCCTGATTCTGTAGCAAGTCTGCAGGGGAGAGTCAGGGAGCCGTCCTTCCAGCGGAGCTGTGAGGGAAAATGGCGCTTGTGTGCTGAGGAGATAGGCTCCGCCCCTTCACGACGTCCTTATCTCCCGCTCTTTTCTGTAAAAATGGCAGGGGTTAAAATACATCCATATAGCCCAAGAGCTATATGTGATGTATTCTTTTGCCAACCTAAGGTATTATCTGTTATATTGCGTCTCAGGGCGCTCCCCCCCAGCGCCCTGCACCCTCAGTGACCGGAGTGTGAAGTGTGCTGAGAGCAATGGCGCACAGCTGCGGTGCTGTGCGCTACCTTAGTCTGAAGACAGGATCGTCTTCTGCCGCCGATTTCACCGGACCTCTTCGCTCTTCTGGCTCTGTAAGGGGGCCGGCGGCGCGGCTCCGGGACCCATCCAGGCTGAACCTGTGATCGTCCCTCTGGAGCTAATGTCCAGTAGCCTAAGAAACCCAATCCACTCTGCACGCAGGTGAGTCCGTTTCTTCTCCCCTTAGTCCCACGATGCAGTGAGCCTGTTGCCAGCAGGACTCACTGAAAATAAAAAACCTAAAATACACTTTTATTCTAAGCAGCTCAGGAGAGCCACCTAGCCTGCACCCTTCTCGTTCGGGCACAAAAATCTAACTGAGGCTTGGAGGAGGGTCATAGGGGGAGGAGCCAGTGCACACCACCTGATCCTAAAGCTTTTATTCTTGTGCCCTGTCTCCTGCGGAGCCGCTATTCCCCATGGTCCTTACGGAGTCCCAGCATCCACTAGGACGTCAGAGAAACCTACTTTAAACTTTTACACTAAGCAGCTCAGGAGAGCCCCTTAGCCTGCACCCGTCTCGTTCGGGCACAAAAATCTAACTGAGGCTTGGAGGAGGGTCATAGGGGGAGGAGCCAGTGCACACCAGGAAGTCCTAAAGCTTTTTACTTTGTGCCCAGTCTCCTGCGGAGCCGCTATTCCCCATGGTCCTTTCGGAGTCCCCAGCATCCACTAGGACGTTAGAGAAAATGACATTGCATTAATTCTAGAGCCCAGTAGGCAAATGTCCCTCTGGGCATCCCTCATATATAGGACAGTGTCTTTTATATGCCCCAGGGTCAGCATAATGGTATCCCTGTCTAAGGTATCCATTTCCTCAGACAGATTATCTGTCCACGCTGCTACAGCACTACACATCCACGCCGACGCAATTGCCGGCCTCAGTAGAGTCCCTGAATGTGTATAAACAGATTTCAGGATACTTTCCTGCTTTCTATCTGCAGGATCCTTTAGGGTGGCCGTATCCTGCGACGGCAGGGCCACCTTCTTAGATAAGCGTGTCAGAGCTTTATCTACCCTAGTGGAGGATTCCCAGCGCACCCTGTCCTCTGGCGGGAAAGGGTATGCCATAAGTAACCTTTTGGAAATCAGGACTTTCTTATCTGGGGTATCCCACGCTCTTTCACATAACTCATTTAACTCATGTGAAGGGGGAAAAGTCACCTCTCGCTTTTTCTCCCCATACATATAAACCCTCTTGTCAGGGACAGGGTTTACCTCTGATATGTGTAAAATATCCTTCATCGCTATAATCATGTAACGTATAGCTTTTGTCATATTTGGTTGCAATTTTGCATTATCGTCGTCGACACTGGAGTCAGAATCCATGTCGACATCTGTGTCAACCATTTTGGATAGTGGGTGCTTTTGAGACCCTGAGGGCCTCTGCGCTGTAGGATCAGGCATGTGTTGAGACCCTGACTGGCCCGAGGTATCAGCTTTATCTAACCTTTTATGTAAGGACACACCACACACACAGGGGAAGCTCTAAATGAGGACAGGACCCCACAAGGCCTTTTGGAGAGACAGAGAGAGAGTCTGCCAGCACACACCCCAGCGCTATATAACCCAGGGATTACACAGTAACTTAGTGTTTACCCAGTAGCTGCTGTATTATGATTTATGCGCCTAAATTTATGTGCCCCCCCCTCTCTTTTTCACCCTTCTACCGTGATTCTGCAGGGGAGAGCCTGGGGAGCTTCCTCTCAGCGGAGCTGTGGAAGGAAAATGGCGCTGGTGAGTGCTGAGGAAGAAGGCCCCGCCCCCTCAGCGGCGGGCTTCTGTCCCGCGATTTCTTGTAAAATAAATGGCGGGGGCTCATACATATAACAGTGTGCCACTGTCTATATGCAGCATTCGCCAGGAGGTAACAATTGCTGCCCAGGGCGCCCCCCCCTGCGCCCTGCACCCTACAGTGACCGGAGTGTGTGGGTTAGTGTGGGCGCAATGGCGCACAGCTGCAGTGCTGTGCGCTACCTCATGTGAAGACAGGAGTCTTCTGCCGCCGATTTCGATGTCTTCTCCGCTTCTGTCTTCTGGCTCTGCGAGGGGGACGGCGGCGCGGCTCTGGGAACGGACGACAAGGTCAGGTCCTGTGTTCGATCCCTCTGGAGCTAATGGTGTCCAGTAGCCTAAGAAGCGCAACCTAGCCGCAGTTAGTAGGTTTGCTTCTCTCCCCTCAGTCCCTCGTAGCAGAGAGTCTGTTGCCAGCAGAAGCTCTCTGAAAATAAAAAACCTAACTAAAATACTTTCTTATTAGCAAGCTCAGGAGAGCTCACTAAAAGCACCCAGCTCTGTCCGGGCACAGATTCTAACTGAGGTCTGGAGGAGGGGCATAGAGGGAGGAGCCAGTGCACACCAGATAGTACTAAATCTTTCTTTAGAGTGCCCAGTCTCCTGCGGAGCCCGCTATTCCCCATGGTCCTTACGGAGTCCCCAGCATCCACTAGGACGTCAGAGAAAATATGGCTTTGGTGCGGGAGCTGATGAGGCATCATCGGCAGCTGTTTGGCCATGATGCTGCAAAGGTTTCGTCACGCAGGAAGACTGTTCTGTGGGGGAAGGTTGTTGCGGCTGTGAATAGTGAGGGTGTGGTGAGGCGGACCGAGGACACGTGTCGTAAGCGATTCTACGACATCAAGCGCTGTGTCAAGGCTAAGATGTCGAAGGAGGCTAAATCAGCCCGCCAAACAGGGGGTGGACACCCCTTCCGAGCGTCCTATCGGGATTGGGAGGAGCCTGTGCGTATTCTGATTCCGCCAGAAGAGGTTGGTGCGAATCATGTCCGGGATTCGGATCGGCCAAGGCAGGATGGTGAGTTTATTATTGTTTTTTATTTATAATTTTAACATCTGTGCTTTGTCCTTAGTTGTCTGAAATGTCTTCTAGCTAATTGTGATTGTAAGTTGGTTCATTCTTATAATGTGTTGGTGATGTAGTTTTAATCACAATTAGTTTTGTTTTTTTCCTTTGTATTGTCAATTTAGCAGGTTGTCTCTACCTTTTTCTGGTGTTTTAATTCCAAAGTAAATTGTTGTCGGTGTATTTTAATGAAGTGTGATTCATGTGTTTTTTGTAAAAAATTTTTTCAATGGACTTATGGTTATTGTGTATTGATCTGGGTTTTCTTTTGTGTGGTTGATGTGATTTTTCAAGCATATTTTTTTTTGATGCTTACAATTTGTTGTAGATATTTGTGGGTAGTGGTTTGTTGTTAGCAGCAAAATTTAGTAACATATCGTGCTATATTCTGGTTGTGTCAAGCTACCAGGGGTAAATTTACTAAGATGGGAGTTCTATTTAAGATGGGATGTTGCCCATAGCAACCAATAAGATTCTACTTCACATTTATCTTGCACATTCTAGAAGATAATACCTGGAATCTGATTGGTTGCTATGGGCAACATCCCATCTCAAATAGAACTCCCGTCTTAGTAAATTTACCCCCAAGTTTGTGTTTTAAGTAGTATAATATTGTGCATTATGCACCTTTGTGTATGGATTGGTTGGTGAAATTGTTTATTAATTCAACTATACACACCCAATGAAGTCAGGCAGTAAAGCATTATAATAGTTTAGTTTACTTCTCATCAGGTTCCACATATGTTTACATCACAATAAGGAATTTGCATAAACAGATAAACATAATACAGGTTGAGTATCCCTTATCCAAAATGCTTGGGACCAGAGGTATTTTGGATATCGGATTTTTCCGTATTTTGGAATAATTGCATACCATAATGAGATATCATGGCGATGGGACCTAAATCTAAGCACAGAATGCATTTATGTGTCATATACACCTTATACACACAGCCTGAAGGTCATTTTAGCCAATATTTTTTATAACTTTGTGCATTAAACAAAGTGTGTCTACATTCACACAATTCATTTATGTTTCATATACACCTTATACACACAGCCTGAAGGTTATTTAATACAATATTTTTAATAACTTTGTGTATTAAACAAAGTTTGTGTACATTGAGCCATCAAAAAACAAAGGTTTCACTATTTCACTCTCACTCAAAAAAGTCTGTATTTCGGAATATTCCGTATTTCGGAATATTTGGATATGGGATACTCAACCTGTAGTATGTTCATTAGTACATTCTTCATATTTTTACAGTACGAAAGAGAAGCAGCACAGCCAGGCCACATCCCACACTGCCAAGAGATGCAGATGCTGGTGATGCAGGTAAGAATTTAGTGTAAACACATATTCTGAAAACACAGAGAAAAGCAGAATGTTAATGTTTATCTTATCACAGGTTCTTGTTCAGCAAACCCCCCTCCACTAAGGCGCCCATCACAGGGCTCGGATCCTCAACATAGGAGGCCAACCAAGAGACGCCGTCTTGAGGCTGAATCACCAGCAGCATCCTCAGCACCCCAACGGCGCATCTCCATAGTGTCGGCCCTGCCACCACAAGCCATTTTGGCAAGCCCAGAAAGCGAGGATCCTCAATCCCCTCAGCTGTCTGGTGAGTAAACATAACAATAACTTGTAAAGAAGTTAAAAAACAGTGGAGTAGATGTATTAACCTGGAGAAGGCATAAGGAAGTGCTAAACCAGTGATATGTGCAAGGTGCTAAAGGAAGCAGCCAAACAAATCCTAACTGTTAATTTACATATTGGAGCTGTTTGGCTTGTGCCTTTATCACCTTGCACATATCACTGTTTATCACTTCCTTATGTCTTCTCCAGGTTAATTCATCTGCCCCACTGTTTGTGCACAGAAACAAAAATGTGTCACAAATAAACATTCATCCTTGTAATAATCATCAACAGCAAGCACATGGGGGTTTATGGGGTTTTTTTGGTGCATAATTTTCAGAGGTGATGTTGGGCATAGCAACAAATATTTTTTTTTTCAATGTTTGCTAGAAACAGCTACATAAATGTTAAGTTTCATCCAATTGTTTTGCATGCCCAACATCACCAGTTCGAAACATAGGACACCTTAAGACTTTTTCCCCCATTGTTAATGTTTACATTTTTTCCCACTATATTTGTTTAAGTTTTGGCCAGACCACTGACTGCCTTGAACAATGTATGAGTGTATGGCTCAACACATTTATTGTATTGTGTGTGTTCTTCAAAAGGAAGCTTCATACACAATATGTAAATGTAGTAATTTGTATTTGTTAGAGTTCTTCGTGTTCGAACATTAATTATGGCTCAGAGTCCAACAATTCCCTAAAACATTTTTCAACTGAGTAGTGAACGTTAAAAGCAACATATTTATACAAAAAGGAGAGCTAAATTGTGAAGTTTAGCCAACAATCTATTTATCAATACCAACATGAATATTAAGAAGTAATGCATGTTGACGTAAAGCTATAATTAGACCAATGCTAAAAAATAATGACTAAATAGTGTCTGTCTTCAACCCCATACAGAACCACACATCATGGCCGACGATGCCCAGCAGGAAAGTGACCAGCAGGATACCTACACACTACACCTGCAAGCCATAGATCCTACCCAGACAACCACGCCGCAGGACATACTCCAACCACCCCAAACATCCCACAGCCCCCAATTGAGCCCAACACCACCCTAGCAACAAATGGCCCCCGAGTTTTGTAGCAGTTGGGCCACACAACAGGCGCAACACTATGCGTGACTGAACACCCACACCCAATACCTTGCCAGTCTGCCCCATCATCTGCCGCGACTCAGTCGGAACTCAGACAGACTGATAGTTCAGGTTGGCAGAATTGCCAATTCAATGGAGCAGATGAGGGCAGACAACACCCAAATGCAAGCCAATCTGCAACGCATCATGGATGAACAACAGCGGCAACAACAAACCCTAATTCAACTGATTCAACACAACCAAATGATTAACGAAAACCTGTCCAGAATTATAGCAAACAACACTGCCGCTAATACCCAAATGACTGCAAGCCTAAATAACCTCAGCCAAAGCCTTAATGTGTTGGCATCACACCAAGTAAGCTCTAGCTCGGGAACAACTACACAAAGCCAAACCCCAGTTAACTCGCCAGTTAGACGCTCAAGCCGAACCCGGCCCAACGAACCAGGGCAAGCCTCTGCACACAGCACACACACACACAAAAAAATAATAATGACGCCTGCAGAAAATAGTTTGTTCCAAATAATGTTTTTTGATTTGTTACACCAAAAATGCCTGTGTTAAAGGTAATAAATTATTCACACGGAATATGTGTATTGTTTAATTTGCAACACAAACCACCTGCACATTACTGGATTGGCCCAGATGTCTATTGGTATAAATATATTGCCTGCCCCTAGGTGGCCTCAGCTCAACGTGTGTGCAATCTATGGCACCCAGCACATTGGCCATGCCAGCAAGCTCAGAGAAAGCTACCCTGACTGCATGCCACTGCGACTCCTGGGTAGGGAAGCAGAGAGAGGCATCTATGTGGGCATCCAAGACATCCAAAACCTGAGTGGACATTACCAAATTTAAGGTGAGTGTCATGACCTGTAATCAATACAATACTGTGTTAGATTACATTACAGATGCCCCACTTAGACATAGACGTGTATGTATGTATTAACTCACCTGGATTAAATATTTAGAAATGGTGGCCTGTGAGATACTAATTACATCGCCAGTCACAGGCTGGAAGCTGCCAGTAGCCATAAAGTGCAACACAGCCATGAGTTTGTGCAGGCCTGAGACAGAGCGAGAGCGTGCTGTGTCAGGGTCTAGGTTCAGTTTGACAAGGTCATACAGACGGAAAAAATTTTATTCTATTTAGCCGGACCATCTGTATAACCTGGTCATCGGCCAATTTGTTCAAGTTTAAACGCCCCCTAAAAAAACCAGGCCTGCCCAGCCTACGCGGAACCTGTACAACCTGCTTACCATGTTCAGTTTCCTGGCCTTGCTTTATTGTAGCCTCATGGAGCAGTCTCAGGTATCCCCCAGCAAACAAGAAATCAGTACTACGCACGGTAGCAGCCATTTCAGAGTGAGAGATGTGAAACATGTGCTTGGGTCCCTTTTAAAGGTCCAAAAAATCAGGTGTGAGTAATGTAAAATTGGAAACACATGTAAACACGCTTCTCAAAAGCAGGTCTACTTTTTTTTAGGCTTATTTTACGATTTGCATTTTTTCACGGCCGCACATGCATTTTCACGGAAGAGATTTCAAATACGAATGCTTAGTAAATGACCGAGTTCTATACCTAAACTGCCGCGTTTGACCGATGGTGTATTCATTCGTATTTTTACTACACAGCCGTAAAAAAAATACGAATGCCCTCATCACTGCCGTGATTTGAGTTTAGTAAATTCCGGAGATGACACTTTGAAGACAAAACACCATCTCGGTCAAAATCGGGAGCTTAGTAAATATACCCCTATATATTTACTTCATAAAAATACAAAACTGTGGTTCCACAACGTAAATGCAATTTTGTATATTTGTCATAATGTCAACATCGCAGTGAAGATGTATTTCAAAATGTCAACGTGTTCACAATGTTGACATGTGAAATGCTGCTATGTGAAATGTTGACATTCTCTGGATGCTGATAATAGGATTTTTAATTACCTACCAGAAAATCCTGTTCTCGTAGTCCGTAGAGGATGCTGGGGTCCACATTAGTACCATGGGGTATAGACGGGTCGACTAGGAGCCATTGGCACTTTGAGAGTTTGAGAGTGTGGGCTGGCTCCTCCCTCTATGCCCCTCCTACTAGACTCAGTCTAGAAACTGTGCCCGAGGAGATGGACATCTTCGAGAGAAGGATTTTACACAGATAGTGGCGAGATTCACACCAGCTCACACACAAGGCATACCAAGCCAACTAGCTTGAAACATCAGCAAGGGCTGAACAATATTACTTACCAAGTAACGAAACAGTACTTACAAAGAACTAAGCAGTACTGAACTAAGTAACCACTGCAGGATCACGAAGCGCTGGGCGGGCGCCCAGCATCCTCTACGGACTACGAGAAAAGGATTTACCGGTAGGTAATTAAAATCCTATTTTCTTTTACGCCCTAGAGGATGCTGGGGTCCACATTAGTACCATGGGAATGTACCAAAGCTCCCAGAACGGGAGGGAGAGCGCGGAGGCTCCTGCAGAACTGATTGATCAAACTTAAGGTCCTCAGAGGCCAAAGTATCGAACTTGTAGAACTTTGCAAACATGTTCGACCAAGACCAAGTAGCCGCTCGGCAAAGCTGAAAAGCCGAGACACCCCGGGAAGCCGCCCAGGAAGAACCCACCTTACGAGTAGAGTGGGCCTTAACAGAGGTAGGACACGGCAATCCTGCCGTAGAATACGCATGCTCGATAGTAAACCTGATCCAGCGAGAGATCGTCTGCTTAGAAGCAGGACACCAAGTTTCTTGGGATCATACAGGACAGAGTCCGATTTTCTGTGACGAGCAGTCCTCTTCACATAGATTTTCAGAGCCCTTACAACATCCAAGGACTTTGATGAAATTGAGGAGTCAGTCGCAACTGGCACCACAGTAGGTTGGTTGATATGAAATGCCGACACAACCTTCGGAAGGACTGCGGAGGTGTCCGGAGCTCAGCTCTATCTTCATGGAAGATCAAGTATGGGCTTTTAAATGACAAAGCCCCCAACTCCGACACACGTCTAGCAGAAGCCAAGGCCAACAAAGTGACAGCCTTCCACGTGAGAAATTTGACCGCAACCTCCTGTAGAGGCTCAAACCAGTTCGACTGGAGGAACTGCAACACCACGTTAAGATCCCAGGGTGCCGTAGGCAGCATGAAGGGAGGCTGGATGTGCAGAACTCCCTTCAAAAAAGTCTGAACCTCAGGGAGGGCAGCCAACTGTTTCTGGAAGTAAATGGATAGGGCCGAAATCTGGACCTTTATGGGATCCCAACCTCAGGCCCATATCCACACCTGCTTGCAGGAAGAGGAGAAAACGTCCCGATTGAAACTGGCACCACAATAGGTTGGTTGATATTCCTGTTCCTGGGAACCCGCGGCAGCAGGATTCTTGGATTTTGGTCGACCTCCTCTAAAGAAGGTGTTGTTTTAGTAACCCAAAAGGACTGTGATGCAGCTGCAGAAAACGGTTTCTTCGTAGCAGATGCAGCTGAGGAGAGAAAAGGTGACTTGCCTGCTGTAGCCGTGGAGATCCACGCATCCAACACTTCCCCAAAGAGAGCCTGACCTGTGTAGGGTAGGGTCTCCACACCTCTCCTGGATTCTGCGTCGGCAGACCACTGGCGCAGCCACAGTCCTCGACGAGCTGAGACAAACATAGAAGATATTACTGCAGCCATTGAACCCAGGTCCTTCATGGATTCCACCATAAATCCTACAGAATCCTGAACGTTACGTAAAAATAATTCAACGTCACTTTTATCCATTGTATCCAAATCCTCAAGTAACGTGCCTGACCACTTTACTATGGCTTTGGAAATCCATGCACAGGCAATATTAGGACGTAGTATCGCCCCTGAAGCCGTGTATATGGATTGGAGCGTAGTATCAATTTTGCGATCAGCCGGCTCCTTTAAGGCGGTAGATCCTGGGACAGGTAAAACCACCTTTTTCGAGAGTCTGGATACAGACACGTCCACTATGGGTGGGTTTTCCCATTTTTTCCTATCCTCCTCAGGAAAGGGGAAAGCAACCAGAACCCTTCTAGGGATCTGGAATTTTTTCTCCGAGTTCTCCCACGCTTTCTCAAAAATAGCATTTAATTCTTTGGACGCAGAGAAGGTTAGCGAGGCTTTCTTATTATCAGTGAAGTAAGCCTACTCAACCTGCTCAGGTGTCGTATCAGCAATATTCAACACATCCCTGATAGCCTTTATCATCAACTGCACCCCTTTTGCAAGAGATGCAGCCCCCTTAGCACATCCCCATCACTGTCTGCCGTGTCAGAATCGGTATCTGTGTCATCTTGCATAATCTGGGCCAGAGCACGTTTGTGGGAACCAACAAAGGGGGGCCCTGAGGAAACAGAACCGGACCAAACTGCCATAAAGTTCTGTAAAACCTGAGTTGCAGATTCATTCTGTGCAACCCTAGTAGAAATCTGAGTTATCATAGATTTGATAGAGGATAACCATTCAGGCTCCCTTGCTGGTATCTGCACTAAAACAGTGCAATCCTGATTGCATGGAATGAGATCATCCTGAGAGGACATATCCTCTGCAGCATATGACATAGAGTCCCTGGACATAGCTAAATGGAGACCACAGAGACCACTTTCAATGGTATAGAGAGACCCCAACCAGCGCTGACTGTGCACCTTAATAGGTTACACAGTCTTTACACAGCCTCCCCCCTTCTACAACCCCCTGGTACCGTGAGAGATAGCTGGAGTTCCTCTGGAGGGACTGCACATCACTGACTGCATGCAGGAAAATAGCGCTGAACGCTGCTGGGTCCACTCTGAGGAGAAGCTCCACCCCCTTAATGGCGCTGTCTTCCCGCCCTTCTGGAGATTATACTGGCCTGAGGAATTGTGCTGGCAGCGATCCCGGGACCCTGACAGGCTTGAGAGGTCAGTGTAGGGTGTAGGCGCTGGCTCAGGGCGCCCCTATGTACCGCTGAGCCCCGGAGCGCAGTTAGTCCTGCGCTCCATACCCTGTTGTCGCCATTTTCACACCGGCTCCCCGCTTGCTAGGGTGGCCGGTGACTCACTCGCCACTGATCTTCTGGCTCTGTAAAGGTTGTTGACAGCAGCCTCCCTGTAAAATAATAAACTCTAAAAATCCTTTTGTCCTAGTCCGTAGAGGATGCTGGGGACTCCAAAAGGACAATGGGGTATAGATGGATCCGCAGGAGCTTGGGCACACTATAAAGACTTAAACTGGGTGTGAACTGGCTTCTCCCTCTATGCCCCTCCTCCAGACCTCAGTTAGAAAACTGTGCCCAGGAGAGACGGACATTTCGAGGAAAGAATTTATAATTTAAACACAGTGAGTGTAATACCAGCTCACACCACGAACATACCGCAAGACATGGCCTTCAACAGAATACCAGCCCACGGTATGAAAAACATACAGCCATATGCTGAGAGAATATGTAACACAACCTGTGTGCAACCTAACCAATAATAAGAAACCACATGCCATGGCATGAACAACGTCAGCGATAGCCTGACAGAGAAGAAACACCACAAAGTGCAACCAAAATCAATAACTGCAGACACAGTACGCACTGGGACGGGCGCCCAGCATCCTCTACGGACTAGGAGAAAAGGATTTACCGGTAGGTACTAAAATCCAATTTTCTCTTATGTCCTAGAGGATGCTGGGGACTCCGAAAGGACAATGGGGTCTATACCAAAGCTCCAGAACGGGCGGGAGAGTGCGGATGACTCTGCAGCACCGATTGAGCAAACATGAGGTCCCCATCAGACAGGGTATCAAACTTGTAGAGCTTAGCAAAGATGTTTGAAACCCGACCAAGTAGCCGCTTGGCAAAGTTAACCCGCCGAGACACCTCAGGCATCCGCCCAAGAAGAGCCCATCTACCTAGTAGAATGGGTCTCCCCCGACTTCGGTCACTGCAATCCAGCCGTAGAACTAGCACGCCGAATCGTAGCACAGATCCAGCAGTCTCCAAGAGAGAATTTTTAACACAACCTTTAATAAAGGTTCCAATCAGTGAGACACAAGAAACGCAACACCACGTCAAGATCCCACTGTGCCAAAGGGGGCAAAAATGGAGGTTGGATGTGCAGTACTCCTTTCACAAAAGTCCGACCTTCCGGAAAGGTGGCCAAATCTTTTTTTTTTTAAAGAAAATTAATAAGGCCAAAACTGCCCTGAAACGGAGCCTAACTTTAGGCCTGTATCCACACCTGCTTGCAAAGAATGGAGAAGAACGACTCAGCTGTAAGTCTTCCGTAGGAACCTTCTTAGGTACACACCAAGACACATATTTACGCCAAACACGGTGGTAAGGCTTCGCCGTTACTTCTTTTCTAGCCTGAAAAAGTGTAGAAATGACCTCACTGGGAATACCCATTCGGACTAGGATATGGCGTTCAACCGCCACGCCATCAAACGCAGCCGCGGTAAGTCCTAATACACGCCCGGATCTTGTTGTAACAGTTCCTCCTGTAGAGGAAGAGGCCAGGGATCTTCTAAGAATAAATCTTGAAGAACTGGATACCAAGCCCTCCTTGGCTAGACCGGAACAATGAGGAACGCCGGAACCTCTGTTCTTCTCACGTTTATCACCTTCAGCAGAGTGAAAGCGGAGAGGACACATAGACCGACTGAAAACACCCAAGGTGTCACGAGGGCGTCCACTGCTATAGCTTGAGTGTCCCTTGATTTGGAACCATATTCCTGAGGTCTCTCGTTGAGGCGAGACGCCAACATGCCGAATTGAGGCACTCCACAAAAACTTGTCACTTCTGTGAAACTTTTCGATGACGACAGTATTTCTCCCGGATGGAGAGCGCGTCTGCAGAGGAAAGCTATTTCTCTGTCGTTTACGTCCGGAACAAAGACTGCTAATATAACGTTTACCAGTCTTTCCACCCAGCGGAAAACTATTTCAGCTTCTGCCATTGCCGCTTTGCTCCTTGTTCCGCCCTAGCAACTTACTTACGCCACTGCTGTCAAGTCGTCCGACAGAATTAACACGGGCAGATCACGAAGAATATGTTCGTTTAAAACAGCTCTTAATTCAAGAAAGCTTATCGTAGACAAGCTTCGCAGCATGACCTTTTCTTCTGGAAATACTTCCCCTGCAAGGACTGCTCCCCAGCCTCGGAGATCTGCCTACATGGACACCAGGATCTAATCCTGGATCCAGAACCTTCGTCCCTCTAGTAGGTGAGAACTGAGCAGACACCCCAGGAGTGATATCCTGGCCATTAGAATTATATTCCGGTGTATGTGCAGGTGAGACCCGGACCACATTCCCAACAGGTCCCGTGAAAACCACTCTGGCATTCGACCTGCTCACCGAAAAGGCCTCCCACCCAACCTCTTTATCAACGGAACATATTGATGGAGTGGCACTGCAAATCTGATCCGACTCAGGATCCTCAGCTCTCTTTCGCAGGAAAACACAGAACCTAAACAGTTCAGTATCTACCCTGATACCACCTCCGACATCTGCGGCGTTGGGAACAACAGCCCTTCCCTGTGTTGAAGAACAGTCAGAGAGAAAGAACGATTTGCACCACTTGTTTCTTGACCTCACCTCAAGCAGGCAAACATCTCAGTCCAGAATAACAATGGCTCTTACTATTGAAAGAAAACCATCATACTACCATCACTCCAGTGAAATGTCAAAGACAATCCTGGCTATCCCTCCAGGTAATCTGAATGCATAGAACAACGCATATAAAAAAAACTTTTTTTTTTTTTTTTTTTTTTTTTTAAATATAACCGGGACAGTAGGACAAGGCCCTGAACCTGACGCACCTCTGGTATGGCGTCACGTACTACCTCCCCTTCCAGAGGGGAAACGGCAATATCCATTAGAAAATCAGTGAGGGGAAACATCTGTAACACCAGAATGTCCCCCTCTGGATTCTATAAGTAACTCACCGGTCCTAGTCCATTCCTGGACTAACTGAAAGTAGTAACTGAGTCCTCACTGGAGCGGGGTTCCGCTATATAGACTCTGCGACATCCTCTTCTGCGAACCTAACAAGGCTGCAGAACTCTTACCTTTTCACCTTCCACAGGCTGTACAGAAAGGGAAAAACAAGAACTGTATCTAACCGATTAAAATGACTGCATCCCACAAAAGAATGCGTCACCAACCGTTGTGAGGGAATCTAACTCCCGAAGTTAGACTTACCAGGAATATCCACCAAGATTGACTGAACTGAGGCATTCCCCCAAACAGCGGTACACCGTCCCAAGGAAAAACTCCAGTAACTCTCGGAGTCAGCCTCAGCATTCCCCCGGCCACACTACCTGTAAACGTACGGCAGCCTGTCGCAATGTTATAGAGAAGAACCAACATAAGGACTCCCTCATGTGCATGTAATGCAAATAAGCCCACAGCATAGAAATATAATATCACTTAGCTTTCCTGTATACGATCCTTTGAGACAGGGCCCCGTGTCGACCAGGCGTTGACTTTCACAGTATTCTATCCGTGGCGGGAAAAGAATAAACCTTCGGACTCCTGGAGAGGGTGCGAGTCACGGCCGACCTAGAGCTTTATCAACAGAGCGACCAGCACATGAGAAGGAATACTGTTACTTCAGTATTCATTATAAATCATAATATGAATATACATATTGAAATACACATATACACACATATCCTAAATATATATATAACATAAGCGGATTGTCCGGAGCCTTCGGGTCCCCAGTGACATTAATGTGTTCTGAACGTGTATGACCATGTACTGAAAAGCCCCAGTTGTGGATCTACCAGGAAACATAGTCGACAGAAAACCCTAGTATTCGTCGACAGCAGGGATTAGTAACCAGACAAAATTACATTGTTGTGACCACAAGGGGTCCGAGAAAAGTATACCTATACCAATATCAATCCCCCACAGAACTACCATGTCTGTGCTAAAGCTACCGGTCCATGGAACCTTACCATACACATACCTACAAATGTATATACACAGGTATAAGTCAGATACAGCATGTCCATTTACACCCGGTGATAACAGTTGGTGCCGACAGGGTCACCCACATACTACTGTGCCTCCCATATAGTATTTACTTTTCACAAGCATACCACTACCGACCTGTTGACTACTGTATCAAGTACCCACATGAGTCGGCGATGCCGACAGTGAACCCCATAGGTGTTTATGACAGAACACTCACGCCTGTCGACACAAGTGAACTAAAGTGGGTATATCTGACAGGGAGCACACAGAAAATACACACAAGAATGATTTCATGCTCATTTCTAAAGCAACTAGTGTTATATATGTACAACATAACACTAAAAGACTGTGCCCCCCTCCTGTTTGAGCTTTACACACTTCTTGGCGGGGACAGTGAGAAAATGGCGCTGACTCCTGTATGTGTGAGGGCTAAGCCCTGCCCCCATCGGCGCGCTTTAGCCCCGTTATATTATATATACAGGCCGGGGACCGTATATAGTGTATACTCACTATATACCACCTGAAAACTATTGCTGTTCAGGGCGTCCCCCCCCTGCGCCCAAGTAAACCGTTGGTGTGTGGGAGCACCGGCGCGCAGCGCACCCGCTGCTATGAAATGGTGGGGGTATCGTACGCAGCACCCGGGGGCCCGTAGTATGCACTTTTGCCAGCTAAACCAGCCCTCAGCAACTGCTGCCCAGGGCGCTCCCCCCCAGCGCCCTGCACCCTGTGAATGCCGCTGGTGTGTGGGAGCACGGAGCGCAGCACGACCACTGCTATGAACTGGCGGGGGTATCGTACGTGGTGCCCGGGGCCCGTAGTATGCTCTTTTACCAGTTAACCCAGACCTCAGTAACTGCTGCCCAGGGCGCTCCCCCCCAGCGCCCTGCACCCTATGAGTGCCGTTCGTGGTATGTGTGGGAGCACGGAGCGCAGCGCTACCGCTGCGCTTACCTCCGTTACTGAAGTCTTCTGCCATCTGATGTCTTCTGTACTTCTCATACTCCAGGCTTCTTTCTTCTGGCTTCTGTGAGGGGGGTGACGGCGCGGCTCCGGGAACAAGCAGCTAGGCGAACCAAGTGATCGAACCCTCTGGAGCTAATGGTGTCCACTAGCCTAAGAAGCAGAGCCCTTGAACTAAGAAGAAGTAGGTCTGACTTCTCTCCCCTCACTCCCACGATGCAGGGAGCCTGTAGCCAGCAGGTCTTCCTGAAAATAAAAAACTTAACATAAAGTCTTTTCTAGAGAAACTCAGGAGAGCTCCCCTAGTGAGTGTCCATTCACTCCTGGGCACAAAGTCTAACTGAGGTCTGGAGGAGGTGCATAGAGGGAGAAGCCAGTTCCCACCCAGTTTAAGTCTTTATAGTGTGCCCAAGCTCCTGCGGATCCGTCTATACCCCATTGTCCTTTTGGAGTCTCCAGCATCCTCTAGGACGTAAGAGAAATAAACTTTACTAAAGAAGCTCTGGAGAGCTCCCCTAGCTGTGACCGGCTCCTCCGGGCACATTTTCTAAACTGAGTCTGGTAGGAGGGGCATAGAGGGAGGAGCCAGCCCACACTCTCAAACTCTTAAAGTGCCAATGGCTCCTAGTGGACCCGTCTATACCCCATGGTACTAAATGGATCCCCAGTATCCTCTAAGACGTAAGAGAAACATTACAAAACAGTGAAACCTTCACTGATGCAACTGGAACTCGCAGTTTATTGAATGAAACAAAATGAAACAAAAATCATTGTGCCCTATCATAAATAGTACACACAAATACTCAGAGAACATACTGTACTGCATTCATACAAATAGTCAGTACATACTATACCACAATATACACAAATATTCAGAGTATTCTACATACCTCATTCATTCCAACATTTCAATGGATACTATTCATCACAGACTTAAAATTGTCTGACCTGCCGTTAAAGCTGCATTTCTCATAAGGTTCAATTACTTTCATTTCAAGAACTGGCGGTTCTTCAAAGTCATCAAATGGTGAATGCAGCATTGGAAGGCAAGAAAGCCACAATAAAGCACACGTTTACATGAACCTTGATGTCAATATGATCATTACACATTGGATGAAAATGATGTGCATTCAACACAACAAATATATGTGTTTTCTGTTATCTGTTATTTTAGTCTCACAATTTTATATTTGTGTCAGACAGCAGGCACAAAACTTGAGAATACCTACAACCTTTGCTTCATAATGCGAGAAAACCTAGGAATGCACATCGGTCTTCACATGATGAGATGGCTGACCTTTGGATCCCCTCCTACATAATTAACTTCTTACAAATACAAAACAGATACATATTTTTAAAGGCCGTCGAAAATTATATGTTGGTACTGAGCAGGTCAACACACCAGCGACAGGTGGATGATGAATAGTGTTCACTCTAGGAGTGAAAAGGAGCATGGCGTCGTACTCCGGGGGCATATGTGCGAGCGCGGCGAAACGGGGGGGGGGCACGCAAATTAGGGGGCGTGGCCACGCCCACGCCATTTTAGGGGGCGGTGCGGCCCACAGACGCTACTATAGAGAGCGTCTGTGGCTGGCGACGTCACTGTTGGGGGCGTGCCCAGCACCTCCGTCGGTGCTGGGCTTCCCCCAGCTCTCTCCCAATGCGTGAATGGATGCAGCGCGCATGCGCGCATGCGCACGGCATCTATACACGCCGGGAGGGCAGGAAGCGGGCGGCTGTTCTAGCAGGGCGCCGCAAAAGGGGCAGGGCGGGTTTTGCCTGCTAAAAAACGGGCAGGGCGCGGCGCCCTGCTAAAACAGCCTAGAGTGAACACTAATGAAGATCTACTGGAATACCATGTCAGTCCAGCTGCTCAACCCACAGACTTCAACTGTTACTGCTGCTACCATTTATGTTCCTCTTTTGGTGGTTTCTGCAGACAAAGACATAGGAGGGGATCAGTACTAAATGCCGCCGGTCGGAATCCCGGCGGTCGAAATACCGACGCCGGAATCCCGACCACACAATCCCGACAGGGGTGGCGAGCGGAACGCAGCCCCTTGCGGGCTCGCTTCGCTCGCCACGCTGCGGGCACGGTGCCTCGCTATGCTCGGCACACTATTATATTCTCCCTCTATGGGTGTCGTGGACACCCACGGAGGGAGAATATGTCGGGATTGTGGCGGTCGGGATTGTGGCGGTCGGGATTCCGGCGTCGGTATTTCGACCGCCGGGATTCCGGCCGGCGGCATCTTGACCGCATCCCCATAGGAGGTCCAGTTGAGATAAATGGTGGAGGACAGTTGTGAATGCAAGCAATTACTGATTCATGTTTGTTTGTTTATTTATTTGTTGCTTCTTTTTTTTTTTTTAGCAATACATTTTCTAAGGGCGGTATTCTATTAGCAGCGGTACTTTATCACTGCTAATAGGTTCGCCGGGGGGCTATCCTATTAGCCCTGATGCCGGCATCCTTTTTACCCAATGCTAGCACATATCGGGGATTATAATCCATGAATTGGGCCCGCTGGAGCCGAGATAACACATGGGGGTAAATTTACTAAAATGGGAGTTCTATTTAAGATGTGATGTTGCCCATAGCAACATCTCATCTTAAATAGAACTCCCATCTTAGTAAATTTACCCCATGGGATCAAGGACTTGTGTGTTTTCGAGTGATCGTAGGGCCAATTTCGGCCAATCAAAGCGGCATCTAATTGGTCATTAATCGCGAAATCCACACGTTTCAAAACGGCATTGGGGTTTATGGGATACCGCCCCATGGCTGAGATGTAATGAAGTTGAGTTCAGCGATCGTGCGGGATTCCAGACTTTTTATTTAAGGGGCAATCGTGTACAAGGCTAAACTATACCTTGGACATGACTTTAGAAAACGTCTAAGTTCAGCCAGCATCCCACAAGTCCGCCGAACTCGGACTTCATTACATCCCGCCCTATGTGTCTTGAGGGATGGGGAAAATGGTATCCGGTCAGATGGTCAACAATGTTAATGTCGACTCTCATTAGGTCAACCACTATTGATCGACATTGACATGGTCGACGTGAACTAATGGTCGACACATAAAAATGGTCGACACATGAACGGGTCGACATGCATTTTAAAAAACCTCTTTTTTGGAACTTTTTCCTACTTTACGATCCACGTGTACTACGATTGGGAACGGTAACCTTGCCCGAAGCATGGCGAGCGAAGTAAGCCATGCAAGGGGACGCGGTGCACTAATTGGGGTTCCCTGTCACTTTACGCAGAAAACGACACCAAAAAAGTTTAAAAAAACGCATGTCGACCTTTTCATGTGTCCCCCTTTTCATGTGTCGACCATTAGTCCATGTCGACCATGCCAATGTCGACCAATAGTGGTCGACCTTAACACTGTCGACCATTCATACCGGAACCGGGGAAAATGTGGGGATGACATAATAAAGTGTAGGTGTGACATTAGAGTAAAGTAATAAAGTGAAAGTTACAAAAGCATTCCCAGAAAGTTATCACACCTTCATTGACAAAAAATAACACAGGAGGTGGTATATTTTATCTGTATTACACTCGTCAGTTATACTTAGTATGTTAGGTGCTCTATGTAGTCAGGTGCCTGAGATATATTGTTTATCTGTTGTTTGGGAAAGGGAAATTGGGAGTTTTCCTCACCAATAAAAAGCCTGTGGAGGACATTGAGGGTTGGTGGAGGAAGGTGATGGAAGTGGAGAGTCAGGGTGTGAATAGCAGTTACAGAAGCAGAATCGCAACTGCCTCCTTAACTCATTATTTGGGTTTTACCTTCTGGCGCTTTTTTAAAGAATGTTCGGCTTCAAAGGATATTCTCCATTGAGAGAAAGTGCTTAGAAAACTATCAGGAGAATGATGTAATATATTGACTATGTGGCCGATTCAGAGACGGAAGCAGCCGCACGTCTGTACGCAGCGCCCGCATCCATCTGGTCTGCACACGCGAACCAGCTGCAGTGCGTGTGCGCGACCTTTCTCTTTGCGGCCGCATCCAGGAAGGATGCAGCCACATGGTGATTGACAGTGGTGGGCGTTCGGGGGGATAACATTTCAGCGTTGCGTTGGCTATGAGGCCGAAACGGGGGCGTGTTGGAATCATTTTCGGGGCGGCTGCATGACATCACGTGCAGCAGCTCTGATAGAAAAAATTGTGGCAGACCGCATGCCAATGCAGTCGGGTTGCGCAGGCAGGGGTCGACCTTAAATCGATGGATCCACAGTTAAATTACAGATGCATCGTGAGACGATGCCACACAAGCTGGGCGGCCTTGCGGGAAGCAAGATCTCCGTCTATCTCTGGATAACCCCCTATATGTTCATGTGATAAGTGGAGCAACTGGTTAATCCAGTGTTTCCAAAACTTTTTTGAGTCACGGCGCTCTAGAGCAGGGGTGGCTAACCAGTCAGAATCAAAGAGCCAAAAAATCTTGTTAGGCACGTCAAAGAGCCGACATCAAGCCACAGGTGCACATGCACAAATGGGGTGTGGCCTTGTGCCTGCTAGGCCACGCCTCTGGTATAATATACATTTAAAAAGCCAGATGCACATAAAATACATTTTTAAAGCCAGATCCAACATAAAATACATTTAAAAAGCCACTTCCACATACCCTACTGTGTCACTTCAGCCAGCTACCTCATGTGTCACTCCTGCTAGCACACTCCTACAGTATGTCACTATAGCCAGCTCCCCCATGAGTCACTCCTGCCAGGACCCTCATGTGTCACTACAGCCCCTCTGAAAATACACCTTGTGCCATTGCAGCAGCCCCTTATGTGTCCTCTGTTTGCCAGTGGGTGTCTCACCTCTGGTATCTGGCTCTCTCAGTTCTCAGTCTCCGTAGTGCTGCTGCCTCCTGTCTGGCTGGAGTGCAGCAGTTTCCGGATCTGTTGTGGTCACGTCACATGACTTCGAGTGTCGGGAGCCACATTTGACTAAAGAAAGAGCCACAGGTTGGCCACCGCTGCTCTGGAGTATCAGAATTTTTTCCTCAGAGAACACGTTTCTTAGGTTCTATGCCTTTGATACCTTCACCTCCCAGGATGCTTCCTTTGGACGCCAGATTCTCACATCCGCTAAGGCGCATCCCCTCCCTTGAGGAACTGCTTTAGGACATCCCAATGTTTTCCCTGTGGAAACCAATGTAACCTGCTGCAGAAAAGGAGAGTTATGGTAGACTTACCATTGTTAACCCTCTTTCTGCGAGGTACATTGGAAAGGACTAACCACTGTAGAGGGCGGGAATGAAATTGAGCATACTCTACCATGTCGAAGGCCGACACCATCAGGCCAAGTACTTGCATTGCCGATTGCATCAACACCTTGGGGCAACGAAGGAAGTATCTTATCCTGTCCTGAAGCTTCAGGACTTTGGGGGTCATTCCGAGTTGTTCGCTCGTTGCCGATTTTTGCTATACTGCGATTAGTTGCTTACTGCGCATGCGTAAGGTTCGCAGAGCGCATGCGCTTAGTTATTTTACACAAAAGTTAGGTATTTTACTCACGGCATAACGAAGCTTTTTCATCGCTGTGCTGATCGTAGTGTGATTGACAGGAAGTGGGTGTTTCTGGGCGGAAACTGGACATTTTATGGGAGTGTGCGGAAAAACGCAGGCGTTCGAGTTGCAAAACGCAGGAGTGGCTGGAGAAACGGGGGAGTGGTTGGGCAAACGCTGGGTGTGTTTGTGACGTCAAACCAGGAACGAAAAGGACTGAGCTGGTCGCAATGGCTGAGTAAGTCTGGAGCTACTCAGAAACTGCGGGGTAATCGTTACGAGAAAAGTAGCGAAGCTTTCGTTAGCAATTCTGCTATGCTAAGATACACTCCCAGTAGGCGGCTTAGCGTGTGCAATGCTGCTAAAAGCAGCTAGCGAGCGATCAACTCGGAATCACCCCCTTTGTCTGGATACAGGAACATTCTCTGACTGTGTGTCCAAGAGTGCCCCTAGGTGCACCCTGCTCTGAGCTGGGACCAGCGAGGACTTCTTCCAATTGATAATCCACCTATGGGCTTGCAGGAAGGTCACCGTCAGTTGCAGATGACTGAGGAGGACTTTGTGGGAATTTACCAGAATCAGCAGATCGTCCAAGTGTGGCAGGATTCTGACTCTCTGGTGATGGTGATGGGCCGTCATCACAGCCATGACCTTGGTGAAGATACAAGGAGCAGCAGCCAGTCCAAATGGCAGAGCCTGGAATTGGCAGTGAAGGTTGCCAATAGTAAACCGCAGGAACTGCTGATGCGACATGGCAATAAGAATATGCAGATATGCATCCTGTATATACAGGGATAACATATAGTCTCCGGGTTCCATAGCCAACAGAATTGAGCGCATTGTTTTCATATGAAACCTGGGCACTCTCACAAACTTGTTCAGAGATTTGAGGTTGAGTATAGGCCGGAAGGACCCATTGGGTTTCGGGACCAGAAACAGGGTCGAGTAGTAACCTCTGCCCCTCTGAGACTGAGGTACCGGCACAAAAACTACTGTACTCAGGAGAGAACTCACAACCGTTTGCAGAGCTTGTGCTTTTAACCGATCCGAAGTGAAAGCCATATTGCAGAACTGGCGAGGAAGAAGTCTTTTGAATGAGATAGCGTACCCGTGAGAGACAGCTTACAGTACTCATGTGTCTGTATGGGTCTGTAACCAGACTGGGCGAACTAGCGCTGCTACTATCAAAATTACACAAAGTGTCTTTTAACCAATGTCACTCTTCAATTGGTCATCCAAAGGCGTTTTCAATAAAGTACTACTTATTGGATGTACCTTACTCACTGACGTTCAGTGAGATTTACTCATATAAAGGTATCTTTTCTTAATCCGTTTAGAGTCAGCAGATTCTTATAACTTTATACAGAGGATATCTCAGAATGAAGATCAATAGTTTGTTCATTTGACCATCACCAAAAATTAGGATAAATAGATGCTGGTTGGATATACCTTACTCACCGACGCACAGTGAGATTTCCTCATATAAAGGTATCTTTTCCTATAGCATTAAGATCAACATCACAAGGGCATATGGTAATTAACTCACCATTTATCTGGGCCCTATGTTCATCTAAAGGTTTCTTTATAGCTGCACCGTCAGTCACTTCCAATAATACCATACAGTATTTCCTCTAAAGTATTAATAGTTGGAGTACTGGATTCTTCATAAAAAATATTTTTATTCATAAAACAAAACTGGCCAAGACATAAAATCCATTTAAAATATAGGGATTACATCACTCCACTCCATAAGGACCTCAAACATTAACCAATCGCCAATTAAGTCCCCAGAGAAAACAAAAAAAGGGGATTGGGTAAATCTTGAAGAAAAAAGATCTTACTCCCTATATGGATGGGGATGCAGACTCCCTGTATCTCGTAGCACCAATGCGTTTCGGAAATGTATCCTTCCTCAGGGTGTGGAGTGTGCAAGCCTGATACATACATTTATACCAGATACACCTAACCATGTGATTTCTAACCAATCACTGTGCAGCATTTCTATCCAGACAAAAAAAATCCACCTTATAACAATATTTCTCACACTATTTTCACCTTATGATGTTCCAACTTCGTACATTTACAACTCCCTTAATTCTCATATATGAAAAAAACATTATTTGTATCTATAATCCAAACATAAACATAATTGCGACATCCTAAAATGTGGACCGGCTCTGTACTTTCTTAATGTATTCAGCATTAGGATCCATTCCACATTTTCATTATAACATTCATTCCCAAAAAGTGTCCAATCATATGTCCTTTCCCAGAGTTCCTCTTGGTTTCCCCCGCAGATTATTGGTGAATAGAGGGCGCCAAACGGTTGTCTAGGAGACGGCTTGTGTTCCACAGCGATCCGGAAGTGGGGATAGAGCTCCTAGAGGTGGTCCCCTTTTCCTCCGTGAGTGACTTGCTTCGCTTCCGCTGTTTGCGGCGGGTCGCGTCCTGACGTCAGCCGTATTGTCGTCAGCCGGAAGTTGAAGCTAGATCACTTCCGCTTTTTCGTGGAACGCAAATAGGAAGTAGTTCTTCTATTCCTCTTATCGGTGGAACACAAATCCAGATGGTATTAGAGTTAGACCATTGGAATACTCGTGACACATTAGAACCAGGAAAAAGAGAAAAAAATTGTCATTTAGTGTTACATTTATGTTTAACACCAACACAGTATACCACATGTATTCCAAAAGAAAACATTTTTTTAAAGAGAGAAAAATTATTTTAAAGTGTTTATAAAAACCACTTGGTCTCAAAATCAGCATTGAGACCTCTAGGGGAGAGGGTTTTTAGATCATATATCGTTCTCATTTCCAATTGTGCTAATTTCATATCTTTATCATCTGTCCTCCAACTAGATCTAACCGTTTTTATACCACAAAAACTGACCAAATTATTGATGTTATACTGATGTTGGTTTTTAAAGTGTAAAGAAACATTGTGAGTTTCTAACCCTTTTTTTATATTTCTTACATGTTCCGCTAACCGTGTCTTTAACATACGTGAGGTCCTGCCCACATATTGAACATTACAAGAACATTCTAACAAATATATACAGTATTTAGAATTACAGGTGACAAAATCCCTAATTTCAGAAACCCTATTTGTTTGACATGACTTGTATTCAGTGATCTTACTGTTGTGGCTCTTACAAGTGCGGCACATGATACACGTTCCGCATCTGTAAACCCCTTGGAGGAATTAACAGACAAAGACTTCGGAATAGAAACCACACTTCTAACAACCGCATCCTTAAGGTTGCGTGCTTTTCTGTATACGAATTTTGGAGCCATAGAGACATATTTCTTCAATAACGGATCATGTTTTAAGATCCCCCAATGTTTAACTATTATTTTTTCCACTTGTTTATGTTGACTCGTATAGTTAGAAACAAATGGTATATCCTCACTACTATATTTACAGTTATTCTTCTTATTTGTGCCTTTCAAAGCACTTGAGCTGTCCATATTGAGGGCTCTCTTCGAGGCTTCACTAATGATGCCTTTTTTGTATCCTTTAGACAGAAACTGTTGTTCTAAAACACCTGCCTGGATTTCATACTGTTATCTCTGTGCAATTCCTACAAATTCTTTGAAATTGGCTGATCGGGATACTTTTCAGCCAATTTATATGATGATTGCTAGTGGATGCAATATAAGAGTTAGTCGGTGGGCCTAACATAATTACGTGTTTTTAATTTACCACCCTCTACATAAATGTTGAGGTCCAGGAAATTCACATACGAGTCACTAATATTAAAAGTAAGATGAATATTTCTATTGTTACTATTCAAATATGTGCAAAAGGAATCCAAAGATAACCGGTCTCCCCTCCATATAAACAAAATATCGTCTATATACCGATTCCATGACAGCAGGCTGGCGCCAAAGCCATGCCCTGTCCACACCTGAAGATCTTCCCAGTGGGCCATAAACAAATTGGCATAACTTGGCGCCAGTGGGCCATAAACAAATTGGCATAACTTGGCGCCAGCCTGGTGCCCATGGCAGTACCCGTAAGTTGTAAATAAAAACTATCCATGAACCAGAAACAATTATTATGCAAGATAAGTGATATCCCCTCTATAATGAAATTTTCTTTTCCTCTTACATCTCTGTTTTGTCTAGGAAAAATCGAGTGGACTCGATTTTTCCTAGACAAAACAGAGATGTTAGAGGAAAAAATTTCATTATAGAGGGGATATCACTTATCTTGCATAATAATTGTTTCTGGTTCATGGATAGTTTTTATTTACAACTTACGGGTACTGCCATGGGCACCAGGCTGGCGCCAAGTTATGCCAATTTGTTTATGGCCCACTGGGAAGATCTTCAGGTGTGGACAGGGCATGGCTTTGGCGCCAGCCTGCTGTCATGGCATCGGTATATAGACGATATTTTGTTTATATGGAGGGGAGACCGGTTATCTTTGGATTCCTTTTGCACATATTTGAATAGTAACAATAGAAATATTCATCTTACTTTTAATATTAGTGACTCGTATGTGAATTTCCTGGACCTCAACATTTATGTAGAGGGTGGTAAATTAAAAACACGTAATTATGTTAGGCCCACCGACTAACTCTTATATTGCATCCACTAGCAATCATCATATAAATTGGCTGAAAAGTATCCCGATCAGCCAATTTCAAAGAATTCGTAGGAATTGCACAGAGATAACAGAGTATGAAATCCAGGCAGGTGTTTTAGAACAGTTTCTGTCTAAAGGATACAAAAAAGGCATCATTAGTGAAGCCTCGAAGAGAGCCCTCAATATGGACAGCGCAAGTGCTTTGAAAGGCACAAATAAGAAGAATAACTGTAAATATAGTAGTGAGGATATACCATTTGTTTCTAACTATACGAGTCAACATAAACAGGCGGAAAAAATAATAGTTAAACATTGGGGGATTTTAAAACATGATCCGTTATTGAAGAAATATGTCTCTAAGGCTCCAAAATTCTTATACAGAAAAGCACGCAACCTTAAGGATGCGGTTGTTAGAAGTGTGGTTTCTATTCCGAAGTCTTTGTCTGTTAATTCCTCCAAGGGGTTTACAGATGCGGAACGTGTATCATGTGCCGCACTTGTAAGAGCCACAACAGTAAGATCACTGAATACAAGTCATGTCAAACAAATAGGGTTTCTGAAATTAGGGATTTTGTCACCTGTAATTCTAAATACTGTATATATTTGTTAGAATGATCTTGTAATGCTCAATATGTGGGCAGGACCTCACGTATGTTAAAGACATGGTTAGCGGAACATGTAATAAATATAAAAAAAGGGTTAGAAACTCACAATGTTTCTTTATACTTTAAAAACCAACATCAGTGTAACATCAATAATTTGGTCAGTTTTTGTGGTATAAAAATGGTTAGATCTAGTTGGAGGACAGATGATAAAGATATGAAATTAGCACAATCGGAAATGAGAACGATATATGATCTAAAAACCCTCTCCCCTAGAGGTCTCAATGCTGATTTTGAGACCAAGTGGTTTTTATAAACACTTTTTAAAAAAATGTTCTCTCTTTAAAAAAATGTTTTCTTTTGGAATACATGTGGTATACTGTGTTGATGTTAAACATAAATGTAACACTAAATGAAAAAAAAAATCTCTTTTTCCTGGTTCTAATGTGTCACGAGCATTCCAATGGTCTAACTCTAATACCATCTGGATTTGTGTTCCACTGATAAGAGGAATAGAAGAACTACTTCCTATTTGCGTTCCACGAAAAAGCGGAAGTGATCTAGCTTCAACTTCCGGCTGACGACAATACGGCTGACGTCAGGACGCGACCCGCCGCAAACAGCGGAAGCGAAGCAAGTCACTCACGGAGGAAAGGGGGAGCACCTCTAGAAGCTCTATCCCCACTTCCGGATCGCTGTGGAACACAAGCCGTCTCCTAGACAACCGTTTGGCGCCCTCTATCCACCAATAATCTGCTGGGGAAACCAAGAGGAACTCTGGGAAAGGACATATGATTGGACACTTTTTGGGAATGAATGTTATAATGAAAATGTGGAATGGATTCTAATGCTGAATACATTAAGAAAGTACAGAGCCGGTCCACATTTTAGGATGTCGCAATTATGTTTATTTTTGGATTATAGATACAAATAATGTTTTTTTCATATATGAGAATTAAGGGAGTTGTAAATGTACGAAGTAGGAACATCATAAGGTGAAAATAGTGTGAGAAATATTGTTATAAGGTGGATTTTTTTGTCTGGATAGAAATGCTGCACAGTGATTGGTTAGAAATCACATGGTTAGGTGTATCTGGTATAAATGTATGCATCAGGCTTGCACACTCCACACCCTGAGGAAGGATACATTTCCGAAACGCATTGGTGCTACGAGATACAGGGAGTCTGCATCCCCATCCATATAGGGAGTAAGATCTTTTTTCCTCAAGATTTACCCAATCCCCTTTTTTTGTTTTCTCTGGGGACTTAATTGGCGATTGGTTAATGTTTGAGGTCCTTATGGAGTGGAGTGATGTAATCCCTGATTTTTAATGGATTTTATGTCTTGGCCATTTTTGTTTTATGAATAAAAATATTTTTTATGAAGAATCCAGTACTCCAACTATTAATACTTTAGAGGAAATACTGTATGGTATTATTGGAAGTGACTGACGGTGCAGCTATAAAGAAACCTTTCGATGAACATAGGGCCCAGATAAATGGTGAGTTAATTACCATATGCCCTTGTGATGTTGATCTTAATGCTATAGGAAAAGATACCTTTATATGAGGAAATCTCACTGTGCGTCGGTGAGTAAGGTATATCCAACCAGCATCTATTTATCCTAATTTTTGGTGATGGTCAAATGAACAAACTATTGATCTTCATTCTGAGATATCCTCTGTATAAAGTTATAAGAATCTGCTGACTCTAAACGGCTTAAGAAAAGATACCTTTATATGAGTAAATCTCACTGATCGTCGGTGAGTAAGGTACATCCAATAAGTAGTACTTTTTTGAAAACACCTTTGGATGACCAATTGAAGAGTGACATCGGTTGAAAGATACTTTGAGTCGTTTTGATAGTAACAGCGCTGGTGGTCCACTCCCTTTTTTGTTGTTTCACTGTTGTTCAAGTGTTGGTACCCTTGAGAGTTGGCACCTCAGCTGCAGTTAGCTTAGGCGCAAAGGAACATCATTCTGTTGAGACTGTGCGAACTGTAGAGGTCAGCCTCCCACCCAGGCATGCAGCAGGCTTGTCATGTTTTGAAGCAGGCTGACGGGCTGCCCAGGACTGTTTTGCCTTGGGCTTGGTGGTTTTGGGAGCATGATATTGTCTCGGGTATGACTGACACTTTGCTCTCCCTTGAGGCCGTAATGAACGAAAAGTGGTACCTTTTGCCTTCTGTGCAGAAGGATTAATAGTAGGGAGAAAAGCTGTCTTAGCAGCTGCCAATTCAGACAAAATTTTATTTAGGTCTTCCCCAAATAAAATGTCCCCAGTGACGGGGAGTACCACTAAAGTCTTTTTGGAGTCCAGGTCCACTTTCCACGACCTCAACCACAGTATGCGGCGAGCCAGGACAGACGTAGATGACGCCTTGGCTGCCAATACACCCGCCTCAGAGGACGTCTCCTGAATGTAATAGCAGGCGTTGGTAATGTGAGACAGGTATTGTCTGGCATGGTCAGAAATATCCTCGGGCAGCTCTTCCTCTAACGCCTGAACCCATGCCTCAATACCTTTCGCTGGCCAAGATGCGGCAATAGTGGGTCTATGAACAGCACCTGTAAAGGAGAATATAGATTTCAGGCAACCCTCCACATGCTTATCTGTCGGTTCCTTCAGCGAGTTGACAGTGGTGACAGACAGTGTGGACGACACCGCAAGGTGGATGACATCAGAATCCACCAGCAGTGCAGTCTCCCATTCATTACACAACCCTGTAGGGAGAGGATAGCGAGCCAAGGCCCGTTTAGGCAGAGGGAATTTCTTCCCTGGATTAGACCAGGGTACCCGCCTGATGTCCACTAGATGATTAAAATGGGGGAAAACAGTTTTAACCACCTTCTGCTGTTTAAACTTATCAGTTTTCTTAGCCACGGTAGTGGAATCCTCCTGTGAATGGCAAATTGATTTCTCAAAATATTTAAAATGCCCGCTCTAATATATATTGTAAACGCCTGCACCTCTTATTGCCATATCCCATGAATGTGCGCTATACATCGCAAAACCCTGCATCCCATAAGAGAAAACAATACACCCACACATTATCTGAGTTCCAAAGCTCATTGATGTATATATTTGTTATTAAAAAGGATATGGATTCAATATATATTACAAAAGTACAGTATACCTATAGTTACATTGTTACACTCACAAGTAAGCAGTTAAAACATATAGTTACATACAGTTACATGCCATTACATACAGTTTCAGTTACATGCCAGCGACACAATTACCATTCCCTCCAATGCATCTTATGTCTCTCTCTCTTTGTAAATAAATACAGGAACTGATCTGGCAGCAAGTCCATCATCCTCTGAGACCAAAAAACTACTAAGCTCCTGTGTGATCAATGTGTTCTCTAGTTTCTGGGGGAGGGATTTACGATGAGTCACCAGTTCCTTTGTATATGCTAATCAGGTTCAGCCTTGAAGACATCCAAAGGGCTGGCCTGAGTTTCCTGTCAACAACCTGTTTGGAATATCTATTGTTCTAATAAAAGTGATTTTAGCTTTTATACATCAATCATAACTATTTGTTGCAATGTCCTACAACTTAATAACAAGTATCAAATTAATCTACACATTAAGCTGGTTGTTTTAATAGTAAATATGACAGGTCTATCTTGCTTCATTGAAATAATACACATACATGACATTACTTCATTACATAATTTTTAAATCATCATGATGTCTGGCGCTTGATATTATCATAATTATGTACTGTATGAAATAAGTGTCGAATCCATCTCTGTGGCATGTCCGTGTAAATGCGTGTGTTACCATATATTGCTGTGCTCGCTGCGCGTATTTGCAAGTATAGCGACTCATCATGTGTGTAGTTTGTATGTTCTCTTTATGTAATATTTTTGACTTCGACACTCCTCATAAGTGATTTGCAGGATATGCTTAAGAGCAACCCCCAAGGCAGGGACATCAATTTGCAAGGGAGAATCATCATCAGTAACACAGGATTCAGTGTCTGGCAAGCCCGTATGCTCCCCCTCCTCTTCAAACGAAACGTCAGAGAGGTTTGTAGATTGTGACGAGGAAGCAATCCGCTTAAATGGCGCAGGGGTACCAGAGTTACCTGGGGTAGATTTCTGTCTAACCAGAGACTGATTTAGTTGCTGAAGTTGGTTAGACAAATTTTCCGCCCAAGGCGGATTAACCATAGGGCCAATTTGTGGTAGTAATGGCACTGGTGGTCCCATAGGGGGCACTAGGCGTTCCACCAGAGTACCCAGCAGGGTTGTGAACACAGCCCAGGGTGGCTCCTGTGTCGGTGCAGGAGCTGTGGACTGACTGGGAGGTGCATGACAACTAATACGCAGACCATCATACAACTCTTACCCCGCTGGTAAATCCATGGAACATGCTCTGCATGAAGCAGGAGCTTCCACAGATTTACTGCCCTTTCTGTTAGACATTATGATATATATGCAATAACAGTGCTATTATAGCACGATTAAGCCAGACAAAACAATACCTGCGGATAAAATCTGGTATTACGTGACTGTAACACAGCAGAATATACTTAGTAGATAAATATTGTGCAATACTATATTACAAGACAAAGACACACCTAGCCCAGGGTACAGAATATAGTGACAGTTACATCTGGGAAACACTGAGAGTGAAACCACACAGCAGATACAGGCACACACAGTCACAGGCAATGCAGAAATTATCACAATAAAGCTGCACTGGATTAATATAGATAGACAGACAGACAGACAGACAGACAGACAGACAGACAGACAGACAGACAGACAGATAGATAGATAGATAGATAGATAGATAGATAGATAGATAGATAGATAGATAGATAGATAGATAGATAGATATATGTAATAGTTCCTTCCTATGTGACAGTGATACAGTGTTCTCAATTTACTTTAATAAGTCAGCACAAACTATCTGATGACTATGATAGTGCTTTTCTAGCAGTGGCATTAGAATTATATCACCCAAAAACTGCTAATTTTGCAGATACAATTACATAAGCTGACTGTACTGTACATAAATCAGTTGAGTGCTTATAAGTTATTTATGCTACGCTCAAGGTGCGTACACACTAGACTATATTTTAATTGATGTGGACGATAACGACACATCGTTACGATATTCGCCCAGTGTGTACGCACAATATCGTTAATGATGCACGCACCTGTGGGAAAAATAAGATTTTAAACCTACCGGTAAATCTTTTTCTCCTAGTCCGTAGAGGATGCTGGGGACTCCGTAAGGACCATGGGGTATAGACGGGCTCCACAGGAGACATGGGCACTCTAAGACTTTAGATGGGTGTGAACTGGCTTCTCCCTCTATGCCCTTCCTCCAGACCTCAGTTAAAGACCTGTGCCCAGAGGAGACGGACAGTACGAGGAAAGGATTTTTGTTAATCTAAGGGCGAGATACATACCAGCCCACACCATACACACCGTACAACATGGAATATACAAACCAGTTAACAGTATGAATAAAACAGCATCAGTCAGAAACTAATCACAACTGTAACATAACCTTTATGTAAGCAACAACTATATACAAGCCTTGCAGAAATTGTCCGCACTGGGACGGGCGCCCAGCATCCTCTACGGACTAGGAGAAAAATATTTACCGGTAGGTTTAAAATCTTATTTTCTCTTACGTCCTAGAGGATGCTGGGGACTCCGTAAGGACCATGGGGATTATACCAAAGCTCCAGACCGGGCGGGAGAGTGCGGATGACTCTGCAGCACCGATTGAGCAAACATGAG
The DNA here is from genome assembly GCF_028390025.1 of Pseudophryne corroboree. NCBI lineage: Eukaryota > Metazoa > Chordata > Amphibia > Anura > Myobatrachidae > Pseudophryne > Pseudophryne corroboree. The sequence continues at coordinate 459,225,341 of NC_086444.1, read as the reverse complement.
GTCCTCATCAGCCAGAGTATCAAACTTGTCGAATTTTGCAAAAGTGTTTGAACCCGACCAAGTAGCTGCTCGGCACAGCTGTAATGCCGAGACGCCTCGGGCAGCTACCCAAGAAGAGCCCACCTTCCTAGTGGAATGGGCCTTTACCGAATTTGGTAACGGCAATTCCGCCGTAGAATGAGCCTGCTGAATCGTGTTACAGATCCAGCAAGCAATCGTCTGCTTAGAAGCAGGTGCGCCAACCTTGTTGGCCGCATACAGGACAAACAGTGCCTCTGTTTTCCTAACTCGAGCCGTCCTGGCTACATAAATTTTTAAGGCGCTGACTACATCAAGGGACTTGGAATCCTCCAAGTCACCCGTAGCCACAGGCACCACAATAGGTTGGTTCATATGGAACGACGAAACCACCTTAGGTAGAAATTGAGGACTCTGCTCGATCCACATGGAAAATCAAATAGGGGCTCTTGTGAGACAAAGCCGCCAATTCGGACACCCGCCTCGCAGATGCCAAGGCCAACAACATGACCACTTTCCAAATGAGAAATTTTAACTCCACCGTTTGAAGAGGTTCAAACCAGTGTGATTTAAGGAACCGTAACACCACGTTAAGGTCCCACGGTGCCACTGGGGGCACAAAAGGAGGTTGCATGTGCAGCACTCCCTTTACAAAAGTCTGGACTTCTGGGAGAGAAGCCAATTCCTTCTGAAAGAATATAGATAAGGCCGAAATCTGCACCTTAATGGATCCTAACTTAAGGCGCATATCCACTCCTGTCTGTAGAAAGTGGAGAAAACGGCCCAGCTGAAAATCCTCCGTAGGAGCATGCTTGGCCTCACACCAAGAAATATATTTCCTCCAAATACGGTGATAATGCTTCGCCGTTACCTCCTTCCTAGCTTTGATTAGAGTAGGGATGACTTCCCCCGGAATACCTTTTCTAGCAAGGATTTGGTGTTCAACCGCCATGCCGTCAAACGTAACCGTGGTAAGTCTTGGAACACACAGGGCCCCTGTTGCAACAGGTCCTTCCTGGGAGGAAGAGGCCACGGATCTTCCGCGATCATTTCCTGAAGATCTGAATACCAGGCCCTTCGAGGCCAATCTGGAACAATGAGTATTGTCTGCACTCTTGTTCGTCTTATGATTCTCAATATTTTTGATATGAGTGGAAGTGGAGGGAACACATAGTCCGACTGAAACACCCACGGTGTCACTAGTGCGTCCACCGCCACTGCCTGAGGGTCCCTTGACCTGGAACAATACATCCAAAGTTTTTGTTGAGGCGTGACGCCATCATGTCTATTTGAGGAAGTCCCCAACGACTTGTTATCTCTGCAAAGACCTCTTGATGAAGTCCCCACTCTCCTGGATGGAGATCGTGTCTGCTGAGGAAGTCTGCTTCCCAGTTGTCCACTCCCGGAATGAAGACAGCTGACAGAGCGCTTACATGATTTTCCGCCCAGCGAAGAATCCTGGTGGCTTCTGCCATTGCTGCTCTGCTCCTTGTCCCACCCTGGCGGTTTACATGCGCCACGGTTGGGACATTGTCTGATTGGATCAGAACGTGTAGGTTGCGAAGAAAACTCTCTGCCTGTTGCAGGCTGTTGTATATGGCCCTTAATTCCAGCACATTGATGTGTAGACAAGCCTCCTGGCTTGACCATATTCCCTGAAAATTTCTTCCTTGTGTGACAGCTCCCCATCCTCGGAGGCTCGCGTCCGTGGTCACAAGAACCCAATCTTGAATGCCGAACCTGCGACCCTCTAGAAGGTGAGCACTCTGGAGCCACCACAGGAGAGAGACCCTGGCCTTGGGGGACAGGCTTATCCTCTGATGTATCTGTAGATGGGACCATGACCATATGTCCAGAAGGTCCCACTGAAAAGTTCTTGCATGGAACCTGCCGAACAGAATGGCCTCGTAGGCCGCCACCATCTTTCCCAGTACTGGAGTGCATTGATGAACTGACACTCTTTTTGGTTTCAGCAGGTCCTTGACCATGCTCTGGAGTTTCTGGGCTTTTTCCATTGGGAGAAAACCCCTCTTTTTTTCCGTGTCCAGAACCATGCCCAAAAATGACAGCCGAGTCGTCGGAACCAACTGCGACTTTGGTAGATTTAGAATCCAGCCGTGTTGTTGTAGTACTCTCTTTAGTACCTGATCTCTCGATCTTGCCTTTATCAGGAGATCGTCCAAGTATGGGATAATTGTGACCCCCTGCTTGCGCAGGAGCACCATCATTTCCGCCATCACCTTGGTGAAAATTCTCGGTTCCGTGGAAAGCCCAAACGGCAACGTCTGAAACTGGTAATGACAGTCCTGTACATCGAATCTCAGGTACGCCTGATGAGGAGGATATATGGGAACATGAAGGTAAGCATCCTTTATGTCTAGCGACACCATAAAATCCCCCCCTTCGAGGCTGGAGATCACTGCCCGGAGAGATTCCATCTTGAATTTGAACCTTTTTAAATATAGGTTTAGGGATTTTAGATTCAGGATTGGTCTGACCGAGCCATCCGGCTTCGGGACCACAAATAGGGTTGAATCTAACCCTTTTCCCTGTTGTCCTAGGGGAACCTTGATAATCACCTGCTGTTGACACAGCTTTTGTATGGCAGCTGAAACTATTTCCCTCTCTGGGGGAGAAGCTGGTAAGGCCGATTTGAAAAATCGTTGTGGAGGCACATCTTCGAACTCCAGTTTGTAGCCTTGGGATACAATTTCGATCACCCAAGGATCCAAATCCGACTGAACCCAGACCTGGCTGAAGAGACGAAGACGTGCCCCCACCGGTGCGGACTCCCCCAGCGGTGCCCCAGCGTTATGCGGTGGATTTTGTAGAGGCCGGGGAGGATTTTTGTTCCTGGAAACTAGCTGTAGCTGGTGTTCTTTTCCCTCTACCTCTACCTCTGGCGAGGAAAGAAGAGCCCCGACCCATTCTGAACTTATGCGACCGAAAGGACAACATCTGGTATTGAAGTGTTTTCTTTTGCTGTGGGGGAACATAAGGCAAAAAAGAAGACTTACCCGCGGTAGATGTGGAAACCAGGTCCGCGAGGCCCTCCCCAAATAAAACTTCACCCTTGTAAGGCAAGGCCTCCATAAGTCTCTTTGAATCGGCATCACTCATCCATTGACGGGTCCACAGGGACCTTCTAGCAGAAACTGCCATGGCATTGGCTCTTGAACCCAACAGCCCAATATCTCGCGCAGCCTCTCTCATATAACAGTGCGTCCTTAATGTGACCCAAGATCAACAAAATACTATCCTTATCTAAGGTGTCAATGTCCGATGACAAGTTATCTACCCACGCTGCAATTGCGCTACCAACCCATGCCGACGCTACTGCAGGCCTGAGTAGGGCTCCCGTATGCGCGTAAATTGATTTTAAGGTAGTTTCCTGCCTGCGATCCGCAGGATCATTTAGGGCCGCCGTGTCCGGGGACGGTAGCGCCACCTTTTTTGATAAGCGCGTTAAGGCTCATGAAATGGGGGTTCCTTTTCCTTAAACATGCAGACCCTCGTGTTAGGGACAGAAGGGTCCTCTGTGATATGTAAAACATCTTTTATTGCAATAATCATATATTGAATACTCTTGGCCACTCTTGGGTGTAACCTCGCATCATCATAGTCGACACTGGAGTCAGAATCCGTGTCGGTATCAGTGTCTGCTACCTGGGAAAAGGGACGTTTATAGGACCCTGAAGGGTCTTGTGACACAGTCAAAGCCATGGATTGACTCCCTGCTTTGTCCTTGGACTCTGCTTTGTCCAATCTCTTATGTAACAAAGTCACATTAGCATTTAACACATTCCACATGTCCAACCAATCAGGTGTCGGCTATGCCGACGGAGACACCACCACCATCTGCTCTGCATCCTCCCTAGACGAGCCTTCCGCTTCAGACATGTCGACACACACGTTCTGACACCCCCACACACACTGGGATATATGAATATGGGGACAGTCCTCCAATAAGGCCCTTTGGAGAGACAGAGAGAGAGTATGCCAGCACACCCCCAGCGCCACTAGACACTGAAAACACAGTCCCAGCCTATACAGCGCTTTTTATATATATATATATATATATATATATATGATTTGCGCCAAGTAAATTGCCCCCCCTCATTTTTTGTCCCGTTACTTGGTTCAGCAGGGGAGAGTCCGGGAGCAGCTTCTCTGCAGCATGCTGTGGAGAAAATGGCGCTGGTTAGTGCTGGAGGATCAAGCCCCGCCCCCTCGACGGCGGGCTTCGGTCCCACTCACTTTTTTTTATACTGGCGGGGGTTTTATAATATACTGCCACCGCAGTATCTAACAATGGTGCCAGTGTTATTTGAAGTAATTATTGCTGCCCAGGGCGCCCCCCCTGCACCCTGCACCCTTGCTGTGCCTGTGTGTGTGTGGGAGCAATGGCGCGCAGCGCGACCGCTGCGCGGTACCTCTCTGAAGAACTGAAGTCTTCTGCCGCCTTTGTTGTCTTCTTACTTCTTATACTTACCCGGCTTCTATCTTCCGGGTCTGTGAGGAGGACGGCGGCGCGGCTCCGGGACGAACAGCGAGGACGACACCTGTGTTCCGACCCTCTGGAGCTAATGGTGTCCAGTAGCCTAAGAAGCAGAGACTATCAGTAAAGTAGGTCTGCTTCTCTCCCCTCAGTCCCACGAAGCAGGGAGCCTGTTGCCAGCAGTGCTCCCTGAAAATAAAAAACCTAACAAAAGTCTTTTCAGAGAAACTCAGTAGAGCTCCCCTGCATTGCATCCAGTCTCCTCTGGGCACAGGATCTAACTGAGGTCTGGAGGAGGGGCATAGAGGGAGGAGCCAGTTCACACCCATCTAAAGTCTTAGAGTGCCCATGTCTCCTGCGGAGCCCGTCTATACCCCATGGTCCTTACGGAGTCCCCAGCATCCTCTAGGACGTAAGAGAAATATTGCCTATTGTTTGAACATGCGAGTCAATCTGACTATATCGTCAGAAAATGCATGTTCTGGGTTGTGACAGGATGACGTCAGTGAACGATATCGTTAGCGATATCGTCCGATGTGTATGCACTATGAAGGTAATTCAGACCTGATAGTTCCTCTGCGACTTTGCAGAGGTTTGCAATCAGAAAGCCACAGCGCAGACAGAGTGAAAACCCACCCTGTGCAAGTCTGCGTACACCTTGTGAAAATCCCTGCGAATGCCAGTCAGGTGCAAATCCGTTTGCAACTCACTCACCATCGAATGATTTTTCCAGTCTGTGCATAGCCCAGGACCTACTCCTACAGTGCGACAGAACAAGGCTGATAGGGGCTGAAGCTGCTGTCACACTCCCTCCCTGAAAACGCTTGAGAACGCCTGCGTTTTTCCTGACACTCCCAGAAAACGGGCAGTTATCACCCCCAAACGTCGGCTTCCTGTCAATCAACTTGCATATTCCTTGCGATCAAAAAAAGACGCTGGATTTACTTGAAGTTTGGCCGCACGCGTGCGAGCTATGACTCGTACGCATGCGCAGTCAATGGATAATCGGGCGCCTTTCGAATTTGCACAACAGCGACCAGTTTTTAATCAGGCCCTATGTCATTTGCCCGGGAGTTGAAGGGCAAATTCTGACGATATCACTCATGCAGCATATCATCTAGTGTGTACCCGGCATAAATCATTAAAATAAATACACTATGTGTAAATAAAACTGATGCAAAAAAAAATTGAAGTTCACTTTGAGTAGATGATTGTGAAAGGATGGAATTAGAGGTTTTTCTGAATAGTGACTTGCCAAAATATAATTTGCTAAATCAATAACACTTACATGTTAAAGAAGAAAATGCTTCTTACAAGTGGTAAGTAATATGCAACATTCTCCGTTGCTATCCTGTGCATACAAATACATTAACTAAGCATTCTGAAAAAAATATATTAAAAAACAAAGATAACAGAAAAAAGGATGGTATATGAAAAATATATTTTAAAATATCCTTTTACAAGATTTCAGTACACAACAAAAGGATGCCGCAAAAGATATACTAAAGGAAACCAATTCAGATATTTTGAATGATGTAACATAGCAACCAAACAATACATACACAAATAAGTAAAAGCTGCCAAGGATCTAATGACTGTAAATGGCAACATGAATACTAAATTCCTGAGAAATACTGAAGCAAAATATGGTTTCAGAAAAGCTAACACAAGAATAAAAATGGACGACTTCTTTCAGATAATCAGTTTATCGATCTATAGATTACAGACACATTTTACAAGTAAATAGTAAAACAAGTACCCAGAGCCAGCGCCATCACCAGGCAAACCTAGGCATATGCTTTGGTCACCACGGTGTAGAGCAGGGGTGGGCAATTATTTCAGCTGGGGGGCCGCTTAACACTTCCAGTGAATAGTCGAGGGCCACACACCAAATATCTTGTAAAATCGGGTCTGTACTGTGCAGGCGCGTCGGTATGCAAAGTGCAGACGCGTCGGGCAGCGACGGGATGGTACGAACAAAGCGATCGCACAGTGATTGACAGGAAGAGGACATTTGTGGGTGGCAATTGGCCGTTTTAGAGGAGTGTCCGGAAAAATGAAGGAGGGACCAAGCGTTTGGAGGGAGGGTTTCTGACGTCAGCTCCGGTCCTGATCATCGCACTGGAAGAGTAAGTCCTGGGCTGTGCAGTTCTCTGCAGATGCGATCGCACCCCTGCACAGCGATTACCCCGTCCTCCTGTAGGCGGCGACTACCTGATCGCAGCAGTGCAAAAATTGCCTGCTAGCGATCAGGTCTGAATTAGGCCCATAGTTATGTATATAACTATAAAAACATAGTATATATATATATATATATATATATATATATATAAAACATACACCACAATATACATTACATACATAGTTTTTTAGGGTGTAGTACGGGGGACCGACTGTCTCCTGACCGCCGGCAGCATACCGACGCCGGGATCCCGGCGGGGAGGGGCGAGTGCAGCAAGCCCTTTGCGGGCTCGGTGACGACCTGTGGTCGCCACAGGTTCTATTCCCACTCTATGGGTGTCGTGGACACCCACGAGTGGAAATAGTCCCTGTTGGTCGGCATGCCGACCATCAGGATAGTGAGCCGTCGGGCTCACCGAGGAGGTCATGTGACTGTCGGTCAGCTGACCGGCGGTCACATGAAGACCACCCAGTTTTTTACAGGCAAATACAAAATGTCTAAAAAACACATATTAGAAATAAATAAATAAAAAATAGTGCTGAAAACAAACAGCATCCTGTGTAATGCTGGTATTCACAGCTCTGTCTCTCCCTGGGCACAGTTACTAGCTCCCCCCCCCCAGACCCATGTAGCAGTCTCCACTTTCCCCCCCCCCCCCCGACCCATATAGAAGTCCGTCCCCTCTTCACCCCCCTCCCCTAAACCCGTATAGCAGTCCCTAATCTCCCTCCACCCCCCCCCCCCCCCCCGAACCAATAAAGCAGTCTTTTAAATTTGGCCACAGATCCCTTTACCTTTTTTACACAGTGGCAGATCCGCTGCCGAGATGATCCGCTGCTCGCTGCCTGCTGCCAGATTCCCGCTGCCCGCACCGAGTCGCTGCAGATATGGATGCTGCCCACTCCCGCCATGGCCCCGCCCCCCGTGCCGCCCAGCGACTGACGTCACAGTGGAAATCCCGGTCAGCAGACCCTGTGACGTGACCGGGATTTCCTCTGCGGCGCCGCGTCTGGGAGTTATGTAGCGCAATGACAAGCGGCTCATCCAGTCGGGCCGCTTGTCATTGCACACTGGTGTGAGACACCCCTAGTGTAGAGGGTCCTTAAAAGACTAAATGATACCCCTTTTCCACCTAAATCCCGGGTATGACCTGGGTCCTGAACACGGTTCCTACCCGGGACAGACAATGTTTACACCGTCGCCTTGATCAGAGTTATTCCCAGGTTGACCCCTTTCACACTACACCTGTGTGCAGTGTGTTTCTGTTTTACCGGTGCGTGGAAATGATTTCCAAGTGCCAGTGAATTGGCACACCCCATGCTTATAAGGGTATCTGGATCAAATGACCCAGGTCACTCGTTTACACTAACCCATTATTCAAGTCCTTCCTGAGTCGATCCCTGCTCACTCCACTTTTTGGATTCCCAGGTTTATTATTTTTTGGAGACTCCTTTCCACTGAGCAGCGAAATAGGTTATCTGGCAATAACCCGGGTTATTACGGCAGTGGAAAAGGCGTATATGAGTCATAGCCAGAATTTTGTGGGCCCCATAGAAACATTTTGAAGTGGCACCTGTCCTAAGTCACATTATGTCACACTGTAGGGCTGCCAGTTCATATAATGCCACTTAGTGCCCCAGGTCATATTATGTAACATTATAATGCCCTCCAGTTAATTTGAAACCACATTACAATGAACAGGTCCAAGGGGGAAAACTAGATATATTGCATACAACAAGGAAAAATAAGATTTTACTTACCGATAAATCTATTTCTCGGAGTCCGTAGTGGATGCTGGGGTTCCTGAAAGGACCATGGGGAATAGCGGCTCCGCAGGAGACAGGGCACAAAAAGTAAAGCTTTTCCGATCAGGTGGTGTGCACTGGCTCCTCCCCCTATGACCCTCCTCCAGACTCCAGTTAGGTACTGTGCCCGGACGAGCGTACACAATAAGGGAGGATTTTGAATCCCGGGTAAGACTCATACCAGCCACACCAATCACACCGTACAACTTGTGATCTAAACCCAGTTAACAGTATGATAACAGCGGAGCCTCTGAAAGATGGCTTCCTTCAACAATAACCCGAATTAGTTAACAATAACTATGTACAATTTATGCAGATAATCCGCACTTGGGATGGGCGCCCAGCATCCACTACGGACTCCGAGAAATAGATTTATCGGTAAGTAAAATCTTATTTTCTCTATCGTCCTAGTGGATGCTGGGGTTCCTGAAAGGACCATGGGGATTATACCAAAGCTCCCAAACGGGCGGGAGAGTGCGGATGACTCTGCAGCACCGAATGAGAGAACTCCAGGTCCTCCTTAGCCAGAGTATCAAATTTGTAAAATTTTACAAACGTGTTCTCCCCTGACCACGTAGCTGCTCGGCAAAGTTGTAATGCCGAGACCCCTCGGGCAGCCGCCCAAGATGAGCCCACCTTCCTTGTGGAGTGGGCCTTTACAGATTTAGGCTGTGGCAAGCCTGCCACAGAATGTGCAAGTTGGATTGTGCTACAGATCCAACGAGCAATCGTCTGCTTAGACGCAGGAGCACCCATCTTGTTGGGTGCATACAATATAAACAACGAGTCAGATTTTCTGACTCCAGCTGTCCTTGCAATATATATTTTTAATGCTCTGACAACGTCCAGTAACTTGGAGTCCTCCAAGTCACTTGTAGCCGCAGGCACTACAATAGGCTGGTTCAGATGAAATGCTGACACCACCTTAGGGAGAAAATGCGGACGAGTCCGCAGTTCTGCCCTGTCCGAATGGAAAATCAGATATGGGCTTTTGTAAGATAAAGCTGCCAATTCTGACACTCTCCTGGCAGAAGCCAGGGCTAGAAGCATGGTCACTTTCCATGTGAGATATTTCAAATCCACCTTTTTTAGTGGTTCAAACCAATGAGATTTTAGGAAGTCCAAAACCACATTTAGATCCCACGGTGCCACTGGAGGCACCACAGGAGGCTGTATATGCAGCACTCCCTTAACAAAGGTCTGGACTTCAGGGACTGAAGCCAATTCTTTTTGAAAGAAAATCGACAGGGCCGAAATTTGAACCTTAATAGATCCCAATTTGAGACCCATTGACAATCCTGATTGCAGGAAATGTAGGAATCGACCCAGTTGAAATTCCTCCGTCGGAGCACTCCGATCTTCGCACCACGCAACATATTTTCGCCAAATTCGGTGATAATGTTGCACGGTTACTTCCTTCCTTGCTTTAATCAAAGTAGGAATGACTTCTTCCGGCATGCCTCTTTCCTTTAGGATCCGGCGTTCAACCGCCATGCCGTCAAACGCAGCCGCGGTAAGTCTTGAAACAGACAGGGACCCTGCTGAAGCAAGTCCCTCCTTAGAGGTAGAGGCCACGGATCCTCCGTGATCATCTCTTGAAGTTCCGGGTACCAAGTCCTCCTTGGCCAATCCGGAACCACTAGTATCGTTCTTACGCCTCTTTGCCGTATAATTCTCAATACTTTTGGTATGAGAGGCAGAGGAGGAAACACATACACCGACTGGTACACCCAAGGCGTTACCAGCGCGTCCACAGCTATTGCCTGCGGATCTCTTGACCTGGCGCAATACCTGTCCAGTTTTTTGTTGAGGCGAGACGCCATCATGTCCACCATTGGTCTTTCCCAACGGGTTACCAGCATGTGGAAGACTTCTGGATGAAGTCCCCACTCTCCCGGGTGAAGATCGTGTCTGCTGAGGAAGTCTGCTTCCCAGTTGTCCACTCCCGGGATGAACACTGCTGACAGTGCTATCACATGATTCTCTGCCCAGCGAAGAATCCTTGCAGCTTCTGCCATTGCCCTCCTGCTTCTTGTGCCGCCCTGTCTGTTCACATGGGCGACTGCCGTGATGTTGTCCGACTGGATCAATACCGGTTTTCCCTGAAGCAGAGGTTCTGCCTGGTTTAGAGCATTGTATATTGCTCTTAGTTCCAGAATGTTTATGTGAAGAGACGTTTCCAGGCTCGTCCATACTCCCTGGAAGTTTCTTCCTTGTGTGACTGCTCCCCAGCCTCTCAGGCTGGCGTCCGTGGTCACCAGGATCCAATCCTGTATGCCGAATCTGCGGCCCTCCAATAGATGAGCACTCTGCAACCACCACAGAAGAGACACCCTTGTCCTTGGAGACAGGGTTATCCGTAGGTGCATCTGAAGATGCGACCCTGACCATTTGTCCAACAGATCCCTTTGGAAAATTCTTGCGTGGAATCTGCCGAATGGAATCGCTTCGTAAGAAGCCACCATTTTTCCCAGGACTCTTGTGCATTGATGTACAGACACCTTTCCTGGTTTTAGGAGGTTCCTGACAAGCTCGGATAACTCCTTGGCTTTTTCCTCCGGGAGAAAAACCTTTTTCTGAACCGTGTCCAGAATCATCCCTAGGAACAGCAGACGAGTTGTCGGCATTAACTGGGATTTTGGAATATTCAGAATCCACCCGTGCTGTTTTAGCACTTCTTGAGACAGTGCTAATCCCATCTCTAGCTGTTCTCTGGACCTCGCCCTTATTAGGAGATCGTCCAAGTATGGGATAATTAATACGCCTTTTCTTCGAAGAAGAATCATCATCTCGGCCATTACCTTTGTAAAGATCCGAGGTGCCGTGGACAATCCGAACGGCAGCGTCTGAAACTGATAGTGACAGTTTTGTACAACGAACCTGAGGTACCCCTGGTGTGAGGGGTAAATTGGAACGTGGAGATACGCATCCTTGATGTCCAAGGATACCATAAAGTCCCCCTCTTCCAGGTTCGCTATCACTGCTCTGAGTGACTCCATTTTGAACTTGAACTTCTTTATGTACAGGTTCAAGGACTTCAGATTTAGAATAGGCCTTACCGAGCCATCCGGCTTCGGTACCACAAAAAGAGTGGAATAATACCCCTTCCCTTGTTGCAGAAGAGGTACCTTGACTATCACCTGCTGAGAGTACAGCTTGTGAATGGCTTCCAACACCGTCTCCCTTTCGGAGGGGGACGTTGGTAAAGCAGACCTCAGGAAACGGCGAGGTGGATCTGTCTCTAATTCCAACCTGTATCCCTGAGATATTATCTGCAGGATCCAGGGATCTACTTGCGAGTGAGCCCACTGCGCGCTGTAATTTTTGAGACGACCGCCCACCGTCCCCGAGTCCGCTTGAGAAGCCCCAGCGTCATGCTGAGGCTTTTGTAGAAGCCGGGGAGGGCTTCTGATCCTGGGAAGGAGCTGCGTGTTGCTGTCTCTTCCCTCGACCTTTGCCTCGTGGCAAATATGAATAGCCCTTTGCTCTCTTATTTTTAAAGGAACGAAAGGGCTGCGGTTGAAAAGTCGGTGCCTTTTTCTGTTGGGGAGTGACTTGAGGTAGAAAGGTGGATTTCCCGGCTGTAGCCGTGGCCACCAAATCTGATAGACCGACTCCAAATAACTCCTCCCCCTTATACGGCAAAACTTCCATATGCCGTTTTGAATCCGCATCGCCTGTCCACTGTCGCGTCCATAAAGCTCTTCTGGCCGAAATGGACATAGCACTTACCCGTGATGCCAGTGTGCATATATCCCTCTGTGCATCACGCATATAAAGAAATGCATCCTTTATTTGTTCTAACGACAGTAAAATATTGTCCCTGTCCAGGGTATCAATATTTTCAATCAGGGATTCTGACCAAACTACCCCCGCACTGCCCATCCAGGCAGTTGCTACAGCTGGTCGTAGTATAACACCTGCATGTGTGTATATACTTTTTTGGATATTTTCCATCCTCCTATCTGATGGATCTTTAAGTGCGGCCGTCTCAGGAGAGGGTAACGCCACTTGTTTAGATAAGCGTGTTAGCGCCTTGTCCACCCTAGGAGGTGTTTCCCAGCGCTCCCTAACCTCTGGCGGGAAAGGGTATAATGCCAATAATTTCTTTGAAATTATCAGCTTTTTATCAGGGGCAACCCACGCTTCATTACACACGTCATTTAGTTCTTCTGATTCAGGAAAAACTATAGGTAGTTTTTTCATACCCCACATAATACCCTGTTTAGTGGTACCTGTAGTATCAGCTAAATGTAACGCCTCCTTCATTGCCAAAATCATATAACGTGTGGCCCTACTGGAAAATACGGTTGATTCGTCACCGTCACCACTGGAGTCATCGCCTGTGTCTGGGTCTGTGTCGACCGACTGAGGCAAAGGGCGTTTCACAGCCCCTGACGGTGTTTGAGTCGCCTGGACAGGCACTAATTGATTGTCCGGCCGTCTCATGTCGTCAAACGACTGCTTTAGCGTGTTGACACTATCCCGTAGTTCCATAAATAAAGGCATCCATTCTGGTGTCGACCCCCTAGGAGGTGACATCCCCATATTTGGCAATTGCTCCGCCTCCACACCAATATCGTCCTCATACATGTCGACACACACGTACCGACACACAGCAGACACACAGGGAATGCTCCTAATGAAGACAGGACCCACTAGCCCTTTGGGGAGACAGAGGGAGAGTTTGCCAGCACACACCAAAAGCGCTATATATATATCAGGGATAGCCTTATAATAAGTGCTCCCCTATAGCTGCTTTGTTATATAAAAATATCGCCATAAATTTGCCCCCCCTCTCTGTTTTACCCTGTTTCTGTAGTGCAGTGCAGGGGAGAGACCTGGGAGCCGTCCTGACCAGCGGAGCTGTGAGAGGAAATGGCGCCGTGTGCTGAGGAGATAGACCCCGCCCCTTTTCCGGCGGGCTCGTCTCCCGCTATTTTGAGAAATCAGGCAGGGGTTAAATATCTCCATATAGCCTCTAGGGCTATATGTGAGGTATTTTTAGCCTTTATAGGTACTCATTTTGCCTCCCAGGGCGCCCCCCTCCCAGCGCCCTGCACCCTCAGTGACTGCCGTGTGAAGTGTGCTGAGAGGAAAATGGCGCACAGCTGCAGTGCTGTGCGCTACCTTTAGAAGACTGCAGGAGTCTTCAGCCGCCGATTCTGGACCTCTTCTGTCTTCAGCATCTGCAAGGGGGCCGGCGGCGCGGCTCCGGTGACCATCCAGGCTGTACCTGTGATCGTCCCTCTGGAGCTTGATGTCCAGTAGCCAAGAAGCCAATCCATCCTGCACGCAGGTGAGTTGACTCCTTCTCCCCTCAGTCCCTCGCTGCAGTGATCCTGTTGCCAGCAGGAATCACTGTAACATAAAAAACCTAGCTAAACTTTCTCTAAGCAGCTCTTTAGGAGAGCCACCTAGATTGCACCCTTCTCGGCCGGGCACAAAAATCTAACTGGAGTCTGGAGGAGGGTCATAGGGGGAGGAGCCAGTGCACACCACCTGATCGGAAAAGCTTTACTTTTTGTGCCCTGTCTCCTGCGGAGCCGCTATTCCCCATGGTCCTTTCAGGAACCCCAGCATCCACTAGGACGATAGAGAAACATTTGTAAGGACCCCTAGGTACCACCCAATGATGAAAAATTTATATGACACATGTAACTGTGACAGGGAAGGTGGCCCCTCTCAGCTCTGGGCCCCATAGCAGCTGCACTGCCTGCACCTATGGTAGCTATGCCCGAGTGACATAATATTTTATTGTGATTTTATACTGGGACACTACCTTGTACTATAGTTCCTATTCCTGGCTTAGATAAAAAGGACCCGCTCTGTATTTTACATAAGTATCTTTTTCTGCAATACTGCTACGCCTTCTGTTTTATGCAAATATGAAATGCAGGGAATACTGGCTTCTTGAAAATAGTAATACATTAAATAATATGGCGATAGATCAGAATACTGTACTATGCAAAGTGATTGTGACACATTTGAAAAAGTCTGCAGTCAGATCAGTGTTAAGACAATAGAAGGCTGACACTACATCCTCGTGACCTTTGTTAGAAGCAGATTCGCAAGGTCACTAAACAGCTCTTCAGGCAACTGGGAGGCTGAGGACTTAATCGCAGAAGCTCCTGGCACACAGTATTTCATTGCCCATAAAAAGATTACTGCCTGACATAGTAGATAATTGTACCAATTTTCATTTTTACATTTCATTTTTATTTTTTTAGATTGACACATTATTATAATAAGAATTTACTTACCGATAATTCTATTTCTCATAGTCCGTAGTGGATGCTGGGGACTCCGAAAGGACCATGGGGAATAGCGGCTCCGCAGGAGACTGGGCACAAAGTAAAAGCTTTAGGACTAGCTGGTGTGCACTGGCTCCTCCCCCTATGACCCTCCTCCAAGCCTCAGTTAGGATACTGTGCCCGGACGAGCGTACACAATAAGGAAGGATTTTGAATCCCGGGTAAGACTCATACCAGCCACACCAATCACACCGTACAACTTGTGATCTGAACCCAGATAACAGCATGATAACAGAAGGAGCCTCTGAAAAGATGGCTCACAACAACAATAACCCGATTTTTGTAACAATAACTATGTACAAGTAATGCAGACAATCCGCACTTGGGATGGGCGCCCAGCATCCACTACGGACTATGAGAAATAGAATTATCGGTAAGTAAATTCTTATTTTCTCTAACGTCCTAGTGGATGCTGGGGACTCCGAAAGGACCATGGGGATTATACCAAAGCTCCCAAACGGGCGGGAGAGTGCGGATGACTCTGCAGCACCGAATGAGAGAACTCCAGGTCCTCCTCAGCCAGGGTATCAAATTTGTAGAATTTAGCAAACGTGTTTGCCCCTGACCAAGTAGCTGCTCGGCAAAGTTGTAAAGCCGAGACCCCTCGGGCAGCCGCCCAAGATGAGCCCACTTTCCGTGTGGAATGGGCTTTTACAGATTTTGGCTGTGGCAGGCCTGCCACAGAATGTGCAAGCTGAATTGTACTACAAATCCAACGAGCAATCGTCTGCTTAGAAGCAGGAGCACCCAGCTTGTTGGGTGCATACAGGATAAACAGCGAGTCAGATTTTCTGACTCCAGCCGTCCTGGAAACATATATTTTCAGGGCCCTGACTACGTCCAGCAACTTGGAATCCTCCAAGTCCCTAGTAGCCGCAGGCACCACAATAGGTTGGTTTAAGTGAAATGCTGAAACCACCTTAGGGAGAAATTGAGGACGAGTCCTCAATTCTGCCCTGTCCGTATGAAAAATTAGGTAAGGGCTTTTATAGGATAAAGCCGCCAATTCTGATACACGCCTGGCTGAAGCCAGGGCTAACAGCATTACCACTTTCCATGTGAGATATTTCAAGTCCACAGTGGTGAGTGGTTCAAACCAATGTGATTTTAGGAATCCCAACACTACATTGAGATCCCAAGGTGCCACTGGAGGCACAAAAGGAGGCTGTATATGCAGTACTCCCTTGACAAACGTCTGAACTTCAGGAACAGAAGCTAGTTCTTTTTGGAAGAATATCGACAGGGCCGAAATTTGAACCTTAATGGACCCTAATTTGAGGCCTATAGACAGTCCTGTTTGCAGGAAATGCAGGAATCGACCCAGTTGAAATTCCTCCGTAGGGGCCTTCCTGGCCTCGCACCACGCAACATATTTACGCCAAATACGGTGATAATGTTGTACGGTTACATCCTTCCTGGCTTTGATCAGGGTAGGGATGACTTCATCCGGAATGCCTTTTTCCTTCAGGATCCGGCGTTCAACCGCCATGCCGTCAAACGCAGCCGCGGTAAGTCTTGGAACAGACATGGTCCCTGCTGGAGCAAGTCCTGTCTTAGAGGTAGAGGCCACGGGTCTTCCGTGAGCATCTCTTGAATTTCCGGGTACCAAGTCCTTCTTGGCCAATCCGGAGCCACGAGTATAGTCTTTACTCCTCTCCTTCTTATGATTCTCAGTACTTTTGGTATGAGAGGAAGAGGAGGGAACACATACACTGACCGGTACACCCACGGTGTTACCAGAGCGTCCACAGCTATTGCCTGAAGGTCCCTTGACCTGGAGCAATATCTGTCCAGTTTTTTGTTGAGGCGAGACGCCATCATGTCCACCTTTGGTTTTTCCCAACGGTTTACAATCATGTGGAAGACTTCTGGGTGAAGTCCCCACTCCCCCGGGTGAAGATCGTGTCTGCTGAGGAAGTCTGCTTCCCAGTTGTCCACTCCCGGAATGAACACTGCTGACAGTGCTATCACATGATTTTCCGCCCAGCGAAGAATCCTTGCCACTTCCGTCATTGCCCTCCTGCTTCTTGTGCCGCCCTGTCTGTTTACGTGGGCGACTGCCGTGATGTTGTCCGACTGGATCAATACTGGCTGACCCTGAAGCAGAGGCCTTGCCTGACTTAGGGCATTGTAAATGGCCCTTAGTTCCAGGATATTTATGTGAAGTGACGTTTCCATGCTTGACCTCAAGCCCTGGAAATTTTTTCCCTGTGTGACTGCTCCCCAGCCTCTCAGGCTGGCATCCGTGGTCACCAGGACCCAATCCTGAATGCCGAATCTGCGGCCCTCTAGGAGATGAGCACTCTGTAACCACCACAGGAGAGACACTCTTGTCCTTGGAGACAGGGTTATCCGCTGATGCATTTGAAGATGCGATCCGGACCATTTGTCTAGCAGATCCAACTGAAAAGTTCTTGCGTGGAATCTGCCGAATGGAATCGCTTCGTAAGAAGCCACCATCTTTCCCAGGACCCTTGTGCACTGATGCACTGACACCTGGCCTGGTCTTAGGAGTTTCCTGACTAGGTCGGATAACTCCCTGGCTTTCTCTTCCGGGAGAAACACCTTTTTCTGTCCTGTGTCCAGAATCATCCCTAGGAACAGCAGACGTGTCGTCGGAATCAGCTGCGATTTTGGAATATTTAGAATCCATCCGTGCTGTCGTAGTACTATTTGAGATAGTGCTACTCCGACCTCTAACTGTTCTCTGGACCGTGCCCTTATCAGGAGATCGTCCAAGTAAGGGATAATTAAGACGCCTTTTCTTCGAAGAAGAATCATCATTTCGGCCATTACCTTGGTAAAGACCCGGAGTGCCGTGGACAATCCAAACGGCAGCGTCTGAAACTGATAGTGACAGTTCTGTACCACAAACCTGAGGTACCCTTGGTGAGAAGGGCAAATTGGGACATGGAGGTAAGCATCCTTGATGTCCAGAGACACCATGTAGTCCCCTTCTTCCAGGTTCGCTATCACTGCTCTGAGTGACTCCATCTTGAACTTGAACCTTTTTATGTAAGTGTTCAAGGCTTTCAGATTTAAAATGGGTCTCACCGAGCCGTCCGGCTTCGGTACCACAAACAGCGTGGAGTAATACCCCTTTCCCTGTTGTAGGAGGGGTACCTTGATTATCACTTGCTGGGAATACAGCTTGTGAATGGCTTCCAAAACCGCCTCCCTGTCGGGGGTAGACGTTGGTAAAGCAGACTTCAGGAACCGGCGAGGGGGAGACGTCTCGAATTCCAATTTGTACCCCTGAGATACTACCTGCAGGATCCAGGGGTCCACTTGCGAGTGAGCCCACTGCGCGCTGAAATTCTTGAGACGGGCCCCCACCGTGCCTGAGTCAGCTTGTAAGGCCCCAGCGTCATGCTGAGGACTTGGCAGAAGCGGGGGAGGGCTTCTGTTCATGGGAAGAAGCTGTCTGTTGCAGTCTTTTTCCCCTTCCTCTGCCCCGGGGCAGATATGAGTGGCCTTTTGCCCGCTTGCCCTTATGGGGACGAAAGGACTGAGCCTGAAAAGACGGTATCTTTTTCTGCTGCGAGGTGACTTGGGGTAAAAAGGTGGATTTCCCAGCCGTTGCCGTGGCCACCAGGTCCGATAGACCGCCCCCAAATAACTCCTCCCCTTTATACGGCAATACTTCCATATGCCGTTTGGAATCCGCATCCCCTGACCACTGTCGCGTCCATAATCCTCTTCTGGCAGAAATGGACATCGCACTTACTCTTGATGCCAGAGTGCAAATGTCTCTCTGTGCATCTCGCATATATAGGAATGCATCCTTTAAATGCTCTATAGTCAATAATATATTGTCCCTGTCCAGGGTATCAATATTTTCAGTCAGGGAATCCGACCAAGCCACCCCAGCACTGCACATCCAGGCTGAGGCGATTGCTGGTCGCAGTATAACACCAGTATGAGTGTATATACTTTTAAGGATATTTTCCAGCCTCCTATCTGCTGGCTCCTTAAGGGCGGCCGTTTCTGGAGACGGTAACGCCACTTGTTTTGATAAGCGTGTGAGCGCCTTATCCACCCTAGGGGGTGTTTCCCAACGAGCCCTAACCTCTGGTGGGAAGGGATATAGTGCCAATAATTTTTTAGAAATTAGCAGTTTTTTGTCGGGGGTAACCCACGCTTCATCACACACTTCATTCAATTCATCTGATTCAGGAAAAACTACGGGTAGTTTTTTCACACCCCACATAATACCCCTTTTTGTGGTACTTGCAGTATCAGAGATGTTCAAAACCTCCTTCATTGCCGTGATCATGTAACGTGTGGCCCTACTGGAAAATACGTTTGTTTCTTCACCGTCGACACTGGAGTCAGTGTCTGTGTCTGGGTCCGTGTCGACCCACTGAGGTAACGGGCGTTTAATAGCCCCTGACGGTGTTTGAGACGCCTGGACAGGCACTGACTGAGCTGCCGGCTGTCTCATGTCGTCAACAGTTTTCTGTAACGTGCCGACACTGTCACGTAATTCCTTAATTACGGCCATCCATTCAGGTGTCGACTCCCTAGGGGGTAACATCACCATTATAGGCAATTGCTCCGCCTCCACATCATTTTCCTCCTCATACATGTCGACACACACGTACCGACACCCAGCACACACACAGGGAATGCTCTGATAGAGGACAGGACCCACTTAGCCCCTTGGGGAGACAGAGGGAGAGTTTGCCAGCACACACCAGAGCACTATATATGTATAGGGACAACCTTACAATAAGTGTCTATCCCTTATAGCTGCTTATATCTGTTATTTTGCCAAATAAGTGCCCCCCTCTCTTTTTTACCCTGTTTCTGTAGTTGCAGGATGCAGGGGAGATTCTGGGAGCCTTCCTACCAGCGGAGCTGTGTGGGAAAAATGGCGCTGTGTGCTGAGGAGATAGGCCCCGCCCCCTTCACGGCGGGCTCTTCTCCCGCTTTTTTCTGGAAAACTGGCAGGGGTTAAATACATCCATATAGCCCAGGAGCTATATGTGATGTATTTTTTGCCAAATAAGGTAAATTCATTGCTTCCCAGGGCGCCCCCCCCAGCGCCCTGCACCCTCAGTGACCGAAGTGTGAAGTGTGCTGAGAGCAATGGCGCACAGCTGCAGTGCTGTGCGCTACCTTATGAAGACAGGAAAGTCTTCTGCCGCCGATTTATGGACCTCTTCTTGCTTCAGCATCTGTAAGGGGGCCGGCGGCGCGGCTCCGGGACCCATCCATGGCTGGGCCTGTGATCGTCCCTCTGGAGCTAATGTCCAGTAGCCTAAGAAGCCCAATCCACTCTGCACGCAGGTGAGTTCGCTTCTTCTCCCCTTAGTCCCTCGATGCAGTGAGCCTGTTGCCAGCAGGTCTCACTGAAAATAAAAAACCTATTTAAACTTTTACTCTAAGCAGCTCAGGAGAGCCACCTAGATTGCACCCTTCTCGTTCGGGCACAAAATCTTAACTGAGGCTTGGAGGAGGGTCATAGGGGGAGGAGCCAGTGCACACCAGCTAGTCCTAAAGCTTTTACTTTGTGCCCAGTCTCCTGCGGAGCCGCTATTCCCCATGGTCCTTTCGGAGTCCCCAGCATCCACTAGGACGTTAGAGAAAAATTATAAATATTTTTAGTTTAGATAATGTAACAGTGTAACTGGAATTTGTTACAAGTATAAAGTTGAGCACACTTTTCATGAAGACTAAAGTAAAGCAAATGTTACCGTACAACTTAAAATTTTATACTGATGAAGATCGAGCAACTTTTTACATTTTTACAACTATACCAATATGGTTCATTTTAACATCCCTCTGCTGCCAAGTTCCCCATCCAATTGCAAAGCTAAAGTGCCCTTTTATAACTTAATAGGCTGAAAATAGCAACTTCATAGGCCCAAAAAAGGCCGCCAAATCCAGTTAACATCTTTAATATGCTAATCACGTCAGCTGAAAAATCCAGTGAGATGATGGCAATATGTTCCCTATATAAATTGGCCATTTGAAATTTGCTGCACATAAAGGGTTATGTAAGGTTGATGATGTCCAGGGGAAATGTTAAAAAAAATGGTGCCCCTTGATGTTTTGTTCTTTATTTGAGCTCTTAAAATTGGGTTCGGTATGTAATACTGCCGCCCGGGATGCCGGATGTCCCTATCCCGAAATTGGCATCCTGAGTGTTGGGATGCCGGCAGGGTGGCGAAAGCAACTAAGTCGCTTGCGGGCTCGGTGGCGACAGGTTCTATTCTCCCTCTACAGGTGTCGTGGACACCCATAGAAGGGGAATCACCTACCTCGCTGGTATACAGGAATCGGTATGGTGCCCCCATCGGGATCCTGGCGTGTGTATTGTGACCGCAGGGATCACGACTGTCGGTGTTCTAATCGCATACCCTTAAAATAAACAACACTCATTGGAAACACAAATTCGGGAAGCACAATAGCAAGGCTAAGCGTCAATATGAAAGCTATGCATACCATGCGCACACAAACTGTTGTGAAATGGGGAATAAACTCCAACACCGGACTAAATAATGCAAATGGCAGAAGCCACCTAATTGGGATATACAAGTGGACATTTCCAAAGTCTAGCTCTTCCAAAATCCTTTGAATGCTCCAGGGGAGGGGGGATTGGAGAGTTAGGGCTAGGCTGCGGGAAGGGAGGATTACAGGTTAGAAGGACTCATGGGGAAGGTAAGTATACTTACCTGACCCCTGTCAGGACCTTCTCTGTCGGGATGCCGCTGTCGGTCATGTAACCGTTGGCATCCCGAATGCCGGTAAAACATATCACACTCGAATAAAGACAGTTTCCCTTTTCATTGGCATAGCTGCAGGTTTCTGACATCCACAGATATCAGTCAGTGCACTATATGCAAACGGTATAATAATTATACACACCCTTATTAAAAAAGTGTTTTGCTGTAGAGACTAAACTCCAATAACACCATGATAGACTTATTGTCACATTTAATGTGACCTTCAAATCAAAAACAACAAAAATATTATTAGGAAAATAAACAACCTGCAATATACCGGTTGGTTGCCTAATACCCCTTTTCCACTGCCACAGTAACCTGGGTTATTGCCAGGTCTACCCGAGTCATGGCTCAGTATAAAAGAGTCCTTGAAAAAAAAATCCAGGTGGAGTGGACTGGGAATCCGACCCTGGTAACTACCTGACCTGGGTAAAGGTTCAGTGTAAACAGCCTGACCAGGTTATCTGACCCGTGTTATGCTTAAAAGCTGCTGATTGGCTGTGTATGCAGAGGTCTGCCTCAAGGAAGTGTCTGTAATACCCCTTTCACACCGCACAAATATCAGAGCGCGCTGGGCATGCCCCCTCAGTGACGGTACAATGGGCGTGACTCGCGACTGAGGCTCTGCCATGAGGCCACGCCCCTTTCATATAGGTCACACACCCTTTTTGGGCGCACTTAGCGTGCGACAAGGTCCCTCTTTGTACTTTAATAAATTGGGTGGTATGCAGTAAGCTGCCTAGCAATCTCTGCCTCACCCCTAATTCTTAATAGCTCTAATGCTCTCTGCTGTCTCCTGTGTAGCAGGGCTCAGGCTGCTGACATCAAGGCACACAAAGAACAGCCAATCAGCACTTTTATATGAATGTAGGGTTGAATAACCCGGGTTGGACACTTTAGAGTGCACATTGACTCGGATCCAATCAGTGTATAACACTGCTTTTATATCGGGTTGAAGTGCAGGGTTACTCGACCTGGGATATTCAAAAGTGGTGCTTTTAGACTGCACCTCGACCCGGGTCGAGCCGGCTCGACACAGCAATATCCTGGGTTATATTTGCGGTGTGAAAGGGGTATAAACCGCGTCTGACCTTGGTTGGAGCCGTGTCCGGAAACTTGGGTTGTACCTGGGTTTTTGGTGGAACAGTGGTATAAGTGTGTAAACCCTTTCATAATCAGGCTGTAGGTGTGTTCAATTGGCAGAAACCTGACATCACTAAAAAGGTGATTATCCCCAAGCAAAGATCAGCTGCTCCTGTAGGAACAATATATGCATTAAAGCAGGACTGACCAAACAGTAGCTCTCCAGCTGTTGTGAAACTACACATCCCAGCATGCACTGCCACAGGTTTAGCATTCCCTAATAGCAAAGCTGTGGCAGGGCACGCTAGGACTTCACATCAGCTGGAGAGCCACAGGTTAGCCAGGCCTGCATTAAAGTGTACAACAATGATAAGTGAAAGTAACAGAAAGAAGGAATGTGAACCTCCTGTGGAACCTTTACAGATACAACAAAGTGGTGTACCTATAATGGGTGCAGGGTGTGCAGGCCGCATGTTTAATACTTACCTCTCCAGAGTCCCACGTCAGTGCTGCATAAATCACCAAGTAAATGGCATGGCGGCCATTACCCCCGCGATTTGTGCATGTGCTGTAGAAAATCACTGGGAACATGGAGCAGGCATCATGCTCCCGGAGACCTGCACTTGCGCAGTAGGCTCTGGCTCAGTCTGCTGCTATTTCTGTGGATCTGTCTGAATACACTAAAGCTGGGCATACACTATACAATTATCTGAGAGATAATCTGTTGTTGGAATGAAAATCTGGTAATGGTTGAGAGCAACTGACAATCGACCATTTGCTCCCAAACACTGAAAATGGTATAGTGTATGCATACCTCCCAACTGTCCCGATTTTCGCGGGACAGTCCCGTTTTTTGGGGTCTGTCACGCTGTCCCTCCCGTGGGCCACAGTGTCCCGCGGTGGGGGTGGGGGGGGGCAGTTGGGAGGCTCCCTATCACTCGCTGCTCTGCTCAGTTCAGAGCAAAGCAGTGGTGAATAGACGCTGTGCGCATCCCCACGAGGCCACGCCCCATTCACGATAGGCCACGCCCCTTTTCGGCACGGCTACGCCGCGCGAGGAGTCCCTCTTCCAGCAATCTGAAAGTTGGGAGGTATGTGTATGCCCAGCTTAAGTAAAGCAAAAGACTGCTCAGGCTAGCCTCATTTACAGAGTGTCCTACTGTAAATGAATCATGAAAGTGAGAAAAAATTGGGACATTTGTCACTTTTATGTGATTGAATCATTTTATCAAAAAGGGCCCAAGTATAGTGCAATACCAGTTTTTCACAGCTTGCAAGTTGCATAATCCGCAACATGCAAAACATGAAAAACTCCTCCCTAATGAATATGGGATGCTCCCATAAATGCTTTCTTTCCACTAGTTGAACCTATATAAATAACATCCCACACAGTGAAAACTTATTGTGCATGCAAGTGCATACTGTAGCTAGACCCTGCCAACAATGGGGCTAATTCAGACCTGATCGCTGCTGTGCGTTTTTCACACAGCAGTGATCAGGTCTAAACTGCGCATGCACCGGTGCATGCCAGACAGCCTGTGGGGCGGACTAGCCCTGTGCTGGGCGACCCACCGCATGTCTGAAGACTGATCCTAGATATGCAAAATTTAGCACATCTACGACCAGGTCTGAATTAGGCCCATTGTACAGAACACCCTAATTTACCCAGCTGCTTACGACATATGAAAATATGCAAAATAAGGTAACCCCGCAGACAGACCAAATTTGACCTCGAAAGTCTATTCACATTGCATAACATTGGGCATTGTTCTGCAAAAGCAAGTGCAATTGGCATCTCCATTACAGGCAGTGAATTATTTCCTGTTGCATATGCCACACAATAATGTGGCACTTTATCTCTCTGTAGAGAGATCTTATCTTATCCTTGGATAAACACTAATGCATTTGTGTCCCTTATCATAACTTAATGCAGAGTCATTCGTTGTCTAACTAGAAAATCTCTGAAACTGCATGTAATACATACTTGCCTACTCTCCCGGAATGGCCGGGAGGCTCCTGAAAATCGGGTGGCGCTCCCGGCCCCCAGAAGAGTGGGCAAGTCTCCCGGCCGAGCGCCCACCACCCGCAACCCCCCACCCCCCCACACGCATCCCCTAGCAAACCCCCGGCGGCGCAGTTCAAAGTGGGCGATTTGCGTCATCCTGGCCCCGCCCCCTGCCTTGCAATGCCAATATAATTGCATTGCTAGACGGGGGCGAGGCCACAATTACGCAATCGTGCGGCCACGCCCCCGACCCTGCCCCTAAACGTCATCCTGCATCATCACCACGCCCCTGCTGAGGGGGCAGCCAGACTGTCGGTAAGTATGATGTAATACCCTCAGTGAATTTGCTTTCTGTTACGTGTAAGCAGTTTAGTACTTCCTAACCACTTGTAATGTCAGTGTAGCAACTGAACTTCACCCAGTTAGTGAACCTCAACAGGCAGTCACGTTTTATTTTTTCCCAATTTGCTCAGGTATAAAACATGTGCACTACACCTAGATCTAATAAAAGAGCAAACACGTTTTAAATTTTTATTATTAGCGTTGTCTAACTATAAAATCTCTGAAACTGCATGTAATTACATACTTGCCCACTCTCCCGGAATGGCCGGGAGGCTCCTGAAAATCGGGTGGCGCTCCCGGCCCCCAGAAGAGTGGGCAAGTCTCCCGGCCGAGCGCCCACCACCTGCAAACCCCCCCCCCCCCCCCACACACACACACACACACGCATCCCCTAGCAAACCCCCGGCGGCGCAGTTCAAAGTGGGCGATTCGCGTCATCCTGGCCCCGCCCCCTGCCTTGCAATGCCAATATTATTGCATTGCTAGACAGGGGGCGAGGCCACAATTACGCGATCGTGCGGCCACGCCCCCAACCCTGCCCCTAAACGTCATCCTGCATCATCACCATGCCGCTGCTGAGGGGGCAGCCAGACTGTCGGTAAGTATGATGTAATACCCTCAGTGAATTTGCTTTCTGTTACGTGTAAGCAGTTTAGTACTTCCTAACCACTTGTAATGTCAGTGTAGCAACTGAACTTCACCCAGTTAGTGAACCTCAACAGGCAGTCACGTTTTATTTTTTCCCAATTTGCTCAGGTATAAAACATGTGCACTACACCTAGATCTAATGAAAGAGCAAACACGTTTTTAATTTTTATTATTAGCGTTAATCTGCTTTTATATTGCCCTAGGCAAAGAAAAAGAATTTAGCCCAAAAGTGCAGTTATGCACCCCACTCCTTCTATACAACACATCCTATCCAAAATATAATTTTCCTGGCAGCATTTTTGTGGACGAACAAAAGGGCAAATTCATTCAGCCCCGAAAAGCCGTGAATTTACCGCAAATCGCGAAAAGTGCCCATTCAATTATCCACGAAAATGGATACACTGTCATTTTATTGCGAATTTCAAGCCACCAGATGAGCGGATTCGGTTTTACTCGGATTTACTCGGTTCTCAAAACAGCATCTTATTGGCTCACGGATGTCACGTGTTTTGGATAGCCAATCAGATGCCGTTTTGAGAACCGAGTAAATCCGAGTAAAACCGAATCCGCTCATCTCTACTCTGAACAGGTAACAAACTTGGGGAAAATCCCTATTTTAAGTTAAAAATGTCGGGATTTGTTTCAGAATCACTGGGACACATCTCTGAATGACTTAAAAGACACTTAGAAGTTTTTTTATTCTTAATTGGCCAATAAAGACATGTAATTTTTGGGGTGAAAAGTGCAAAATGATGGAAAATTATGAGTGGGACAAGACTTTTTACGCTTGCAGATGGCAGTAGTAAGAAACATATAATTGCAAAGTAGCATATATAAAGATATATATATATATATATATATATTTACATAGATACACACATGCGGTTACATTAATTCTCTATTGCTGTAGAAAATTTTTTTCTCTCTCTCTTTCTCTGTCAGTTTTGGTGTAATTACAGATTTTGTTTCGCGTCAGGGCCCATACTTTGAGTCTACCCCATTTTATGCTTCTCTTCATCCTTTGTGCTAACACTGTATTATCAGTCCAGCATTATGGGCGCT
This sequence comes from Pseudophryne corroboree, assembly GCF_028390025.1. Taxonomy (NCBI): domain Eukaryota; kingdom Metazoa; phylum Chordata; class Amphibia; order Anura; family Myobatrachidae; genus Pseudophryne; species Pseudophryne corroboree. Next base: position 459,198,653 of record NC_086444.1, on the reverse strand, counting down.
CCCACAATCATGCAATATGCATTTATCTGCCAAACTCTGCTAATTTTAGAGCGATATTTTGAATTTTCTTTTCTTACAGATGGAGAAATCAAATCCAGAGGAAATTGTTATTTGGGCAACACAAAGAACCGTGCTTGTATATCTACATGCACAGGACCAAGTCAAGTGTGAAGCAATTTTAGCAATTAGACAAACATGTTATCATGTAAAGGAAAAATGCAGATCAGATTTCTCTGGCTCGTAAGGCGAGGGATTTTTCCACATAGTTATATTTAGAGTATTGATTAGAACCTCTTGATCTTTTTTTTTCTAGTCCAAAACAAAACACTCAGCTGTTGATGGCAAGAAATGCATAACTGCAGAGATGTCAGACAAGTGGGCTACTTATCGGCTTCCTTTAGAATAACAAATTAATTGGCCTAACTGTGCCATCTGATATGATAATCTACAATAGTTAACCACTTCACACCTTGCAGTATCCATAACCTTAGCATACTCACTAGCATTGAGTTGCTATATGTTGTGCAGTATACACACACTGAATGCTCTCATGTCATTCACTTATACATTGATTTTATTTTATTTAATGATGTTGACCAGAAAATAAAAAAAGCCACTCTGATTGGTTAGAGGAAACCTGCAGGGTTCTAACCAAGTATTTTTGTGGGCCTAGTCCCCATGGGGAGTACAGTCCTTTGCTGATTGACCTAGGAGTGGTTTGGCACAAGGACTGGGTACACCACACGGCGGGTTTACCTGCTACAGAGCCACAAACCCTGTCTGGCAAAGCCTAGTGCTGGTAGTGGAATTTTCACTTGTCCCCATCCTTTTTGCCCCATGATTTTGCAGCTACAATCTCTAGCGCTGGTTGGAATTTAAGGGAGGAAGGAGACACAATTTTTTTTAAAACTTCTTAAAATTTCTTTTCATCATTGTTATTAATAATAATAATAATAAAAATCACAAAAGACTTTATAGCATAATAAAAGTGCACAAAAAGAAGAAGTTAGGCAACAACTTCCATATAAAGGAACAGTATACAATATTATCACTATTAACCTCCATAACTGTAAATAGGATCCATTAAATTTTCCGGCTGTCGGCATCCCGGTGGTCAGGATGCCGAAGCCGGAATCCCGACAACCAGCAATGCCGCTAGCTGGAATACCAGCGCACAGGGCCTATTTCCACTTGTGGGTGTCAGCTCACCGCCGAGTCCGCAGTGTGGTGGGTGCAGCAAGCCCGCAAGGCGACTTGTACCGCTCGCACCACTGCCGGCATTCTGCCTGGTGGGATGCCGCTGTTGGGATACTGACAGTCGGCATCCCGCCCGGTAGGATTATGTATGTAATCCCTCTAAACTAATGCCACATGTTCAATCCCAGCTTCCTGCATGATGGCAAGGCACAAGGCCATTGACATAATTAATGAATATACTATTTTGTGAGCATTATAGCAGAAAACTAAACACTGTTAGGATAAATGATAGCAAAGAAAATCAAATAGATATTTTTATCTTCATATTTTTGTCAGACTTTCAAGAACTTTAATGTAAGGTATAAATACAACTGCTTAAAAATAAAGGTTAGTAAATAAACTAATTTGGTAACAGAGGTTTTTTTCTGGAATAAGACTGGTCTAGAAATGTCTTACACAGACAAGCCTAGCTTAATGAAGATGTTATAGTGTACATCATATTCATAGAACACACTGATCCTCATCACACTGCCAAGACAAGCTTCCCCAGCCTGTTACAATATGAGCTGTGCTGTGATAAATGTAATAGCACATACTGTAATATTTCACCACTGTTCTAATCCTGAAGCAAATAAGGAAAGCAGCAAATAAGGAGAGACAAACTGACATTCTACTGTTACTATTAAACCTCTCTCACTCTATAACTATACCCATACATAGGCTCTCGTTTTCTCCCTCTGTGACTACTACAACCTTGTCCTACCTGGTCTTCCCTTCACCTATCAATCAATACTACAATGAGTCCAGGGGCGTCGGAATTGGGGGGGCAAAGGGCCCCAAACATAACGAAGGCACAGGCGCTGGGGAGCGCTTACCGCCGGATCACAGCGGAGACTCCAATCCTACTTTGGAAAGTCTGCCGCAGCTGCGTGCTGCCCCATGTCCTGTGTGTGTCCTGGCCGGCTCTTCACACAGATGCATTACTGGGAGGAGGCGTGCCCATGCTGAGCCTGCTGGGACATCCCCGCCTCCTCCCAGTAATGCATCTGTGTGAAGACCAGGCTAGGACATAAGTCATTGGTAGCGTCTAGATTCTCTTCGTGCAGAGGACCTTTCCCATAACCCCCTGGGTCCATGTCACAATCTATTTGGAATAGAAAAGTGTGGCGAGCGAAGCGGAGCGAGACACAGAGCCCGATGCGTGGCGAGCGAAGCGAGCCCGCGAGGGTCCAATGCTGCATGTAAAAAAAGAAATACCCCAAACAAACGGAGAACGAAGAAAACATTTAGGAGCTGTAAGGGCGGAAGTTCTCTCCTGCCCACTCGTTATGTCACGTCCAGGTCCTTTGCACGAAGGCAACATAGACACAACCATAAGACATTGGGCAGACTTTCCAAAGTAAGACTGGAGTCTCCGCGGTGATCCGGCTGTAAGCGCTCCCCACATGGAGGAAAAGGGCCTGCAAAATTGATTAGACAAGATCTCCTTGGACTAATTATTTTCAGTCTAATGGTCTATTTATGAAGATGTAGCAGCAACAAAGGTAGGCCACAATAAATCTTGTATCACTACATTTTACCAATAAAATGTACCAAGCTAGTCATGGGTGCATGTACTGCTACGTACTGCCATAATAGCTCTTTAATAGGCTTGCTATTTCCACTTTAGTGGATCTGTAGAAGCTCTATTTCCTACAAAAACTGCTAAATGGGATTTCTCTTTTTAGTAAACGGATCAAAAATGCTGATTCTAATCATAATCAGTAATCTAGTCTCAACATTACTTACAAAATTACTAAAAATTCCCTAATCTATATATTTGGCCTAACCCTGGATCTACTGACATATCAGCTTGAAACTTGCCCTACAGTACCCCTACAGCACTGGTCATCGTCAAATTAACATAGTTCTTCATACTATAGTAAAACGATTTGCCTTTTCAGGGTTTTTATGTGATCTGGACACATTCTAGTTTTGGAATATGCTTTTACATTACTCATAAGAGCCGGAAAGTTGATATGGTTCTAAAATTTGGGATTGTCAGGCTCTACACTGTCCTGATTGCGTTGTGTGTATCCCTTTAAAAATTGCTTACTTTGGTTCTGACTTAAAAATAAATATTGATACCATGTAATGCAGGGTTATGTATCCTGCAATGTTTGCAAACCCAGATGCTCTTCTTCCTGAATAATGTAACAAGTACTATACTACCAAATAATAAAAACACACCCAAAAAATAAGAATTTACTTACCGATAATTCTATTTCTCGGAGTCCGTAGTGGATGCTGGGGTTCCTGAAAGGACCATGGGGAATAGCGGTTCCGCAGGAGACAGGGCACAAAAGTAAAGCTTTTACAGGTCAGGTGGTGTGTACTGGCTCCTCCCCCTATGACCCTCCTCCAGACTCCAGTTAGGTACTGTGCCCGGACGAGCGTACACAATAAGGGAGGATTTTGAATCCCGGGTAAGACTCATACCAGCCACACCAATCACACCGTACAACTTGTGATCTAAACCCAGTTAACAGTATGATAACAGAGGAGCCTCTGAAAGATGGCTTCCTAAACAATAACCCGAATTAGTTAACAATAACTATGTACAAGTATTGCAGATAATCCGCACTTGGGATGGGCGCCCAGCATCCACTACGGACTCCGAGAAATAGAATTATCGGTAAGTAAATTCTTATTTTCTCTATCGTCCTAAGTGGATGCTGGGGTTCCTGAAAGGACCATGGGGATTATACCAAAGCTCCCAAACGGGCGGGAGAGTGCGGATGACTCTGCAGCACCGAATGAGAGAACTCCAGGTCCTCCTTTGCCAGGGTATCAAATTTGTAAAAATTTACAAACGTGTTCTCCCCTGACCACGTAGCTGCTCGGCAGAGTTGTAATGCCGAGACCCCTCGGGCAGCCGCCCAAGATGAGCCCACCTTCCTTGCGGAATGGGCCTTAACAGATTTAGGCTGTGGCAGGCCTGCCACAGAATGTACAAGTTGAATTTTGTTACAAATCCAACGAGCAATCGACTGCTTAGAAGCAGGTGCACCCAACTTGTTGGGTGCATACAGTATAAACAGCGAGTCAGATTTTCTGACTCCAGCCGTCCTTTAAATGTATATTTTTAAGGCTCTGACAACGTCCAACAACTTGGAGTCCTTCAAGTCGTCTGTAGCCGCAGGCACTACAATATGCTGGTTCAGGTGAAACGCTGATACCACCTTAGGGAGAAAATGCGGACGCGTCCGCAGCTCTGCCCTATGTCGAATGGAAAATTAAATAAGGGCTTTTATAAGACAAAGCCGCCAGTTCAGATACTCTCCCGGCCGAAGCCAGGGCCAGTAACATAGTCACTTTCCATGTGAGATATTTCAAATCCACATTCTTTAGTGGTTCAAACCAATTGGATTTGAGGAAATCTAAAACTACATTTAGATCCCACGGTGCCACCTTAGGCACCACAGGAGGCTGTATATGCAGTACTCCTTTGATAAAAATCTGGACCTCAGGGACTGAGGCCAATTCTTTTTGGAAGAATATTGATAGGGCCGAAATTTGAACCTTAATAGATCCCAATTTGAGACCCATAGACAATCCTGATTGCAGGAAATGTAGGAAAACGACCCAGTTGAAATTCCTCCATCGGAGCACTCCGCTGCTCGCACCACGCAACATATTTTCGCCAAATACGGCGATAATGCTTCGCGGTGACTTCCTTCCTTGCCTTTATCAAGGTAGGAATGACTTCTTCTGGAATGCCTTTTCCTTTTAGGATCTGGCATTCAAACGCCATGCCGTCAAACGCAGCCGCGGTAAGTCTTGAAAAAGACAAGGACCCTGCTGAAGCAGGTCCCTTCTCAGAAGTAGAGGCCACGGATCGTCCGTGACCATCTCTTGAAGTTCCGGGTACCAAGTCCTTCTTGGCCAATCCGGAGCCACTAGTCTTACTCCTCTTTGCCGTATAATCCTCAATACCTTTGGTATGAGAGGCAGAGGAGGAAACACATATACCGACTGGTACACCCAAGGTGTTACCAGCGCGTCCACAGCTATTGCCTGCGGATCTCTTGACCTGGCGCAATACCTGTCCAGTGTTTTGTTGAGGCGAGACGCCATCATGTCCACCATTGGTTTTACCCAACGGTTTAATAGCATGTGGAAAACTTCTGGATGAAGTCCCCACTCTCCCGGGTGAAGGTCGTGTCTGCTGAGGAAGTCTGCTTCCCAGTTGTCCACGCCCGGGATGAATACTGCTGACAGTGCTATCACGTGATTCTCCGCCCAGCGAAGGATCCTGGCAGCTTCTGCCATTGCCCTCCTGCTTCTTGTGCCGCCCTGTCTGTTTACATGGGCGACTGCCGTGATGTTGTCCGACTGGATCAACACCGGTCTTCCTTGAAGCAGAGGTTCCGCCTGGCTTAGAGCATTGTAGATTGCTCTTAGTTCCAGAATGCTTATGTGAAGAGACTTTTTTAGGCTCGACCACACTCCCTGGAAATTTCTTCCCTGTGTGACTGCTCCCCAGCCTCTCAGGCTGGCATCCGTGGTCACCAGGATCCAATCCTGCATGCCGAATCTGCGGCCCTCCAATAGATGAGCCTCCTGCAACCACCACAGAAGGGATACCCTTGTCCTCGGCGACAGGGTTATCCGCAGGTGCATCTGAAGATGCGACCCTGACCATTTGTCCAACAGATCCCTTTGCATGGAATCTGCCGAAAGGGATTGCTTCGTAAGAAGCTACCATTTTTTCCCAGGACTCTTGTGCATTGATGTACAGACACCTTTCCTGGTTTTAGGAGGTTCCTGACCAGGTCAGATAACTCCTTGGCTTTTTCTTCGGGAAGAAAAACCTTTTTCTGAACTGTGTCCAGAATCATCCCCAGGAACAGCAGACGAGTTGTCGGCATTAATTGGGATTTTGGAATATTCAGAATCCATCCGTGCTGCTTTAGCACCTCTTGAGATAGTGCTAAACCCATCTCTAGCTGTTCTCTGGACCTTGCCCTTATTAGGAGATCGTCCAAGTATGGGATAATTAATACGCCTTTTCTTCGAAGAAGAAATATTATCTCGGCCATTACCTTTGTAAAGACCCGAGGTGCCGTGGACAAACCAAACGGCAGCGTCTGAAACTGATAGTGACAGTTTTGTACAACGAACCTGAGGTACCCCTGGTGTGAGGGGTAATTTGAACGTGGAGATACGCATCCTTGATGTCCAAGGATACCATAAAGTCCCCTTCTTCCAGGTTCGCTATCACTGCTCTGAGTGACTCCATCTTGAACTTGAACTTCTTTATGTACAGGTTCAAGGACTTCAGATTTAGAATAGGCCTTACCGAGCCATCCGGCTTCGGTACCACAAAAAGAGTGGAATAATACCCCTTCCCTTGTTGTAGAAGAGGTACCTTGACTATCACCTGCTGAGAATACAGCTTGTGAATGGCTTCCAAAACCGTCTCCCTTTCTGAGGGGGACGTTGGTAAAGCAGACTTCAGGAAACGGCGAGGTGGCTCTGTCTCTAATTTCAACCTGTACCCCTGAGATATTATCTGCAGGATCCAGGGATTTACCTGCGAGTGAGCCCACTGCGCGCTGTAATTTTTGAGACGACCGCCTACCGCCCCCGAGTCCGCTTGCGAAGCCCCAGCGTCATGCTGAGGCTTTTGTAGAAGCCGGGGAGGGCTTCTGTTCCTGGGAAGGAGCTGCCTGTTGCTGTCTCTTCCCTCGTCCTCTGCCTCGTGGCAGATATGAATAGCCCTTTGCTCTCTTATTTTTAAAGGAACGAAAGGGCTGCGGTTGAAAGGTCGGTGCCTTTTTCTGTTGGAGAGTGACTTGAGGTAGAAAGGTGGATTTCCCGGCCGTAGCCGTGGCCACCAAATCCGATAGACCGACCCCAAATAACTCCTCTACGCATCGCCTGTCCACTGTCGTGTCCATAAAGCTCTTCTGGCCGAAATGGACATAGCACTTACCCGTGATGCCAGTGTGCAGATATCTCTCTGTGCATCACGCATATAAAGAAATGCATCCTTTATTTGTTCTAACGACAGTAAAATATTGTCCCTGTCCAGGGTATCAATATTTTCGATCAGGGACTCTGACCAAACTACCCCAGCACTGCACATCCAGGCAGTCGCAATAGCTGGTCGTAGTATAACACCTGCATGTGTGTATATACCTTTTTGGATATTTTCCATCCTCCTATCTGATGGATCTTTAAGTGCGGCCGTCTCAGGAGAGGGTAACGCCACTTGTTTTGATAAGCGTGTTAGCGCTTTGTCCACCCTAGGAGGTGTTTCCCAGCGCTCCCTAACCTCTGGCGGGAAAGGGTATAAAGCCAATAACTTCTTTGAAATTAGCAGTTTTTTATCGGGGCACCCCACGCTTCATCACACACGTCATTTAATTCTTCTGATTCGGTAAAAACTACTGGTAGTTTTTTCACACCCCACATAATACCCTGTTTAGTGGTACCTGTAGTATCAGCTAAATGTAACATCTCCTTTATTGCCAAAATCATATAACGTGTGGCCCTACTGGAAAATACGGTTGATTCGTCACCTTCACCACCGGAATCAGTGCCTGTGTCTGGGTCTGTGTCGACCGACTGAGGCAAGGGGCGTTTTACAGCCCCTGACGGTGTTTGAGGCGCCTGGACAGGCACTAATTGAGTGTCCGGCCGCCTCATGTCGGCAAACGACTGCTTAAGCGAGTTGACGCTATCCCGTAATTCCACAAATAAAGGCATCCATTCTGGTGTCGACCCCCTAGGAGGTGACATCCTCATATTTGGCAATTGCTCCGCCTCCACACCAATAACGTCCTCATACATGTCGACACACACGTACCGACACACAGCAGACACACAGGGAATGCTCTATACGAAGACAGGACCCACTAGCCCTTTGGGGAGACAGAGGGAGAGTCTGCCAGCACACACCAAAAAGCGCTATATATGACAGGGATAGCCTTATGATTAAGTGCTCCCTTATAGCTGCTTTTATATTAATATATTGCCATTTATTTTGCCCCCCCTCTCTGTTATACCCTGTTTCTGTAGTGCAGTGCAGGGGAGAGACCTGGGAGCCTTCCTGACCAGCGGAGCTGTGACAGAAAATGGCGCCGTGTGCTGAGGAGATAGGCCCCGCCCCTTTTCCGGCGGGCTCGTCTCCCGCTATTTAGTACATTTAGGCAGGGGTAAATATCTCCATATAGCCTCTGGGGCTATATGTGAGGTATTTTTAGCCTTTTTAAAGGTTTTCATTTGCCTCCCAGGGCGCCCCCCCCCAGCGCCCTGCACCCTCAGTGACTGCCGTGTGAAGTGTGCTGAGAGGAAAATGGCGCACAGCTGCAGTGCTGTGCGCTACCTTAAGAAGACTGCAGGAGTCTTCAGCCGCCGATTCTGGACCTCTTCTTGCTTCAGCATCTGTGAGGGGGCCGGCGGCGTGGCTCCGGTGACCATCCAGGCTGTACCTGTGATCGTCCCTCTGGAGCTTCATGTCCAGTAGCCAAGAAGCCAATCCATCCTGCACGCAGGTGAGTTCACTTCTTCTCCCCTCTGTCCCTCGTTGCAGTGATCCTGTTGCCAGCAGGAATCACTGTAAAATAAAAAACCTAAGCTAAACTCTCTAAGCAGCTCTTTATGAGAGCCACCTAGAATTGCACCCTTCTCGGCCGGGCACAAAAATCTAACTGGAGTCTGGAGGAGGGTCATAGGGGGAGGAGCCAGTACACACCACCTGACCTGTAAAAGCTTTACTTTTGTGCCCTGTCTCCTGCGGAGCCGCTATTCCCCATGGTCCTTTCAGGAACCCCAGCATCCACTTAGGACGATAGAGAAACATTGTTTAAACAATTTTAAGCATCATGCAGTTTAACAAATGCCTAACAAAGGAGATAATACATATATACAATCATGTTAACTTTTGAAGGTGTCCTACAACTGCAACACATGGTGGTGAAACTGTGGTAAAACAGAGCAATGCTGTGAGCCGTAGGAGGCTGGGGGCCGGGGTTGGCTCTGATTTGGGTGGAACTCTGCTCTGGCAATAGCAATTCATCGGTGGCACTTTCTGGAATATAGAGATGAAGATGCATAATTTGAGGGGGCTCTGAGTCATCTATATGGGCTTGTGGGGACACTGAGGAATATATAGGGAAATGGGGGCACTGCGCTGGCATATGTAAGGGAATTATGGGACTCTGAGGCATATAAATGGACATGAGGGGGCCTGAAGTATTCAAAGGGGCTTTAACCACTTAACTGACGATTTATTTCCCCAAAAACCGCTCCGAAATTGTAGGGGTTTTTTATGAGTGAATTAGGTGAAGAACATGAATTTAACCCTATCCCAAATGATTTTAGTTAAAAAAAAGAAAAAAAAATATTTAAAAAAATATATATATTTTCCCAAACATTGGAACATTGGGAACATCGCGACTTTACTTATTAGATCCTGGACAGCTGCCATGTACACAGGGGAGTCTGGGGGTGACTTTAGTGGGATTGTTTTACCCTTAGCAGCGGCTGCTATTGTCTGCAACTGTTGGGGGATCCTGCTGTGCTGAGCGATCAGCAATGATCGGCAGCACAGCAGACACAGGGGGAGGGTGCAGGGAGGCAGAGGGACCTAACGGTCCCTCTTGACAGCAGCAGCGGAGGGAAGTTTCCCTTCCCTGCAGCTGCTAACACAGTTTATCTGACTGGTCGCATCCTATGCGATCAGGTCAGATAAAGCACTTGCAGGCATGGTCGCATCTGATGCGACCATGCCAGGCAAGTGGTTGAGGGGTTTAGGTAAGAAAATAGCCTGAAATCTGACATGGAAGTTCAGTCAACTCACCCTGGAAATCTGAAAATTAAAACTGTTACCCTATAAGACAGGTACGAACTCAAAAAAGGAGATTTATGGTAAGTACTTACATTTGTTAAATCTCTTTCTGCGAGGTACACTGGATTCCACAGGGAATTATATTGGGGTGTAGAGCTGGATCTTGATCTGAGGCACCAACAGGCTAAAAGCTTTGACTGTTCCCAGGATGCATAGCGCCGCCTCCTCTATATCCCCACCTCCAGGCACTGGAGCTCAGTTTTGTTAACCAGTCCAATGCAGTAGCAGGTAAAAGAGACGACAACCGTTACTAGCCACATACAACTACATTCTCACGACAGGAGAAGGTAGCAGCGGCTAATGTCATACAAACCCAAAGAAGTTAAGTGTATCAGTGTGGGCGCCCTGTGGAATCCAGTGTACCTCACAGAATCAGATTTAACAAAGGTAAGTTCTTACCATGAATCTCCTTTTCTGCTCCGGGGTACACTGTGATTCCACAGTGAATTACATCGGGGATGTCCTAAAGCAGTTTCTCATGGGAGGGGACGCACTGTAGCGGGCACAAGAACCTGGTGTCCAAAGTAGGCATCCTGGGAGGCGGAAGTATCGAAGGCATAGCACTATATGAACGTGTTCACTGAGGACCACGTAGCCACCTTGCACATTTGTTCAAGGGTCGCACCACGGCGAGCCGCCCAAGAAGGTCTAACAGACCGAGTAGAATGGGCATTGATGGTAGCAGGAGCACGAAGGCCAGCCTGTACATAAGCATGTGCAATCACCATTCTAATCCATCTGGCCAAGGTCTGCGTATTCGCAGGCCAGCAACATTTGTGAAAACTAAAAAGAACAAAGAGAGAATCAGATCTCCTAAGAGAAGCTGTCCTCTTCACATAAATACGGAGAGCCAATACCACATCCAAAGACCGCTCTTTGGAGGATAAACCAGGAGAGACAAAGGCCGCAACCACAATCTCTTGGTTAAGGCGGAAAGATGACACTACCTTAGGCAGATAACCAGAGCGAGTTCTAAGAATGGTGAAAAATCAGAAAGGCTGACCGGCAGGACAAGGCACCCAAGTCAGAAACCCTTCTAGCAGAGGCAATAGCCAGCAAAAACAAGACCTTAAGAGTAAGCCAATTAAGGTTCACATACTCAAGAGGTTCAAACGGAGACTCTTGTAAGGCATCCAGAACAACTGACAAATCCCAAGGAGCCACAGGAGGAACATAGCGAAGCTGAATCCGTAAAACACCCTGAGTGAATGTATGAACACCAGGCAGAGTCGCACATTTTCTCTGAAACCATATCGGCAAGGCAGAAATATGAACCTTGAGGGAGGCAAGACGAAGGCCTAAGTCCAGGCCCTGTTGCAGGAAAGCCAAGAGTTTGGCAGTACTGAACTTGTATGCATCATAATTCTTAGCCGCATACCAGGTGAAGTAAGAATTCCAGACCCTATAATAAATCCGAGCCGAAGCCGGTTTACGGGCTTTCAACATAGTTTGAATGACCGCCTCAGAAAATCCCTTGGCCCTCAGAGCTGAAGCTTCAAGAGCCACTCTATCAAAGCCAGTCGGTCCAGATCCTGGTAGACACAAGGGCCCTGAACGAAGAGGTCTGGGAGTTGCAGAAGTAGAAGAGGAAGCTCTATCGAGAGACCCTGTAGGTCTGAGAACCAATGCCGTCTGGGCAACGCTGGAGCGATTAGAAGTAGTATTCCTCCTTCTTGAACTTCCTTATTACCCTGGGCAGGAGTGACACCGGATGGAACACGTACAGCAGCCGAAAGTTCCATGGAATTGCCAACAAGTCCACTAACGCTGCTTGAGGATCCCTTATCCTTGCTCTGAAGACCAGAACCTTGTGATTGTGTCGAGACGCCATCAGATCCACATCTGGTAGGCCCCACTTGTCCACTAGAAGTTGAAACACTTCTGGATGAAGGCTCCACTCTCCGGCGTGCACGTCTTGACGAGTGAGGAAGTCCACTTCCCAGTCGAGGACCCCCGGAATGAACACTGCCGATATGGCTGGCAGATGGCGTTCTGCCCAAAGAAGAAACTTTGACAAATCCATCATTGCCATGCGGCTTCGAGTGCCGCCTTGATGATTTATGTACGCCACCGTGGTGGCGTTGTCCGACTGTACTTGAACACGCCTGTTCTGTACCAGAGGCAAGGCCAGTTTCAAAGCACTGAACACTGCCCACAACTCCAGAATGTTTATCGGGAGGAGAGATTCCTCCCTGGTCCACCGACCCTGAAGAGAGTGCTGCTCGAACACAGCGCCCCAACCCCGCAGACTGGCATCCGTCGTTAGGAGGACCCAGTTAGAGATCCAGTAGGGACGACCCCTGCTCAATTGCTGGTCCTGTAGCCACCAGGTCAGTGACAGGCGAACCTCTGGAGTCAAGGAGATCATGTGAGTCCTAATCCGGTGAGGCAGGCCGTCCAATTTGGAAATGATTAATCTCTGCAGAGGACAGGAATGAAATTGAGCGTACTCCACCATGTCGAAAGCCGACACCATGAGGCCTAGTGCTTGAATCGCCGAGTGTATCAACACACGTGGGCAAGATAGGAAGCATCTTCTCTGGAGACGAGAACAACCGTTAGTTGTGGGTGTCCAATAACACCCCCAAGTGCTCCATGCTCTGAGCATTTCTTCCAATTGATAAGATTTGGAAGTGCGAGCCTGTTTAGTGTACGCCTGACCCTTTGCTTTACTTGGAGGTCAAAATGAACGAAAGGAAGTACTTTTAGCCTTCGGAGCCGAAGGATTAGTACTAGGCAGACAGGCCGTCTTAGCGGATGCTAAGTCAGCAACAATCTTGCTGAGATCTTAGCCAAAAAGGATGTTTCCCATAAAGGAGATCACCTCCAAGGTCTTTTTAGAGTCCAGATCTACAGACTAGGACCGCAACCAGAGAATCCGGCGAGCCAGAATGGACGTAGTAGACGCTTTGGCCGCCAGGACACCGGCTATATGAAAGACACTGTCTAGCATTATCAGGAAAATCAGACTGTAGTTCCGCTTCAACTTCCTGAACCCAGGCTTCAATAGCCTTTGCAGCCCAAGGAGCCGCAATAGTGGGCCTATGAACAGCTCCTGCAAGAGTGTAAATAGACTTCAAGCAACCCTCCACACGCTTATCTGTTGGTTCCTTCAGAGAGGTGACGGTAGTGACAGGCAGAGCAGATGAGACCACTAGACGCGCGACCTGTGAGTCCAGCGGTGGCGGTGTTTCACAATTTTTACTTAATTCCACAGCGAGGGGATAACGAGCTTGCATCTTCTTAGACAGGGAGAATTTCTTTCCTGGATACTTCCAGGATTCCTGACGTATGTCAACCAAATGGTCAGAATTGGGTAAAACTAATTTAGTAACCTTGTGACGCTTGAACGTATCAGGTTTCTTAGAGGTATCTGGAGGTTCTGCGTTATCATCCCTTTGAAGAATCAGTCTGATAGCATCCAAGAGGTCAGGAACATACACCTGTGTAATAGATTCCCCATCAGAAGCATCTGCAACAGTGTCTGAGGGGTCAGTATATACGCCATCTTAATCGGATGAAGTATCCGAAACATGTGTGGATTGTGAAGAAGTAATGGCCCGCTTAGAGGACCCCTTGGTCCTAGGCGGGTGAGGGTTAGGTTTTTGTTTAACCAAAGACTGATTTAATTGCTGTAACTGAGTGGATAGATTATCTGCCCATGGCGGATTAACTGCAGGGACAATATGTGGCTGTAAAGGCACAGGAGGTCCCACACGGGGCGCAAGTCAGTTACTACTGTAGTCAGTAAATGAGAAAAAGCAGCCCAAGGTGGGTCTTGGTGTGCCCCTGGTGCTGTAGACTGACTGAGGGGTATAGAACCCCAGGTACCTGGACCCTCAGCTGCAATGTTTTCCTCAGATAAATCCGTGGCGTCAGCACTGCATGACGCAGGATCAGCCATGGATCTACTGCCCTGTTTAGCAGACATTATTGGGAAGCATAACCTTAGAGCGTAATAGTACAATATAACCTGACAAAGGGGGTCATTTCAAGTTGTTCGCTTGCTAGCAGTTTGTAGCAGTCTTGCAAACGCTAAGCCGCCGCCCTTTGGGAGTTTATTTTAGCTTAGCAGAAGTGCGAACGAAAGGATCGCAGAGCGGCTACAAAAAAAAATTGTGCAGTTTCAGAGTAGCTCCAGACCTACTTAGTGTTTGCGATCACTTCAGACTATTTAGTTCCTGTTTTGACGTCACGAACACGCCCTGCGTTCGCCCAGCCACGCCTGCGTTTTTCCTGGCACTCTGCGTTTTTTCGAATACTCCCTGAAAACGGTCAGTTGACACCCAGAAACGCCTTCTTCCTGTCAATCACTCTGCGGCCAGCAGTGCGACTGAAATGCTTCGCTAGACCTCGTGTGAAACTGCATCGGCCGTTGTGAAAGTACGTCGCGCGTGTGCATTGCGCCGCATATGCATGCGCAGAAGTGACGCTTTTTTGCCTGATCGCTGCGCTGCGACCGAAAACAGCTAGCGAACAACTCGGAATGACCCCCAAAGTACCTGACAAAAAAAAACCTGTACAGTGTGACTGCAAAGCAGAGCACAAACAGAGAATTTAAGAGGTATATGGTGACTGAAACACACAGAGAAAAATACCAAACTAGTATATCCTGTGAAACACTATATTACATGAGAACCCTGATGCACTTAGCCCCCCTCAGGGTAGAGAATATAGGGATAGCGATGTGTGTGAGATACACGGAATAGAGACCACACAGCAGCTATTGGCACACACAGTCACATGTACAATGCAGAAATTATTACAAACAGCAATAAAACTGCACTGGACTAGCAATACTAAGTAACTGGACTACTAAGTAAAGCTATGTATGTATACAGATATAACAATGTACAGTAAAGACTGGATGTATATCACAAGATACTTGTACTAAATATCCCTGTAGTTATGCACTTGTTCTTAACCAACACTGTCTAAACGACTTGTAGAATACTTAAGTGTCCTGTAAATGCACAGCGCTGATGAGGCAGGCGGCTTTACAGAGGAGATATTGCCCAGCAGCTCCGTGTAATGGCACCCAAACGCTGAATGGGAGTGAGGGAGAAGAGAGATGCAGCTCCAGGGCGGGAACATTTGCAGTAAATGGTGCCTGGGGCTGGGGGGAGGGACTACAGGTCAGCGCCCTTTCCCCTCTGCTGGACTTCATCACCAGGTACTGCGGGACCTATAGAAAATGGATGAGAAATCCGACCTGTGCCCCATGCCCTGGTGGTCTAGTGGGGTCCCTGTATGGCCACAGTGTCCACGCCAGCGAGCGCTGTCCGTCTCCGGAGACCCTCTTACCTCCTCCCAAAGATGCGGCCACGCGACCGAGGATAGCAGCAGCGGGTGTGTGCCTGAAGTGACCGGAGCCCTCCGCTGTAAGTACCCGGCAACCAGGGCGCGGGAGTATACAGCGCTGCTGGGGGAGGTGAGGGAGCCGCAGCACGATATGTCAGACTGACATATAGCTCTTCTAAGTGCCTGTGCTGCGGCCCTTGAAGTATTCTTTTCTTCAAAAAGCTCTTTACAGGGCTGCTCATCGCAGCCCCCCCTGTTAGGAGCCTGCACTGCAGGCACCAACCTACAAACTGAGCTCCAGTGCCTGGAGGCGGGGATATAGAAGAGGCGGTGCTATGCATCCTGGGAACAGTCAAAGCTTTTAGCCTGTTGGTGCCTCGGATCAAAATCCAACTCTACACCCCGATGTAATTCCGTGTGGAATCACAGTGTACCCCGCTGCAGAAATAAAGCAATATAGCTGCAATATGTTGCTATAAGGACTTATATTTTTAAGAACAACAATGCTGTCCATTATTTTCTCAATAGAGAAATGATAGACAGCATCTGATTGGTTGCTATGGACAACATCACCAATTCCCTGTTTTAGAAGCTTTAGTAAATTTACAACTTAGTAATTAACAAACATTTACAGACATCAGGGATGCTGCAATAAAAGTTTAGAAAGTAGACTGACATTCTCAAGAATGCAACATCAAAGGCTTAGAAGGTACTTACCTCCTACAAATGACTATCAAGGCACTAAAGCTGGGTACACACCTATACAATCCATGGCACGATTACCCAATATCAGGTGAACAGGCTATCGATTATATAGGTGCATACACTGTACCATTGCAGGAGCGTTAGCCGATAAACAGCTAACAGTATAACGCTCCTGCAATGGCCGGTGTTGGTAGGTCACATCTTATGTACTGTTTTTGTTGTGCTGATCTCCCGACCCCATAGAAGCCCGTGCACATATATCTATTGCAGATAGATATAGAAAAACATATTAATGCATATCTCATCTTTTCCCCTTACCCACGCAAGTCAAAGCTACACAAGCACTTTCTTGAAAATGTTACTCTCCATCTTCAGATACAGTATCATGATTGAACTGTCCTTTATACATCCCCTCCTCAATGATGTCCAAATCTGCCTTGAACAACTCAATGTTTCTGATTACCACATCACTGTTTAGCGATCAGGGCACTGTCACTTTCGGTCTCAAGATGCTTTCCTGTAGTGTTATGAATAAATGTTTATTTCCTGTGGTGCAAAGCTTGGAAATGTTTTTTGTTGTTGTTTTTTTTATTATTATTATTATAAATAAAGGGTACAAGGAAAGAGCACAGTGCTTTACACACTTAATTCCCAGATTACCTCAGAAAAAAGTGATATTATTGTATACCCTCACGCATGACCCACCGCATAAGGTGCAAAATGCTCTGCTCCTGGACTTTGCAGAGGTGAGGCTGCAGCGCGGTCAAAAATTTCAAATAGGGGAGCCACACCAACTGCCAGTGAGTCCTGGCCGGTGATGTTTGGCAGCGTTTGGGGCGGCAGTTGGTGTGGCTCCCCTTTTTGAGTTTTGGACTGCGCTACAGCCCAACATCTGCAAATGCCACTGTCAAGAAAGTCCAGGAACAGAAATGGTGCAAATGTATGAAGCAGTGATAAGAGTGGAGAAGTCTGCCAGTGGAGAAGTGTGCCATGGCAACCCTCCAGCGATCCCTGCCAGAGCACACAGCGCATCAGCTTAGTGCTGAAGCGCAGTGGCTCCCTGTACGGCCGACTCCAGTGCGCACGTGCGAGGTCACGCTACTACTGTTTTGCGAGTTTTCACATGCAGCCCGAAGCCACCTGCGGCCACAACCATGGACAGCGTTGTCCCTGCTGTGGAGATATGGCAACAACACCCACAGCTTGAAATATATAGCTGCAGGTGTCGGAAAAAATGTCGTCATAGCGACCCTGTCACTGAGCATTCACTGCTGCATTAATATATGGGGGGAAGCAGTATCAGCGCACACAATGTGCACTGATACCTCTTCCTCTCCCCCCCCACCATACCGACCCTTCATACATCTACCTCATAGTTATAGAATGCACTTGATAAATGGATGGTTACTTCAAAGGTTGTCATGGCACACTTTTCCACTGACACACTTCTCCAATCTTTATCACTGCTTCATACATCTTATGGAATGGGTCATGTTGGAGGGTATGTTATCGGACATATGTTGGAGGCTGACTTGAACCCTCCCCTGTGGTAGTTTCACAAACTCTGGCTAGATAGCAGAAATATAAATGCAACATTTTCCTCTGAGAGATACTGAAATCCAAGCTATAAACAAGTGAAAGCTTTACAAGGTAACAGAAAGATAGCAATTACAGGTACATTGCACGTGAACCAACCTATTGTGGTGCCAGTGGCTACTGACACCTTGGCTGAATCAAAGTCTCTCGATGTGGTCAGAGCTTTGAAGATCTATGTCGCCAGAACGGCTCAGATTAGGAAAACAGTGGCTCTGTTTGTCCTGTGGGCTTCCAACAAGATTGGGGCTCCTGATTCTAAGCAGACTATTGCACGCTGGATTTGTAATACGATTCAGCATGCTCATTCTACGGCAGGATTGCCGTTACCGAAATCGGTGAAAGCCCATTCTAGCAGAAAGGTGGGCTCATCCTGGGCGGCTGCCCGAAGGGTCTCGGCGTTACAACTTTGCCGAGCTGCTACTTGGTCGGGTTCAAACACCTTTGCGAAGTTTTACAAGTTTGATACCCTGGCTGAGGAGGACCTCTTGTTTGGGCAATCGGTGCTGCAGAGTCATCCGCACTCTCCCTCCCTTTCTAGAGCTTTGGTATAAACCCCATGGTTCTTGAAGCATCCCCAGCATCCTCTAGGACGTATGAGAAAATAGGATTTTAATACCTACCGGTAAATCCTTTTCTCTTAGTCCGTAGAGGATGCTGGGCACCCGTCCCAGTGCGGGCTGTATCTGCAGTTTGGTTATGGTTACGTTCATGTTGCGTTGAGTTCAGTCATTCTGTGACTGTTGTTGGTCATTCCGTTGCATGTGTTGTTGTTGTTGTTGTTGAATGCCATGTTGTACGGCGTGTTTGAGGTGTGAGCTGGTATGTATCTCACCTTAGCTAAAAATAATTAAATAAATCCTTTTCCTCTAAATGTCCGTCTCCCTGGGCACAGAATCTAACTGGAGTCTGGAGGAGGGGCATAGAGGGAGGAGCCAGTTCACACCCATTCAAAGTCTTATAGTGTGCCCTTGTCTCCTGCGGATCCCGTCTATACCCCATGGTTCTTGAAGCATCCCCAGCATCCTCTAGGACGTATGAGAAATTACAATAAAACGTGGACAAGCCTTGTCTCAGATGAAGTCACACAGTTCACAGTTCTAACTGGCCATAAGTATTATTTGTTCAATAGGGATGAGGACTCTATCATTGCAACACTACTTGTTTATATGGCTAATCCTGGACAGTTTGCCACATCCGCATTACACATTGCTTTGTAATCTAATTGTTTCCCCAATTGTTTGCTTTTGTAAATTAAGTACAGCTTCCTGCTTATGTATCTCTGATTATTATCCAATCATATTTTGTCACATGTGCTTTTTTCTGTAATACAGACTAGACTGCCATGACCATGATCGTTTCCAAAACTGTCTTTCAGTATAAAAATTTCCCACAAAAGCAATCACGACTCTGCAACCTCTACTTAGGTTTTATATATATAGATATAATAAGATTTTACTTACCGATAAATCTATTTCTCGGAGTCCGTAGTGGATGCTGGGGTTCCTGAAAGGACCATGGGGAATAGCGGCTCCGCAGGAGACAGGGCACAAAAAGTAAAGCTTTTCCAGATCAGGTGGTGTGCACTGGCTCCTCCCCCTATGACCCTCCTCCAGACTCCAGTTAGGTACTGTGCCCGGACGAGCGTACACAATAAGGGAGGATTTTGAATCCCGGGTAAGACTCATACCAGCCACACCAATCACACCGTACAACTTGTGATCTAAACCCAGTTAACAGTATGATAATAGCGGAGCCTCTGAAAGATGGCTTCCTTCAACAATAACCCGAATTTGTTAACAATAACTATGTACAATTATTGCAGATAATCCGCACTTGGGATGGGCGCCCAGCATCCACTACGGACTCCGAGAAATAGATTTATCGGTAAGTAAAATCTTATTTTCTCTATCGTCCTAGTGGATGCTGGGGTTCCTGAAAGGACCATGGGGATTATACCAAAGCTCCCAAACGGGCGGGAGAGTGCGGATGACTCTGCAGCACCGAATGAGAGAACTCCAGGTCCTCCTTAGCCAGAGTATCAAATTTGTAAAATTTTACAAACGTGTTCTCCCCTGACCACGTAGCTGCTCGGCAAAGTTGTAATGCCGAGACCCCTCGGGCAGCCGCCCAAGATGAGCCCACCTTCCTTGTGGAGTGGGCCTTTACAGATTTAGGCTGTGGCAGGCCTGCCACAGAATGTGCAAGTTGGATTGTGCTACAGATCCAACGAGCAATCGTCTGCTTAGACGCAGGAGCACCCATCTTGTTGGGTGCATACAATATAAACAACGAGTCAGATTTTCTGACTCCAGCTGTCCTTGCAATATATATTTTTAATGCTCTGACAACGTCCAGTAACTTGGAGTCCTCCAAGTCACTTGTAGCCGCAGGCACTACAATAGGCTGGTTCAGATGAAATGCTGACACCACCTTAGGGAGAAAATGCGGACGAGTCCGTAGTTCTGCCCTGTCCGAATGGAAAATCAGATATGGGCTTTTGTAAGATAAAGCTGCCAGTTCTGACACTCTCCTGGCCGAAGCCAGGGCTAGAAGCATGGTCACTTTCCATGTGAGATATTTCAAATCCACCTTTTTTAGTGGTTCAAACCAATGAGATTTTAGAAAGTCCAAAACCACATTGAGATCCCACGGTGCCACTGGAGGCACCACAGGAGGCTGTATATGCAGCACTCCCTTAACAAAGGTCTGGACTTCAGGGACTGAAGCCAATTCTTTTTGAAAGAAAATCGACAGGGCCGAAATTTGAACCTTAATAGATCCCAATTTGAGACCCATAGACAATCCTGATTGCAGGAAATGTAGGAATCGACCCAGTTGAAATTCCTCCGTCGGAGCACTCCGATCTTCGCACCACGCAACATATTTTCGCCAAATTCGGTGATAATGTTGCACGGTTACTTCCTTCCTTGCTTTAATCAAAGTAGGAATGACTTCTTCCGGCATGCCTTTTTCCTTTAGGATCCGGCGTTCAACCGCCATGCCGTCAAACGCAGCCGCGGTAAGTCTTGAAACAGACAGGGACCCTGCTGAAGCAAGTCCCTCCTTAGAGGTAGAGGCCACGGATCTTCCGTGATCATCTCTTGAAGTTCCGGGTACCAAGTCCTTCTTGGCCAATCCGGAACCACTAGTATCGTTCTTACGCCTCTTTGCCGTATAATTCTCAATACTTTTGGTATGAGAGGCAGAGGAGGAAACACATACACCGACTGGTACACCCAAGGCATTACCAGCGCGTCCACAGCTATTGCCTGCGGATCTCTTGACCTGGCGCAATACCTGTCCAGTTTTTTGTTGAGGCGAGATGCCATCATGTCCACCATTGGTCTTTCCCAACGGGTTACCAGCATGTGGAAGACTTCTGGATGAAGTCCCCACTCTCCCGGGTGAAGATCGTGTCTGCTGAGGAAGTCTGCTTCCCAGTTGTCCACTCCCGGGATGAACACTGCTGACAGTGCTATCACATGATTCTCTGCCCAGCGAAGAATCCTTGCAGCTTCTGCCATTGCACTCCTGCTTCTTGTGCCGCCCTGTCTGTTCACATGGGCGACTGCCGTGATGTTGTCCGACTGGATCAACACCGGTTTTCCCTGAAGCAGAGGTTCTGCCTGGCTTAGAGCATTGTAGATTGCTCTTAGTTCCAGAATGTTTATGTGAAGAGACGTTTCCAGGCTCGTCCATACTCCCTGGAAGTTTCTTCCTTGTGTGACTGCTCCCCAGCCTCTCAGGCTGGTGTCCGTGGTCACCAGGATCCAATCCTGTATGCCGAATCTGCGGCCCTCCAATAGATGAGCACTCTGCAACCACCACAGAAGAGACACCCTTGTCCTTGGAGACAGGGTTATCCGCAGGTGCATCTGAAGATGCGACCCTGACCATTTGTCCAACAGATCCCTTTGGAAAATTCTTGCGTGGAATCTGCCGAATGGAATTGCTTCGTAAGAAGCCACCATTTTTCCCAGGACTCTTGTGCATTGATGTACAGACACCTTTCCTGGTTTTAGGAGGTTCCTGACAAGCTCGGATAACTCCTTGGCTTTTTCCTCCGGGAGAAAAACCTTTTTCTGAACCGTGTCCAGAATCATCCCTAGGAACAGCAGACGAGTTGTCGGCATTAACTGGGATTTTGGAATATTCAGAATCCACCCGTGCTGTTTTAGCACTTCTTGAGACAGTGCTAATCCCATCTCTAGCTGTTCTCTGGACCTTGCTCTTATTAGGAGATCGTCCAAGTATGGGATAATTAATATGCCTTTTCTTCGAAGAAGAATCATCATCTCGGCCATTACCTTTGTAAAGACCCGAGGTGCCGTGGACAATCCGAACGGCAGCGTCTGAAACTGATAGTGACAGTTTTGTACAACGAACCTGAGGTACCCCTGGTGTGAGGGGTAAATTGGAACGTGGAGATACGCATCCTTGATGTCCAAGGATACCATAAAATCCCCCTCTTCCAGGTTCGCTATCACTGCTCTGAGTGACTCCATTTTGAACTTGAACTTCTTTATGTACAGGTTCAAGGACTTCAGATTTAGAATAGGCCTTACCGAGCCATCCGGCTTCGGTACCACAAAAAGAGTGGAATAATACCCCTTCCCTTGTTGTAGAAGAGGTACCTTGACTATCACCTGCTGAGAGTACAGCTTGTGAATGGCTTCCAAAACCGTCTCCCTTTCGGAGGGGGACGTTGGTAAAGCAGACTTCAGGAAACGGCGAGGTGGATCTGTCTCTAATTCCAACCTGTACCCCTGAGATATTATCTGCAGGATCCAGGGATCTACTTGCGAGTGAGCCCACTGCGCGCTGTAATTTTTGAGACGACCGCCCACCGTCCCCGAGTCCGCTTGAGAAGCCCCAGCGTCATGTTGAGGCTTTTGTAGAAGCCGGGGAGGGCTTCTGTTCCTGGGAAGGAGCTGCCTGTTGCTGTCTCTTCCCTCGACCTCTGCCTCGTGGCAGATATGAATAGCCCTTTGCTCTCTTGTTTTTAAAGGAACGAAAGGGCTGCGGTTGAAAAGTCGGTGCCTTTTTCTGTTGGGGAGTGACTTGAGGTAGAAAGGTGGATTTCCCGGCTGTAGCCGTGGCCACCAAATCTGATAGACCGACTCCAAATAACTCCTCCCCTTTATACGGCAAAACTTCCATATGCCGTTTTGAATCCGCATCGCCTGTCCACTGTCGCGTCCATAAAGCTCTTCTGGCCGAAATGGACATAGCACTTACCCGTGATGCCAGTGTGCAGATATCCCTCTGTGCATCACGCATATAAAGAAATGCATCCTTTATTTGTTCTAACGACAGTAAAATATTGTCCCTGTCCAGGGTATCAATATTTTCAATCAGGGACTCTGACCAAACTACCCCAGCACTGCACATCCAGGCAGTCGCTATAGCTGGTCGTAGTATAACACCTGCATGTGTGTATATACTTTTTGGGATATTTTCCATCCTCCTATCTGATGGATCTTTAAGTGCGGCCGTCTCAGGAGAGGGTAACGCCACTTGTTTAGATAAGCGTGTTAGCGCCTTGTCCACCCTAGGAGATGTTTCCCAGCGCTCCCTAACCTCTGGCGGGAAAGGGTATAATGCCAATAATTTCTTTGAAATTATCAGCTTTTTATCAGGAGCAACCCACGCTTCATTACACACGTCATTTAATTCTTCTGATTCAGGAAAAACTATAGGTAGTTTTTTCACACCCCACATAATACCCTGTTTAGTGGTACCTGTAGTATCAGCTAAATGTAACGCCTCCTTCATTGCCAAAATCATATAACGTGTGGCCCTACTGGAAAATACGGTTGATTCGTCACCGTCACCACTGGAGTCAGTGCCTGTGTCTGGGTCTGTGTCGACCGACTGAGGCAAAGGGCGTTTTACAGCCCCTGACGGTGTTTGAGTCGCCTGGACAGGCACTAATTGATTGTCCGGCCGTCTCATGTCGTCAAACGACTGCTTTAGCGTGTTGACACTATCCCGTAGTTCCATAAATAAAGGCATCCATTCTGGTGTCGACTCCCTAGGGGGTGACATCCTCATATTTGGCAATTGCTCCGCCTCCACACCAATATCGTCCTCATACATGTCGACACACACGTACCGACACACAGCAGACACACAGGGAATGCTCCTAACGAAGACAGGACCCACTAGCCCTTTGGGGAGACAGAGGGAGAGTTTGCCAGCACACACCAAAAGCGCTATATATAACAGGGATAGCCTTATAATAAGTGCTCCCTTATAGCTGCTTTATATATATAAAAATATCGCCATAAATTTGCCCCCCCTCTCTGTTTTACCCTGTTTCTGTAGTGCAGTGCAGGGGAGAGACCTGGGAGCCGTCCTGACCAGCGGAGCTGTGAGAGGAAATGGCGCCGTGTGCTGAGGAGATAGGCCCCGCCCCTTTTCCGGCGGGCTCGTCTCCCGCTATTTAGTGAATCCAGGCAGGGGTTAAATATCTCCATATAGCCTCTGGGGGCTATATGTGAGGTATTTTTAGCCTTTATATAGGTTACATTTGCCTCCCAGGGCGCCCCCCCCCAGCGCCCTGCACCCTCAGTGACTGCGTGTGAAGTGTGCTGAGAGGAAAATGGCGCACAGCTGCAGTGCTGTGCGCTACCTTTAGAAGACTGCAGGAGTCTTCAGCCGCCGATTTTGGACCTCTTCTGACTTCAGCATCTGCAAGGGGGCCGGCGGCGCGGCTCCGGTGACCATCCAGGCTGTACCTGTGATCGTCCCTCTGGAGCTGATGTCCAGTAGCCAAGAAGCCAATCCATCCTGCACGCAGGTGAGTTCACTTCTTCTCCCCTCAGTCCCTCGTTGCAGTGATCCTGTTGCCAGCAGGACTCACTGTAAAATAAAAAACCTAAGCTAAACTTTTTCTAAGCAGCTCTTTAGGAGAGCCACCTAGATTGCACCCTTCTCGGCCGGGCACAAAAATCTAACTGGAGTCTGGAGGAGGGTCATAGGGGGAGGAGCCAGTGCACACCACCTGATCTGGAAAAGCTTTACTTTTTGTGCCCTGTCTCCTGCGGAGCCGCTATTCCCCATGGTCCTTTCAGGAACCCCAGCATCCACTAGGACGATAGAGAAATATATATATACACACACACACACACACATATATACACAGTATATGTAAAATCCCTAACTCACTCACTGACTCATAACTAATTATCTTCTCGATATGTTAGGAAGCTGAAATGCAACATAATCAGAATTTTAATAAACCTCCCCTAAGGGTATGAAAAGAGGGCTGACATAATGATGTCATTACCGATGGCCTTGCATGAACGATAACACCCAAACGGACAATCGGATCAAAATTTGGATTGCACCTCCAGAGTGTAGAATTTAATAAACTACAAAAATGGTCCTGTCACCTTTTACCATATCTACTACGGGTGCTCCTCGGGTACCGCCAAGAACCATGGATTACTATTTACTTACATTAACACATCTCAAATTTACATATAGATTTACCAAATTATTAACACTCATGTATATGTACAACCGTGAAAATAAGAAACTCCCAAGCGAAGAATGGGTAGAACAGCTAGTTATATATAAGTGAAGTAAAAAATGGCATATTTCTCAGGAAATGGGCATTCATGGTTAGGTGCAGCTTTGTGTCTTTGTAAGCACAATATCTGTAATCACAAGATTTTATTTTTTAGGCATGAGATATTTAAATAATTGCTAGAAGTGGATATTGCACATATGAAAGGGATTAAGATTTTAAATCATATCCCATGTCTATAAAAATATGCAAAAATTATTAACATTTACTACAAAGGAGGCTATATAAAGCAGTATTTCACTAAACTTTTTGTTTCCCAATTCTAGAATGCCAAAAGCAGACCTCCAAACTTCTTACTGTGTGGACAAATATGTGTGTGCCACTGTGAAGAGGAATCACCTGCAAAGGAAAGGGGCATGGTCATGTGTTATAGGAGCTTATTGGGCATTTCCTAAATAATGGACTGTACTCGTCCTGTTCTCTTCTTCTGAACAGTTAGGTGCAAATTACTCATGGACAAACTTACAGTACCTCCGGAGTTTGCAGATTTTAGTAGAGCTGCGTGCAAAAATACACAAGTCAGGGGCAAGACCAGTCAGCAAGGCCTTGCATCTAATTTAATCAACCACTTAAAATGCTATGCAGAGCAGCAGTAAACTGGACATATCCAACCTTCTGGACCAATCAAAACTAAGGTGTCTATGTACTAAGCCTTGGAGAGAGATAAAGTGGATGGAGATAAAGTACCAGCCAATCAGCTCCTAACTGCCATATTACAGGCTGCGTTTAAAAAATGACAGTTAGGAGCTGATTGACTGTCACTTTATCTCCGTCCGCTTTATCACTCTCCAAGGCTTAGTAAATAGACCCCTAAGTCCTCAAAGAAATGTACCCTATAGTCTCCTTGCGGCCAACTTTGAATCTAACAGTTAGACAGTTCTATTGTATGCATAGGTTTTTAGTGTTTCTATCCAGACACCATGAAAATACCACTTCAAGTACTCTCTGCCTATTTATCAGATTCTCACAAATTGCAAATATGCACATTAGCAACTCCAATGCCATATTGTTACATCATGTGATATAATTTGTGCTAATGCACCCATTTGTATGGGAAACCTATAAATCCTCATATCCAATGAAGGTGTTGGCATTTTTGGGAAAGGCTAGGTGAAGCAGTTTGGACAGGGAGTACTGGATATGAGGCATGCCTATATGCCTCACATTGCTTCCATAAATGGGATTCTCTGTTAAGATATTGTTAATGAGCTCAAGGGTCGGAATTTACATAATATGGAGAGCATGTGCCTTTAATGTGCAAATAACAAAGTAATAAAATCATGAATTCATGAAATGTGAGTCATTCGATACAGTAATCATGTTTTCTCAGCCTCAAGATTTCTTTAAGACCCAAGTAAGAATCAAACAAGAAAGTTTTTCAATTAAAAATGGACAAATTAAATTGTAGGTGAAAGCACACAGGACTATGAAGCAGCACTTTAAAATACAACCTTTATAGAGCTGAACTGCGGTCATTTGTGATGGAAGAGCGTAGGTAGCAACTGATCCCAGAGTCCATTACCCAAGATTTTTACCTCTTTTTCTTAACATAGTGTTTTCTATGTTTTACAATTAATCAAGTCTGGAGCGTCAATGCTAAATTGCACTTCACACCAACCAAAAATAAGATTTTAAACCTACCGGTAAATCTTTTTCTCCTAGTCCGTAGAGGATGCTGGGGACTCCGTAAAAACCATGGGGTATAGACGGGCTCCGCAGGAGACATGGGCACTCTAAGACTTTAGATGGGTATGCACTGGCTCCTCCCTCTATGCCCCTCCTCCAGACCTCAGTTAGAGAACTGTGCCCAGAGGAGACGGACAGTACGAGGAAAGGATTTTTGTTAATCTAAGGGCAAGATACATACCAGCCCACACCATCCACACCGTACAACAAGGAATATACGAAACCAGTTAACAGTATGAACAAAACAGCATCAGCCAAAGACTGATCTAAACTGTAACATAACCCTTATGTAAGCAACAACTATATACAAGCCTTGCAGAAATTGTCCGCACTGGGACGGGCGCCCAGCATCCTCTACGGACTAGGAGAAAAAGATTTACCGATAGGTTTAAAATCTTATTTACTCTTACGTCCTCGAGGATGCTGGGGACTCCATAAGGACCATGGGGATTATACCAAAGCTCCAGAGCGGGCGGGAGAGTGCGGATGACTCTGCAGCACCGATTGTGCAAACATGAGGTCCTCATCAGCCAGGGTATCAAACTTGTAGAATTTTGCAAAAGTGTTTGAACCCGACCATGTAGCTGCTCGGCACAACTGTAATGCCGAGACGCCTCGGGCAGCCGCCCAAGAAGAGCCCACCTTCCTAGTGGAATGGGCCTTTTACCGAACTTGGTAACGGTAATCCCGCCGTAGAATGAGCCTGCTGAATCGTGTTACAGATCCAGCGAGCAATAGTCTGCTTAGAAGCAGGAGCGCCAACCTTGTTGGCCGCATACAGGACAAACAGTGCCTCTGTTTTCCTAACCAGAGCCGTCCTGGCTACATAAATTTTTAAGGCCCTGACTACATCAAGGGACTTGGAATCCTCCAAGTCACCCGTAGCCACAGGCACCACAATAGGTTGGTTCATATGGAACGACGAAACCACCTTAGGTAGAAATTGAGGACGAGTTCTCAACTCCGCTCGATCCACATGGAAAATCAAATAGGGGCTCTTGTGAGACAAAGCCGCCAATTCGGACACCCGCCTCGCAGATGTCAAGGCCAACAACATGACCACTTTCCAAGTGAGAAATTTTAACTCCACCGTTTGAAGAGGTTTAAACCAGTGTGATTTAAGGAACTGTAAAACCACGTTATGGTCCCATGGTGCCACTGGGGGCACAAAAGGAGGCTGGATGTGCAGCACTCCCTTTACAAAAGTCTGGACTTCTGGGAGAGAAGCCAATTCCTTTTGAAAGAATATTGATAGGGCCGAAATCTGCGGTATCCGGACTCCAGATCGACAGCAAAAAGGTCGACGCCAATTGGTCGACAAACCTTAGGTCGACATGGACAAAAGGTCGACGTGGACAAAAGGTCGACAGGAACAAGGTCGACATGGAAAAGGGTCGACATGAGTTTTTCACGATTTTTTTCTTTTTTGGAACCTTTTCATACTTAACGATTCACGTGGACTAAGATTGGAACGGTAATCTGTGCCGAGCGAAGCGGTAGCGGAGCGAAGGCACCATGCCAAAAGCATGGCGAGCGAAGCGAGCCATGCGAGGGGACGCGGTGCACTAATTGGTGTTCCCGGTCACTCTACGAAGAAAACAACGCAAAAAAACCCCCAAAAACCTCATGTCGACATTTTTTTCCATGTCGACCCTTTTTCCATGTCGACCTTTTGTCCATGTCGACCTAAGGTGTGTCGACCAATTGGCGTCGACCTAATGTTTGTCGACCTTTTTTGCTGTCGATCCAGACTCGAAATCTGCACCTTAATGGTTCCTAACTTTAGGCCCATATCTACTCCTGTCTGTAGAAAGTGGAGAAAACGGCCCAGGAGAAAAACTTCCTAGGAACATTCTTGGCTTCACACCAAGATACATATTTCCTCCAGATACGGTGATAATGTTTCGCCGTCACCTCCTTCCTAGCTTTTATCAGAGTAGGGATGACTTCCCCCGGAATACCTTTCCTAGCTAGGATTTGGTGTTCAACCGCCATGCCGTCAAACGTAACCGCGGTAAGTCTTGGAACACGCAGGGCACCTGCTGTAACAGGTCCTCCCTGGGAGGAAGAGGCCACGGATCTTCTGTGAGCATTTCCTGAAGATCTGAATACCAGGCCCTTCAAGGCCAATCCGGAACAATGAGTATTGTCTGTACTCTTTTTCGTCTTATGATTCTCAATATTTTTGAGATAAGCGGCAAAGGAGGGAACACATAGACCGACTGAAACACCCATGGTGTCACCAGGGCGTCCACCGCTACTGCCTGCGGGTCCCTTGACCTGGAACAATACATCCGAAGCTTCTTGTTGAGGCGTGATGCCATCATGTCTATTTGAGGAAGTCCCCAACGACTTGTTATCTCTGCAAAAACTTCTTGATGAAGACCACACTCTCCCGGATGGAGATCGTGTCTGCTGAGGAAGTCTGCTTCCCAGTTGTCCACTCCCGGAATGAAGACTGCTGACAGAGCGCTTACGTGATTTTCCGCCCAGCAAAGAATCCTGGTGGTTTCCGCCATTGCCACTCTGCTCCTTGTCCCGCCCTGGCGGTTTACATGAGCCACGGCTGTAACGTCTGATTGAATCAGAAAGGGTAGGTCGCGAAGAAGATTCTCCGCTTGTCGTATGCCGTTGTATATGGCCCTTAATTCCAGCACGTTGATGTGTAGACAAGCCTCCTGGCTTGACCATAGTCCCTGAAAATTTCTTCCTTGTGCGACTGCTCCCCATCCTCGGATGCTCGCGTCCGTGGTCACTAGAACCCAGTCTTGAATGTCGAACCTGCGACCCTCTAGAACAGGGGTGGGCAATTATTTCAGCTGGAGGGCCACTTAACACTTCCAGTGAATATTCGAGGGCCGCACACAAAATATCTTGTATATACAATACTCCTATAGGTGTGTGGTATGCGTGACCGCCGGGATCCCGGCAGTGGAATCCCGGTGGGGGGTGGTGAGTGCAGCAAGCCTCTCGCTCTCCACGCTACGGGCTCGGTGGCGAATGGGTTCTATAGTGAGAATAGTCCCTGTTGGTTGGGATTGTGAGGGGGCGGCATGTAGGGGAGATTGTGTGACTGGCGGTCAGGAGACCCCTCCTAGAGCAGCTCCCATCTCCCCTGTACCCATATAGCAGTTTCTATCCCCCCCCCTCCATCTTCCCTGGACCCATATAGCAGCTTCTGTCCCCCCCTCCCTCCATCTCCCCTGTACCTATACAGCAGCTTCTATCCCTCCCCTCCTCCCTCTCCCCTGTACCCATACAGCAGCTTCTACCCCCCCCTCCTCCATCTACCCTGGACCTATATAGCAGCTTCTGTCCCCCCTCCTCCCTCTCCCCTGTACCCATACAGCAGCTTTTAAACGCCCCCCAACACAAACACTACCTTCCGCTCCCCCCCCGCCCCCACCTTCGGAC
Source organism: Pseudophryne corroboree (assembly GCF_028390025.1). NCBI lineage: Eukaryota > Metazoa > Chordata > Amphibia > Anura > Myobatrachidae > Pseudophryne > Pseudophryne corroboree. Next base: position 459,168,264 of record NC_086444.1, on the reverse strand, counting down.
ACAGTTAGCAGCTTTTAACTTCCTCCCCATACTCTGCACCGCTGTGCCCTCGCCAGGCAGCTCCCGTTGCCAGCCGCCAGCTTTGCATGTTTTCAGATGTGCCGTCCGGATCCACGCTCTTTCTTTGGTTCCGCCCCCGTGCCGCCCAGTGGCTGACATCAGAGAGGAAATCCCGGTCAGCTGCCCCGGTGCCGCGATCTTTTCTCAGCGGTGCCGCGTCTTGGAGCTGCTGTAGCGCAATGACAAGCAGCTGAGCCGGTCGGGCCGCTTGTCATTGTGCACTGGGGGGGCGCAGCGGGCCACGCAGGATCGGTTCGCAGGCCGCATCTGGCCCGCGGACTGCCTGTTGCCCATCCCTACTCTAGAAGGTGAGCACTCTGAAGCCACCACAGGACAGACACCCTGGCCCTGGCTTATTTTCTGATGTATTTGTACATGGGACCCCGACCACTTGTCCAGAAGGTCCCACTGAAACGTCCTCGCATGGAACCTGCCGAAGGGGATGGCCTCGTAGGCCGCCACCATCTTTCTCAGTACTCGAGTGCATTGATGAACTGACACTCTTTTTGGTTTTAGCAGGTCTCTGACCATGTTCTGGAGTTCCTGGGCTTTTTCCGTTGGGAGAAAAACCCTCTTTTTTTCCGTGTCCAGAATCATGCCTAAAAATGACAGCCGAGTCGTTGGAATCAACTGCGACTTTGGTAGATTTAGGATCCAGCCGTGTTGCTGCAGCACTCTCAGGGAGAGCGACACGCTTTTCAGCAATTGATCTCTCGATTTCACTTTTATCAGGAGATCGTCCAAGTATGGGATAATTGTGACTCCTTGCCTGCGCAAGAGCACCATCATTTCCGCCATTACCTTGGTGAAAATCCTCGGGGCCGTGGATAGCCCAAACGGCAACATCTGAAACTGGTAATGACAGTCCTGTACAGCGAATCTCAGGTACGCCTGATGAGGGGGATAAATGGGGACATGAAGGTATGCATCCTTTATGTCTAGTGATACCATAAAATCCCCCCCCCCCCCCCCCCTTCCAGGCTGGAGATTACTGCCCGGAGAGATTCCATCTTGAATTCGAACTTTTTCAAATACAGGTTCAGGGATTTTAGATTCAGAATGGGTCTGACCGAGCCATCCGGCTTCGGGACCACAAATAGGGTTGAATAGTACCCTTTTTGATAATAACTTGCTGTTGACACAGCTTTTGTATGGCAGCTGAAACTATTTCCCTCTCTGGGGGAGAAGCTGGCAAAGCCGATTTGAAAAATCAGAAAATGGAAAATTTGAAACTCCACGTGGCGCTACTTATATACTATCAGAGTAAAACTCACACAGTGTAATCACAAGGAATTCCGGTTCTTCACAACTATCTCAGTTTGAGAACATAACCAATATTTTCACATGAAAGTTGCAGCTGGCTTGATGTAAAGCTACAAAACATAAAATGTGCAGAACATAGTGCAAAACTGTTTTGAGATTATATGTGGGTATTTAAAGTTGTCTCAGTCCCACTCACATAAGGATGTAAATTAGATCACATGTAGATAATCATAGAAGGATGGCATTCATTTTGGAACGGGATCTTCCTCCTCAATACTTTGAATAAAAATGATAGTAATGATAGTGCAACACCGTCTTTTTATAAAGACAAGTATTTAATAAAAGAATGCACTCACAAAACATCAGATTTAAAACAGCATAAAATATTTGAAGACATCCATATGGTTAAGGACTGCTAGCCCTTGGCATAGTCACCGCAAAGTCTCAGTGTTCGTAAAATCTCCACCGGCTCCGGGCAGCAGCTCCTCTCCACACGTCCTCGTTTTAATGCGTCTCCCTGCTCAAGCGCTTTCGGACTCACGTCCTTCCTCAGAATTGGCTTCTGAGGAAGGACGTGAGTCCGAAAGCGCTTGAGCAGGGAGACGCATTAAAACGAGGACGTGTGGAGAGGAGCTGCTGCCCGGAGCCGGTGGAGATTTTACGAACACTGAGACTTTGCGGTGACTATGCCAAGGGCTAGCAGTCCTTAACCATATGGATGTCTTCAAATATTTTATGCTGTTTTAAATCTGATGTTTTGTGAGTGCATTCTTTTATTAAATACTTGTCTTTATAAAAAGACGGTGTTGCACTATCATTACTATCATTTTTATTCAAAGTATTGAGGAGGAAGATCCCGTTCCAAAATGAATGCCATCCTTCTATGATTATCTACATGTGATCTAATTTACATCCTTATGTGAGTGGGACTGAGACAACTTTAAATACCCACATATAATCTCAAAACAGTTTTGCACTATGTTCTGCACATTTTATGTTTTGTAGCTTTACATCAAGCCAGCTGCAACTTTCATGTGAAAATATTGGTTATGTTCTCAAACTGAGATAGTTGTGAAGAACCGGAATTCCTTGTGATTACACTGTGTGAGTTTTACTCTGATAGTATATAAGTAGCGCCACGTGGAGTTTCAAATTTTCCATTTTCTGTACCATTTTTAGAATCACGGTGAAAGGTTCTCTTCTGGGCTCCAAGGCTGCTACTAGTATTTTAGCGCACTAGGGGGTCTCTCTTTCTTGTGTCCCGATTTGAAAAATCGTCGAGGAGGCACTTCTTCGAATTCCAGTTTGTATCCTTGGGATACAATTTCGATCGCCCAAGGATCCAAATCCGACTGAACCCAGACCTGGTTGAAGAGTCGAAGACGTGCCCCCACCGGCGCGGACTCCCTCAGTGGAGCCCCAGCGTCATGCGGTGGATTTTGTAGAAGCCGGGGAGTACTTTTGTTCCTGGGAACTAGCCGTAGCAGGCATTATTTTCCCTCTACCCTTACCTGTGGCGAGGAAGGAAGAGCCCCGACCCCTTCTGGACTTATGCGACCGAAAAGACTGCATCTGATATTGAGGTGTTTTCTTTTGCTGTGGGGGAACATAAGGCAAAAAAGAAGACTTACCCGCGGTAGCTGTGGAAACCAGGTCCGCGAGGCCCTCCCCAAATAAAACCTCACCCTTGTAAGGTAAAGTTTCCATATGTCTCTTTGAATCGGCATCACCCGTCCATTGGCGGGTCCACAGGGACCATCTAGTAGAAATTGCCATGGCATTGGCTCTTGAACCCAACAGCCCAATGTCTCTCGCAGCCTCTCTCATATACAACGCTGCGTCTTTAATGTGACCCAAGGTCAATAAAATGCTATCCTTATCTAGGGTGTCAATGTCAGATGACAAGATCGATTTTAAGGTAGTTTCCTGTCTGCGATCAGCAGGATCCTTGAGGGCTGCGGTATCCGGAGACGGTAGCGCCACCTTTTTGGACAAGCGCGTCAAAGCCTTGTCCACCGTGGGCGAGGATTCCCACCGTAACCTGTCCTGTGAGGGGAAAGGATACGCCATAATAATTCTCTTGGGAATCTGCAGTTTCTTCTCTGGAGTTTCCCAAGCTTTTTCAAATAAGGCGTTCAGCTCATGAGATGGGGAAAACGTTACCTTCTTTTCCTTAAACATGCAGACCCTCATGTCAGGGACAGAGGGGTCTTCTGTGATATGAAAAACATCCTTTATTGCAATAATCATATAATGGATATTCTTGGCCACCCGTGGGTGTAACCTCGCATCATCATAGTCGACACTGGAGTCAGAATCCGTGTCGGTATCAGTGTCTGCTACCTGGGAAAGGGGACGTTTATGAGACCCCGAAGGGCCTTGTGCCACAGTCAAAGCCATGGATTGACTCCCTGCTATTTCCCTGGACTCTGTTTTGTCCAATCTTTTATGTAATAAAGTCACATATGCATTTAAAACATTCCACATATCCAACCAATCAGATGTCGGTGGTGCCGACGGAGACACCACAATCATCTGCTCTGCCTCCTCCCTAGACGAGCCTTCCGCTTCAGACATGCCGCCCCCACACGTACTGACACCCCCACACACACTGGGATATACAAATATGGGGACAGCCCCCCAATAAGGCCCTTTGGAGAGACAGACAGAGAGAGTATGCCAGCACACACCCAGCGCCATTGGACACTGGAACAAAATCCCAGTCTGTACAGCACTTTTATGGATAAATAATACACTTACTGCGCCAATTATATGTGCCCCCCCCCCCTCGTTTTTGTCCTCTGTACTTGCTCAGCAGGGGAGAGTCCGGGGAGCAGCTTCTCTGCAGCGTGCTGTGGAGAAAATGGCGCTGGTTAGTGCTGGAGGATAAAGATCCGCCCCCTCGACGGCGGGCTTTGGTGCCGCTCAAATTCTTTATACTGGTGGAGGTTTTCTAATATACTGCCTCCGCAGTATCTAACATGCTAGCCAGTGTCCCTTGAGGTTATTATTGCTGCCCAGGGCGCCCCCCCTGCACCCTTACAGTGCCTTCTGTGTGTGTGAGTGTGGGAGCAATGGCGCGCAGCGTTACAGCTGCGCGGTACCTCAGTGAAGATCTGAAGTCTTCTGCCGCCTGTGAAGTCTTCTTTCTTCTTATACTCACCCGGCTTCTATCGTCCGGCTCTGTGAGGAGGACGGCGGCGCGGCTCCGGGACGAACAGAGAGGACGACACCTGTGTTCCGACCGTCTGGAGCTAATGGTGTCCAGTAGCCTAAGAAGCAGAGCCTATCAGTTAAGTAGGTCTGCTTCTCTTCCCTCAGTCCCACGATGCAGGGAGCCTGTTGCCAGCAGTGCTCCCTGAAAACAAAAAAAAACTAACAAAAGTCTTTTCAGAGAAACTCAGTAGAGCTCCCCTGCAGTGCATCCAGTCTCCTCTGGGCACAGGATCTAACTGAGGTCTGGAGGAGGGGCATAGAGGGAGGAGCCAGTGCACACACATCTAAAGTCTTTAGAGTGCCCATGTCTCCTGCGGGCTCGTCTATATCCCATGGTCCTTTACGGAGTCCCCAGCATCCTCTAGGACGTAGGAGAAACTTTTATTTGTATAGATAATTTAAATCTTTATATTGTAAATTATTTCGGAGTCATCTTGCATGGGAAGTTTACAGCTTGCTGAATATAGTTTAGGTGCAAGTTACAGTACGCTTCAACCAAGTGAAAAATAAGAATTTACTTACCGATAATTCTATTTCTCGGAGTCCGTAGTGGATGCTGGGGTTCCTGAAAGGACCATGGGGAATAGCGGCTCCGCAGGAGACAGGGCACAAAAAAGTAAAGCTTTTACCAGATCAGGTGGTGTGCACTGGCTCCTCCCCCTATGACCCTCCTCCAGACTCCAGTTAGGTACTGTGCCCGGACGAGCGTACACAATAAGGGAGGCAATTTGAATCCCGGGTAAGACTCATACCAGCCACACCAATCACACCGTACAACTTGTGATCTAAACCCAGTTAACAGTATGATAACAGAAAGAGCCTCTTAAAGATGGCTCCTTAACAATATAACCCGAATTTGTTAACAATAACTATGTACAGTATTGCAGATAATCCGCACTTGGGATGGGCGCCCAGCATCCACTACGGACTCCGAGAAATAGAATTATCGGTAAGTAAATTCTTATTTTCTCTATCGTCCTAAGTGGATGCTGGGGTTCCTGAAAGGACCATGGGGATTATACCAAAGCTCCCAAACGGGCGGGAGAGTGCGGATGACTCTGCAGCACCGAATGAGAGAATTCCAAGTCCTCTTTTGCCAGGGTATCAAATTTGTAGAATTTTACAAACGTGTTTTCCCCCGACCACGTAGCTGCTCGACAGAATTGTAATGCCGAGACCCCTCGGGCAGCCGCCCAAGATGAGCCCACCTTCCTTGTGGAATGGGCCTTAACAGATTTAGGCTGTGGCAGGCCTGCCACAGAATGAGCAAGTTGAATTGTGTTACAAATCCAACGAGCAATCGTCTGCTTAGAAGCAGGGGCACCCAACTTGTTGGGTGCATATAGTATCAACAGCGAGTCAGATTTTCTGACTTCAGCCGTCCTTGAAATGTATATTTTTAAGGCTCTGACAACGTCCAACAACTTGGAGTCCTCCAAGTCGCCAGTGGCCGCAGGCACCACAATAGGTTGGTTCAGGTGAAACGCTGATACCACCTTAGGGAGAAAATGCGGACGAGTCCTCAGTTCTGCCCTATCCGAATGGAAGATTAGATAAGGGCTTTTATAAGATAAAGCCGCCAATTCAGATACTCTCCTGGCGGAAGCCAGGGCCAGTAACATAGTCACTTTCCATGTGAGATATTTAAAATCCACCTTTTTCAATGGTTCAAACCAATGGGATTTGAGGAAATCTAAAACTACATTTAGATCCCACGGTGCCACCGGAGGCACCACAGGAGGCTGTATATGCAGTACTCCTTTAACAAAAGTCTGTACCTCAGGAACTGAGGCCAATTCTTTTTGGAAGAATATTGACAGGGCCGAAATTTGAACCTTAATAGATCTCAATTTGAGACCCATAGACAATCCTGATTGTAGGAAATGTAGGAAACGACCCAGTTGAAATTCCTCCGTCGGAACACTCCGATCCTCGCACCACGCGACATATTTTCGCCAAATGCGGTGATAATGTTTCGCGGTGACTTCCTTCCTTGCCTTAATCAAGGTAGGAATGACTTCTTCTGGAATGCCTTTCCCTTTTAGGATCTGGCGTTCAACCGCCATGCCGTCAAACGCAGCCGCGGTAAGTCTTGAAAGAGACAGGGACCCTGTTGTAGCAGGTCCCTTCTCAGAAGTAGAGGGCACGGGTCGTCCGTGACCAACTCTTGAAGTTCCGGGTACCAAGTCCTTCTTGGCCAATCCGGAGCCACTAGTATTGTTCTTACTCCTCCTCACCGTATAATCTTCAATACCTTTGGTATGAGAGGCAGAGGAGGAAACACATATACTGATTTGTACACCCAAGGTGTTACCAGTGCGTCCACAGCTATTGCCTGTGGATCTCTTGACCTGGCGCAATACTTGTCCAGTTTCTTGTTGAGGCGAGACGCCATCATGTCTACCATTGGTCTTTCCCAACAGTTTATTAGCATGTGGAAGACTTCTGGATGAAGACCCCCCTCTCCCGGGTGAATATCGTGTCTGCTGAGGAAGTCTGCTTCCCAGTTGTCCACGCCCGGGAAGAACACTGCTGACAGTGCTATTACGTGATTCTCCGCCCAGCGAAGAATCTTGGCAGCTTCTGCCATTGCACTCCTGCTTCTTGTGCCGCCCTGTCTGTTTACATGGGCGACCGCCGTGATGTTGTCCGACTGAATCAACACCGGTTTTCCTTGCAGGAGTGGTTCCGCCTGGCTTAGAGCATTTTAGATTGCTCTTAGTACCAGAATGTTTATGTGAAGAGACTTTTCCAGGTTCGTCCATACCCCCTGGAAGTTTCTTCCTTGTGTGACTGCTCCCCAACCTCTCAGGCTGGCGTCCGTGGTCACCAGGATCAAATCCTGTATGCCGAATCTGCGGCCCTCCAATAGATGAGCCTTTTGCAACCACCACAGAAGATATACCCTTGTCCTTGGCGACAGGGTTATTCGCAGGTGCATCTGAGGATGCGACCCTGACCATTTGTCCAACAGATCCCTTTGGAAAATTCTTGCATGGAATCTGCCGAATGGAATTGCTTCGTAAAAAGCCACCATTTTTCCCAGGACTCTTGTGCATTGATGTACAGACACCTTTCCTGGTTTTAGGAGGTTCCTGACAGGTCGGATAACTCCTTGGCTTTTTCCTCGGGAAGAAAAACCTTTTTCTGAACCGTGTCCAGAATCATCCCTAGGAACAGCAGACGTATCGTCGGAAAACAGCTGCGATTCTTGGAATATTTAGAATCCAGTCGTGCCGTCGAAGAACTACTTTAGATAGTGCTCTTCCGACCTCCAACTGTTCTCTGGAACTTGCCCTTTTTAGGTCGTGCAAGTAAGGGATAATTTAGATGCCTTTTTTCTTTGAAGAAACATCTTTTCGGCCATTACCTTGGTAAAAAGGCCCGGGGTGCCGTGGATAATTCAAACGGCATCGTCTGAAACTGATATTGACAGTTCTGTACCACGAACCAGAGGTACCCTTGATGAGAAGGACAAAATTTGGACATGGAGGTAATCCTTGATGTCCAGGGACACCATATAGTCCCCTTTTTTCCGGTTCGCTATCACTGCTCTGAGTGACTTTATCTCGATTTGAACCTTTTATGTAAGTGTTCAAAACATTTTAGATTTAGACTATGTGTCACCAAGCCGTCTGGCTTCAGTACCACAATATAGTGTGGAAAAATAATACCCTTTTCCTTGTCGTAGGAGGGGTACTTTGATTATCACCTGCTGGATATACAGCTTGTGAATTGTTTCCAATGCTGCCTCCCTGTCGGAGGGAGCCGTTGGTAAAGCAGACTTCAGGAACCTGCGAGGAGAAGATGTCTCGACTCTCCAATCTTTACCCCTGGGATAATACTCGTACGATCTAGGGGTCAACTTGCGAGTGATCCCACTGCGCCCTGAGACTCTTGAGACTACCCCCCCACCTTGAGTCCGCTTGCACGGCCCCAGCGTCATGCTGAGGACTTGGCAGACGCGGTGGAGGGCTTCTTTTCCTGGGAAAGGGCTGCCTGCTGCAGTCTACTTCCCTTACCTCTATGTCTGGGCAGATATGACTGGCCTTTTGCCTGCATGCCCTCATGGGAAAGGAAAGATTGAGGCTGAAAAGACGGTGTCTTTTTTAGCTGAGATGTAACTTGGGGTAAAAAAGGTTGGATTTCCCAGCTGTTGCTGTGGTCCCCAGGTCCGATGGACCGACCCCCAAATAACTCCTTCCCTTTATACAGCAATACTTCCATCTGCCGTATGGGATCTGTATCACCTGACCACTGTCGTGTCCCTGACATCTTCTGGGAGATATGGACAACGCACTTATCTTGATGCCAGAGAGCAAATATCCCTCTGTGCATCTCACATACATATATATAGAATGCATCCTATTAAATGCTCTACATGAATAAAATATTTTCAGTCAGGGAATCCGACCAAGCCAACCCAGCACTGCATCTCCAGGCTGATGGCGATCGCTGGTCGCAGTATAACCACCGTATGTGTGTATATACTTTTTAGGATATTTTTCCAGCTTCCTATCAGCTGGCTCCTTGAGGGCGGCCGTATCTGGAGACGGTAACGCCACTTGATAAGCGTGTGAGCGCCTTATCACCCTAAGGGGTGTTTCCCAACGTACCCTAATTTCTGGCGGGAAAGGGTATAACGCCAATATTTGCTATCGGGGTAACCCTACGCATCATCACACACTTCATTTTATTTTATCTGATTCAGGAAAAACTACAGGTAGTTTTTTCCACTCCCACATAATACCCTTTCTTGTGGTACTTGTAGTATCAGAAACACGTAACACCTCCTTCATTGCCCTTAACGTGTGGCCCTAATGAGAAATACGTTTGTTTATTCACCGTCGACACTGTATTCAGTGTCCGTGTCTGTGTCTGTGTCGACCGACTGAGGTAAATGGGCGTTTTTAAAACCCCTGACGGTGTTTCTGAGACGCCTGGACCGGTCCTAATAGATTGTCGGCCGTCTCATGTCGTCAACCGACCTTGCAGCGTGTTGACATTCTCACGTAATTCTCTAAATAAGCCATCCATTCCGGTGTCGACTCCCTAGAGAGTGACATCACCATTACAGGCAATTTCTCCGCCTCCTCACCAACATCGTCCTCATACATGTCGACACACACGTACCGACACACAGCACACACACCGGGAATGCTCTGACAGAGGACAGGACCCACTAGTCCTTTGGGGAGACAGAGGGAGAGTCTGCCAGCACACACCAAAAACGCTATAATTATATAGGGACAACCGTATATAAGTGTTTCTCCCTTATAGCATCTTTTATATATATACAATATCGCCAAAATCAGTGCCCCCCCTCTCTGTTTTAACCCTGTTTCTGTAGTGCAGTGCAGGGGAGAGCCTGGGAGCCTTCTCTCCAGCTTTTCTGTGAGAGAAAATGGCGCTGTGTGCTGAGGAGATAGGCCCCGCCCCTTTTACGGCGGGCTCGTCTCCCGCTATTTTTGAAGTTAGGCAGGGGTTAAATATCTCCATATAGCCTCTGTGGGCTATATGTGAGGTATTTTTTGCCTCTAATAAGGTTTTTATTTGCCTCTCAGAGCGCCCCCCCCAGCGCTCTGCACCCTCAGTGACTGTTGTGTGAAGTGTGCTGAGAGGAAAATGGCGCACAGCTGCAGTGCTGTGCGCTACCTTTATGAAGACTCAGGAGTCTTCAGCCGCCGATTTTGGACCTCTTCTCTCTTCAGCGTCTGCAAGGGGGCCGGCGGCGCGGCTCCGGTGACCATCCAGGCTGTACCTGTGATCGTCCCTCTGGAGCTAGTGTCCAGTAGCCAAGCAGCAAATCCACTCTGCACGCAGGTGAGTTCACTACTTCTCCCCTAAGTCCCTCGTTGCAGTGATCCTGTTGCCAGCAGGACTCACTGTAAAGTAAAAAACCTAAGCTAAACTTTCTCTAAGCAGCTCTTTAGGAGAGCCACCTAGATTGCACCCTTCTCGTTCGGGCACAAAATCTAACTGGAGGAGGGTCATAGGGGGAGGAGCCAGTGCACACCACCTGATCTGGTAAAAGCTTTACTTTTTTGTGCCCTGTCTCCTGCGGAGCCGCTATTCCCCATGGTCCTTTCAGGAACCCCAGCATCCACTTAGGACGATAGAGAAAGTTTAATTCCTTTCATCGTTGCCTGAACCACAATTGCGGTTTGTTTTCTTATATGTTATAAATACCTACAGCATCTTGTCAACATCAGATGAGTACAGGGAATACAAGCTGTACAAATATGTGGCAGGAAGCCATACCTAAGAGCAAATTTACTAACCATCATGATGAAATCAAATGCCCACATTAAAGGTTTAGTTTTTGCTGCCTGTTGCCCTCTGTAATTGTTTGGCTCACTAGTCCTGTCAAAGTAAACTTTAGTATGAACTAAAAAGTTCAAGGTTATATTTAACTTAAGAAACCTTTCCTATAGACATGACAAGTACTGTGTAGCTGCCACTGTACAGCAATTATGTGTTTCTCTTATCATTTGAAGACAAAGGCAATATTAGTCATCACTGACCTGCAGCTAGATCAGTAGTGACTGAATATATGACTGGCTAAGGTCCAGTATTCTACTTCCCTGCCACCGCGTTTGAAGCTGGTAGTAGGTCCTGACTGTCGCTTGACATGTACATAGCTGGAGGGATCGTTTTGTAGGGTGCCTCTGCAGTTATATGAACCACAGCTCCGGGCAACACTGCAGGCTCTAGTTCATAGACATAGGAAAAGAGGAGTCTGTGTGAGCTGTGAGGGGAGAAGGGATCAGGGTGGCCTGTGAAGGGAAGTGTAATTGAGGTGAGATGTGAGGGGAGGTGATGCGGGGGGACTGTCCATAGGGGGCACATGTGCAGAGTGTCGGACTGGAGCATAAAGGGCACACCGGCAGAATGCAATGGTAGGGGCCCGTGCTTAGGAGTGTGGCCAGCCCCAACAGAGGTTTGGCTAACCATTTGAGAGTGCATGGTCTGGGCCCCTTGATAAATATATTGTAAATACTGCTAGTGCATGCATGATAATGTACCAGATTAATAACAGCAATACACTGTAGAAAATACATCATATTCCTGTGCAGTATAAGGTAACATGTATAATGTAAAATTCAAGTGCAGTCGGGAACCTGATCCATAGAGAAGGAGGTGGGGCCCCCAGGCACTGGGGCCCACTATGGTTTTCCCCTGTACCCCTGTGGGCCAGTCCAACCCTGCATGTGCACCACCAGTCTGAGTGCCAGGGACATACAGGCTAGTAGTAAAATACATGCAAAATGTTTATTCTATAAGTGGTCTGAATAGTGACACTTGAATCTACTATACTGCTGTAAGGTATGATATTACCTGCTGCTGCCAAAGATTTCAAGGAGAGTTTGGACAGTTATATATTCTCAAGGATTTCTACACTTGAACTTAATACATTGTCAACCTTACAGAATACCCAGTGGCGGTTTTAGGTGCGGGCTAGCAGGGCGGGCACCCGGGATGCTGCAGCCTGAGAGCGAGGCTGCAGTCACCCCACCAGCGGTATCTAAATTGCGTGCGCTGCCTGCACTACATTGACCACCTCCTGCTGCCTTCCCCACCGTTACTCACTTCCGCCCAGTTTCACGCTGGGTGGAAGTGAGGTAAGAGAGCCAGGAACCAGGGGACCTACTGCAGCAGCCAAATGGTGAGTGACAAGGACACAGGCAGCGGGACGGATGGCACACGCACACAAACACACATATACATACATACACTCTCTCTATATATAGAGAGGCTCTACCTGGCGCAATGTATATAAGGCAAGCAACTAACGACTAGTGAGCCTAGTAGTAGGGAAATTGATGGAAACATTCTTAAAAGAAAGAGTTGTAGATTATCTCAAATCCAGCAATGTACAGGATCCCAAGCAGCATGGATTCACTGGGGGGAGATCATGTCAAACAGACCATAGTGACTTTTTTGAAAATGTGACTAAAGTAATAGATAAAGGTGCAGCTGTGGATACTAGACTTTAGTAAGGCTTTTGACACTGTCCCGCATAGAAGACTGCTAAATAAACTCGAAAGCTTGGAATTGGATACCAAGGGGGTCATTCCGAGTTGATCGCTTGCTAGATACTTTTTGCAGCCGTGCAAACGCATAGTCGCCGCCCACTGGGGAGTTTATTTTAGCTTTGCAAGTGTGCAAACGCCTGTGCAGCCGAGCAGTACAAAAACAGTTTGTGCAGTTTCTGAGTAGGTCGATCACTTCAGCCTGTCCGTTCCCGGAATTGACGCCTGCGTTTTCCAACCACTCCCTGAAAACGGTCAGTTGACACCCATAAACGCCTTCTTCCAGTCAACCTTCTTGCGATCGGCTGTGCGAATGGATTCTTCGTTAAATCCATCGCCCAGCAACGATCCGCTTTGTACACATGCACAGTAGTGACCTGATAGCTGCGCTGCGAAAAACGGCAGTGCGCGATCAGGTCGGAATGACCCCCTAAGATGGTTGAATGGATACGATCTTCGTTGCAGGATAGAAAACAGGGTTGTAGTAAATGGAGTGCATATACATGAGGGAAATGTTACTAGTGGAGTACCCTAGGGATCTGTACTTGGACCACTGCTTTTTAATATTTTTATTGGTGACATTGCAAATGGCATTAAAGTGAAAGTATACCTTTTTGCAGATGACACAAAGGTATGCAACAGGGTAGACACACCAGGAGGGGTAAAACAAATAATTGAGGATCTAGGTAGACTAGAGGAATGGTCAAGAGCGAGGCAATTACAGTTTAATGCTAAAAAAATGCAAAATCATGCATAAATATAGTATTAATGGCACTATACTGGAAACTACAGAAGAGGAAAGGGATCTAGGAGCCATTTTCAGGTGACTTAAATGCAGGTAAGCAATGTAACAAAGCAATGAGGAAGGCTAGTCAGATGCTTTGCTGCATTGGGAGAGAGGAATCAGCAGCAGAAAGAAAGAAGTAATAATACCACTGTATAGGTCATTGGTACGGCCTCATCTAGAATACTGTGTTCAGATCTGGAGGCCATATCTTCAGATGGATATTAATACATTAGAGACTGTACAAAGAAGGGCAACTAAAATGGTGCATGGCCTACATCACAAAACATACCCAGAAAGACTAAAAATTCTTATAGTTTTGATGTAGAGAAGGGAAAGGAGGGACATGATAGAAACTTTCAAATACATCAAGGGTATTAACACGATGATATGCACTGAAACTGGAGGGAAGTAGGTTCAGTGAAAGTTTGAGGAAAAATTACTTCACAGAAAGGGTAGTGGACAAGTGGAATAGCCTCCCAATCAGAGGAGGTAGAGGCTAAGACTGTAGAGCAATTTAAATATGCATAGGCTGACATAAGGATATCCTTACAAAGAAATAAAGAATCAAATAAGATTTGAAGTAAAAATATGGTAAAAAAGGGGCAGACTAGATGGGCCAAGTGGTTCTTATCTGTCTTCAAATTCTATGTTTCTAGGTTTACCTGGCACAATGTGTATAAGAGGGACTACGTGGTGCAATGTGTATAAAGGGCTCTACCTGGCACAATGTTTATAAGAGACTACCTGGCGTAACATGTATACAGGGCTCTACCTGGCGCAGTGTGTATAAGGGGCTCTACCTGGCGCAATGTGTATAAGGGGTTCTACTTGGCGCAACGTGCATAAGGGGATTTACCTGGCGCAACGTCGATAAGGAGTTCTACCTTGTGCAATGTGCATAAGGGGCTCAACCTGGCATAACATGTGTAAGGGGCTCTGCCTGGTGCAATATTCATAAGCGGTTCTGCCTGGCGTAACGTGTATGAGAGGCTCTACCTGGCATAATATGTATAAGGGGCTGTACCTGGCATGTATTAACGACCTAACAGAAGGTCTAGAGAGCATGGTGTCAATTTTTGCAGATGATACCAAATTGTGTAAAGTTATAAATGCGGAAGGGGATGCTGAGTCGCTTCAGAACGACTTAGTTAAATTAGAAGCTTGGCCAGCGAAATGGAGTATGCGCTTCAATACAGACAAGTGTAAGGTAATGCACTGTGGTAACAAGAACAAAAATAACACCTACCTACTAAATGGGGTAAAATTAGGGGATTCTGTACTGGAAAAGGACTTAGGTGTCCTCATAGATAGCAAACTAAGCAGTAGTACCCAAAGTAGGACTGCAGCAAAGAAGGCTAATAAGATATTAGCATGCATAAAACAGGGAATTGATGCTAGGGACGAGAGTATTATACTCCCGTTATATAAATCACTTGTGAGGCCACACCTTGAATACTGTGTACAATTCTGGGCACCATACTACAAAAAGGATATCCTGGAGCTAGAAAAGGTTCAGAGGCGGGCGACCAAACTAATTAAGGGTATGGAGATGCTGGAATACGAGGAAAGGCTTGCAAGACTAGGCATGTTTACACTGGAAAAGAGGAAATTAAGAGGGGATCAACATCTACAAATATGTAAGGGGACAATATACAGATCTTGCGCAGGACCTGTTTTTGGTTAGATCAACACAGAGAACTCGTGGACACTCGCTCAGGTTAGAGGAGAGGAGATTCCACACAATACTGCGTAAAGGCTTTTTTACGGTAAGGACGATACGTGTTTGGAATTCCCTGCCTGAGGGAGTTGTAATCGCCGACTCAGTCAACACCTTTAAGAATGGGTTAGATAAATTCCTAATGGATAAGGATATCCAGGGTTACGGGGCATAGTCACGCACTATGGTTATTATAAAAAAGAAGGGTAAAACGTAACGGCAGTCATCAACATCAGTCAAAATTTTATACAAAATAATCCTTCATAGTAGACCACAAATAGGTTGAACTCGATGGACAATTTACTTTTTTCAACCTTAGATACTATGTTACTATGTACTACAGGTTGAGTATCCAATATTCAAATATTCCGAAATACGGAATATTCCGAAATACGGACTTTTCTGAGTGAGATAGTGAAACCTTTGATTTTTGATGGCTCAATGTACACAAACTTTGTTTAATACACAAAGTTATTATAAATATTGTATTAAATGACCTTCAGGCTGTGTGTATAAGGTGTATATGAAACATAAATGAATTGTGTGAATGTACACACACTTTGTTTAATGCAAAAAGTTATACAAAATAGTGGCTAAAATGACCTTCAGGCTGTGTATATAAGGTGTATATGTAACTTAAATGCATCCTGTGCTTAGACTTGGGTCCCATCACCATGATATCTCATTATGGTATGCAATTATTCCAAAATACGGAAAAATCCGATATCCAAAATACCTCTGGTCCCAAGCATTTTGGATAAGGGTACTCAACCTGTACTATGTAGTGTGAAGTGACCGACGGACACTACTGTGCAGTGTAATATGAATTGATACTATTCTGTGGCCATGCCATTATATTTTTGATGCACGCTGAATAGCGCACTGTCCCTGTTTTGTATGGGTGGGGGGGACGCCAAAGGAAACGTTAGCCCTGGGCACCACAATGGCTAGAACCGGCCCTGCGAACACCCTGCATTTTTCCTTTTTCTTTAAAATAAATTATATAAACATACATAATTGTATTTGTAAATGTAGATAACTGCCAAGAAATATAGCACGGCATGTTGGAGGGTCTTCCATTCCTTTACTATCTACTTGATAGACATCTACGTGCAGACTATTACAGAATTGTTTGTTTGCCATTGTAGCAGTGTGGCCAAGATTTTATCTTCAAAGATACAAACGTGTATATCTATCTATTGATCTAGAAATGTTGAAAACCAGAGTTGTTTCAGTTATGATAGAAGTAGTTTGGCTTACTGTAGTAAAAATATCATTATTCCAACTAGAGAACAAAGTAGTTAAGGCTATTAATTTATGCAAATGACATTTTTATGCTCCACATAAACATGGATTATGTAAAGAACAACTTGAAATGACTTACCAAATTCATTCATCAGGGCTCTAGCTTTTGATACAAATGGTCCCACTTCACTTGGATGCATTTTTGCCCTTTCCTTCAAATCGGCTCCTATATATAAGACACATTTAATATTAATACGAAATCTTACATCAAACACTTGGTAATCGTATGTTTGCTATAGTATGGATACCAATATTATTTTGAATTTCTTGAAAAAGAGTTACAACAGCTAATGAGTGAAAAGATGGAAAATGTAGAAGCACTGTAGGCAAACTGTAGAAACGCAATTATAGAACCTCAAATTACAATCATAGAATAGAATGTTACCTCAAGGATCTATCCAAAAGGAGGACCAAATAGTCAGCAAGTGTGAGGACAAGTGGGGGTGTTGCCCATGGCAGCCAATCTCATTCTAGTTATCATTTATTTAGTACATTTTATAAAATGATAAAAAGCGATTGGTTGACATAGGCGATACCTACACTTGTCCTCTTAAGAAGATTTGATAAATCTACCCCTATGAATTATAGGTAGATGTTTTATAACAGCATACTGTTGTCTTCTTCTACAAATGTGTGTATGTTTATGCCCCTATTATAACATTTAAAATACCTTGAGGAGGATTACACATAAATGCTATCGGGCCAATGCAATTACTGGGACTCCATAAAGCTATATTGTATACCGATATAGAGAGACGCTTACACACGTAACACCCCCTGTAGCAGTGACGCATACACACGTAACACCCCCTGTAGCAGTGATGCTTACACAAGTAACACCCCCTGTAGCAGTGACGCTTACACAAGTAACACCCCCTGTAGCAGTGACGCTTACACACGTAACACCCCCTGTAGCAGTGACGCTTACACAAGTAACACCCCCTGTAGCAGTGACGCTTACACACGTAACACCCCCTGTAGCAGTGACGCTTACACAAGTAACACCCCCTGTAGCAGTGACGCTTACACAAGTAACACCCCCTGTAGCAGTGACGCTTACACACGTAACACCCCCTGTAGCAGTGACGCTTACACAAGTAACACCCCCTGTAGCAGTGACGCTTACACACGTAACACCCCCTGTATTAATGATGCTTGTACACGTAACAGCCCCTGTACCAGTGACGCTTACACACGTAACACCCCCTGTAGCAGTGACGCTTACACAAGTAACACCCCCTGTAGCAGTGATGCTTACACAAGTAACACCCCCTGTAGCAGTGACGCTTACACACGTAACACCCCCTGTAGCAGTGACGCTTACACAAGTAACACCCCCTGTAGCAGTGACGCTTACACACGTAACACCCCCTGTATTAATGATGCTTGTACACGTAACAGCCCCTGTACCAGTGACGCTTGCACACGTAACGTCCCCTGTACCAGTGACGGTTATACAAGACACCCCTGTAGCAGTGACGCGTACTCACTTTATGCCGCAGTCACACATACACAGTCGCACATACACACACATACTTATACAGATACTGTATATATACACACACTTTCACTCTCTTTCTAGCCACTTACATAAGGAAGTCTGGCATCTCATCCTCCAGTGTTGCAGACTGCAGCCTGGCCCCATGTAGCTCCGCCCCTTTTCCCATGTAGCTCCGCCCCTTTTGGTCCGCACACTGCACTCTGTGAATCTGTGACAGGAGAGGGGAGAGGAGGCTTCATGTTGCCAGCACTGCTGCCTGTGGCAGGCGCAGCAGCCGGGACATTTGCTCAGCACAGGGATGCTGAGCAGGGAGAGCGCCTCTCCTTCCTGGCGCCTCCCTGCACTGCATACATTGCTGAGCGGTTAGCACCGGGCCTGATCAGCAGGTTAGCAGTAATCAGGACAAAACTATCTAATCATCACTGATGTTATTGAACAGGAATCAATCAACAAGTGTTAAAGTCAACAGCAGCCCAAATTCAAAACATTGTTGAATGGCACATATCAATCAGGTCAATGAATAAATGGCAGATCTGCATATATTTATGACCCTTCCATTAACCACCTTTATCATGGCTTAAACAAATCATGATGCACTTATTTACCAATACTTAAATGCTGAGCTTTAACCTAATGCAGTTACATAGATTAATGCCATATTAATCCAGGGACAAGATAAACAGTGATTCCACTGACACATTTCGCCTCAGTATAAGTAGACTTTTTAAAGCTAATTCTTTCTCTGCGACTCAATCTTAAATAGTATAGATAGGGAAACTACTCTTAGGCTATGATTCAGATGTTTCCGAGGTATCTGCAGTTGAGCGATTATTTGCTACTGTGCATGCGGAAGTCTAGGAAACTCTTAGGGTGTGTACACACGGTGAGATAAATCTGTGAGATTTTGACTATATAGTCAAAATCTTATGAAAAGTTAGTGCATATCTCAAGGTGTTAGGCAGCTTGCGATACAGATTCGATCCCGATGCGCGCTCCCGTGGGGTCGGTATCGTAAGGCTAGATAGACTGTGCAGGCAAGTCAAACTTGACTATCTAGTGTACAATCTAGTACAAAGTATAGTCAAAATTGGTACTTAGTCAAAATCGTACATAGACAAAATCTCAAGCACAGATAGTCAAAATCTGTACAATCTGTGCTATCTGGGCTCTGGGGGAGTTCAAGGGAAATCGTATAGTCAAAATCGAACATAGCAGGGATCTCACAGTGTGTACACACCCTTACAGCGCACAAGCCCACCAAGGTGTGCTATGGCGTACGTATTTGCTTACATCGCAAGTATCTGAGATGGCTTCTGTGTTCCATGGGCAGTCCAGGGTGGAGACTGGAGACCTAAAGTCTTTGCAAAAAGAGTAGGTGTCATAGCTGTGTTACATGTATGTTATGGACATGTTTCAGCATGCAGTTGCGATCTCATTCGCCGCACTGCAGCCACAGTGGCAATGAAAGTGACATGGAAGACTGTGCCAGACAGGGTTTGCTCAAGAGTCAATGTTGCGACTGATTGTGTATCGGTTGTGGAGAAATCAGATCCACCAGCTCACTTGAGCAATGCTCAAATATGCAAAGTGGGCGTTGCAGAGTTTGCTAAATCAGTGGCACACTAGTGCACAAGAAGAATGCTGAAAGAGGCGTTTGCATATTTTCATAAATGATCTGTGTGCACCCCTGAATCGGCCCCTTAAACATCACTACTGTATATTAACCAGTTCACAGCTGTTCAACTAAAGCCAGTTCATCAATTCTAAAATTAATTCAGTCTAAATAAAATATAAAACCAACACCATAAACAATCATTTCAATTAACTTTATATTAAAATGTCATATTTAATTTAGCATTATTATGCATTTATGTTTCATATACACCTTATACACACAGCCTGAAGGTCATTTAATACAATATTTATAATAACTTTGTGTATTAAACAAAGTTTGTGTACATTGAGCCATCAAAAAACAAAGGTTTCACTATCTCATGCTCGCTCAAAAAATTCCGTATTTCGGAATATTCCGTACCACTAATCCACATACAGGTGTAGGTGGGTAACATCCAACATTCTACATACTACTGATAAATAAATCATACTCAGTTATAATGTAATTTCTGAAGTCTAGGAAGCACATCCTCATATCTCAATGATACAAGTTACTGACTTTGAGTACTTCAACCTGAGTATAATTACCGCAATTAAAAAATCTATACTTTTAAACTCTATCACGCTTCCAATGGTATTTTCAACAGTTTCCAGCCCTAAAACAATGAGACCCTTGAGATTACAATTAGAAATCTCAAGAAAATGTTTAAACACAATGTGTGTTTGTAGACCCTTAACAATATTTTATCTTAAGCATTCAGAACTGCAATTTAATGATCTAGAAGACTAAGCCCCCTCTCCTCCCCCGTCTCCTCCGCTGCTCTCCCCTTCCCCCGGTGCCAGAGACATCTCCTCACCCCCGGCGCCGCTGACCGCTCCCTCCTCACCCGCAGCGCCACTGACAGCTCCCTCTGCCTTCAGCGCACCCGCAGCGCTGACAGCGGCAGCAGGTCAGGAAACGGGGAACAGCCAAATCCGACAGTCGGATTTGGCCGCTCTTTTAAATAGGGGTTGTCAGGTCCATTCTGACAACTGCATGTCGGAATGGACCCGACTCTTATTGAATATACCCCTTAGTTGAAAAGCCTTTCCCCACGTGCGTGCTAGTTAGCTGGTAATTAGCCTTGGGGTAAACCCTGTGGCTAATTAAATATGCCAATATAAACTACTCAAACAACTAAAGCTTAAGCTGCTTTTTAGTTTGTTTTTAGTAAGAGAGTGGTAGGATGTTCCTTATCCCTGCATGATGCTGACACTGACCTCGTAGTGGTCTTGTGCCTGTTACACTGGCAGGGTCCTACCTACAGTATATTGTCAGTTCCGGTCCCCACAAATTTCTTATGGCAGCCCTGTGCATGATTAATTGATCTATGGAAACAAAAACGTCCTACGTGTTTCTATGATGACCACGAGTTTCACATTTCAGTTGGTTCAGGTTGTTTTAGAACATTGGGAGCTAAAATATATTTTACATTCTTAATATGCTTAAAATCAATAGTGGATTTCACCTTGACCAACTTTCCTAAAATTGCATGCACTTAAAGAATATCATAATTTATTGCCATATTTACATAAAAATAGAGTAGTATTTATTAGAACTGAATTTTCTCCTTATACATTTTCTTTCTTGGGTTTCAAAAACAGCTTCCTATATTGAATATAAACAATGTATTTAGCTTAACTTATTATTGCCTTTCGATCACTTTAAAAATAAAATCCTAATCATCTATATCTATCTATCGATCTAAAAATAGGATTTTAATTACCTAGCGGTAAATCCTTCTCTTGTAGTCCGTAGAGGATACTGGGGTTCCATTTAGTAACATGGGGTATAGACAGGTCCACTAGGTGCCATGGGCACTTTAAGAATTTGATAGTGTGGGCTGGCTCCTCCCTCTATGCCCCTCCTACCAGACTCAGTCAAGGAAACTGTGCCCGAGGAGATGGACATACTTTGAGAGAAGGATATAAAAGATAGTGGTGAGATTCCAAACCAGCACACACAAACCAGAGGAAAGTTATACTAACCCAACATTAAACAGGAACAGCAACTGCTGAGCCAACAATACTTAATCAAGTAATAAGGATATCCAGGGTTATGGTGCGTAAACACGTGATATAGTTACTATAAAAAGAGGAATAAAACACAATGGCTGACATCAGCATCAGACAAAATTTAGACCAAAATAATCCTGCATGGGAAACCACAAATAGGTTGAACTCGATGGACAAATTGTCTTTTTTCAACCTTAGATACTATGTTACTATGTAAGTAACAGTGCAGGAAGAACAAAGCACTGGGCAGGCGCCCAGTATACTCTACAGACTTCGAGAAAAGGATTTACTGGTAGGTAATTAAAATCCTATTTTCTCTTACGTTCTAGAGGATACTGGGTTCCATTTAGTACCATGGGGATGTACCAAAGCTCCCAAACCGGGTGGGAGAGTGCTGAGGTTCCTGCACAACTGACTGACCAAACTGAAGATCCTCAGAGGCTAAAGTGTCGAACTTGCAAAACTTAGCAAACGTGCTCGAAAAAGACCACGTAGCCGCTCGGCAGAGCTGTAAAGCCTAGACACCCCGGGCAGCCAACCAGGAAGAGCCCACCGACCTAGTAGAGTGGACCTCTACAGATTTTGGAACCGGCAAGCCTGCCGTGGAATAAGCATGCTGGATAGTGAGCCTGATCCAGTGTGCAATTGTCTGCTTTGAAGCAGGATACTCAATTTTATTGGGATCATAGAGAACGAACAGCGAGTCGGATTTCCTGTGACAAGCTCTCCTCTTTACGTAAACCTTCAAAGCCCTCAGAACATCCAAAGACCTTGAAGTAGCAGATGTGTCGGTGACAACCGGAACCACAATAGGTTGGTTGATGTGAAACGCAGACACCACTTTAGGAAGAAATTGCTGACGAGTTCTGAGTTCAGCTCTGTCCTCATGGAAAATTAAATAGGGGCTTTTGTGAGACAAAGCCCCCAGCCCCGACACACATTGTGAGACAAAGCCCCCAGCCCCGACACACATCTTGCTGAAGCCAAGGAGAACAGTGTGACGGTCTTTCACGTAAGATATTTTACGTCCACCTCCTGTAACGGTTCAAACCAGTCTGAATGGAGGAACTGCAGCACCAAATGGAGATCCCAAGGTGCCGTGGGAGGCACAAAGGGAGGTTGGATGCGCAAAACACCTTTCAAAAACGTTTGGACTGCAGGGAAAGAAGACAATTGTTTCTGAAAGAAAATGGACAACGCCGAAATCTGGACCTTTATGGAGCCCAGACATAGGCCCACATCCACACCTGCCTGCAGATAAAAGAAGGAAACGTCCCAGGTGAAATTCCACTGCAGAATAATTTCTGGCTCACACCAAGAGATGTATTTCTTCCAAATACGGTGGTAATGTTTAGACGTTACACCCTTAATGGCTTGGATCATAGTCGGGATAACTTTGTTAGAGATCCCTCTTGTGGCTAGAATCAGCCATTCAACTTCCATGCCGTCAAACGTAGCTGCGGTAAGTCCTGATAGATGAACGGGCCCTGTTGCAGAAAATCCTCGCGAAGAGGTAGAGGCCACGGATCTTCAAGGAGCATCTCCAGGCCCTTCTTGGCCAGTCCTGAGCAATGAGTATTGCTTGAACCTTTTCCCTTTTTATTCTTTTTAGAATTCTTGGGATCAGAGGAAGTGGAGGAAACACATACACCATCTGATAGACCCATGGAGTCGTCAAAGCGTCTACCGCCACTGCTTGTGGGTCTCTCCACCTGGAACAATGCCACTTGAGCTACTTATTGAGACAAGAGGCCATCATGTCAATGTGTCAAGCACCTGAACACTTCCAGGTGAAGGCCCCACTCCCCTGGGTGCAGGTCGTGTCTACTGATGAAGTCTGCTTCCCCGTTGTCTACTCCCGGAATTAAGACGGCTGACAACGCCACAGCGTTTTGTTTTTTTCTGCCTAGAGGAGAATTCTTGACACCTCTGACATTGCTGCTCTGCTTTTTGTGCCGTCTTGTCGGTTAATGTATGCCTCTGCCGTCACATTGTCCGACTGGACCTGAATGGCCCGATCTTGTCGAAGATATGAGGCATGTAGAAGGGCGTTGTATATGGCCCTGAGTTAAAGAATGTTGATTGGAAGGATGACTTGACCATATTCCATGAAAATGCACTCCATGGGTGACTGCTCCCCTACCTCTGAGGCTTGCGTCCGTGGTTAACAGGATCCAGTTCTGAATTCCGAACCTCCCCTCGACGAGGTGAGAAGTCTGTAGCCACTACAGAAGGGAGATCCTGGCTTTTGGCAACAGACAGATCTTCTGGCTTTTAACAACAGATGCGATCCAGACCATTTGTCCAACAGATCGAGCTGGAAGGGTCTTGCGTGAAACCTTCCGTATTGAAGCGCCTCGTAAGAGGCCACCATTTTCACCAGAAGGCGAATGCATAGATGCACCGATATTCGGGTTGGCTTAAGGACATCCCGAACCATCGACTGGATTACCAGTGCCTTTTCCAACGGAAGGAACACTTTCTGCAACTCCGTGTCCAGTATCATTTAGAGATGAGCGGGTTCGGTTTCTCTGAATCCGAACCCGCACGAACTTCATGTTTTGTTTCACGGGTCCGAGCGACTCGGATCTTCCCGCCTTGCTCGGTTAACCCGAGCGCGCCCGAACGTCATCATGACGCTGTCGGATTCTCGCGAGGCTCGGATTCTATCGCGAGACTCGGATTCTATATAAGGAGCCGCGCGTCGCCGCCATTTTCACACGTGCATTGAGATTGATAGGGAGAGGACGTGGCTGGCGTCCTCTCCATTTAGATTAGAAGAGAGAGAGAGAGAGATTGACCTGATTTACTGGAGATTAGGAGTACTGTAGAACTGTGTAGAGAGTGCAGAGTTTACTAGTGACTGACCACAGTGACCACCAGACAGTGCAGTTTTATTTAATATATCCGTTCTCTGCCTGAAAAAAACGATACACAGTGACTCAGTCACATACCATATCTGTGTGCACTGCTCAGCCCAGTGTGCTGCATCATCTATGTATATATCTGACTGTGCTCAGCTCACACATCTTATAATTGTGGGGGAGACTGGGGAGCACTGCAGTGCCAGTTATAGGTTATAGCAGGAGCCAGGAGTACATATTATTATTAAAATTAAACAGTGCACACTTTTGCTGCAGGAGTGCCACTGCCAGTGTGACTGACCAGTGACCTGACCACACTGACCACCAGTATAGTTAGTAGTATAGTATACTATATTGTGATTGCCTGAAAAAGTTAAACACTCGTCGTGTGACTTCACTTGTGTGGTGTTTTTTTTTTTATTCTATAAAAAACTCATTCTGCTGACAGACAGTGTCCAGCAGGTCCGTCATTATATAATATATACCTGTCCGGCTGCAGTAGTGATATATATATATTTTTTAT
This sequence comes from Pseudophryne corroboree, assembly GCF_028390025.1. Classification (NCBI taxonomy): domain Eukaryota; kingdom Metazoa; phylum Chordata; class Amphibia; order Anura; family Myobatrachidae; genus Pseudophryne; species Pseudophryne corroboree. Next base: position 459,143,326 of record NC_086444.1, on the reverse strand, counting down.
ATCATTATTTATCATCCAGTCGCAGCAGACACAGTACGGTAGTTCACGGCTGTAGCTACCTCTGTGTCGGCACTCGGCAGTCCGTCCATAATTGTATACCACCTACCCGTGTTTTTTTTTTCTTTCTTCTTTATACATACATACTACTACTACTACATCTCTTTATCAACCAGTCTATATTAGCAGCAGACACAGTACAGTACGGTAGTCCACGGCTGTAGCTACCTCTGTGTCGGCACTGGGCAGTCCGTCCATAATTGTATACCACCTACCCGTGGTTTTTTTTTCTTTCTTCTTTATACATACATACTACTACTACTACATCTCTTTATCAACCAGTCTATATTAGCAGCAGACACAGTACAGTACGGTAGTCCACGGCTGTAGCTACCTCTGTGTCGGCACTGGGCAGTCCGTCCATAATTGTATACCACCTACCCGTGGTTTTTTTTTCTTTCTTCTTTATACATACATACTACTACTACTACATCTCTTTATCAACCAGTCTATATTAGCAGCAGACACAGTACAGTACGGTAGTCCACGGCTGTAGCTACCTCTGTGTCGGCACTCAGCAGTCCATCCATAATTGTATACTAGTATCCATCCATCTCCATTGTTTACCTGAGGTGCCTTTTAGTTGTGCCTATTAAAATATGGAGAACAAAAATGTTGAGGTTCCAAAATTAGGGAAAGATCAAGATCCACTTCCACCTCGTGCTGAAGCTGCTGCCACTAGTCATGGCCGAGACGATGAAATGCCAGCAACGTCGTCTGCCAAGGCCGATGCCCAATGTCATAGTACAGAGCATGTCAAATCCAAAACACCAAATATCAGTAAAAAAAGGACTCCAAAACCTAAAATAAAATTGTCGGAGGAGAAGCGCAAACTTGCCAATATGCCATTTACCACACGGAGTGGCAAGGAACGGCTGAGGCCCTGGCCTATGTTCATGGCTAGTGGTTCAGCTTCACATGAGGATGGAGGCACTCAGCCTCTCGCTAGAAAAATGAAAAGACTCAAGCTGGCAAAAGCAGTAGCACCGCAAAGAACTGTGCGTTCTTCGAAATCCCAAATCCACAAGGAGAGTCCAATTGTGTCGGTTGCGATGCCTGACCTTCCCAACACTGGATGTGAAGAGCATGCGCCTTCCACCATTTGCACGCCCCCTGCAAGTGCTGGAAGGAGCACCCGCAGTCCAGTTCCTGATAGTCAGATTGAAGATGTCAGTGTTGAAGTACACCAGGATGAGGAGGATATGGGTGTTGCTGGCGCTGGGGAGGAAATTGACCAGGAGGATTCTGATGGTGAGGTGGTTTGTTTAAGTCAGGCACCAGGGGAGACACCTGTTGTCCGTGGGAGGAATAGGGCCGTTGACATGCCTGGTGAAAATACCAAAAAAATCAGCTCTTCGGTGTGGAAGTATTTCACCAGAAATGCGGACAACAGGTGTCAAGCCGTGTGTTCCCTTTGTCAAGCTGTAATAAGTAGGGGTAAGGACGTTAACCACCTCGGAACATCCTCCCTTATACGTCACCTGCAGCGCATTCATAATAAGTCAGTGACAAGTTCAAAAACTTGGCCCGACAGCGGAAGCAGTCCACTGACCAGTAAATCCCTTCCTCTTGTAACCAAGCTCACGCAAACCACCCCACCAACTCCCTCAGTGTCAATTTCCTCCTTCCCCAGGAATGCCAATAGTCCTGCAGGCCATGTCACTGGCAATTCTGACGAGTCCTCTCCTGCCTGGGATTCCTCCGATGCATCCTTGCGTGTAACGCCTACTGCTGCTGGCGCTGCTGTTGTTGCTGATGGGAGTCGATGGTCATCCCAGAGGGGAAGTCGTAAGCCCACTTGTACTACTTCCAGTAAGCAATTGACTGTCCAACAGTCCTTTGCGAGGAAGATGAAATATCACAGCAGTCATCCTGTTGCAAAGCGGATAACTGAGTCCTTGACAACTATGTTGGTGTTAGACGTGCGTCCGGTACCCGCCGTTAGTTCACAGGGAACTAGACAATTTATTGAGGCAGTGTGCCCCCGTTACCAAATACCATCTAGGTTCCACTTCTGTAGGCAGGCGATACCGAGAATGTACACGGACGTCAGAAAAAGACTCACCAGTGTCCTAAAAAATGCAGTTGTACCCAATGTCCACTTAACCACGGACATGTGGACAAGTGGAGCAGGGCAGGGTCAGGACTATATGACTGTGACAGCCCACTGGGTAGATGTATGGACTCCCGCCGCAAGAACAGCAGCGGCGGCACCAGTAGCAGCATCTCGCAAACGCCAACTCTTTCCTAGGCAGGCTACGCTTTGTATCACCGCTTTCCAGAATACGCACACAGCTGAAAACCTCTTACGGCAACTGAGGAAGATCATCGCAGAATGGCTTACCCCAATTGGACTCTCCTGTGGATTTGTGGCATCGGACAACGCCAGCAATATTGTGTGTGCATTAAATATGGGCAAATTCCAGCACGTCCCATGTTTTGCACATACCTTGAATTTGGTGGTGCAGAATTTTTTAAAAAACGACAGGGGCGTGCAAGAGATGCTGTCGGTGGCCAGAAGAATTGCGGGACACTTTCGGCGTACAGGCACCACGTACAGAAGACTGGAGCACCACCAAAAACTACTGAACCTGCCCTGCCATCATCTGAAGCAAGAAGTGGTAACGAGGTGGAATTCAACCCTCTATATGCTTCAGAGGTTGGAGGAGCAGCAAAAGGCCATTCAAGCCTATACAATTGAGCACGATATAGGAGGTGGAATGCACCTGTCTCAAGTGCAGTGGAGAATGATTTCAACGTTGTGCAAGGTTCTGATGCCCTTTGAACTTGCCACACGTGAAGTCAGTTCAGACACTGCCAGCCTGAGTCAGGTCATTCCCCTCATCAGGCTTTTGCAGAAGAAGCTGGAGACATTGAAGGAGGAGCTAACACGGAGCGATTCCGCTAGGCATGTGGGACTTGTGGATGGAGCCCTTAATTCGCTTAACAAGGATTCACGGGTGGTCAATCTGTTGAAATCAGAGCACTACATTTTGGCCACCGTGCTCGATCCTAGATTTAAAACCTACCTTGGATCTCTCTTTCCGGCAGACACAAGTCTGCTGGGGTTGAAAGACCTGCTGGTGAGAAAATTGTCAAGTCAAGCGGAACGCGACCTGTCAACATCTCCTCCTTCACATTCTCCCGCAACTGGGGGTGCGAGGAAAAGGCTCAGAATTCCGAGCCCACCCGCTGGCGGTGATGCAGGGCAGTCTGGAGCGACTGCTGATGCTGACATCTGGTCCGGACTGAAGGACCTGACAACGATTACGGACATGTCGTCTACTGTCACTGCATATGATTCTCTCAACATTGAAAGAATGGTGGAGGATTATATGAGTGACCGCATCCAAGTAGGCACGTCACACAGTCCGTACTTATACTGGCAGGAAAAAGAGGCAATTTGGAGGCCCTTGCACAAACTGGCTTTATTCTACCTAAGTTGCCCTCCCACAAGTGTGTACTCCGAAAGAGTGTTTAGTGCCGCCGCTCACCTTGTCAGCAATCGGCGTACGAGGTTACATCCAGAAAATGTGGAGAAGATGATGTTCATTAAAATGAATTATAATCAATTCCTCCGCGGAGACATTGACCAGCAGCAATTGCCTCCACAAAGTACACAGGGAGCTGAGATGGTGGATTCCAGTGGGGACGAATTGATAATCTGTGAGGAGGGGGATGTACACGGTGATATATCGGAGGATGATGATGAGGTGGACATCTTGCCTCTGTAGAGCCAGTTTGTGCAAGGAGAGATTAATTGCTTCTTTTTTGGGGGGGGGTCCAAACCAACCCGTCATATCAGTCACAGTCGTGTGGCAGACCCTGTCACTGAAATGATGGGTTGGTTAAAGTGTGCATGTCCTGTTTTGTTTATACAACATAAGGGTGGGTGGGAGGGCCCAAGGACAATTCCATCTTGCACCTCTTTTTTCTTTTATTTTTCTTTGCGTCATGTGCTGTTTGGGGAGGGTTTTTTGGAAGGGACATCCTGCGTGACACTGCAGTGCCACTCCTAAATGGGCCCGGTGTTTGTGTCGGCCACTAGGGTCGCTTATCTTACTCACACAGTCAGCTACCTCATTGCGCCTCTTTTTTTCTTTGCGTCATGTGCTGTTTGGGGAGGGTTTTTTGGAAGGGACATCCTGCGTGACACTGCAGTGCCACTCCTAAATGGGCCCGGTGTTTGTGTCGGCCACTACGGTCGCTAATCTTACTCACACAGCTACCTCATTGCGCCTCTTTTTTTCTTTGCGTCATGTGCTGTTTGGGGAGGGTTTTTTGGAAGGGACATCCTGCGTGACACTGCAGTGCCACTCCTAAATGGGCCCGGTGTTTGTGTCGGCCACTAGGGTCGCTTATCTTACTCACACAGTCAGCTACCTCATTGCGCCTCTTTTTTTCTTTGCGTCATGTGCTGTTTGGGGAGTGTTTTTTGGAAGGGCCATCCTGCGTGACACTGCAGTGCCACTCCTAGATGGGCCCGGTGTTTGTGTCGGCCACTAGGGTCGCTAATCTTACTCACACAGCTACCTCATTGCGCCTCTTTTTTTCTTTGCGTCATGTGCTGTTTGGGGAGGGTTTTTTGGAAGGGACATCCTGCGTGACACTGCAGTGCCACTCCTAAATGGGCCCGGTGTTTGTGTCGGCCACTAGGGTCGCTAATCTTACTCACACAGCTACCTCATTGCGCCTCTTTTTTTCTTTGCGTCATGTGCTGTTTGGGGAGGGTTTTTTGGAAGGGACATCCTGCGTGACACTGCAGTGCCACTCCTAAATGGGCCCGGTGTTTGTGTCGGCCACTAGGGTCGCTTATCTTACTCACAGTCAGCTACCTCATTGCGCCTCTTTTTTTCTTTGCGTCATGTGCTGTTTGGGGAGTGTTTTTTGGAAGGGCCATCCTGCGTGACACTGCAGTGCCACTCCTAGATGGGCCCGGTGTTTGTGTCGGCCACTAGGGTCGCTAATCTTACTCACACAGCTACCTCATTGCGCCTCTTTTTTTCTTTGCGTCATGTGCTGTTTGGGGAGGGTTTTTTGGAAGGGACATCCTGCGTGACACTGCAGTGCCACTCCTAAATGGGCCCGGTGTTTGTGTCGGCCACTAGGGTCGCTAATCTTACTCACACAGCTACCTCATTGCGCCTCTTTTTTTCTTTGCGTCATGTGCTGTTTGGGGAGGGTTTTTTGGAAGGGACATCCTGCGTGACACTGCAGTGCCACTCCTAGATGGGCCAGGTGTTTGTGTCGGCCACTAGGGTCGCTTAGCTTAGTCATCCAGCGACCTCGGTGCAAATTTTAGGACTAAAAATAATATTGTGAGGTGTGAGGTATTCAGAATAGACTGAAAATGAGTGGAAATAATGGTTTTTGAGGTTAATAATAATATGGGATCAAAATGACCCCCAAATTCTATGATTTAAGCTGTTTTTTAGGGTTTTTTGAAAAAAACACCCGAATCCAAAACACACCCGAATCCGACAAAAAAAATTCGGTGAGGTTTTGCCAAAACGCGGTCGAACCCAAAACACGGCCGCGGAACCGAACCCAAAACCAAAACACAAAACCCGAAAAATTTCAGGCGCTCATCTCTAGTATCATTCCCAGGAATGGAAGCCTCCGTGTTGGCTCTAGGTGAGATTTCGGAAGGTTCAGAATCCACTCGTGATCCTGGAGAATTTTGGTTGAGAGACCAATGCTGTCCAGCAACCTCTCCTGCTAATTGATAATAAAACATAACTAATAATAGTGGGTGTGGATCAAATGAGGTGAAAGAATGAAGGAAAACAAGTAGTTGGTGTATAAATGTATTGTGGGCACCTGCAAAAACTGTATTATGTCTGGGAGAGTTGCAGGTCAAAATAAAAAATAAAATTGTACATTTAGTGTTAAAAATCTGTCAAAAAAGAGAATGGAAGTGTAAAAAAAATAAAAAAAAATAAATATATATATATATATATATATATATATATATATATATATATGTATATATATATATATATATATATATATATATATATATATATATAATATACACATACATTTTAAAATCTAATATGACTATGTTGATGAAGGACCTTGAATATTAAGTGTAAAATAAGTGTGGATTCCTATCCTTTAGCAACATATGGTTCTATTGGAGAAAAGCATTATATAATTAAAATGATTATATAATAATAACAGCAGCAACAGCAAAGATGTTTATCCAAGGATCTTTATTGCTTCCTATACCCAAGGTAAGAAGGGTACAGGAAGCAATAAAAGTATGAGTAAATAATAAAGGTAGTTGACAAATTCGAACACAAATAAAAAGTTATTTATGGAGGTGACCTTGAATGATACAATTAATATTGCATAGAAAGCATTGGATTTGATTAAAGAATATTATCTCTGATGCTACGTAGCAATAGGCAAATGTGGGTGACAAGGAGTACAATTAACATCAGTATGTAAAATAAAAAAATGTCAAGTAGCATCAGATATAGAATTAGTTAAGTACAGATGTAGTCATGCTCATCCTGCCTCCAACTTGGCGTATTCACGGCATGCCAGGGACTGCAACAGTGCACGTGACTAGGATGTGTGCGTGCATCTAACTTTCTCTAACGTCCTAGAGGATGCTGGGGACTCCGTAACGACCATGGGGATAGATGGGCTCCGCAGGAGACATGGGCACTTTAAGAAAGAATTTAGTTCCTGGTGTGCACTGGCTCCTCCCTCTATGCCCCTCCTCCAGACCTCAGTTTGATACTGTGCCCAGAGGAGCTGGGTGCTTTTCAGTGAGCTCTCCTGAGTTTACTGATAGAAAGTATTTTGTTAGGTTTTTTATTTTCAGGGAGCTCTGCTGGCAACAGACTCCCTGCATCGAGGGACTGAGGGGAGAGAAGCAGCTCTACTCTCTGAAGCTAGGTCCTGCTTCTTAGGCTACTGGACACCATTAGCTCCAGAGGGATTGGTACGCAGGATCTCACCCTCGCCGTCCCTCCCAGAGCCGCGCCGCCGTCCCCCTCGCAGAGCCGGAAGATAGAAGCCGGGTGAGTATGAGAAGAAAAGAAGACTTCACAGGCGGCAGAAGACGTCATGATCTTCACTAGAGGTAAATCACAGCACTGCAGCTGTGCGCCATTGCTCCACACACCTCACATACTCCGGTCACTGTAAGGGTGCAGGGCGCGGGGGGGGGGGGGCGGCCTGGGCAGCATTTGGGACCTCATGTTGGCAAAAGTACACATATATACAGCTGGGCACTGTATATATGTATGAGCCCCCACCAAAATTACTGTATAAGCGGGACAGAAGCCCGCCGTCGAGGGGGCGGGGCTTCTCCCTCAGCACTCACCAGCGCCATTTTTTCTCCACAGCTCCGCCGAGAGGAAGCTCCCCGGACTCTCCCCTGCTTATACACGGTAGAAGAGGGTTGAAAAGAGAGGGGGGGCACATAATTAGGCGCAAAAACTATACATACAGCAGCTACTGGGTTAACATTAAGTTACTGTGTTATTCCTGGGATATTATAGCGCTGGGGTGTGTGCTGGCATACTCTCTCTCTGTCTCTCCAAAGGGCCTTGTGGGGGAACTGTCTTCAGAAAGGACATTCCCTGTGTGTGTGTGGTGTGTCGGTACGCTTGTGTCGACATGTCTGATGAGGAAGGCTATGTGGGAGAGGAGCGGGAGCAAATGAATGTGGTGTCTCCGCCGACGGCGCCGACACCTGATTGGATGGATATGTGGAAGGTTTTAAATGATAATGTTAATTCCTTGCATAAAAGATTTGACAAGGCTGATGCATTGGGACAGTCAGGGTCTCAACCCATGCCTGACCCTCTGTCGCAGGGACCGTCAGGGTCTCATAAGCGCCCACTATCCCAAATTGTTGACACAGATACCGACATGGATTCTGACTCCAGTGTCGATTACGATGATGCAAAGTTACAGCCAAAATTGGCTAAATCCCTTTGATATATGATTATAGCAATAAAGGATGTTTTGCACATCACAGAGGAAACCCCTGTCCCTGACACAAGGGTGTATATGTATAAGGGAAAGAAGCCTGAGGTAACTTTTCCCCCCTCACACGAACTGAATGAGTTATGTGAAAAAGCTTGGGAATCTCCAGATAAGAAAATGCAGATTTCCAAACGGATTCTTATGGCGTATCCTTTCCCGCCAACGGATAGGCTACGATGGGAATCCTCCCCTAGGGTGGACAAAGCTTTAACACGCTTATCCAAAAAGGTAGCCCTGCCGTCCCAGGATACGGCTACCCTCAAAGATGCTGCTGACCGCAAAAAGGAGGTTACCCTGAAGTCCATTTATACACATTCAGGTACCTTACTAAGACCGTCAATTACGTCGGCCTGGGTGTGTAGTGCTGTAGCGGCATGGACGGATACCTTATCTGAGGAATTGGATACCCTAGATAAGGATACTGTATTATTGACCCTGGGGCATATAAAAGACGCTGTCCTATATATGAGAGATGCTCAAAGAGACATTAGTCTACTGGGTTCTAGAATAAACGCTAAGTCGATTTCTGCCAGAAGGGTCCTGTGGACTCGGCAATGGACAGGTGATGCCGACTCAAAAAGGCATATGGAGGTTTTACCTTACAGGGGTGAGGAATTGTTCGGGGAAGGTCTCTCAGGACCTGGTCTCCACAGCTACAGCTGGAAAGTCAAATTTTTTGCCTTATGTTCCCTCACAGCCTAAGAGAGAACTGCATTATCAAATGCAGTCCTTTCGTTCACAAAGAAACAAGAAAGTCCGAGGTGCGTCCTTTCTTGCCAGAGGTAGGGGCAGAGGAAAGAAGCTGCACAACACAGCTAGTTCACAGGAACAGAAGTCCTCACCGGCCTCTGCAAAATCCACCGCATGACGTTAGGGCTCCACTGGCGGAGTCGGGCCCGGTGGGGGCATGTTTTCGTAATTTCAGCCACATGTGGGTTCACTCCCAGGTGGATCCTTGGGCAATAGAAATTGTGTCTCAAGGTTACAAGCTGGAATTCGAAGAGGTGCCTCCTCGCCGGTATTTCAAATCGGCCCTACCATCTTCCCCCCAAGAGAGGGAAATAGTGTTAAACGCAATACAAAAATTGTATCTTCAGCAGGTGGTGGTCAAGGTTCCCCTCCTTCAACAGGGAAGGGGTTATTATTCGACCATGTTTGTAGTCCCGAAACTGGACGGTTCGGTCAGACCCATATTGAATTTAAAATATACTTGAAAAGGTTCAAGTTCAAGATGGAATCGCTAAGAGCGGTCATCGCAAGCCTGGAAGGGGGGATTTTATGGTGAAACTGGACATAAAGGATGCGTACCTTCATGTTCCCATTTATCCACCTCATCAGGCGTACCTAAGATTTGCGGTACAGGATTGTCATTACCAATTTCAGACGTTGCCGTTTGGTCTCTCAACGGCCCCGAGGATTTTCACCAAGGTAATGGTGGAAATGATGGTGCTCCTGCGGAAGCAAGGTGTCACAATTATCCCGTACTTGGACGATCTCCTCATAAAAGCGAGATCAAGAGAGCAGTTGCTGAACAGCGTATCTCTTTCACTGAAAGTGTTACAGCAACACGGCTGGATTCTCAATATTCCAAAGTCGCAGTTGGTTCCTACGACTCGTCTACCCTTCTTGGGCATGATTCTGGACACGGACCAGAAGGGGGTTTATCTCCCGATAGAGAAGGCCCAGGAACTCATGACTCTGGTCAAGAACCTATTGAAACCACAACAGGTGTCAGTGCATCATTGCACTCGAGTCCTGGGAAAGATGGTGGCGTCATACGAGGCCATTCCCTTCGGCAGGTTCCATGCGAGGACTTTCCAATGGGACCTACTGGACAAGTGATCCGGGTCACATCTTCAGATGCATCGGTTGATCACCCTGTCCCCCAGGGCCAGGGTGTCACTACTGTGGTGGCTGCAGAGTGCTCACCTTCTCGAGGGCCGCAGATTCGGCATTCAGGACTGGATCCTGGTGACCACGGACGCAAGCCTCCGAGGTTGGGGAGCAGTCACACAGGGAAGAAATTTCCAGGGTCTTTGGTCAAGTCAAGAGACTTGTCTTCACATCAACATCCTGGAGCTGAGGGCCATATACAACGTCCGACGTCAAGCGAAGACCTTACTTCGCGACCAACCAGTTCTGATCCAGTCAGACAACATCACCGCAATGGCTCATGTAAACCGCCAAGGCGGCACAAGGAGCAGAGTGGCAATGGCGGAAGCCACCAGAATTCTTCGCTGGGCGGAGAATCATGTAAGCGCACTGTCAGCAGTGTTCATTCCGGGAGTGGACAACTGGGAAGCAGACTTCCTCAGCAAACACGACCTATACCCGGGAGAGTGGGGACTTCATCCAGAAGTCTTCCCACAGATTGTGAGTCGGTGGGAACTGCCACAGATAGACATGATGGCGTCCCGCCTCAACAACAAGCTACAGAGGTATTGCGCCAGGTCAAGAGACCCTCAGGCAGCAGCGGTAGACGCCCTAGTGACACCGTGGATCTTCCGGTCAGTCTATGTATTTCCTCCTCTTCCTCTCATACCAAAGGTGTTGAGGATAATAAGAAGAAAAGGAGTGAGAACAATCCTCATTGTTCCAGATTGGCCAAGACGGACCTGGTATCCAGATCTGCAGGAACTGCTCACAGAAGATCCGTGGCCTCTTCCTCTAAGACAGGACCTGTTGCAACAGGGACCCTGTCTGTTCCAAGACTTACCGCGGCTGCGTTTGACGGCATGGCGGTTGAACGCCGGATCCTAGCAGAAAAAGGCATTCCGGTTGAGGTTATCCCTATGCTGATAAAGGCTAGGAAGGAAGTTACAGCAAAACATTATCACCGTATATGGCGAAAATATGTTTCTTGGTGTGAGACCAAGAATGCTCCTACGGAAGAATTCCATCTGGGCCGTTTCCTTCACTTCCTACAAACTGGAGTGAATTTGGGCCTTACATTAGGTTCCATTAAGGTCCAGATTTCGGCCCTATCCATTTTCTTTCAAAAAGAATTGGCTTCTCTCCCAGAAGTTCAGACTTTTGTAAAGGGAGTGCTGCATATTCAGCCTCCTTTTGTGCCTCCGGTGGCACCTTGGTATCTTAACGTGGTGTTAAATTTCCTAAAGTCACACTGGTTTGAACCACTTAAAACGGTGGAGTTTAAATATCGCACGTGGAAGGTGGTCATGTTATTAGCCTTGGCTTCGGCTAGGCGAGTGTCTGAATTAGCGGCTTTGTCACATAAAAGCCCCTATTTGGTTTTCCATTTGGATAGAGCAGAATTCCGGACACGTTCGCAATTTCTGCCAAAAGTGGTTTCATCTTTTCATATGAACCAACCTATTGTGGTGCCTGTGGCTACACGTGACTTGGAGGATTCCGAGTTACTTGATGTGGTCAGGGCTTTGAAAATTTACGTAGCCAGAACGGCTAGATTCAGGAAAACTGAAGCGCTGTTTGTCCTCTATGCATCCAACAAGATTGGTGCCCCTGCTTCAAAGCAAACTATTGCTCGCTGGATTTGTAACACGATTCAGCAAGCGCATTCTATGGCTGGTTTGCCGTTACCAAATTCGGTCAAGGCCCATTCCACTAGGAAGGTGGGCTCTTCTTGGGCGGCTGCCTGGGGGGTCTCGGCACTACAGCTGTGTCGAGCTGCTACTTGGTCGGGTTCAAACACTTTTGCAAAATTCTACAAGTTTGATACCCTGCCTGAGGAGGACCTCATGTTTGCTCAATCGGTGCTGCAGAGTCATCCGCACTCTCCCGCCCGTTTGGGAGCTTTGGTATAATCCCCATGGTCCTTACGGAGTCCCCAGCATCCTCTAGGACGTTAGAGAAAATAAGATTTTACTTACCGGTAAATCTATTTCTCGTAGTCCGTAGAGGATGCTGGGCGCCCGTCCCAAGTGCGGACTTCTTCTGCAATACTTGTATATAGTTATTGCTTCAATAAGGGTTATGTTATAGTTGCATTGGTCTTAAACTGATGATATGTTGTTTTCATACTGTTGACTGGGTAGTTATCACAAGTTATACGGTGTGATTGGTGTGGCTGGTATGAATCTTGCCCTTGGATTAACAAAATCCTTTCCTCGTACTGTCCATCTCCTCTGGGCACAGTTTCTCTAACTGAGGTCTGAAGGAGGGGCATAGAGGGAGGAGCCAGTGCACACCAGGAACTAAATTCTTTCTTAAAGTGCCCATGTCTCCTGCTGAGCCCGTCTATCCCCATGGTCCTTACGGAGTCTCCAGCATCCTCTACGGACTACGAGAAATAGATTTACCGGTAAGTAAAATCTTATTATCGACCTATTGACTGTCAGTCTTTTAATCCACACCCAGCGATTACAATCTAATATGGCATAGAACATGAATAGATGTTGACAATTCTATCAGTGAAGGCAAATGGCTCTCTTAGGTGAGATCTCATCTAGAGAAATGCAGCTGTTTTGAGTGGAGAAAGTGTTTTTAACTGATAAATCCAGAGGATTTCCGTTGCATGTCTTTGCCTGTTGCTACCTCTTGAGTCTTTCCAGATTCTTTCAATTCCTACCACTTTTAAGGGTTTCTTCCTGTGCAAGTCATTGGAATGTTTTGACACACTATGGACTCCTTTTTCTATGTTTGGGAACTGATCCCTTGTCACAATGTAATGGAGGGCATTCCAACAAATAAATTATGAAATCACAATTACAGGTTATATTTTTGTATACATTTTTGTTGATTTAGTTAGCTTTCCTTTTTTTATTTATTTTAGAGATACATTTTTTTTAATTCAAATTTGCAGGTATTACATATAGAGCAGGGGTATAAACCTCTTTAGATTAGAGATTCAGCATTTCCCATTTCTCATTGTAGTATCTTTGGAACTGTATGTACCAGATACTGTTTCAGGTTTGGAGCTTTTCTGAAAAACAATATGGGGCTGTAGAGTTAAAATTGGATTAAATTCTGAATCCTGTAATAAAACATGTTTTAGTTGAATGAATTGCCAGTGACTCCCTATGATTCATAAATCCTACTTTTATACAAAATTCTATTTTATTTCCAACTGAGATTGGTGTTAAAACATCTCCAAAATTACTCCTCCCTTGTAATTGAAGCAAAAGTCAAGATGTAAGATTTGTATATTAAGAATGAATGATTCAATAAATTAATAATGCAGGCAATTGTGTGATAAGCTGATTTATTGTTTTTGATAAATAGTCGACAAAGATTTTTTAAGGTGAACTAAATGGATTATTAGGTTCAGCTTTATTTGAGGGAGAGATATCAAAGGATATGTATCACTTCTTATTTATTGAACACCCTAGTACAACAATGGGGGTAATTCTGAGTTGATCACAGCAGCAAGTTTGTTAGCAATTGGGCAAAACCATGTGCACTGCAGGTGTGGTAGATATAACATGTGCAGAGAGAGTTAGATTTGGGTGGGTTATATTGTTTCTGTGCAGGGTAAATACTGGCTGCTTTATTTTTACACTGCAATTTAGATTTCAGCTTGATCACACCCCACCCAAATCTAACTCTCTCTGCACATGTTATATCTGCCCCATCTGCAGTGCACATGGTTTTGCCCAACTGCTAACAAATTTGATGTCGCGATCAACTCAGAATTAGGCCTAATGTCCTATTAAGGCTCAAAAATATCTTGATATTCTACCTGACAGACCGTTTATTTTTGTTATATGTTCTCATGCTAACTTCACTTTTTAGGTCAGTCACTATTCTTTCAAATCTCAAATCAAAGGTACTATCCTGAGATGATTAGATGAGATTAATTGGTAGCCAGGATATGGTTTTAGTAATAGGGATGTGCAAACCCCCTACACCCATATACCACATTTGGATGGTGTTGATGCTCTTAGAGCCATCATTTTTAGAGATCTGGAGAGGACGCTTTCATTTCCTTTGGATTCTGGATTTTTTCCTTCAGTCTGTTCTTTTTATTCTTAAACACAATATACTTTTTGCACTGTTTTTTTATTTACAAACACCAGGAATTACCAGGGGCACGAGAATTACTAAATGCTTAATTTATTTATAAATTGGAGAGAGTTGTGAAGATCAACTACGTTGAGAATGAACCAATTAACCTTGCATTTATGGATGTTATTTTAATATGTTATTAGGGAAGGAGGATCTGATTTACCACAGACCCTTTGTTTTACATCTGAACTCTAATCATTTTTATATACAGGTTACTCAAAATGTTGATTTTTTTTCATACTAATTCCTTTAATATTACCCCCTCTACAGAGCTTCTTCAGTAAAAGTATTTATTTTAGAGTTTATTATTTTACAGGGAGGCTGCTGGCAACAGCCTCCCTGCTTCGAGGACTAATGGGGGGAGTAGTGTCCGCCCTGCGGGGTCTGAGCCACTATCTCCGCTGACAGGACACTGAGCTCCTGAGGGGATTGAACGTTCCCCGCCACAGGGGATCGCTCAATCCGGCAGCATGCCGCCACCCCCTTACAGAGCCAGAAGATCAGAAGACACAAGATATGGCGGCACAAGGGTAGGAGCGCATCTCTGAGCAGCTGCGCTCCGGGAAGGCTCAGTGGCACACAGTGTTGGTGCTTTGAGGGGCGTCCTGACCCAGCGACTTAATACCCTACACTGGTCACAGACGCTAACTGGAGACTGAATCCCCAGGCTAGCGTCACAATCCTCCGTACTCAGACGCTCAATAGGGGACGGAATCCCCCGCCTTGCGACGGAGTCCTAAGGCCAGTATAAAGAATTTGTGTGAGAACATGTGCTATCTTCAAGGGGCGGAGCTTCTCCTTAGAGCGGACCCAGCAGCGTTCAGCGCCATTTTCCTGCCTGCAGTTCCTGTACATAGACACTGACAGAGCTGTCCCTCCAAGCAACTACAGCTATCCTCTGCGGTACCAGGGGGTTGTAGAAGGGGGGGGGGGGGGCAGGGGGGGCGGTGAATTAGATCTGTGCTACTATTACAGTACACAGTGGGTGCTGATAAGGGGTGTCCTTTATATATAACAGTGCTGTGAGTGTGTTGGCTCTGTGTGTGTGGAGTGTTTGGGGTCTCCAGTTAGCTATGTCCAGGGACTCTGTGTCATATGCTGCAGACGATATGTCCTCTCAGGATGATCTCATTCCATGTAATCAGGATTGCACTGTGGTAGCGCAGATACCAGCAAGGGAGCCAGAGTGGTTATCCTCTATCAAAACTATGATTTCTCAGATTTCTGCTAGGGTCGCTCAGAATGAATCTGCAACTCAGGTTTTACAGAATTCTATGGCAGTTTGGTCTGGTTCTGTTACTTCAGCCCCCCCCCCCTCTGTGGATTCCCACAAACGTGCTCTTGCCCAGATCATGCAAGACGACAGGGATACCGACTCTGACACGGCAGGCGGTGATGGGATCGTGCTCAGGGGGGCCGCATCTCTTGCAGAAGGGGTGCAGTTGATGATCGAGGCTATTATAGATGTGTTGAATATTACTGACACAACACCTGAACAGGTTGAGGAGGCTTACTTCACTGACAATAAGAAAGCCTCGCTAACCTTCCCTGCGTCCAAAGAATTAAATGCTATTTTTGAAAAAGCATGGGAAAATCCAGAGAAAAAATTCCAGATCCCTAAGAGGGTTCTGGTTGCTTTCCCCTTCCCTGAGGAGAATAGAATGGAATGGGAAAACCCACCCATAGTGGACGTGTCTGTATCCAGACTCTCAAAAATGGTGGTTTTACCTGTCCCAGGATCAACCGCCTTAAAGGAGCCGGCTGATCGCAAAGTTGATACTACGCTCAAATCCATATACACGGCTTCAGGGGCAATATTCCGTCCTACTATTGCCTGTGCATGGATTTCCAAAGCTATAGTAAAGTGGTCAGGCACGTTACTTGAGGATTTGGATACGTTAGATAAGAGTGACATTGAATTGTTTCTCCGTAACATTCAGGATTCTGCAGGTTTTATGGTGGAATCTATGAAAGACCTGGGTTCAGTGGCTGCAGGAATTTCTTCCATGTCCGTCTCAGCTCGTCAAGGACTGTGGCTGTGCCAGTGGTCTGCAGACGCAGAATCCAGGATAGGTGTGGAGACCCTACCCTATACAGGTCAGGCTCTCTTTGGGGAAGCATTGGATGCGTGGATCTCCACGGCTACAGCGGGTAAGTCCCCTTTTCTTCCCTCAGCAGCTCCTGCTACGAATAAACCTTTTTCTTCACCTGCATCTCAGTCCTTTCGGGTTTCTAAACCAAGAAAGACCAAACCAGCCAACACCTTCTTTAGAGGGGGCCGACCAAAATCCAAGAAACCTGCTGCGACAGGTTCCCATGAATAGAAGCCTGCTTCAGGTGCGCCAAAGTCCTCCGCATGGCGGTGGACAGCGCAGCCTGGAGGTAGGGCCGGTGGGGGCGAGACTCAGACATTTCAGTCACGTCTGGGTGTCGTCCGGCCTGGACCCCTGGGTACTAGGTATTTATTCCCAGGGGTACTGGCTGGAATTTCAAGATCTCCCTCCTCATCGGTTCTTTACATCGGGATTGCCAGCTTTGCCGGCAGACAGGGCTACCCTACAGGGAGCCATCCAGAAGTTGGTGGAGGCACAGGTCATTGTACCAATTCCTCCTCAAATGCAGAACACAGGTTACTATTAAAACCTTTTCGTGGTACCGAAACCGGATGGTTCGGTCAGGCCCATTCTGAGCTTAAAATCACTAAGCCCCTTTCTGAGGGAGTTAAAGTTCAAAATAGAGTCTCTAAGGGCAGTGATATCAGGTCTGGAAGAGGGGGGATTCCTGGTATCCCTGGATATCAGGGATGCGTACCTCCACATTCCAATTTGGCTGCCACATCAAGCTTATCTCCGATTCGCTCTGTTGTACTGTCATTTTCAGTTCCAGGCCCTACCATTCGGCCTCTCCACAGCACCGAGGATTTTCACCAAGGTGATGGCGGAAATGACGGTACTCCTCCGCAGGCAGGGGGTGAACATAATTCCGTATCTGGATGATCTGCTGATAAAGGCATCGTCCAAGGAGAAGCTGTTTCAGTCAATAGCTCTCACGACCCAGCTTCTCAAGGAACATGGGGGGTAATTCCAAGTTGATCGCAGCAGGAAATTTTTTAGCAGTTGGGCAAAACCGCGTGCACTGCAGGGGAGGCAGATATAACATTTGCAGAGAGAGTTAGATTTGGGTGGGTTATTTTGTTTCTGTGCAGGGTAAATACTGGCTGCTTTTTTATACTGCAATTTAGATTGCAGATTTAACTCACCACACCCAAATCTATCTCTCTCTGCAAATGTTATATCTGTCTGCCCCCCCCCCCCCCCCCCCCTGCAGTGCACATGGTTTTGCCAACTGCTAAAAAATTTCCTGCTGCGATCAACTTGGAATTACCCCCATGGTTGGATGCTGAATATCCCAAAATCACATTTGGAACCAAACAGGAGGTTGTCCTTTCTGGGAATGACCCTCGACACGGAGGTGCAGAGGGTGTATCTTCCAGAGGAAAAAGCGTTGGTGATACAAACAATGGACGGGATGTCCTGAAGCCAGCCCGGGTGTCGGTTCATCAGTGCATTCGCCTTCTGGGGAAGATGGTGGCCTCTTACGAGGCTTTGCAGTATGGGAGGTTTCATGCTCGGTCCTTTCAACTGGATCTCCTGGGAAAGTGGTCGGGATCCCATCTACCCATGTACCAGAGAATACGTCTGTCGCCAAAGGCCAGGATTTCACTCCTCTGGTGGCTGCAATTACCTCACCTTCTAGAGGGCCGCAGGTTTGGGATTCAGGACTGGATCCTTCTAACCACGGATGCAAGTCTCCGGGGTTGGGGCGCAGTCACTCAAGGGGAAACCTTCCAAGGAAGGTGGTCAAGTCTGGAAGCTGGCCTGCCGATAAACATTCTGGAACTAAGAGCCGCATACAATGGTCTTCTCCAAGCGGCCCATCTTCTGAGAAATCGGGCCGTTCAAGTGCAGTCGGACAATGTGACAACAGTGGCTTACATAAACCGACAGGGCGGAACGAAGAACAGAGCTGCAATGTCAGAGGTAACAAGAATCATCCTCTGGGCAGAAAAACACGCGTTGGCGCTCTCAGCAATCTTCATTCCGGGAGTAGACAACTGGGATGCAGACTTCCTCAGTAGACATGATCTCCATCCAGGGGAGTGGAGTCTCCATCTGGAGGTGTTCAAGGAGGTAACAGATCTTTGGGGCGTACCCCAGATTGACATGATGGCCTCTCTTCTCAACAAGAAGCTTCTGCGGTATTGTTCCAGGTCGAGGGACCCGCAAGCCGTGGCGATGGACGCCCTAGTGACACCGTGTGTGTTCCAGCTGGTGTACGTGTTTCCTCCACTTCCACTCATTCCAAGAGTTCTCAAACTCATAAGGAGAACAGGAGTTCAGGCAATCCTCATTGCTCCGGACTGGCCAAGAAGGGCTTGGTACGCGGATCTTCTGGATCTACTGCTAGAAGAGCCGAGGCCTCTTCCTCTTCGGGAGGACCTGCTGCAGCAGGGGCTGTTCGCCTACCTAGACTTACCACGGCTACATTTGATGGTATGGAGGATGAATGCCAGATACTAGCTTGGAAGGGTATTCCGAACAAGGTTATTCCTACCCTGATACAGGCTAGGAAAGGAGTAACGTCTAAACATTACCATCGTATTTGGAAAAAATATGTGTCTTGGTGTGAGTCCAAGAAGTTTCCTACGGTGGAGTTTCAACTGGGACGGTTTTTCCTCTTCCTGCAAGCAGGTGTGGATATGGGCCTGAGGTTAGGATCCATAAAGGTCCAGATTTCGGCCCTATCCATTTTCTTCCAGAAACAGTTGGCTGCCTTCCTTGAGGTTCAGACTTTTTTGAAGGGAGTTCTGCACATCCAACCTCCCTTTGTACTGCCTAAGGCGCCCTGGGATCTTAACGTGGTGTTGCAGTTTTTCCAGTCGGACTGGTTTGAACCTCTACAGGAGGTTGATGTCAAGTTTCTCACGTGGAAGGCTGTCACTTTGTTGGCTTTAGCTTCTGCTATACATGTGTCGGAGTTGGGGGCTTTGTCATGTAAAAGCCCATACTTGATCTTCCGTGAAGATAGAGCTGAGCTTCGGACACGTCAGCAGTTTCTTCAGAAGGTTGTGTCAGCATTTCATATCAACCAACCTATTGTGGTGCCAGTTGCGACTGAATCCTCCATTTCATCAAAGTCCTTAGATGTTGTAAGGTCTCTAAAAATCTATGTGAGGAGGACAGCTCGTCACAGAAAATCGGACTCTCTGTCCTGTATGATCCCAAGAAAATTGGGTGTCCTGCTTCTAAGCAGACAATCTCTCACTGGATCAGGTTCACTATCTAGCATGCGTATTCTACGGCAGGATTGCCGTGTCCTACGTCTGTTAAGGCCCACTCTACTCGTAAGGTGGGTTCTTCCTGGGCGGCTGCTCGGAGTGTCTCGGCATTACGACTCTGCCGAGCAGCTAAGCAAAGTTTTACAAGTTCGATACTTTGGCCTCTGAGGACCTAAAGGTTTGGTCAATTGGTTCTGCAGGAGCCTCGCGCTCTCCCTCCCGTTCTGGGAGCTTTGGTACATCCCCATGGTACTAATGTGGACCCCAGCATCCTCTAGGACGTAAGAGAAAATAGGATTTTAATTACCTACCGGTAAATCCTTTTCTCGTAGTCCGTAGGGGATGCTGGGCGCCTGCCCAGCGCTTCGTTATCCTGCAGTGGTTATTTAGTTCAGTACTGCTTAGTTCTGGGTAAGTACTGTCTTGTTACTTGGTAAGTAATCTTGTACAGCCGTTGCTGATGTTTCAAGCTAGTTAGCTTGGGTTGCCTTGTGTGTGAGCTGGTGTGAATCTCGCCACTATCTGTGTAATCCTTCTCTCGAAGATGTCCGTCTCCTCGGGCACAGTTTCTAGACTGGGTCTGGAAGGAGGGGCATAGAGGGAGAAGCTAGCCCACACTCTCAAACTCTTAAAGTGCCAATGGCTCCTAGTGGACCCGTCTATACCCCATGGTACTAATGTGGATCCCAGCATCCTCTACGGACTACGAGAAAAGGATTTACTGGTAGGTAATTAAAATCCTATTATTATGAGCCTTCTACCGTTGCAAAGCTTAGACGGATCTAAATTTCATAGAAGCATATACAGTATGAGCTCCTCTTTTCATTTGCAATTGCTCGGGTAGCAATACTGGAGGTTCCAAGGAATTTATTGTTGCGAAATTTGTTGCTTTGTCGCGTTGACGCTGTCATGCTGTAACAAGGTTTCCTTCTGCCAGACAAACAGAAATTGTTTTCAATATTTGTCGCTTTGTCGTCGCTATGTGGTATAATAACGTAATTTTTCGATGCTAAATAACTGTATAAGATTTGACAGCTTCACTTTGAGAGCTTTGCAAGATATTCGCATACAAACAAACGTATCCTTTTATATCTGTGTATATATATATATATATATATATATATATATATTTCTGTTACTTCCTAGAGGATACTGGTGTTCCATTTAGTACCATGGGGTATAGGCGGGTCCACTAGGAGCCATGGGCACTTTAAGAATTTGATAGTGTGGGCTGGCTCCTACTTCTATGCCCCTCCTTCCAGACTCAGTTTAGAAAATGTACCAGAGGAGCCGGTCACGCTTATGGAAGCTCCTGAAGGGTTTTCAGCATTTATTTTATATGTTTGACATTTTCAGACAGGGCTGGATGGCACCAGCCTGCCTGCTTCATGGGACTTAGGGGGGGGGGAGTTGGGGGGGGACGGCCCAACCTCTTGAAGGGTTAATGGTCCCGTTCCCCGCTGACAGGACATTGAGCTCCCGAGGGAACAATTCGGAAGCCCCACCACGGTGAGCGTACATTCCCGCAGCACGCCTCCACCCCCCCTAACAGAGCCAGAAGAATGAAGAGTGGTGAGTACTAAGCCGGCGTCCCGGTTAGCGGGGCGCCGGCCATTATGGCGGCATGAGGGTAAGGAGACGCTCGGCTTCTAACCGGGGCGGAATGCGTCTCCAGACACAGTACACAGCTGCGTCTCAGTACACTGTACACAGTACTCACGCTGGCAAAAACAGCCTTAAAATGGTTTTCTCTCCATTTTAAGCACCAGATTACCTCAGCCAGTATAAAAAAGCGGGAAGACCGTATGCCATTGAAGGGGCGGAGCTTCACTATGAGAGTATCCAGCAGCTCACAAGCGCCATTTTCCCTCAGCAGTGGACACAGACGCTGACTGACAGGGACGAGCAGCTCCTCTGGAGAGACTCCAGATTACTTCAGCGGTACCAGGGGGTCATAGCAGGGGGGAGCGATTATTGGTGTACTAAGTCCCCTATCAGGGTACTTAGTCTGCGACCCGATTGAGCTTGGCATTAGCGTTAAGGTGGGGGCTGGCTCCAAATAACTCTGTGTCTCCCTGAAGTGCTCTTTGTGGGTTAATTGTGCTTATCCTTTTCCTGTGTGTGTGTGCTGTCACATTTACATTATGTCAGGCAAAGAGTGTGTTTCATGTACAGTGGAGTGTTCCTCTTCACCAGGGGGCTCACTACTGGGTACTCTGGGCAGTGCACCTTCCCAGAATAGCGGGGCTGATGTGGATTGGGTTAATTCCAGTAAAGGAATGATCTCCAATATTTCTACGAAATTATCCCGCAATCAGAAAGAGACGCGATACTTAAGACAGACTGTGGATGAGTTTGTGAATAGAGACTGAGTCCCAAAACCAGCGTCTCAACCCCCTCCCATTTGTCCGCAAAACCGATCTCTGGCTCATATCCTGCAGTCTGACTCTGAAGCTGACATGGAGGAGGGTGAGGTGGATTTTGAGGGGGGGGGGGGATGCTACTCTGTCACAGGGAATAGAGGCTCTTATAGAGGCTATCATAGATATTCTGCAAATTACTGATAAGGTGTTAGAGGAGTGTGAGGAATCTTATTTTAATGTAATAAAGAAGTCCTCGGTCACTTTTCCTGCGTCAAAGGAATTGAATACCCTGTTTGTGGAACCGTGGGTTAATCCTGATAAGAAATTTCAAATCCCTAAAAGGTTGCTCTCATCTTTTCCTTTTTCTCTGGAGGATAGGGAAAAAAATGGAAAATCCACCAATAGTCGACTCATCAGTCTTTTGGCTGTCACGAAAAATTCTATTGCCTGTCCCTGTTGCAGCCTTCCTAAAATTCACGGCTGATCGTAAAATTGAGACTACACTCAAATCATTGTACACAGCTGCTGTCGTGGCCCAGAGACCCACTATTGCATGTGCGTGGATAACAAAAGCCATTGCTAAATGGCCAGGTAACCTAATTGAGGGGTTAGATTCCTTGTCTAGGAGGGATGTTTTACTCCTGCAGCATATACAGGTCTCTGCAAACTTTATGGTGGAAGCAATATATTAGATAGGCTTGCTTAATGCACGCACCACCGCTATGGCAGTGTCAGCATGCAGGGGCTTGTGGCTATGCCAGTGGACTGCGGATGCGGACTCCAGGAAAGATGTGGAGGGCCTACCATTCACAGGAGAGGCCTTGTTTGGAGATGAACTAGACAAATGGATCTCCAAAGCTACTGCGGGTAAGTCTACATAACTTCCTTCCGCAGCTCCCACAGCTAGGAAACCCTATTCAGTTTCAAATTTACAGTCCTTTCGGATGGTCAAGTTTAAGGGCAAATCCAGAGGTGCTTCTACGGCCTCCAGAAGCGCAAAAGGTAAACCACGCAAACCAGCAACTGCAGGAGCTCAGGAACAGAGCTCAGGCTTTGCTTCCTCAAAGCTTTCAGCATGACGGTGGTGGTCACATCTGGTCAAGTACGTTCTGGGATCTCTGGGTCATAGATCCAATTTCCCAGGGCTACAGACTGTTGTTCCAAGAGCTCCCACCTCACAGATTCTTCAAATCAGGCTTACCAGTTTCACAAGAGGAAAGTATAACTTTACAGCAGGCCATCCAAAACTGGTACAGACTCAAGTAATTGTTCCAGTTCCACATCTACTGCACAACAAGGGATACTATTCCAACTTGTTTGTAGTACCGAAACCGGACGGTTCGGTACGGCTGATTCTGAACCTGAAGTCCTTGAACCCGTTCTTAAGAATGTTCAAGTTCAAGATGGAGTCTCTGAGAGTGGTGATCTCAGGTCTAGAGGAAGGGGAATTCCTAGTGTCTCTGGATATCAAGGATGCGTACCTTCACATTCCGATCTGGCCGCCTCATCAGACTTATCTACAGTTTGCACTGCAGGGCTGTCACTACCAGTTCCAGGCCCTTCCATATGGTCTCTCCACAGCACCGAGGGTGTTCACCAAAGTGATTGCAGAGATGATGTTTATACTCCGCAAACAGGGAGTGAATATAATTCCGTACCTGGATGATCTTCTGAAAAAGACATTAGACTGGAGATCACAGCACATCATATACTTTGTTCTCTCAAATACAGTGGCGTAAGTTCGCCCCAGTCGCCCGGAGGCATGATAAATGTTGGTGCCGCCCCTACATACTGTATACACACACACTCTTCATATGTAGCTATCCGGCACTCATGTTGAACAGTAGTAGCGTGCTCAGGTGCCTTTCCAAATAGTAATATAGATACACATACAAAGTGGACGGCACTCCAAGTCAGTCATCACAATAAAATAGACACCAGCATACCTACAGTACTCCCTCACCCAAAAGCGTGTCACAATGTAGATGCTTTGGCGCAGTGGAGTGCCGATATACAGTATATATATATATATATATATATATATATATATATATATAAAATGCACAAACGCCACTTTCACTTAAACACACACACGCCTCTCACTTACACTCAAACCTCTTACCTACACACGCCTCCTTAGCTTAAACACACACATGCCTCCTTCGCTTAAACACACACCTCCTTCGCTTAAACACACACAATCCTCACACACACGCCTCTCACTTACAGTACACACACACCTCTCACCTACACAAATGCCTCTCACACATGCTTCCTTCACTTAAACTCACACACACACACACACACTTCCTTCACTTAAACACAAAAACATGCCTCTTTCACTTATACACACACACATACACACACATATGCCTCTCTCACACATACACATACACGCACACACGCCTCTTTCACTTAAAAACACACACACACACACAAACCAAAACAAACACATGCTTCCTTCACTTACACACACACACACACACACACACACACACAAAAACCTGACTTAAACATGCACACATAAAACACAGTGCTGCCAACATTTATTAAAGACCCCCCAGCACCCCTCCCCTTTCCAACTACAAACACCCCCACAGTGCAGCTTGATGCAAGTGCTGCCAGTGCCTACCTGCTGCTATCAGCCCAACGGAAGAACAGAGAGCATCACTCGGCCAACTCATCTGGAAGGTCCTGGCAGGAGCTGCGTTCTGGAGCTCCCCCTAGCTGTAGCCACAGCCAGCTCTCTGTATATACTAGGACAGGGGCGGCCAACCAGTCAGAGGCAAAGAGCCAGAAAAGATCTGTAGTCAAGGGCAAGAGCCAGTATCATGCGCGAGCCTTCGGCGCGTGTGCAAAAATGGGGGTGTGGCCTAGTTTTCACAAAGCCACACCCCATTTTGTGCACACACCTTTCGTTATGACATTTGTAGGAGTATGACCTTGTGTCATAACTCCGTTTTTAGTCATGTTGTACAGTGCCAAATACATATAATCAGTGCCACATACACATAAAAAAATGTAAAACAATGTCCCCACAGTGCCACATACACATATGTCCCCAGTGCCAGATACATATATGCCCCAAAGTGCCAGATACATATATGCCCCACAGTGCCAGATACATATATGCCTCACAGTGCCAGATACACATGACCCCCCAGTGCCAGATATACATGTCCCCCCAGTGCCAGATATACATTTCCCCCCAGTGCCAGATATGCCCCCAGTGCCAGATATATATGTCCCCACAGTGCCAGCTATGCCCCTAGTGCCAGATATACATGTCCCCAAAGTGCCAGCTATGCCCCCAATGCAGTGTCCCCACAGTGCCAGATATGCCTCCAGTGCCAGATATACATGTCCCCACACAGTGCCAGCTCTGCCCCCAGTGCCAGATATACATGTCCCCCCAGTGCCAGCTATGCCCCTAGTGCCAGATATATATGTCCCCAAAGTGCCAGATATGCCCCCAGTGCCAGATATATATGTCCTCACAGTGCCAGCTATGCCCCTAATGCCAGATATGTCCCCACAGTGCCAGCTATGCCCCCAATGCCAGTGTCCCCAGTGCCAGATATGCCCCCCAGTGCCAGATATACATGTCCCCACAGTGCCAGCTATGCCCCCAATGCCAGTGTCCCCACAGTGCCAGATATACATGTCTCTCCAGTGCCAGCTGTGACCCCAGTGCCAGGTATACATGTCCCCACAGTGCCAGAAATGCCCCCACTGTCAGATATACATGTCCCCCAAGTGCCAGATATATATGTCCCCACAGTGCCAGATATATATGCCCCCACAGTGCCAGCTATGCCCCTAATGCCAGTGTCCCCACAGTGCCAGATATACATGTCTCCCCAGGGCCAGCTGTGACCCCAGAGCCAGGTATACATGTCCCCACAGTGCCAGCAATGCCCCCAGTGAAAGATATACATGTCCCCCAAGTGCCAGATATATATGACACCACAGTGCCAGATATATATGTCCCCACAGTGCCAGCTATGCCCCCAATGCTAGTGTCCCCACAGTGCCAGATATGCCCCCCAGTGCCAGGTATACATGTCCCCACAGTGCCAGCAATGCACCCAGTGCCAGATATACATGAGGACCCCTTCCCCCGTGCTGCTGCTGCTGTCTGTGAGGGGAGGAGAGCGCAGCGTGCGTCTCTCCTGCCCCTCACTTTCCGGCGGCTGTGTCTCTCTTCAATTAGGCGCCGGTCCGTGAGCCAATCAAAGGCGCCGGTCCGTGAGCTCTGAATGGCTCACGGACTGGCGCTGAATTGAAGCGTGATGCCGCCGCCGGAGAGTGAGGGGCAGGACAGGCGCATGCTGCGCTCTCTTTCCCTCACAGACAGCAGCGCGGTGAGCGGTCAGGCAGCGGGAGACAGTGGAGGAGATGTGCCCCCTTGAGGTTAGGAGCCCGGCGGCAGCCGACTCCGCTGCCTCCCAGAGTTCCGCCCCTGCTCAAATACCTTTTCTCCAATTCCACGTGTTTTCCAGGAGAACTGACCCCTTGTAGTCAGGCCAACAAGTTTTGTTAATCACCTGTAGTTCCTGCTTGCTCATTTACGGTCATTATCCCGCAGTCCCACATTAGTTTCTCCGTACCTAGGAGATGACCAGTGGTGTTGGTACTACACAATTTATCCCAATTATTTTTAATTTTCATGTCCCCTTTAACTGCATGCTACAAATGACCTTCTCAGCACTTAAACCAACATTCATTAGAGCATTGGTATTGTTCTGCCATTCATGTTCATTGTTTCCCAAACTTGGTCCCCAAGGCACCTGAGGTTTTAAGGATAGCCATGCTTAAGAACAAGTGACTTAAGTAGTACCTCAGTCATTTTGATTATACCATCTATGCACAAGAATGGTTATCCTTAAGACCTGGACTCAGGGCCGGATTAACAGGCCCACAGCATCTGCCGACTGTAACGCTGCAGTAGACCGGAAATAACTCCCACTGTAGTCTGCCAGCGCTCGTCTGAAGCATCCCCCCCCCCGCCGCTGCAGCAACACCCCCACCGAAATACCATCCACCTTACCGATGGATGAAACGCCGCTGCCAGCATACATATTTTAGCTATGATGGCGGCGCAGTTGAAGGCTCCTTAGCCCTCCCTGCGCCGCATACATAATCCACGCACGTGACACCCGTGACTCCACAGCACAGCGGCACAGCTCAAGGCTTCATCAGTCAACACTGACAGCAGCAGAGGAGCTCCATAAAGGAGGTCCAGCAGCGGCAGGGTGTCAGATCCTCCTGAATTACATGAGGTACCACACCTGCTGGCTGCTGCTAATAGCACAATAATAAGTTATGCAGGGCAGCCTGGAAAGCAGAGGCACAGTTTAATAGAGATATACAGTATATAATATCTACTATATACGCAGAGTGTATTATATCTATAATTATATATATATATATATATATATATAAATATATAGCCCTATAGCCACAGGGTCTGTCTCTGTCTGTCTGTCTCTATCTATATATATATATATATATATATATATATATATATATATATAACAGTAAAGAATGAGCAGCGGCACTCCGTTGAAATAAATCAGCAAACGTGTATTATGGGCAAAATAACATCACAATGGTCACATAAAGAACCAACGTTTCGGGGTCCTGAGACCCCTTTGTCACGCCTTGACAAAGGGGTCTCAGGACCCCGAAACGTTGGTTCTTTATGTGACCATTGTGATGTTATTTTGCCCATAATACACGTTTGCTGATTTATTTCAACGGAGTGCCGCTGCTCTTTCTTTACTGTTCCATGGATTATTTCTGCGGAGGGCACCCGGAATAACGTCAATATTTTGGGAGTGCCGGGCACTACAACACTGTATATGTATATATATATATATATATATATATACACACACACACACACACACACACACACACACATATATATATATATATATATATATATATATATATATAGAGAGAGAGAGAGAGAGAGGGGATAGAACAATGCAGAAGAAAATAGACGGCACTCTTGGGTCTTTTAATGAAGCAAATAGTGTATTTCAGACCATCACATCAATTAGGAATCTATTTTCAAAGAGTCTATTTTCTTCAGCATTATATATAACAATAAAGTCTGGCACACAATGTACTAATACTATAACCCCGATTGCGTAAATCCAACATGGAAGGTCCACCAATGTCGAATGTATAGATGTAGAAGGGACAGCACTCAGAGAATTTCTTCCAATAGATAATGTATTCAAGTAAGGGCAAACTGCACTACATCAATGTTTGCGTATGGCACCGAAACGTTGACGTAATGCTGTTTGCACTTACTTGAATACATTATCTATTGGAAGAAATCCTCTGAGGGCCGTCCCTTGGTGAATGCAGTGAGCCCGCAAGGCTGCTGGCATTCTGGGGGGCAGGATGCCATGGTCGGGATATTGACGCCCCGGCATCCAGTCTGCCGACATTTCATACCTAACGGATGTATATGGGATGTGGTTGACTTTAGTCTGCGGTAAGGTGAGGTTAGGTTTAGGCTGCGGGGAGGTTAGGGTTAGGCTGTGGGAGGTCAGGTTAGCGTTAGGCTGTGGGAGGGAGGGTTAGACTGCGGGGAAGTGAGGTTAGGTTTAGGCTGCGGGGAAGTGAGGTTAGGTTTAGGCTGCCAGGAGGGAGGGATAGTTTGTGGGAGGAAAGGAGAGGATTAGGCTGTGGGAGGGGAGGTTAGGTTTAGGCTGCAGGAGGTAGGGGGAGGATTAGGGATACCTGCCTCCTGCGCTCCTGCTGGGATTTCAAGCAGTCGGGATGCCGATATCGGTATTCTGACCGTCAGCATCCAGGCTGCCAGTATCCCGTACGCAACCCACTCCCTTATAATAGAATACTTAGCCAGCAGCCCCCACATGAAACACTCCAAGTGTAATATAAAGAGACAGTCAGCAGAAATTCGGTCAACGTTGCAATGCCTTTACTCTGTCTTGATGAAAATGCCAGAGGAAAGGCACCTGATACCTTTCTCTCTCTCTCTTCATATACATACTGTATATAATAAATATATATATATATATATATATTATATATATACAGTATATATAAATACAGGTCTAGTTTCTTCATTTATATTGAAGTCTTGCGAGTGCCGTCCTATCAACTACCATAAATATGTGTCGGAAAGGATCCGACATGAATTGAATACATGTATACATATATGTATTACCCTTCTGCATCCACACATTACTGCATTCTTATTTGCCATTGGCCAAAGCTGTTTCTCAGTCAAAAACTGCTTCACAGAGAGCAGTGTGTGCTGGTGCGCTGTTCTGATGGAGACCTCAAATGTGGCCTCTTTTTTCTGATTCTTTCCCACAAAGTTTCTAGAACATTGATTCACTGTTGTGCTTTCTGTTACTGTCTGGTAGTCTGTCAAATTAATTAATATCCTTGATATCAAAGAAAGCAATATGGATTTGCTTTGACATGCTTTCTTCATTCTTGGTGATGATGGTTGCATTTTATTAGTAAACCATAGTTTGTGGAGGGGGGGGGGGGGGTGTATTTTTTATTCACTGGTCAATAATAAAATAGGTGGGGTGTGCTCCATATAAGCAGAGGGGAGGGAGGTTGAGGTGGTTGAAAGTAGATGAGTAGCTATTTCCCACATGGCGCTAGCCACACCCCACAGCACAAACCACACCCCAACATCATTGGCTACACCCTTATATATGTAGTCACACCCCCACCATGCTGGTCACACCCCCTGCAGCGGTACACAATAGGCCCTTCATACATTTCAGCTCCAGGCCCATGAGAACCTTAATCTGGCACTGCCTGGACTGTTAAGAGTTTGCAAGTCTATTCATTCCAGGTTTCTCAAAAAAGAAAAAAAAAGTACTATATAATAGAGGACAAAAAAATAAAAATAAAATAAAAAAAGAACTTGGAATGTTTCAAGATGATAACCATGTCAGTAAGGCAAAACTCCATAGTTTACTTTCGCTTTTTGAAGAACAAGCAGAAATTCACAGATTAAATCTTATCTTTGAGAACATATTATGATCGCCGTACACTGACGCATTTTTTTTTTCAACACTTTCAACATGAAGAAAAGTGTTCATAATTGCTGTTGAAAAACGGGGGAATGTGGAACTCAGACACAAAGCAAAATGTAGCTATTTCTCATCAAGTAAACAAAGGAAATGAAATACTTGCTTCAACTCTACACCACTTTTTTACATTCAAAACAATTGTTCCAGATAGTAGTGTCCATGTGAATGTGGCCAGCACACTAGCTGCAGTGTGCATGTGCACCTAATTTCAGCTGAAATGTACAATTTCATATATTACATCTTAAATGTCTTAAACATTGACAATACACTACACCTTGAAGGTCAAAATTTAAATTAGCCAGGGACGAGTGAGATCTGGAGTCCCGGCAGAAAAGACTAGCTTCCTGGATCCCACCCACTCATCATCATAGCCCTATCCCAGACTGACACAAATAACAGCATTGCACAAATGGGGGAGGGACACAATTTACAATGCCACAAATGATCACAATCTTCCGCTTCTATTTAAGTATTTTTACC
Source organism: Pseudophryne corroboree (assembly GCF_028390025.1). Lineage (NCBI taxonomy): Eukaryota > Metazoa > Chordata > Amphibia > Anura > Myobatrachidae > Pseudophryne > Pseudophryne corroboree. Next base: position 459,112,997 of record NC_086444.1, on the reverse strand, counting down.
TTAGTATTTTGACTTCTAAGAATATTAAAGTGTAACTCATTTATAAAAATATGCTCTTAAAACCTAGGGGGCTATCATTGGTGGCGGCAGGGGCCTAATAAACTATTACATACCGCCCAGTATGCCAAGAAAAAATAATTAGTGGGTGCACCCCAACCTTCATTAAGACGGATTCTGACCTCACCAAACAATATTGGGGAAGATGTACTAAGCATTGGAGAAAGACAGAGTGTAGAGAGATAAAGTACCAACTCCTAACTGTCATGTTACATGCTGTGTTTGAAAAAGTACAATAAGGGGCTGGTTGGTTGGTTGGTAGTTTATCTCTCTCCACTTTATCACTTTTAAAGGCTTAGTACATCTGCTCCAATATCACTTGAATCAGTGTACACTACATCTTTATGTTGAATACAAGGCTGTTTCTAGGGCCGGACGAGCAGTGCAATCGCACAGGGCACCCATTCACCAACCCCTGCTGGTTTCTGTCACCAGGGTCGGATTAAAGGAGGGCGGAACCTAGGCAAGGCGCTGAAAACAGTAATGCACAACAAAAGTACAAGTATAAGCGCACTGCCTAGGTGATGGGAATACACGAGGTTGGCACGCCTCCTTTGGAAGTCCATCGGGACGTTTGTGCGGCACACACTTTAATGTCACCGCAACTACCACTGGGGTGCTGTGCACAGCACCCCAGTGCTGTCCACCCCCATGCTGCTATACTTATGAATTTGGTTTGGGCACCTGGAGCAATTTGGTTCAGGCACCAGGAACAGCTGCCGATGACAGGAGGAGTGCCAGGTATAGTGTTGGACTATCAGGGTCATTCAGGTTTATTAGCAAACCAAAAAAGCACACTAATGGGCAAAACCATGTTTCACTGCAGGTGGGGCAGATGTAACATGTGCAGAGAGATTTAGATAAATATCTCTGCACGTTACAGCTGCACCACCTATAGTGCAACAAGGTTTTGCCCATTAGTGTGCTTTTTTGGTTTGCTAACAAACCTAACCTGAATAAGGCTATATATGGGGAGCTGTGATGCCAGAGCTTACTGTGGGGAAGCTTTTTACCTATCTGGGTCCGTGTGTTTTCCTGTGGGGGGCCAATGTGTGGGGGTACAGCATGCAAAACTGGAGTGTAAAGTAGTCTTTTCCTGCAAAGCCACACCCACTAAAGTGAGTCTCCACCCTTATGGGCATGCCAAAGATGAGCGCAAATGTTTCATTGTTAAATTGCCCATGGGGGGGGGGGGGGGGGGGGGGGGGGGGCATTTTTACTATTTGCACTGGAAGCTGAATTGTCTAGAAACAGATTCAATTCAGCCGGCATCCTACAGAAGTCGCAGGGAAACTAGCAATGTTGCCACTACTGTGACTGGCAAATATGTGCACAGCCAAACATTGTGGTGATAGTCAGTGGTGTATCACCAGCAACTGAATTCCCCCTTAATAGCTCAACAGCCTGAATCAGGGGCTAGAGAGAAAAAACTTCAGCCTTGGGATTTACCATTTAGGTTGATACACCATCTTTGTATTACAGGTTGAGTCTCCCTTATCCAAAATGCTTGGGACCAGAGGTATTTTGGATATGGGATTTTTCCGTATTTTGGAACAATTGTATACCATAATGAGATATCATGGTGATGGGACCTAAATCTAAGCACAGAATGCATTTATGTTACATATACACCTTATACACACAGCCTGAAGGTAATTTTAGCCAATATTTTTTATAACTTTGTGCATTAAACAAAGTGTGTCTACATTCACACAATTCATTTATGTTTCATATACACCTTATACACAGCCTGAAGGTCATTTAATACAATATTTTTAATAACTTTGTGTATTAAACAAAGTGTGTGTACATTGAGCCATCAAAAAACAAAGGTTTCACTATTTCACTCTCACTCAAAAAAGTCCGTATTTCGGAATATTCCGTATTTCGGAATATTTGGATATGGGATACTCAACCTGTATTATTATTTTTATTATGATTACTACTACTATCATCTTTCATTTATAAATCACTGACATGTTATACAGTGGTGTACACACTGAGAACATAGCACAAACTACATACAATGGCATGTAACAGAAGGTAAAGACGGCCATGTACAAATGAGTTTGCAATCTAAGATGTGATACATGATACTGGAATAATTGTAGTGAGTGTGTTGCCACTGTAAGGCAGCATCATTACCAGCTGCCAAAATTAAAGCAATTATTGCCAATTGGATATATGTGCAGCAACCGAGGAGAAAATACGCTGGAGTGTGGACCATACTTGCTGGCTTTCTGGGAAGGGACAGCCAGGCTGGCACAGTGGGAGGTGTGGAGCATGTCATCGTGGCCCCAACCAGTGCAATACGATGCTGAGATTACCAGCATTTTGAAGCGGCAGGGAGTGTGTGTGTGTGTGTGTGTGTGTGTGTGTGTGTGTGTGTGTGTGTGTATGTGTGTGTGTCGTGGGGGGGGGAGGGGTCGACGATGCAGAGCAGGCGGAAGCGGTGTAGGTCCAGGAGACTTGAATGCTGTTCCAAGCAACCGGGAGCACCACCTGAGCAGCAGCAGAAGAACCGGTCGGGAAGCAGGAGCTGGGCAGTGACAAGTATTGTTTTTATTAGTGTGTGTGTGTGTGTGTGTGTGTGTGTGTGTGTTTGTAAGCGGCAACAGGGGGCAAAGAAAGAGGGGGCACAACTACTGGGGGCAAAGAAAGAGGGGGCACAACTACTGGGGGCAAAGAAAGAGGGGGCACAACTATTGGGGGCAAAGAAAGAGGGGGCACAACTACTTGGGCCAAAGAAATGGGGCAGAACTACTAGGGGCAAAGCAACAGGGGGCATGTTTTTATCTGGCACTGTGGGGGGATATCTGTCACTGGGGGTATATGTGGCACTGGGGGCACAGCCCTAGCAACAAGCATTACCCCCTGGCAACAAGCATAACACCTACCGCATGAAACCCCTAGCAACGAGCATGACACCCTGACCATGAAAACCCCTGGCACTGTGCATTTCCCACCCTAGGCTTATACTCGAGTCAATCATTTTTCCCAGTTTTTTGTGGTAAAATTAGGTACCTCAGCTTGTATTCGGGTCAACTTATACTCGAGTATATACGGTAGTAAATAGACCCCTAAGTTCTGTAACATGGCGTTACTGAAGATGATATACTACTCAAGACAGTGAATTATTATTTAGTAAAGTCTTTTTCAATGATTATCAATAATAACAAGAGCATTGTCAGGTCACGCTGATCCAGTGAGCACAGCACTGCACATCAAACAACGCATTTACAGTTTACTTTGAACAAAAGCAATATCATTACAGTATATGCAGAAAAGAAGCAGCACTGTGATGAACTACTATTGATAGTGTGAATATTTCACGAGTCATTGTGGGCTGCTTTATATATGTAATCATGAAGCCCGACACCCAAGCTTCTCTAGACATTTGCTTTATGCATCAATAAATGTACTTCCAAAGTCAATTCCAAACTAGGAGTTGTGTGCAATGGTGATTCATGCTGAAATCCATTATTGCTTAGCAGTTGTTATTTCCAGTCACTGGTAACAGGTATTCAGCTTATGACACTCAACATCTTACATTTTCCTATGTATATCCAGGCACTATTTCACAAGTATAACATATTGTGTACATTTATCACTTACTGTATAACACGTGAGACTGCTTGCTATCAAGTACTTACACAACTGAAACAAGGAGACAACAAAACAGTAGAAAAATCAAGATCCAAAACTAACAATACATAATGGGGAAAGGAAACTAAAAAGTAAGAATTTATGTTTATCAATACATTGGTCATAAAGAAGAAATTGATATCCGTTTTAGGAGAACATGCTAATTTCTATTGGTATTAATACTAGTCCCTTTTTATCAATTCCAACTAGCAACACCAAAGCCTGCGATAGCAAAGTGTTTCCAGTGTCAATATTTATAGTATCAGAGCACAGACATGTTAGTGACTCGGATAAAACAAATGAAACCCTATCATTTTACTGAAGCACAACCAGTGTTGGCCTTCAACATAAAGGGCTCAACACGAGAATACAATGGTAGGGGCCTAAGAGCTAGTGCACTTGCCACCGGGATGCTGAAAGGACATGACACATGTGGGCTGACAAAGACAACTATAGAAGCATGGCTAGAGCCCACAAATAAGAGAAGAGGAAGACACTGACACAAGCAGAGAAATAGCAGAGAGGCTAAGAACAACCGGGAAAGGGCAAAAGAGCTAGCACAAACAGGAGGAGAGAGGCTGGTGCAGTAAGGGAATAGGAAAGAGGCTGGTGAAGACAGAACGGCAGAGAGCCTGGAGCAGACCAGGGAAGTGGCAAGAGGCTCCAGGGGAGTGGGAGTGCAGCATGGCTTGCACAGAAAGGAGAAATCAAGAGACCCATTGGAAGAAGAGATGTTAATGTAGATAGGCAAAAGGCAGAGATGAAGCAACAAAAAAGCTCAGATGATGGGCCCAAATAAAGAGAAGAAGTTCAAAGAGGCTGGCACAGACAGGAGACAGGCATGGGACTGATACACTGGAGAAGGACAGAAAGGCTAAAGCCAACAAAGGAAAGGCAGAAAAGAGCAGAGAGCCTGACAAAAACATGGGAAAGCTAGATAGGCTGCACAGGGGAAGGGCAAAGAGGTTGGCACAGGGTAAAGGTAGAGAGGATGGCACAGGGGAAGCAAAAAATACTACTACGAGTACTAGCTTTGCCAGCAAGGGTTGGGGGCACAAAAGCTGTAGCATGTGCAACCGGTTAAGAAAAAAAAAAACGTACAAGCCCCACTATGAAGATATCCCCTGACAGAAGTCGAAAATGTAAATATTTTTCTCCCTGGTCCCAGCAAGCCCTGACATGCCTCTGTTAGGAGAAAATTTAGCATCATTGAAAGGCTTGTATTTTATTTTTTTCTGTGCCAAGTGGGGATCAGGGATGCTGCATGGCACAGAGTTGAGTAATATATGGGTAAAATATTGTGTGTTTTGGAGTTTTTATTTCAATAAAGTATTTTTTTTTCACAGAGCGTGTGTGGGGTTTTTAACTGTGTCTTTTTGTTCAAGTGAACCTCAGGTATCAGCAGGCCCTGGAAGCAAGGGCTTGCTGCCAACTATGGTTCCTCAAATGAACAGCCTTAAAATGTTTTGACACAATGGAGTCAATTTACTAAGATTCGTGTTGCACCCGATTTCAGCTGAGATTAATCTCTGCTGACACCGCCCATTTGAGATCGCAACTTTTTGAAAAAAAAATAACAGTAATTTACTAAACTACCGTGTTTTTTCAATTAGAGTTTACCAATGTCGATGTAATTTGTATCGTCAGGTAGTGTTTTACAGGAGAGTTTAGTAAAACACTGCCGGACATTACACAATGAAGTCCGGCCGGATTAGTGAGATCCGTGCAGGCTTCATTCTGTACAGTATTCAACTAGTTTAAAAAAATTGCGTAGGGTCCTCCTCCTAAGCATAACCAGCCCCGGCCTCTTTGAGGCGGTCCTGGTTGTTAAAATACAGGGGAAGAAATTCATAGGGGTTCCCAGTATTTTAAAAATCAGAACCGAGCTCTTGGACCGGACCTGGGTCCAAAAATATGGGGGCGAAAGGACGTAGGGGTCCCCCATATTTTTTAAACCAGCAACAGGCCAGCAGAGCACATATCCGGCAGTAAATGAATCTACCAGAGGTGCAGCAGCTGCATGGCATGTCGGAGCTCTGAGGAAGGTTTGAGAGTTCTGGATCTGTCACCTGCACCATTGCCGGGGTCTGTGTTAGGGTGGAGCAGAGTCCCAGAGAGCTCACCCAGTGGCTGTAAAGATGGCAAAAAGTGTCATGTGGAAGAGACTACAGAGGCAGGAACCAGCTTCCGTGCGCTTTTGTTCAAATTACTGCTCTGTATTGTGCTGTGGGACTTTGTGTAGACTTGGATATTACGTAGCACAGTGGTTCAATACTTATATAAGCAGAATTTTTCAGCTTTACTTTAAGAGCCTACTGGTTCACAGTAGAGGTCTCAACTTTGATGATATAATTTATTATTATACAATTAAATATAAATCCATATTGCATACACCAATATTTATTATATACTAATGTATATTAAGAACTGACATACGCAAGTGGGGAGGGGGGAGGGAGTTTTAGAACACATGAGGGCCATGTGAGGAATTCTGGGAAGCTGGAAGGAGATGCCAAAATCAGATAATTTTAAATCTATATTTCATTCTTAAGGGGGAATTCAATTTACCCCCGAAAAATTTTCAGCTTAAAATTTTTGCCCAATGTTATTTTTTTCCCCGGGTAATTCGATTGCACCGTTTTTTTCACCCCCAAAAATGACCCGTTTTCAGCCAAAAACACATAGGATCCATGATAAGTTCAAGGCCACGATCGTGACAAAAGGGCATTTTATGTGGGATTTTGTTTCGCCTGCCTTAGGCAGATGAAAAAAAAACCCAGATCAGGGCCAACTTCAGGGCTAATTGGAAATCCCCAAGGTTGGGGGGACAATTAGGCACGGTAATTAACGGAGGATAATTTAATTCCCCCTTAAATAATAAGATTTTACTCACCGGTAAATCTATTTCTCGTAGTCCGTAGTGGATGCTGGGAACTCCGTAAGGACCATGGGGAATAGCGGCTCCTCAGGAGACTGGGCACAACTAAAGAAAGCTTTAGGACTACCTGGTGTGCACTGGCTCCTCCCTCTATGACCCTCCTCCAGACCTCAGTTAGGATACTGTGCCCGGAAGAGCTGACACAATAAGGAAAGGATTTGGAACCCCGGGTAAGACTCATACCAGCCACACCAATCACACCGTATAACTCGTGATACTATACCCAGTTAACAGTATGAAATATAACTGAGCCTCTCAACAGATGGCTCAACAATAAACCTTTAGTTAACCAATAACTATATACAAGTATTTCAGACAATCCGCACTTGGGACGGGCGCCCAGCATCCACTACGGACTACGAGAAATAGATTTACCGGTGAGTAAAATCTTATTTTCTCTAACGTCCTAAGTGGATGCTGGGAACTCCGTAAGGACCATGGGGATTATACCAAAGCTCCCAAACGGGCGGGAGAGTGCGGATGACTCTGCAGCACCGAATGAGCGAACTCTAGGTCCTCCTCAGCCAGGGTATCAAACTTGTAGAATTTAGCAAATGTGTTTGACCCCGACCAAGTAGCTGCTCGGCAAAGTTGTAAAGCCGAGACCCCTCGGGCAGCCGCCCAAGAAGAGCCCACCTTCCTCGTGGAATGGGCTTTTACAGATTTAGGATGCGGCAGTCCAGCCGCAGAATGTGCAAGTTGAATCGTGCTACAGATCCAGCGAGCAATAGTCTGCTTTGAAGCAGGCGCACCCAACTTGTTGGGTGCATGCAGGATAAATAGCGAGTCAGTCTTTCTGACTCCAGCTGTCCTGGAAACATAGATTTTTAGGGCCCGGACTACGTCCAGCAACTTGGAATCCTCCAAGTCACGAGTAGCCGCAGGCACCACAATAGGCTGGTTCAAATAAAAAGCTGAAACCACCTTTGGGAGATATTGGGGACGAGTCCTCAATTCCGCCCTATCCATATGGAAAATCAGATAAGGGCTTTTACATGATAAAGCAGCCAATTCTGACACACGCCAGGTCGAAACAAGGGCAACAGCATGACCACTTTCCACGTGAGATATTTTAAATCCACGGTTTTAAGTGGTTCAAACCAATGTGACTTTAGGAAATTCAACACCACGTTGAGATCCAAAGGTGCCACTGGGGGCACAAAAGGGGGCTGAATATGCAGCACTCCCTTAACAAAGGTCTGAACTTCAGGTAGTGAAGCCAGTTCTTTCTGGAAGAAAATCGATAGAGCCGAAATCTGGACCTTAATGGAACCCAATTTTAGGCCCATAGTCACCCCTGACTGTAGGAAGTGCAGAAAACGGCCCAGCTGAAATTCCTCCGTTGGGGCCTTCCTGGCCTCACACCACGCAACATATTTTCGCCATATGCGGTGATAATGGTTTGCGGTCACTTCTTTCCTAGCTTTAATCAGCGTAGGGATGACTCCCTCCGGAATGCCCTTTTCCTTCAGGATCCGGCGTTCAACCGCCATGCCGTCAAACGCAGCCGCGGTAAGTCTTGGAACAGACAGGGCCCCTGCTGCAGCAGGTCCTGTCTGAGCGGCAGAGGCCATGGGTCCTCTGAGATCATTTCTTGAAGTTCTGGGTACCAAGCTCTTCTTGGCCAATCCAGAACAATGAGTATAGTTCTTACTCCTCTTCGTCTTATTATCCTCAGTACCTTGGATATGAGAGGAAGAGGAGGGAACACATAAACCGACTGGTACACCCACGGTGTCACTAGAGCATCCACAGCTATTGCCTGAGGGTCTCTTGACCTGGCGCAATATCTTTCTAGCTTTTTGTTGAGGCGGGACGCCATCATGTCCACCTGTGGCCGTTCCCAGCGATTTACAATCAGCTGAAAGACTTCTGGATGAAGTCCCCACTCTCCCGGGTGGAGGTCGTGCCTGCTGAGGAAGTCTGCTTCCCAGTTGTCCACTCCCGGAATGAACACTGCTGACAGTGCTAACACGTGATTTTCCGCCCATCGGAGAATCCTTGTGGCTTCTGCCATCGCCGTCCTGCTTCTCGTGCCGCCCTGTCGGTTTACATGGGCGACCGCCGTGATGTTGTCTGACTGGATCAGTACCGGCTGGTTTTGAAGCAGGGGTCTTGCTTGACTTAGGGCATTGTAGATGGCCCTTAGTTCCAGAATATTTATGTGTAGGGAAATCTCCTGGCTTGACCATAGCCCTTGGAAGTTTCTTCCCTGTGTGACTGCCCCCCAGCCTCGAAGGCTGGCATCCGTGGTCACCAGGACCCAGTCCTGTATGCCGAATCTGCGGCCCTCTAGAAGATGAGCACTCTGCAGCCACCACAGCAGAGATACCCTGGTCCTTGGAGACAGGGTTATCAGCCGATGCATCTGAAGATGGGATCCGGACCACTTGTCCAACAGATCCCACTGAAAAATTCTTGCATGGAACCTGCCGAATGGAATTGCTTCGTAGGAAGCTACCATTTTTCCCAGGACTCGCGTGCAGTGATGCACAGAGACCTGTTTTGGTTTCAGGAGATCTCTGACTAGAGACGACAACTCCTTGGCTTTCTCCTCCGGGAGAAACACCCTTTTCTGGTCTGTGTCCAGAACCATCCCCAGAAACAGTAGACGTGTCGTAGGAACCAGCTGTGACTTTGGAATATTCAGAATCCAACCGTGCTGTTGTAGCACCTCCCGAGATAGTGCTACCCCGACCAACAACTGCTCCCTGGACCTCGCCTTTATAAGGAGATCGTCCAAGTATGGGATAATTAAAACTCCCTTTTTTCGTAGGAGTATCATCATTTCGGCCATTACCTTGGTAAATACCCTCGGTGCCGTGGACAGACCAAACGTCAACGTCTGGAATTGGTAATGACAGTCCTGTACCACAAATCTGAGGTACTCCTGGTGAGGAAGGTAAATGGGGACATGTAGGTAAGCATCCTTGATGTCCAGTGATACCATGTAATCCCCTTCCTCCAGGCTTGAAATAACCGCCCTGAGCGATTCCATCTTGAACTTGAACCTTTTTATATAGGTGTTCAAGGATTTCAAATTTAAAATGGGTCTCACCAAACCGTCCGGTTTCGGTACCACAAACATTGTGGAATAGTAACCCCTTCCTTGTTGAAGGAGGGGTACCTTGACTATCACCTGCTGCGAATACAGCTTGTGAATTGCCTCCAGCACCGCCTCCCTGTCCGGGGGAGCTGTCGGCAAGGCAGATTTGAGGAAACGGCGAGGGGGAGACGTCTCGAATTCCAGCTTGTACCCCTGAGATACTACCTGTAGAATCCAGGGATCCACCCGTGAGCGAGCCCACTGGTTGCTGAAGTTCTTGAGACAGGCCCCCACCGTACCTGGCTCCGCCTGTGGAGCACCAGCGTCATGCGGTGGACTTAGAGGAAGCGGGGGAGGACTTTTGTTCCAGGGAACTGGCTGTATGTTGCAGCTTTTTCCCTCTACCTCTGCCTCTGGGCAGAAAGGACGCGCCTCTAACCCGCTTGCCTTTCTGGGGCCGAAAGGACTGTACCTGATAATACGGTGCTTTCTTTTGCTGTGAGGGAACATGGGGTAAAAATGCTGACTTCCCAGCTGTCGCTGTGGAAACGAGGTCCGAGAGACCATCCCCAAACAACTCCTCGCCCTTGTAAGGCAAAACTTCCATGTGCCTTTTAGAATCTGCATCCCCTGTCCACTGCCGAGTCCATAAACCCCTCCTGGCAGAAATGGACATTGCACTTATTTTAGATGCCAGCCGGCAAATATCCCTCTGTGCATCTCTCATGTATAAGACTGCGTCTTTAATATGCTCTATGGTTAGCAATATAGTGTCCCTGTCTAAGGTATCAATATTTTCTGACAGGGAATCTGACCACGCAGCTGCAGCATTGCACATCCATGCTGAAGCAATAGCTGGTCTCAGTATAATACTTGAGTGTGTATAAACAGACTTCAGGATAGCCTCCTGCTTCCTATCAGCAGGCTCCTTTAGGGCGGCCGCGTCCAGAGACGGTAGTGCCACCTTCTTTGACAGGCGTGTGAGCGCTTTATCTACCCTAGGGGATGTCTCCCAACGTGACCTATCCTCTGGCGGGAAAGGGTACGCCATTAGTAACTTTTTAGAAATTACTAGTTTCTTATCGGGGGAAGCCCACGCTTCTTCACACACTTCATTTAATTCATCAGAAGGGTGAAAAACCACTGGTAGTTTTTTCTCCCCAAACATAATACCCTTTTTTGTGGTACCTGGGGTAATATCAGAAATGTGCAACACATTTTTCATTGCCGTAATCATGTAACGTGTGGCTCTATTGGAATGTACACTAGTCTCATCATCGTCGACACTGGAGTCAGTATCTGAGTCGACATCTGTGTCTGCCATCTGAGGTAGCGGGCGTTTTAGAGCCCCTGATGGCTTTTGAGACGTCTGGGCAGGCACGGGCTGAGAAGCCGGCTGTCCCACATCTGATATGTCGTCAAACCTTTTATGTAAGGAGTTGACACTGTCGCGTAATTCCTTCCACATATCCATCCACTCAGGTGTCGACCCCGCAGGGGGTGACCACATTTATCGGCACCTGCTCCGCCTCCACATAAGTCTCCTCATCAAACATGTTGACACAGCCGTACCGACACACCGCACACACACAGGGAATGCTCTGACTGAGGACAGGACCCCACAAAGCCCTTTGGGGAGACAGAGAGAGAGTATGCCAGCACACACCAGAGCGCTATATAAAACAGGGATACACACTACACAGTGATTTTACCCCTTATAGCTGCTTATATATCACAGATTGCGCCTAAATTTAGTGCCCCCCCCTCTCTTTTTTACCCTATGTAGTCTGGAACTGCAGGGGAGAGCCTGGGGAGCGATCCTTCCAGCGGAGCTGTGAGAGAAAATGGCGCCAGTGTGCTGAGGGAGATAGCCCCGCCCCTTTTCCGGCAGGCTTCTCCCGCTTTTTTTATACAGTTATGGCAGGGGATTTTACACATATATAGTCTTAAAGGCTATATTATGTGTTAATTTGCCAAGTAAGGTACTTATATTGCAGCCCAGGGCGCCCCCCCCCTCCAGCGCCCTGCACCCATCAGTGACCGGAGTATGTGGTGTGCCTGGGGAGCAATGGCGCACAGCTGCAGTGCTGTGCGCTACCTTAATGAAGACCGAAGTCTTCTGCCGCCGATTTCCAGGAACGTCTTCTTGCTTCTGGCTCTGCTAGGGGGACGGCGGCGCGGCTCCGGGACCGGACGACCGAGGCTGGGCCTGTGTTCGATCCCTCTGGAGCTAATGGTGTCCAGTAGCCTAGAAGCCCAAGCTAGCTGCAAGCAGGTAGGTTCGCTTCTCTCCCCTAGGTCCCTCGTAGCAGTGAGTCTGTTGCCAGCAGATCTCACTGAAAATAAAAAAACCTTAATATTACTTTCTTTCTAAGAGCTCAGGAGAGCCCCTAGTGTGCATCCAGCTCAGCCGGGCACAAAATTATAACTGAGGTCTGGAGGAGGGTCATAGAGGGAGGAGCCAGTGCACACCAGGTAGTCCTAAAGCTTTCTTTAGTTGTGCCCAGTCTCCTGCAGAGCCGCTATTCCCCATGGTCCTTACGGAGTTCCCAGCATCCACTTAGGACGTTAGAGAAATTAAGGATAATATACAGCTCTTCTAAGGGATGAGGAAGGCCATATGGCCCTTGATGTATGTTAGGTTTCCCATCACTAACTCATCAGGTTTCATATTTTACATGTTACCTAGGCTGCTGTCCTTTATAATAATGGCTGTTCAAACTGAATACTCAATATATTATATTATTATTATTATTATTATTATTATTATATATTCATGGTTTGAACAAAACAAAAAAAACAAAAATAATAATAATAATAATAATAATAATAATAAATTCTTTACAGTAAGAACACAAACTATGGAATGAAGTGTATTCCAGGAATGCTACTGGCAGACACTGCAGATTTCTTAAAAGCTATTGGGAACATTTGTTAGTTAAACAGAAAGTACCAGGTGAGTGTCATTAATATCATAATATGATATGACAGTATGTTGCACCGCAAGCACAGTCCAAATGATAGTATGAAGTCAGGGAACATCTCTTTGTTCCCCTCTCGTAGTGCAAATCATTCAAAAACTATTTATTTTTTAAACAGGATGTGCGAGCCAACCTGTGCTGTATGTAAGTGGAGAGACGTTACTCAATGCCTTCAACCAGTGTGCTACAATGTCTAAGGCACTAAAAAGGCATCTGGACTAGGGATTAGAAATAAAGGCATCCACTAATGCTAGAAGAGTCCAAACTTCAGCTATCACCAGTAGAATATGGGTAATATTTCACATATAAGGAGATTGTTGCATTAGACCCCAAATACCTTTACAGTCCCATGTACTCTGTGGTCATAGCATTTTGAGTCATCAAAACAATAAATGTACCTACAACATAATCTAACAACATTTACAAATACTTTGACGTTCTTTCATTACTGAGAGAAGCAAAAAACATTGCATTTGTGTTATTGAAAATAACAGCTCTTCAATCTAAAATGTATACCTACCTTATCCATCAACACCACCTCACTGCCACAGTGTGATTTCCTCTTACACCCCGAAGCTTACTATTTGTATGGCTTTTAAATATAAAAACAATAAAAAAAAGTAAACTAAAAAAATAACATAAAAACACAAGGAATACACTAAATCATCAAATTCAATTATCTTATAAAAGGTGTTGGACAGCGATTTGCCAGGAGAGGAGTAAAGTGGAGCATTTAGTGCTGTACGAGGCACCATCAGATAAGCAATCAGAATAAGTCTAGTACACAGAACGTTCATTCAGATGGCTGCGGTAGCTCACTATAGATGTTGTGAATGAGGATATTCAGGTCAAAGTGACTCGAGGACAATTGCAGGCTGAAAGCCAGTGACAGAAGCCAAATTGATGTGCAATAAAATGGAAAGTAAGGATCACAGGTATATTAGCTAAACTGAACAGGCAACATCAAACCTATAGCACTGGACACTTGAACCAAAACGTATCTCATGCTTTGTGTTGCTAACACTATCCTCTCACCTGTCCCTCAAGTACACTGAATGTATGTCATCCTTAATTTTTCTCACTCCCTCACCTTTTTACAGATGTGTCCTCATACATCTAGCTTCAATACACCATGCAGCACAAGATGCCTAGGGAGAGTGTGCCGCAAGGGCCCATGCAACTTTGCTAGCGTTAGACGTCTTTTTACCCAAAAATGCATCTTAGTCGCAACATAATGTGACTAGGACACACCAGGAGACTGTGCCGATCAATTTGATATTCAACACTATGGGCCGGATGTAATGCAGTCCGAGTTGGCCAGGGTGCGGGTTCCTGGCCAAACTCAGATAATTTTTTTTAAAGCAGCAACATTTTACAAGTCATGGTTTTTCCTTGTACATGATTTAAGCTTTAAAAAAGGTCTGAGTTCGCCAAGAACCCGGACATCCGCCCAACTCTAACTTCATTACATCTTGCCCTATATATCGGTTTGTGACTGAGGGGGTTATTCAGGGCGCATTGCAACTTCAATAATACCGTTCCAGGTGTCAATTCGCACGCACAGGTCCCATCCTACGCGTGTGCCACCAGCCGCATTGTCTGCGAACGCCTCTGCCCGATTGACAGGTAGAGGCATTCGCAGGGCAGGTGAGGGGCGGCAACGAAGCATTACGAGGGCGGGGTGGTGGAGTTTTTTGGGCCGGCTGAGTGACATCACACTAGCTGCGGCTGCAAGGGGTTGTCCACAGTTGTTGCGACGGCTATTAAATTGCGGTTGCAGGCGCTGGGTAGGCCATTCTGCATGCTGGGCGGCCTTGCCCTGCAATGGGCGGCCCCCAGCATGCAAAAGAATGGATTGCAGATTCAGCTTTTTAGCAGAATCTGCAATCTGAACGGAATAATCCCGAGTCTGTATACAAAGCACACCGGAATTTGGCATGGAAAAAAGCTGCGGAAGCTGCATTGTGGCACTTCGTATACAGACTCAGAGATTCAGCCGCACACAGATATAAAAGTGCTGCATATGAAATTAATCACACAGTCTCCTTATGCATCCTAGTCGCATCACATTGCAAATAAGACGCTAGCTGAGTTGTATGGGACCTGACATGAAGAGCGGGAATATTTTGACACGACTGCAGCAACAATGTATGAGGACACATCTGTATATTACATTGTTCATACAACCGCAATATTCCAGATAAGATGCTAGGGACACTTGGCGGTGTCATACAAATAAAGTGTGCATTTACACCTGCTTTCCCGAAAGTCTACATTGGGGCATATTGTCTGTAGCATTTGTAAACTTGCACAGTTCAAATCTATTCAATTGTTCAAATTTGTTCACACTGGTGAAAGCTCAATTAAGTATGAGACCCTGAGACTGATTTTGGGTTCTATGTATTAAGCCTTGGAGAGAGACAAAGTGGACGGAGATAAAGTACCAGTCGACCAGCTCCTAACTGCCATGTTACAGGCTGTGTTTGAAAAATTACAGGAGCTGGTTAGTACTGTACTTTATACCTATCCACTTTGCTTTATATCTCTCCACTGCCACAACTTTGTCTGAACAGTAAGCCCACCCCCTTTTGTGATGCACTGAAACCGCTAAACAGTCCACAGAAACAGATATGAAAATGGAGACTGTCAAGACACTAGGGGGTCTATCAATAAAACAGTGAAAAGAATAGAGAAAAGGACCAGTGGAGACGTAGACCAAGGCAACCAATCAGCTTTGAAGGAAGCCTTTATCAAGTACATTCTATAAAATGTAAGGGAGATGCTGATTGGTTGCCATGGGCAACATCTCATAGGCAAAAGCAGGGGGGGGGGGGGGATGCCGCCACATCATGCAGTTTAAGAGACAGAGCAGAGCTGCTGCAAACGTCCTGTGGTAGCGCTTTCTTCTACCAAGTTTGCTGTGTGTGTGGATCCTCAATCAGTGCACCAGAGAGTTGCTACCAAGAAGAAGAGACAGGAGCCTTACCATGAGGTGGGAAAATGTGTGCTTAGAGAATGCAGGACAGGTTCTATTATGTTGTTTTTTTATTATGGTATGTTTAACCTTTTCCTGACCACTTATTATATTATTTAAATAAGTTTGATACAGCCTATACCCTAGACAGTCTATAGTGTTAAATATTACAGTACATATTAAAGTACAAAAAAGTACATACAGATGTGTCCTCATACACTACTGCTGCAGTCACTCCAATGGGCAGATGTATTAACCTGGAGAAGGCATAAGGGAGTAATAATCCAGTGATAAGTGCAAGGTGATAAACACACCAGCCAATCAGCTCCAATATGTAAATTAACAGGAGATGATTGGCTGGTACGTTTATCACCTTGCACTTATCACTGGTTTAACACTTCCTTATCCAGGTTAATACAGCTGCCCCAAGTGTCTTATTTGCTCAAATGTGCATCTAAATCGTAATGTGATGTGACAAAACTACGTCACAAAACTGCACTGATTAATTTGGTCTCATCAAACACATTTGAGCGATAAAGGTGGCAGGAGTCTTGCGGTGCGTGGCGTATTGAGGCTAAGAGTAGGAGGACACAACTGTAAATTCACGCACATTTGTCAAGTTTATTTACATTTCTGAATATGGTTATATAATAATTAGGAACGATGGATAGCAAAATAGCCATATACCTTTATCAACTTCAATAGTGAAGTCCACACAAATACATTTTTGTAAATTATTCTCTTTCAATGCTTTACGCATTACTTAATTAGAACATACTTACAGTATAAAGACAGCTTAAGTTTTGCAGTCTGCTGTTAGAGAGGGGAAACCTCAGATTCATGTAAAACTATTCAGGCTTATGTGACTCCTTTACAGTAATTATGTAATACCTTAACCTAAACAGAAATTGGAGCCAAAACATGTATAGCTTTAGGTCTCTGCAATTACTTGAAACTTGATATAACAGATTTGCTGTCAGGAATCCTACGTGCAAAAATACATACTTCCTTTACATGCGCTAATGCGATTAACAAACAAAAGTCATATGCTATGCCAGTCTGTGCCTGCTTTAAAATGATAACAATCTTAATGAATCATGCATAATTGTACCTCTCAAAATGTTTAGAAATATATAGGGGACAATTGTCTGCAGACGTTCAGCATTTTCTGTGAAACACTAGCTGATGTATTAGAGTAAACCGAAGAACCCAGTGCAGACAGTTCCTAGGTATGATACACTGCAAAAGGAACATGAGTCTTACAGGATAAACTTCAGCTCCATGAACATTCCGTATCAGAACATAAGTCATTTTTGTCAACAACAAGGTTAGCCTAGTACAGTATAGCAATCCAGCTGTAAGAACAAAGAATGACTGGAAAATAACAAAAATAAATCTAGCATAAGTTAAAGTATTATATAATTCAGTACCATACATTGTCAAAATAATTGTGCTCCAAAAATAACAGAGACTATATAAGGCCATTAGTGAGATCTAGTAATCTGCAAACTGAAAAGCATTGTACTGTAGCTAACATAGCTAGAGGTATACAACAATGGCAACCCATGATGGGCCGCGCATTGCTATCGCTGGGGGGCATACACACGACAGATCCGTGCTTAAAATCTAAGCAACCTAGTCAGATTGCTTAGATTTTACACACGGATCTCTTCGAGTGTACCCGGCTTAAAAGATCAGTCACAACATATATCGCTCGGTAATAATCAACTAATTTGGAGAATACTGATTTTCTGCATGCTTTTAAAGAATTAGTCACACTATGTACTGCTATCAGTAGTTACTGGGCTATATCTATAAGAACATCGGGCTTACCTGAGATCATTAATCATGACTGTAGGCTAATAATAACTAGCTATACTTTATATTACTCATCATCATCACCATCGACCCTCCTAATTGAGGGACATGTTTCTCATGAACGTCATAAAATGAAATAATAAGAATTTACTCACCGGTAATTCTATTTCTCGTAGTCCGTAGTGGATGCTGGGACTCCGTAAGGACCATGGGGAATAGCGGCTCGCAGGAGACTGGGCACAACTAAAAGAAAGCTTTAGACTACTGGTGTGCACTGGCTCCTCCCACTATGACCCTCCTCCAGACTTCAGTTAGGATACTGTGCCCGGAAGAGCTGACACAATAAGGAAGGATTTTGAATCCCGGGTAAGACTCATACCAGCCACACCAATCACACCGTATAACTCGTGATACAATACCCAGTTAAAAGTATGATAACAACTGAGCCTCTCAACAGATGGCTCAACAATAACCCTTTAGTTAAACAATAACTATATACAAGTATTGCAGACAATCCGCACTTGGGATGGGCGCCCAGCATCCACTACGGACTACGAGAAATAGAATTACCGGTGAGTAAATTCTTATTTTCTCTGACGTCCTAAGGGGATGCTGGGACTCCGTAAGGACCATGGGGATTATACCAAAGCTCCCAAACGGGCGGGAGAGTGCGGATGACTCTGCAGCACCGAATGGGCAAACTCTAGGTCCTCCTCAGCCAGGGTGTCAAACATATAGAATTTAGCAAACGTGTTTGACCCCGACCAAGTAGCTGCTCTGCAAAGTTGAAGAGCCGAGACCCCTCGGGCAGCCGCCCAAGAAGAGCCCACTTTCCTCGTGGAATGGGCTTTCACTGATTTAGGATGCGGCAGTCCAGCCGCAGAATGTGCAAGCTGAATCGTACTACAGATCCAGCGAGCAATAGTCTGCTTTGAAGCAGGTGCACCCAACTTGTTGGGCGCATACAGGATAAATAGCGAGTCAGTCTTTCTGACTCCAGCTGTCCTGGAAACATAAATTTTCAGGGCCCTGACTACATCCAACGACTTGGAAGCCTCCTAGTCTTTTGTAGCCGCAGGCACCACGATAGGTTGGTTCAGATGAAAGGCTGATACCACCTTAGGGAGAAATTGGGGACGAGGCCTCAATTCTGCCCTATCCATATGGAAAATCAGATAAGGGCTTTTACATGACAAAGCCGCCAATTCTGATACATGCCTGGCCGAAGCCAAGGCCAACAACATGACCACTTTCCACGTGAGATATTTAAATTCCACGGTTTTAAGTGGCTCAAACCAATGTGACTTTAGGAAATCCAACAACACGTTGAGATCCCAAGGTGCCACTGGAGGCACAAAAGGGGGCTGAATATGCAGCACTCCCTTAACAAAAGTCTGAACTTCAGGTAGTGAAGCCAGTTCTCTCTGGAAGAAAATCGATAGAGCCGAAATCTGGACCTTAATAGAACCCAATTTTAGGCCCCTAGTCACCCCTGACTGTAGGAAGTGCAGGAAACGGCCCAGCTGAAATTCTTCCGTTGGGGCCTTCCTGGCCTCACACCACGCAACATATTTTCGCCATATGCGGTGATAATGGTTTGCGGTTACTTCTTTCCTAGCTTTAATCAGCGTAGGAATGACTTCCTCCGGAATGCCCTTTTCCTTCAGGATCCGGTGTTCAACCGCCATGCCGTCAAACGCAGCCGCGGTAAGTCTTGGAACAGACAGGGCCCCTGCTGCAGCAGGTCCTGTCTGAGCGGCAGAGGCCATGGGTCCTCTGAGATCATTTCTTGAAGTTCCGGGTACCAAGCTCTTCTTGGCCAATCCGGAACAATGAGTATAGTTCTTACTCCTCTTTTCCATATTATCCTCAGTACCTTTGGTATGAGAGGAAGAGGAGGGAACACATAAACCGACCGGTACACCCACGGTGTCACTAGAGCGTCCACAGCTATCGCCTGCGGGTCTCTTGACCTGGCGCAATATTTTTCTAGCTTTTTGTTTAGGCGGGATGCCATCATGTCCACCTGTGGCCTTTCTCAACGGTTTACAATCAGTTGGAAGACTTCTGGATGAAGTCCCCACTCTCCCGGGTGGAGGTCGTGCCTGCTGAGGAAGTCTGCTTCCCAGTTGTCCACTCCCGGAATGAACACTGCTGACAGTGCTAACACGTGATTTTCCGCCCATCGGAGAATCCTTGTGGCTTCTGCCATCGCCGTCCTGCTTCTCGTGCCGCCCTGTCGGTTTACATGGGCGACCGCCGTGATGTTGTCTGACTGGATCAGTACCGGCTGGTTTTGAAGCAGGGGTTTTGCCTGACTTAGGGCATTGTAAATGGCCCTCAGTTCCAGAATATTTATGTGCAGGGAAGTCTCCTGACTTGACCATAGTCCTTGGAAGTTTCTTCCCTGTGTGACTGCCCCCCAGCCTCGAAGGCTGGCATCCGTGGTCACCAGGACCCAGTCCTGTATGCCGAATCTGCGGCCCTCTTGAAGATGAGCACTCTGCAGCCACCACAGCAGAGACACCCTGGTCCTTGGAGACAGGGTCATCAGTCGATGCATCTGAAGATGCGATCCGGACCACTTGTCCAACAGGTCCCACTGAAAAGTTCTTGCATGGAACCTGCCGAATGGAATTGCTTCGTAGGAAGCTACCATCTTTCCCAGGATCCGCGTGCAGTGATGCACCGACACCTGTTTTGGTTTTAGGAGGCCTCTGACTAGAGATGACAGCTCCTTGGCCTTCTCCTCCGGGAGAAACACTTTTTTCTGTTCTGTGTCCAGAACCATCCCCAGGAACAGTAGACGTGTCGTAGGGACCAGCTGTGACTTTGGAATATTTAGAATCCAGCCGTGCTGTTGTAGCACCTCCCGAGATAGTGCTACCCCGACCAACAACTGCTCCCTGGACCTCGCCTTTATCAGGAGATCGTCCAAGTACGGGATAATTAAAACTCCCTTCTTTCGAAGGAGTATCATCATTTCGGCCATTACCTTGGTAAAGACCCTCGGAGCCGTGGATAGACCGAACGGCAACGTCTGGAATTGGTAATGACAATCCTGTACCACAAATCTGAGGTACTCCTGGTGAGGATGGTAAATGGGGACATGCAGGTAAGCATCCTTGATGTCCAGTGATACCATGTAATCTCCCTCGTCCAGGCTTGCAATAACCGTCCTGAGCGATTCCATCTTGAACTTTAATTTTTTTTATATACGTGTTCAAGGATTTCAAATTCAAAATGGGTCTCACCGAACCGTCCGGTTTCGGTACCACAAACATTGTGGAATAGTAACCCCGTCCTTGTTGAAGTAGGGGCACCTTTACTATCACCTGTTGTGAATACAGCTTGTGAATTGCCTGTAACACTGCCTCCCTGCCTGAGGGAGTTGTTGGTAAGGCAGATTTGAGGAAACGGCGGGGGGGAGACGTCTCGAATTCCAGCTTGTACCCCTGAGATACTACTTGAAAGATCCAGGGATCCACCCGTGAGCGAGCCCACTGATCGCTGAAATTTTTGAGACGGGCCCCCACCGTACCTGGCTCCGCCTGTGGAGCCCCAGCGTCATGCTGTGGACTTAGAGGAAGCGGGGGAGGACTTTTGCTCCTGGGAACTTGCTGTATGCTGCAGCTTTTTCCCTCTACCTCTGCCTCTGGGCAGAAAGGACGCGCCCTTAACCCGCTTGCCCTTATTGGACCGAAAGGACTGTACCTGATAATACGGTGCTTTCTTTGGCTGTGAGGGAACATGGGGTAAAAATGTAAACTTCCCAGCTGTTGCTGTGGAAACGAGGTCCGAGAGACCATCCCCGAACAACTCCTCACCCTTATAAGGCAAAACTTCCATGTGCCTTTTAGAATCTGCATCTCCTGTCCACTGCCGAGTCCATAACCCTCTCCTGGCAGAAATGGACATTGCACTTATTTTAGATGCCAGCCGGCAAATATCCCTCTGTGCATCCCTCATGTATAAGAGTGCGTCTTTAATATGCTCTACAGTTAGCAATATAGTGTCCCTGTCTAGGGTATCAATATTTTCCGACAGGGAATCTGACCACGCAGCTGCAGCACTGCACATCCATGCTGAAGCAATAGCTGGTCTCAGTATAACACCTGTGTGTGTATATATAGACTTCAGGATAGCCTCCTGCTTTCTATCAGCAGATTCCTTCAGGGCGGCCGTATTCCGAGACGGTAGTGCCACCTTCTTTGACAAGCGTGTGAGCGCTTTATCCACCCTAGGGGATGTTTCCCAACGTGACCTATCCTCTGGCGGGAAAGGGTACGCCATTAGTAACCTCTTACAAATGACCAGTTTCTTATCGGGGGAAGCCCACACTTCTTCACACACTTCATTTAATTCCTCAGATGGAGGAAAAACAACTGGTAGTTTTTTCTCTCCAAACATAATACCCTTTTTTGTGGTACCCGGGGTAACATCAGAAATATGCAACACATTTTTCATTGCCTCAATCATATAACGTGTGGCCCTATTGGAAGTTACATTAGTCTCATCGTCGTCGACACTGGAGTCAGTATCCGTGTCGACATCTGTGTCTGCCATCTGAGGTAGCGGGCGTTTTAGAGCCCCTGATGGCTTTTGAGACGCCTGGGCAGGCACAGGCTGAGAAGCCGGCTGTCCCACATTTGGTATGTCGTCAAACCTTTTATGCAAGGAGTCGACACTGTTGCGTAATTCCTTCCACAGAACCATCCACTCAGGTGTCGACCCCGCAGGGGGTGACATCACATTTATCGGCATCTGCTCCGCCTCCACATAAGCCTCCTCATCAAACATGTCGACACAGCCGTACCGACACACCGCATACACACAGGGAATGCTCTGACAGAGGACAGGACCCCACAAAGCCCTTTGGGGAGACAGAGAGAGAGTATGCCAGCACACACCAGAGCGCTATATAACACAGGGATCCCACTATAAATGAGTGTTTTTCCCTTATAGCTGCTTATATTATATATATATATATATATATATATATACTGCGCCTAAATTTAGTGCCCCCCCCCTCTCTTTTTTACCCTTATGTAGTTTGACACTGCAGGGGAGAGCCAGGGAGCGTCCTTCCAGCGGAGCTGTGAGGGAAAAATGGCGCCAGTGTGCTGAGGGAGATGGCCCCGCCCCTTTTCCGGCGGACTTCTCCCGCTTTTTCTGGAATTCTGGCAGGGGTATTTTTACACCTATATAGCCTTCCTGACTATATATGGTGTAGATTTGCCAGCCAAGGTGTATTATATTGCCCTCAGGGCGCCCCCCCCCCCAGCGCCCTGCACCCATCAGTGACCGAAGTGTGAGGTGTGCATGAGGAGCAATGGCGCACAGCTGCAGTGCTATGCGCTACCTTGTTGAAGACAGAAGTCTTCTGCCGCCGATTTTCAGGAACACTTCTTGCTTCTGGCTCTGTAAGGGGGCCGGCGGCGCGGCTCCGGGACCGAACGATCGAGGTCGGGTCCTGTGTTCGATCCCTCTGGAGCTAATGGTGTCCAGTAGCCTAAGAAGCCCAAACTACCACCAGTTAGGTAGGTTCGCTTCTTCTCCCCTTAGTCCCTCGCTGCAGTGAGTCTGTTGCCAGCAGATCTCACTGTAAAATAAAAAACCTAAAATATACTTTCTTTCTAGGAGCTCAGGAGAGCCCCTAGTGTGCATCCAGCTCAGCCAGGCACAAGATTCCAACTGAAGTCTGGAGGAGGGTCATAGTGGGAGGAGCCAGTGCACACCAGTAGTCTAAAGCTTTCTTTTAGTTGTGCCCAGTCTCCTGCGGAGCCGCTATTCTCCATGGTCCTTACGGAGTCCCAGCATCCACTTAGGACGTCAGAGAAAAGTACTGTATTTTAATACATGACTTACAAAAAGTTTGTAGGGAGAAGCTAGTTTAATATTTATCTAAAGGTGAGATACATCTTCAAAAGTAATCCTACACTATGTAGACATAAGTGATTGGACACTGATAGCAAATAGATCAAGGAAATTTTATTGCCGTCAGTACTTTGCAGGTCTACAAGTGATTACTGCAAACACCATTTTGTCAAACTGTCCACAAGCTCTTGGACAACAGTAGGCGGTATGTTTTGCCATTCCATCTTACTTACAGGGACCAAATGTGACAATGAAGAAGGTTGAGTCTAGAACGCAGCCTTTGTTCCAATTCTTCCCAGAGGTTCTCAATGGAGTTAAGATCTGGACTCTGAGCTGGCTAGTCCATCCAGGTTACCAAATATTCTGTATACCAGTTCAGCATTGCCCTGGAAACAGGACATCGCACAGCCTACAATGATATCACCTTTTTAAATTCAGTTAGCTCCTTCCGGTAAGCCATTTCGTTACCAAATTATCTAACAGGTGCCCCTCTACCCATTTTATATCTTCACAGACACGTGTCTACTGTAGGAGCACACCATCTAGCTTGTGCAGGCGGAGCTTTGGGAATTTAAAGAATTGATTGTCAGAGGCAGGGATGGGTCTGAAAAGCGCTAAGATCTATACACCAACCACAGTATTCACAAGAGATAATCAGTTGGAAGTCACAACACACTTCATTGCCTAACCAGTGATAACTATTAAATAGACAGACATAACTCTAATGCAATGTCATCCACATCTCTGCAATTATTTCCATCTGGCCATAGCAGGAACTTCAGCAAGTCAGAAAATTCCTTACAATAACCTCAGCTGCCACGATATAAATAATTCAGACATCCTTCATGAGGCTATGTTTATCGCTGTATTCTGCAACTCCCTTATCAACCAAATGTAAAAATATATTTGTGTTTCAAACCTATTTCAGTTCGACAGACAGAATCAGATGACACTTAAAAAAATATCCTTGTCAAATTAAGTTGTCATATGGTTAACTGACAAACTCATCAGGAAATAATTTGAGAATCTTACAGATGAAGAATGCTAATTTCTCCACATCAGATTCCTTGTCACATAATGGCAACGTTGGGCATCTGGCCTAATTAACCAGTCATTCCAACATAGTGAGTTACATAGCAAGCTTTAACATAAGGGCAATTGCTAATTACTTCAAGCCCTATTAAAAAAGCTTAAAGGCAAAAACATTGCAACTACTTAAACCATATCTGACTGTATTATGCAAAGATCTTGGGAAAAATGTCTTCATAAAACTGATCTACAAGTCAGTCTTTTTTTTTTTCCTGCTTAACATACATATTCCATAATCACCTGCAGTGATTCTTGCAAGTAACAATAGGGATCTTGTTTCCTTTAATCAAGCTGAAAATAAGATTTTACTCACCGGTAAATCCATTTCTCGTAGTCCGTAGTGGATGCTGGGGACTCCGTAAGGACCATGGGGAATAGCGGGCTCCGCAGGAGACTGGGCACTCTAAAGAAAGATTTAGTACTATCTGGTGTGCACTGGCTCCTCCCTCTATGCCCCTCCTCCAGACCTAAGTTAAGGAAACTGTGCCCGGAAGAGCTGACATTACAAGGAAAGGATTTTGGAATCCAGGGTAAGACTCATACCAGCCACACCAATCACACTGTACAACTTGTGATAAACTTACCCAGTTAACAGTATGAACAACAACTGAGCATCACTCAACCGATGCTACATAACCATAAACAGAGCATCAGATAAACCTGATGCAACCATAAAATAACCCTTAGTTAAGCAATAACTATATACAAGTATTGCAGAAGAAGTCCGCACTTGGGACGGGCGCCCAGCATCCACTACGGACTACGAGAAATAGATTTACCGGTGAGTAAAATCTTATTTTCTCTAACGTCCTAGTGGATGCTGGGGACTCCGTAAGGACCATGGGGATTATACCAAAGCTCCCAAACGGGCGGGAGAGTGCGGATGACTCTGCAGCACCGAATGGGCAAACACAAGGTCCTCCTCAGCCAGGGTATCAAACTTGTAGAATTTTGCAAATGTGTTTGAACCCGACCAAGTAGCAGCTCGGCAAAGCTGTAATGCCGAGACCCCTCGGGCAGCCGCCCAAGAAGAGCCCACCTTCCTTGTGGAATGGGCTTTCACTGATTTTGGATGCGGCAATCCAGCCGCAGAATGAGCCTGCTGAATCGTGGTACAGATCCAGCGAGCAATAGCTTGCTTTGAAGCAGGAGCACCCACTTTGTTGGATGCATACAGGATAAACAGCAAGTCAGTCTTCCTAACCCCAGCCGTTCTGGTTACATAATTCTTCAAAGCCCGGACTACGTCAAGCAACTTGGAATCTTCCAAGTCACAAGTAGCCGCAGGCACCACAATAGGTTCGTTCAAATGAAAAGATGACACCACCTTTGGCAGAAATTGCGGACGAGTCCGCAATTCTGCCCTGTCCATCTGGAAAACCAGATAGGGGCTTTTACATGACAAAGCCGCCAATTCTGACACACGCCTAGCCGAAGCTAAGGCCAACAGCATGACCACTTTCCACGTGAGATACTTTAGCTCCACAGTCTTAAGTGGCTCAAACCAGTGGGATTTCAGGAAACCCAACACCACGTTAAGATCCCAAAGTGCCACTGGTGGCACAAAAGGGCGCTGAATATGCAGCACTCCCTTAACAAACGTCTGAACCTCAGGCAGTGAAGCCAGTTATCTTTGAAAGAAAATGGATAGGGCCGAAATCTGGACCTGTATGGACTCTAATTTTAGGCCCATAGTCACTCCTGACTGTAGGAAGTGCAGGAATCGACCCAGCTGGAATTCTTCTGTAGGGCCTTCCTGGCCTCACACCAAGCACATATTTTCGCCATATACGGTGATAATGCTTTGCTGTCACGTCCTTCCTAGCCTTTATCAGTGTAGGAATAACTTCATCCGGAATGCCTTTTTCCGCTAGGATCCGGCGTTCAACCGCCATGCCGTCAAACGCAGCCGCGGTAAGTCTTGGAACAGACAGGGCCCTTGTTGCAACAGGTCCTGTCTGAGAGGCAGAGGCCATGGGTCCTCTGTGAGCATTTCTTGCAGTTCCGGGTACCAAGTCCTTCATGGCCAATCCGGAACAATGAGTATTGTTCTCACTCCTCTTTTTCTTACAATTCTCAGCACCTTTGGTATGAGAGGAAGAGGAGGAAACACATAGACCGACTGGAACACCCACGGTGTTACTAGTGCGTCCACAGCTATCGCCTGAGGGTCCCTTGACCTGGCGCAAAACCATTTTAGCTTTTTGTCGAGGCGGGACGCTATCATGTCCACCTGTGGCAGTTCCCGTCGATTTGCAATCTGCGCGAAGACTTCTTGGTGAAGTCCCCACTCTCCCGGGTGGAGGTCGTGCCTGCTGAGGAAGTCTGCTTCCCAGTTGTCCACTCCCGGAATGAACACTGCTGACAGTGTGCTTACGTGATTCTCCGCCCAGCGAAGAATTCTGGTGGCTTCTACCATCGCCACCCTGCTCCTTGTGCCGCCTGGGCGGTTTACATGAGCCACTGCGGTTATATGGTCTGACTGGATCAGAACCGGTTGGTCGCGAAGCAGGTCTCCGCTTGACTTAGGGCGTTGTATATGGCCCTTAGTTCCAGGATATTGATGTGAAGGCAAGTCTCCTGCCTTGACCACAGCCCTTGGAAATTTCTTCCCTGTGTGACTGCCCCCCACCCTCGGAGGCTTGCATCCGTGGTCACCAGGACCCAGTCCTGAATGCCGAATCTGCGACCTTCGAGAAGGTGAGCACTCTGCAGTCACCACAGGAGAGACACCCTTGCTCTGGGGGATAGGGGGATTAACCGATGCATCTGAAGATGTGATCCGGACCACTTGTCCAGTAAGTCCCATTGGAAGGTATGGAACCTGCCGAAGGGAATGGCCTCGTATGATGCCACCCTCCTTCCCAGGACTCGAGTGCAGTGATGCACTGACACCTGTTTTAGTTTAATAGATTCCTGACCAGTGTCACGAGCTCCTGAGCTCTCTCTATCGGGAGATAAACCTTTTTCTGGTCTGTGTCTAGGATCATGCCTAGAAGAGGCAGATGAGCTGTAAGAACCAACTGCGACTTTGGAATATATAGAATCCAGCCGTGTTGCCGTTTCACTTCCGGAGAAAGTGATACGCTGTTCAGCAACTGCTCTCTTGATCTCGCTTTTATGAGGAGATCGTCCAAGTACGTGATAATAGTGACACCTTGCTTCCGCAGGAGCACCATCATTTCCGCCATTACCTTGGTGAATATTCTCAAGGCCGTGGAAAGACCAACCGGCCACGTCAGAAATTGGTAATGACAAATTTTGTACCGCAATTCTGAGGTACGCCTGATTAGGTGGATAAATGGGGACACGAAGGTATGCATCCCTT
The DNA here is from genome assembly GCF_028390025.1 of Pseudophryne corroboree. Classification (NCBI taxonomy): domain Eukaryota; kingdom Metazoa; phylum Chordata; class Amphibia; order Anura; family Myobatrachidae; genus Pseudophryne; species Pseudophryne corroboree. The sequence continues at coordinate 459,085,244 of NC_086444.1, read as the reverse complement.
TTGCCCCGAGACACCATAAAATCTCCCCCTTTTTTAGGCTTGCAATGACCGCTCTTAGCGATTTCATCTGGCACTTGAACCTTTCCAGGTATATGTTCAGGGATTTTAAATTCAATATGGGTCTGACCGAACCTTCCGGTTTCGGGACTACAACCTGGTGGAATAATAACCCCCTCCATGTCGAAGGAAGGGAACCTTGACCACCACCTGTTGAAAATACAACTTGTGAATTGCAGTTATCCTGTGTTCGAACCCTCTGGAGCTAATGGTGTCCAGTAGCCTAAGAAGCGCAACCTAGCCGCAGTTAGTAGGTTTGCTTCTCTCCCCTCAGTCCCTCGTAGCAGAGAGTCTGTTGCCAGCAGAAGCTCTCTGAAAATAAAAAACCTGACAAAATACTTTCTTTTCTAGCAAGCTCAGGAGAGCCCACTAGGAGCACCCAGCTCTGGCCGGGCACAGATTCTAACTGAGGTCTGGAGGAGGGGCATAGAGGGAGGAGCCAGTGCACACCAGACAGTACCTAATCTTTTCTTTAGAGTGCCCAGTCTCCTGCAGAGCCCGCTATTCCCCATGGTCCCTACGGAGTCCCCAGCATCCACTAGGACGTTAGAGAAATGTAATTATGCTCTGGGTTTAAGATGAAACATTTTAAGCGGTGATGTTGTACCTGAAGATAATAAAGACCCCAGTAGCCATGGATATTATACAGAAAGACAATTGTTGTCGGTACTTGACACCACCAATGCAAATGTGTGTGCCTAGCAAATAAAAGCGTGTGGTATTTGTTCCTATTGTATTCATACATAGCATTAATATACCTATGCAGATGGTACTATGTATAATATGGGTAAAACCATGTGCAGGCATATTTCTTTATAGCCATGGCTATTATGTAGCAGCAGTCCTCAGAATAAAAGAAAATGGAACACCTGAGACATTAATATCGACAAATAATGTTCCCTTATTTTTTTCTAGAGCTTACAAGTATTCTTATTTTTCCTAACTTACTACACAATGAATTGTTTTGAAGACTGAGAATAATACATATATATATGTGAAGGGTTTTATTTAAGCGGTTTACTGGGAAATTGAAAAATAATTTCTAGTTGGTACTGCAGACATGGAAAAAAGAAAGATAGCCGCCTAACAGGCTATATTTGGTAAGACTCGGGGTATTACGTAAAAGAAAAACTGATATTAGGGTGGTCGTTAAAAGAAAGTGGACAGTTTTTAGTTGTATCATGCATTTTAGTGCATTATGAGTATCACAAAGTGGTACCAGATAGGAGATAAAGGGATGAATTATAGCACCTAATTATTCCTTTTCTCTTAAGTACTCCATGCAGCTATCAACATGGAATAATATCCCTGGATTATTATTATTATTATTATTATTATTATTATTATTATAAATGTTATTTATAAGGCACCAGAAGTGGTCTGCAGTGCAGTATATATGGCACCAGTAGGACAGTACAGTGTACACAGAACATTATATTACAGTAAGTAAAACATAAACAGAGAAATAAGAGGAGCAAGAGAAATTCTGGTTAAATTACCACTGAGTAGGTGAATGCTGTCATTGAAGTGCTATAGAAGGCGGCTGTGAGAACAGGAGCAAGGAGGACCACCAGCCAATCAGCTCCTAACTGTCATTTTTCAAACCAGTAATGACTGGCTGGTGCACTTATCACTTCTTTATCACTGATGTATCATCTCTTCAGGCTTAATACATCTACCCCTTGATAACTTGGGCGAAAAAATGGAGCTGCCATGTAGTACTATGAAGTAAATGATCAAGTAACCATAATTTACTGGTTTCTCCTTCAATACTCCATGACCGCCTTTACAATGGGATGTACCCAAGCAATATAACAGGGAGGGCCACAAGAAACAACTTAAGCCAAATATGCTGCATAGACAAATAATTCATTGTCTGCATGGAGAACATGTCTCTCAAACTGAGAATCAACAAAAGGATAATGGGCTGGATGTAATGCTGGATGTAATAAAGCCAGAGATAGCCAGAGGTGCGGGTTTCCAGGTGAATTCTGACTTTTTTGAAAGCTGCAATCATGAACAAGACAAAACCATGTCTTGTACATGATTGCCCCTTTAAAAAAAATGTCCAAGTCAGGCCGGGAACCAGCACCTTACGGCCAACTCGGACTTTATTACATCCGGCCCAATACAGCCAAGTGATAATGGCTATAAAAGATGTGTATAGGTGTCCATCCTGTTGGCTTGTAAAATTCTGTCACTGAAGCCTGAGCCCTCTTTGCACAAGAAGTTGCCGCCAGTCAACTACAATGGGCTCTCAGTATCTCATACTTTATGCTTTTTGTGTGTGTGCGATTACTTCTCGGATCCATCTTGACATGTTTGGAAGGGTTCTAAACTTTCCAAGTTCCTGCTGGTATCACAAATAAATACATAGTAATGCCAGTAACTCTCCAACCCTTCTCGCAGAAGCAATTGCCACCAAAAACACCACGTTCACAGAGGGGAATTCAATTGAGGGGTATGCCGTGCGAGAAATAGCTCCAGGTTTCATGCATGTCAGCTATTCAATAAAACAGCCTTTTCCCCATGCGATAAACCAGGGGTTAATGCATGTTAACCCATTGATGCCGTATAAAGGACCTTATTCAGAGATGGACGCAGATTGCTGCATACGCAGCAGGGTCTGCATCCATATCCTCACATGCTGGGGGCTGCCCAGCACAGGGCAAGGCCACCCAGCATGTGTAGCGTTGCCTCACGTTGTGGCCGCAATTAAATTGCGGATGTATCAAACTTAGGTTGACCCCTGGTAGCGCAGCCTGGCTGCACTGTCAGGCGGCCCAACGCCATTTTTTTTTATTGTAGCGGCTGCGCTTGACTTCGCACAGCTGCCTCGAAAACACTCCCATATTGCCCCTGTTCAGCCCACCATGCCACATATCCATATGGACACAATCTTAAAACTCTAGCTACTAAAGCTATGGCTTTAAAAACATTTCTGAATACCCCTTTCACACCAAACTTCTCCAAGCACCAGCAAAGGGATTGACCAGCAATAAACGGGACCTGCCTACAATGTTAACAGGGTTTAAAGCCGCTGTGACACGGCTTGAAAAAGTGTTTAATAACCCAAGTTTTTTGTTGTGAAAGGGGTCTTTCATCCTCTAGTGGAATTATAGTTCTAGAAAACAAACTTGCTATGGCTGCGTCTACTTTAGGAACCTGACGCCATTTTAATATCCCTTCATAAAAAAAATAAAATACGTTCCTATCTATTGGCCTTAGACTGATGTTTTTCCACTTACTCCCAATTCTTATGGATAAATCCACCTCTGTTCTTGAGGCTGCGGTCACATGAGATCTTTTTGCCGATATAAAATGTATTGCCTCAGTCATTATCCAAAGTCTTATACATGTTCTTGAGCAAAGACTTCACATTATTAAAATTACATTTCCTAGGAGTTTCTTAAATTTCACCAGATTCATCACTAAAGGAATCTTCCACTGAGAAATTATTTTTCTGAAAGGGGAACTGTATCTTTTATATCCATGCTAGTAAGGTATCTTGTTTTTTTAACACCATGTCTAACAAAGATCTTCTTTAGTGACAAAAGCTTCCTTCAACCATGCAATTCGTTCCTTAAATTGATCTGCAGGCTATTTTCTTACCCAAGCCTGAGAATTGCATAAGTTACAAAGTACTACTTCATTCTGGGTACAATAACATTCACCATAAGCTGCACAGATTTTATTATGTTGTGATTTGTCCTCTTTCTGTTTAAGGCGCAATGAAAAAAAATAGATAGATAGATAGATAGATAGATAGATAGATAGATAGATAGATAGATAGATAGATAGATAGAGATAGATAGATTTCCCAAAGGCAGCAGACTGGTGTACAAAGTGTTAATGGCAATGTAAAGAAGACTCTAAAGTTCTGTGTACAAGCAGCAAAAGTGAGTTTCTGTTTTTCTCCTTATTTGCCAAATGTGTGGGGATTTTTTCTGAAAAGTGTGTATAAGATGTGGAAGGTTTTATGCCAACATATATGATACCCTAAGGCTTTTATCGTATGACACATGCACAACACAATTAAATACCATATTTTTTTTTTTATTTTTTTTTTAATCTCACGGATTTACCTACAATGGGCAATATAACACAGAGATAATGGGGGTAATTCCAAGTCGATCGCAGCAGGAAATTTTTTAGCAGTTGGGCAAAACCATGTGCACTGCAGGGGAGGCAGATATAACATGTGCAGAAAGAGTTAGATTTGGGTGGGTTATTTTGTTTCTGTGCAGGGTAAATACTGGCTGCTTTATTTTTACACTGCAAGTTAGATTTCAGCTTGATCACACCACACCCAAATCTAACTCTCTCTGCACATGTTATATCTGCCCCCCCCCCCCTGCAGTGCACATGGTTTTGCCCAACTGCTAAAAAATTTCCTGCTGCGATCAACTTGGAATTACCCCCAATATTTTAGGAAGAGAGAGATGGGAAATCAGGAGGGGAGAAGAGAGAGATGGGAAAGGAGTAGGGGGGAAAAGAAATATTGGAAAGGAGGAGAGGGGAGATGGGAAAGGAGGAGGGGAAAAGAGAAATGGGACAGGAGGTAAGAGAAGAAAAGGCAAAGAAGAGGAGAGATGAGAGAGATGGGAAAAGAGGAGGGAGAAGAGACGGGAAAGGAGGAGAAGAGAAAGATGGGAAAGGAAGAGGGTAAGAGAGAAAGATGGGAAAGCAGGAGGGGAAAGAGAGAGATGGGAAAGGAGGAGGGGAAAGGAGGAGGAGGGGAGAAGAGAAGAGAGAGATGGGAAACAAGGAGAGAGCAGAAATGGCAAAGGAGGAGAGGGATAAGAGAGACGGGAAAGGAGGAGGGGAGAAGAGAGATGGGAAAGGAGGAGGGGAGAAGAGAGATGGGAAAGGAGTAGGGGGAAAAAAGAAAGATGGGAAAGGAGGAGGGGGGAAAGATAGATGGGAAAGGAGAAAGGGAGGAGAGTGATAGGAATGTAGGAGGGAGAATAGATGGATGGGAAAGGGAGAGGGGAGAGAGAGATTGAAAAGAAGAGGAGGGGATAAGAGAGATAGGAATAGAATTAGAAGATGGTAAGAGAGGAGGGGGCGCACAACAGCTAGCATCCCAGCAAAGGACAGGACCAAAATACAAGTAATATATAATATAACATGTTTTTTAACACAAGTGTTAATAAACTACTTCTAATGCAGCTTGTGACACCCATTGGCGGGACTCCTGAATTAAGTCACAGTATGTTGGAAGCCTTTGGGGTCCTATAGTACCTAGTGTTTCCAGCTGTTCCCTGTGTTACCATCTGGCAGCTCATCTGCCTTATATGTGTCAACTACATACAGTAAAACTGCAGTAATGCGAGTTATTAAACAAACATATTCTTTATTATGTTATGTATAATAACAGGTGTCTGCATGCTAACAAGAGGATTAAACATATAATAAGAATTTACTTACCGATAATTCTATTTCTCATAGTCCGTAGTGGATGCTGGGGACTCCGAAAGGACCATGGGGAATAGCGGCTCCGCAGGAGACTGGGCACAAAGTAAAAGCTTTAGGACTAGCTGGTGTGCACTGGCTCCTCCCCCCATGACCCTCCTCCAAGCCTCAGTTAGGATACTGTGCCCGGACGAGCGTACACAATAAGGAAGGATTTTGAATCCCGGGTAAGACTCATACCAGCCACACCAATCACACCGTACAACTTGTGATCTGAACCCAGTTAACAGCATGATAACAGAGGAGCCTCTAGAAAAGATGGCTCACTACAGCAATAACCCGATTTTTGTAACAATAACTATGTACAAGTAATGCAGACAATCCGCACTTGGGATGGGCGCCCAGCATCCACTACGGACTATGAGAAATAGAATTATCGGTAAGTAAATTCTTATTTTCTCTAACGTCCTAGTGGATGCTGGGGACTCCGAAAGGACCATGGGGATTATACCAAAGCTCCCAAACGGGCGGGAGAGTGCGGATGACTCTGCAGCACCGAATGAGAGAACTCCAGGTCCTCCTCAGCCAGGGTATCAAATTTGTAGAATTTAGCAAACGTGTTTGCCCCTGACCAAGTAGCTGCTCGGCAAAGTTGTAAAGCCGAGACCCCTCGGGCAGCCGCCCAAGATGAGCCCACTTTCCGTGTGGAATGGGCTTTTACAGATTTTGGCTGTGGCAGGCCTGCCACAGAATGTGCAAGCTGAATTGTACTACAAATCCAACGAGCAATCGTCTGCTTAGAAGCAGGAGCACCCAGCTTGTTGGGTGCATACAGGATAAACAGCGAGTCAGATTTTCTGACTCCAGCCGTCCTGGAAACATACATTTTCAGGGCCCTGACTACGTCCAGCAACTTGGAATCCTCCAAGTCCCTAGTAGCCGCAGGCACCACAATAGGTTGGTTTAAGTGAAATGCTGAAACCACCTTAGGGAGAAATTGAGGACGAGTCCTCAATTCTGCCCTGTCCGTATGAAAAATTAGGTAAGGGCTTTTATAGGATAAAGCCGCCAATTCTGATACACGCCTGGCTGAAGCCAGGGCTAACAGCATTACCACTTTCCATGTGAGATATTTCAAGTCCACAGTGGTGAGTGGTTCAAACCAATGTGATTTTAGGAATCCCAACACTACATTGAGATCCCAAGGTGCCACTGGAGGCACAAAAGGAGGCTGTATATGCAGTACTCCCTTGACAAACGTCTGAACTTCAGGAACAGAAGCTAGTTCTTTTTGGAAGAATATCGACAGGGCCGAAATTTGAACCTTAATGGACCCTAATTTGAGGCCCATAGACAGTCCTGTTTGCAGGAAATGCAGGAATCGACCCAGTTGAAATTCCTCCATAGGGGCCTTCCTGGCCTCGCACCACGCAACATATTTACGCCAAATACGGTGATAATGTTGTACGGTTACATCCTTCCTGGCTTTGATCAGGGTAGGGATGACTTCATCCGGAATGCCTTTTTCCTTCAGGATCCGGCGTTCAACCGCCATGCCGTCAAACGCAGCCGCGGTAAGTCTTGGAACAGACATGGTCCCTGCTGGAGCAGGTCCTGTCTTAGAGGTAGAGGCCACGGGTCTTCCGTGAGCATCTCTTGAATTTCCGGGTACCAAGTCCTTCTTGGCCAATCCGGAGCCACGAGTATAGTCTTTACTCCTCTCCTTCTTATGATTCTCAGTACTTTTAGTATGAGAGGAAGAGGAGGGAACACATACACTGACCGGTACACCCACGGTGTTACCAGAGCGTACACAGCTATTGCCTGAGGGTCCCTTGACCTGGAGCAATATCTGTCCAGTTTTTTGTTGAGGCGAGACGCCATCATGTCCACCTTTGGTTTTTCCCAACGGTTTACAATCATGTGGAAGACTTCTGGGTGAAGTCCCCACTCCCCCGGGTGAAGATCGTGTCTGCTGAGGAAGTCTGCTTCCCAGTTGTCCACTCCCGGAATGAACACTGCTGACAGTGCTATCACATGATTTTCCGCCCAGCGAAGAATCCTTGCCACTTCCGTCATTGCCCTCCTGCTTCTTGTGCCGCCCTGTCTGTTTACGTGGGCGACTGCCGTGATGTTGTCCGACTGGATCAATACTGGCTGACCCTGAAGCAGAGGCCTTGCCTGACTTAGGGCATTGTAAATGGCCCTTAGTTCCAGGATATTTATGTGAAGTGACGTTTCCATGCTTGACCACAAGCCCTGGAAATTTTTTCCCTGTGTGACTGCTCCCCAGCCTCTCAGGCTGGCATCCGTGGTCACCAGGACCCAATCCTGAATGCCGAATCTGCGGCCCTCTAGGAGATGAGCACTCTGTAACCACCACAGGAGAGACACCCTTGTCCTTGGAGACAGGGTTATCCGCTGATGCATTTGAAGATGCGATCCGGACCATTTGTCTAGCAGATCCAACTGAAAAGTTCTTGCGTGGAATCTGCCGAATGGAATCGCTTCGTAAGAAGCCACCATCTTTCCCAGGACCCTTGTGCACTGATGCACTGACACCTGGCCTGGTCTTAGGAGTTTCCTGACTAGGTCGGATAACTCCCTGGCTTTCTCTTCCGGGAGAAACACCTTTTTCTGTACTGTGTCCAGAATCATCCCTAGGAACAGCAGACGTGTCGTCGGAATCAGCTGCGATTTTGGAATATTTAGAATCCATCGTAGTTTGAGATAGTGCTACTCCGACCTCTAACTGTTCTCTGGACCGTGCCCATATCAGGAGATCGTCCAAGTAAGGGATAATTAAGACGCCTTTTCTTCGAAGAAGAATCATCATTTCGGCCATTACCTTGGTAAAGACCCGGGGTGCCGTGGACAATCCAAACGGCAGCGTCTGAAACGGATAGTGACAGTTCTGTACCACAAACCTGAGGTACCCTTGGTGAGAAGGGCAAATTGGGACATGGAGGTAAGCATCCTTGATGTCCAGAGACACCATGTAGTCCCCTTCTTCCAGGTTCGCTATCACTGCTCTGAGTGACTCCATCTTGAACTTGAACCTTTTTATGTAAGTGTTCAAGGCTTTCAGATTTAAAATGGGTCTCACCGAGCCGTCCGGCTTCGGTACCACAAACAGCGTGGAGTAATACCCCTTTCCCTGTTGTAGGAGGGGTACCTTGATTATCACTTGCTGGGAATAGAGCTTGTGAATGGCTTCCAATACCGCCTCCCTGTCGGGGGTAGACGTTGGTAAAGCAGACTTCAGGAACCGGCGAGGGGGAGACGTCTCGAATTCCAATTTGTACCCCTGAGATACTACCTGCAGGATCCAGGGGTCCACTTGCGAGTGAGCCCACTGCGCGCTGAAATTCTTGAGACGGGCCCCCACCGTGCCTGAGTCCGCTTGTAAGGCCCCAGCGTCATGCTGAGGACTTGGCAGAAGCGGGGGAGGGCTTCTGTTCGTGGGAAGAAGCTGTCTGTTGCAGTCTTTTCCCCTTCCTCTGCCCCGGGGCAGATATGAGTGGCCTTTTGCCCGCTTGCCCTTATGGGGACGAAAGGACTGAGCCTGAAAAGACGGTATCTTTTTCTGCTGCGAGGTGACTTGGGGTAAAAAGGTGGATTTCCCAGCCGTTGCCGTGGCCACCAGGTCCGATAGACCGCCCCCAAATAACTCCTCCCCTTTATACGGCAATACTTCCATATGCCGTTTGGAATCCGCATCCCCTGACCACTGTCGCGTCCATAATCCTCTTCTGGCAGAAATGGACATCGCACTTACTCTTGATGCCAGAGTGCAAATGTCTCTCTGTGCATCTCGCATATATAGGAATGCATCCTTTAAATGCTCTATAGTCAATAATATATTGTCCCTGTCCAGGGTATCAATATTTTCAGTCAGGGAATCCGACCAAGCCACCCCAGCACTGCACATCCAGGCTGAGGCGATTGCTGGTCGCAGTATAACACCAGTATGAGTGTATATACTTTTAAGGATATTTTCCAGCCTCCTATCTGCTGGCTCCTTAAGGGCGGCCGTTTCTGGAGATGGTAACGCCACTTGTTTTGATAAGCGTGTGAGCGCCTTATCCACCCTAGGGGGTGTTTCCCAACGAGCCCTAACCTCTGGTGGGAAAGGATATAGTGCCAATAATTTTTTAGAAATTAGCAGTTTTTTGTCGGGGGTAACCCACGCTTCATCACACACTTCATTCAATTCATCTGATTCAGGAAAAACTACGGGTAGTTTTTTCACACCCCACATAATACCCCTTTTTGTGGTACTTGCAGTATCAGAGATGTGCAAAACCTCCTTCATTGCCGTGATCATGTAACGTGTGGCCCTACTGGAAAATACGTTTGTTTCTTCACCGTCGACACTGGAGTCAGTGTCTGTGTCTGGGTCCGTGTCGACCCACTGAGGTAACGGGCGTTTAATAGCCCCTGACGGTGTTTGAGACGCCTGGACAGGCACTAACTGAGCTGCCGGCTGTCTCATGTCGTCAACAGTTTTCTGTAACGTGCCGACACTGTCACGTAATTCCTTAATTACGGCCATCCATTCAGGTGTCGACTCCCTAGCGACACCCAGCACACACACAGGGAATGCTCTGATAGAGGACAGGACCCACTTAGCCCCTTGGGGAGACAGAGGGAGAGTTTGCCAGCACACACCTGAGCGCTATATATGTATAGGGACAACCTTACAATAAGTGTCTATCCCTTATAGCTGCTTATATCTGTTATTTTGCCAAATAAGTGCCCCCCTCTCTTTTTTACCCTGTTTCTGTAGTTGCAGGATGCAGGGGAGATTCTGGGAGCCTTCCTACCAGCGGAGCTGTGTGGGAAAAATGGCGCTGTGTGCTGAGGAGATAGGCCCCGCCCCCTTCACGGCGGGCTCTTCTCCCGCTTTTTTCTGGAAAACTGGCAGGGGTTAAATACATCCATATAGCCCAGGAGCTATATGTGATGTATTTTTTGCCAAATAAGGTAAATTCATTGCTTCCCAGGGCGCCCCCCCCCAGCGCCCTGCACCCTCAGTGACCGAAGTGTGAAGTGTGCTGAGAGCAATGGCGCACAGCTGCAGTGCTGTGCGCTACCTTATGAAGACAGGAAAGTCTTCTGCCGCCGATTTATGGACCTCTTCTTGCTTCAGCATCTGTAAGGGGGCCGGCGGCGCGGCTCCGGGACCCATCCATGGCTGGGCCTGTGATCGTCCCTCTGGAGCTAATGTCCAGTAGCCTAAGAAGCCCAATCCACTCTGCACGCAGGTGAGTTCGCTTCTTCTCCCCTTAGTCCCTCGATGCAGTGAGCCTGTTGCCAGCAGGTCTCACTGAAAATAAAAAACCTATTTAAACTTTTACTCTAAGCAGCTCAGGAGAGCCACCTAGATTGCACCCTTCTCGTTCGGGCACAAAATCTTAACTGAGGCTTGGAGGAGGGTCATGGGGGGAGGAGCCAGTGCACACCAGCTAGTCCTAAAGCTTTTACTTTGTGCCCAGTCTCCTGCGGAGCCGCTATTCCCCATGGTCCTTTCGGAGTCCCCAGCATCCACTAGGACGTTAGAGAAATAAAGGTTTCCTTGATGAAGCAACTACATTTACAGCCCATCAATTTGACAACCGTGAGCCATAAAAAATTACTACAAATCAAAATCCGATCTTTATGATGTTCTTTTGTTTTAAATAAGTAAATAAAACAAAATATTATAGTACAGTATATCTCAGTAATGGACATCAGGAAGCCCATGGTAAAATATGCCTGCAGCCCAAACTCTTTTCCCTGCTCAGTCTTATTCTCTGGTTGAATAAACACGTACTCACTTATGTCTTATAAAGAAGAGAATAAGACTAAATGGGAGCAGACAGCTTGCGTGTCATTGTTACCTCCTCTGAACGTTGCAGAGAGATAATTAAACTAATCTAATCAAAGGAGGAGGGAGTGCTGTATAGTATGCAACATAGTCTCCCACTCCTTCCACTGCATGCTCAAAACCAAGGATAAGAATTTTCTGCTAATTACATAGGATGCCCTCCTCCCCAATTATGGTGCAGCCGGGCTTCCCCCAGGCTCACCCCACGTACAGTGTCCATTCAATACCTGCTCTAAGTGCTCCCCCAACTTCTCCCAAGTTTAATTGCTGACCGTGTAACAAGCTGGACAGCTGATCATCATCATGCTGTCCAAATGAAGGGGCCTATTTCTATCTGGAGGCCTGGAGCTGTAGTTCCATCTGCCCCATTGTTAATCTGGCCCTGCTCCTAGCCTACCACTGAGGACCAGTATGGAGTAAAGCATTCAGGGCACCCTTCAAGTTAATGAAACTTATACCCTTTTCCCCATTGTCAGCCAAAGAGGAAGTGAGATGACTCAGCAGATAACAGTACCATCTCAGACTCAGGGCATTAAGATTTGCAGGTTCTATTGTCCACTTCCAGGTACTGATTTGCCGATAATAGAAAGACATCGCCACAAGACAGACTGACAGCTGTCAGGAAGTGCAGTAGTGTGCAGCAGAATCTGATCCCGATTAATACATAATGTTACACAAACACAAGGAACATATGCCTGGAACATCTTGTTATCCTTTTCTGGCATTACAAATACACATTTTAACACCTTTTGTTACATCAGAGGGAAATCCACAGTGCAAATGCTTTAATTCCTTAATAGCTATTTAGTGAAACACCTGCTAAAGAAGAAATAAGTTATTACTGTACATGCTATTTTAACGATAGACTGATTTAATTATTCCTTAAAAAAAGGGATACATGATTTTTTAACATAGTATTGTGAAAAGACCTTTATAATGTACATGATTATTAAATCAAAAAGCATGTTTTTTTTTTACATTTACACAGAACATTTAGGACTAATGATATTTAAGAAAAACCTGAAATGGGGGTGCTACAAGCTAAGCTGTACAAGAGCAGTGTTCACCACCTCTAGCATGCGCTCCTCCAGAACAGTCCACTGAGTCTTTACATACATGTGAGCTGCATCTGAACCGCTGAAGTCACCCCCTAAAACGAACAGCATTACTGTTAATGTCACTGGACAGTACAGATCTACTAAATAGCCTGTCTACTTGACTGACAGGACAGAGGCAGCCTCATGGGACCCGCAAGAGGGGAGGTCGCCCTCACATTCATAGGAGAAAAGCCAGATAACTGTAAAAATAATAATAGAATGTAGCTTTTTTATGTACTGTACCAACTATGGGAATAATTTTAGATGTTGGAAGAATGATGTGTTATGAACATAAAAATGCAAACTTATCTAATCGTAAGGGAGTCCAGATGAAAACATGAAAGTACAGTATTTGAAAGTAATGGTGTGTACACACGGTGAGATTTTTTTCTTACGATTTTGACTATATAGTCAAAATCGTAAGAAAAGTTAGTGCAGATCGCAAGATGAAAGTCACCTTGCGATCCCGATTCGATGCCAATGCGCGGTCCCGCGCGGTCGGCATCTCAAGAATAGATAGACTGTGCAGGCAAGTCAATTTTGACTCTCTATAGAAGAGATAGTCAAAATTGACACTTAGCCAAAATCGCACGTAGTCAGTATCGCAAGCACACTCATTATGTGCTTGCGATGCCGACCTAGCCCCTGTCGCATAGTGAGAATCGGGCATAGCCCGAATCTCGCCGCGTGTATGGGCCTTAAGGTACACAAATGTGACACACAAACAATAGTTTGGAGTTGCCGTTTGATAGTGTTAGTAATAAATATGAAGGTAATATAACAACTCATATACAACATAATGTAACAAAATGTCTTATACTGCACAAGAGGAACAATAGTGTCTTCTAACACCCATACCATAATTTACCACTTTATCAGTCCAATGGGAATTTACTTTTTGGAGTCCAAATGGAAATGGCCATTAATAAACCCAAATAGACAGCCGTGGCTTGGCATAACACAGCAGCAATGTTAATGAATGTGTCAATATGTTAGCAGCAAATGACCAGCAGCTTCATGGTTCTGTGGGTGTCATCATCACACCAGGCCCCCAGTACCAGTACTTGCAAAAACATACCATTTATGTACTTAACTCACTGTTTCCCAGTACCATTCCAGAATTAAACATTACTGATAGGAGGAGCGCTCCAAAATCATATATAACCTTCACCTGCCATTATAGTCAATATAAAGAAGTCTATATGAAAAGGGGACTAGTCTAAACCCCTATAAAATTAAAGGAAAAATTTAACACAGAAGAAAAACTAATTGATATCACTATCAATTATACTAATTAAATGCCCAAGGTACGTACTTAATGACGTAAGGTGCAAAGGAAAAATACCCATGCTGAAGCACGCAAGTAAAGCGAAAGGCATATGTCACTTGCACTACAATAACCCCACCCATAATGGAACAAGGAAGCTGCTGAACAGCGTCTCCAATATAGCCTCAATACACGAGACGCAATCATCTCCATTATTGTGGTAAATAAGAAACGCTGCTCCAGGATCCACACAAGACCGCCTATATACCAAAAGTGGGAAGACAGCCGGAAGCCCTTCATCAATTTACTGGTAAGGGGGAGGGGAGGGTGTGTGTGTGTGTGTGTGTGTGTGTGTGTGTGTGTGTGTGTGTGTGTGTGTGTGTGTGTGTGTGTGTGTGTGTGTGTGTGTGTGTGTGTGTGTGTGTGTAAGACTGAACAGCGCTTGGGGGATAAGGGCCCCATACACTAGTGCGATATTGCACGTTTTCATGCAATTGAGACGAGTTCCTGAGACGGATAGCATGAAAAATGTCAGATTGCATGTACTTTTCGTGCGATTACGATGCAATGTGCACTCCCGTGTGTCTCCCATCGCAATCGCAGATCACACATGCTGCACGTAATATTTATCTCAATTGCATGGAAATAGGTTTAATAGCATTAGATTGCATGAGATAAACCACATGTAAAAAATACACTCAAGTATGAAATCGCAATCACAGGTCTCCCGGGAAGCTCCCGGTCAGATTGCAGGAAAATTGGATGCAACTCATTGCTGAGATACATCTCCCTAGTGTATGGGGCCCTTTATTCTCTGTCATCTTAAGGTTTTTAAGAGAGAAAGACAAGATCTCCATACTATACAAACAGAACAGTGGCTACAGCGAGGATTGAAGCTTAAGGACCGCCCCCAACTCACGAAAACCCCCACGATTCACGGATCTACAGCGAGGGGTGGAGCTTAAGGCCCACATACAACTCAGGAAAACATCCGCCATTCGTGGGTCTACAGCAAGGGGCGGAGCTTAAGGCCCACCCCCAACTCAGGAAACCACCTACGATTCGAGGGTCTGCAGTCAGGGTCAGAGCTACATGACTCATTCCAGTCCCCTTCCTGCAGCCCCGCGATTGCTGATGATTTTTACACAATCCTACCCGATTCACTGGGAAGCAGTTAGGATGCGGGAGAGTCGCCTAACCTTCCGAAACTGCTCTAAATATTGGGGGCTTCCCGCAGCTTCCAGGAGTGTAGGTAAAATAAGAATTTACTCACCGGTAATTCTATTTCTCGTAGTCCGTAGTGGATGCTGGGACTCCGTAAGGACCATGGGGAATAGCGGCTCCGCAGGAGACTGGGCACAACTAAAAGAAATCTTTAGTCTAACTGGTGTGCACTGGCTCCTCCCACTATGACCCTCCTCCAGACTTCAGTTAGGATACTGTGCCCGGAAGAGCTGACACAATAAGGAAAGATTTTGAATCCCGGGTAAGATTCATACCAGCCACACCAATCACACCGTATAACTCGTGATACAATACCCAGTTAACAGTATGATAACAACTGAGCCTCTCAACAGATGGCTCAACAATAACCCTTTAGTTAAACAATAATAAGAATTTACTTACCGATAATTCTATTTGTCGTAGTCTGTAGTGGATGCTGGGGACTCCGTAAGGACCATGGGGAATAGCGGCTCCGCAGGAGACAGGGCACAAAAGTAAAAGCTTTAGGATCAGGTGGTGTGCACTGGCTCCTCCCCCTATGACCCTCCTCCAAGCCTCAGTTAGGATACTGTGCCCGGACGAGCGTACACAATAAGGAAGGATTTTGAATCCCGGGTAAGACTCATACCAGCCACACCAATCACACTGTACAACCTGTGATCTGAACCCAGTTAACAGCATGATAACAGCGGAGCCTCTGAAAAGATGGCTCACAACAATAATAACCCGTTTTAGTTAACAATAACTATGTACAAGTATTGCAGACAATCCGCACTTGGGATGGGCGCCCAGCATCCACTACGGACTACGAGAAATAGAATTATCGGTAAGTAAATTCTTATTTTCTCTAACGTCCTAAGTGGATGCTGGGGACTCCGTAAGGACCATGGGGATTATACCAAAGCTCCCAAACGGGCGGGAGAGTGCGGATGACTCTGCAGCACCGAATGAGAGAACTCCAGGTCCTCCTCAGCCAGGGTATCAAATTTGTAGAATTTTGCAAACGTCTTTGCCCCTGACCAAGTAGCAGCTCGGCAAAGTTGTAAAGCCGAGACCCCTCGGGCAGCCGCCCAAGATGAGCCCAACTTCCTTGTGGAATGGGCATTTACATATTTTGGCTGTGGCAGGCCTGCCACAGAATGTGCAAGCTGAATTGTACTACACATCCAACTAACAATCGTCTGCTTAGAAGCAAGAGCACCCAGTTTGTTGGGTGCATACAGGATAACAGCAAGTCAGTTTTCCTGACTCCAGCCGTCCTGGAAACATATATTTTCAGGGCCCTGACAACATCTAGCAACTTGGAGTCCTCCAAGTCCCTAGTAGCCGCAGGTACCACAATAAGCTGGTTCAGGTGAAACGCTGACACCACCTTAGGGAGAAACTGGGGACGAGTCCGCAGCTCTGCCCTGTCCGAATGGACAATCAGATATGGGCTTTTGTGAGACAAAGCCGCCAATTCTGACACTCGCCTGGCCGATGCCAGGGCCAACAGCATGGTCACTTTCCATGTGAGATATTTCAAATCCACAGATTTGAGCGGTTTAAACCAATGTGATTTGAGGAATCCCAGAACTACGTTGAGATCCCACAGTGCCACTGGAGGCACAAAAGGGGGTTGTATATGCAGTACTCCCCTGACAAACTTCTGGACTTCAGGAACTGAAGCCAATTCTTTCTGGAAGAAAATCGACAGGGCCGAAATTTGAACCTTAATGGACCCCAATTTGAGGCCCATAGACACTCCTGTTTGCAGGAAATGCAGGAATCGACCGAGTTGAAATTCCTCCGTGGGGCCTTCCTGGCCTCACACCATGCAACATATTTTCGCCAAATGTGGTGATAATGTTGTGCGGTCACCTCCTTCCTGGCTCTGACCAGGGTAGGGATGACCTCTTCCGGAATGCCTTTTTCCCTTAGGATCCGGCGTTCAACCGCCATGCCGTCAAACGCAGCCGCGGTAAGACTTGGAACAGACATGATCCTTGCTGAAGCAAGTCCCTTCTTAGTATCTCTTGAAGTTCCGGGTACCAAGTCCTTCTTGGCCAATCCGGAGCCACGAGTATAGTTCTTACTCCTCTCCGTCTTATAAGTCTCAGTACCTTGGGTATGAGAGGCAGAGGAGGGAACACATACACCGACTGGTACACCCACGGTGTTACCAGAGCGTCCCTGCTATTGCCTGAGGGTCTCTTGACCTGGCGCAATACCTGTCCAGTTTTTTGTTCAGACGGGACGCCATCATGTCCACCTTTGGTCTTTCCCAACGGTTCACAATCATGTGGAAGACTTCCAGATGAAGTCCCCACTCTCTCGGGTGGAGGTCGTGCCTGCTGGTTCGCTATCACTGCTCTGAGTGACTCCATCTTGATTTGAACCTTTGTATGTAAGTGTTCAAAGATTTCAGATTTAGAATAGGTCTCACCGAGCCGTCTGGCTTCAGTACCACAAATAGTGTGGAATAATACCCCTTTCCTTGTTGTAGGAGGGGTACTTTGATTATCACCTGCTGGGAATACAGCTTGTGAATTGTTTCCAATACTGCCTCCCTGTCGGAGGGAGACGTTGGTAAAGCAGACTTCAGGAACCTGCGAGGGGGAGACGTCTCGAACTTACAATCTGTACCCCTGGGATACTACTTGTAGGATCCAGGGGTCCACTTGCGAGTGAGCCCACTGCGCGCTGAAACTCTTGAGACGACCCCCCACCACACCTGAGTCCGCTTGTACGGCCCCAGCGTCATGCTGAGGACTTGGCAGAAGCGGTGGAGGGCTTCTGTTCCTGGGAAGGAGCTGCCTGCTGCAGTCTTCTTCCCTTTCCTCTACCCCTGGGCAGATATGACTGGCCTTTTGCCCGCTTGCCCTTATGGGGACGAAAGGACTGAGGCTGAAAAGACGGTGTCTTTTTCTGCTGAGATGTGACTTGGGGTAAAAAAGGTGGATTTTCCAGCTGTTGCCGTGGCCACCAGGTCCGATGGACCGACCCCAAATAACTCCTCCCCTTTATAAGGCATTACTTCCATGTGCCGTTTGGAATCTGCATCACCAGACCACTGTCGTGTCCATAAACATCTTCTGGCCAGACATGGACATCGCACTTACTCTTGATGCCAGAGTGCAAATATCCCTCTGTGCATCTCGCATATATAGAAATGCATCTTTTAAATGATCTATAGTCAATAAAATACTGTCCCTGTCAAGGGTATCAATATTTTCAGTCAGGGAATCCGACCAAGCCACCCCAGCGCTGCACATCCAGGCTGAGGCGATCACTGGTCGCAGTATAACACCAGTATGTGTGTATATACTTTTTAGGATATTTTCCAGCCTCCTATCAGCTGGCTCCTTGAGGGCGGCCGTATCTGGAGACGGTAACGCCACTTGTTTTGATAAGCGTGTGAGCGCCTTATCCACCCTAGGGGGTGTTTCCCAACGCGCCCTAACTTCTGGCGGGAAAGGGTATAACGCCAATAATTTTCTATCGGGGGAAACCCACGCATCATCACACACACATTTAATTTATCTGATTCAGGAAAAACTACAGGTAGTTTTTTCACACCCCACATAATACCCTCTTTTGTGGTACTTGTAGTATCAGAAATATGTAACACCTCCTTCATTGCCCTTAACATGTAACGTGTGGCCCTAATGGAAAATACGTTTGTTTCTTCACCGTCGACACTGGAGTCAGTGTCCGTGTCTGTGTCTGTGTCGTCCGACTGAGGTAATGGGCGTTTTAAAGCCCCTGACGGTGTTTGAGACGCCTGGACAGCTACTAATTGGTTTGCCGGCCGTCTCATGTCGTCAACCGACCTTGCAGCGTGTTGACATTATCACGTAATTCCATAAATAAGCCATCCATTCCGGTGTCGACTCCCTAGAGAGTGACATCACCATTACAGGCAATTGCTCCGCCTCCTCACCAACATCGTCCTCATACATGTCGACACACACGTACCGACACACAGCACACACACAGGGAATGCTCTGATAGAGGACAGGACCCCACTAGCCCTTTGGGGAGACAGAGGGAGAGTTTGCCAGCACACACCAAAACGCTATAATTATACAGGGACAACCTTATATAAGTGTTTTCCCTTATAGCATCTTAATATATTATAATATCGCCACACAAAATGCCCCCCCTCTCTGTTTTAACCCTGTTTCTGTAGTGCAGTGCAGGGGAGAGCCTGGGAGCCTTCCTAGCAGCGGAGCTGTGTAGGAAAATGGCGCTGTGTGCTGAGGAGAATAGGCCCCGCCCCCTTTTCGGCGGGCTTCTTCTCCCGTTTTTCTGACAACCTGGCAGGGGTTAAATACATCCATATAGCCCCAGAGGCTATATGTGATGTATTTTTAGCCAGCATAGGTACTTTCATTGCTGCCCAGGGCGCCCCCCCCCAGCGCCCTGCACCTTCAGTGACCGTTGGTGTGAAGTGTGCTGAGAGCAATGGCGCACAGCTGCCGTGCTGTGCGCTACCTTAAGAAGACTGGGAAGTCTTCAGCCGCCGCTTTCTGGACCTCTTCTCTCTTCAGCATCTGCAAGGGGGACGGCGGCGCGGCTCCGGTGACCCATCCAGGCTGTACCTGTGATCGTCCCTCTGGAGCTAGTGTCCAGTAGCCTAAGAAGCCAATCCATCCTGCACGCAGGTGAGTTCACTTCTTCTCCCCTAAGTCCCTCGTTGCAGTGAGCCTGTTGCCAGCAGGACTCACTGAAAATAAAAAACCTAACAAAACTTTTACTCTAAGCAGCTCTTTAGGAGAGCCACCTAGATTGCACCCTTCTCGGCCGGGCACAAAAACCTAACTGAGGCTTGGAGGAGGGTCATAGGGGGAGGAGCCAGTGCACACCACCTGATCCTAAAGCTTTTACTTTTGTGCCCTGTCTCCTGCGGAGCCGCTATTACCCATGGTCCTTACGGAGTCCCCAGCATCCACTTAGGACGTCAGAGAAAACTATATACAAGTATTGCAGACAATCCGCACTTGGGATGGGCGCCCAGCATCCACTACGGACTACGAGAAATAGAATTACCGGTGAGTAAATTCTTATTTTCTCTGACGTCCTAAGTGGATGCTGGGACTCCGCAAGGACCATGGGGATTATACCAAAGCTCCCAAACGGGCGGGAGAGTGCGGATGACTCTGCAGCACCGAATGGGCAAACTCTAGGTCCTCCTCAGCCAGGGTGTCAAACTTGTAGAATTTAGCAAACGTGTTTGACCCCGACCAAGTAGCTGCTCAGCAAAGTTGAAGAGCAGAGACCCCTCGGGCAGCCGCCCAAGAAGAGCCCACCTTCCTCGTGGAATGGGCTTTTACCGATTTAGGATGCGGCAGTCCAGCCGCAGAATGTGCAAGCTGAATCGTACTACAGATCCAGCGAGCAATAGTCTGCTTTGAAGCAGGTGCACCCAACTTGTGGGGCGCATACAGGATAAATAGCGACTCAGTCTTTCTGACTCCAGCTGTCCTGGAAACATAAATTTTCAGGGCCCTGACTACGTCCAACAACTTGGAAGCCTCCAAGTCTTTAGTAGCCGCAGGCACCACGATAGGTTGGTTCAGATGAAAGGCTGATACCACCTTAGGGAGAAATTGGGGACGAGTCCTCAATTCTGCCCTATCCATATGGAAAATCAGATAAGGGCTTTAACATGACAAAGCCGCCAATTCTGATACACGCCTGGGCGAAGCCAAGGCCAACAACATGACTACTTTCCACGTGAGATACTTCAATTCCACGGTTTTAAGTGGCTCAAACCAATGTGACTTTAGGAAATCCAACACCACGTTGAGATCCCAAGGTGCCACTGGAGGCACAAAAGGGGGCTGAATATGCAGCACTCCCTTAACAAAAGTCTGAACTTCAGGTAGTGAAGCCAGTTCTCTCTGGAAGAAAATCGATAGAGCCGAAATCTGGACCTTAATGGAACCCAATTTTAGGCCCATAGTCACCCCTGACTGCAGGAAGTGCAGGAAACGGCCCAGCTGAAATTCCTCCGTTGGGGCCTTCCTGGCCTCACACCACGCAACATATTTTCGCCATATGCGGTTATAATGGTTTGCGGTTACTTCTTTCCTAGCTTTAATCAGCGTAGGAATGACTTCCTCCGGAATGCCCTTTTCCTTCAGGATCCGGTGTTCAACCGCCATGCCGTCAAACGCAGCCGCGGTAAGTCTTGGAACAGACAGGGCCCCTGCTGCAGCAGGTCCTGTCTGAGCGGCAGAGGCCATGGGTCCTCTGAGATCATTTCTTGAAGTTCCGGGTACCAAGCTCTTCTTGGCCAATCCGGAACAATGAGTATAGTTCTTACTCCTCTTCTCCTTATTATCCTCAGTACCTTTGGTATGAGAGGAATAGGAGGGAACACATACACCGACCGGTACACCCACGGTGTCACTAGAGCGTCCACAGCTATCGCCTGCGGGTCTCTTGACCTGGCGCAATATCTTTCTAGTTTTTTGTTTAGGCGGGACGCCATCATGTCCACCTGTGGCCTTTCCCAACGGTTTACAATCAGTTGGAAGACTTCTGGATGAAGTCCCCAATCTCCCGGGTGGAGGTCGTGCCTGCTGAGGAAGTCTGCTTCCCAGTTGTCCACTCCCGGAATGAACACTGCTGACAGTGCTAACACGTGATTTTCCGCCCATCGGAGAATCCTTGTGGCTTCTGCCATCGCCGTCCTGTCGGTTTACATGGGCGACTGCCGTGATGTTGTCTGACTGGATCAGTACCGGCTGGTTTTGAAGCAGGGGTTTTGCCTGACTTAGGGCATTGTAAATGGCCCTCAGTTCCAGACTATTTATGTGTAGGGAAGTCTCCTGACTTGACCATAGCCCTTGGAAGTTTCTTCCCTGTGTGACTGCCCCCCAGCCTCGAAGGCTGGCATCCGTGGTCACCAGGACCCAGTCCTGTATGCCGAATCTGCGGCCCTCTTGAAGATGAGCACGCCACCACAGCAGAGACACCCTGGTCCTTGGAGACAGGGTTATCAGCCGATGCATCTGAAGATGCGATCCGGACCACTTGTCCAACAGGTCCCACTGAAAGGTTCTTGCATGGAACCTGCCGAATGGAATTGCTTCGTAGGAAGCTACCATCTTTCCCAGGATCCGCGTGCAGTGATGCACCGACACCTGTTTTGGTTTTAGGAGGCCTCTGACTAGAGATGACCGCTCCTTGGCCTTCTCCTCCGGGAGAAACACTTTTTTCTGTTGTGTGTCCAGAACCATCCCCAGGAACAGTAGACGTGTCGTAGGGACCAGCTGTGACTTTGGAATATTTAGAATCCAGCCATGCTGTTGTAGTACCTCCCGAGATAGTGCTAACCCGACTAACAACTGCTCCCTGGACCTCGCCTTTATCAGGAGATCGTCCAAGTACGGGATAATTAAAACTCCCTTCTTTCGAAGGAGTATCATCATTTCGGCCATTACCTTGGTAAAGACCCTCGGAGCCGTGGATAGACCGAACGGCAACGTCTGGAATTGGTAATGACAATCCTGTACCACAAATCTGAGGTACTCCTGGTGAGGATGGTAAATGGGGACATGCAGGTAAGCATCCTTGATGTCCAGTGATGCCATGTAATCCCCCTCGTCCAGGCTTGCAATAACCGCCCTGAGCCATTCCATCTTGAACTTGAATTTCTTTATATATGTGTTCAAGGATTTGAAATTTAAAATGGGTCTCACCGAACCGTCCGGTTTCGGTACCACAAACATTGTGGAATAATAAAATAGTAACCCCGTCCTTGTTGAAGTAGGGGCACCTTGACTATCACCTGCTAGGAATACAGCTTGTGAATTGCCTCTAGCACTGCCTCCCTGCCTGAGGGAGTTGTTGGCAAGGCAGATTTGAGGAAACGGCGGGGGGGAGACGTCTCGAATTCCAGCTTGTACCCGAGATACTACTTGAAAGATCCAGGGATCCACCCGTGAGCAAGCCCACTGATTGCTGAAATTTTTGAGACGGGCCCCCACCGTACCTGGCTCCGCCTGTGGAGCCCCAGCGTCATGCGGTGGACTTAGAGGAAGCGGGGGAGGACTTTTGCTCCTGGGAACTGGCTGTATGCTGCAGCTTTTTCCCTCTACCTCTGCCTCTGGGCAGAAAGGACGCGCCTTTAACCCGCTTGCCCTTATGGGGCCGAAAGGACTGTACCTGACAATACGGTGCTTTCTTTGGCTGTGAGGGAACATGGGGTAAAAATGCAGACTTCCCAGCAGTTGCTGTGGAAACTAGGTCCGAGAGACCATCCCCGAACAACTCCTCACCTTTATAAGGCAAAACTTCCATGTGCCTTTTTGAGTCTGCATCACCTGTCCACTGCCGAGTCCATAACCCTCTCCTGGCAGAAATGGACATTGCACTTATTTTAGATGCCAGCCGGCAAATATCCCTCTGTGCATCTCTCATGTATAAGACTGCGTCTTTAATATGCTCTACGGTTAGCAATATAGTGTCCCTGTCTAGGGTATCAATATTTTCCGACAGGGAATCTGACCACGCATGCTGCAGCACTGCACATCCATGCTGAAGCAATAGCTGGTCTCAGTATAATACCTGTGTGTGTATATACAGACTTCAGGATAGCCTCCTGCTTTCTATCAGCAGGTTCCTTTAGGGCGGCCGTATCCGGAGACGGTAGTGCCACCTTCTTTGACAAGCGTGTAAGCGCTTTATCCACCCTAGGGGATGTTTCCCAACGTGACCTATCCTCTGGCGGGAAAGGGTACGTCATTAGTAACCTTTTAGAAATTACTAGTTTCTTATCGGGGGAAGCACACGCTTCTTCACACACTTCATTTAACTCCTCAGATGGAGGAAAAACTGTGAGGGAGAAATGGCGCCAGTGTGCTGAGGGAGTTAGCCCCGCCCCTTTTCCGGCGGACTTCTCCCGCTTTTTTCAGGAATTCTGGCAGAGGTAATTTATCACATATATAGCCTCTGGGACTATATATTGTGATGATTTGCCAGCCAAGGTTTTATATTGCTGCTCAGGGCGCCCCCCCCCAGCGCCCTGCACCCATCAGTGACCGGAGTGTGAGGTGTGCATGAGGAGCAATGGCGCACAGCTGAAGTGCTGTGCGCTACCTTGTTGAAGACCGAGGTCTTCTGCCGCTGATTTTCCGGACCACTTCTTGCTTCTGGCTCTGTAAGGGGGACGGCGGCGCGGCTCCGGGACCGAACGATCGAGGTCGGGTCCTGTGTTCGATCCCTCTGGAGCTAATGGTGTCCAGTAGCCTAAGAAGCCCAAACTATCTCCAGTCAGGTAGGTTCGTTTCTTCTCCCCTTAGTCCCTCGTAGCAGTGAGTCTGTTGCCAGCAGATCTCACTGAAAATAAAAAACCTAAAATATACTTTCTCTTCTAGGAGCTCAGGAGAGCCCCTAGTGTGCATCCAGCTCAGCCGGGCACAAGATTCCAATTGAAGTCTGGAGGAGGGTCATAGTGGGAGGAGCCAGTGCACACCAGTTAGACTAAAGCTTTCTTTTAGTTGTGCCCAGTCTCCTGCGGAGCCGCTATTCCCCATGGTCCTTACGGAGTCCCAGCATCCACTTAGGACGTCAGAGAAATATATATATATATATGGAAAGTGGGGTAGACCTAACATTAGCCTAAATAGTGGCTTCTAGACTGCTGACTAGGAGAAGCCACTCTTCCTGCTGAGGATTATCCACGAAAACTAAATTGTGGCTTATACTGAACTCAGCATTATTGTATTACTGTTTGCCTTACTGAGTTGGCATATTCCAGGCATTCCCAACCGCGGTCCTCAAGGCACACCAACAGTGCAGGTTTTAGTGATATCCAGGCTCCAGCACAGATGGTTAAATCAAAATAACTGAGGTACTAATTAAGTCACTTGTGTTCAAGCCTGGATATCACTAAAACCAGGACTGTTAATGCGCCTTGAGGACCGTGGTTGGGAAACACTGGCATATTCAATACAAACCTTGCTGTGGAATCAGCTCATTCTTTATTACATCTGTTATTGCAAAGCCTGTTTTACTGATATTGAGCCCCTAATGAAGTCCAGTTGGACGAAACGCAGCGGGTTTCTGGTTCGGATATAAGAACATCGGATATGTAATAATTAAGAAAACCACATTGGACTTACCAATTATCCGCAATATATGGTGTCCATATCTGATGTCTGCATTTTGATTATGTCAGCCATTTGTTATTCACTGTGATTGTTGAATACTTTTATATAAATATATTAAAAAATTATTTTAAAGTGATTTGTGGTCAAATTCTGGAAGATATCATTGGGTTCAGCTCCCTTAGACACCACCCCTTTCTCTGCATATATATATATATATATATATATATATATATATATGTATATATATGTATATAGATATATATAGATATATATACCGTATAATATATAGGGCTACAGAAATAAACGGCACTCAGAGTCAGCAAATAGCTTCAAAAACGTGTTGGTCCATACATCAATAAACCCCGTCGTCAGGACACAGACAGCATAAAGGTATACAGCCAAAGGTATGCTGTCTGTGTCCTGTATCCATATACATATATATATATATATACATATAGGCACGGTTACATAGAGCCACACACACAGAGTTAAATATAGATATATCCACATACATATATACAGGCAATGTTGCAAATAAAAACATACACACACATATAGGCAGGGTTACATATAGAGACATACTGTACATACACAGGGTCTAGCTATCATAGGTGCAGCTGCTATGGGCCTACATTCCCTTCAAAGTTACATGTGTTATGTACATTTTTCATTGTTGAGAGGTATATAGGGACCCTTACATACTCTTGCCTTGGAGCCTGCAATATATCTGGTATGCTCCTGGACCTGCTCATTGTAATGTGGTATAAAATGAACTGGACGGCATTATAATGTTACATAATATGAACCGAGACACTGTAATGTGACATAATATGAACTGATGACACTGTATGTCATATTGTAAATTGGAGGTACTGCGTTGCATAATGTGTACTGGCAGCCCTACAGTGTGACATAACGTGAGCTAGATGACCATCTGCATTCTACAGAGGTGGAAAAACTCAATATACAATGTGTACTTACATGCCGAGGAGGACGTTAAACATTCCAGTTAAAGAAGAGGGATAAATACACTCTATCGCAAATTTTATTAAATGCGACTCTGTATATACCATCTATCTTTTGATTTGTGGATGGGGGTTACGCTATGTGGGATGCACAACAGACCATTCCTAATACGATTTATGGAACATCGTGGTTATATTATTAATAAGTTGACCACTCATAGCGTACCTAACCACTTTTCAAAATCCCATAATGGTGATCCGAGCAGTTTACAGATCATAGGCCTTGAGTGCATCCAGACTATGGCTCAGGGCCGTGACAGATTCGGAAATCTGTGCCGACAAAAGGTATACTGGATGTTCAGAATGAAATCTTTACATCTAGAGGGCCTTAATGAATCTATAGAATTTAACTCCTTGTTTGAGATAAAAATGTGTGAAAAAATAAGATTTTACTCACCGGTAAATCTATTTCTCGTAGTCCGTAGTGGATGCTGGGGACTCCGTAAGGACCATGGGGAATAGACGGGCTCCGCAGGAGACTGGGCACTCTAAGAAAGATTTAGTACTACTGGTGTGCACTGGCTCCTCCCTCTATGCCCCTCCTCCAGACCTCAGTTAAGGAAACTGTGCCCGGAAGAGCTGACATTACAAGGAAAGGATTTTGGAATCCAGGGTAAGACTCATACCAGCCACACCAATCACACCGTATAACTTGTGATAAACTTACCCAGTTAACAGTATGAACAAACAACAGAGCATCAACCAATGGATGCCAACATAACCCTTTATTAAGCAATAACTATATACACGTATTGCAGAAAGTCCGCACTTGGGATGGGCGCCCAGCATCCACTACGGACTACGAGAAATAGTTTTACCGGTGAGTAAAATCTTACTTTCTCTAACGTCCTAGTGGATGCTGGGGACTCCGTAAGGACCATGGGGATTATACCAAAGCTCCCAAACGGGCGGGAGAGTGCGGATGACTCTGCAGCACCGAATGGGCAAACACAAGGTCCTCCTCAGCCAGGGTATCAAACTTGTAGAATTTTGCAAAGGTGTTTGAACCCGACCAAGTAGCAGCTCGGCAAAGCTGTAATGCCGAGACCACTCGGGCAGCCGCCCAAGAAGAGCCCACCTTCCTTGTGGAATGGGCTTTCACTGATTTTGGATGCGGCAATCCAGCCGCAAAATGAGCCTGCTGAATCGTGTTACAGATCCAGCGAGCAATAGTTTGCTTTGAAGCAGGAGCACCCAGCTTGTTGGATGCATACAGGATAAACAGCGAGTCAGTCTTCCTGACTCCAGCCGTTCTGGTTACCTAAATCTTCAAAGCCCGGACTACGTCAAACCGCTTGGAATCCTCCAAGTCACAAGTAGCCGCAGGCACCACAATAGGTTGGTTCAAATGAAAAGATGACACCACCTTTGGCAGAAATTGCGGACGAGTCCGCAATTCTGCCCTGTCCATATGGAAAACCAGATAGGGGCTTTTACATGACAAAGCCGCCAATTCTGACACACGCCTAGCCGAAGCTAAGGCCAACAGCATGACCACTTTCCACGTGAGATACTTTAGCTCCACAGTCTTAAGTGGCTCAAACCAGTGGGATTTCAGGAAACCCAACACCACGTTAAGATCCCAAGGTGCCACCGGTGGTACAAAAGGGGGCTGAATATGCAGCACTCCCTTAACAAACGTCTGAACTTCAGGCAGTGAAGCCAGTTCTTTTTGAAAGAAAATGGATAGGGCCGAAATCTGGACCTTTATGGACCCTAATTTTAGGCCCATAGTCACACCTGACTGTAGGAAGTGCAGGAATCGACCCAGCTGGAATTCCTCTGTAGGGGCCTTCCTGGCCTCACACCAAGCAACATATTTTCGCCATATACGGTGATAATGCTTTGCTGTCACGTCCTTCCTAGCATTTATCAGCGTAGGAATAACTTCATCCGGAATGCCTTTTTCCGCTAGGATCCGGCGTTCAACCGCCATGCCGTCAAACGCAGCCGCGGTAAGTCTTGAAACAGACAGAGCCCTTGTTGCAAAAGGTCCTGTCTGAGAGGCAGAGGCCATGGGTCCTCTGTGAGCATTTCTTGCAGTTCCGGGTACCAAGTCCTTCTTGGCCAATCCGGAACAATGAGTATTGTTCTCACTCCTCTTTTTCTTACAATTCTCAGCACCTTTGGTATGAGAGGAAGAGGAGAAAACACATAGACCGACTGGAACACCCACGGTGTTACTAGTGCGTCCACAGCTATCGCCTGAGGGTCCCTTGACCTGGCGCAATACCTTTTTAGCTTTTTGTTGAGGCGGGACGCCATCATGTCCACCTGTGGCAGTTCCCATCGATTTGCAATCTGCGTGAAGACTTCCTGATGAAGTCCCCACTCTCCCGGGTGGAGGTCGTGCCTGCTGAGGAAGTCTGCTTCCCAGTTGTCCACTCCCGGAATGAACACTGCTGACAGTGCGCTTACGTGATCCTCCGCCCAGCGAAGAATTCTGGTGGCTTCTACCATCGCCACCCTGCTCCTTGTGCCGCATTGGCGGTTTACATGAGCCACTGCGGTCTGACTGGATCAGAACCGGTTGGCTGCGAAGCAGGGTCTCCGCTTGACTTAGGGCGTTGTATATGGCCCTTAGTTCCAGGATATTGATGTGAAGGCAAGTCTCCTGCCTTGACCACAGCCCTTGGAAATTTCTTCCCTGTGTGACTGCCCCCCACCCTCGGAGGCTTGCATCCGTGGTCACCAGGACCCAGTCCTGAATGCCGAATCTGCGACCTTCGAGAAGGTGAGCACTCTGCAGTCACCACAGGAGAGACACCCTGGCTCTGGGAGATAGGGTGATTAACCGATGCATCCGAAGATGTGATCCGGACCACTTGTCCAGTAAGTCCCATTGGAAGGTCCTCCTATGGAACCTGCCGAAGGGAATGGCCTCGAATGATGCCACCCTCCTTCCCAGGACTCGAGTGCAGTGATGCACTGACACCTGTTTTGGTTTTAACAGATTCCTGACCAGTGTCACGAGCTTCTGAGCTCTCTCTATCGGGAGATAAACCCTTTTCTGGTCTGTGTCTAGGATCATGCCTAGGAGAAGCAGATGAGCTGTAAGAACCAATTGCGACTTTGGAATATATAGAATCCAGCCGTGTTGCCGTTTCACTTCCAGAGAAAGTGATACGCTGTTCAGCAACTGCTCTCTTGATCTCGCTTTTATGAGGAGATCGTCCAAGTACGTGATAATAGTGACACCTTGCTTCCGCAGGAGCACCATCATTTCCGCCATTACCTTGGTGAATATTCTCAAGGCCGTGGAGAGACCAAACGGCAACGTCTGAAATTGGTAATGACCATCCCGTACCGCAATTCTGAGGTACGCCTGATGAGGTGGATAAATGGGGACATGAAGGTATGCATCCTTTATGTCCCGAGTCACCATAAAATCTCCCCCTTTCAGGCTTGCAATAACCGCTCTTAGCGATTCCATCTTGAACTTGAACCCTTTCAGGTATATGTTCAGGGATTTTAAATTCAATATGGGTCCGACCGAACCGTCTGGTTTCGGGACTACAACATGTTGAAGGAGGGGAACCTTGACCACCACCTGTTGAAGATACAATTTATGAATTGCAGTTAACACTGTTTCCCTCTCGTGGGGGCGAGCCGGCAGGGCCGTCGGTGAGGGGGCGTCTTCTCAAAGTCCAGCTTGTATCCCTGAGACACAATATCTATTGCCCAGGGAACTAACAGGGAGTGAACCCACTTGTGGCTGAACTGACGAAGGCGTGCCCCCACCGGGCCTAGCTCCGCCTTGCGGTGGATTTTTTGTAGAGGCCGGGGAGGACTTCTGTTCCTGGGAACTAGCTGTGTTGTGCAGCTTCTTTCCTGTGCCCCCGCCTCTGGCAAGAGAGGACGCACCTCGGACTTTCTTGTTTCTTTATTCGAAAGGCTGCATTTGATAATGTCGTGCTTTCCTAGGCTGTGCAGGAATATAAGGCAAAATATCAGAATTACCAGCTATAGCTGTGTAGACCAGGTCCGAGAACCCTTCTCCACACAATCCTCAGCCTTCCACATGCCTCTTAAGTCGGCATCATCTGTCCATTGCATATTCTACAGGACACGTCAAGCAGAAATCGACATAGCTTTGACTCTAGGACCCAGTATACTCATGTCTCTTTGGGCATGTTTTATATATATATATATCTATCACTTAAGACAGCATCTTTAATATATATATATATATATATATATATATATATATATATACATATATATATATATATATATATATATATGCATACTAGGGTCTCAATCT
Source organism: Pseudophryne corroboree (assembly GCF_028390025.1). NCBI lineage: Eukaryota > Metazoa > Chordata > Amphibia > Anura > Myobatrachidae > Pseudophryne > Pseudophryne corroboree. Next base: position 459,054,923 of record NC_086444.1, on the reverse strand, counting down.
CTGCTGATAAGGTACCTGTCCACGCTGCCACCGCGCTATAAACCCATGCCGACACAATCGCCGGTCTGAGTAGTATACTAGAATGTGCACGCTATCTGCAGGATCCCTGAGAATAGCTAGTGCTACCTTCTGTGCAAACAGGACACCCTAGGGGAAGATTCCCAACACATCCTGGCCCTAGTGGGGAAAGGATACTGCCTGAGAATTTTTTGTGGGAAGCTGCAGTCTCTTGTTTGGAGATTCCCGCTCTTTTTCCTCATGAGAGGAGGGAAATTTACCTCAGCTTTCTTCCCCTTAACATGTGTACCCTTGTGTCAGGGACAAATGAGTCATCAGTGATATGCAAATCATCTTTTATTACAATAATCATATATTGAATACCTTTCAGCCATCTTGGCTGTAACTTTGCATTATCGTAGTCGACACTGGAGTCAAACTCTGTGTCGATATCAGTGTTTATTATTTTGGATAGTGAGCATTGTGAGACTCTGAAGGTCTCTGTGACACAGGGACAGACATGGGTAGATTTCCTAGACTTGCAATGGGAGAAAACAGAAGGCTCTTGTGTGGGCGCACTCTTAGAAAGAAAGTTGAAAATATATGACAATTTTATGAGATGCTTAAGATATAACTTTTATTAACATCATTAAAAAACAAATACCCTTCCCAAGGATCAATAACTGAAAAAATATATAAAAATTGTTCTGGTCTCTTTGTTATAAAGAGTATTTGGAAAGGTTGTAGACATTGATTAGTCATACCCCCATTTCCCCTGACCAGTACAGGATTTCTGTATTAATGGAACCAAGGGTTGGTCAAGACACAGTTATGTAAGGAAAATTCAAACACTTGGACTGTGGATAACTAGAGTGGTGATCAGCAGTCACCACTCTAAGGATTGTACACCTAAATTACCTACAAATGTCATAATTTGAAGAAAAATTTCAAGAAAGATTTATGGGCATCATGAAGTCAGTAAAAGAAACTACAGGTTGAGTCTCCCTTATCCAAAATGCTTGGGACCAGAGGTATTTTGGATATGGGATTTTTCCGTATTTTGGAATAATTGCATACCATAATGAGATATCATGGTGATGGGACCTAAATCTAAGCACAGAAAGCATTTATGTTACATATACACCTTATACACACACCTGATGGTCATTTTAGAGAATATTTTTTATAACTTTGTGCATTAAACAAAGTGTGTGTACATTCACACAATTCATTTATGTTTCATATACAACTTATACACACAGCCTGCAGGTCATTTAATACAATATTTTTAATAACTTTGTGTATTAAACAAAGTTTGTGTACATTGAACCATCAAAAAACAAAGGTTTCACTTTCTCACTCTCACTCAAAAAAGTCCGTATTTCGGAATATTCCGTATTTCGGAATATTTGGATATGGGATACTCAACCTGTACTAATATTGTAGACACTATAGTAAAGAATTGCTGGATAGAGTTTAGTGGTGATACTGCTGTTGGTGTGTTATTATCACATAGAGGGGGAAATTCCCACTCTACAACACCAGGTATTCGCAGGTAGTCGCCTTTCCTGATACTGACCTGGCCCAACGCTGTTTAGCTTCCAAGATCGGACGAGATCGGGCGCTGACAGCGTGGTATGGTAGTAGAGTTATTATGTGTACACCAATGAGAGTGCACCTATATAAGAAATATGAATTTAAAGAGAACAGAGAAAAAATATAATTTAAGGATAGGAAAAAGATTTGTGAAAATATGTGGATCTGCTTTTCACGTTAGACCCGGTTCAAAAATTCCCACTGTTGTGGTTCAATGTACCGAGAATCATGAATGATTTCATTGTAAATTACCACTATCTTATTACCTACATAGCATAATTGTCAGGCATCAATGATTGATTTTTCCTTTTGTAAACACTTGCAATTTTGTGGCAATTGTGTCTTGCTTATAGGGACTACTCTCTTTCTGTGTTTATTTTTCATGTTTTGTGCTTTATGAAATTTACTTGTCAAAGCATTTGACTATCTATATTCCACAATTGACTTAGGGTGCTTTTATTTGTACTCCCTCCAATATTGAGAGAATTTGTTCCCAGTATATCTCTCATTCTTTACTTATTCTCTCATTTTCATCTGGAATACTTATTTTGTATATGTGCAGTAGCAAAAGCTCTGCTTTATGCAGTTAAAGTGATCAGCTTAAATATACATATCATCCAATTAACCGGTTAATATATTCTATCATCACTAATTTCGTGGACTCTCATTCATGATTCTCGGTACATTGAACCACAACAGTGGGAATTTTTGAACCGGGTCTAACGTGAAAAGCAGATCCACATATTTTCACAAATCTTTTTCCTATCCTCTATTATATCTTTTCTCTGTTCTCTTTAAATTCATATTTCTTATATAGGTGCACTCTCATTGGTGTACACATAATAACTCTACTACCATACCACGCTGTCAGCGCCCGATCTCGTCCGATCTTGGAAGCTAAACAGCGTTGGGCCAGGTCAGTATCAGGAAAGGCGACTACCTGCGAATACCTGGTGTTGTAGAGTGGGAATTTCCCCCTCTATGTGATAATAACACACCAACAGCAGTATCACCACTAAACTCTATCCAGCAATTCTTTACTATAGTGTCTACAATATTAGTAGTTTCTTTTACTGACTTCATGATGCCCATAAATCTTTCTTGAAATTTTTCTTCAAATTATGACATTTGCAGGTAATTTAGGTGTACAATCCTTAGAGTGGTGACTGCTGATCACCACTCTAGTTATCCACAGTCCAAGTGTTTGAATTTTCCTTACATAACTGTGTCTTGACCAACCCTTGGTTCCATTAATACAGAAATCCTGTACTGGTCAGGGGAAATGGGGGTATGACTAATCAATGTCTACAACCTTTCCAAATACTCTTTATAACAAAGAGACCAGAACAACTTTAATATATTTTTTCAGTTATTGATCCTTGGGAAGGGTATTTGTTTTTTAATGATGTTAATAAAAGTTATATCTTAAGCATCTCATAAAATTGTCATATATTTTCAACTTTCTTTCTAAGAGTGCGCCCACACAAGAGCCTTCTGTTTTCTCCCATTGCAAGTCTACGTACTTTCTGGCTCTGGGTGCACCACCAACCCGGACAGCATAACATATATACAAAAAACGGCCATTTATGCTGTTTTTTTCCCTTACTAACAAGGGTAATACACTGTCCAACTTTGGTTTTTTTCTCCTCCTAATCGATAGACTATCATAAATAGATAAATCCTGTGCCAGATCGCCCTTTGTCTTTCTATGGGTAGATTTCCTGTCTGTTCTCTAATCTTTTGTGCAATAAATTCACCTCAGCACTTACACATATCCAAACAGGTGTCGGTGTTGTCGACGGAGACACCCTCTCACACACATATTTGCTCTATCTCCTCCTCAGGGGAGCCTTTTACCTCAGACATGTCGACACACACGTACCGACACACCACACACACAGGGGATGCTCTATTTGAAGACAGTTCCCCCACAAGGCCCTTTGGAGAGACAGAGAGAGAGTATGCCAGCACACACCCCAGCGCTATATGACCCAGGAATCACACAGTAACTTAGTGTTAACCCAGTAGCTGCTGTATACATTGTTTTTACGCCAAATTTATGTGCCCCCCCTCTCTTTTACACCCTCTCTATCGTGCAGGGGAGAGCCTGGGGAGCTTCCTCTCAGCGGAGCTGTGGAGAGAAAATGGCGCTGGTGAGTGCTGAGGAAGAAGGCCCCGTCCCCTCAGCAGCGGGCTTCTCCCGCGATTTTGTGTAAAATTAATGGCGGGGGCTCATTCATTTAACAGTGTCCAACTGTATATATGCTGCTTTTGCCAGTAGGTACTTAGTAGCTGCCCAGGGCCCCCTGCGCCCTGCACCCTACAGTGACCGGAGTGTGTGGGTTAGTGTGGGAGCAATGGCGTACAGCTGCAGTGCTGTGCGCTACCTCATGTGAAGACAGGAGTCTTCTGCCGCCGATTTCGATGTCTTCTTGCTTCTGCCGGCTTCTGTCTTCTGGCTCTGCGAGGGGGACGGCGGCACGGCTCCAGGAACGGACGACCAAGGTTAAGATCCTGTGTTCGAACCCTCTGGAGCTATTGGTGTCCAGTAGCCTAAGAAGCGCAACCTAGCCGCAGTTAGTAGGTTTGCTTCTCTCCCCTCAGTCCCTCGTAGCAGAGAGTCTGTTGCCAGCAGAAGCTCTCTGAAAATAAAAAACCTAACTAAAATACTTTCTTATTAGCAAGCTCAGGAGAGCCCACTAAAAGCACCCAGCTCTGGCCGGGCACAGATTCTAACTGAGGTCTGGAGGAGGGGCATAGAGGGAGGAGCCAGTGCACACCAGTAGTACTAAATCTTTCTTAGAGTGCCCAGTCTCCTGCGGAGCCCGTCTATTCCCCATGGTCCTTACGGAGTCCCCAGCATCAACTAGGACGTTAGAGAAATATAGACTAAACAATAATTCTATTAGTGTTGACTTATGACTGAATTTATATATATAGTTTGGTGTGGGCAGGTGCTGCGCTCAAGGTTGGCTTTTGAAGGAAATAATGACACCAGACCACAGTGGTCTATCAACATTTCAATCTTGTTAAAAGATTTTCTTCAGGATACTGAAGAAAATCTTTTAACAAGATTGAAACGTTGATAGACCACTGTGGTCTGGTGTCATTATTTCCTCCACAAACAAGCCTTGAGTGCTGCACCTGCCCACACCAAATGTATTTTACACTGTGAGGTGTAAGGGTACCAGGTTGAGGAACTGTATAATTAGAATGCTGGACATATTGCCATGTTATATATATATATATATATATATATATATACACATACATACATACATACACATATATATATACATACATACATACATACATACATACATACATACATACATACACTGCTCAAAAAAGTAAAGGGAACACTAAAATAACACATCTAAGATCTGAATGAATGAAATATTCTTATTAAATACTTTGTTCTTTACATAGTTGAATGTGCTGACAACTAAATTACACAAAAATTATCGATGGAAATCAAATGTATTAACCCATGGAGGTCTGGATTTGGAGCCATTGGTGGATGGAGCGAGACATGATGTCCCAGATGTGCTCAATTGGAATCAGGTCTGGGGAACGGGCGGGCCAGTCCATAGCATCAATGCCTTCATCTTGCAAGAACTACTGACACACTCCAGCCACATAAGGTCTAGCATTGTCTTGCATTAGGAGGAACCCAGGGAAAACCGCACCAGCATATGGTCTCACAAGGGGTCTGAGGATCTCATCTCGGTACCTAATGGCAGTCAGGCTACCTCTGGCGAGCACATGGAGGGCTGTGTGGCCCCCCCCAAAGAAATGCCACCCCACACCATTACTGACCCACTGCCAAACCGGTCATGCTGGATGATGTTGCAGGCAGCAGAATGTTCTCCTTGGCATCTCCAGACTCTGTCACGTCTGTCACATGTGCTCAGTGAGAACCTGCTTTCATCTGTGAAGAGCACAGGGCACCAGTGGCGAATTTGTCAATCTTGGTGTTCTCTGGCAAATGCCAAACGTCCTGCTGTAAGCACAACCCCCACCTGTGGGCGTCGGGCCCTCATACCACCCGCATGGAGTCTGTTTCTGATAGTTTGAGTAGACACATGCACATTTGTAGCTTGCTGGAGGTCATTTTGCAGGGCCCTGGCAGTGCTCCTCCTGTTCCTCCTTGCACAAAGGCGGAGGTAGCGGTCCTGCTGCTGGGTTGTTGCCCTCCTACGGCCTCCTCCACATCTCCTGATGTACTGGCCTGTCTCCTGGTAGCGCCCCAATGCTCTGGACACTAAGCTGACAGACACAGCAAACCTTCTTGCCACAGCTCGCATTGAAGTGCCATCCTGGATGAGCTGCACTACCTGAGCCACTTGTGTAGGTTGTAGGGAGGTCATACAGGCACGTAGAGGCCACACACACTACTGAGCCTCATTTTGACTTGTTTTAAGGACATTACATCAAAGTTGGATCAGCCTGTAGTGTGTTTTTCCACTTTAATTTTGAGGGTGACTCCAAATCCAGACCTCCATGGGTTAATAAATTTGATTTCCATTGATAATTTTTGTGTGATTTTGTTGTCAGCACATTCAACTATGTAAAGAACAAAGTATTTAATAAGAATATTTCATTCATTCAGATCTAGGATGTGTTATTTTAGTGTTCCCTTTATTTTTTTGAGCAGTGTGTGTATATATATATATATATATATATATATATCACTGTTTGTAATTTAATATGCTGCATGCATCATGTGGAATTGCAGATGGATGAGTATATGTATACAGTGGCTCGTACCTATCAAACTCATCCACACTCCCAAAAGCTGGTTGCGGTCATGTGATATGATGTCATGTGACTGCACTGATAGTGTGTAACCGGGAAGAGATAGTGGGGGTAATTCCAAGTTGATCGCAGAAGGAATTTTTTTAGCAGTTGGGCAAAACCATGTGCACTGCAGGGGAGGCAGATATAACATGTGCAGAGAGAGTTAGATTTGGGTGGGTTATTTTGTGTCTGTGCAGGATAAATACTGGCTGCTTTATTTTTACACTGCAAATCAGATTGCAGATTGAACACACCCCACCCAAATCTAACTCTCTGTGCACATGTTAAATCTGTCTCCCCTGCAGTGCACATGGTTTTGTCCAATTGCTACCAAAATTCCTGCTGCGATCAACTTGGAATTACCCCCAGTGGCTGCATAGAACAAATGTCTCCATGAGCAACCCTATTGGCCAGAAGCAGTCACGTGGCGTTGTGTCACATGACCGCACCGGCATCACAGAATCAGGAAATGCCAGTTCTTCTTAGCAGATACATGCTAATTAGTGAGTATTTATTTTATATTTGGGGGATTTATACTGGATCGCTGTATTTGACATTAGTCTACACATGTGGAATTAATATGAAAGGAGAAAAGAAAAATTCTGATATGGGTTATTCAAAGATGGAAGCAGATCTCAGCATGCGCAGCAAGATCTGCGTACATCTCACATGCTGGGGGCCGCCTAGCACAGGGAAAGGCTGCCAAGGATTCGTAGCAGCGCCTCACAATGCACCCGCAATTTAATTACAGATGCATCGAATTAAGGTTCACCCCTGGCAGTGCAGCTTGGCTGCGAGGTCAGGCGGTCCGCAGCCATTTTTTTTAATCGGACCGGCTGCGTATGACGTCAAGCAGCCACCCCAAAAATGCTCCTAGCACGCACCCATTCAGCCCACCACGCCTCCCAACACCGTGTCGCTGCCCCGCAAATGCCCACCGCTGTCCATCACATTGCAGCAGCATCCTTCCGTGATGCGCCCGCAATGATTGAGCCTGTGCAGCCGCAATGCGTGCGCAGTTTGGCGATATAGGCAAACGGAAATGCAGGACGGAACAGCGGCAAGTTCTGAATGAGGCCCATAGTTTACAATAAGATCAGTAAGAAATCTATGTGCAAGATCCAATTGATTACTTGTTTCACATGTACAATCACGTGACCCCACCAGATTTATATAACTAAATGTTATCTTTTAGATTAAGGATATTTTCTATGAATTGATTGGTTTGTATAAAATGTATAAATATGCCTTATATACACTTATAGACGTTTACTGTTTAGCATGGCAGGTTGTTTAATAAGACAAGATATAAGATGTTATAGACCTGACATTCATGATCTAATCTGTGAGGTATAAATACCAGCTATTTGCCAACCTAAACCATTTGCTCCCAAGGAAGATGTGGGTACTTCCACACTGAAACACGTTGAGCTTTTACTTAATCACATATAAAATGGACATTTTTATCTGGACCAGCATCATTACAGAGAGGATTATTTCATCATCCTGGACCTGCATAACAGAAGCTAGAACCAAGAGCCAGCAGGCAATATACGGCATATAAGGACTGGGTAATATATCAACATATACTTTCTCATGCTGGGTAGTTTACCGGACTGTTGGACATACTTTTGTTCTATCCACTGACTGTGTCCCAAGATCCTTATATGTAGATATGTGATCTCTATTTTCAATGCACTAGTAAGATGCTAACACCTTCCTGGTGCATTTTTCATTAGATGGGCACTTAGCCCTAATTGGTAATTATATGAATTCAATATGTACCAATATTACTTATTGATTAAAATAAGAATTTACTTACCGATAATTCTATTTCTCGGAGTCCGTAGTGGATGCTGGGGTTCCTGAAAGGACCATGGGGAATAGCGGCTCCGCAGGAGACAGGGCACAAAAGTAAAGCTTTTACAGGTCAGGTGGTGTGTACTGGCTCCTCCCCCTATGACCCTCCTCCAGACTCCAGTTAGGTACTGTGCCCGGACGAGCGTACACAATAAGGGAGGATTTTGAATCCCGGGTAAGACTCATACCAGCCACACCAATCACACCGTACAACTTGTGATCTAAACCCAGTTAACAGTATGATAACAGAGGAGCCTCTGAAAGATGGCTTCCTAAACAATAACCCGAATTAGTTAACAATAACTATGTACAAGTATTGCAGATAATCCGCACTTGGGATGGGCGCCCAGCATCCACTACGGACTCCGAGAAATAGAATTATCGGTAAGTAAATTCTTATTTTCTCTATCGTCCTAAGTGGATGCTGGGGTTCCTGAAAGGACCATGGGGATTATACCAAAGCTCCCAAACGGGCGGGAGAGTGCGGATGACTCTGCAGCACCGAATGAGAGAACTCCAGGTCCTCCTTTGCCAGGGTATCAAATTTGTAAAAATTTACAAACGTGTTCTCCCCTGACCACGTAGCTGCTCGGCAGAGTTGTAATGCCGAGACCCCTCGGGCAGCCGCCCAAGATGAGCCCACCTTCCTTGCGGAATGGGCCTTAACAGATTTAGGCTGTGGCAGGCCTGCCACAGAATGTACAAGTTGAATTTTGTTACAAAACCAACGAGCAATCGACTGCTTAGAAGCAGGTGCACCCAACTTGTTGGGTGCATACAGTATAAACAGCGAGTCAGATTTTCTGACTCCAGCCGTCCTTTAAATGTATATTTTTAAGGCTCTGACAACGTCCAACAACTTGGAGTCCTTCAAGTCGTCTGTAGCCGCAGGCACTACAATAGGCTGGTTCAGGTGAAACGCTGATACCACCTTAGGGAGAAAATGCGGACGCGTCCGCAGCTCTGCCCTATGTCGAATGGAAAATTAAATAAGGGCTTTTATAAGACAAAGCCGCCAGTTCAGATACTCTCCCGGCCGAAGCCAGGGCCAGTAACATAGTCACTTTCCATGTGAGATATTTCAAATCCACATTCTTTAGTGGTTCAAACCAATTGGATTTGAGGAAATCTAAAACTACATTTAGATCCCACGGTGCCACCTTAGGCACCACAGGAGGCTGTATATGCAGTACTCCTTTGATAAAAATCTGGACCTCAGGGACTGAGGCCAATTCTTTGTGGAAGAATATTGATAGGGCCGAAATTTGAACCTTAATAGATCCCAATTTGAGACCCATAGACAATCCTGATTGCAGGAAATGTAGGAAAACGACCCAGTTGAAATTCCTCCATCGGAGCACTCCGCTGCTCGCACCACGCAACATATTTTCGCCAAATACGGCGATAATGCTTCGCGGTGACTTCCTTCCTTGCCTTTATCAAGGTAGGAATGACTTCTTCTGGAATGCCTTTTCCTTTTAGGATCTGGCATTCAACGCCATGCCGTCAAACGCAGCCGCGGTAAGTCTTGAAAAAGACAAGGACCCTGCTGAAGCAGGTCCCTTCTCAGAAGTAGATGCCACGGATCGTCCGTGACCATCTCTTGAAGTTCCGGGTACCAAGTCCTTCTTGGCCAATCCGGAGCCACTAGTCTTACTCCTCTTTGCCGTATAATCCTCAATACCTTTGGTATGAGAGGCAGAGGAGGAAACACATATACCGACTGGTACACCCAAGGTGTTACCAGCGCGTCCACAGCTATTGCCTGCGGATCTCTTGACCTGGCGCAATACCTGTCCAGTGTTTTGTTGAGGCGAGACGCCATCATGTCCACCATTGGTTTTACCCAACGGTTTAATAGCATGTGGAAAACTTCTGGATGAAGTCCCCACTCTCCCGGGTGAAGGTCGTGTCTGCTGAGGAAGTCTGCTTCCCAGTTGTCCACGCCCGGGATGAATACTGCTGACAGTGCTATCACGTGATTCTCCGCCCAGCGAAGGATCCTGGCAGCTTCTGCCATTTCCCTCCTGCTTCTTGTGCCGCCCTGTCTGTTTACATGGGCGACTGCCGTGATGTTGTCCGACTGGATCAACACCGGTCTTCCTTGAAGCAGAGGTTCCGCCTGGCTTAGAGCATTGTAGATTGCTCTTAGTTCCAGAATGCTTATGTGAAGAGACTTTTTCAGGCTCGACCACACTCCCTGGAAATTTCTTCCCTGTGTGACTGCTCCCCAGCCTCTCAGGCTGGCATCCGTGGTCACCAGGATCCAATCCTGTATGCCGAATCTGCGGCCCTCCAATAGATGAGCCTCCTGCAACCACCACAGAAGGGATACCCTTGTCCTCGGCGACAGGGTTATCCGCAGGTGCATCTGAAGATGCGACCCTGACCATTTGTCCAACAGATCCCTTTGCATGGAATCTGCCGAAAGGGATTGCTTCGTAAGAAGCTACCATTTTTTCCCAGGACTCTTGTGCATTGATGTACAGACACCTTTCCTGGTTTTAGGAGGTTCCTGACCAGGTCAGATAACTCCTTGGCTTTTTCTTCGGGAAGAAAAACCTTTTTCTGAACTGTGTCCAGAATCATCCCCAGGAACAGCAGACGAGTTGTCGGCATTAATTGGGATTTTGGAATATTCAGAATCCATCCGTGCTGCTTTAGCACCTCTTGAGATAGTGCTAAACCCATCTCTAGCTGTTCTCTGGACCTTGCCCTTATTAGGAGATCGTCCAAGTATGGGATAATTAATACGCCTTTTCTTCGAAGAAGAAATATTATCTCGGCCATTACCTTTGTAAAGACCCGAGGTGCCGTGGACAAACCAAACGGCAGCGTCTGAAACTGATAGTGACAGTTTTGTACAACGAACCTGAGGTACCCCTGGTGTGAGGGGTAATTGGAACGTGGAGATACGCATCCTTGATGTCCAAGGATACCATAAAGTCCCCTTCTTCCAGGTTCGCTATCACTGCTCTGAGTGACTCCATCTTGAACTTGAACTTCTTTATGTATAGGTTCAAGGACTTCAGATTTAGAATAGGCCTTACCGAGCCATCCGGCTTCGGTACCACAAATAGAGTGGAATAATACCCCTTCCCTTGTTGTAGAAGAGGTACCTTGACTATCACCTGCTGAGAATACAGCTTGTGAATGGCTTCCAAAACCGTCTCCCTTTCTGAGGGGGACGTTGGTAAAGCAGACTTCAGGAAACGGCGAGGTGGCTCTGTCTCTAATTTCAACCTGTACCCCTGAGATATTATCTGCAGGATCCAGGGATTTACCTGCGAGTGAGCCCACTGCGCGCTGTAATTTTTGAGACGACCGCCTACCGCCCCCGAGTCCGCTTGCGAAGCCCCAGCGTCATGCTGAGGCTTTTGTAGAAGCCGGGGAGGGCTTCTGTTCCTGGGAAGGAGCTGCCTGTTGCTGTCTCTTCCCTCGTCCTCTGCCTCGTGGCAGATATGAATAGCCCTTTGCTCTCTTATTTTTAAAGGAACGAAAGGGCTGCGGTTGAAAGGTCGGTGCCTTTTTCTGTTGGGGAGTGACTTGAGGTAGAAAGGTGGATTTCCCGGCCGTAGCCGTGGCCACCAAATCCGATAGACCGACCTCAAATAACTCCTCTACGCATCGCCTGTCCACTGTCGTGTCCATAAAGCTCTTCTGGCCGAAATGGACATAGCACTTACCCGTGATGCCAGTGTGCAGATATCTCTCTGTGCATCACGCATATAAAGAAATGCATCCTTTATTTGTTCTAACGACAGTAAAATATTGTCCCTGTCCAGGGTATCAATATTTTTGATCAGGGACTCTGACCAAACTACCCCAGCACTGCACATCCAGGCAGTCGCAATAGCTGGTCGTAGTATAACACCTGCATGTGTGTATATACCTTTTTGGATATTTTCCATCCTCCTATCTGATGGATCTTTAAGTGCGTCCGTCTCAGGAGAGGGTAACGCCACTTGTTTTGATAAGCGTGTTAGCGCTTTGTCCACCCTAGGAGGTGTTTCCCAGCGCTCCCTAACCTCTGGCGGGAAAGGGTATAAAGCCAATAACTTCTTTGAAATTAGCAGTTTTTTATCGGGGCACCCCACGCTTCATCACACACGTCATTTAATTCTTCTGATTCGGTAAAAACTACTGGTAGTTTTTTCACACCCCACATAATACCCTGTTTAGTGGTACCTGTAGTATCAGCTAAATGTAACATCTCCTTTATTGCCAAAATCATATAACGTGTGGCCCTACTGGAAAATACGGTTGATTCGTCACCTTCACCACCGGAATCAGTGCCTGTGTCTGGGTCTGTGTCGACCGACTGAGGCAAGGGACGTTTTACAGCCCCTGACGGTGTTTGAGGCGCCTGGACAGACACTAATTGAGTGTCCGGCCGCCTCATGTCGGCAAACGACTGCTTAAGCGAGTTGACGCTATCCCGTAATTCCATAAATAAAGGCATCCATTCTGGTGTCGACCCCCTAGGAGGTGACATCCTCATATTTGGCAATTGCTCCGCCTCCACACCAATAACGTCCTCATACATGTCGACACACACGTACCGACACACAGCAGACACACAGGGAATGCTCTATACGAAGACAGGACCCACTAGCCCTTTGGGGAGACAGAGGGAGAGTCTGCCAGCACACACCAAAAAGCGCTATATATGACAGGGATAGCCTTATGATTAAGTGCTCCCTTATAGCTGCTTTTATATTAATATATTGCCATTTATTCTGCCCCCCCTCTCTGTTATACCCTGTTTCTGTAGTGCAGTGCAGGGGAGAGACCTGGGAGCCTTCCTGACCAGCGGAGCTGTGACAGAAAATGGCGCCGTGTGCTGAGGAGATAGGCCCCGCCCCTTTTTCGGCGGGCTCGTCTCCCGCTATTTAGTACATTTAGGCAGGGGTAAATATCTCCATATAGCCTCTGGGGCTATATGTGAGGTATTTTTAGCCTTTTTAAAGGTTTTCATTTGCCTCCCAGGGCGCCCCCCCCCAGCGCCCTGCACCCTCAGTGACTGCCGTGTGAAGTGTGCTGAGAGGAAAATGGCGCACAGCTGCAGTGCTGTGCGCTACCTTAAGAAGACTGCAGGAGTCTTCAGCCGCCGATTCTGGACCTCTTCTTGCTTCAGCATCTGTGAGGGGGCCGGCGGCGTGGCTCCGGTGACCATCCAGGCTGTACCTGTGATCGTCCCTCTGGAGCTTCATGTCCAGTAGCCAAGAAGCCAATCCATCCTGCACGCAGGTGAGTTCACTTCTTCTCCCCTCTGTCCCTCGTTGCAGTGATCCTGTTGCCAGCAGGAATCACTGTAAAATAAAAAACCTAAGCTAAACTCTCTAAGCAGCTCTTTATGAGAGCCACCTAGAATTGCACCCTTCTCGGCCGGGCACAAAAATCTAACTGGAGTCTGGAGGAGGGTCATAGGGGGAGGAGCCAGTACACACCACCTGACCTGTAAAAGCTTTACTTTTGTGCCCTGTCTCCTGCGGAGCCGCTATTCCCCATGGTCCTTTCAGGAACCCCAGCATCCACTTAGGACGATAGAGAAATAATTTACTACTTATTAACCAAACCGCATGCTTGACATTCATAATTTCAATTTATAGATTATACTCCGTGTGTTCAGATTAACCCCCAAGCGCTGTTCAATCTTGCTTTCTCTCTCTCTATATATATATATATATATACATATATATATATATATATATATATATATATATATATATATATATATAAGTAAAAACTTTAACTCTGACAAGTTGATAATAAGGACTAATGCTACTTGGATAAAAGGAACAGGAACTCTATGGTGGTTATTTAAAATCGATCCATGGCACATAAAACTTCATAGCTTGACTTTTAGATAACAATCTCCATAGCCCCTTTTCTTGACACTTAGGGGTTTATTTACAAAGTGTCGGGTTGTAAAACCGGGCTCTTATGAGCATTTTTATGCCTGATATTTAAAAGAGCAATGCTTTTACGAGCAAGACGCAGATAGTAAAAGCATTGCCTTTTGAAGTATTGGTTATAAACACATTTAGATGTCCCATGTTTTACAACCCAACACTTTGGAAATATACCCTGAGGTATGTAAAAAGATTTTTTTCTTTTCATGACACTATCTTATAAATGTATGTGTATTTGTTTTTATCTGTAAGTCTGATATCTGTTTGATGTTTGATATTGCATCACATATTTTGCCACTGGAATCACTGCACTTGGACCTCTAACACCATTTATTTTATACAGAATATATTTACTAGAATTGGGAAGCATTAGTTTAAGTTACTAAGGCAGCAGATACACCCAACTCTCCACATATCACTCAGATATACTGTATTTGTAGGCAATATGTAATGTAATGTAATGATAATATACAACGGTTTCTCTACAGACCACTAATAATAAGGACATAATAAAACCTCACATTCAGGGGATGGACACACAATACAGTTAATTACTTACTGTACCTGCACAAAACACACCAGGGACTTCACTCCGCAGGATTACAGTCCTCACTTTGTTATTGCTCTTCAGCGACTCAACAGTCTTCATCATCTACAACACAGGAAATAAGCAGAGTGACACAATGAAATGTGAGAAAACAGTCATTAAACAATGGCAAAAGCCACAAAAACTAATGCCCTTATTTATCAATAAGTTATACATTTCACTGTGAGTGATAAATTGCACCAGCCAATCCGCTCCTATCTGTCATTTTTCAAACCCAGCCTGTGACATGGAAGTTAGGAGCTGATTGGCTGGTGCAATTTATCACTCATTAAAAAAATAAGGACTCTATTTTCATAGCACATTCACCTAACGGTGGCATCAGCATCTAAGGTTTACTATACAACCTACAATGAGATGGTATTGGGATCCCAACGCTTGAGATGCTGGCAGTCAAAATACAGACAGCAGCATCACAACGCTCAGGATCCCGACACCTATGTGGTAACTACCTTTAACCCCTAACCTAACCCTAACCCTCCTTTCCCGCACCTGACCCGAACCCAACATCCACCCCCCATCCCCCCCCCCGCCCCCCGCCGTCTAAATCTAACCCTCCCCCTGCAGCCTAAACCTAACCCTCCCCCCGGCATACCAGTGCAGAGTCCTGGAAGACTGCGATCGGAATTCTGGCGTTCGGGATCCCGGCACTACCATTTCAATCCATGAATCCCGAGCAGGGTCAAGATTCCAGCATCAGGATTCTGACTGCTGGGATCCATACCGGATCCCCCTACAGTCACCTGGATAAGGTTATCAAAGCAGAACAATTGACAATATGCCTTGCTAATATAGAGTTAAATAGGTTTCCAATCACAGGATTTACAAGTTACATTAGACCATACTTCATTTATGAACAGACAAATACTGACACTTACATTAGTTGATTTTACCAACCAACGTGTATTTCATATGATAAAGAAGAACCAGACAATGGAAAACACAGGATTTTAATACCTACCGGTAAATCCTTTTCTCCTAGTCCGTAGAGGATGCTGGGGTCCACTTCAGTACCATGGGGTATAGACGGTTCCGCAGGAGCCATGGGCACTTTAAGACTTTTCTAGAGTGTGAACTGGCTCCTCCCTCTATGCCCCTCCTCCAGACCTCAGTATAGGAACAGTGTCCAGGGAGACGGACATTTCGAGGAAAGGATTTACTTTTAAGTTAACGGTGAGATTCATACCAGCTCACACTTCAACCATGCCGCACACATGGCATTCAACAAAACACATGCCAACGGGCATGAACATTACAACAACCGTGCTGAAATTTTTTTTTAACAACATAACAACTGCAGGTAAATTACACACTGGGCTGGGTGCCCAGCATCCTCTACGGACTAGAGAAAAGGATTTACCGGTAGGTATTAAAATCCTGTTTTCTCATACGTCCTAGGGCAGGCATTCCCAACCACGGTCCTCAAGGCACACTAACAGTGCAGGTTTTAGTGATATCCAGGCTTCAGCACAGGTGACTTAATTAGCACCTCAGTTATTTTGATTTAACCATCTGTGCTGCAGCCTGGATATCACTAAAACCTGCACTGTTGGTGTGCCTTGAGGACCGTGGTTGGGAATGCCTGTCCTAGGGGATGCTGGGGTCCACTTCAGTACCATGGGGTTATACCAAAGCTCCAGTACGGGCGGGAGAGCGCGGATGACCCTGCAGCAACGATTGACCAAACTTGAGGTCCTAATCGGCCAAGGTGTCAAACTTGTAAAACTTAGCAAACGTGTTTGCCCCTGACCAAGTAGCTGCTCGGCAAAGTTGTAACGCCGAGACTCCCCGGGCAGCCGCCCAGAATGAGCCCACCTTTCTAGTAGAATAGGCATTCACCGAATTCAGTATCGGCAATCCTGACGTGGAAGGAGCGTGCTGAATCGTACCTCTGATCCAGCATGCAATGGTCTGCTTAGAAGCAGGACACCCAATCTTGTTGGGAGCATACAGGACAAACAGATCCTCTGTTTTCGTATCCGAGCTGTTCTTGCGATATAAATTTTCAAAGCTCTGACCACATCCAGAGACTTTGACGCAGTGAAGGTGTCAGTAGCCACTGGCACCACAATAGGTTGGTTTATATGGAAAGAAGAAACCACCTTTCGGAAGAAATTGCTGACGAGTTCTTAACTCAGCCCTATCTTCATGGAAGATCAAGTAAGGACTCTTGTGAGACAAGGCCGCTAACTCAGACACCCTCCTTGCGGATGCCAAGGCCAACAGCATGACCACTTGCCAAGTGAGAAACTTCAACTCTATCTCCTGTAGAGGTTCAAACCAATCAGATTGAAGGAACTGCAACACCACGTTAAGATCCCATGGTGCCACTGGAGGCACAAATGGAGGTTGGATGTGCAGAACCCCTTTCACGAACGTCTGAACTTCTGGAAGGGAGGCCAATTGTTTCTGAAAGAAAATGGACAAGGCCGAAATCTGGACCTTGATTGAACCCAATCTTAGGCCCGCATCCACACCTGCCTGCAGAAAATGGAGAAAATGTCCTAACTGAAACTCTTCCGTAGGAGCCTTCTTGGATTCACACCAAGACACATATTTTCTCCAAATACGGTGGTAATGTTTATACGTTACTCCTTTTCTGGCATGAATCAGAGTGGGAATGACTTCTTTTGGAATACCCTTTCGGGCTAGGATCCGGCGCTCAACAGCCATGCCGTCAAACGTAGCCGCGGTAAGTCTTGATACACGCACGGCCCCTGCTGCAGCAGGTCCTCGCGAAGAGGAAGAGGCCGAGGATCTTCTATTAGCGACTCCTGAAGATCTGGATACCAAGCTCTCCTTGGCCAGTCTGGGACAATGAGGATCGCTCCAACCCTTGTTCTTCTCTCGATCTTGAGCACTTTTGGTATTAGTGGAAGTGGAGGAAAGACATACACCAACCCAAACACCCACGGTGTCACCAGTGCATCCACTGCTATTGGTTGAGGGTCTCTCGACCTGGAACAATATCTCTGAAGCTTCTTGTTGAGACGAGATGCCATCATGTCTACTTGAGGAACTCCCCAAAGACCTGTCACCTCTGAGAAGACTTGTTGGTGGAGGCCCCATTCTCCTGGATGGAGATCATGTCTGCTGAGGAAGTCTGCTTCCCAGCTGTCCACTCCCGGAATGAAAATTGCAGACAGAGCTCTTGCATGTCTTTCTGCCCAGAGGAGGATCTTTGTCACCTCTGCCATCGCCGCTCTGCTTTTCGTTCCGCCCTGACGGTTTATGTACGCGACTGCTGTTACGTTGTCCGACTGGATCTGTACGGGTTGATCTTAAAGAAGATGCTCCGCATGTAGTAGGCCGTTGTAAATGGCTCTCAACTCCAGAACGTTTATGTGAAGACAGGTTTCCTGACTTGACCATCTTCCTTGGAAGCTTTCTCCCTGTGTAACTGCACCCCAGCCTCGGAGACTTGCATCCGTGGTTACTAGGACCCAGTCCTGAATCCCGAACCTGCATCCCTCTAGTAGGTGAGAACTGTGTAGCCACCACAGGAGCAAAATTCTGGCTTTGGATGACAGGATTATCTTCTGGTGCATGTGTAGGTGGGATCCGGACCACTTGTCCAACAGGTCCTACTGGAATACTCTGGCATGGAACCGGCCAAACTGTATGGCCTTGTAGGCCGCTACCATCTTTCCCAACAACCGAATGCATTGATGAATGGACACTCTAGTTGGTTTCAGAATTTGTTTGACTATTCTCTGGATTTCCAGAGCCTTTTCCACTGGAAGAAAAACCCTCTGTACTTCTGTGTCCAGTATCATCCCGAGAAAGGATAATCTTGTCGTTGGTTCCAACTGTGACTTTGGAAAATTTATGATCCAACTGTGTTGTTGAAGTACTGTCAGGGAGAGTGCAATGTTCTGCACCAACTTTTCCCTGGACCTCGCTTTTATCAGGAGATCGTCCAGGTAAGGAATTATATTGACTCCTTTCTGTCGAAGGAGGGCCATCATCTCCGCCATCACCTTAGTGAACACCCTCGGTGCCGTGAAGAGTCCAAACGGCAACGTCTGAAATTGGTAATAACACTCCTGTATCGCAAATCTCAGATAAGCTTGATGAGGAGGATAGATGGGAACATGTAAGTAGGCATCCTTTATGTCCACTGACACCATGAACTCCCCTTCCTCCAGACTGGAAATCACTGCCCTCAGAGACTCCATCTTGAACTTGAACCTTTGCAGGTAGAGATTCAGAGATTTCAGGTTTAGAATTGGTCTGACCGAGCCGTCCGGCTTCGGAACTACAAAGAGGCTTGAATAAAACCCTTCTCCTTGTTGTGACAAGGGAACCAGGACAATGACTTGATCCTGACATAATTTTTGTATTGCTGCTGCTACTACTTCCTTGTCTGGAAGAGAAGCTGGTATGGCCGATTTGAAAAATCGGCATGGGGGAATGTCTTTAAACTCCAGTTTGTACCCGTGGGACACAATTTGTAAGATCCACGGGTCCAGGCCAGATTGAACCCAGAACTGACTGAAAAGTTTAAGACGTGCCCCCACCTGATCGGACTCCCGCAAGGGAGCCCCAGCGTCATGCTGAAGATTTGGCAGAAGCAGGGATTGATTTCTGCTCCTGTGATCCTGGAGACGCTGCAGACTTTTTTCCTTTTCCCCTTCCTCTACCCGCAGAGAAAGGGGAACCTTTACCCTTTTTGTATTTATCGGGCCGAAAGGACAGCATCTGAGAGTGATGTGTCTTTTTCGCCGGGGCAGGAGCATAAGGCAAGAATGTCGACTTACCTGCGGTAGCCGTAGAAACTAAAGCATCCAGCCCATCTCCAAACAAGGCCTCACCTTTATACGGGAGAGCCTCCATACTTCTTTTGAAATCTGCGTCAGCATTCCATTGTCGAATCCACAACGCCCTCCTTGCTGAAATAGCCATGGTAGCGGCTTTTGATCCCAAGAGGCCAATATCTTTCATGGCTTCTAGCATATACACAGCAGCGTCTTTGATATGACCCAACGTTAGGAGAATCTCTATTGTGTCAATTTCTGATGACAAGTTTTCTGACCACTTTTCAATAGCACTACTCACCCACGCACAGGCAATGGTAGGTCTGAGTAGTGTTCCATTGGCCACATAAATAGATTTTAACGTAGTCTCTAACTTGCGGTCTGCCGGTTCCTTTAGGGAAGCCGTCCCAGGCGCAGGGAGAATCACCTTTTTTGTTAATCG
This sequence comes from Pseudophryne corroboree, assembly GCF_028390025.1. Taxonomy (NCBI): domain Eukaryota; kingdom Metazoa; phylum Chordata; class Amphibia; order Anura; family Myobatrachidae; genus Pseudophryne; species Pseudophryne corroboree. The sequence continues at coordinate 459,034,952 of NC_086444.1, read as the reverse complement.
TGACAGGGCACTGTCTAAAACGGGGAGTGACTACCACCTTTTCCTGTCCTTTGCCGGGCAAGGAAAAGCTACCTGAATTCTTTTGGGAATCTGAAATTTCTTTTCAGGGTTTACCCAGACTCCCTCAAGGAGAGTGTTCAGCTCATGAGATGGAGGAAAAGTTACGTTAATTTTCTTTTCTTTATAAAAGTAAGCCTTCTCCTGAGGTAAAGGAGGGGGTTTTGTAACTTCTAAGACCTCCTTTATAGCAACAATCATGTACTGAATGTTTTTCGATAATTTTGGATCCATTCCCCTGGAATCACTAGTGTCGACACAGGAATCAGAGTCCGTGTTGGTATCAGTATGTACTACTTGTGCAAATGACCTTTTATGTGACCCAGAGGGGTCCCCTGTGGATGAAAAAGCAGAACTATTAAAAATCACATCTTCAACGGATTTTCTCCAGGTTTCTGCATGAGACTCAGACTTATCTAATCTCTTACTGATATGATTCACACTATCACGTAATTCCTTCACCCATTCAGGCTCGTGGTATGCCGGCAGCACCACCACATTACAACTCTGTGTCCCTAAAATGGATCCCTCAGGGGAAGAGCTCCCTGCCTCAGACATGTCACCACACGTGCACAAACACATCACAGACACTCCAGGGCTTATAGGGGACAGACCCACAGTAAAATCTGTTAAAAGGACACAGAAAGGATTTGCCAGTTCACAACTCAGCGCCAATATAAAATCCCTGTGTAATATAAAATGTCCACAGAGACAAGGAGATCATGTGAGACCTGATCTGGTGAGGCAGGACATCCCACTTGGTAAGAATCAATTTCTGTAGAGGGCGGGAATGAAATTGAGCGTACTCCACCATGTCGAAAGCCGACAAGATTAGACCTAGCACTTGCATCGCCTAATGTATCTACACTTGCGAACGAGATAGGAAGCATCGGTATCCTGTCCTGAAGTTTCAGGACCTTCTCCTGAGAACAACAGCTGGTTGTGAGTGTCCAACAATGCCCCCAGGTGCACCATGCTCTGAGCAGGGACCAGGGAAGATTCCTCCCAGTTGATGAGACACCCGAGGGCTTGCAGAAACTGGAGCATCAGATCCAGATGGCGTAGGAGAATTTCTGGGGAATTCGCCAGGATCAACAAGTCGTCCAGATACGGGAGGATCCTGACCCCTTAACTGCGGAGTACAGCTGTCATTACCGCTATGACCTTGGTGAAGACTCACAGGGCCGTGGTCAAACCAAAAGGTAACACCCGAAATTGGTAATGGAGGTTACCAACAGCAAACCTCATGTACTGCTGATGCGACATTGCAATAGTAATAGGCAGGTAAGCATCCTGTATGTCCAGGGAGACCATATAGTCCCCGGGTTCCAAGTCCAGAACAATAGAGCGAAGAGTTTCCATACGAAACTTGGAGACTCTCACATATTTGTTCAAGAACTTGAGGTTGAGAATGGGCCGAGAGGACCCATTCTGTTTCGGGACTAGGAATAGCGGTGAATAGTACCCCTTGCCTCTCTGAGCCAGAGGCACCTGTACTACCAGAGGGAGGCCCGTCCCGTCATGCAACAGGCTTGTCAGGTTTGGAAGCATGCTGACGGGCAGCCCAGGCCCGTTTAGGTTTGGGCTTAGTGGGTTTGGAAGTGCTAGCCTGTTTCGGGTACGCCTGACCTTTTGCTGAAGGACGAAAGGAGCGAAAAGGAAGTACTCTTAGCCTTCGGTACCGAAGGAGCAGTACTAGGTAGACACGCTGTTTTAGCAGAAGCTAAGTCAGCCACTATCTTGTTGAGGTCCTCTCCAAAAAGAATGTCTCCCTTAAAAGGAAGCACCTCCAAGGATTTTCTTAGAATCCAGATCCACAGACTAGGACGGTAACCAGAGAATCCGGCGAGCCAAAATGGACATAGTAGAAGCCTTGGCCGCCAGAATACCGACATAAGAAGCCACCTCCTTAATGTAATGAGATGCTGTGACAATATACGAGAGACATTGTCTAGCATTATCAGAAAAATTAGACGGCAGCTCCGTTTCCACCTCCTGAGCCCACGCTTCAATAGCCTCTGCAGCCCATGTCGCTGCAATAGTGGCCATGCACAGCACCTGCTAGGGTGTAAATCACTTTTAAACAACCCTCCACATGCTTGTCCGTCATTTTTTTCAGAGAAATGACGGTAGATACAGGCAGAGCTGAGGATACCACCAGCCGCGTCACTTATGAATCCACTGGCGGGGGCGTTTCCCAATTTTTACTTAGCTCCGCAGTGAGGGGATAGCGAGCCAGCATCTTCTTGTGAGGCGTGAATATCTTTCCTGGATTTACCCAGGATTCCTGACGTATGTCAACTAAATGATCAGAATGCGGTAAAACTTGTTTAACGACTTTCTGACGTTTAAATCTATCCGGTTTCTTAGGGGCAGCGTCAGGCTCCGGGTCATCAGTAATTTGAAGAATTAGCCTGATAGCCTCCAATAAGTCAGGAACATCCACCTGTGAGACAGATTCCCCATCAGAAGTATCTGGATCAGTGTCTGTGGGGTCAGTATATACGCCAACCTCATCAGACGAGGTGTCTGGGACGTGGGTGGATTGTGAGGAAGTAATGGCCCCTTGGTCTTAGACAGGCGAGGGTTAGATTTCTGTTTAGTCAGTGATTGGTTCAATTGCTGTAACTGAGTGGACAGGTGATCTGCCCATGGCGTATTAACCGCAGGGACCATAAGCGGTTGTACCGGCACAGGAGGTCCCATAGGGGGCGTAAGTTGAATTACCAGCGTACTTAATAACGTGGAGAAAGTAGCCCAAGGTGGGTCATTTTGAACCCCTGTTGCTACGGTCCCACTGGGGGAAAGGAACCCCCAGAACCTGAACCCTCTGCTGCTATGTTTTCCTCTAATGTGTCTGCAGCGTCACCACCACGCAATGTGGGATCAGCCCCAGCTCCGTCGCCTCTTGTAGCTGACATATCTGAAAGCTCAATTCAAGGCAACCCAGTACAATATCAGCAGCTCAATACCTGACAAGAACCCCCTGTGCAGTGTATCAGCACAAACAGAGAATTCAAGAGGTATATGGTGACTAAAAATCACAGAGAGAAATACACAATAAGCATATCCTGTGAAACACCTATATTAAATAATAACCCTGACGCACTTAGCCCCCTCCGGTTACAGAATATAGGGATAGCAATCTGAGTGAGATACACGAAATGTAAGTCACGCAGCAGTTATATGCACACACACATAGTCACATTGTACAATGCAGAAATTATGACATGCAATAAAACGGCACTGGACTAGCAATACAAAGTAATACTAAGTACAGCTATACACTCAATAGATATATCAATGCACAGTAAAGACTGGATGTATATCACAGGGTACTTGTATTATATAACCCTGACTAAATGCACCGTTTCTTAACTAACACTGTCAGCAGACATGTAGAATACTAAGTGTCCTGTAAAATGCACAGCGCTGACATGCAGGCGGCTTTACAGAGGAGGATTTGCCCAAACAGTCCCAGGATCAGCTCAGCTTGCTAGAAATGGTGCCCAAACGCTGACAGGGAGTGAGAGAGAGAGAGAGTGAGAGAGAGAGAGTGAGAGAAAGAGAGAGAGAGATGCAGCTCCAGGGCGGAAACATTTACTCTAAATGGCGCCCTGGGGCTGGGGGAGGGGCTACAGGTCAAAGCCTTATCCCCTTGCTGGACTTCACCACCGGGTACTGCGGGCAATGTAGCAAACATTTTTTAGTAAAACCGACCTGTGCCCTTGCCCTGGTGGTATAGTGGGGTCCCTGTACTGCACAGTGTCCACGCCAGCGCGCGTGGCCCGCCTCCCACCAGCCGCGCCGGATCGCGGTTTCCAGTAGATCCTGCCTGGGGGACCCTCTTACCTCCTCCTGAGTGCGGCCACGCGATCCTGGAGAGCTGCGGCGGGGTGTGTGACTGACTGAAGCAAACCGGAGCCTCTGCTTTAAGTACCCAGCAACCAGGGCGTGGGAGTATACAGCGCCGCTGGGGAGGTGATGGGGCTGCAGCAGGAAATGTCTGACTGGCATCTAACACTCACAGTGTCTCTGCTGCAGCCCTTGAAGTCTTCAAGTTTCACACTTAAGAAAGCTCTTCTGAGGGTTGCTGGAGCAGCCCACCTGTAGTATGCCTGCACTTAATGGCACCAACTACAAAACTGAGCTCCTGTGCACGCAGGCGGGGTTATAGAGGAGGCGGCATAATGCATTCTGGGAACGGTCAAAGCTTATAGCCTGTTGGTGCCTCGGATGAAGATCTCTACACCCCAATGTTATTTCCTGTGGAACCCAGTGTACCCCGCAGCAGGAAATATCTATACACACACACACACACACACACACACATTTGTGCACCACGTACTGTAGACTGAAGCCGGCAGGAGGAGGACGTGCTGGGCAACAAAGCCGCCAGAGGTGGGTGCACGGTGGTAGGGGGATGTGCTGCGGGCTGTCCGATCACTGCTGAACACAGTGATCGGGACACCGCCAAACACAAACCACAGCCGCCAGGTGGTGGTGGGGAAGGTGCTCTGGGCTTCTCGATCACTGCTGAGCACACTGATGAGGACACACTGGGAGGCGGAGCCTCGGCTTCTCTTTGAGGTGAGGGAGAGCCGCGGCTACAAGAGAGCTTCACTGCAGAGCCAGCTGGGGGGGGGTACGAATGTGCCCAATCACTGTAGACAGCAGTGATTGGGACACACAGGGTGCAGGGCTGTGGGTGCAGAGGTACCGGGAGGTCCGTCTGATATAAACGACTACTGAAAGATTATCTTTCAGCAGCTGCCTAGCGGGCGTTTCTGACTGTTCCCGTCAGATGCGACCATGTCAGGGAAAGCCCAGCCTGGTGTGGTCGCATCTGATGCGACCATGCCAGGCAAGTGGTTAAGGACGGTTACACTGAGTGTGCGAGGACAGTCTTCATGGCGGTGACACAGATCTATTTAAAACATATTGATTAGGTCAGCATAAAGGTTGGATCTTACATTTAGCATAAACCACCTAGATTTATTTACTACACTATAATCTTTTTAGTGATTAGGTTAAGTACTAGATGGCACAGTCAGCTGTGTTTCATAAGCCTATCTTCATTCTGAAGGGTTTTCATTCTAGTAGATGTCCTTAACAGGCAGCTCCATAGTCACATCAATTTGATTGTCCAGTAAGACATGCTTATTATTGTTGTCATTATGCACAACAAATGACCAGAAACATTATCTATGAGTGCGGTACTGTGAAGAACCATGTTAATAATCTGAGAATAAAGCGTGCTAATTTTGCTATAAAAATTGGAACAGCTCGTGCAATTCAATTAGAGCAGTCAAGTTGCGGACATTGGGCCTAATTCAGACCTGATCGCAGCAGCAAACTTTATTTCTAATGGGCAAAACCATGTGCAGTGCAGGAGGGGGGGGGGGGGGGGGGGGGGAGGGGCAGATATAACATGCGCAGAGAGAGTTAAGGTGGGTACACACGGAGAGATCCATGATTAAAATCTAAGCCCCCCAGCGATAGCAATGCGCGGCCCTGCGCATCGCTACTATCGCCGGTGCTAAATTGAGCCTGCATGCATGCTCAATCTAGCGGGTCGCTCACTTCAGCGCTGTGTGAAGTGAGCGGCCCCCCATCCCCGTCCCCCTCGCTCAGCACACATTGTGCTGTGCTGAGCGGGAGGTAGAGATGTGTGCTGAGCGGTCTGTGTTAAGATCGCTCAGCACACATCTCTCCCGTCAGTACTAGCCTTTATATTTGGGTGGGGTGTGTTCACACTGAAATCTATATTGCAGTGTAAAAATTAAGCAGGCAGTATTTACCCTGCACAGAAACAATATAACCCACCCAAATCTAACTCTCTCTGCACATGTTATATTATTATTATAATTATTATTGTTATTATTATTATTATTATTATCATCATTTATTTATATGGCGCCACACGGGATCCACAGCGCCCAATTACAGAGTAAACAAACAAGCAAAACATGAAGACAGTGACTTACAGTTCAATACAATATAGGAAGAGTACAGGGTATGTAAACATAGCTGCGTCAGTAAACAGCACTTATATCCCCCCCCCCCCCACTAAAAATCACAGAGAAAAAATAAGATTTTACTTACCGATAAATCTATTTCTCGGAGTCCGTAGTGGATGCTGGGGTTCCTGAAAGGACCATGGGGGATAGCGGCTCCGCAGGAGACAGGGCACAAAAAGTAAAGCTTTTCCAGATCAGGTGGTGTGCACTGGCTCCTCCCCCTATGACCCTCCTCCAGACTCCAGTTAGGTACTGTGCCCGGACGAGCGTACACAATAAGGGAGGATTTTGAATCCCGGGTAAGACTCATACCAGCCACACCAATCACACCGTACAACTTGTGATCTAAACCCAGTTAACAGTATGATAACAGCGGAGCCTCTGAAAGATGGCTTCCTTCAACAATAACCCGAATTAGTTAACAATAACTATGTACAATTATTGCAGATAATCCGCACTTGGGATGGGCGCCCAGCATCCACTACGGACTCCGAGAAATAGATTTATCGGTAAGTAAAATCTTATTTTCTCTATCGTCCTAGTGGATGCTGGGGTTCCTGAAAGGACCATGGGGATTATACCAAAGCTCCCAAACGGGCGGGAGAGTGCGGATGACTCTGCAGCACCGAATGAGAGAACTCCAGGTCCTCCTTAGCCAGAGTATCAAATTTGTAAAATTTTACAAACGTGTTCTCCCCTGACCACGTAGCTGCTCGCAGAGTTGTAATGCCGAGACCCCTCGGGCAGCCGCCCAAGATGAGCCCACCTTCCTTGTGGAGTGGGCCTTTACAGATTTAGGCTGTGGCAGGCCTGCCACAGAATGTGCAAGTTGGATTGTGCTACAGATCCAACGAGCAATCGTCTGCTTAGACGCAGGAGCACCCATCTTGTTGGGTGCATACAATATAAACAACGAGTCAGATTTTCTGACTCCAGCTGTCCTTGCAATATATATTTTTAATGCTCTGACAACGTCCAGTAACTTGGAGTCCTCCAAGTCACTTGTAGCCGCAGGCACTACAATAGGCTGGTTCAGATGAAATGCTGACACCACCTTAGGGAGAAAATGCGGACGAGTCCGCAGTTCTGCCCTGTCCGAATGGAAAATCAGATATGGGCTTTTGTAAGATAAAGCTGCCAGTTCTGACACTCTCCTGGCCGAAGCCAGGGCTAGAAGCATGGTCACTTTCCATGTGAGATATTTCAAATCGACCTTTTTTAGTGGTTCAAACCAATGAGATTTTAGAAATTCCAAAACCACATTGAGATCCCACGGTGCCACTGGAGGCACCACAGGCGGCTGTATATGCAGCACTCCCTTAACAAAGGTCTGGACTTCAGGGACTGAAGCCAATTCTTTTTGAAAGAAAATCGACAGGGCCGAAATTTGAACCTTAATAGATCCCAATTTGAGACCCATAGACAATCCTGATTGCAGGAAATGTAGGAATCGACCCAGTTGAAATTCCTCCGTCGGAGCACTCCGATCTTCGCACCACGCAACATATTTTCGCCAAATTCGGTGATAATGTTGCACGGTTACTTCCTTCCTTGCTTTAATCAAAGTAGGAATGACTTCTTCCGGCATGCCTTTTTCCTTTAGGATCCGGCGTTCAACCGCCATGCCGTCAAACGCAGCCGCGGTAAGTCTTGAAACAGACAGGGACCCTGCTGAAGCAAGTCCCTCCTTAGAGGTAGAGGCCACGGATCTTCCGTGATCATCTCTTGAAGTTCCGGGTACCAAGTCCTTCTTGGCCAATCCGGAACCACTAGTATCGTTCTCACGCCTCTTTGCCGTATAATTCTCAATACTTTTGGTATGAGAGGCAGAGGAGGAAACACATACACCGACTGGTACACCCAAGGCGTTACCAGCGCGTCCACAGCTATTGCCTGCGGATCTCTTGACCTGGCGCAATACCTGTCCAGTTTTTTGTTGAGGCGAGACGCCATCATGTCCACCATTGGTCTTTCCCAACGGGTTACCAGCATGTGGAAGACTTCTGGATGAAGTCCCCACTCTCCCGGGTGAAGATCGTGTCTGCTGAGGAAGTCTGCTTCCCAGTTGTCCACTCCCGGGATGAACACTGCTGACAGTGCTATCACATGATTCTCTGCCCAGCGAAGAATCCTTGCAGCTTCTGCCATTGCACTCCTGCTTCTTGTGCCGCCCTGTCTGTTCACATGGGCGACTGCCGTGATGTTGTCCGACTGGATCAACACCGGTTTTCCTTGAAGCAGAGGTTCTGCCTGGCTTAGAGCATTGTATATTGCTCTTAGTTCCAAAATGTTTATGTGAAGAGACGTTTCCAGGCTCGTCCATACTCCCTGGAAGTTTCTTCCTTGTGTGACTGCTCCCCAGCCTCTCAGGCTGGCGTCCGTGGTCACCAGGATCCAATCCTGTATGCCGAATCTGCGGCCCTCCAATAGATGAGGACTCTGCAACCACCACAGAAGAGACACCCTTGTCCTTGGAGACAGGGTTATCCGTAGGTGCATCTGAAGATGCGACCCTGACCATTTGTCCAACAGATCCCTTTGGAAAATTCTTGCGTGGAATCTGCCGAATGGAATTGCTTCGTAAGAAGCCACCATTTTTCCCAGGACTCTTGTGCATTGATGTACAGACACCTTTCCTGGTTTTAGGAGGTTCCTGACAAGCTCGGATAACTCCTTGGCTTTTTCCTCCGGGAGAAAAACCTTTTTCTGAACCGTGTCCAGAATCATCCCTAGGAACAGCAGACGAGTTGTCGGCATTAACTGGGATTTTGGAATATTCAGAATCCACCCGTGCTGTTTTAGCACTTCTTGAGACAGTGCTAATCCCATCTCTAGCTGTTCTCTGGACCTTGCCCTTATTAGGAGATCGTCCAAGTATGGGATAATTAATACGCCTTTTCTTCGAAGAAGAATCATCATCTCGGCCATTACCTTTGTAAAGACCCGAGGTGCCGTGGACAATCCGAACGGCAGCGTCTGAAACTGATAGTGACAGTTTTGTACAACGAACCTGAGGTACCCCTGGTGTGAGGGGTAAATTGGAACGTGGAGATACGCATCCTTGATGTCCAAGGATACCATAAAGTCCCCCTCTTCCAGGTTCGCTATCACTGCTCTGAGTGACTCCATCTTGAACTTGAACTTCTTTATGTACAGGTTCAAGGACTTCAGATTTAGAATAGGCCTTACCGAGCCATCCGGCTTCGGTACCACAAAAAGAGTGGAATAATACCCCTTCCCTTGTTGTAGAAGAGGTACCTTGACTATCACCTGCTGAGAGTACAGCTTGTGAATGGCTTCCAAAACCGTCTCCCTTTCGGAGGGGGACGTTGGTAAAGCAGACTTCAGGAAACGGCGAGGTGGATCTGTCTCTAATTCCAACCTGTACCCCTGAGATATTATCTGCAGGATCCAGGGATCTACTTGCGAGTGAGCCCACTGCGCGCTGTAATTTTTGAGACGACCCCCCACCGTCCCCGAGTCCGCTTGAGAAGCCCCAGCGTCATGCTGAGGCTTTTGTAGAAGCCGGGGAGGGCTTCTGTTCCTGGGAAGGAGCTGCCTGTTGCTGTCTCTTCCCTCGACCTCTGCCTCGTGGCAGATATGAATTGCCCTTTGCTCTCTTATTTTTAAAGGAACGAAAGGGCTGCGGTTGAAAGGTCGGTGCCTTTTTCTGTTGGGGAGTGACTTGAGGTAGAAAGGTGGATTAACCGGCTGTAGCCGTGGCCACCAAATCTGATAGACCGACTCCAAATAACTCCTCCCCTTTATACTGCAAAACTTCCATATGCCGTTTTGAGTCCGCATCGCCTGTCCACTGTCGCGTCCATAAAGTTCTTCTGGCCGAAATGGACATAGCACTTACCCGTGATGCCAGTGTGCAGCTATCCCTCTGTGCATCACGCATATAAAGAAATGCATCCTTTATTTGTTCTAACGACAGTAAAATATTGTCCCTGTCCAGGGTATCAATATTTTCAATCAGGGACTCTGACCAAACTACCCCAGCACTGCACATCCAGGCAGTCGCTATAGCTGGTCGTAGTATAACACCTGCATGTGTGTATATACTTTTTTGGATATTTTCCATCCTCCTATCTGATGGATCTTTAAGTGCGGCCGTCTCAGGAGAGGGTAACGCCACTTGTTTAGATAAGCGTGTTAGCGCCTTGTCCACCCTAGGAGGTGTTTCCCAGCGCTCCCTAACCTCTGGCGGGAAAGGGTATAATGCCAATAATTTCTTTGAAATTATCAGCTTTTTATCAGGGACAACCCACGCTTCATTACACACGTCATTTAATTCTTCTGATTCAGGAAAAACTATAGGTAGTTTTTTCACACCCCACATAATACCCTGTTTAGTGGTACCTGTAGTATCAGCTAAATGTAACGCCTCCTTCATTGCCAAAATCATATAACGTGTGGCCCTACTGGAAAATACGGTTGATTCGTCACCGTCACCACTGGAGTCATCGCCTGTGTCTGGGTCTGTGTCGACCGACTGAGGCAAAGGGCGTTTCACAGCCCCTGACGGTGTTTGAGTCGCCTGGACAGGCACTAATTGATTGTCCGGCCGTCTCATGTCGTCAAACGACTGCTTTAGCGTGTTGACACTATCCCGTAGTTCCATAAATAAAGGCATCCATTCTGGTGTCGACTCCCTAGGGGGTGACATCCTCATATTTGGCAATTGCTCCGCCTCCACGCCAATATCGTCCTCATACATGTCGACACACACGTACCGACACACAGCAGACACACAGGGAATGCTCCTAACGAAGACAGGACCCACTAGCCCTTTGGGGAGACAGAGGGAGAGTTTGCCAGCACACACCAAAAGCGCTATATATATATATCAGGGATAGCCTTATAATAAGTGCTCCCTTATAGCTGCTTTGTTATATCAAAATATCGCCATAAATTTGCCCCCCCTCTCTGTTTTACCCTGTTTCTGTAGTGCAGTGCAGGGGAGAGACCTGGGAGCCGTCCTGACCAGCGGAGCTGTGAGAGGAAATGGCGCCGTGTGCTGAGGAGATAGGCCCCGCCCCTTTTCTGGCGGGCTCGTCTCCCGCTATTTAGAGAAATCAGGCAGGGGTTAAATATCTCCATATAGCCTCTGGGGGCTATATGTGAGGTATTTTTAGCCTTTATATAGGTTACATTTGCCTCCCAGGGCGCCCCCCCCCAGCGCCCTGCACCCTCAGTGACCGCGTGTGAAGTGTGCTGAGAGGAAAATGGCGCACAGCTGCAGTGCTGTGCGCTACCTTTAGAAGACTGCAGGAGTCTTCAGCCGCCGATTCTGGACCTCTTCTGACTTCAGCATCTGCAAGGGGGCCGGCGGCGCGGCTCCGGTGACCATCCAGGCTGTACCTGTGATCGTCCCTCTGGAGCTTGATGTCCAGTAGCCAAGAAGCCAATCCATCCTGCACGCAGGTGAGTTGACTCCTTCTCCCCTCAGTCCCTCGCTGCAGTGATCCTGTTGCCAGCAGGAATCACTGTAAAATAAAAAACCTAGCTAAACTTTTTCTAAGCAGCTCTTTAGGAGAGCCACCTAGATTGCACCCTTCTCGGCCGGGCACAAAAATCTAACTGGAGTCTGGAGGAGGGTCATAGGGGGAGGAGCCAGTGCACACCACCTGATCTGGAAAAGCTTTACTTTTTGTGCCCTGTCTCCTGCGGAGCCGCTATCCCCCATGGTCCTTTCAGGAACCCCAGCATCCACTAGGACGATAGAGAAATACACAATAAGCATATCCTGTGAAACACCTATATTAAATAATAACCCTGACGCACTTAGCCCCCTCAGGTTACAGAATATAGGGATAGCAATCTGAGTGAGATACACGAAATGTAAGTCACGCAGCAGTTATATGCACACACACATAGTCACATTGTACAATGCAGAAATTATGACATGCAATAAAACGGCACTGGACTAGCAATACAAAGTAATACTAAGTACCAGAGCCGTAACTAGGTCTGTGCCAGAGGGGCATTGCACACAGCGCAACTGCACTGTGGGCGCACCATCTGGCAACACCACCCGCACGGCCGCTGCCCGCCGCCCACTCTTAATTGCCTCCTGCCTCCCGCCGGCCGCCGCTGCAGTGCTTTCCTGTACGCAGGCAGAAACCCCCCCTGAGACGGACACACCTCTGCCTCAGTGGCGGATTTACGGCAAAGCAATTAACGCCCAGGCAGAAGTTGGCGGGGCCTAGGACCCATTGCGGCTCTGCAGGAAGGCACAACCTTGGACACACTGGCTCTCCACGTGGTTGCTCTCCAGCGTCCTGCGGGCCTCCCCACTGTGTGTGCGTGCCGGTGACGAGACAACGGTGAGGAGCATCATCCAGCTATCTTCAGGCTCTCAGCTTATGGGAAAGGATATGCTGCCAGCCTACCTCCCAGGACTCACTCGGTCCGGGTAAGACTCCGGAGATCTGGGTGTCCGCAGTGCGCCTGTAGCACATTTACTGTATGTTGAATGGTTAATGGGTGTGTGTGTGTAATGATTAATGCAGCATGTGGGGGGGTAATTATTAATGCAGCATATGGGGGTAATTATTAATGCAGCATATGGGGGGGGGTAATTATTAATGCAGCATATGGGGGGGTAATTATTAATGCAGCATATGGGGGGGTAATGATTAATGTGGCAAATGGGGGGGGTAATGATTAATGTGGCAAATGGGGGGGTGTAATGATTAATGCAGTGTGTGTAATGAAAGTACAGCATATAGGAGGAATGTAGTGTCGTGTATAAAAGGGGGTGTAACGACTTGGTGCAGCATATAGGGGGGATGTAGTGCAGCATATTGGGGGAGGGGGATGTAGTGCAGAGTATGGGGGGTGTACACAACTTAGTGCAGCATATACAGTAGGGGGATGTAGTGCAGCATATCGTAGTGATGTGGTGTAGCGATGTAGTGCGGCATGTAGGAGGGCGTAGTGATGTAATATAGTGATGTAGTGCAGTGTATTAGGGGCGTGTACTGATTTAGCGCAGCATATTGGGGGGGTATAGTGTAGTGGTCTAGTGCAGTGTATAGGAAGGCATACTGTAGTGATGTAATGTAGCGATGTACTGCGGTGGTGTAGTGCAGCAAAGTATTGTAGCCTATGGGGGTTGTAGTGCATTGATGTTGTGTAGTGGGGAACGCGCTGCTGTGGAGGGGGCATGCCAGTGAGACACTGCAAGCACACAATGAGGATTGTTTGCGAAAGGGGGGTTCCCCTTGGTGTCTTGCTTAGGGCCCCATGAAGTCTAAATCCGCCTCTGCTCTGCCTCTGTCTCCTTTAGTGATTCCCGCAGCAATGATCGGCGCTGCCAGCAGCTCCTATATATAGAGAGCGCTGCTCAACAAAGCTCTCCTGTGCTACGGCTGAGAGGAGCTTCGGGCACCCGGCGTCAGGGGAATCGGTAGAACCGGCAGCGGCGGCAGGCACTAAACAGCAATGCACAAAGGATTTTTCTCTATTGGGCGCCGGGCGGCCTTTACACTCTTCTCACCGGGGCTGACCTACACTCTGCTGTGCTCCCAGTTCCAGCGCCGCTGCCTCCTTTTTCAGTGTTCCCAGCTTAACAGGACTTCAAGGGGCAGGCTCCGGCTCAATGAAGGCAGCACAGATGGACAGACCCTTGCGGCGCTGACTTCAGGTTACCTGCCCCCTCCTGTTCTATATATCGTGTATATTATATGTATATATATATAATAATAAGAATTTACTTACCGATAATTCTATTTCTCGGAGTCCGTAGTGGATGCTGGGGTTCCTGAAAGGACCATGGGGTTCCTGAAAGGACCATGGGGAATAGCGGCTCCGCAGGAGACAGGGCACAAAAAGTAAAGCTTTTCCAGATCAGGTGGTGTGCACTGGCTCCTCCCCCTATGACCCTCCTCCAGACTCCAGTTAGGTACTGTGCCCGGACGAGCGTACACAATAAGGGAGGATTTTGAATCCCGGGTAAGACTCATACCAGCCACACCAATCACACCGTACAACTTGTGATCTAAACCCAGTTAACAGTATGATAACAGAGGAGCCTCTGAAAGATGGCTCCCTAAACAATAACCCGAATTAGTTAACAATAACTATGTACAAGTATTGCAGATAATCCGCACTTGGGATGGGCGCCCAGCATCCACTACGGACTCCGAGAAATAGAATTATCGGTAAGTAAATTCTTATTTTCTCTATCGTCCTAGTGGATGCTGGGGTTCCTGAAAGGACCATGGGGATTATACCAAAGCTCCCAAACGGGCGGGAGAGTGCGGATGACTCTGCAGCACCGAATGAGAGAACTCCAGGTCCTCTTTTGCCAGGGTATCAAATTTGTAGAATTTTACAAACGTGTTCTCCCCTGACCACGTAGCTGCTCGGCAGAGTTGTAATGCCGAGACCCCTCGGGCAGCCGCCCAAGATGAGCCCACCTTCCTTGTGGAATGGGCCTTAACAGATTTAGGCTGTGGCAGGCCTGCCACAGAATGTGCAAGTTGAATTGCGTTACAAATCCAACGAGCAATCGACTGCTTAGAAGCAGGCGCACCCAACTTGTTGGGTGCATACAGTATAAACAGCGAGTCAGATTTTCTGACTCCAGCCGTCCTTGAAATGTATATTTTTAAAGCTCTGACAACGTCCAACAACTTGGAGTCCTCCAAGTCGCTTGTAGCCGCAGGCACTACAATAGGCTGGTTCAGGTGAAACGCTGATACCACCTTAGGGAGAAAATGCGGACGCGTCCGCAGCTCTGCCCTATCCGAATGGAAAATTAAATAAGGGCTTTTATAAGATAAAGCCGCCAGTTCAGATACTCTCCTGGCGGAAGCCAGGGCCAGTAACATAGTCACTTTCCATGTGAGATATTTCAAATCCACATTTTTTAGTGGTTCAAACCAATGGGATTTGAGGAAATCTAAAACTACATTTAGATCCCACGGTGCCACCGGAGGCACAACAGGAGGCTGTATATGCAGTACTCCTTTGACAAAAGTCTGGACCTCAGGGACTGAGGCCAATTCTTTTTGGAAGAATATTGACAGGGCCGAAATTTGAACCTTAATAGATCCCAATTTGAGACCCATAGACAATCCTGATTGCAGGAATTGTAGGAAACGACCCAGTTGAAATTCCTCCGTCGGAGCACTCCGATCCTCGCACCACGCAACATATTTCCGCCAAATGCGGTGATAATGCTTCGCGGTGACTTCCTTTCTTGCCTTAATCAAGGTAGGAATGACTTCTTCTGGAATGCCTTTTCCTTTTAGGATCTGGCGTTCAACCGCCATGCCGTCAAACGCAGCCGCGGTAAGTCTTGAAAGAGACAGGGACCCTGTTGAAGCAGGTCCCTTCTCAGAGGTAGAGGCCACGGATCGTCCGTGACCATCTCTTGAAGTTCCGGGTACCAAGACCTTCTTGGCCAATCCGGAGCCACTAGTATCGTTCTTACTCCGCTTTGCCGTATGATTCTCAATACCTTTGGTATGAGAGGCAGAGGAGGAAACACATACACAGACTGGTACACCCAAGGTGTTACCAGCGCGTCCACAGCTATTGCCTGCGGATCTCTTGACCTGGCGCAATACCTGTCCAGTTTTTTGTTGAAGGCGAGACGCCATCATGTCCACCATTGGTCTTTCCCAACGGTTTATTAGCATGTGGAAAACTTCTGGATGAAGTCCCCACTCTCCCGGGTGAAGATCGTGTCTGCTGAGGAAGTCTGCTTCCCAGTTGTCCACGCCCGGGATGAACACTGCTGACAGTGCTATCACGTGATTCTCCGCCCAGCGAAGGATCCTGGCAGCTTCTGCCATTGCACTCCTGCTTCTTGTGACGCCCTGTCTGTTTACATGGGCGACTGCCGTGATGTTGTCCGACTGGATCAACACCGGTCTTCCTTGAAGCAGAGGTTCCGCCTGGCTTAGAGCATTGTAGATTGCTCTTAGTTCCAGAATGTTTATGTGAAGAGACTTTTCCAGGCTCGACCACACTCCCTGGAAGTTTCTTCCTTGTGTGACTGCTCCCCAGCCTCTCAGGCTGGCGTCCGTGGTCACCAGGATCCAATCCTGTATGCCGAATCTGCGGCCCTCCAATAGATGAGCCCTCTGCAACCACCACAGAAGAGATACCCTTGTCCTTGGAGACAGGGTTATCCGCAGGTGCATCTGAAGATGCGACCCTGACCATTTGTCCAACAGATCCCTTTGGAAAATTCTTGCATGGAATCTGCCGAATGGAATTGCTTCGTAAGAAGCCACCATTTTTCCCAGGACTCTTGTGCATTGATGTACAGACACCTTTCCTGGTTTTAGGAGGTTCCTGACCAGGTCGGATAACTCCTTGGCTTTTTCCTCGGGAAGAAAAACCTTTTTCTGAACCGTGTCCAGAATCATCCCTAGGAACAGCAGACGAGTTGTCGGCATTAATTGGGATTTTGGAATATTCAGAATCCATCCGTGCTGCTTTAGCACCTCTTGAGATAGTGCTAATCCCATCTCTAGCTGTTCTCTGGACCTTGCCCTTATTAGGAGATCGTCCAAGTATGGGATAATTAATACGCCTTTTCTTCGAAGAAGAATCATCATCTCGGCCATTACCTTTGTAAAGACCCGAGGTGCCGTGGACAAACCAAACGGCAGCGTCTGAAACTGATAGTGACAGTTTTGTACAACGAACCTGAGGTACCCCTGGTGTGAGGGGTAAATTGGAACGTGGAGATACGCATCCTTGATGTCCAAGGATACCATAAAGTCCCCTTCTTCCAGGTTCGCTATCACTGCTCTGAGTGACTCCATCTTGAACTTGAACTTCTTTATGTACAGGTTCAAGGACTTCAGATTTAGAATAGGCCTTACCGAGCCATCCGGCTTCGGTACCACAAATAGAGTGGAATAATACCCCTTCCCTTGTTGTAGAAGAGGTACCTTGACTATCACCTGCTGAGAGTACAGCTTGTGAATGGCTTCCAAAACCGTCTCCCTTTCGGAAGGGGACGTTGGTAAAGCAGACTTCAGGAAACGGCGAGGCGGATCTGTCTCTAATTCCAACCTGTACCCTTGAGATATTATCTGCAGGATCCAGGGATCTACCTGCGAGTGAGCCCACTGCGCGCTGTAATTTTTGAGACGACCGCCCACCGTCCCCGAGTCCGCTGGAGAAGCCCCAGCGTCATGCTGAGGCTTTTGTAGAAGCCGGGGAGGGCTTCTGTTCCTGGGAAGGAGCTGCCTGTTGCTGTCTCTTCCCTCGACGTCTGCCTCGTGGCAGATATGAATAGCCCTTTGCTCTCTTATTTTTAAAGGAACGAAAGGGCTGCGGTTGAAAAGTCGGTGCCTTTTTCTGTTGGGGAGTGACTTGAGGTAGAAAGGTGGATTTCCCGGCTGTAGCCGTGGCCACCAAATCTGATAGACCGACTCCAAATAACTCCTCCCCTTTATACGGCAAAACTTCCATATGCCGTTTTGAATCCGCATCGCCTGTCCACTGTCGCGTCCATAAAGCTCTTCTGGCCGAAATGGACATAGCACTTACCCGTGATGCCAGTGTGCAAATATCCCTCTGTGCATCACGCATATAAAGAAATGCATCCTTTATTTGTTCTAACGACAGTAGAATATTGTCCCTGTCCAGGGTATCAATATTTTCAATCAGGGACTCTGACCAAACTACCCCAGCACTGCACATCCAGGCAGTCGCTATAGCTGGTCGTAGTATAACACCTGCATGTGTGTATATACTTTTTTGGATATTTTCCATCCTCCTATCTGATGGATCTTTAAGTGCGGCCGTCTCAGGAGAGGGTAACGCCACTTGTTTAGATAAGCGTGTTAGCGCCTTGTCCACCCTAGGAGGTGTTTCCCAGCGCTCCCTAACCTCTGGCGGGAAAGGGTATAATGCCAATAATTTCTTTGAAATTATCAGCTTTTTATCAGGGGCAACCCACGCTTCATCACACACGTCATTTAATTCTTCTGATTCAGGAAAAACTATAGGTAGTTTTTTCACACCCCACATAATACCCTGTTTAGTGGTACCTGTAGTATCAGTTAAATGTAACGCCTCCTTCATTGCCAAAATCATATAACGTGTGGCCCTACTGGAAAATACGGTTGATTCGTCACCGTCACCACTGGAATCAGTGCCTGTGTCTGGGTCTGTGTCGACTGACTAAGGCAAAGGGCGTTTTACAGCCCGTGACGGTGTTTGAGGCGCCTGGACAGGCACTAATTGATTGTCCGGCCGCCTCATGTCGTCAAACGACTGCTTAAGCGAGTTGATGCTATCCCGTAATTCCACAAATAAAGGCATCCATTCTGGTGTCGACCCCCTAGGAGGTGACATCCCCATATTTGGCAATTGCTCCGCCTCCACACCAATATCGTCCTCATACATGTCGACACACACGTACCGACACACAGTAGACACACAGGGAATGCTCTAAACGAAGACAGGACCCACTAGCCCTTTGGGGAGACAGAGGGAGAGTCTGCCAGCACACACCAAAAAGCGCTATATATGACAGGGATAGCCTTATAATAAGTGCTCCCTTATAGCTGCTTTATATATATCAAAATATTGCCATTAAATTTGCCCCCCCTCTCTGTTTTACCCTGTTTCTGTAGTGCAGTGCAGGGGAGAGACCTGGGAGCCGTCCTGACCAGCGGAGCTGTGAGAGGAAATGGCGCCGTGTGCTGAGGAGATAGGCCCCGCCCCTTTTTCGGCGGGCTCGTCTCCCGCTATTTTGTGAATCCAGGCAGGGGTTAAATATCTCCATATAGCCTCTGGGGGCTATATGTGAGGTATTTTTAGCCTTTTAATAGGTTTTCATTTGCCTCCCAGGGCGCCCCCCCCCAGCGCCCTGCACCCTCAGTGACTGCGTGTGAAGTGTGCTGAGAGGAAAATGGCGCACAGCTGCAGTGCTGTGCGCTACCTTTAGAAGACTGCAGGAGTCTTCAGCCGCCGATTCTGGACCTCTTCTTACTTCAGCATCTGCAAGGGGGCCGGCGGCGCGGCTCCGGTGACCATCCAGGCTGTACCTGTGATCGTCCCTCTGGAGCTGATGTCCAGTAGCCAAGAAGCCAATCCATCCTGCACGCAGGTGAGTTCACTTCTTCTCCCCTCTGTCCCTCGTTGCAGTGATCCTGTTGCCAGCAGGAATCACTGTAAAATAAAAAACCTAAGCTAAACTTTCTCTAAGCAGCTCTTTATGAGAGCCACCTAGAATTGCACCCTTCTCGGCCGGGCACAAAAATCTAACTGGAGTCTGGAGGAGGGTCATAGGGGGAGGAGCCAGTGCACACCACCTGATCTGGAAAAGCTTTACTTTTTGTGCCCTGTCTCCTGCGGAGCCGCTATTCCCCATGGTCCTTTCAGGAACCCCATGGTCCTTTCAGGAACCCCAGCATCCACTAGGACGATAGAGAAAATAAGAATTTACTTACCGATAATTCTATTTCTCGGAGTCCGTAGTGGATGCTGGGGTTCCTGAAAGGACCATGGGGAATAGCGGCTCCGCAGGAGACAGGGCACAAAAGTAAAGCTTTCCGATCAGGTGGTGTGCACTGGCTCCTCCCCCTATGACCCTCCTCCAAGCCAGTTAGGTACTGTGCCCGGACGAGCGTACACAATAAGGGAGGAATTTTGAATCCCGGGTAAGACTCATACCAGCCACACCAATCACACCGTACAACTTGTGATCTAAACCCAGTTAACAGTATGATAACAGCGGAGCCTCTGAAAAGATGGCTCACAACAATAATAACCCGATTTTTGTAACTATGTACAAGTATTGCAGATAATCCGCACTTGGGATGGGCGCCCAGCATCCACTACGGACTCCGAGAAATAGAATTATCGGTAAGTAAATTCTTATTTTCTCTATCGTCCTAGTGGATGCTGGGGTTCCTGAAAGGACCATGGGGATTATACCAAAGCTCCCAAACGGGCGGGAGAGTGCGGATGACTCTGCAGCACCGAATGAGAGAACTCCAGGTCCTCCTTAGCCAGGGTATCAAATTTGTAGAATTTAGCAAACGTGTTTGCCCCTGACCAAGTAGCTGCTCGGCAAAGTTGTAAAGCCGAGACCCCTCGGGCAGCCGCCCAAGATGAGCCCACCTTCCTTGTGGAATGGGCCTTTACATATTTTGGCTGTGGCAGGCCTGCCACAGAATGTGCAAGCTGAATTGTATTACACATCCAACTAGCAATAGTCTGCTTAGAAGCAAGAGCACCCAGTTTGTTGGGTGCATACAGGATAACAGCAAGTCAGTTTCCCTGACTACAGCCGTCCTGGAACATATTTTCAGGGCCCTGACAACATCTAGCAACTTGGAGTCCTCCAAGTCCCTAGTAGGTGCAAGGCACCACAATAAGCTGGTTCAGGTGAAACACTGACACCACCTTAGGGAGAGAACTGGGGACGAGTCCGCAGCTCTGCCCTGTCCGAATGGACAAACAGATATGGGCTTTTTTGAGAAAAAACCACCAATTTGACACTCGCCTGGTCCAGGCCAGGGCCAAGAGCATGGTCACTTTTCATGTGAGATGCTTCAAATCCACAGATTTGACTGGTTGTAAACCAATGTGATTTTGAGGAATCCCAGAACTACGTTGAGATCCCACAGTGCCACTGGAGGCACAAAAGGGGGTTGTATATGCAATACTCCCTTGACAAACTTCTGGACTTCAAGAACTGAAGCCAATTCTTTCTGGAAGAAAATCGACAGGGCCGAAATTTGAACCATAATGGACCCCAATTTGAGGCCCATAGACACTCCTGTTTGCAGGAAATGCAGGAAACGACCGAGTTGAAATTTCTTTGTGGGGCCTTCCTGGCCTCACACCACGCAACATATTTTCGCCACATTTGGTGATAATGTTGTGCGGTCACCTCCTTTCTGGCTTTGACCAGGGTAGGAATGACCTCTTCCGGAATGCCTTTTTCCCTTAGGATCCGGCTTTCCACCGCCATGCCGACAAACGCAGCTGCGGTAAGTCTTGGAACAGACATGGTACTTGCTGAAGCAAGTCCCTTCTTAGCGGCAGAGGCCATAAGACCTCTGTAAGCATCTCTTGAAGTTCCGGGTACCAAGTCCTTCTTGGCCAATCCGGAGCCATGAGTATAGTTCTTACTCCTCTACGTCTTATAATTCTCAGCACCTTAGGTATGAGAAGCAGAGGAGGGAACACATACACCGACTGGTACACCCACGGTGTTACCAGAACGTCCACAGCTATTGCCTGAGGGTCTCTTGACCTGGCGCAATACCTGTCCCGTTTTTTGTTCAGACGGGACGCCATCATGTCCACCTTTGGTATTTCCCAACGGTTTACAATCATGTGGAAAAAACTTCCCGATGAAGTTTCCACACTCCCGGGTGGAGGTCGTGCCTGCTGAGGAAGTCTGCTTCCCAGTTTCCATTCCCGGGATGAAACACTGCTGACAGTGCTATCACATGATTTTCCGCCCAGCGAAAAGTCCTTGCAGTTTTTGCCATTGCCCTCCTGCTTCTTGTGTCGCCCTGTCTGTTTACGTGGGCGACTGCCGTGATGTTTTTCCCACTGGATCAATACCGGCTGACCTTGAAGCAGAGGTTTTGCTAAGCTTAGAGCATTATAAATTTACCCTTAGCTCCAGTATATTTATGTGGAGAAAAGTCTCCAGACTTGATCACACTCCCTGGAAATTTTTTCCTTGTGTGACTGCTCCCCAGCCTCTCGGGCTGGGCTCCGTGGTCACCAGCATCCAATCCTGAATGCCGAATCTGCGGCCCTCTAGAAGATGAGCACTTTATAACTACCACAGGAGAGACACCCTTGTCCTTGGATATAGGGTTATCCGCTGATGCATCTGAAGATGCGATCCGGACCATTTGTCCAGCAGATCCCACTGAAAAGTTCTTGCGTGAAATCTGCCGAATGGAATTGCTTCGTAGGAAGCCACCATTTTTACCAGGACCCTTGTGCAATGATGCACTGTTTTTAGGAGGTTCCTGACTAGCTCGGATAACTCCCTGGCTTTCTCTTCCGGGAGAAACACCTTTTTCTGGACTGTGTCCAGAATCATCCCTAGGCACAGCAGACGTGTCGTCGGGATCAGCTGCGATTTTGGAATATTTAGAATCCACCCGTGCTGTTGTAGCAGTATCCGAGATAGTGCTACTCCGACCTCCAACAGTTCCCTGGACTATGCCCTTATCAGGAGATCGTCCAAGTAAGGGATAATTAAGACGCCTTTTCTTCGAAGAAGAATCATCATTTCGGCCATTACCTTGGTAAAGACCCGGGGTGCCGTGGACAATCCAAACGGCAGCGTCTGAAACTGATAGTGACAGTTCTGCACCACGAACCTGAGGTACCCTTAGTGAGAAGGGCAAATTTGGGACATAGAGGTAAGCATCCCTGATGTCCCGGGACGCTATATAGTCCCCTTCTTCCTGGTTCGTTATCACTGCTCTGAGTGACTCCATCTTGATTTGAACCTTTGTAAGTGTTCAAAAAAAATTTTTTAGAATAAGTCTCACCTAGCCATCTGGCTTCAGTACCACAATATAGTGTGGAATAATACCCCTTTTCTTGTAGTAGGAGGGGTAATTTAATTATCACCTGCTGGGAATACAGCTTGTGAATTTTTTCCCATACTGCCTCCTTGTCGGAGGGAGACCTTGGTAAAGCAGACTTCAGGAGCCTGCGAAGGGGAAACGTCTCGACATTCAAATCTGTACCCCCGGGATACTACTTGTAGTATCCAGGGGTCCTGTACGGTCTCAGCGCCATGCTGAGAACTTGTCAGAAGCGGTGGAACGCTTCTGTTCCTGGGAATGGGCTGCCTGCTGCAGTCTTCTCCCCTTTCCTCTATCCCTGGGCAGATATGATCTTATAGGGACGAGAGGACTGAGGCTGAAAAGACGGTGTCTTTTTCTGCAGAGATGTGACTTAGGGTAAAAAACGGTGGATTTTCCAGCAGTTGCCGTGGCCACCAGGTCCGATGGACCGACCCCAAATAACTCCTCTTCCTTTATACGGCAATACACCTTTGTGCCGTTTGGAATCTGCATCACCTGACCACTGTCGTGTCCATAACATCTTCTGGCAGTTATGGACATCGCATTTACTCATGATGCCAGAGTGCAAATATTCCTCTGTGCATCTCGCATATATAGAAATGCATCCTTTAAATGCTCTATAGTCAATAAAATACTGTCCCTGTCAAGGGTATCAATATTTTTAGTCAGGGAATCCGACCAAGCCACCCCAGCTCTGCACATCCAGGCTGAGGCGATCGCTGGTCGCAGTATAACACCAGTATGTGTGTATATACTTTTTATGATATTTTCCAGCCTCCTGTCAGCTGGTCCTTGAGGACGGCCCTATCTATAGACGGTACCGCCACTTGTTTTGATAAGCGTGTGAGCGCCTTATCCACCTTAAGGGGTGTTTCCCAACGCGCCCTAACTTCTGGCGGGAAAGGGTATACCGCCCATAATTTTCTATCGGGGGGAACCCACGCATCATCACACACTTTATTAAATTTATCTGATTCAGGAAAAACTATGGTAGTTTTTTCACATCCCACATAATACCCTCTTTTGTGGTACTTGTAGTATCAGAAATATGTAACACCTCCTTCATTGCCTTTAACGTGTGGCCCTAATAAGGAATACGTTTGTTTATTCACCATCGACACTGGATTCAGTGTCCCTGTCTGTGTCTGTGTCGACCGACTAAAGTAAACGGGCGTTTTAAAACCCCTGACGGTGTTTTTGAGACGTCTGGACCGGTACTAATTGTTTGTCGGCCGTCTCATGTCGTCAACCGACCTTGCAGCGTGTTGACATTATCACGTAATTTCCTAAATAAGCCATCCATTCCGGTGTCGACTCCCTAGAGAGTGACATCACCATTACAGGCAATTGCTCCGCCTCCTCACCAACATCGTCCTCCTACATGTCGACACACACGTACCGACACACAGCACACACACACAGGGAATGCTCTGATAGAGGACAGGACCCACTAGCCCTTTGGAGAGACAGAGGGAGAGTTTGCCAGCACACACCAAAAACGCTATAATTATATAGGGACAACCTTTTATAAGTGTTTTCCCTTATAGCATCTTAATATATATAAGCATATCGCCAAATTAGTGCCCCCCCTCTCTGTTTTAACCCTGTTTCTGTAGTGCAGTGCAGGGGAGAGCCTGGGAGCCTTCCCTCCAGCCTTTCTGTGAGGGAAAATGGCGCTGTGTGCTGAGGAGATAGGCCCCGCCCCTTTTCCGGCGGCCTCGTCTCCCGCTCTTAACGGATTCTGGCAGGGGTTAAATATCTCCATATAGCCTCCGGAGGCTATATGTGAGGTATTTTTAGCCAAACTAGGTATTCATTTGCCTCCCAGGGCGCCGCCCTCCCAGCGCCCTGCACCCTCAGTGACTGCCGTGTGAAGTGTGCTGAGAGGAAAATGGCGCACAGCTGCAGTGCTGTGCGCTACCTTTAGAAGACTGAGGAGTCTTCTGCCGCCGATTCTGGACCTCTTCTTACTTCAGCATCTGCAAGGGGGCCGGCGGCAAGGCTCCGGTGACCATCCAGGCTGTACCTGTGATCGTCCCTCTGGAGCTAATGTCCAGTAGCCAAGAAGCCAATCCATCCTGCACGCAGGTGAGTTCACTTCTTCTCCCCTAAGTCCCTCGTTGCAGTGATCCTGTTGCCAGCAGGACTCACTGTAAAATAAAAAACCTAAGCTAAACTTTTCTAAGCAGCTCTTTAGGAGAGCCACCTAGATTGCACCCTTCTCGGCCGGGCACAAAAATCTAACTGGCTTGGAGGAGGGTTATAGGGGGAGGAGCCAGTGCACACCACCTGATCGGAAAGCTTTACTTTTGTGCCCTGTCTCCTGCGGAGCCGCTATTCCCCATGGTCCTTTCAGGAACCCCAGCATCCACTAGGACGATAGAGAAATACAAAATACTGTCATATATCTATGTGTATATATCTATCTTATACTGTGTGCCTCCCTATATATATATATATATATATATATAAAATCACAGAAAGAAGGCGGCACTCAGAGTCTCGAGAACTTGGTGAAAAATCGACCCGTGTAAATAAACACGGGTCGATTTTTCACCAAGTTCTCGAGACTCTGAGTGCCGCCTTCTTTCTGTGATTGTATTAGGAGTATCACTCCTTGAGGAGGGCACCCGAGCAAATTCCCAGGTGGAGTGAGAGTGCCGGACTGCAGCGAGGAGTATATATATATATATATATATATATATATATATATATATATATATACACACACATACTATATACTATAGGGAGGCACACAGTATAAGATAGACATATACACATAGATATATGACAGTATGTTTGTGTATATATATATATATATGTATATATATTATATAAAGAAGGTAGTTACTGCTTTATTAAAGGCACTCCGGAGCACAGGTAGCATAATCAGCATGAATCCATATCAGTATCAGCAACGGCACTCAGAGTTGGCATGAGGCAAAGAAGATTTGTATTAGACAAGCGTTTTCAGGGCATGCGCCATGTAATCAAGACCACACAATTATTATTTATGTTGTTTTGATGACAGTTCGCATGCCCTGAAAACGCTTGTCTAGTACAAATCTTCATTGTCTCATGTCAACTCCGAGTGCCGTTACTGATATGGATTCATAAATATATAATCTGGAAACCCCCCCTTTACAAATTCTGCGTTTGCCCCTGCTGTGTGTGATGTGCGCTAATCTCCTCTGCTGGTGAGCGCACCCACAAACTGCACCAACGCAGCACCTTCTCCCCGGGCCCAATCAGATGCTTTGCCTCCCTCCTACCTGCAAGGGAGAGACGTGATGACGTCTTTCCCAACTGTCTCCCACAGCGCCCCGTGCCACGAGGTGCTGCGGCATTCGGGCGGGCAGTCAGGGAGCATTCAGTCCAGCTGAGCTCACACTGACCACTGCAGCAGCACCCCAGCCTGCAGCTTCCCGTCCCTCACTAGGCTTCGCCGCTGGTCTTCCCCTGTGTCTGCAGCATTTAGGCTGGAAGGATGTCAGTATAAAATCAATATCTCTCTCTCTCCATCCCTCTCTCCCCCAGGGTAATGTGTAAAAGGTGACTCTACCTTCTGTAATGTGTAAAAGGTGACTCTACCTGCTGTACTGTGTCTAAGGGAGCTCTGCCTGTCGTAATGTGTAAAATGGGGCTCTACCTGCCGTAATGTGTGTAAGTGGTGCTACTGTTCGGTGTAATTTGAATAATGGAGACTACTGTGCAGCATAGTATGAATTGGCATAATTTTGTAGCCACGCCCCTACCCATGAAGCCACGCCCCTATGGGGGCGCCGTTGCTGTTTCTTGCACACAGCGCTAAAATGTCTAGTTACGGCACTGCTAAGTACAGCTAAACACTCAATAGATATATCAATGCACAGTAAAGACTGGATGTATATCACAGGGTACTTGTATTATATAACCCTGACTAAATGCACTGTTTCTTAACTAACACTGTCAGCAGACATGTAGAATACTAAGTGTCCTGTAAAATGCACAGCGCTGACATGCAGGCGGCTTTACAGAGGAGGATTTGCCCAAACAGTATTGTCCATCAGAGAAAGATGCTGCTGCGATCAGATCTGAATTAGGCCCATCATCCGGGCTCAAACTATGTGAAGTGTATGAAACAGTAGGGATATCGCCTTGACCCTCAGAAAGTACCAGACTGGCAGGTGCAGCTGCTATAATGTGTCACAGGGCAGAATTGCGTAATTTGGGATATACATGCTTTCTAGAGAAAACTGTGTTTTATTGGCCATTTTTACTAATGAAACACCTTTAAATACACTATTATTAGAGATATGCGGGTTCGGATTTACCTGGATTTATCCGGATCTCATAACGGCATCTTAGTGGCTCTCGGATGTAACGTGTTTTGGATAGCCAATAAGAAAAATACGGATAAATCCAAACTCGCGTTAATTCTGGCGTTATAACCTGTTCTGGAGGTGCAAAATAAAATCTGCGATTTCTCCCTTTAGAAAAGTAACATGGTTTTCTAATTGAATTACAAAAAGTCGCTGGCCATTTTTGTCAGATTTCCAATTGAATAGTAAAAAGTTGCTCAATCTAGTGCGCAGCTAAATTAATCTGCCCTTAGGGGGCCTACACACAGTGCGATATTTCTACCGATATGGACTATATAGATATTTCTACCGATATGGACTACATAGATATTTCTACCGATATGGACTATGGTGGTCATTCCGAGTTGATAGCAGCAGCAATTTTGTTAGCAGTTGGGCAAAACCATGTGCACTGCAGGGGAGGCAGATACAACATGTGCAGAGAGAGTTAGATTTGGGTGTGGTGTGTTCAATCTGCAACCTAATTTGCAGTGTAAAAATAAAGCAGCCAGTATTTACCCTGCACAGAAATAAAATAACCCACCCAATACTAACTCTTTCTGCAAATGTTATATCTGCCCCCCCCCCCCCCCCCCCTGCAGTGCACATGGTTTTGCCCAACTGCTAAAAAAATTCCTGCTGCCGATCTTGGAATTACCCCCTATATACGCAGCACCGTGTGTACGTGACTTTAGGTATCATAACTCTTTATGCTTTACTGAATTTGTCACCTAACCATTTCCACTCATATGAAATATTTTTAATACCAATTTCTTTATATTGCATAATATATTATTCACTAATCAGTTTTTAAAAAAAAGTACACAAACAGCTCATGTATTTTTTTCTGTTTTTGAAAGTATAACACAAAACAGTAACTTACCGATTTGACCAGACCTTTACTAATGGCATTTTTTGCATGTGGTCGATTTATCCCAATTACAACAATTCCTGGTGAAGTAAAAAAATATATATATTATTACCGTGCCAAATTTTAGAACGGTTACAAATCATACTAAAACTAAAATAGATTCATCGGGAAACTGCATTGAGCTTATTGTGTTTATAAAAATAAAAAAAATGAAAGCAATCTTAATACCAGATCTCTTGTGTAAAATAGGCCAAATTAGGTGAATTATCCAATACAACATATTCAATTCTATGTGCGGAATGTAATAGAGTCCGAGTTTGCCCGACGTGAGTGATGCTGGTCGAACTCGGACGTTTTTTTTTTAAAGGGGCAATCATTTACAAGGCACGATTCTGCCTAGTAAATGCCTGCCCCTTTAAAAAAAACGTCCGAGCTCGGCCAGCATCACGCATGTCGGACTCTATTATATCCCATTCTATTTTTCTATTCTTATCTATAAAGAACTCCGTACAGTGAAATGCTGAACTTCAAAGATAATTCATTCAGATTTTATTGCCATGTAGAACTTTGCAAAATGACTGAAACACTCACATCGTAGAACTGGAAATAGGGTCTACATTTACTACATAGCACCTTTCAAAATCACCATATCTTTAGCAGTTTTAGCCTCTGGATTTTAAAAGGCATTTATAATCAATGCAAAACACTACTGAATTCGCCACTTTAAATACAGCAGCTAAACCCACTGACGATGCAGTGGCTTTGGAAGACGCAGCTTTTACACTTTGCATTATTAATTTGTGAGCTGCATGCTCTGCATAAGCAACTACAATTGAAAGCTACCCTTGCACACTGCATAGATCAGTGGAAGGTAACGTTTTACTCTTCTTGTGACAGACATTGAACATAGCAAGCAAACAAAATATGGAGTATCACTACCATTACAATATATACATTTACAAAAGTAATAGAGGGGATACTAAAAATTTTAGTGGATTCCCTCTCCTTCATATTTTGACGTTAGGAAGCCCGGAATGCGGTCAAGATCCCGCCGGATGGAATCCCGGCGCTCGAAATACCGACACCGGAATCCCGATCGGCACAATCCCGACATATTCTCCCTCCGTGGGTGTCCACGACACCTATAAAGGGAGAATAAATTAGTGTGCGGTGCGCAGCGAGGCACCGTGCCCGCAAGGGGCTGCGTAGCGCTCACCTCCCTGTGGGGATTGTGCTGGTCGGGATTCCGGTGTTGGTATTCCGACTGACAGGATCCCATCCAGCGGGATTTTGTACTGATCCCGTTTGCACACGTTACCTTTCCAATTTGTAGTCTGGAAAGGAGAAAATGCTTTCATATATTGGACTATATTTCGATTGTGAGCAAACTGCGGTGCATATTTACTAAAGTTCGATTTTTTTTCATTTTGAAATAGATGGAAATCGATGTTGTGCTTCCAGGGCTAAAACACACATTTACAGGTTGAGCATACAAAATGCTTGGTACCAGAAGTATTTTGGATATCGGATTATTCCATATTTTGGAATAATTGTATACCATAATAACATATCATGGCGATGAGACCCAAGTCTAAGCACAGAATACATTTATGTTTCATATACACCTTATATACACAGCCTGAAGGTCATTTAATACAATATTTTTAATAACTTTGTGTATTAAACAAAGTTTGTGTTCATTGAGCCATCAGAAAACAAAGGTTTCACTATCTCAGTCTCACTCAAAAAATTCCCTATTTTGGAATATTTGGATATGGGATACTGAACTTGTACTAACATTTAAAAATAATGTGTGTTTTAGCCCCTGAAACACAACAGCGATTAAAAATGTATAAAAATCTACCTATTTACCTACTTTTTTGGGCTCCTTTCCAAGAGAAGTCTGGAGAGGAGACACAGCCCGACACTTCAGGGGGTGGGACAAGAGTGCTGCGTCACTATGCCCCGCCCCAAAACATGGAAATGCCTGTAATTCGCAGGTAGGGGGCAGGGCTAAATTACCCTATCTCGGCTTATAGCCCCACCCCTTCCACCTCGCAGCTGTACTTTCAGTGTCTTTATCTTCACCCTGCCCGCTTCAGTAGGAAGCAGAAAAGTGCAGGCGAGATGCGGGAGAGCCACCTACCCTTCCGGGGTTGCGGAGGACTACCCCAAAAACCGCGAGTCTCTTGCAGCTTCCGGGAGGTTAGGCAAGTATGAATCTTACTTTAGTTAAATATACCCGTAACTGTGGCAATGTTCACTCCCTAAAGGTACAGGTTTCACTGGATATCTGGTTTGTAGATGGTCTAGTATGGTCTCTGTGAGGAAAAGAAGGTGGAGTGAGGGACAATGCAAAGAATATAGGGCCTAATTCAGACCTGATCACAACAGCCGATCAGGTCTGAACTGCGCATGTGCATGCCAGACAGCCGATGACCATGTCAGCCCAGCGATTGCCTCTGCTTGGTTGACAAGCAGAAGCGGTTGCTGGACGGGAGGGGGCGGGCCAGTAGCGTTGGGCAGCCGTTTTGAAGGCGCAGTCCGGGCAACGCAGGCGTGCCCGGACTGGGCAGGAGAAGGGATGCAGCACCTTCGTGCCCATCACACGCAGCCGCTGCGACCCAGATAGCGACGGGTAGCTCCCTGCCAGCGCCCAGGAGCTGCGCTGGTAGGGAGCTACCCGTCAAGTACAAAAGAATCGCCGCTGTGCGATGCTTTTGCACTTATGCGGCGAGGGGGGTCTGACATGCAGGGCGGACTAGCCCTGTGCTGGGCGTCCCCCCGCATGTCTGTGTAACTGATCGTAGATGTGCTAAATTTAGCACATCTACGATCAGGTCTGAATTAGGCCCATAGTACAAGAGGTACGGACCCAGCAGGCGCCCTTGACACATGGTTGGGGGCAACCTTGTGGGTTGCTGAGAAATATGCAGAATTAGACAGAATTAGAGCAATTGTGCAGTGAGGTCAATAGCTGGGGAGTCACTGGCTATCACAGGCAGACCACACATATAAACCCGATATTTATTAATAATAAGTAAAATGTTTTGCTTTTTACCAACTAATAACATGAAAGCAGTTTGCTGCAGAAGGTTGTAGGTTAAAAAAAAAAAAAAAAAAAGACTGGCCACAAAAGGTAGAGTGCACTAAAAAGTTTGTAAAACCCACTATACTGCACTAACCCTTTAAAATAACACCTAAAACATGTTGCAGAACCAGTCTAAAACTACTTGGGCACTATCTGCTGCCTCCCTGTGACAGGGAAGGATGTTGTCCATAGGAGGAGGGTAAGTCAGCCCTGTGCCTCCTTTGACCAGGCAAAGCAGTCACTCAGCAGCATGTTCCCCTGCATCAATCATCATTATGTTGTAGCCCCTGATTGCGCACTGAGGAACTTCCTGGATAGGTCTCATGACACTGCATTAAGCCATGCACCGAGATCTGATAGCCAGCTCCCCTTGTGCTTTTTTTTTTTGCAGTATTAATGGCCATAGGCCCTCATTCCGAGTTGTTCGCTCGCTAGCTGCTTTTAGCAGCATTGCACACGCTAAGCCGCCGCCCTCTGGGAGTGTATCTTAGCTTAGCAGAATTGCGAACGAAAGATTCGCAGAATTGCGAATAGAAATTTCTTAGCAGTTTCAGAGTAGCTCAAGACTTACTCTGCCACTGCGATCAGTTCAGTCAGTTTCGTTCCTGGTTTGACGTCACAAACACACCCAGCGTTCGCCCAGACACTCCCCCGTTTCTCCAGACACTCCCGCGTTTTTGCCAGAAACGCCAGCGTTTTTTCGCACAAGCCCAGAAAACGGCAAGTTTCCGCCCAGAAACACCCACTTCCTGTCAATCACATTACGATCACCAGAACGATGAAAAATCCTCGTTATGCCGTGAGTAAAATACCTAACTTTTGTCTAAAATAACTAAGCGCATGCGCTCTGCGAACCTTGCGCATGCGCAGTAAGCGACTAATCGCAATATAGCGAAAATCGGCAACGAGCGAACAACTCGGAATGAGGGCCATAGTACAGCCCCGTCCCCAGGCAGTTTCTGACTATCACAGAGAGGTGGCAGATCTCATAGCTGCCTCACATATTGTCTCTCCCTGACAGTCCCTGTATTACCAATGGAGCACTGCAAATTTGCTGGATTTCGACTATAAAAATTATTACAATACAAAGACGATATTTATAAGTTATAAATATCTTCTCTGTATTATTGTAATTATTTTTATAGTTAAAACTCTGGACTATACTGAACTATGAAAGGTGAGGCTAAGGACATATGGACATATATGGACAATGAAGACAATGAAGACATAGCGTACATACACATTGAAATGTAAAAAAAATAAGAATTTACTTACCGATAATTCTATTTCTCGTAGTCCGTAGTGGATGCTGGGAACTCCGTAAGGACCATGGGGAATAGCGGCTCCGCAGGAGACAGGGCACATCTAAAGAAAGCTTTAGGATCACCTGGTGTGCACTGGCTCCTCCCCCTATGACCCTCCTCCAAGCCTCAGTTAGGATACTGTGCCCGGACGAGCGTACACAATAAGGAAGGATTTTGAATCCCGGGTAAGACTCATACCAGCCACACCAATCACACTGTACAACTTGTGATCTGAACCCAGTTAACAGCATGATAATAGAGAAGCCTCTCGAAAAGATGGCTCACTACAACAATAACCCGAATTTTTTTGGTAACAATAATTATGTACCAGTATTGCAGACAATCCGCACTTGGGATGGGCGCCCAGCATCCACTACGGACTACGAGAAATAGAATTATCGGTAAGTAAATTCTTATTTTCTCTGACGTCCTAGTGGATGCTGGGAACTCCGTAAGGACCATGGGGATTATACCAAAGCTCCCAAACGGGCGGGAGAGTGTGGATGACTCTGCAGCCCCCAATGAGAGAACTCCCGGTCCTCCTCAGCCAGGGTATCAAATTTGTAGAATTTTACAAACGTATTTGCTCCTGACCAAGTAACTGCTCGGCAAAGTTGTAAAGCCGAGACCCCTCGGGCAGCCGCCCAAGATGAGCCCACCTTCCTTGTGGAGTGGGCATTTACAGATTTTTGGCTGTGGCAGGCCTGCCACAGAATGTGCAAGCTGAATTGTACTACAAATCCAACGAGCAATAGTCTGCTTAGAAGCAGGAGCACCCAGCTAGTAGGGTGCATAGAGGATAAACAGCGAGTCAGATTTCCTGACTCCAGCCGTCCTGGAAACATATATTTTCCGGGTCCTGACAACGTCTAGCAACTTGGAGTCCTCCAAGTCCCTAGTAGCCGCAGGCACCACAATAGGTTTGGTTCAGGTGAACGCTGAAACCACCTTAGGGAGAAACTGAGGACGAGTCCTCAATTCCGCCCTGTCCGAATGGAAAATCAGATAAGGGCTTTTACAGGATAAAGCCACCAATTCTGACACGCGCCTGGCCCAGGCCAGAGCCAACAGCATGACCACTTTTTCTGTGAGATATTTTAACTCCACAGATTTAAGTGTGTCAAACCAATGTGACTTTGGAACCCAAAAACCACCTGGAGATCCCAAAAGTGCCACTAAAGGCACAAAAGGAGGCTGTATATGCAGTACCCCTTTAACAAATGTCTGAACTTCAGGGACTGAAGCTAGTTATTTTTTGGAAGAAAATTGACAGAGCCGAAATTTGAACCTTAATGGACCCCAATTTCAGGCCCATAGATACTCCTGTTTGCAGGAAATGTAGGAATCGACCCAGTTGAATTTCCTCCGTCGAGCCTTACTGGCCTCGCACCACGCAACATATTTTCGCCAAATGCGGTGATAATGTTTTGCGGTTACATCCTTCCTGGCTTTGATCAGGATAGGGATGACTTCATCCGGAATGCCTTTTTCCTTCAGGATCCGGCGTTCAACCGCCATGCCGTCAACGCAGCCGCGGTAAGTCTTGGAACAGACAAGGTCCTTGCTGGAGCAGGTCCCTTCTTAGAGGTAGAGGCTACGGATCCTCCGTGAGCATCTCTTGAAGTTCCGGTTACCAATTCCTTCTTGGCCAATCCGGAGCCACTAATATAGTGCTTACTCCTCTCCATCTTATCAATCTCAGTACCTTGGGTATGAGAGGCAGAGGAGGGAACCCATACACTGATTGGTACACCCACGGTGTTACCAGAGCATCTACAGCTATTGCCTGAGGGTCCCTTGACGTGGCGCAATACCTGTCGAGTTTTTCCCAACGGTTTATAATCATGTGGAAGACTTCTGGGTGAAGTCCTTACTCTCCCGGGTGGAGGTCGTGCTGAGGAAAACTGCTTCCCAGTTGTCCACTCCCGGAATGAAAACTGCTG
This sequence comes from Pseudophryne corroboree, assembly GCF_028390025.1. Lineage (NCBI taxonomy): Eukaryota > Metazoa > Chordata > Amphibia > Anura > Myobatrachidae > Pseudophryne > Pseudophryne corroboree. The sequence continues at coordinate 459,000,767 of NC_086444.1, read as the reverse complement.
ACAGTGCTATCACATGGTTTTTCGCCCCGCGAAGAATCCTTGCAGCTTCCGCCATTGCCCTCCTGCTTCTTGTGGCACCCTGTCTGTTTACGTGGGTGACTGCCGTAATGTTGTCCGACTGGATCAACACCGGCTGACCTTGAAGCAGAGGTCTTGCTAAGCTTAGAGCATTGTATATGGCCCTTAGCTTCAGGACATTTATGTGAAGTGATGTCTCCAGGCTTGACCATAAGCCCTGGATATTCCTTCCCTGTGTGACTGCTCCCCAGCCTCGCAGGCTGGCATCCGTGGCCACCAGGACCCAGTCCCGCATGCCGAATCTGCGGCCCTCTAGAAGATGAGCACTCTGCAACCACCACAGGAGGGATACCCTTGTCCCTGGTGACAGGGTTATCCGCTGAAGCATCTGAAGATGCGACCCGGACCATTTGTCCAGTAGGTTCCACTGGAAAGTCTTGCGTGGAATCTGCCGAATGGGATTGCTTCGTAGGAAGCCACCATTTTTACCCAGAACTCTTGTGCATTGATGCACTGAGACTTGGTTCGGTTTTAGGAGGTTCCTGACTAGCTCGGATAACTCCCTGGCTTTCTCCTCCGGGAGAAACACCTTCTTTCTGGACTGTGTCCAGGATCATCCCTAGGAACAGAAGACAAGTCGTCGGAACCAGCTGCGATTTTGGAATATTGAGAATCCAATCGTGCTGCCGCAACACTACCTGAGGTAGTGCTACACCGATCTCCAACTGTTCCCTGGATCTCACCCTTATCAGGGAATCGTCCAAGTAAGGATAACTAAAATTCCCTTCCTTCAAAGGAATATCATCATTACGGTCATTACTTCAGTAAAGACCCGGGGTGCCGTGGACCATCCCTACGGCAGCGTCTGAACTGATAGTGACAGTTCTGTACCATAACCTGAGATACCCTTGGTGAGAAGGGTAAATTTTGACATGAAGGTAAGCATCCTTGATGTCCCGAGACATCATGTAGTCCCCTTCTTCCAGGTTTGCAATCACTGCTCTGAGTGACTCAATTTTGAATTTGAACCTCTGTATGTAAGTGTTCAAAGATTTTAGATTTTAGATTTTAAAATCGGTCTCACCGAGCCGTCTGGCTTCGGTACCACAATAGTGTGGAATAATACCCCGTTCCCTGTTGCAGGAGGGGTACCTTAATTATCACCTGCTGGGAATACAGCTTGTGAATGGCTTCCAAAACTGCCTCCCTGTCAGCGGGAGACGTCGGTAAAACAGACTTTTGGAAACGGCGAGGGGAATACGTCTCGAATTCCAATTTGTACCCCTGAAATATTACCTGAAGGATCCAGGGGTCTACTTGCGAGTGAGCCCACTGCGCACTGAAATTCACTGAGAACGGGCCCCCACCGTGCCTGAACTTGTAAAGCCCTAGCGTCATACTGAGAGCTTGGCAGAGGCGGAAAAGGGTTTCTGTTCCTGGGAACTGGCTGATCTCTGCAGCCATTTTCCTCTCCCTCTGTCACGAGCAGAAAAGAGGAACCCTTTTGTCCGCTTGCCAACCAGCACTGCGCCTGATAATACGGCGTCTTATTTTGAGAGGCGACCTTTTTTAAGGCAATACTTCCAAATGCCGTTTGGAATCCGCATCACCTGACCACTTTACTGGTATAATTGGACAACGCACTTATACTTGATGCCAGTCGGCAAATATTCCGCTGTGCATCATGCATATATAGAAATGCATCTTTTAATTGCTCTATAGGCAATAATATACTGTCCTTATCTAGGATATCAAATTTCCAGTCAGGGAATCCGACCACGCCAACCCAGCACTGCACATCCAGGCTGAGGCGATTGCTGGTCGCAGTATAACACCAGTATGTGTGTAAATACATTTTAGGATACCCTCCTGCTTTCTATCAGCAGGATCCCTAAGGGCGGCCATCTCCAGAGAGGGTAGAGTCCTTGTTCTTACAAGCGTGTGAGCGCCTTATCCCCCCTAGGGGGTGTTTCCCAACGCACCCTAACCTCTGGCGGGAAAAGGTATACTGCCAATAACTTTTTAGAAATCATCAATTGTTATCGGGGGGAAACCCACGCATCATCACACACCTCATTTTATTTCTCAGATTCAGGAAAACTACAGGAAGTTTTTCCTCACCAAACATAATACCCCTTTTTTTGGTGGTATTTATATTATCAGAAGAGTGTAAACTTTTTCCATTGCCTCAATCATGCAATGTGTGGCCCTATTGGAAATCACGGTTGTCTCTTCACCGTCGACACAGGAGTCAGTATCCGTGTCGGCGTCTGTACCTGAGGTAACGGGCGCTTTAGAGCCCCTGTATGAGACGTCTGGACATGCACAAGCTGAGTAGCCGGCTGTCTCATGTCAACCACTGTCTTTTATACAAAGCTGACACTGTCACGCAATTTCAACAGTACATCCACTTAGGTGTCGACCCCCCAGGGGGTGACAACACTATTACAGACACTCTACTCCGTCTCCTCATCATTTTTCTCCTCATACATGTCGACACAAACGTACCGACACACAGCACACACACAGGGAATGCTCTGATAGAGGACAGGACCCCACTAGCCCTTTGGGGAGACAGAGGGAGAGTTTGCCAGCACACACCAGAGCGCTATATATATACAGGGATAACCTTATATAAGTGTTTTTCCCTTTATAGCTGCTGTATTGTTTATACTGCGCCTAATTTGTGCCCCCCTCTCTTTTTTAACCCCTTTCTGTAGTGTAGTGACTGCAGGGGAGAGCCAGGGAGCTTCCCTCCAACTGAGCTGTGAGGGAAAATGGCGCCAGTGTGCTGAGGAGATAGGCTCCGCCCCTTTCTCAGCGTCCTTATCATCCGTTTTCTTGTATGTTTTGGCAGGGGTTAAATGCATCCATATAGCCCAGGAGTTATATGTGATGCATTTATTTTAGCCATAAAAGGTTTTCTATCGATTTATTGCGTCTCAGGGCGCTGCCCCCCCAGCGCCCTGCACCCTCAGTGACCGGAGTGTGAAGTGTGCTGAGAGCAATGGCGCACAGCTGCGGTGCTGTGCGCCTACCTTTATCTGAAGACAGGAAAGTCTTCTGCCGCCGATTTTTCCGGACCTCTTCGCTCTTCTGGCTCTGTAAGGGGGCCGGCGGCGCGGCTCCGGTGACCCATCCAGGCTGAACCTGTGATCGTCCCTCTGGAGCTAATGTCCAGTAGCCTAAGAAGCCCAATCCACTCTGCACGCAGGTGAGTTCGCTTCTTCTCCCCTTAGTCCCTCGATGCAGTGAGCCTGTTGCCAGCAGGTCTCACTGAAAATAATAAACCTAAACTAAAACTTTCACAAAGAGCTCAGGAGAGCCCCTAGTGTGCACCCTTCTCGTCGGGCACAGAAAATCTAACTGAGGCTTGGAGGAGGGTCATAGGGGGAGGAGCCAGTGCACACCAGGTGATCCTAAAGCTTTCTTTAGATGTGCCCTGTCTCCTGCGGAGCCGCTATTCCCCATGGTCCTTACGGAGTTCCCAGCATCCACTAGGACGTCAGAGAAATAAAGATATATTAGCATAGATACGAGAACACTGATAGATGTGTAATGGCGCAGAAATAAAGCACCCACTTTTTGGTTGGGTGATATCAGGAGTAAATCACCTTTATAGTTCCGTATTCAAAAAGTCGGTCAATGTTGAGGTTTGTGACCCCTCTGAAAGTTTCTTGAAAGACATCCATATATTAAACCTGGTACTGGACCCATTGATATTAGACTCATGCAACGGACACTGATTCCCTCTTACCAGACCCAGAGCTGTCCCTTGTTCTGCTGAGGTGCTCCCGCTGCACGCAGCAGTAAACATAATCGTATTGAGTCTGGTTAGCTGCTGGTGAATTGGGCCTATACTGGGTTCTCCGTTGCATGGACGCCACCATGTTGGATTGGTCAGCTGACTCCAGTTTCTCCCAATTAAAGAAGTACACTTGACCAGAGTGCCCTAGCTAAATCCCTCACTTGCATCTGCTTATGGCCAGTACAACTTGTACCTTACCAGTTTCTGCCTGGCTCCATGGTCAGCAGCTCTGCTTCCTGATTTCAGGTTACTCCTGCTGGTAACACTCCATTGTGCACACCAGGTTCCTGAGTTCTACGGTTCACCAGTGTGTATTCATTCACAGCATGCAGAGCGAATATCTATCACCTGTGTGCTTTACGATTCTTAACCTATAGAGTGCACAACCTATACCTGTGTGTAAATACCATCCATTACCAGAAGGGTTTTACCTTTCACCAATGTCCGCAGACACTTCACTAGCAGAGACAACTTCTGTACACCTAACTGCAAGCTCTTGCTGTAAGTGCCTGCTTCCATTGCAGGTCAGGATATCAGTTACTCTCAGCTTAGTGCTTCATCCTGACTCCCATTCCTGTTCAGTTCTGATACTCTAATACCCCTTTTACACCTCCTGAAATAGCCCAGGATTTTGCACGGAAGCACGCAAAATCCCGGGACTGCAGGTGGTGTAAAAGGGTCCTTCTCCAAAACCCTGGGTCCATTTTCCTGGGAATCCAACCCGGCTTGCAAGCAGGGTTGTACACGGGTAAGACTCGGAGTAGGAGGCGGTGTAAATGCGACCCGGCACCCATTTACAGCATGGCAGACCTCCCGTACCGCAGTGTACGGCGGGCGGTTGGGGGGCTGGGGGTCACGGCACACGCTGTCTATGCAGAGAGCAGCGCCATGCTGGATTCCATGCAACGGCTGAAGCTGGGGACACGACACAAGACACTGTAACTGGGTGCAGTGTAAAAGGTGCAGATCCCAGGAATATAACGGATCGGCACTGCGGTGTAAAAGGGGGGGCATTCCCGTGTCTGACATGGTTTGGAAGTGTGTTCCAAGTCCTGGTCAGACCTGGGAATTAGCTCCTGTGATATTTCTACACATCATAACACCTTCTCATTTTGTTCTCTCCAGCTCCAACCAATCTTGCCTAGTGGTACCAGTCCTCCTTCTGATATATAAATTAAATGCAAAGTCTGACAATTCTGAGTCATGGGAATCCCAGTGAGTTGTCCAACAGGATTGACAATCACAGGAGCTAATTGCATATAAACTTCTTTGCAGATGTAGTGTCCCCAGCAAGATGCTGGTCTCGGTCTTCAGTGAGGCGGCTTCTTTTGCCACTTGCTGGTCAAGATCTCTTCCAAGGAGGTTCCCTTTCACCAACTACGAGCACGTATCTATTTGTTCGCTCCTCCACTGATATTCCCAGTACTCACAGGTCTGGGTAGTGGAGAGATGGTGTACTATGTTTCCAGCTGCTACTGGTGCGCTGTGTCTGCAGTTGTCAGCGCTGCGCTTTGTCTGCAGCTTTTAGCGGTGTGCTGCGTACGTAGCTGGAACAGATGTTTCAGAGTTTCTTCTATTGTTTGCCTTCTCAATGCACGGCTCTTAGATGATAGCAGTGTGCAGTACATCACGAATCCCAGGTATAAATGTCCGCATGAAGTGACTGGCTGCACACAAATTGTTAGTGGTTAAAATTTCAAGTTGCTAAGATTGATGATGAATTCACATGTTCAGCCATATTTTGCATTCTTCATTATAAAATTAACCAATGTTCTGTTTATTAACTTGCTCTTTAGTAAATGTACTCCCTATAATAATCTTCATGGAAAATGAAAGCTTTATAAAGTAAACAGATTTGTCCTTCATACTAGCTTAAAACATGTTTGTTTTTTTGTTTGTTATTTGTTGTTTATCTGTACTCTCAAAATCCACCCAATATAGAACTGCATAGAAAAACTCTTTTAGACTTGCAACAAAGACCAGCTTTATTCTTATGTTTAATGCTATGTAACGAGTCTATGAAACAGCATAGCCCAAAAAGACTTCAAGAACTATACCAAATGGGTTCAGTCTATCTCTATCAATGTATGACTAGAATTCACACACTGTGCTGGACTGCTGTGTTCTGTGCAGGCTGTACAGCTCACTTGTACTTCACAGTAAGGACAGAATGAATTTGGACAAAGCAAAGGCTAATAAATACATATCTGAGTATTTGAATATTTGTTATAAATAGAAATGTTCTTTAAAAATAATCAGGTTGCTTTGGTAACGCTTGCAGATTTTTTATTTTTTTATCATCAAATTCTTTCCCAAGCTACAGCAATAACCACAACACATATTAATACCATTGACATTACCTACGCCAGAGTACAGCTTGGCAGAACAGAACATTGAGATAGGGATTACTACAAGTGCTCACAGTGACTCACCGCTCTGCGGGGGTCCATGAAACAACACGCATCTGCACAAATGTTTCAGAATGACAAGAAGTCACAATTCAAAAACAAGTCTGACTCAAGGTTGTTAGGCTTTAACTCTGTGCTTCTAAATAGAGACACTCGCTTGATAAAGCTGTGGCAGCTATACAGATATGACAGAGTGGTATGGATGGTGCATACGATAATGGCTATGTAGAGCTAGTGGTCAGATAGCCCTCATGTCTATACATTTAGCACTTATGCCATGAACTCAAAATGTGTTTACATTCATATCAAGAAACCATTAAGAAATGCAATCTTGATTTTAAATATATTTTATTCTTGAATTATATAGTAAACAAGTGGCCTACCTTAAAGCATGCCGCAATGATCTGGCCCAAACATAGGTGAAAAATGACAGCTACATAAAAAAAAAGGTTTATAGTAATCATTAAAGTATTACTTTTGAGAAATAAATGTTGTAGCAGACCCTGACTGCCAAGACATACTGGTGCTTGTATTTCCACTCTATATTTGTTTTTTAAATGGGCCTGGTTTGTCTTCAGTAGCACAACCCTACATCATTCCCTAAGGTTATGATGGGCCACTTGCAGCCCCCATCTCAGTCCTGCTTTGTTGTCAGATTTGTTTGTTACACCTTGTAATGGATGTTTCAATGATCTGCTGACCTGTTAATACAGATAGGTGTCTATAATTTATTAAATGTATTAATTTAACTTAATACAAATGGCCAGCCCTTTTGAAGGTTCGTGGGCTAATATACCCCCAAAAGTGCATCAAGTTAACTATTACGGTCTTTTTTTTAAAGCTTTTATGCCGCTTTCAGACATGTGACATTGGAATTTGCCGAACCAGCAATCCAGCAAATTATCAAGTATCGGCTCCATGACCCTGGTCGGGAACAGAGTTTTGGATCTGGGACTTAGGGGGTCATTCAGACTGGAACACTGTAGTGGCAGCGAACACAGTCTGAAGCCCTTTGGGGAGTGCGCTCCCGCGAAGCCCAGTGAGATGCGAAAGCTAAGGGCAGCGATCGCCTCTGCCTGATTGAAAGGCAGGAGGCGGTCGCAGGGCAGAAGGGGGTGTGCCAACAGCGTTAGAATGCTGTTGGTGGGGCGTGGTCCGGACAACGCCGGCATGTCCGGACTGTTGCGGGGGCGGGCTGCGGCAGCCGAGTGACATCACACGCAGCCGCTGCGACCCAGAACGTGGCAGGTAGCCACCTGACAGCACAGCAAGGCTGCGCAGGCAGTGAGCTACTCTGCGGCTGCAAAAGCATTGTCGCCATGCAATGCTTTTGCACCCATGCGGGGAGGGGGGTGGGGGGTCAGACATGCGGGGCGGACTAGCCCTGTGCTGAGCGTCCCCCCGCATGTCTGAGTAACTGATCGTAGATGTGCTAAATTTAGCACATCTACGATCAGATCTGAATCACCCCCTAAGGGTGTGTACACACGGTGAGATTTTTTCTTCCGATTCTGACTATATAGTCAAAATTGGAAGAAAAGTTAGTGCAGATCGCAAGGTGAAAGTCACCTTGCGATCCCAATTCGATACCGATGCGCGGTCCTGCGGGGTCGGCATCGAAAGAAAAGATAGACTGTGCAGGCAAGTCAATTTTGACTATCTCTATAGAAGAGATAGTCAAAATTGACACTTAGCTAAAATCGCACATAGCCAGTATCGCAAGCACATTCATTATGTGCTTGCGATACTGACTATGTGCCAACCCGGCCCCTGTCGCATGGTGAGAATCGGGCATAGCCCGAATCTCGCCATGTGTACACACCCTGGGTTCAGGTTGTTTCAGAAATCCTGGGTTGATGCACGTGCACGTTAAAAAACCTGGGATATAGCTGCATGTGTGACTACGTTATTTATCAAAAAGAGGGTCTGCATAGTGGTCAGTCCATGGAGTCATAGAGCTACAGAATTTATACAGAATATTTGAATAATGTAAGAGAAGTATTCCATACGGCATAGCTACAACATTATATATATAAGAGAAAGCAAGGAAGGAGGTGCTGTGTTTTATACAAACAATACTCAAAATTAAAGTGAAAATTACTCTTCAATGATACATTAACCTTCAATTAATAGAGAATACTGATGGGACTGTGCTCCTGTTGCGATGTTATGCTGGGTACACACTAGACGATATGCTCCATGAGCAATATTGTCAGTGCTTGCCCTTGAACTCCCGAGCAAAGGAGATAGTGCATACACACTGAATGATATCACTAACGGTATCATTCAGTGACGTCATCCTGCCACCACCCCGAACATGCGGTTTCAGACGATATACTGAGAACAGACCTGTATGTACAGATGACAGAAGACCTGTCAACCACCCGCAGTAGCGTGCACCATTGACAAATTAGTGCATACACATTGGACGATATCATCCAGAAATAACATTATCGTCCAAATTGTCAATAAAGATCGCCTAGTGTGCACCCAGCTTTAGTTGGAAGACCAAGGCTCTAGTACAGCCGTGGCCAACCTGTGGCTCTTGAGCTGCATGCGGCTCTTTCTTTATTCAAATGTGGCTCCCGACACTCAGTCACCTGACCACAACAGATCCTGGAAACTGGTGCACTCCAACCAGACACACAGCAGCACTATGGCGACTGAAAACTGGGGAGCCAGATACTGGGCAGTAGTGACATATGAGGGTGGGCAGGAGTGACACAGAAGGATCCGGCCAGGAGAGACATAATGGGGGAGCTGACTGGAGTGATACAGGAGGGTGCTGGCAGGAGTGACGCAATGGGTAGCTGGCTGGAGTGACAAAGGAGAATCTTGGCAGGAGAGACACAAAGGGGAGCTGACTGGAGTGACACAGGAGGGTGCTGGCTGGAGTGACACATTGACACATGGGGGAGCTGGCTGGAGTGACATATGAAGGAGCTGAAGTGTATTATGTGAATATGGCTTTTTCAATATATTTTATGTGGATCTGGATTTTTTAATTATTTTATGTGGAAGTGTCTTTTTCACTGTAATTTATGTTGATTCTGGCTTTAAAATTTATTTTATGTGAATCTGGCATTTTCATTGTATTTTATAAAATGGGGTGTGCCCTAGCAGGCACAAGGTCACACCCCATTTTTGCACATGCGCCTTCGGCTTGATGTCGGCTCTTTGACGTACCTAACAAGATTTTTTGGCTCTTTGTCTCTGACTGGTTGGCCACCCCTGCTCTAGTACATCAAAGATGTTATTCACATTTGTCTATTTGTTGCATTAAATTAACTTAATACATATACTAAACATTGGAGAAAACACAAATTTCTCCTGTGCTAGCACATATTTTGCATCTTACCACCATCCCATGATGATCGCACACTGAACCAATTTATCAAGTGTTAAACCTTCACTGCTTGTGTTTAACACATAACCCCCTTTCAGGATGAAGTTATGATAACTTACATGTGAGCCAGTGTCCAGACTCAGAGAGGTTATGCACATGCTCATTCATACCCCTTTTCCACCTAAAACTGGGGTCGCAGCCGGGAGCCTGACACGGGTGCTACCCGGCTGCGACTCGCGTCAGCCCTCTTTCCTACTGCAGTCACCATCCCGGCATATTGCGGGGTTGGTGACGCTGCCGGTGACGCAGCGGGGGCGGCGCTGGGAGATCACATGATCTCCCAGCACCGCCCTTCCATACACTGGCTTCTGTTTACACAACACAGCTTACCGGGTTGAACCTGCGTTCAACCCTGCAAGCTACCAGAGTTGCTCGACCCGGATTATTCTAACTTGACCCTTTTACACCAACCAGCAACACGGGTTATGCACGCTCATGTGCAATAACCCGTGTTATATGCTGGTTGGTGTAAAAGAGATATAAGCGGGAAAAGCTACAGTGCTTAAGGTGCATCCACACGGGGCGTTTGTGCCCAGCGTGTATGCACAGCGATGGTGGCTGACATCGCTGGGCTGAAAATCGCTCTGTGCATACACACTGAGCAATTTTACCCACTGCCCAGCGATGTCAGCGGGGGTGAGCGGCTTTCCATAGCAGGACGCTATGGAAAGCCGTCCAACCTGCCGTTCATTTGCTGGTGATACCAGCAGAGAAACAGCAGCCGCCGGCGATGAAGCGGGGAGGCGCATCAGCGCTCATCGCCGGGGCATACACACTGGACGGTTCTGAGCTGAAAGCAGCTCAACACACCAAAAGTGAGCTGCTTTCAGCTCAGAATCGCCCAGTATGGGCATTTAGTGGGCTTGCACATGCACAGTACTGAAATATATGAGACCAGCCTTTCATATCAGTGATATGCAGATGCCGTATAGAGAGAGAGAGAGAGAGAGAGAGGTTTGTGCAGGTCCTTTTCCACCAGGTGAAAAATTGATAGGACCCTTCCAGCAGGTGACAATATGACAGATTGCGGTGTTTTCACATTATGTATTACAGAATGTGCTTTAGCGCAGAGAAGTTTTACACTTTGATAAATATACCCCCTCTGGCTCTGTCATATCAAAATTATGTGTGAAAAGATAGAAGTCATTTAATGCATTCTCATACCTTCCAGTACAACAAATTAGTCATACAAGCTATTCATTTCACAAGCTTTCCACACGGTAGAAGTCTCTTCATCAAATGTCACATATGACCTCTGGAGAGTGCAAAACTTATATACTACATTGCTTGCTTATTACCAGAAGATGCAAAGTAACCGAACAGCATACAGGGGATCCCGACATATGCTATGAAAGTACACTGGCAATCACTGATCTCTATGTAATGTGCTTCATAGTAACAGACAAAATTCAAGAAATTGTTCAAAAGGTCGATACGACTGAAGCAGGACATTAGAAAATATACTTTTGTTGGTGTTCCTCAATTTGTTTGTTTTGTTTTTTTTATAAAAATTCCAGATTTTTCCAATAAAGCCACAAATGTATTTTGTACTATGGATGAATTTCGGAACAGTGATCGTCTACGTCTAAAGCCACGTACACACTATGAGATATTGCATACAATATTGCTGATATTGTATGATTGCATACTATATTGCATAGTGTATACACACGATTTATCATACGATGCGAGCTCCCGTGGACATCAAACATCTGACCTGCATGCAGTCTTGATGGTGCAATATCATGAGCTTTTTGTAGTGTACATACAACCATGCGATTTTAGGGCATTGATATCAGCCTGGACCCTCCTCCTCCTCCTCCTCCTCCTCCCTTAAGGTGCATAGACACTGGGCCCAGTGCGTCTGCACAGCGATGATCGTGAACATCGCTGGCAGTAAAATAGCTCATTGCATACACACTGAGCTATTTTCCCTGTGCCAGCGATGATCATGGGGTGGTGAAGCACAGTAGGAGACTGTGGAAAGTGCTTCACTCGGCTGTACTAACAGCCCGGCGAACGGCGGCAGCTAGCGATGATGCGGGAGCGCGCATCAGCGCTCAACGCTAGCCCATACACACTGGACGAGTTTGAGCTCCAAGTAGCTCAAAATGGCAAAAGTGAGCTACTTTGAGCATGGCCGCAACTGGGGGGGACGGACGGACAGACTAAGCGGTCATGTGCCCCGGGTGCCTGATTTGAGGGGGTGCCGAGAGCTCTGCCCGACTCCATCAGCCAGCTGCTCTCCACCTCCTGCACGGCTCCACGCATCAACTGACGCATCTGCGCGCTGATTGCTATTATTAGAAGAGACACTACACGCGGAATAGGGACCATCAGACAAGACGCCCTGGCAGGAGCTACAGTGCAGGGACGATTCTGCTGGTCTTCAGGCTCCACTGTCCGCAGCAGCACTCTCAGCAGCGGCCTCTGCTGGAAGAGCTGCTGCTGGCAGCAGGGCATAGAGAGAAAAAGATTCATCCCCGACTTCTGCAGCTGAGTCTGTACCGGCGGAGCTGCATTCTCCTCTCCTCCGGCGGCGCTAGGGACTACAAGATGCTGACGGCGCTGTGTACCTGACACTGGGGGATGAGATGTCATGACATTTCATCCCCTAACTGTGCTGCACTGGCTGCACTGAGGTCAGTGAGAATGTAAAGCCCCTGCAATTCCACATCCCAACACCACCTCACCAAGGAGCGGGAAATCATCCCTGGACTGAATGAGCAACAAGATACCATACCTTAGTGTGCGCAAACTTTACTATTCAGGGGAGCGGGACGCCGCACCCCTGCAACTATAATATCTGAATATTTGACATGGATCATCCAAAAAAATGTAAACCACTGGATTTGGATAATGTCGAAGTCAAAAATATTACATAGAAAGAACATACAAACTATACACACATATAAGTCACTATACTTACAAATACGCGCAGCGAGCACAGCAATATATGGTAACACACGCATTTATACGGTCATGCCACAGAGATGGATTCGACACTTATTTCATACAGTACATAATTATAATAATATAAAGCGCCAGACATCATGATGATTTAAAATTATATAATGAAGTAATGTCATGTATGTGTATTATTTGAACGAAGCAAGATACACCTGTCATATTTGGTATTTAAGCAACCAGATTAATGTGTAGATTCATTTAATACTTGTTATTAAGTTGTAGGACATTGCAACAAGGAGTTATGATTAAATGTATGAAAGCTAAAATCACTCCTATTAGGACAATAGACATTTACAGAAACAGGTAGTGGTACAACAGATATTTACGGTGTAGATGCGCAACAAAACTCAGTGAGCAGCTATCAGTGTGCACAATAAAAGTGTATCCCACACATCAAAAAACAATTACATAGAGGCAAAGATTGTGCACATACAGATGAAGCGCTCACCAATTACCATATTAACCCCATGTGTGACATGACGGACAAAGTGATAGGGAATAAATACATTCACCCTTAATAGGATGGTGATCCTCAATGGAAAAATGGAATAGTAATTTCCTGGAAAGTTCTTTTCCTTCACATGCAAGGCATAAGTGGGACTGGTATATCCTGAAACAAAAAAGTACCTCTCTTCCCAATATGAATGAGAATTTTAGAGAGGTACTAAGAAATGGCAGACCATAGTGTAGTACAGATTAAAAACACGCACAAGTTTAATGCCACAGATTAAATTTACAAGAAGGTTAAAATAAAACAGCATATCAATAAAGACTCCATAGATTTTCACAGTAGGTACATCACCAAGGAGGGCCCAGGACCTGGGTCCTGGGCCCTCCTTGGTGATATACCTACTGTGAAAATCTATGGAGTCTTTATTGATATGCTTTTTTTGTTTTAACCTTCTTGTAAGTTTAATCTGTGGCATTAAACTTGTGCGTGTTTTTAATCTGTACTACACTATGGTCTGCCATTTCTTAGTACCTCTCTAAAATTCTCATTCATATTGGGAAGAGAGGTACTTTTTTGTTTCAGGATATACCAGTCCCACTTATGCCTTGCATGTGAAGGAAAAGAACTTTCCAGGAAATTATTATTCCATTTTTCCATTGAGGATCACCATCCTATTAAGGGTGAATGTATTTATTCCCTATCACTTTGTCCATCATGTCACACATGGGGTTAATATGAGAAACAGGTAGTGGACAGGAAACTCAGGCCAGCCCTTTGGATGTCTTCAAGGCTGAACCTGTTTAGCATACGAACAAACCAGTGACTCATCATGAATGAGAAAATTCCCTCCCCCAAACTAGATAACACATTGCAGAGACACACAGTTCTCAGTTGCTGTTTTGTACCAGAGGATGATGGAGTTGCTGCCAGACCAGTTCCTGTATTTATTTGCTGAGAGAGAGAGAGAGAGAGAGATAAGATGCATTGAGGGAATGGTATTGTATCGCTGGCCTGTAACTGTATGTAACTGTATGTATTAACTGTTTACTGTATGAGTTGTAACCATGTAACTATAGGTATACTGTACATTGTAATATATTGAATCCATATCCTTTAAATAACAAATATACACATCAATGAGCTTTGGAACTCAGATAATGTGTGGGTGTATTGTTTTCTCTTATGGGATGCAGTGTTTTGCTATGTATAGCGCACATTCATGGCACATGGTAATAAGAGGTGCAGGCGTTTACAATATATATTAGAGCGGGCATTTTAAATATTTGTAAGGAAACAATTTGGTATTTACAGATGGGGGATTGTCCGGGATATCATAGTCTTAATGATGCACTGTACATTATAAAAGCGACGCTGTGGTCGATCAGCTTGTGGTGGACGCATCCTGACGCTGAGAAAATCATATCCGTGTGTATTGTTGTGTTATCAGTAAGCCAATTATATGAAATTTCAAGGGACAATGTGTTTCTCATAATATTTAAGATGCTAAAATGGATTTTTATTGTTGCAAAACAAAGTTCAAATAAGTCATATTGTGTTTGATTCAGATTGGATTGTTTATCTGTTAAGTAGGTTTAAAAGTACATTTAAAAGTTGCTGCATTGCCTTGATATAGTTTTTTTTTTTTTTAAACTCAGGCCTAAAATAACTTCTGGTGCTTGTATAATGTGTGATTTCTTTGTGACAAAGGAAGCCACATGGTCTGACCTCCATTTTGGACTAACCACATGGCCTGTCCACCATCTTGTGTAAACCTCATGGATGTGGAAGGGGGAGGAGCAGTGGCCATTTTAGGAAGGTCACTTTCTAAATAGCTGATTTTCAGTCTGCTCAGAACAATCAGTTTCCTTTGTAACATCAAGCACCATTTATGAGTTACCAATGTATTTATTTAACCCATGCCATAGTCAATTACAAATAGTTTCAGTTGGGCCTAGTGAGAGTAAATGGTGAGAAAAGTTTTTTTTTTTCTGTCCTTGTCTGTGCGTAATTACTTTACGTCAAGTGGGGGGTTGCACACAGATAGAAAAAGGAAAGAGTTGGTTTTGTTTTGTTTTTTTCCTTCCAAGACTTGTAGAATCTGCTTACTAGGGAGGATAGCCATTGAAATGCAAATTAACCTGTGTAACTGCTTTTTTTTAGCAGTGAAAAGCAAATAGCTTTGATATGCAAATAAGAGGTAAGGTGTCTCATAGGAGACCAGTGAATGGTACATATATATATATATATATATATATATATAATATTATTATAATTATGTGTATATTTATATCAGTGTATGTTCTGCAAGATTGCTATCCAATCTGAATCATATCATTTTAAATTATTGATTATTGCTAGATTCATTTAGATCTGTGTGAAACCGGATACATTTGTTGCTATACAGTTAAAACTGAAATAACAGTATTTAAGGAAGTAAGTGTAAAGACACAAACGCAGTTCTGGCATGGTTATTAATAAAAAAAACTGGGTGTTGTGTTAAGTGAGCGATAATAGTTAGTATTGCTCACATTTATAGAGACTGTGTGGTTTGTTGAATTGCGTACGCACATTGGTACACGTGGTATGGAACGTGAGGACAGCGTATAAAAACATGCACGTGGCGCAAGGTCGCAAACGTGGCATAAGGGTACACACGGTTGCGTAATTACGCAAGCTTGCGTAGGGTTGTGTGCGCATAATAAAACCACACGATATTTGTTCAATTAAGGTGGGATAGTAGCCATGCTACAATAGCACAAAACTACCCGGTTTCTAAAGCAGATTAGTATAAAACTTTTGTTTAAACTGTATTGCCTCTGGGGTTAAAGATGCCAATCAGAACGAGTTAAAATTTTCTGTACAGAAAAAAAAACAAAGCGTATTTGAGTGAGTGAAAGCGGAGTGAGTGGAGCTGAACCCAGGAACTAAGTGGTCTAAGTGGCTGGAGTGGTAACACTGGGTTAGTAGAGGCCCGGTGACGTAGGGTTCGCTACCTTGCGTGATTAGAACTAAGTGGTCTTAGTGGTCTTAGTGATCCCATACAACTAAGTGGTCTGGAGTGGTCTAGGCTAAGTGGTCTACAGCAATCGTAGGGCATATAGATAACTAGTATCTATAGGCTGTGCTATTGCATCGCATGTCCGTGTGTTCTGCACAGCACAACGTGATACCATTGTGTCATATGCGCTGTGGAAGAGCATACGCAGATGTGATTGTATAGACAAAGGGGTTTTTCTTTGATAAAAAGTCGGGAAATCTCCCTGGTGGGCTTCACTGGAAAGGGTGAAGGATAGTTATCTAATTTCTCTGTTTTTCACCCTACAAACAATTCCAGTTGAAAGATACCGAAAAGGAATTTTTTGCTGCCTCTCTCAGGAAAATATTCCAACAGAACTTCCACCGAAAGAAATTATGGTGCTGTAAGGTCTGATAGGAGCCCTAAGTTGGGTACATCGCCTTCGCTATCGACAGTGTATGGTAGTACTGGCCAACGTGGGCAAGAGTGGGTGGAAGCGCTCGGAGTACTTTCACCGTCGCCTTATATTGAGTATTTTGGTGTTTGTGGGAAAAGGCCCACAAGTATGGGAGCCAGTTGCTCAACTAAGGGACGAATGGTAGCCAGGGTTCAGGCAGAAGAATTGCGGCCGAAAGGGTCAGCAAGTTTTATCATGTGTGAAAAATATGGTTCACACACGGAAGTTTTTTGCAATGAATGGTTACGTATGACTGACAAAGATAGGGTACCATTCCCTAGGGTGGGCAGCTTTGAACCAGAGGTATTGCAGAACTTAAGGATAAGAATATGTCTGATAAAATCCCGAAAACAAAGGGTCAGACATACAAATTGTTTAAACCTGTGGCAGCAAGAGGGGTTGGTGAGTTTGATCCTAAGGTGGTATGTCTAACCAAAGTCATACAGGTTGAGTATCCCATATCCAAATATTCCGAAATACGGAATATTCCGAAATACGGACTTTTTTGAGTAAGAGTGAGATAGTGAAACCTTTGTTTTTTGATGGCTCAATGTACACAAACTTTGTTTAATACACAAAGTTGTTAAAAATATTGTATTAAATGACCTTCAGCCTGTGTGTATAAGGTGTATATGAAACATAAATGAATTGTGTGACTGTACACACACTTTGTTTAATGCACAAAGTTATAAAAAATATTGGCTAAAATTACCTTCAGGCTGTGTGTATAAGGTGTATATGAAACATAAGTGTATTCTGTGCTTAGTCTTGGGTCCCATCACCATGATATCTCATTATCAGATGCAATTATTCCAAAATACGGAAAAATCCCATATCCAAAATACCTCTGGTCCCAAGCATTTTGGATAAGGGATACTCAACCTGTATAAGACAAGAATGGAAATATAAGAACTGTTTGAACTTGTAGCAACAATAAACAAGTAGGAAGGAAAAAAAAAAGACTGCAAGTACACCGCCTTATGTAGATGTGGAAGCAGTTACGGCCAGCATACAAACTATAGAAAATAATAAAAACATGAAAAATATGACTGTAACCTATATATGTACTAATGAATGTTGAAGTTTTATTTAGGAGGAGAAGGTGACCTGATGGTTTTCAGCCATTTCTCATGTACCCAGAGGAGTATCCAACCGGTAAAAGAAGAGCAGTAGCCTGTGGGGGAAGTGGCTGAGACCAGTGGAACAGGTAAGTATGGTATCATTTGTGTACATATATAGTAAAACCCAAAAATAAAACAAAACAAAAAAAAAAATCAAGAAAGTAACGTCAGAAATGGAGAAAAAACCTGTCCGCACATTAGTATTTGCCAGTAGGAAAGTGGACAGAGACAAGGTAACCCCCGGGTATTTATTTCAGTTACCATATAAGAAGTATTCATTCCTAGTAATGCCCCTAGTCAAGATGAGCTCGGAAATGTTTGTTGGACCATGTACAGACCCTTAATACGGGATGAGAAGGATTGAATGAATACTTCGCATGACCTAGAAGCTTGTTAAACTTTTTTTTTTTTTTGTCTTTTGCAGTAATAGAAAACTCTCCATCTGGATAAGATCACTGGTAAACACTAATTTGGCAAATGGGAGGTGGCTGTCTCTGTGCTAATGGACGGGCTCAATAAGGCATTAAGGGTCAGGGTGCAGACTTCTTTGCAAAATTGGAAAGGGGTCACAGTAGCTAATCTTAGAAAGTGTGCTATTGGACATCACAAGAATAGTGCTAGGCGCAGAGGACAACAGGTGGAGAGGTTGAGGACGGTAAGTATACTAGCACATACAGGAAAGACCCATCAGTCCAAACCCCAGATCCCTAATGGTCAATAATATGTTACACTTGTAGGAAGGAAGGGCATTTTGCCAGAGATTGTAGTAGTAGTAGAAAGCAGAGTCAATATAGACCCCCTAGACAGAAAACACAAGCCACATTATTAAACACATAGATGGGACCAAGGGACATATAGTAAGGAATCATAAGCCATATAGAAAACACAGATTCGGCTAATGGGAAGAACAAAATAAATGCAACATTACCCTTTGACAAAACTTGCTGGGGCTAAGATGGGGCCTCTAAACTTTTGCTTCTTTTTCCTAGCAGAAATGGCCCCTGATTAACTTAATTTTGTTAAATATGATATACATATACTGTGCTCCCGCTCAGGAAGTACAAAGTATGTTAGACACCCACGAAGACTAATGTTACATTTCACTGTTCTAGATACATGTCCATCACAGGCAGAGGAAATTATCTCACAGATACCGGGTTCCCTATGAACTTAGGATGGACAGGACACTGGATTGATGGCTGGGATAGTCCCAATAGCGATACGATAAACACAGAATTTTTTTTAATGGGAGTAGACCAAGTAGAGAATCACTTCACCGTAGTGCCCAATCCAGTTGTCAAAATTTTATAAAATCTTCTCCACCTCTACAAACTCATCTGTCACCAACATATATTCTGTTTCTCTACAGTTTCCTCTTCATCTTTTGCGTTCACACAGGGTGGTACAATACATGGACCCAAGTACAGTTCAAACTCCACATGCCTAGGTCCTTCAGAGTTCTGCCCAAACCCAGTATATCTCAACAGCACGATAACACCAGTATTACTGCAGTGTGCCTTGTCATGCACAAAGGGTGGAGAATGGGAATACTGGTGAAGGGAAATTTTGTATAGACACGGATATGCCTGTTGGTGAATGGCAAACCTGACATTTTCTTTTTCATTTTCTTCTTCTTTCTCTCCTCTAGAGATGTTTCGTTTTTTCTTTTTCTTTTTCTTTTTTTTTGAGTTATGCTCATGATACTCTACATTGCAAACACACAGTTAAATTAAAATGAAAAATTTGTGTTCCCTACAGGAAAAGGCAGTCTGGAGGACAAAGGGGTATGGCCAGGAGTCCTCAGGACTGTGGACAGGTGGACACGGTAAGCCAGTAGCCCCCAGAGCATACCTTCCAAGTCTAGCTGAGGTGGCACACGGTCTGACTCATCTAGGCAAAGAGGGTATGTGCAGGCTGATGAGAGCCTACTGGTGTGCGCCAGGATTCTATTCTCATGCAGGTAAGAGAGCAATGACCTGTCTTACTTGCTTGAGGAAGAATATTGGTAAGGCAATACCAACAGAGCCATCCCATATCCCTCCTGCAGACGGATCTTTTCAGGAAATACAAATCGACTTCGTACAGTTAACACCCTTTAGGAAATATTGTTATGTATTGGTGTGCACTGATGTTTTCTCAAACTGGGTAGATGCATTTCCTGCCACCACGGATGCTGCTGTGTTTACCGCAAAGAAAAATTGCGCAGAAATTTGTGTGTAGATAATGGTACCCCTAGAAGTAGGAGCAAAGCTTGAAATTGTACTATTGTGATCATAGATACTGCCACTAGTATTATGTAGCATCGGAACCACTCCCAGATCTTCACTTAACGAATCACCCTCTTCGAAATTTGTTTTTGTTTTGGTATTTGTGTCTTTTTGGAAGACAACCTCATGTTATGATTGATCCGCACAATGATCAGAGATACACAAATGAGGTGACAGTACAGTACCTTATTGAGATGAGCCAGCATTTGAGAACTTGACAAAAGAACTTGAAACTGTTGATTGCTGGTATGCCAAATACTAACGGTCTTGATTGTGAACCAATAGACTGTGTGATTGTTCTTACGCTCAGGTTGCCTAATAGACAGGTGGGAAGGACCATACCAAGTTTTGTTGACAGCACTATCCCAGTGAAAGTAGCCGAGAGAGAGACTTGGGTCCACGATTCCCATTGCAGGAAAGTCGGTAGTCCGGAAGGAACTCGTAAATGGAGTGAGATCGCAAAAGTATCACCAGAGACACTGTTCCGTGAAAACAGAGGCGGCACTGTTGAACACTACCTGAGCGTACTAAAGGATTGCAGAAAGACCAGTCATTGTAATTAATTTGTTATGAACAAGAGTTGTTTTGTTCTATTTCTCTTTTCTCTCTTTCCCGCTGACAAACATTTTTTTTCAGGACATTCTATTTTTGCGAGGTTTTTTTATGAGGAGTCGAGTGTGGGACTGGAACTGGTTCTGGAGGAAGGAGTGATTTCCTTATAGGATCCCAGGATTAGCCGATCAGTTTGTTAAAGTCAGAGAAAAATCAAAGGTCTAGTAGTTATGGAGTTCAGAGGTAATCAGGAAAAATCAGACAATGGCTATTCACACATTGCAGATAAAGAGCTCATTAATATATGTGGAAGAGAGGTTTATGAGTGGCTCTCCCCGAACTCCGAAGGTTTATGTTATTTAGGAAGGACACTACTTATAACCCTTGTTCAATTATTAAACAGACCTAGCATATGTTCCAGAAATGGAAACAATGTTTAGAAAATGATAGGAATATGGAGATCATGAAAATTTTATATGTCACTGTCACGATTTGTTTGTGTCTTCTTCATCTACCCAGCAGAACCTCAATCGAATCCAAACATCAGTGTACAAAGACGTAGGTACATGTATGTGTGAAATGTTCGTTGCAAATCAGGCATTATAGGCCAAAGCACTGTCCCAGCATACTCTATAGGTTGAATGTTGTCCCACACCCAACCAGTGGTCCCGTGACCACTGAGTGCATATAGAGGATGTCTCATCCTCCTCCCTGTCTTCCCCAAATATAGTCAAGTGTCTGATTTGCGAAATGAATACATACTTGTGTCTTGGTCATCGATTATTGTATGAAATATTTTTTTTTTCTTATGTTAATAATTGATGGCAGTTATTGTTTACTGCCAAAGGGTGGACTGTCAAAGTCACAAATATTACATAGAAAGAACATACAAACTCTACACACATATAAGTCGCTATACTTGCAAATACGCGAAGCGAGCACAGCAATATATGGTAACACACGCATTTACACGGACATGCCACAGAGATGGATTCGACACTTATTTCATACAGTACATAATTATAATAATATCAAGCGCCAGACATCATGATGATTTAAAATTATATAATGAAGTAATGTCATGTATGTGTATTATTTGAAAGAAGCAAGATACACCTGTCATATTTGATATTTAAGCAACCAGATTAATGTGTAGATTCATTTGATACTTGTTATTAAGTTGTAGGACATTGCAACAAGGAGTTATGATTAAATGTATGAAAGCTAAAATCACTCTTATTAGGACAATAGACATTTACAGAAATAGGTAGTGGACAGGAAACTCAGACCAGCCCTTTGGATGTCTTCAAGGCTGAACCTGTTTAGCATACGAACAAACCAGTGACTCATCATGAATGAGAAAGTTCCCTCCCCCAAACTAGATAACACATTGCAGAGACACACAGTTCTCAGTTGCTGTTTTGTACCAGAAAATGATGGAGTTGCTGCCAGACCAGTTCCTGTATTTATTTGCTGAGAGATAGATATAAGATGCATTGAGGGAATGGTATTGTATTGCTGGCCTGTAACTGTATGTATTAACTGTTTACTGTATGAGTTGTAACCATGTAACTATAGGTATACTGTACATTGTAATATATTGAATCCATATCCTTTTAATAACAAATATATACATCAATGAGCTTTGGAACTCAGATAACGTGTGGGTGTATTGTTTTCTCTTATGGGATGCAGTGTTTTGCTATGTATAGCGCACAATCATGGCACATAGTAATAAGAGGTGCAGGCGTTTACAATATATATTAGAGCGGGCATTTTAAATATTTGTAAGGAAACAATTTGGTATTTACAATGATCACATCCACCAGGACACATTTCTGATTCATAATCTGTCTAGCTGAACTACAGGAGTGGATGAGCGCCAGCTGGCTACGACTGAACCCGGATAAAACAGAGGTCCTTATAATACGACCGCAACATCAAAGGACAGGACTGCAGCATAGCCAACCAACTGGACTTACACTCGGGGATTCAGAATTACAGACCAGTGATCGTGTGCGGAATCTTGGCGTTGTCCTGGATGGTGGCTTGACACTTAAACATCAGATATCAGCCACAATCAAATCCTCATTCTTTCACCTGAGGAACATAGCCAGAATCAAGCACTTAATTCCCTCAGATGATCTGCCAAAAGTCATACATGCATTTGTATCATCTCGATTAGACTACTGTAATGCCCTCTACCTTGGTCTACCAGCAAAAGAATTGCAGCGCTTACAGCTGGTGCAAAACACAGCTGCCAGGCTGTTAACCAACCAGCCCCGTTCTAGCCACATAACACCCATCCTCTACTCCCTTCACTGGCTGCCTGTAAGATGGCGAATCATCTTCAAGATTGGCTTACTGAGTTTCAAAGCATTACATGACCAAGGCCCAAGGTACCTGAAACAGCTTCTGACCCCATACTGCCCGACTCGATTACTGCGATCTGTAGATGAAGGACTTTTAGCAGTACCTAGAATCTCCCGTAATTCATCTGGGGGTCGAGCTTTTAGTCATGCGGCTCCGACTCTATGGAACTCACTTCCCCGCACAGTGCGAGAGGCCCCAACTATAGAATCCTTCAAAAGTAGACTCAAGACTTTCCTGTTTACTCAAGCATTTCCATAGTGTCCCTTTTAGTATCTTCGTGCTTCTGTATTTTATGAAAATGTACTTCATTATTTTATGTATTATATCATGCTATATATCTGTTAAGCGCCTTGAGTCCTATTGGAGAAAGAGCGCTATATAAATAAAATTATTATTATTATTATTAAACATACATGATATTTCTGTTCTAATTTTAAACTTTAGTTTATGCTTTGTTATGTTTTAACTTTGTTCTTATAATTTCTTCTTCCTAGATTTTTCCATCCTTTCTTCCCTCTATTCACCTTCCCCCCTCACCTTTTTTTGTCAATACAATCAAGCTCAGTGGTACAGATTCTCCTCTAATATATTTGCAGCTACCCTCCGTCTTTCCCACCCACTCTCTCCTTCGTGGGGCGGCGTAATCTTAATGAGGGGTACTACTGTGCAGTGTAGTTAGAATAATGTTTCACTACTGTGTGGCGGAGTTTGGAGTTTTTTAAATGTCATTTAATTTTTTATTTTATTTCTTTTATTTTTTTATTGTTTTATTTTTATTTTGTTTTATTTATATTATTTTAACTATTTATTTTATTTATTTATTATTTCCTTTTTTTGGGAAGGGGGGGCTCTAAATTACTGCCTTGCGCCGGGTGCCGAAAATCTTAGTTTCAGCCCTGATTTGAGCTCAAAATCGCCCAGTGTGTATGGGCCTTTAAAAACAAACTCCAGCCCCTTAAGATATCATTTCATCTTATCTTATTGTTTCATTGTATTATCGTATGTCGGGAAATTGTATACAATATCACATGGGGCGCACATCGTACTAGTGCGTACACAGCCTTACTTCCTTGCCCATTTTAGATATTTCCAACATTTTGCTGAGCTACATCAGATAAATCTGGCATACAAATATGCTCATCTACATACATAAGTGTATGAAACAAACAGGAAGGCAGACTACCACATGCGTACCTTGTGTTCTCATCAGTAGAACATCTGTTATATAAAATCCATTTCAACTGAAGACTTCTTAAAGAGGTCAAGTAGAAATTTCTAACAACTACCCTCTATGAACTTGCTATAATATAGCATATACATTTGCATTTAATGCAGAAGAAGACTGTCAATAATATACTTCAAAGAAATAATTAAAATGAATGTAATAATTGACTCAAATAAGCCCAAACAAGCCTCAAATACACTAATGATATGAACACTGCAAAAATAATTATGCAACCCAGTAATGCCAATTGAAATGAATTTGACTCAGATATGGTCATAAGTACTTTAAGAGGTATGCGTCAGCATACCGCTCATCGGGATCCCGGCTGCTGCATACCGACACCGGGATACCGACTGGGGTACCATGCCGCCACTGGTATACCGGCGTGGTAGGTGATTCCCCCTCTATGGGTGTCCACGACACCCATACTCACCACTGAGCCAGCAGCATGGCGAGCACAGCGAGCCCGCTTCGTTGCGCTAACCCCCCTGCCGGCATTCCACCGCTCGGGATGCCGATATCGGTATACTGACCATCGGCATCCCATGCTGCAGTATACCATACCAATCCCCTTTAAGAAGCATGTGTGGGCTGTAATGTATGCTTAATGGGTACGCATTTGGAATCGCATGCAAATCATGATCAGAACCCAGAATACCTGGAGAAATTAAATAAATGTCCTCCCTAAAATTACAAATTACATTTAAAAAAAGCAAAGCCATCAACTATCAGAGAACATACTTATTATGCTGGCAATGATGACATCATTTGAATAGATACAGTAACAGAAGAGAAGCCAATATTGCTACACTGTCATAAAGCTGTGTTCTCATACACATTGCTGCAGTCGCACCAAACATCCATTCCTTGCGCGCCAGGTCCCATGCGACTCTGCTTACGTCGAGAATTTTTTCCGCTCAGATATGTGTCTTAGTCACAACCAGGTTGCTTCACTAGACTGCCCTAATTAATTTGATATGTGACAATAATATATCTGTGTGCGACTGAGTCTCCGATGCTGTAGATGAAGAGCTATGATGCAGTGGCTGCTGCTTTTTTTCAAACCAAGTTTCATTGTGCTTCATATACAGACTCAGTCGCACACAGATATACAATTGCTGCATATCAATTTAATAAGCGCACTCTCGTGAAGCAGTTTTGTTTAGTAAGACATACAGTAAATGCGAGCTAAAAGATGCTTCACAGCTCAGCACTGCTTACTTACACCAGGCACTCCACATGGCATTTTGAAGATAGGTGTATGGTGACAAAATTGTGTATTGGTAGCAAAAAAGTCAACATACATAAAACAAATCAATCTATTTTTCATAACAATGTTTAGAATACTCTGCAATAGTGAAGCGTAAACTCTCATTATACAGTACATAAATTGCAATTTCAAAACAATCATACAATTTTTTTTCTTTCTTAATCAAATCAACCCAAAAAAATAATTTTTAAACATTTCTTAATTTTAAAAGTAATCCAGTCGGTTCATAGATGGCACGTATGGTACATACTGATAGTGATATGGAAACTTGAGCCACAGACTAAATCAACAAGCTTTCACTGTAAAGAAAAAGGTTCACTCTATTCTGGATTAGAAATCCATCAACATTTGAAAAAGATAAATCTTGTTATTTAAAATGTAATTATATGACTCCCACATCAATGATTTATTTTACACAGACATTCCCTTAAATATAATGAAATGAAAGGTCAGGACAGGTTGTGTCTGATTGTCAGATCACCATGGTAACTAAAAAAAATTAAAATAAAATAAAATCGAGTGACCTTTTCCCATACTGACCAAAAGACCAGAGCTAGGGACTGTTCCCATGTCCATGAATATAGATCTCCAAAGCAGCTATAATAATAATTTTATTGCCAGGGGCGTAACTAGAACTTTGTGGGCCCAATAGCAACATTTTAATGGGCCCCCTAGCTCATGACTGCACTAGAGCGGGTATGACATCAGGCAGAAACTTTCCAGCCATGGTGTCTGCCCATAATTCACATTATGCCACACAGTAGTGCTAGTAATCTATATTATGCCACACAGTAGGGGTGGTCTTCAGTATGCCGACTGTCGGGATCCCGGCACACAGTATACCGGCGCCGGAATCCCGACAGCCGACATACCGACAGTTTTTCTCCCTCGTGGGGGTCCACGACCCCCATGGAGGGAGAATAAAATAGCGTGGCCCACCGTGCCCGCAGCGTGGCAAACGCAGCGAGCCCGCAAGGGGCTCATTTGCGCTCACCACGCTGTCGGTATGCCGGATGTCGGGCTCCCGGCGCCGGTATGCTGGTCGCCGGGAGCCTGGCCGCCGGCATACCATACTACACCCCATAGTAGTGCCCATAATATACATTATGCCACACCGTAGTGCCCATAATACACATTATGCCTCACAGTAGTGCCCATAATACACATTATGCCACACAGAAGTGCTCGTAATCTATATTATACTACACAGAAGTGTCCATAATTAACATCATATCACACAGTAGTGCCCGTAATCTACACTAATACAGAGTTTTGTCCGTAAACCACATTATGCCACACAGTAGTACCCATATTCTACATTCGAGGATTCAAGTTTTTTTTGTATGCCAGCGGCCACCAGATGGCGCCCAATGGAGCTATTCAAGTGTTGCGCCGTAAGGGGGTGCACAGCCGCCGTTGCTGACAATACGGTAATGTTTCATTATTTTGACTGGCTGGTAACTAGTAAGCATATAAAGTAATAACCAGGTGCTTCTATAATAATATAACACTTCTGTTTCCTAATTTAGATGTGCCATTCTCTCTCTAGTATCACTAGAAGTATTATCTCTAATCTAAATCAGAATTACACAATTGACTGAGGACCGCAGGATGATTGGCTGGAGTAATGTACAAGAAACAATACAGACAAGAACAAGCACAGAGGGCTAACAGGTAGGGCAAGGTCAGGTCTCAGCAGCAGCAAATGGAACATCGCGTCAGTTGGTAATGCAGAACACAGTACAGTTGGTAAAGACACTTGCAGACTGAGCTGGGAATAGAACAATAGGAGTATCTAATGGCAGGTTCAATGGTCAGGCAAGATTCAGGCACGACTGGCAGACATGAGTTCTGGCAGGCAGTGTATCCACAGGAACAGGCACTGAAGCGTAAGCTATAACTGGCACGGTGGAGCAGTTCTTGTTGCCTTAAAACAGGGAGTGAAACCAATCAGAGCGTCAGGAATGAGATGCCCACAGTAATTAATAATCTCCTGCAGCTGTAGTGCTGCACACACTCCTGAGGGTAAATGTACTAAAATGGGAATTCTATTTAAGATGGGATGTTGCCCATAGCAACCAATCAGATCACAGATATTATTTTTTAGAAGGTGCTAGATAAATGAGAAGTTGGATCTGATTGGTTGCTATGGACAACATCAAATCTAAATAGAACTCCCATCTTAGGTTCAGGGGCGGGGAAAGTGGGGGTTAGTTTTAGGCATCAGGCGGGGTTAGGGTTAGGCTACGGGGGTGGGGGGGGATAGGGTTAGGCTCTGGGGAGGGAGGGTTAAGGTTAGGTACCCCCGGGGGGAGTGGGGGGGGTTAGGTTTAGGTTTAGTCTAAGAAGGGAAGGTTAGGTTTAGGCAGCAAGGACAGGGCGCCAGGATCTCATACTGATTCCCTCAAGAGAAGACAAACTCACCAAATTAACCAACATAGGGCCTAATTCAGCTTCAACTGCAAATTCGCAAATCGGCCGACTGCGCATGTGCTTTGACCGCACTGCACATGCAAGAAGTCCAAAATGCGTTTGCAATTCAATCGTAGGGCCAGCAAAAGGGGGTATTCAGGTTTGTTAGCAAACCAAAAAAGTTAGCAATTGGGCAAAAATAAGAATTTACTTACCGATAATTCTATTTCTCGGAGTCCGTAGTGGATGCTGGGGTTCCTGAAAGGACCATGGGGAATAGCGGCTCCGCAGGAGACAGGGCACAAAAGTAAAGCTTTTACAGGTCAGGTGGTGTGTACTGGCTCCTCCCCCCATGACCCTCCTCCAGACTCCAGTTAGGTACCGTGCCCGGACGAGCGTACACAATAAGGGAGGATTTTGAATCCCGGGTAAGACTCATACCAGCCACACCAATCACACCGTACAACTTGTGATCTAAACCC
The DNA here is from genome assembly GCF_028390025.1 of Pseudophryne corroboree. Classification (NCBI taxonomy): domain Eukaryota; kingdom Metazoa; phylum Chordata; class Amphibia; order Anura; family Myobatrachidae; genus Pseudophryne; species Pseudophryne corroboree. The sequence continues at coordinate 458,972,531 of NC_086444.1, read as the reverse complement.
AGTTAACAGTATGATAACAGAGGAGCCTCTGAAAGATGGCTTCCTAAACAATAACCCGAATTAGTTAACAATAACTATGTACAAGTATTGCAGATAATCCGCACTTGGGATGGGCGCCCAGCATCCACTACGGACTCCGAGAAATAGAATTATCGGTAAGTAAATTCTTATTTTCTCTATCGTCCTAAGTGGATGCTGGGGTTCCTGAAAGGACCATGGGGATTATACCAAAGCTCCCAAACGGGCGGGAGAGTGCGGATGACTCTGCAGCACCGAATGAGAGAACTCCAGGTCCTCCTTTGCCAGGGTATCAAATTTGCAAAAATTTACAAACGTGTTCTCCCCTGACCACGTAGCTGCTCGGCAGAGTTGTAATGCCGAGACCCCTCGGGCAGCCGCCCAAGATGAGCCCACCTTCCTTGCGGAATGGGCCTTAACAGATTTAGGCTGTGGCAGGCCTGTCACAGAATGTACAAGTTGAATTTTGTTACAAATCCAACGAGCAATCGACTGCTTAGAAGCAGGTGCACCCAACTTGTTGGGTGCATACAGTATAAACAACGAGTCAGATTTTCTGACTCCAGCCGTCCTTTAAATGTATATTTTTAAGGCTCTGACAACGTCCAACAACTTGGAGTCCTTCAAGTCGTCTGTAGCCGCAGGCACTACAATAGGCTGGTTCAGGTGAAACGCTGATACCACCTTAGGGAGAAAATGCGGACGCGTCCGCAGCTCTGCCCTATGTCGAATGGAAAATTAAATAAGTGCTTTTATAAAACAAAGCCGCCAGTTCAGATACTCTCCCGGCCGAAGCCAGGGCCAGTAACATAGTCACTTTCCATGTGAGATATTTCAAATCCACATTCTTTAGTGGTTCAAACCAATTGGATTTGAGGAAATCTAAAACTACATTTAGATCCCACGGTGCCACCTTAGGCACCACAGGAGGCTGTATATGCAGTACTCCTTTGATAAAAATCTGGACCTCAGGGACCGAGGCCAATTCTTTTTGGAAGAATATTGATAGGGCCGAAATTTGAACCTTAATAGATCCCAATTTGAGACCCAAAGACAATCCTGATTGCAGGAAATGTAGGAAAACGACCCAGTTGAAATTCCTCCATCGGAGCACTCCGCTGCTCGCACCACGCAACATATTTTCGCCCAATACGGCGATAAAGCTTCGCGGTGACTTCCTACCTTGCCTTTATCAAGGTAGGAATGACTTCTTCTGGAATGCCTTTTCCTTTTAGGATCTGGCATTCAAACGCCATGCCGTCAAACGCAGCCGCGGTAAGTCTTGAAAAAGACAAGGACCCTGCTGAAGCAGGTCCCTTCTCAGAAGTAGAGGCCACGGATCGTCCGTGACCATCTCTTGAAGTTCCGGGTACCAAGTCCTTCTTGGCCAATCCGGAGCCACTAGTCTTACTCCTCTTTGCCGTATAATCCTCAATACCTTTGGTATGAGAGGCAGAGGAGGAAACACATATACCGACTGGTACACCCAAGGTGTTACCAGCGCGTCCACAGCTATTGCCTGCGGATCTCTTGACCTGGCGCAATACCTGTCCAGTGTTTTGTTGAGGCGAGACGCCATCATGTCCACCATTGGTTTTACCCAACGGTTTAATAGCATGTGGAAAACTTCTGGATGAAGTCCCCACTCTCCCGGGTGAAAGTCGTGTCTGCTGAGGAAGTCTGCTTCCCAGTTGTCCACGCCCGGGATGAATACTGCTGACAGTGCTATCACGTGATTCTCCGCCCAGCGAAGGATCCTGGCAGCTTCTGCCATTGCCCTCCTGCTTCTTGTGCCGCCCTGTCTGTTTACATGGGCGACTGCCGTGATGTTGTCCGACTGGATCAACACCGGTCTTCCTTGAAGCAGAGGTTCCGCCTGGCTTAGAGCATTGTAGATTGCTCTTAGTTCCAGAATGCTTATGTGAAGAGACTTTTTCAGGCTCGACCACACTCCCTGGAAATTTTTTCCCTGTGTGACTGCTCCCCAGCCTCTCAGGCTGGCATCCGTGGTCACCAGGATCCAATCCAGCATGCCGAATCTGCGGCCCTCCAATAGATGAGCCTCCTGCAACCACCACAGAAGGGATACCCTTGTCCTCGGCGACAGGGTTATCCGCAGGTGCATCTGAAGATGCGACCCTGACCATTTGTCCAGCAGCTCCCTTTGCATGGAATCTGCCGAAAGGGATTGCTTCGTAAGAAGCTACCATTTTTTCCCAGGACTCTTGTGCATTGATGTACAGACACCTTTCCTGGTTTTAGGAGGTTCCTGACCAGGTCAGATAACTCCTTGGCTTTTTCTTCGGGAAGAAAAACCTTTTTCTGAACTGTGTCCAGAATCATCCCCAGGAACAGCAGACGAGTTGTCGGCATTAATTGGGATTTTGGAATATTCAGAATCCATCCGTGCTGCTTTAGCACCTCTTGAGATAGTGCTAAACCCATCTCTAGCTGTTCTCTGGACCTTGCCCTTATTAGGAGATCGTCCAAGTATGGGATAATTAATACGCCTTTTCTTCGAAGAAGAAATATTATCTCGGCCATTACCTTTGTAAAGACCCGAGGTGCCGTGGACAAACCAAACGGCAGCGTCTGAAACTGATAGTGACAGTTTTGTACAACGAACCTGAGGTACCCCTGGTGTGAGGGGTAATTGGAACGTGGAGATACGCATCCTTGATGTCCAAGGATACCATAAAGTCCCCTTCTTCCAGGTTCGCTATCACTGCTCTGAGTGACTCCATCTTGAACTTGAACTTCTTTATGTACAGGTTCAAGGACTTCAGATTTAGAATAGGCCTTACCGAGCCATCCGGCTTCGGTACCACAAAAAGAGTGGAATAATACCCCTTCCCTTGTTGTAGAAGAGGTACCTTGACTATCACCTGCTGAGAATACAGCTTGTGAATGGCTTCCAAAACCGTCTCCCTTTCTGAGGGGGACGTTGGTAAAGCAGACTTCAGGAAACGGCGAGGTGGCTCTGTCTCTAATTTCAACCTGTACCCCTGAGATATTATCTGCAGGATCCAGGGATTTACCTGCGAGTGAGCCCACTGCGTGCTGTAATTTTTGAGACGACCGCCTACCGCCCCCGAGTCCGCTTGCGAAGCCCCAGCGTCATGCTGAGGCTTTTGTAGAAGCCGGGGAGGGCTTCTGTTCCTGGGAAGGAGCTGCCTGTTGCTGTCTCTTCCCTCGTCCTCTGCCTCGTGGCAGATATGAATAGCCCTTTGCTCTCTTATTTTTAAAGGAACGAAAGGGCTGCGGTTGAAAGGTCGGTGCCTTTTTCTGTTGGAGAGTGACTTGAGGTAGAAAGGTGGATTTCCCGGCCGTAGCCGTGGCCACCAAATCCGATAGACCGACCCCAAATAACTCCTCTACGCATCGCCTGTCCACTGTCGTGTCCATAAAGCTCTTCTGGCCGAAATGGACATAGCACTTACCCGTGATGCCAGTGTGCAGATATCTCTCTGTGCATCACGCATATAAAGAAATGCATCCTTTATTTGTTCTAACGACAGTAAAATATTGTCCCTGTCCAGGGTATCAATATTTTCGATCAGGGACTCTGACCAAACTACCCCAGCACTGCACATCCAGGCAGTCGCAATAGCTGGTCGTAGTATAACACCTGCATGTGTGTATATACCTTTTTGGATATTTTCCATCCTCCTATCTGATGGATCTTTAAGTGCGGCCGTCTCAGGAGAGGGTAACGCCACTTGTTTTGATAAGCGTGTTAGCGCTTTGTCCACCCTAGGAGGTGTTTCCCAGCGCTCCCTAACCTCTGGCGGGAAAGGGTATAAAGCCAATAACTTCTTTGAAATTAGCAGTTTTTTATCGGGGCACCCCACGCTTCATCACACACGTCATTTAATTCTTCTGATTCGGTAAAAACTACTGGTAGTTTTTTCACACCCCACATAATACCCTGTTTAGTGGTACCTGTAGTATCAGCTAAATGTAACATCTCCTTTATTGCCAAAATCATATAACGTGTGGCCCTACTGGAAAATACGGTTGATTCGTCACCTTCACCACCGGAATCAGTGCCTGTGTCTGGGTCTGTGTCGACCGACTGAGGCAAGGGGCGTTTTACAGCCCCTGACGGTGTTTGAGGCGCCTGGACAGGCACTAATTGAGCGTCCGGCCGCCTCATGTCGGCAAACGACTGCTTAAGCGAGTTGACGCTATCCCGTAATTCCACAAATAAAGGCATCCATTCTGGTGTCGACCCCCTAGGAGGTGACATCCTCATATTTGGCAATTGCTCCGCCTCCACACCAATAACGTCCTCATACATGTCGACACACACGTACCGACACACAGCAGACACACAGGGAATGCTCTATACGAAGACAGGACCCACTAGCCCTTTGGGGAGACAGAGGGAGAGTCTGCCAGCACACACCAAAAAGCGCTATATATGACAGGGATAGCCTTATGATTAAGTGCTCCCTTATAGCTGCTTTTATATTAATATATATAGCCATTTATTTTGCCCCCCCTCTCTGTTATACCCTGTTTCTGTAGTGCAGTGCAGGGGAGAGACCTGGGAGCCTTCCTGACCAGCGGAGCTGTGACAGAAAATGGCGCCGTGTGCTGAGGAGATAGGCCCCGCCCCTTTTCCGGCGGGCTCGTCTCCCGCTATTTAGTACATTTAGGCAGGGGTAAATATCTCCATATAGCCTCTGGGGCTATATGTGAGGTATTTTTAGCCTTTTTAAAGGTTTTCATTTGCCTCCCAGGGCGCTCCCCCCCCAGCGCCCTGCACCCTCAGTGACTGCCGTGTGAAGTGTGCTGAGAGGAAAATGGCGCACAGCTGCAGTGCTGTGCGCTACCTTAAGAAGACTGCAGGAGTCTTCAGCCGCCGATTCTGGACCTCTTCTTGCTTCAGCATCTGTGAGGGGGCCGGCGGCGTGGCTCCGGTGACCATCCAGGCTGTACCTGTGATCGTCCCTCTGGAGCTTCATGTCCAGTAGCCAAGAAGCCAATCCATCCTGCACGCAGGTGAGTTCACTTCTTCTCCCCTCTGTCCCTCGTTGCAGTGATCCTGTTGCCAGCAGGAATCACTGTAAAATAAAAAACCTAAGCTAAACTCTCTAAGCAGCTCTTTATGAGAGCCACCTAGAATTGCACCCTTCTCGGCCGGGCACAAAAATCTAACTGGAGTCTGGAGGAGGGTCATGGGGGGAGGAGCCAGTACACACCACCTGACCTGTAAAAGCTTTACTTTTGTGCCCTGTCTCCTGCGGAGCCGCTATTCCCCATGGTCCTTTCAGGAACCCCAGCATCCACTTAGGACGATAGAGAAACCATGTTGCACTGCAGGTCTGGCAGATTTATCGTGCAGAGAGATTTAGATTGGGTGGGTATTTTGTTTCTGTGCAGGGTAAATACTGGCTGCTTAATTTTTACACTGCAATTTAGATTTCAGTTTGAACACACCCCACCCAAATCTAACTCTCTCTGCACATGTTATATCTGCCCCTCCTGCAGTGCACATGGTTTTGCCCAATTGCTAACTTTTTTGGTTTGTTAACAAACCTGAATAAGGCCCAAAATGCAATCATATATCAATTGCCAGGAAGTGGCCATTTGTGGGAGATTACATGGCATTTGTGGGGATTGGTTGGGAAAATGCAGGCATGCTTAAACTGTCTGATGTGGATTTTGAAGAAGCCGGAAACTGGAACTGGAACTGGAACAGAACCATCTGAAGTGCAGCAGAGATCCAGAGACACAGAGACCGGCTTCTGAGTAGGATTTCACTGTGTACAGTGAAAGCAAGTTTGGCAACTGAAGCAGACAGCACTAACTGTACAGGTTCAATACACAACCGCAGTATGAGGACCGGGACCAGGTACAAACAGGAACTAGAACCTATAACCGGCGTCAGGTAAAGGGCTGGCTGGGTAATAAAGGTAGACACTCCCAATCAGAACAATCAGAATCAAGCCTCCTGATAAGAAGAAACAATGCAACTGGACAGCTAGATACACAGAGGCAAACTGCTAATTATACAGCAGCTGAGGCTGAACACAGGGATACATGCAGGAATCTAGCTGCTGGAGTGTTGTTACTGACACGCCGCAAGCGGCTTGTAACACATATGCAAATTTGCAAATGCATTGGTGGCCATCTTTTACCTTTCTGGGCGGCTCTTCACATGTGTTTTTTTAGCAGAAGCAGTTCTGAGAAATTAATAATTTCTGTCTCAATAGTGAACCAAGCAGAATAAGGCCCATACAGCCAAAGACTTATCAGGAATAAGACATGAGTCCTCTTTAATTCCCTCAATAAGGGGCCATATTTCTACTAAGAGGTAAGGGTTGAATGTCCTGCTATCCCATACAATGAAGAAACAGTTGGGCTTGACCAAACAATAATCACCAACAGGCTCAAAGGGCAGACTCCATTCTAGTTTAAAAAATAACTCAGCATAAACAGTATTTAATTAGGGAACTCCAGTACATTTGTGTAAGACCCCTAAAGCCTACGAGAGGGTCTTCTGCCTTTAACAGCCACCCTCTGTTCCCTTAGAGTTAGATGTACTTAGGTGGCTGCCAATACTTAAACCTCTAGCAGGAGGGGCTTACACAAGTGACTGGAGACTACATGGTTATTGGCTGGAGTAGTAGCTGCAGACAGACACAGGATGGCAGGACAATGGTTAACTGGAGAAACTATAGGATATTAGGCGTGTTCTGGAATCTGGAGCAGGATTTAGCTAGGTCCTATCTCAGTACATGCAGACTATGAATATGGACTTTAACCACAGGAATTACATTAATCCAGGAGGGCAGCCCAAGACTTAGATACTGGTGGAAGTGAAGTGAGGACTGCATACACAGAACTGCACCAGTGCTTATAATTCAGTAGCAATGATTTGACACATTGTCTTCTACAGTCCATAGTAAATATACACGGCAATAGGAAATTACACAGTCATTCATAATTAGAGCAACAGAAGTATAAACAAGAAACTACAGTTTGTAGTTCAGAGCTGATAGGTTTATGGAGTTGCACAGAAATCTAATATTTATTAGCCAAGAATCACAGCTGAACACAGGTGAAATACTTAGTAGAAAAGCACTGCACAGAATGCACTGAATACTGAAGGTTAGGAAATTCAGGAATTTTGCTTGAGAGGATAAACTGCAGGAACAAAGCTGCAGTTCAGAAACTGTTCTGGGAACAGGGACTGAGTAACAAGGTGGCAACACAAACTAAGAGGGTCATTCCGAGTTGATCGCTCGCTAGCTACTTTTTGCAGCGCTGCGATCAGATAGTCGTCGCCTATAGGGGAGTGTATTTTCGCTTTGCAAGTGTGTGAACGCCTGTGCAGCTGAGCTCTGCAAAAACATTTTGTGCAGTTTCTGAGTAGGTCTGAACTTACTCAGCCCTTGCGATCACTTCAGCCTGTCTGGTCCTGGAATTGACGTCAGACACCCGCCCTGCAAACGCTTAGACACGCCTGCGTTTTCCCAAACACTCCCAGAAAATGGTCAGTTGACACCCATAAATGCCTTCTTCCTGTCAATCTCCTTGCTATCGGCTGTGCGAATGGAATCTTCGCTAAATCCATCACTCAGCAACGATCTACTTTGTACCTGTACGACACGCTTGCGCATTGCAGTGTATACACATGCGCAGTAGTGACCTGATCGCTGCGCTGCGAAAAACGGCAGCGTGCAAACAGGTCGGAATGGCCCCCTAAGAACTAGACACTAGAAGCTAGAACACAGAAACCATCACCGGCAAGGCTGTGCAGGGCCTGCTGCCTATTGTCAGCAGCAAGGACCAACAGCAGAGCACAAGGCAGGCTAGCCCCTTTAATGATTAACAGGTTGCAGCTGTAGAGCTGCACAAACACACAGACGTCCAGCTACTAGGTAACAGCCACAACCAGGAAACAGTGCGGTCAACAAGATGCGGCATCCCAGACATTGCCCGCTACAACGATGAGCCCCAGCGGCAGCTCATAACAATTTCAGAAGTAAAAAAAAAAAAAGGCAAGTGATGATACAAACTTGAGAGTCACTTAAAAAATTGTGCATGATTTGTCACTTTCTATGCTAAACTATCTAACCCTAATTTTAAGAAATTACCAGCTGTCGTTCTGAGGCTAGAGCTAAGTGAAATATTATAATTCTCACTTTAAAAGTAAGCTGCAAATTTTAGGAACGCCTTCCCCACAACTGTTAAAGCTCTTCACTCCAACTTATTTGCTATGGTTAACCTAGCACCACACTGATATACTCCAATTGCAATTCGAAATGGGACAAGACAGAGATGTCCTCTCTGGTATCCGGTCTTTAGGTCAACATCACTTAAAGCGACACTCATTAGGTCGACCACTATTGGTAGACATGCATTAGGTTGACATGGTCACTAGGTCGACTTGACAAAGAGTGACATGAGTTTTTCATTTAAATTTTTTTTTTCTTTTCATTTTTTGAACTTTTTCATACTTTACGATCCACATGGACTAAGATTGGGAATAGTAACCTACAAGGCACCTTTCCCGATGCATGGCGAGTGAAGCAAGCCATGCGAGGGAACACGGTGAACTAATTGGGGTTCGCGGCCACTTTACAAAGAAAACAACATCAATTTTGTTTTTTTTAAAAACAAACTCCTATCAACCTTTTTCCATGACGACCTAGTCACTGTCGACCAATAGTTGGCGACTTAATGACTGTCGACCTAGTCACTGTCGACCCAACGATCCACATCCATCCTCTCTTACGTCTCCGTTTTTCTGTTCCTACACGGATGGAAACTTAGCAAACAGAAAAACAAACAACTCAAATTATGCCAATGATCTTAACACTGGCAATCCCCTTTCACACCGCTAACAAGGGTCGCACCCGGGAATTGTACACATGTCCTTCCCAGGTGCGGCCTGCCATGAGACCCCCTTCAGACTGACAACGGGACCCTGCAATATGCCAGGTCAGGTTGCCATCGGGGATGAACGTATCGACCCGGGTAACCCATGCACAACCCACCTGACCCGGTAATAACCCTGCTTTATTCATGGAATAAAATACAAGGGTCAGACAATAAGAGGTTTGTGGTAGACTTAGCATAGTTAAATCTCTTTCTGCGAGGTACACTGGGTTCCACAGGGAATACATCGGGGGTGTAGAGTTGAATCTTGATCCGAGGCACCAACAGGCTAAAGCTTTGACTGTTCCCAGGATGCATTGCACCGCCTCCTCTAAAACCCCCGCCTCCGGACACTGGAGCTCAGTTTCGTTAACCAGTCCAATGCAGTAGCAGGTAAAAGAGAAGGCAGATGTTAGTCACATAGAACCACATTCTCACGACAGGAGAAGGGACCAGCGGCTAATACCATACAAACCCAAAGAAGCTAAGTGCATCAAGGTGGGCGCCCTGTGGAACCCAGTGTACCTCGCATAACAGGATTTAACTATGGAAAGTCTACCATAAAATAGGATTTTAATTACCTACCGTAAATCCTTTTCTCGTAGTCAGTAGAGGATGCTGGGGTCCACATTAGTACCATGGGGTATAGACGGGTCCACTAGGAGCCATTGGCACTTTAAGAGTTTGAGAGTGTGGGCTGGTTCCTCCCTCTATGCCCCTCCTACCAGACTCAGTCTAGAAACTGTGCCCGAGGAGACGGACATCTTCGAGAGAAGGATTTAACACAGATAGTGGCGAGATTCACACCAGCTCACACACAAGGCAAACCAAGCTAAATAGCTTGAAAGATCAGCAACGGATTACTTACCAAGTAACAAAACAGTACTTACCAAGAACTAAGCAGTACTGAACTAAATAACCACTGCAGGATCACGAAGCACTGGGTGGGCACCCAGCATCCTCTACGGACTACGAGAAAAGGATTTACTGGTAATTAAAATCCTATTTTCTCTTACGTCCTAGAGGATGCTGGGGTCCACATTAGTACCATACGGAATTTGGACACTCTCAAAAATTTGTTCAATGATTTGAGGTTGAGTATAGGCCGGAAAGGACCCATTTGGTTTTAAAACTAGAAACAGGGTCGCATAGTATCCCCTGCCTCCGCGAGAAGAGGTACTGGCACTACCACTCCTGTGTCCAGGAGGGTTTGCACAACCAAGTGTAGAGCTTGCGCTTTTAACGGATCCGAAGGGATAACCGTCGAGTAGAACTGGCGAGGGGGACTTCTCTTGAAAGAGATTGTGTACCCGTGAGAGACAACTTCCCGCACCCAGGCGTCTTGTTTGGAAGCAGGATGATGGGCGGCCCAGGATTGTTTAGGTTTGGGCTTAGTGGATTTGGAAGTACAAGCCAGTCTCGGGTATGCCTGACCCTTTGCTTTTCCTGGAGGTCGAAAGGAACTAAAAGTGATACTCTTTGCCTTCGGTGCAGAAGGATTAGTACTTGGGAGAAACGCAGTCTTCAGTCACAATCTTATTCAGATCCTCCCCAAAAAGGATGTCTCCCTTAAAAGGGAGCACCTCCAAGGTCTTTTTGGAGTCTAGGTCCACCTTCCAGGACCTCAACCACAGAATTCGGTGAGTCAGTATAGATGTAGTAGATGCCTTGGCCGCCATTACACCTGCCTCAGAGGACGCCTCCTGAATATAGTGGGAGGCTGTGGTAATATGAGACAGATATTGTCTGGAAGTGTCAGAAATATCCTCGGGCAGCTCATCCTCTAATGCCTGATCCCATGCTTCAACTCCTTTCACGGCCCAGGAGGCCGCTATAGTGGGTCTATGTACAGCACCAGTAAGAGAGTAAATAGACATCAGGCATCCCTCCACACGCTTATTCGTCGGTTCCTTCAGTGAGGTGACAAGCAGAGTAGATGACACCACAAGACAGGCGACATGAGAGTCCACCGGTGGTGGAGTTTCCCACTTGTTACTGAACTCCGCAGGGATGGGATAACGAGCTAGCATCTTTTTAGACAGGGAAAATTTATTTCCTGGAGACAACCAGGAGTCCTGACGTATGTCAACTAAATGGTCAGAATGTGGTAGGACTACTTTAGTAACCTTCTGACATTTGAATTTATCAGGTTTCTTAGACGCAGTAGTGGGATCTATCTCATCATCAGTTTGTAGAATCAGCTTAATAGCCGCCACTAATCAGGAAATCAACCTGGGTTGTAGATTCCTCGTCAGAAGTGACTGTATCAGTGTCTGACGGATCAGTATATTCCCCATCCTCATCAGAATTATCTGAAATATTAGTGAATTGTGAGGAGGAAGCAGCCAACTTAAATGACCCCTTTACCCCAGAGGGGTGTGGGGTAGACTTTTGTCTAATCAAAGATTAATTTAATGGTTGTATCTGCGTAGACAGAGTGTCTGCCCACGGCGGATTAACTACAGGGACAATATGAGGCTGCAATGGCACAGGAGGTCCCACAGGGGGCGTAGGACATGTCACCAGCATATTCAGCATACTTGAGAAGACTGCTCAAGGTGGTTCCTGATTGGCCACAGGTGCTGCGGGCTGACTGGGAGATGTATGGCATCCAGTGCCTGAACCAGCAGCTAAAATGTCCCCCTCAGATTAATCCTTGGAGCAAGCACTGCATGATGCAGAAGCATCCACGGATTTCCCACCCTGTGTGTCAGACATTATAAGGAATGTAGCCTTAGAGCGTAACAGTACAATATAGCCAGACAAACACAATACCTGCAATTAACCCCCTGATTTATGTGACAGTAAATACAGGACACAAACAGCGAATTAAAGCGGTACGAATGACTGAAATACACAGTAAAAATACCAAGCAGTATATACTGTGTAGAACTACATATATATATATATATATATATATATATATATATATATATATATAGATAGATATATATATATATATATATATATATATATATATATAAATCACAAAGCTGTGCCCGGCACTCCTATGTCCCCCAGGGTGTAATGCTGCGGTGCCTTCCCAGTGACGCAAGGTCACTAAACAAAGTAGCAAGAAGACGTGGCGGCACTCAGCAGACTTCTTTCAATCCTTTATTGTGGTCATAGAGCCGACATGTTTCGGGGCTTGTACCCCGTCCTCAGGGCCAGACAGAAATAGAGCAAGTGCACATATCACATTTAAATACCCCCACCAACTTATACACTAAGTAACTAAGTGCACTCACCTGCTCCACGCCGTACTCGCCCTCTCTGGTCCGGCGTCAGTGTCCTGTCCCGGCTTGATGACGTCCGTGGCGCGATTAGCTGTGCCTCTGTCCCCATGGTTACAGCCAAGCACTGGCTGTCGCCCATAGGCTCCGCCGCACGCCTCTCACCGCCCGGCGTCCAATGCCGTTGGTCCTCCTCTGACCCAGCCGATGACGTGACGGCACGTTAGTGTAGCTGGAGTGTCACCATGGCAACCGTGTTCCCCGTAGTGGAACAGCTGCCAGACAAAGATTCTGCATAAAATACAAAAAACATATAAAGCAAAAGGATAAGAAGACTTTAAAAAGCATGAACTATAAAAATAGTTTCATACTACAAGCAATTGATCCAATAGATAAACATGCAATTAAAAACTGAACATGACGATGATCGTCCCTACCTCAGGCATAGACAGGAAGGAAAACTATGTTAAGCTGCGTTAAACTAGTGAGAATGGACCTAAGTCGTAGATCAGTCCATGACTGGTAATATCGTTAATTAGCTATCAATGGGCTACTTTATAAGCTAAAGGAAACATTGTAACCCCAAATTTTCGTTTAGTCCCCCTGGTGACAGTGTACCCAAAGTGTAAATCCACCTAGTCTCCCTCTGGAGCAAAGTCCTAGCCCTATTGCCTCCTCTGAGGGACAACGGTACATGATCTATCAGTATAGCCCTAATGCTAGCTACCCCATGTTTTGCCACTAAGCAGTGGCGTGCAAAGGGTTGGTCACTCGTGCCCTTCTCTTGGGCATTTTTGATGGCACTTCTATGTAGTGCCATCCTCTCCCGAAACTGTCTAATGGTCTTGCCTACATAGGCAAGACCACAGGGACAGGTGAGGAGGTAAATGACATGGGTGGTAGTGCACGTGAGCCTATGTGCTATTGTCATCTTTTTACCCGAATGGGGGTGGTTAAAGGTAGCACCAGTAATTAGGGTATTACAGGTTGTGCACCCCAAACATTTGTAACAACCTAATTTAGGCCTCAAGAAGTGTGCCTGGTTGTGTCTAGTGAACTTGGTGACATCCAATTTTACTACATGATCTCCTATATTACAGCCTCTCGTGTGGCTAGGCATGATCTTAGTGTCCACCAGTGTCGACAAAGCCGCATCTGTTTGTATAATCGGCCACCACTGTTTAACCTTCTTTGTGATACTTGTCGATGCCGTAGTGTATTTATTAACCCAGGGTAGCTTCTTGTCTAAACTCTTTTTGGTAGTAACCCCCAATGTTTGTGCTCGGGTTAATTTAAGCACCTTCTGTTTAGACGCCTCCAATTCTTTAATAGGGTATCCACGCTCTGCGAATTTATAAAGCATCTTTTCTAGAGCTATTAAGGTTTCATCATAATCTGATGTGATGCGTCTAACCCTCAAGAATTGGGAAAAAGGTAACCCCTTTCGAAGAGATAACGGGTGGAAACTTTGATGATTCAATAGAGTGTTTCTATCCGTGGGTTTTACATATATGGAAGTTTTCAAAACCCCGTCTGACCTAGTGATAGTAACATCTAAGAAATTAATGAATGTCTTATCTATCTCATATGTAAATTTCACTACATGCTCTGTCGCATTGTATGTATCCCATATGGATTTTAAGGTTTCCTCAGAGCCATTCCAAAGTACCAGTAAATCATCTATGTACCTCTTATAGTATACTAGATGACTGGAAATGGTGGTGTCTAATAAAAACATGTGTTTTTCTAGCTGGTACATAAATGCGTTAGCGTACGATGGGGCCACCGCCGACCCCATCGCACAGCCCGCTGTTTGCAAATAGAATTGGCCATTGAAAAGGAAATAGTTCCTACGTAATACCTTATCCAATAGCTGTAGAAAAAAGAAGGGCTCAGGGCCCACATAATTCACATTACCCTCTATGAGTGACCTCACCGCCTCTACACCTGCATCATGTGGAATGCAGGTGTAGAGGCTCGTGACGTCAGCACTACACAAGAGAAAATCATCAGGCAGAGGATTAAGTTGCTGCAATTGAATCAATAGAGACGTAGTATCCTTCAGATAAGAAGGTAGAGCTTGTACACAGGGGTTCAAGAATGCATCCAGATAGATGGATACAGGTTGATATAGTGACCCCTTCGCCGACACAATTGGTCGGCCAGGTGGATTTACCATAGTTTTATGTACCTTAGGTACCGTGTAAAACAGTGGCACTCTAGGGTACTCGACTATTAATGCTTTGCTGGTATCCTCTGAGATGATCCCCAGTTGGCTAGCCTGTACTATCATAGTATCTAGCTCCACTTTATATTCCCTGGTGGGATCTTTTACTAGCTTTTGATAAACTGTTGTGTCATTTAATTGACGTAGACATTCATTAATATAAGATGTTGTATCCAGCACTACTGTAGATCCCCCCTTATCAGCTTTTCTGGTAATACCAGGTCCAGGCAGGACCATAGACCAACCTATAGAAAAACCCACGGATAGAAACACTCTATTGAATCATCAAAGTTTCCACCCGTTATCTCTTTGAAAGGTGTTACCTTTTTCCCAATTCTTGAGGGTTAGACGCATCACATCAGATTATGATGAAACCTTAATAGCTCTAGAAAAGATGCTTTATAAATTCGCAGAGCGTGGATACCCTATTAAAGAATTGGAGGCGTCTAAACAGAAGGTGCTTAAATTAACCCGAGCACAAACATTGGGGGTTACTACCAAAAAGAGTTTAGACAAGAAGCTACCCTGGGTTAATAAATACACTACGGCATCGACAAGTATCACAAAGAAGGTTAAACAGTGGTGGCCGATTATACAAACAGATGCGGCTTTGTCGACACTGGTGGACACTAAGATCATGCCTAGCCACACGAGAGGCTGTAATATAGGAGATCATGTAGTAAAATTGGATGTCACCAAGTTCACTAGACACAACCAGGCACACTTCTTGAGGCCTAAATTAGGTTGTTACAAATGTTTGGGGTGCACAACCTGTAATACCCTAATTACTGGTGCTACCTTTAACCACCCCCATTCGGGTAAAAAGATGACAATAGCACATAGGCTCACGTGCACTACCACCCATGTCATTTACCTCCTCACCTGTCCCTGTGGTCTTGCCTATGTAGGCAAGACCATTAGACAGTTTCGGGAGAGGATGGCACTACATAGAAGTGCCATCAAAAAGGCCCAAGAGAAGGGCACGAGTGACCAACCCTTTGCACGCCACTGCTTAGTGGCAAAACATGGGGTAGCTAGCATTAGGGCTATACTGATAGATCATGTACCGTTGTCCCTCAGAGGAGGCAATAGGGCTAGGACTTTGCTCCAGAGGGAGACTAGGTGGATTTACACTTTGGGTACACTGTCACCAGGGGGACTAAACGAAAATTTGGGGTTACAATGTTTCCTTTAGCTTATAAAGTAGCCCATTGATAGCTAATTAACGATATTACCAGTCATGGACTGATCTACGACTTAGGTCCATTCTCACTAGTTTAACGCAGCTTAACATAGTTTTCCTTCCTGTCTATGCCTGAGGTAGGGATGATCATCGTCATGTTCAGTTTTTAATTGCATGTTTATCTATTGGATCAATTGCTTGTAGTATGAAACTATTTTTATAGTTCATGCTTTTTAAAGTCTCCTTATCCTTTTGCTTTATATGTTTTTTGTATTTTATGCAGAATCTTTGTCTGGCAGCTGTTCCACTACGGGGAACACGGTTGCCATGGTGACACGCCAGCTACACTAACGTGCCGTCACGTCATCGGCTGGGTCAGAGGAGGACCAACGGCATTGGACGCCGGGCGGTGAGAGGCGTGCGGCGGAGCCTATGGGCGACAGCCAGTGCTTGGCTGTAACCATGGGGACAGAGGCACAGCTAATCGCGCCACGGACGTCATCAAGCCGGGACAGGACACTGACGCCGGACCAGAGAGGGCGAGTACGGCGTGGAGCAGGTGAGTGGACTTAGTTACTTAGTGTATAAGTTGGTGGGGGTATTTAAATGTGATATGTGCACTTGCTCTATTTCTGTCTGGCCCTGAGGACGGGGTACAAGCCCCGAAACATGTCGGCTCTATGACCACAATAAAGGATTGAAAGAAGTCTGCTGAGTGCCGCCACGTCTTCTTGCTACTTATATATATATATATATATTTATTTATTTATTTATTTATTTATGAGACCCTGATGCACCTAGCCCCCCAGGGTACAGAATATAGTGATATCAAGAAGTGTGATACACTAGAATGAAATCCACACAGCAGCTACAGGCACACTCAGTCACAGGTACAATGCAGAAGTTATTACAGATAAACAATAAAACTGCACTGGACAAGTAAAACTACATATAAATATGTATGTCTATACATAGATATAACAATGCACAGTAGATACTGGATGTATATCACAGAGTACTTGTACTAAATATTCAGGGAGAAGTACACTTGTTCTTAACTAACACTTAAGTGCCTGTAAAATTACAGCACTGATGAGACAGGCGGATTTACAGAGGAGACAATGCCCTGCAGTCACGGAAATGCAGCTCCAGGGCGGGAACACCAGCAGTAGATAGTGCCCGGAGCTGGGGGAGGGGCTACAGGTCAGCGCATTATCCCCTCTGCTGGTCCTCACCACCGGGTACTGTGGAGCCTATGTAAAACGGACTATAAAAAATCCAACCTGTTCTCCCTGCCCTGGTGGATATAGTGGGGTCCCTGGGCAGTACAGTGTCTACGCCAGCGGCGCGGTCCATCTCCTGGGATCGCAGCCGGACCGCGATTTACCTCCGGGTCCCACCTGGGAGACCCTCTTACCTCCTCCCTGATGTGCAGTCACGCAATCCTGGAGGGCGTCAGCGGTGGTGTGCCTGGAAACCAGAGCACCTCCACCGCAAGTACCCGGGAACCAGGCCAGCGGGAGTATGCGGCGCTGATGGGGAGGTGATGGAGCCGCTGCACAGCAAGTCACAATGACATAAACAGTGCTGCGGCCCTTGAAGTCTTCTCAAAAAGCTCTTTTCATGGCTGCCTAGCACAGTCCCTCCTGTTAAGTGACCTGCTCTGCAGGCACCAACTTACAAACTGAGCTCCAGTGTCTGGAGGCGGGGTTATAGAGGAGGCAGTGAAATGCATCCTGGGAACAGTCAAAGCTTTAGCCTGTTGGTGCCTCAGATCAAGATTCAACTCTACACCCTTGATGTATTCCCTGTGGAACACAGTGTACACCGCTGCAGAAATACTGGGTTATTTGTGCGGTGTGAAAGGGGTTTAAGTAATAGCCACCAACAGCTCCAGTTCTCCATAGATGACATGGGTGTAGTGGCCCACATAGGCAGTAGGTGACCCATGACAGGAAGGAAACTATTAAAATAAGGGCAAATCCCAGCAGCGCCTGTACCTTTAGCTTGAACCCTATCATTAATGATTACACAGTTTAAACCTGATTTTAGACTGTATGATCAGCACTTGTATGGTCTGTGTCAGCAAGAGGTTAATCGTTGACAGTAGTATATGTAAGGTAAACATTAAAATAGTCTGAATATATTACACAGTCGACATCAGTAGTGTGCAACTTACACTGGGTTTATAGCACCCCCGCCAGCCAGCTACATTTGAAACTTATCACTAGTGTTAGCAGCCGCAGGTCCCTGTCGTTGGCAGGGGACCGAGATGCTGCGTCTCCTCTGGCCGCCAGGGTGGGCGGGTCCGGCTCAGTGCCTGACGCGACAGCCACTTGGCAATCTGGGAGCCGCCTGGCAACCGGGACATAGGCAGCGTTCCCGGTTGCTAAGCAATCGGGATGTCAATGCCAGCACTCACTGTGGACATGCAGCAGTGCAGCTGCACGTCCTTTAGTAATCATTGGCCTTTCTGGGTTCCTGGGGGCTGATTAGCGCAGCTTCCCTATATATCCTCTCCTTGCCACTCCCTCAGTGCTGGTTATAATTCATCCGGTCCTGCATACTCCTGAATCTCTGCAATATCCAGCCCTGTCCAAAACTTGGTCTGCCACAGTATCAGGTTCAGTGTGGGTTTTCCAACAGAGTATACTTATCTTTTCCTTGTCCTTTGCTCTGTTTTTCTAATTGATACCCCAGATTACTTGTTGACATTACACTAACAACAGTACCACACATTACCATATAGTTTTTCTCATTATCCACAGTCTTCTTTCCTACTACAATCTTTCTGCATTGGACTTCTTTAATTATAATCATTGTTGTTGTACCTGTAGTCTGCCCCCAGACCTTTTCTAGTCTTTAGTTCTTTTTTTTCTGTCCTTGTCTTTTCTACCGACAGGTAGCTCTGGTCATCTCGGAGGTAAGCTTGTATTGTCGCCAGTGGAGTTATTTCTGGCGGCATTTTAGTAGCACTAGGAGTGTCTGGCCTTATGGGGAAGACGGCTGTTATAGGCTAGAAGACCTGCTGGCGTACTCTACAAGTCTTACAGCCAGGTGTCCAGGGTTACTGTCCAGAAGACTGGCATCCCTCCGTCTCGTCATCCTCAGTCTACCAAGATCTCCACGTCAGCCTGCCCAGGTATCCTCCTTGAACCGTGACAACTAGTCATTTTAATTGAACTAGTGACTACATGGTCAGACCCCACCCTTACTGTATTTCAACCCTAACTAATTAAAGCCCCTGTCCTTTGCCGCCCAGTTGTAGGCAGTCGCAGTGTACTACTGAAAGAAGATGCACAATGCTAAAAGATGTGCATGTATGCTAAAGGAAAACAAAATCTCAAAACTGAACTAAAAAAAAAAAAACAGATCGTACTTATTTATTTCTCACTCTGAATAATACCCTTTATATGTATCATTGAAACATGTAAAGCATGCTGAGGAGGCTGGATCTAATACACCAGCAAAACGCGTTGAGATTTTCGTTTCATTGTGCTTGCTGCTTGGAATGCCCCACTATTGCTGGTGCTTATTGGTCGCTCTTCTGCAACTTCGTGAAACCTACGCTGCAGCACCTTCCTTGGATGGTCCAAATACTCAGCACCGTTAAAGGACATTCTGTTCCAGCTAATATTAGGGTGGACGGCATCTGCACCACTGGTGACAGCTTCATGAATGCAAGTTATCGGATCGGTGCTAATGTACCCGATTATTGATGCACATCCAGTGACATTATTCCCATTTTAGTGGATCCAAGCCAGCACTGTGGAACACCAGTAACTGTGGCAATATTGCATATTAGCACAGTTTTATATGTGCAAGTTATTCTATTTTATTCATTTTCTTAATGTGAGTTTTGTGTCAATATAATAAATGTGGCATTCTTAATAAGCCGTTTATAAATTTAATTATATTCATTTTTCCACAGAACAGCCAGCGCTGGTACTCCTTCCTTTTTTTTCTTGATGGTGGTAAGATAAAGAAAGAAAATGTATTTACTTTCTAGCCATTTCAATTTAATGAAAATTAAAAAAACAAAACCTTTTTTGCCATATTTGGCAGATTGCCATGTGAGGAGAAATAGGCAACCTGGTGCTATTTTGGGGAAGTGACATCTTCTGGTGGGGAGGTCTGATCTGCGTGGGTACTGTTTGAATCTGACCAGTACAAAAATAGGATTTTAATTACCTACAGGTAAATCCTTTTCTCGTAGTCCATAGGGGATACTGGGAATCCATTTAGTACCATGGGGTATAGGGGGTCATTCCGAGTTGATCGCTAGCTGAAAATGTTCGCTGCGCAGCAATGAAGCAAAAGACCGGCACTTGTGTGCATGCTTTTGCGGCGCAATGCGCACACGCGACGTACTTTCACAACGGCCGATGCAGTTTCACACAAGGTCTAGCGAAGCTTTTCAGTCGCACTGCTGACCGCAGAGTGATTGACATGAAGTGGGAGTTTCTGGGTGTCAACTGACCGTTTTCAGGGAGTGTTCGAAAAAATGCAGGCGTGCCGGGAAAAACGCAGGCGTGGCTGGGAGAACGCAGGGCGTGTTTGTGACGTCAAATCCGGAACTGAACAGTCTGAAGTGATCGCAAGCTAGGAGTAGGTCTGGAGCTACTCAAACTGCACAATTTTTTTTGTAGTCGCTGTGCGATCCTTTCGTTCGCACTTCTGCTAAGCTAAAATACACTCCCAGAGGGCGGCGGCTTAGCGTTTGCACGGCTGCTAAACATTGCTAGCGAGCGATCAACTTGGAATGACCCCCATAGACGGGTCCACTAGGAGCCATGGGCACTTTAAGAAATTGATAGTGTGCGCAGGCTCCTCCCTCGATGCCCCTCCTACCAGACTCAGTCTAGGAAACTGTGCCCGAGGAGGCGGACATACTTTGAGATAAGAATAGATCAGGAAAGTGCTGAGATTACAAACCAGCACACACAGAACAGGAAAGCCATGCTAACCATACTTGAAACAGGAATAGTCACAGCTGAACAAACCAGAATATTTAACCAAGTAACAGTACAGGAAGAACGCAGCACTGGGCGGGCGCCCAGTATCCCCTACAGACTACGAGAAAAGGATTTACTGGTAGGTAATTAAAAAGCCTATTTTCTCTTACGTCCTAGGGGATACTGGGAATCCATTTAGTACCATGGGAAAGTACCAAAGCTCCCAAACCGGGTGGGAGAGTGCTGAGGTTCCTGCAGAACTGATTGACCAAACTGAAGGTCCTCAGACGCAAAAGTATCGAACTTAGCAAATGTGTTCGAATCTGACAAAGCAGCTGCTCGGCAGATCTGTAAAGCGGAGACACCCCGGGCAGTCGCCCAAGACGAGCCCACTGACCTAGTAGAGTTGGCCTGTACAGACTTTGGAACCGGCAAGCCTGCCGTGGAATAAGCATGCTGGATAGTGAACCTAATCCAGCGTGCAATTGACTGCTTTGAAGCAGGACACCCAATTTTATTGGGATCATAGAGAACGAACAGCGAGTCCGATTTCCTATAACGAGCTGTTCTCTTAACATACACCTTCAAAGCCCTCACAACATCCAAAGACTTTGAAGTAGCAGAGGTGTCCGTAACAACTGTAATCACAAAAGGTTGGTTGATGTGAAATGCAGACACCAACTTAGGAAGAAATTGCTGACGAGTTCTGAGTTCAGCTCTGTCTTCATGGAAAATTAAGAAGGGGCTCTAGTGAGACTACGCCCTAGCTCCGACATAAGACTTGCTGAAGCCAAGGCCAACAGAGTGACGGTCTTCCACATAAAGGTACTTTACGTCAACCTCCTGTAACGGTTCAAAACAGTCCGACTGGAGGAACTGCAGCACCAAATTGAGATCCCAAAGTGCCGTGGGAGGCACAAAGGGAGGTTGGATGTGCAGAACACCTTACAAGAACGTCTGGACCTCAGGGAGAGAAGCCAGTTGTTTCTGAAATAAAATAGACAAGGCCGAAATCTGGACTTTTATGGAGCCTAGACATAGGCCCACATCCACTCCCGACTGCAGAAAAAGCAGGAAACGTCCCAGATGAAATTCCACCGCAGAACATTGTCTGCTCCCACACCAAGAGACATATTTCCTCCAGATACAGAGGTAATGTTTAGACATTACCCACATCCTGGATTGGATCATAGTCCGGATAACCTTGTTAGGAATCCCTCTTCTGGCTAGAATCAGCCGTTCAACGTAGCTGCGGTAAGTCTTGATAGACGAACGGGCCCTGTTGCAGAAGATCCTTGCGAAGAGGTAGAGGCCACACTCCGGAGCAATGAGGATTGCTTGAACCCTTTCCCTTTTTAGCCTTTTCAGAATTCTTGGGATCAGAGGAAGTGGAGGAAACACGTACACCAGCTGGTAAACCCACGGAGTTGTCAGAGTGTCTACCGCCACTGCTTGTGGGTCCCTCAACCTGGAACAATGCCGCTTGAGCTTCTTGTTGAGTCGATAGGCCATAATGTCGATTTGTGGATATCCCCACCGACGTGTTAACCACCGGAACACCTCTGGGTGAAGGCCCCACTCCCCCAGGTGCAGGTCATGTCTGCTCAGGAATTCTGCCTCCCAGTTGTCTACTCCCGGAATGAAGACCGTCGACAACGCCACGGCGTGTTTTTCAAGAATTCTTGACACCTCTGACATTGCCGCTCTGCTTTTTGTTCCGCCCTGTTGGTTTATGTGCGTTACCACCGTCACATTGTCCGACTGGACTTGAATGGCCTGATTCCAAAGTAGAGATGAGGCCTGCAGAAGGGCGTTGTAGATAGCCCTCAGTTCCAGGATGTTTATTGGAAGGACGACTTCCTGACTTGACCATCTTCCCTTAAACTGCACCCCCTGGGTGACTGCTCACCAACCTCTAAGGCTTGTGTGTGTGGTTAGCAGAATCCAATTCTGAATCCCGAACCTCCGACCCTTGATGAGGTGAGAAGTCTGTAGTCACCCTTGATCCTGGGACTTGGTGACAGACAGGTTCTCTGGTGCGTGTGAAGATGCAATCCGGACCATTTGTCCAATAGATGTAGTTGGAGGGGCATCGCATGAAACCTTCCGTACTGATGCGCCTCGTAAGAGGCCACCATTTTCCCCAGAAGGCGAATGCACAGATGCACCGAGATCCGGGTTGGCTTCAGGACAGCCCGAACCATCGACTGGATTACCATAGCCTTTTCCAAGGGAAGGAACACTCTCTGAGACTCTATGTCCAGTATCATTCCCAGGAAAGGCAGCCTCTGTGTCGGCTCCAGGTAAGATTTTGGTAGGTTCAGAATCCACCAATGATCCAGGAGTAGTCTGGTTGAGAGGCCAATGCTGTCCAACAACCGCTCCCTGGACAGTGCCTTTATCAGAAGATTGCCCAGGTACGGAATTATGTTTACTCCCTGTTTGCGAAGTAGAAACATCATCTCTGCCATCACTTTGGTGAACACTGTCGGTGCCGTGGAGAGACCAAATGGGAGGGCCTGGAACTGGCAGTGACAGTCCTGCAGTGCAAATCGCAGATAAGCCTGATGAGGCGGCCAGATCAGAATGTGAAGGTACGCATCCTTGATATTTACAGACACTAGGACTTCCCCCTCCCCCAGACCTGAGATCACCGCACTCAGAGACTCCATCTTGAATTTGAACACTCGTAAGTACAGGTTCAACAACTTGAGGTTCAGAATCGGCCTCACCGAACCGTCCGGTTTCGATACTACAAAAAAGTTGGAATAGTACCCCTTGTTTGCAAATGAGGTGGAACTGGAACAATGACCTGGGTCTGTACCAGTTTTTGAATGGCATCTGTAAAGTTATACTTGCCTCTTGTGAAAATGGTTAGCCTGATTTGAAAAATCTGTGAGGTGGGAGCTCCCAGAACTCCAGTCTGTAGCCCTGGGAAATAAGATCTATGACCCAGGGATCATGGCACGATGTTGTCCAGATGTGACTGAAGAATTTTAGCCGGGCTTACACCTGCCAGTCTTCCAGGCATCTCGGTCCACCGTCATGCTGAATGTTTTGAGGAAGCAGAGCTTGAGCCCTGTTCCTGTGAACCGGCAGTTGCTGGTTTGAGTGGATTACCTCTAGCGCCTCTGGTGGCGGTAGAAGAACCTCTGGGCTTGCCCCTAAACTTGGCAGTCCGAGAGGACTGTAATTTGGGTCCTGAGTAGGCCTTCCTAGCTGGGGGAGCTGCAGAAGGAATGTATGTGACCTTAACCGCAGTAGCTTTGGAGATCCGTTTGTCTAGTTCATCTCCATATAAGGACTCGCCTGTGAAAGGTAGGCCTTCCACGCCTTTCCTGGAGTCCGTATCCACTGTCATAGCTATAGACCCCTGCGTGCAGACACTGCCATAGCTGTAGTGCGTGCATTAAGCAAGCCTATTTCTTTTATGGCTTCCACCATAAAGTTCACAGAATCCTGTATAAGTTGCAGGAGCAAAACAATCTCCCCTTGAGGTAAGGTATCTAACCCCTCAATTAGGTTACACGGCCATTTAGCAATGGCTTGCGTAATCCACCCACATGCTATAGTGGATCTCTGGGCCATCCTCAAAGCTGTATATAATGATTTGAGCGCAGCCTCAATCTCGCGGTTAGCCGCTTCTTTCAGGGAGGCTGCACCCGGGACAGGCAATACAAATTTCCGTGAGAGCCTGGATACTGATGCATCCACTATTGGTGGATTTTCCCATTTTTTCCTATCCTGAGGAGGAAAAGGAAAGGATGATAATAACCGTTTAGGGATTTGAAATTTACTATCAGGATTAACCCATGGTTCTTCAAACATGGTATTTCATTCCTTTGACACAGGAAAAGTGGCTGAGGATTTCATTTTATATTAAAAGATTCCTCACTCTCCTCTGTCACCTTATCAGGGATATTCAGAACTTCTCTGATAGCTTCTATAAGAGCCTCTATTCCCTGCGATAAAGTACCCTCCCCTACCTCTGAGTCCACCTCACCCTCCTCCATCTCTGACCCTTCATCATCCGAGTCAGACTGCAGGATATGGGCCAAAGTGCATTTTCGCAGACAAATAGATTCATAGATTGCTTTAAGTATTGTGTCTCTTTCTCATTCCGAGATAACTTAGTAGAGCTTGTGGAAATCATTCCCCTAATGTAGTCCAGCCATGCTGGTTCTACCCCACTAGCCTGGGAAGGGACACTACATTGAGTACACACTAGTGAACCCCCTGGGGAAAAGGAACACTGTGCTTTACATGAAACACATTCTTTGCCTGACATACTGTATAGTGACTGCACACACACACACACACACACACACACACACACACACACACACACAGGAAAAGGTTAATGCACAATTAACCCACAAAGAGCCCTTCCAGGGAGACAAATGGAGTATGGAACCAGCACACGGCGCCCTTAACACTAATGCCAAGCTTATCCGGGTTGCAGACTAAGTACCTAGATTAGGGACTTAGTACACTAACAATCGCTCTTCCCCCTGCTATGACACCCTGGTACCGCTGAGGTAATCTGGAGTTTCTCCTGAGGAGCTGTGCGTCCCTGTCAGTCAGCGTCTGTGTCAGCTGCAGAGGGAAAATGGCGCTGCTAGATCCATAGTGAAGCCCCACCCCTTCAATGGTGTGCGGTCTTCACGCACTTTTTCATAATAATGTGTCTTGTGCATAAAATGGAGACAGACTCCTTTTATGGCTATGTTGCCAGTCTGGTACTGTGGGGGTCATTCCAAATTGATCGTAGCTGTGCTAAATTTAGCACAGCTACGATCATGTTCACTGACATGCGGGGAGACGCCCAGCACAGGGCTAGTGCACTCCGCATGTCAGTCCGGGCACCCACCCCCCTCCCCCGCACAAATACAAATGTATCGCACAGTGGAGATGCATTTGTATTTGAGGAGTAAACTGGCCGGGAGTTGTTCGTCGCTCCCGCTGGCTGCAGCGGCTGCGTGAGACGTCCCACAGCCACCGCGGCCTGCGTTGGCCGGACCACTCCCCCTAAACAGCAGCTTAACGCCGCCGTTCAGCCCCCTCCTGCCCAGCAACCGCCTCTGTCTCAGAGACGATCGCTAGGTAACGAAAGCTGCCATGCGCCGTCGCACTGCGGCGTTGGCGCATGCGCAGTTCCGACCCGATTGCTGCGACAAACTGCAGTGAGCGATGGGGTCGGAATGACCCCGTGTCCGCTGTTCAGCGTCTGTGTCCGTACACAGCGGGAGACGCAGTCCACCCCGTTTAGAAGCCGGGTGTCTCCGTACCCTCATGTCGCCATAATGGCCAGCGACCCGTTAAACCGGGACGCCGGCTTAGTACTGACCGCTCTTCATTCTTCTGGTTCGGTTAGGGGTGGCGGCGTACTGCGGGAATGTATGCTCGCTATGGTAGGGCTTGCAAATAGTTCCCTCAGGAGCTAGTGTCCTCTCAGCGCGGACCGGGACCATTAACCCTGAGAAAGGTTGGGCCGTTCCCCCACCCCACCAAAGTCTCATGAAGTAGGCAGCCTGGTGCCATCTAGTCCTGCCTGAAAGTAGCAAACACATATAATAAATGCAGAAAACTCTTCAGGAGCTTCCAGAGACGTGACCGGCTCTTCCGGGCACATTTTTTAAACTGAGTCTGGTGGGAGGGGCATAGAGGGAGGAGCCAGCGCACACTATCAATTTCTTAAAGTGTCCATGGCTCCTAGTGGACATGTCTATACCCCATGGTACTAAATGGATTCCCAGTATCCCCTAGGACGTAAGAGAAAAGGGCCAAAGTGTTCTCAGAAGCATGAGGATTAACTTTACTTTATAATACAAGTTAATCATTAGCAATGTGATTTACTCTCACATGCAAGTAGTTTATGGGTCTATTTCTGACTGGATCACTGCAGCGGCAGAGATCGCAGTCTGAAGACCTTTGCTAACAGCATCTCAAGACTGCAGTCGCCTCTGCCTAACTGACAGGTAGAGGCGGTCGCGGGGCGGTAGGAGGTGTGCCAACGGCCGATGCTTTTGCACCCGCGTGGGGGGGGGGCAGGGCCTGACATGCGGGGTGGACTAGTCCTGTGCTGGGCGTCCCCCCGCATGTCAGAGTAAGTGATTGTAGATGTGCTACATTTTGCACATCTACGATCAGATCTGAATCACCCCCTATATCTCTTGCTCTGCTGTGTTTTATATTGTAAGTATTTTACATTATTAGTTTGTTTTGCTTGCACTGTTACTGCTTATGTACTTTGTAAGGAACAGCAAAAACCTTGAGGCTTTTATATAAAGGATAATATTAAAATTTCAATTTTGGAGCTTGAATGGCACTTTAATTTAAATTTCAGTGAGAAATTCATCATGAACCATCAATTGTTTACAAGGAAATGAGTCACAGGTCAATGGAAAAATGACACATACTGTAAACTGCACACTGGGAAGCTGGCTCAGCTGGTGCAAACATTGAAAGGTATTGCATCTATGACTAATAAGATTAATAAGATATAAGGGCATATTTATTTGACAATATTTGTGGAATATCCCCTAAAAACAAAATGTTAATGCCATCAGCTTCTATGGAAGCCAATCTCAGACCATTTTTTCAATCATGAATTGAAAATAAATCTAAAAATACAGCGATTCCGGGATTTAATTGTACTTCAATTTCTGTATATGGAGAGGGGGTTAAATTTTATCTTCAGGGGAAATAACGAGTTTTATGGTAAGAACTTACCTTTGTTAAAACTCTTTCTGCAAGGTACACTGGGCTCCACAAGGAATAGACATAGGGGTGTAGAGTAGGATCTTGATCCGAGGCACCAACAGGCTCAAAGCTTTGACTGTTCCCAGAATGCACAGCGCCACCTCCTCTATAACCCCGCCTCCCTGCACAGGAGCTCAGTTTTTAGTTATCAGCCCAATGCAGTAGCAGGAAAAGAGACGACAACGGTTAGTAGCCACATACACCACACTCTCACGACAGGAGAAGTGTCAGCGGCTAATGCCATACCAACCCAAAGAAGCTAAGTGCGTCAGGGTGGGCACCTTGTGGAGCCCAGTGTACCTCGCAGAAAGAGTTTTAACAAAGGTAAGTTCTTACCATAAAACTCGTTTTCTGCTGCGGGGTACACTGGGCTCCACAAGGAATAGACATAGGGGATGTCCTAAAGCAGTTACTTATGGGAGGGGACGCACTATAGCGGGCACAAGAACCCGGAGTCCAAAGGAAGCATCCTGGGAAGCGGCAGTATCGAAGGCATAGAACCTTATAAACGTGTTCACAGAAGACCACGTAGCCGCCTTGCACAATTGTTCAAGGGTCGCACCACGGCGGGCCGCCCAAGAAGGTCCAACAGACCGAGTAGAATGGGCCGTAATGTGAGCAGGAGCTGACAGACCAGCCCTCACATAAGCATGTGCAATCACCATTCTAATCCATCTGGCCAAAGATTGCTTGTGAGCAGGCCAGCCCCGTTTGTGAAATCCAAACAGCACAAAGAGAGAATCAGATTTCCTAATAGAAGGACTCACGTTACTTTTATCCATACCACCGCTAGTGGATACGCTCACCGCAAATTGCAGCTCCAAGCCGCTTCACATCTACATATGGACTTGATCCTCCAGAGATGACTGCCCTCTAAGGTTATAAGCACCAGCAGCCGGGAGGAGTCCTGTGTTCATATCTAGCTGGAGAGTGCGGTGAGAATAATTACCTTGTCTGGCCAGACGATTCAAATAAGTCTATTTTGTCATGCTCAATATAGACGGTTATTGACTGCTAAACGGACTGTTCTATATTCTGTGGTTTTCAAGAAATATCTAACTACGGCTATCAGGGACACCAACCAGCCGCAGGAATCAGTGTGTTTCATGTCACGTTGGTATAGTGACATAACATTATTAAGCACTGAATGGATTGCCAGTGCTAAAATGGATTGATCAATCTAGTGTGTCTGTGAAGTTATTCATGAGAAGTGTGACTGTTACTTATTAGTTACAAAAGAAAGTTGTTTAGAGTGCCATATTGTTACATTCCTTTAGCGATTTAGTGATATTAATCCCTGACTGAGCCTCTATACATTCTTGTGTTTATTCAGACAGATATTTTAGGTGGGAGTGATTCCTTGTGGATGTATTAATTAAGTTTTAGTGTGTCTATTCACATTTAAGAGATTTTATTAGAAAAACAGGCTGTGTCATATATGTTTTTTACATTTTAGTATACCAGTCATTTAAATTCACCGGCCGGTGGTTTTGGATTCTTGAATGTAATTTTAGAATGAAATAGCAATATCAGTAAATAATAAAAAATAAAAAAATATTTGCCCAACTTATGTGCGCTGCAATATTTTTTGCTTTTTCCTCCTAATAGAAGCAGTTCTCTTCACATAGATGCGGAGAGCCCGTACCACATCCAAAGACCGCTCTTTGGGAGACAGCTCAGGAGAAACAAGTGCCGGAACCACAATCTCCTGGTTAAGGTGGAACGAAGAAACCACCTTAGGTAAATATCCAGGACGAGTCCTAAGAACCGCCCGGTCACGGTGAAATATCAGATATGGGGAACTACAAAACAAGGGACCCAAATCCGACACTCTTCTAGCTGAAGCAATAGCCAGCAGAAACACCACCTTAAGGAAAAGCCACTTAAGGTCAGCTGAACCAAGAGGTTCAAACGGAGGCTCTTGTAACACCTCCAAAACCACCGACAAGTCCCAAGGAGCCACAGGCGGGACATAGGGAGGCTGGATACGCAACACGCCCTGAGTAAAGGTATGCACATCAGGTAATGTCGCAATTTTTCTCTGAAACCACACTGACAAGGCAGATATTTGAACCTTGAGGGAGGCCAGACGCAGCAGGCCTAAGTCCAGGCCCTGCTGAAGAATAGCCAACAACTTGGCAATACTAAAGTTGGAAGCGTCATAATCGTTAGATGCGCACCAAACAAAGTAAGAATGCCAGACCCTATAGTAAATCCGAGCAGAAGCCGGTTTCCGGGCCCACAACATAGTTTGAATGACCGCCTCAGAAAACCCTTTAGCCCTTAAGACGGAAGCTTCAAGAGCCACGCCGTCAAAGACAGCCGGGCTAGGTCCTGGTAGACACAGGGGCCCTGAACGAGGAGGTCTGGGCGTTGTGGAAGTAGAATTGGACGCTCTGACGATAGGCCTTGCAGGTCTGAGAACCAGTGCCATCTGGGCCACGCTGGAGCTATGAGAAGCAGAATTCCTTTTTCTTGCTTGAACTTCCGAATTACCCTGGGCAGGAGGAACACCGGAGGGAACACGTACGGCAGCCAAAACCTCCACGGTACCACCAGCACATCCACGAATGCTGCTTGAGGATCCCTTGTCCTTGCTCCAAAGACCAGAACCTTGTGATTTTGTCGAGACGCCATCAGATCCACGTCTGGAAGGCCCCACTTTTCCACTAGGAGTTGAAACACTTCTGGATGGAGGCCCCACTAGCCGGCATGTACGTCCTGACGACTGAGAAAGTCCGCTTCCCAATTCAGGACTCCCGGAATGAATATTGCCGATATGGCCGGTAGATGGCGTTATGCCCAATGTAGAATCCGTGAGACTTCCTTCATTGCCAAATGGCTTCGAGTGCCGCCTTGATGATTTATGTAAGCCACTGTGGTGGCGTTGTCCGACTGCACTTGAACAGGACGGTTCTGAATTAAATGCTGGGCTAGGTTCAATGCATTGAAGACCGCCCGCAATTCCAGAATGTTGATTGAGAGGAGGGACTCCTCCTTGGTCCACCGACCCTGAAGGGAGTGTTGCTCCAGCACCACGCCCCAACCTCTTAGACTGGCATCTGTCGTCAACAGGACCCAGTTGGATATCCAGAAGGGACGGCCCCTGCACAATTGTTGGTCCCGGAGCCACCAGAGCAGCGACAGACGGACCTCCGGAGTCAATGAGATCATTTGAGACCTGATCCGGTGAAGCAGGCCGTCCCACTTGGCTAGAATCAGCCTCTGGAGGGGACGAGAATGGAATTGAGCATACTCCACCATGTCGAATGCTGATACCATGAGGCCCAGCACCTGCATCGCCGAATGTATCGACACTTGCGGACGAGAAAGGAAGCAACGAATCCTGTCCTGAAGCTTCAGGACTTTCTCCTGACACAAGAACAACCTCTGGTTGGGAGTGTCCAATAGCGCTCCCAGATGCACCATGCTCTGAGCAGGGATCAGGGAGGATTTCTTCCAGTTGATAAGCCACCCGTGGGCTTGTAGAAACCGGACCGTCATATCCAGATGACGCAGGAGAAGTTCTGGGGAATTTGCCAGGATTAACAAGTTGTCCAGATATGGCAGTATCCAGACCCCTTGAAGGCGGAGTACCACCGTCATCACCGCCATAACTTTTGTGAAGACTCGCGGAGCCGTTGTTAAACCAAAAGGTAACGCCCGAAACTGGTAATGGAGGTTGCCAATACCAAACCTCAGGTATTGCTGATGTGACGCTGCTATAGGAATATGCAGGTAAGCATCCTGTATGTCCAGGGAGACCATGTAGTCCCCAGGTTCCAAGGCCAGAACTATAGAGCAAAGGGTTTCCATACGGAACTTGGAAACCTTCACAAACCTGTTCAATGCCTTGAGGTTGAGAATGGGCCGGGAGGACCCATTCGGTTTCGGGACTAAAAACAGCGGAGAATAGTACCCCCGGCCCCTCTGCGCAAGAGGCACCTGTACTACGACTCCTGTATCCAGGAGGGTCTGTACCACCGATTGCAGAGAGTTTGCCTTTGTCTGGTCCAACGGGACGTCTGTCTGGCAAAATCGATGAGGGGGTCGGTTTTTGAAGGCTATGGCGTAACCTCGAGTGACGACTTCCCGTACCCAGGCATCTGAAGTGGTCTTCAACCATTCCTGGGTTTACCCTAGAAGCCGGCCCCCCCACCCTGGGATCCCCCAGGGGGAGGCCCGCCCCGACATGCGGCAGGTTTATCGGTCTTGGAAGCTGGCTGATGGGCCGCCCAGGCTCTTTTTGGCTTTGGCTTACCAGGTTTGGAAGTGCGGACCTGCTTGTTGTACGCCTGACCTTTTGCTTTACCTGAAGGACGAAAGGGGTGAAAGGAAGTACCTTTAGCCTTCGACACAGAAGGAGCGGTACTTGGCAGACAGGCAGTTTTGGCAGTAGCCAAGTCAGCCACTATCTTATTTAAGTCCTCCCCCGTTTTTCTAGAGTCCAGATCCACAGACCAGGATCTCAGCCACAATATCCGGCGAGCCAGGACTGACGTAGTAGAGGCCTTGGCTGCTAGGATACCGGCATCAGAAGCCACCTCTTTAATATAGCGAGAAGCTGTGACAATATATGACAAGCATTGCCTAGCATGGTCAGAAGAGATTTCAGCTTCTAACTCCAAGGCCCATGCTTCAATAGCCTCTGCAGCCCAATAGTGGGCCTTTGTGCAGCACCCGTGAGGGTGTAGATCGCTTTAAGACAACCCTCCACACGTTTATCCGTATGCTCTTTTAAAGACGTGACGGTAATGACAGGCAGAGCTGAGGAAACCACCATCCTAGCCACATGTGAGTCTACTGGAGGAGGCGTTTCCCAATTCTTAGACAGCTCTGGCGCGAGGGGATAGCGAGCCAGCATCTTCTTTTGAGGCACAAACTTCATACCCGGGTTTTCCCAGGGTTCCTGACGTATATCCACTAGGTGATCAGAGTGAGGTAAAACTTGTTTAACCACCTTCTGACGCTTGAACCTATCTGATTTCTTAGGAGGGACAGATGGCTCAGGATCATCCGTAATCTGTAGAATTAATTTAATAGCCTCCAAAAGATCAGGAACATCCACATGTGAACTACCCTCCCCATCAGCAGTATCTGAGTCAGAACCTGTGGGGTCAGTGTAAGTGCCGTCTTCATCAGACGAGGTGTCAGTGACAGCAGTGGATTGTGAGGAGACAAGCGTTCGCTTAGAGGACCTCTTGGACTTAGGCGAGCGATGGTCAGACTTTCTTGTAGTCAGGGACTGGTTCAACTTCTTCAATTGAGCAGATAAATCGTCCACCCACGTCGGGTTAGCTGCAGGGACCACATACGGTTGTACCGGCATTGGGGGTCCCATAGAGGGTGTTAGTCTATGAACTAGCGTATGCAGAAGCGTGGAAAAAGCGGCCCACGGTGGGTCATTATGTACCTCCGTTGCCACAGTCCCACTGGGGGGCAAGGAGCCCCCAGAACCAGAGCCCACAGCTGCTATATTCCCCTCATAGTGATCTGTGGCTTCAGCAACATCGGCAGTGTGTTCAGCCCCAGAACCGTTACCCTCAGAAGCAGACATGATATAACTTGCTATATCAGGTAACACAGTACAATTGGCAGCAGCACAATACCTCTTACCCAAACCCCTGCGCAGTGTAGTCAGCACTAGCAGAGATAAAGGAGAGATATGGTGACTAAATCACAGAGAAAAATACGTAGTAAAGTATATCTTTGTGAAACTCATATATCAATATAAAACCTGACGAACCAAGCCCCGTCAGGTTCTAGAATATAGGGATAGCAAGTTGAGTGAAAGACACGAAATGGACACCACTCAGCTATCTAATGCACACACATATAGTCACAGTTTGTACAATGCAGAGGTTATTACTAACAATAATACTGCACTGGACTAGCTTATATATATATAGTTATATAGTCAATAGATATAACACTACACAGTAAGAACTGGATGTATATCACAGGGAAATTGTACTAGAAAACCCTGACTAAATGCACTCTGTCTAAAAAGGCAGGTAGAATACTTAAGTGTCATGTAAAGTCACAGCACTGACAACCAGGCGGCTTTACACAGGAGGATTTGCCCAAGCAGTCCAAGGAACAGTGAAGCTGAGGGATAATGGCGCCCAGACACTGACAGGGAGTGAGGGAGAGACAGATATGCAGCTCTAGGGCGGGAACATTTGCGGAAAATGGCGCCCTGGGGCTGGGGGAGGGGCATCAGGTCTAAGCCTTATCCCCCTGCTGGCAAAACCACCGGGTACACTGTGGGCTACTGAAAATGGTTTAGAGACAAAACCTGACCTGCACCCATGCCCTGATGATCTAGTGGGATCGCCCGTACTGCCACAGTGTCCACTGCCAGCGCGCGCGGCCCGCCTCCCACTGACCGCACCGGATCACGATAAAGACCGGGTCCCGCAAGCGGGACCCAGTCACCACCTCCCGAAGCGCGGCCACGCGATCCCGGAGAGCCCCAGTCGTGTGTGCCTGACGTGAAGAAAACCGGAGCCTCCTGCTGTAGTTACCCGGCAACCAGGGCTCGGGAGTGTACAGCGCCGCTGGGGAGAGCTGGAGCTGCAGCAGTGAATGTCTTCTGACATTTACCACCGCTGCTGCCCTTGAAGTCTTCACTTTTTTCTTCAAAAAAAGCTCTTCTTAGGGCTGCCTGGAGCAGTCCCTCTGTTATGTACCTGCTTACTGCAGCACCAACTACAAAACTGAGCTCCTGTGCAGGGAGGCGGGGTTATACAGGAGGTGGCGCTGTGCATTCTGGGAACAGTCAAAGCTTTGAGCCTGTTGGTGCCTCGGATCAAGATCCTACTCTACACCCTTATGTCTATTCCTTGTGGAGCCCAGTGTACCCTGCAGCAGAAAAATCCTTTTAAAAGCCCGTTTAGGCTGTTTTTCGCTTTACGAGTAGAGGGGTCCCCGAGGTCCGGAAGCAGCGGCAATCAGCAGCAGAGGTACCCGGCAGCGAGTCCCACTACCAGCGACAGTGTGGCACAGTAACAGTGCCACTCACTGTCACCACACGCAGCCACTCGGCGGCTGCAGACAGACAAGGCGGGCTGCGCAGCATGACCTCTGAAGTCACACACAGGCGTAGAGTCAAATAGGTCAGGGCAGCACCTGAGCTGAGTGCTCATTGCTGCTGGGGGGGTGGGGGGACAGGACATTGCACATGTGCACTGTAATCCCGGAGAATCCAGGATTGGCACTACTGGGCCAGAATCCCGGCAGTGATCGCAAAAACGCGCTATGGCGCGTTTTTTACTCGTTTTTGAAGACATGGGACTCCAGTTTACAAAGTGGGAGGGTCCCCGGGGATGCGCTCCTCATTAGCCAATCCCTAAGGGGGATTTGTTTTAACTGACACGCTGGCCTCGGGCTGAATGATATAAAGAGGAGGTGGAGCCAGTGATTACTGCAGTGTGCCTAAGTTTCCCCTCCTCTTTGGCGCCTGGCTGCTTGCGGAGGCCGGGTGACTCTGTGTCGGTGAGTGAATAGTGCGGCTGGTGGATGGGTTACGGTAGGTGGGGTTGCCACAGCGTCTCTGGGGGGTGCTGGCAATGTGCAGGGATCGGCGTCCTCCATGATCTAGTGGGTAAAGCTGGGCTTTGTGACTGGGGCTTCCCGCGGTGCCGTCTGAGGCAGTGGCCGCGCTGCCGCTCTTGCTTTGAGGTGTTCAA
This sequence comes from Pseudophryne corroboree, assembly GCF_028390025.1. Lineage (NCBI taxonomy): Eukaryota > Metazoa > Chordata > Amphibia > Anura > Myobatrachidae > Pseudophryne > Pseudophryne corroboree. Next base: position 458,937,570 of record NC_086444.1, on the reverse strand, counting down.
CCCCTCGAAGCAAGAGCGGCAGCGCGGCCACTGCCTCAGACGGCACCGCGGGTAGCCCCAGTCACAAAGCCCAGCTTTATCCACTAGATCACGGAGGACACCGATCCCTGCACGCGTGGTGCCTTCCCTATACTGTGTCCCTGTGTCCGCTACGGCCCGGGGGGGGGGGGGGGGGGGGGGGGGCGGTGGTTACTGCAGTGTGCCTCAGTGCTCTTACCTGGTGCAGTGTGCCTCAGTGCTCTTACCTGGTGCAGTGTGCCTCAGTGCTCTTACCTGGTGCAGTGTGCCTTAGTGCTCTTACCTGGTGCAGTGTGTATAACATGCTCTACCGGGCGCATTGTGTTTAACGTGCTCTACCGGGTGCATTGTGTATAACATGCTTTACCGGTCGCATTGTGTATAACGTGCTCTACCGGGCGCAGTGTGTATAACGCACTCTGCCTGGCGCAGTGTGTATAACGCGCTCTGCCTGGCGCAATGTGTATAACGTGCTCTAACTGGCGCAATATGTATAACGTGCTCTAACTGGCGCAATGTGTATAACGTGCTGTACCTGGTGCAATTTGTATAAGTCCTCTACCTGGTGCAAAGTGTATAACGTGCTGTACCTGGTGCAACGTGTATAACGTGCTGTACCTGGTGCATTGTGTATAACGTGCTGTACCTGATGCATTGTGTATAACGTGCTGTACCTGGTGCATTGTGTATAACGTGCTGTACCTGGTGCATTGTGTATAACGTGCTGTACCTGGTGCATTGTGTATAACGTGCTGTACCTGGTGCAAAGTGTATAATGTGCTGTACCTGGTGCAAAGTGTATAACGTGCTGTACCTGGTGCAAAGTGTATAACGTGCTGTACCTGGTGCAAAGTGTATAACGTGCTGTACCTGGTGCAAAGTGTATAACGTGCTGTACCTGGTGCAAAGTGTATAACGTGCTGTACCTGGTGCAAAGTGTATAACGTGCTGTACCTGGTGCAAAGTGTATAACGTGCTGTACCTGGTGCAAAGTGTATAAAGTGCTGTACCTGGTGCAATTTGTATAAGTCCTCTACCTGGTGCAATTTGTATAACATGCTGTACTTGGTGCAATTTGTATAACGTGCTGTTCCTGGTGCAACGTGTATAACGTGCTGTACCTGGTGCAACGTGTATAACGTGCTGTACCTGGTGCAACATGTATAACGTGCTGTACCTGGTGCAACGCGTATAACGTGCTGTACCTGGTGCAACGCGTATAACGTGCTGTACCTGGTGCATTGTGTATAACATGCTGTACCTGGTGCATTGTGTATAACGTGCTGTACCTGGTGCATTGTGTATAACGTGCTGTACCTGGTGCAAAGTGTATAACGTGCTGTACCTGGTGCAAAGTGTATAACGTGCTGTACCTGGTGCAAAGTGTATAACGTGCTGTACCTGGTGCAATTTGTATAAGTCCTCTACCTGGTGCAATTTGTATAACGTGCTGTACCTGGTGCAATTTGTATAACGTGTTGTACCTGGTGCAAAGTGTATAACGTGCAGTACCTGGCGCAATATGTATAAAGTGCTCTACGTGGCGCAGTGCGCATAGGCGGTTCTACCTGGTGCAATGTGTATAAGCGGCACTACTGTGTGGTGTAATGTGAATTGGCACTATTATGTGGTCACGCCCCTTCCCCATGAAGCCACGCCCCTAAAATGTTGTGGCGCGCATTGCCTATACTTTGCGATCTGGGTGGTGGGACACCAATTCACTTTCTGCCTAAGGGCACCAAAATGTCTAATTATACCTCTGGTGCAGGGTGTCCTGCATGCTACACAGCCCAGCAGAACTGTCGCCCAATCCTCCCCACCTTGCAACACTTTTGTAGTGTCCAAATAAGATTAAGTTTAAAAGAACCTTCAAGTTTAAAAGAACCTTCATTCCGATGGGACCCAGAAAAAGACCGGTAGGACCCCAAATTTCTAAAGTGAGGGGTCCCTGGGACCCACTTTTTTTTTGGCTCAGCGCGATCACTGCCCGGGATCTACTATATTGCAGGCTCCACTGATGCATGCAGAATACGCGTGCCGATGCCAATCCCCTTCCAACACTGCACGGGGACAAGCTCTTTTTGGATCCTGAGTCCCACCTAGAATACTAAACTAAATTTGAATGAGAATTTTAATTTTCACATTGAAAATTTAGTCGATAATAAAGTGTTGCCAGGAAATGTCTTTGTTCTGTCACCACAAAAAGTGTTTAAATCTCAGCACATTAACCTCCTGGATGACTAAAGCCCCGCCCATTCCCAAGGCCATCTGAAGCTCTGCCCCGTGAGTGGGCCCCCCAAAATAGGTTAGATTATTCTGCAGATATACTTGAATAATTATGGCAATATATGTAAATAGGGTGTTTGGCAGTACAGAAAAAGTATATGTAGGCTGCAGATACAAAGAGCTAGATGCATCATCGCTTGGAAAGTGATAAAATCGAGAATGAAAAAGTACCAGCCAATCAGCTCCTAACTGCCATGTCACAGGCTGTGTTTGAAAAATGGCATCTGGCCCAGAACATGTAATCGTACAAAGGTTGAAAATTAAAGACATTTCCAGAGAGTGCAACTTCAAGGAACAAGGGGTATATTTTAAAAGTATACTTTTACTTTGCCATAAACCAATGGTACTTAAACTGGGTGCCATGGCATTGTCTATTCTGTTAGTTCTCTCTCAGGGTGGCAGTTTAAAAAAATATATTTATACTTTTTATATGTAACTCTGCTCTAGTCAGTTATACTGTATCTAGAATCCAGCAAATAAGGAGTCATTTGTCCACCCATCCTCTCAGTACTAGAGGCCTTGGTGGTCATTCCGAGTTGTTCGCTCGTTGCTATTTTTAGCAGAATTGCTAATAGGCTAAAATCCGGCAGTTCTGCGCACGCGTATGCACCGCAGGGCGCACGCGCTAAGCAATTTCACACAACTATGATATTTTACTCACGGGCGAACAAAGCTTTTCAGTCGCTCTGTTGATCGGAGAATGATTGACAGGAAGTGGGTGTTTCTGGGTGGTAACTGATCGTTTTCTGGGAGTGTGCTAAAAAAACGCAGGCGTGCCAGCAGAAAACGCAGGAGTGGCTGGAGAAACGGGGGAGTGGCTGGCCGGACGCTGGGCGTGTTTGTGACGTCAAACCAGGAAATAAACGGATTGAGGTGATCGCAATCTAGGAGTAGGTCTGGAGCTACTCAGAAACTGCAAGGAAATACTTAATAGCAGAATTGCTAATCTTTCGTTAGCAATTCTGCTATGCTAAGATACACTCCCAGAGGGTGGCGGCTTTGTGTTTGCATTTCTGCTAAAAGTAGCTGGCGAGCGAACAACTCGGAATGAGGGCCCTAATTCTGACCTGATCGTAGCAGCAAATTTGATAGCAGGTGGGCAATACCAAGTGCACTGAGGGGGGGGGGGGGGGAGGGGGGGCAGATATAAAATGTGCAGAGAGGGTTAGATTTGGGTGGGGTGTGTTCAAACTGAAATCTAAATTGCAGTGTAAAAGTAAAGCAGCCAGTATTTACTCTGCACAGAAATAATATAACCCACCCAAATCTAACTCTCTCTGCACATGTTGTATCTGCCACACCTGCAGTGCACATGGTTTTGCCCAACTGCTAACAAGTTTGCTACTACGATCAGGTCTGAATTACCCCCATGGTTTTGCCCATCTACTAACAAATTTGCTGCTACGACCAGGTTTGAATCAGGCCCTGAGTGTGCCACATTATGTAATTATGAATTATTCCCTTTATATGATAATCCCCTGAGAGTAGGCTATTCATTAATATTGCTCATCTATAGGTCTGTACACATTAGACGATGTCGCTCTGTGAACGACGTCATCTAATGTTTCCCCTCCCGGGCCGGCCGGTCGGCGGCCGACTGTACACACTGAGCGATATCACCGCTCATATCGCTCAGTGACGTCATGCCTTCGCCAGCCGTGCATACAGCTCCTGGATGACAGTCCAGATCCTGCATGCATGCACTGCCGACAGCGACAATCGTTTCCGACCCGCGGGGCCGAGCATTGGTCGTCGCTGGCGTCATACACACTTGCCGATAAAATGAGCAACGTCGCTCAGGGAGTGGGAAAATGAGCGACATCGCTCATTTTATCGGCAAGTGTGTATGGGCCTTATTCCTTATCATTGCTAAAGCTTGTTTTGAATGATCAAAATGGTAAAGCTTTTGTTTTGTTTCATGTGCAGCAGTGCCATAATTGTTAGAATTATAGTAATAGGTTATCACAAGCATTTGTAGCCTAAAAATTTACAACAGGGCCAACAATGTCTATATAGCAAAGAAAGAATCGTTTAGGAAAAGCAACAGTACAGTCCTAGGGGCTCATTCAGCATCAGTCGCTATTGAGCTGAAATTGCTATGAAGTGATTTCAGCACAGATGCGTACGCCGGTGCACACATGCACAAGGTCTTAAACTGCATTCTCTTTAGAACAAAGCTTAAGTTCTGTTGGGTGATGGGGCATCGACACCACGTTTTGTGGCCAACACACTGTTTGGGGGCGTTGTCCGGAAGGTTGCGGGGCAGGCTGCGGCGGCTGTGATGTCACACGCAGCCGCTGTGAACCAGAACATGTCGGCCCTGTGTCTGCCTATGCCTAGGCTGCACAGGCAGGCGGCCACCCTGATCATGCGAGCGATTCGCTGCTGAGCAAAGCATTCAAACGTTAGCGGAGAAAAAGGGCCCGGCATGCAGGGCGGACTTGCCCTCTGCTGATCGTCCCCCCACATGTAAGTGAAGCGAGTTGTAGATGCTGAATTAGGCCCCTAAGACCTTATTCAGAGATGGTCGCAGATCACTGCATACGCAGCAAGATCTGCGTCCATCTCCTCACATGCTGGGGGCCGCCCAGCAAAGGGCAAGTCCGCCAAGCATGTGTGGCTTCGCCTTACGATGCGTCCACATTTACATTGCGGATGCATCAAACTAAGGTTGACCCCTGGCAGCACGTCAGGCGGTCTGCTGCTATTTGTTTAATCAGAGCGGCTGCATGTGATGTCACGCAGCCCCCCTGAAAACGCTCCCGGCACACCCCCGTTCGGCCCGCCTTGCCTCCGCAATACCTTGTCACTGCCCTGCGAACGCCCACCGCTGTCAATCACAATGTGTAAGGTCGCGCAGGCGCGATATACCCGCTGTGCGTATGCAGTTTGCCAAGCCTGAATAAGGCCCCTACTTCCCAAAATGGACCCATTAGTACCGTAAGTACATTAAGGGGGGAATTCAAATGTTTGAAAAGTCTATTAGAAAGGAAAAAAAACACACACCCAACTGACTTTTCAAACAATTAAATACCCCCCTAAGAGTAAATTTTGTAGATATTCATGTTTAATACATTTACCAGATTATACAGGATAATTCCATGGAAGTAAATCTAGATGCATAGGGGGGTATTCAATTCAAGTCAGAACTGCCATCTTGCCAGAAAGACGAAAATTTCCGACTTTTTTAGGTCAGGTAGTGTTCTGACCTATTCAATTGAGCTGCCGTTTTTCCGACAGGTCGGTAATTACGTCTTGTCGGAAAACACGTGGATCGGCGGATTAGCCGCGGATCCACGTGTTTTTATCAAAATCCGACAGGTTTTAGCCTCGTTTCCGACAATGTCAATCCGACTTTAATAAAATTTGGATTGCCATTTTCGGTAACGGCCAAATCCGCTAATTGAATACTGAAATGTCGGACTTTCCGTCGGAAAGGATCCAACATCTATACAACTGATGTCAATTGAATACACCCCATAATATGCATAGGCTCAAATGCATGCTGCGTACCTGCACTATTTAGTAGTTACCTGTGATAAAACCATACCTTCATATTTCAAAGGTGTCTGGATTACCTTGGATGACCTTATAACCCAGAGGTTCTCAAACTCGGTCCTCGGGGGTCCACACAGTGCATGTTTTGCAGGTCTCCTCACAGAATTGCAAGTGAAATAATTAGCTCCACCTGTGGACCTTTTAAAATGTGTCAGTGAGTAATTAATACACCTGTGCACCTGCTGGGTTACCTGCAAAGCATGCACTGTGTGGGCTCCCGAGGACCGAGTTTGAGAACCACTGTTTTAACCTTATAGCAGTGGTTACCAAACTGTGTGCCGTGACACCCTGGGGTGCCTCGGGACACTTGCATGGGTGCCCTGGGTTGGTGGTTTAGGACCAATTCAAATTATTTATGGTCAATGTACCTAGCAAAACCAGTACTGGTGGCTGCCAATCATAAAATTTGTGGTAAAAACCCAACATACAACATCTAAATGCATTTCTCCAATGCAATTATGTCAAATTTATAAAGTATGGTTTTACAGTCACAGCAATAGCTGCAGATATGCATGTACTCTAATTTAAAGCAGTGTAGTGCATCCCTTTATCTTTATTTTATAGTTGTAACACACCCATTTTTTTAAAGGATCAACCAGCTGCAAATGAATTGTTGTCAGTAACCAAATGTTAGCAACAGATGAGAAGGCTGCAGGCTGCAGCGACACTACAGAATCACTTCACCCAGTACTGATCTGTTATTTATTACGCAGTTATACTACGATGCCGTAACGCTATATTGGAATATATTTGCAAACAGAAAATCCCCTGTATATGCCCCTAGCAGCAATATAATGATGAGGGCATTTGCAGGACTCCCCGCACTACAAGGCAGCAGCCACAGCCGGGAAGCGATGACGCAAGGGGTGACGTCACTGCGTTACCTTGCTGTTCTCCCTCCAGGTATCTGACCCTCAGGTCGTCCTCGCTTTTCACCTCCGAGCTGAAGTAGCGCCCCCCAGCGCCGGACAGGCGTATCAACAGCTGCACCTGCCCCCCATGTTGCCGAGCGCGGGGGAGCCGCCACGGGGCGGAGTGTGCAGCACCAGCAGCTCGGCTGCCGCAGCCCAGGACCCTCAAGCCAGCTAGAGCCGCCGCCATACTGAGTGACGTCACGTGAACGCCGTCGCCGCCGCTACAGCCCGTCTCCGTCAGTGCTTGGCTCCGCAAAGACTGCTCCTGTTTGAGACTGTGCTCGCACAATGTTGTTCATAAAGTTATTTTAGAAAGAGACGGAAAAAAAATGTGACTGGTCTTTGAAGCCGAATAAATTCATTCATCTCAGGAGCCGAACGCAGTCAGTGGGAGGTTGGAGCTGCTGCACCGTGCACCTGTTGCTGAGCCGGGCTCTGCGCCTCTGACCCCGCACTCCCACAGCACGCCGGGGAAAATTTACAGTCCCTGACGCGCTGAATGGCAGCTGGGCTAGGGAGACACAATGACATAACTATCTGAAGGCAAAACATCTTAAGATTTCCAAAGGTGTTGCAATAAAAAGCTTTAATAAAATAAGAATTTACTCACCGGTAATTCTATTTCTCGTAGTCCGTAGTGGATGCTGGGAACTCCGTAAGGACCATGGGGAATAGACGGGCTCCGCAGGAGACTGGGCACTCTAAGAAAGAATTAGGACTACTGGTGTGCACTGGCTCCTCCCTCTATGCCCCTCCTCCAGACCTCCGTTAGGGAAACTGTGCCCGGAAGAGCTGACACAATAAGGAAAGGATTTGGAATCCCGGGTAACACTCATACCAGCCACACCAATCACACCGTACAACTCGTGATACTATACCCAGTTAACAGTATGAATAACAACTGAGCCTCACGAACAGATGGCTCATAACAATAACCCTTTAGTTAGGCAATAACTATATACAAGTATTGCAGACAATCCGCACTTGGGATGGGCGCCCAGCATCCACTACGGACTACGAGAAATAGAATTAACGGTGAGTAAATTCTTATTTTCTCTGACGTCCTAGTGGATGCTGGGAACTCCGTAAGGACCATGGGGATTATACCAAAGCTCCCAAACGGGCGGGAGAGTGCGGATGACTCTGCAGCACCGAATGAGCAAACTCAAGGTCCTCCTCAGCCAGGGTATCAAACTTGTAGAATTTTGCAAAAGTGTTTGATCCCGACCAGGTAGCAGCTCGGCAAAGTTGTAAAGCCGAGACCCCTCGGGCAGCCGCCCAAGAAGAGCCCACCTTCCTCGTGGAATGGGCTTTGACTGATTTAGGATGCGGCAGTCCAGCCGCAGAATGTGCAAGTTGAATCGTGGAGCAGATCCAGCGAGCAATAGTCTGCTTAGAAGCAGGAGCACCCAACTTGTTGGGTGCATGCAGGATAAACAGCGAGTCAGTCTTTCTGACTCTAGCCGTCCTGGAAACATAGATTTTCAGGGCCCGGGCTACGTCCAGCAACTTGGAAGCCTCCAAGTCCCGAGTAGCCGCAGGCACCACAATAGGTTGGTTCAAATGAAACGCTGATACCACTTTAGGGAGGAACTGGGGACGCGTCCTCAATTCTGCTCTGTCCATATGGAAGATCAGATAGGGGCTTTTACAGGACAAAGCCGCCAATTCTGACACCCGCCTAGCCGAAGCCAAGGCCAAAAGCATGACCACTTTCCACGTGAGATATTTTAATTCCACGGTCTGAAGTGGCTCAAACCAATGTGATTTTAGGAAATCCAACACAACGTTGAGATCCCAAGGTGCCACTGGGGGCACAAAAGGGGGCTGAATATGCAGCACTCCCTTAACAAACGTCTGAACTTCAGGCAGTGAAGCCAGTTCTTTTTGAAAGAAAATAGACAGGGCTGAAATCTGGACTTTAATGGATCCCAATTTTAGGCCCATAGTCACTCCTGACTGTAGGAAGTGCAGAAATCGACCCTGCTGAAATTCTTCTGTGGGGGCCTTCATAGCCTCACACCAAGCAACATATTTTCGCCATATGCGGTGATAATGTTTTGCTGTCACATCTTTCCTAGCTTTTATCAGCGTAGGAATGACTTCAACCGGAATGCCCTTTTCCATCAGGATCCGGCGTTCAACCGCCATGCCGTCAAACGCAGCCGCGGTAAGTCTTGGAACAGACAGGGCCCCTGCTGTAGCAGGTCCAGTCTGAGAGGCAGAGGCCAAGGGTCCTCTGAGATCATTTCTTGTAGTTCCGGGTACCAAGTCCTTCTTGGCCAATCCGGAACGATGAGTATAGTTCTTACTCCTCTCTTTCTTATTATCCTCAGCACCTTTGGTATGAGAGGAAGAGGAGCTAACACATAAACCGACTGGTACACCCACGGTGTCACTAGAGCGTCCACAGCTATCGCCTGAGGGTCCCTTGACCTGGCGCAATATCTTTTTAGCTTGTTGTTTAGGCGGGACGCCATCATGTCCACCTGTGGCCTTTCCCAACGGTTTACAATCAGTTGGAAGACTTCTGGATGAAGTCCCCACTCTCCCGGGTGGAGGTCGTGCCTGCTGAGGAAGTCTGCTTCCCAGTTGTCCACTCCCGGAATGAACACTGCTGACAGTGCTATCACGTGATTTTCCGCCCATCGGAGAATCCTTGTGGCTTCTGCCATCGCCATCCTGCTTCTTGTGCTGCCCTGTCTGTTTACATGGGCGACCGCTGTGATGTTGTCTGACTGAATCAGCACCGGCTGGTTTTGAAGCAGGGGTCTTGCCTGACTTAGGGCATTGTAAATGGCCCTTAGTTCCAGAATATTTATGTGTAGGGAAGCCTCCTGACTCGACCATTGTCCTTGGAAGTTTCTTCCCTGCGTGACTGCCCCCCAACCTCGGAGGCTTGCATCCGTGGTCACCAGGACCCAGTCCTGTATGCCGAATCTGCGGCCCTCCAGAAGATGAGCACTCTGCAGCCACCACAGCAAAGACACCCTGGCCCTCGGGGACAGGGTGATCAGCCGATGCATCTGAAGATGCGATCCGGACCACTTGTCTAACAGATCCCACTGAAAGATCCTTGCATGGAACCTGCCGAATGGAATTGCTTCGTAAGAAGCTACCATCTTTCCCAGGACTCGCGTGCAGTGATGCACCAACACCTGTTTTGGTTTCAGGAGGTCTCTGACCAGAGATGACAACTCCTTGGCCTTCTCCTCCGGGAGAAACACCTTCTTCTGTTCTGTGTCCAGAATCATACCCAGGAACAGCAGACGCGTCGTAGGAACCAGCTGCGACTTTGGAATATTCAGAATCCAGCCGTGCTGTTGTAGCACTTCCTGAGATAGTGCTACTCCGACCAACAACTGCTCCCTGGACCTCGCCTTTATAAGGAGATCGTCCAAGTATGGGATAATTATAACTCCCTTCTTTCGAAGGAGTATCATCATTTCGGCCATTACCTTGGTAAATACCCTCTGTGCCGTGGACAGACCAAACGGCAACGTCTGGAATTGGTAATGGCAGTCTTGTACCACAAAACGGAGGTACACCTGGTGAGGTGGGTAAATGGGGACATGCAGGTAAGCATCCTTGATGTCCAGTGATACCATGTAATCCCCTTCTTCCAGGCTTGCAATAACCGCCCTGAGCGATTCCATTTTGAACTTGAACCTTCTTATATAAGTGTTCAAGGATTTCAAATTTAGAATGGGTCTCACCGAACCGTCTGGTTTCGGTACCACAAACATTGTGGAATAGTAACCCCGTCCCTGTTGAAGGAGGGGAACTTTTATTATCACTGCTGGAGGTACAGCTTGTGAATTGCCGCCAGCACTACCTCCCTGTCCGGGGGAGTAGCTGGCAAGGCTGATTTGAGGTAACGGCGAGGGGGAGACGTCTCGAATTCCAGCTTGTATCCCTGAGATACCACTTGTAGAACCCATGGATCTACCTGTGAGCGAACCCACCGGTCGCTGAGTTCCGGAGACGGGCCCCCACCGCACCTGGCTCCACCAGTGGTGCCCCAGCGTCATGCGGTGGATTTAGTGGAAGCAGGGGAGGATTTCTGTTCTTGGGAACTGGCTGTATGGTGCCGCTTTTTCCCTCTACCCCTGCCTCTGGGCAGAAAGGACGCGCCTTTAACCCGCTTGCCTTTCTGGGGCCGAAAGGACTGTACCTGATAATACGGTGCTTTCTTTGGCTGTGAGGGAACCTGGGGTAAAAATGTCGACTTCCCAGCTGTCGCTGTGGAAACGAGGTCCGAGAGACCATCCCCAAACAATTCCTCACCCTTGTAAGGCAAAACCTCCATGTGCCTTTTAGAATCCGCATCACCTGTCCACTGCCGAGTCCATAATACTCTCCTGGCAGAAATGGACATTGCATTTATTCTAGATGCCAGCCGGCAAATATCCCTCTGTGCATCTCTCATGACTACGTCTTTAATATGCTCTATGGTTAGCAATATAGTGTCCCTGTCAAGGGAATCAATGTTATCAGACAGGGAATCAGACCAAGCTGCTGCAGCACTGCACATCCATGCTGAAGCAATAGCAGGTCTCAGTATAGTACCTGAGTGTGTATATACAGACTTCAGGATAGCCTCCTGCTTTCTATCCGCAGGCTCCTTTAAGGTGGCCGTATCCTGAGACGGTAGTGCCACCTTTTTTGACAAGCGTGTGAGCGCTTTATCTACCCTCGTTGATGTCTCCCAACGTACCCTGTCCTCTGGCGGGAAAGGGTACGCCATTAGTAACTTTTTAGAAATCACTAGTTTTTTATCAGGGGAAGCCCACGCTTCTTCACACACTTCATTTAACTCATCTGAAGGGGGAAAAACCACTGGTTGCTTTTTCTCCCCAAACATAATACCCTTTTTAGTGGTACCTGGGTTAATGTCAGAAATGTGCAACACATTTTTCATTGCCGTAATCATGCAACGGATGGCCCTAGTGGAATGTACATTAGTCTCGTCGTCGTCGACACTGGAGTCAGACTCCGTGTCGACATCTGTGTCTGCCATCTGAGGTAGCGGGCGTTTTTGAGCCCCTGATGGCCTTTGAGACGCCTGGGCAGGCACTGGCTGAGAAGCCGGCTGTCCCACAGCTGTTATGTCATCGAACCTTTTATTTAAGGAGTTGACACTGTCGGTTAATACCTTCCACATTTCCATCCACTCTGGTGTCGACCCCGCAGGGGGTGACATCACATTTATCGGCACCTGCTCCGCCTCCACATAAGCCTCCTCATCAAACATGTCGACACAGCCGTACCGACACACCGCACACACACAGGGAATGCTTTGACTGAGGACAGGACCCCACAAAGTCCTTTGGGGAGACAGAGAGAGAGTATGCCAGCACACACCACAGCGCTATATAAACAGGGATTTACACTACACAGAGTGATTTTCCCTATAGCAGCTATATATACAGTTTTGCGCCTAAATTTAGTGCCCCCCCTCTCTTTTTTACCCTATTGAGCCTGGAAACTGCAGGGGAGAGCCTGGGGAGCGTCCTTCCAGCGGAGCTGTGAAGAGGAAATGGCGCCAGTGTGCTGAGGGAGATAGCCCCGCCCCTTTTTCGGCGGGCTTCTCCCGCTCTTTTATTAATATTATGGCAGGGGATTTTTACACATATATAGTTTATTAGACTATATTATGTGTTTTTTTGCCATTTTAAGGTACTCTAATTGCAGCCCAGGGCGCCCCCAGCGCCCTGCACCCATCAGTGACCGGAGTATGTGGTGTGCATAGGGAGCAATGGCGCACAGCTGCAGTGTTGTGCGCTACCTTAATAAAGACCGGAGTCTTCAGCCGCCGATTTCCTGGACTTGCTTCTGGCTCTGCAAGGGGGACGGCGGCGCGGCTCCGGGACCGGACGACCGAGGCTGGGCCTGTGTTCGATCCCTCTGGAGCTAATGGTGTCCAATAGCCTAGAAGCCCAAGCTAGCTGCAAGCAGGTAGGTTCGCTTCTCTCCCTTAAGTCCCTCGTAGCAGTGAGTCTGTTGCCAGCAGATCTCACTGAAAATAAAAAACCTAATAAATACTTTCTTTACTAGAAGCTCAGGAGAGCCCCTAGTGTGCAACCAGCTCGAGCCGGGCACAGATTCTAACTGAGGTCTGGAGGAGGGGCATAGAGGGAGGAGCCAGTGCACACCAGTAGTCCTAATTCTTTCTTAGAGTGCCCAGTCTCCTGCGGAGCCCGTCTATTCCCCATGGTCCTTACGGAGTTCCCAGCATCCACTAGGACGTCAGAGAAATATAGATAAGTAACACATGGAAGACTAAATAAAATAAAGAGATATGTGTCCCAGGGGCGTAACCAAGGTTGACCACTCTTTTTTCGCAATGTAGATAGGAATAACTCTTTCAGTGCGCACTTGTAGAGATGTGCCTTGTGTCCCAAGGCACATCAGAACTGCAGAGTACAGCTGTGGACAGCGCTGGGGCAGCTTGTCTGTCCCCAGCGCCTGTCAGTGTGCAGCAGCGGCGGGGGTCCGGTGCAGGAACAATGGGGCAGATGTATTAACCTGGAGAAGGCATAAGGAAGTGATAAACCAGTGATATGTGCAAGGTGATAAAGGCACCAGCCAATCTGCTCCTAACTGTTAATTTACATATTGGATCTGATTGGCTGGTGTGTCTATCACCTTGCACATATCACTGGTTTATCACTTCCTTATGCCTTCTCCAGGTTAATACATTTGCCCCAGTGTATCGGTTCCCTGCAGCGGACTTACAGCAGCGTTGGGCAGCGGTGCTTTAAACTTGGCGCCATTTTGGCCGCCAATCGGAAGCGCCGCCCGCGGGATTTGAAATCCGGCGCCGTCCGCAAGCCAATCGTGGTGCGCCGGCCGATCACAGGAAGGCGCGGCGAGCCAATCGGCACTTGCCGTGACATAGGCCCAGGCGTCTGACAAGAACAAGAAGACCGCGCGGAAGAGCGCTGAAGACGCCGCCGGGAGAAAAAGACGGGAGGCCGCGCTGAAGAGCGACGAAGAGCCGGGCGGCGCTGAATAGAAGACGTGGCAGAAAGAGCTCCGGTGGCCGTGGAAGAGGCCAGAAGACGCCAGGCTACGGGAAGAAGATGTCCAGCGGCGGCTTGACGCAGAGAGGCGACGGCGGCTTCGCTGGCCAGGGCAGGCCAGCTGCCGAAGAGTGAAGAGGAGCACCGGAGAGGCCACCAGGGGTGGGAAGAAAAAGAGCTGATGAAGCTCCCCCTGGTGCCTTTCCCACTGGGTCAGGTAGGCCCTTTTCAGGTGCCCCTGCTACCCCCTCTCCTCTCTAGACCACCGGGTGTCCGGGCAGTAGGCCCGTGGGTACAGTCAGGCCCTCCCAGCCTGTGGGCAAATTGTTGGGCCCTCTCGGCCCGAGGGCACATATAGTTGGGCTCCTGGCCCGTGGCCCTATTAACCGGGCACTAGGCCCGTGGCGCTATTAGGCAGGTGCTAGGCCTGGGGGCACAGTTTCAGCACTAGGCCCGTAGGACTAGTCAGGCCACAGGCCTGTGGCACCAGTAGGCGGGCATTAGGCCCGAGGGGCAACATCAGGCAATAGGCCTGTGGGGCATTAGAGGGCATTAGGCCCTAGTTCATTCACGGCCGTTTAGGGAAATAAGGTGACCCTGGGCATTAGGCCCAGGTCACCCAACGGGCACCAAGTTAGGCGGGCGCTAGGCCCGGGGGTGAAGCCAGGCCTCGGGCCTGTGGACAAGTAGGGGGCAGTAGGCCCAAGTAGGGGTGTGGGAAGTGGTCGGCTGTACGGCGCCCACCCCCCCAGAGAGCAGATAGGGATTTAAACGAAGAGCACCGTTTAATCTTGTATTCTGATATTGTTATGCGTGTTGTTACCGTGCAGGGCAAAGTGTTTGTTTTAAAGTTTGTGCATAGTTTGTGTTGCACCACCCACACAAGCTAGTTTGAGGGCTCTGTTCATGTAGCTACTGTAGCGGACGCACACTAGGGTAGTTCTTGGCCCTGCATGGCTGTTTTCTCTTTGCCTCCTTACAGGGACCTGTAAGTGGAGAAGATCGGAGTACAAGACTTGAGACGGTGAGTAACATCTGTCCGTGTATTCCTTTTGCGTGCGTTTGTCCCTATCTGTCTCCCTTACTTCAGGGTGAACGGTGAACCTTGCACGCCGGTGCAAGGTCGAATTTACACCTGGTGCAAGAGTACCAATAGGTGAAATTCGAGCTCTGAGGCCGTGCGCCCAGGATGACCTTCACCTTTGTCTGTTTCGGAGGGCGCTTCGGTCCACAGTTAGGAGGGACGGAACTCAGCAATCTCCTTCCCCCTAGGTCATCGTGTCCAATCCGAAGGTTCCAGGTCCGTCGAAGACTCCGTGACCTGAAGGTGAGAGAGTGCGGCGCCTGGTAAGTGGTGAACCTGCATGGCAGCAGGCACTACACCGCACCTCCACCCTCTTACACACTGTTGACTGCCAATGAACTAAGTGCCAAAGTGGGGCGCTTCCCACACCCTGTGGCGTACTTGTGTTTTAAAGTTGAGCACTTAGGGGGTAATTCAGAGTTGATTGCAGCAGCAATTTTGTTAGCAGTTGGTCAAAACCATGGGGATCATTCCGAGTTGATCGCACGTAGCAACTTTTTGCTGCTCGTGCGATCAACTTGACGCCGCCTATGGGGGAGTGTATTTTAGCATAGCAGGGCTGCGTTCACTTGTGCAGCCCTGCTATGCTAAAAAAGTTTCAAGCAAAACAAGACTAGCCCTGCAGCTACTTACCCAGTGCGACGAATCCAGGATGAAGGTCCCGGCTGTGACGTCAGACATCCACCCACCAAACGCATGGACACGCCTGCGTTCACCTTACCACGCCCGGGAAACAGTGAGTAGACACCCCGATCCTTCTTCCCGCTGTCAATCTTCTTGCGATTGCGCCTGCGATCGCTTTCATCGGTCCTGGTGTCGTTGCCCGGCAACGGCTGTCGCTAGGCAACGACTCGCATGCGCAATGCGCCGCCACGCAGCTGCAGTTCCGAGCTGTTCGCACCTCAGCGAAGAACCACTGCATGCGAACGGGTCGGAATGACCCCTCGTGCACTGCATATGTGGCAGATATAACGTGCAGAGAGAGTTAGATATGGGTGGGTTATTTTGTTTCTGTGCAGGGTAAATACTGGCTGCTTTATTTTTACACTGCAATTTAGATTTTAGTTTGAACACACCCCACTTAAATGTAACTCTCTCTGCACGTTATATCTCCCCCCCCCCCCCACAGTGCACATGGTTTTGCC
This sequence comes from Pseudophryne corroboree, assembly GCF_028390025.1. Classification (NCBI taxonomy): domain Eukaryota; kingdom Metazoa; phylum Chordata; class Amphibia; order Anura; family Myobatrachidae; genus Pseudophryne; species Pseudophryne corroboree. The sequence continues at coordinate 458,921,540 of NC_086444.1, read as the reverse complement.
CAACTGCTAACAAATTTGCTGCTGCGATCAACTCTGAATTAGGCCCTAAGTCCAATTGGTACCCCCTAAAATGTACTAGCTATACATGCTGAGCTTAGGTACAACAGAAAAAAATGGATATCATACGGCCCTGTATTGGATGGTATCCACTGAGAGTGATCCAAATCCAGATGTCAGCAGCAAATCTCCTCTCTGTTCCAATCTAATGCGAATGGTTCTCACAGTGCATGTATGGAAAATATCTAGTGGAATACATTTATTAGAAAGACACGTATCACACTGTGGGGGTACAGTTGAACAACACCATATAAAATTGACATAAAACATTCACATAAAAAATTTCACATAAAGAAATTTACATATAAATAGAATGGAATTGATCTTAGTATTAGGATCCGTATTGCCGTTTTAAGTTTCTGTGGCAGCACATTGAAGATGTATTGTCACATAGATACCCGGCTGGTTTGAGAACTGGCAACGGACAGCTCTCAGACGGGTGGTGATATGGTGTTATCGGATAGCCTCCCGGGAAAGCGTCCTAGACCTCCTGCTCGGCAACAACACATCACCCTCGGTTACTTGGTGTGGACCTCCTGAATAGCGTCAACGCGTTTCAACCCTTGCTAGGGTCTTTCTCAATGCAAGTGCTACTATACATCCCGCATCTCCAGCGATCTCGGACTCCATTACTTCCCGCCATTGGCATTTTAAACTGACCTATTACCTGTAAAAATGCTTTTGCTCTTCCAAGAGTCACGGGAGGAAATTATGCTTTCACGCTAACTTCCTCCACTTCAAATTAATTCTTAGTTATTACAGTTCTGCCTTTACTCCCAGTCTTCAACTGCCATCACCTCCTCACCACTTTCAACTCCCTTCTTAACTCTTCCTACTTCTGGAGATGAAATCCATGCCCTTTCATATTTTCCTGTCACGTCTGGCAGGGTTTGAGGATCCGGCAGCTGAGATTTGCCCGAGGAGGTAGCAGGCTGTGAATGAACCAGATGAGGGGGCTGGATATAGTTCCTTCGCATGGGACACGGAGCAATGAAGAACGTAGGCGGGGTTTGAGAGTCAATGGAAAGTATTTATTATGTACAGGGCTGAGGTAGGGAACTGAGGCTGAAGCACAATGGTTAAAGACGTGGCTGGAGTTGAAGAACTGCGGACTGTGATTTGAAAGACGAGACTGTAGATGATGAACTGTGGAACTGTGGATGGTAGTTGAAAACGTGGCTGGAGACAAGGACTGTGGACTGTGGTTTGGAAAACGAGGCTTGAAGATAATAATCTGCAGGCTGTGGTCAGTGGTACAAAGGCGTGGCTGGTGAAAGAGATCTGTGGAGTGTGGCTTGAAAGACGAGGCAGAAGACCCAGGGCCGACTGTGCCCAAAGAGTCTTACTGGACCGGGTTTTCCAGGAGCGCTTCCACAGGCAGTAGCAGGCAAGAAATGGCAGGGCTGCAGCAGCAACAGAGAACCGACCAAGCAGGATCAGTAGGAACCAAGATACAGCAGGAATCCTGGGAGCACAGGCTAATGCACCTACAACAGGGTTGTAACTAGAAGAAGCACTTGCATCCCTGTCCTAAACCAGCCCTCTTTTATAGGGAGAGCTTCCCCTGGATTGGCTGGAAGAAACTTGGTCTCCAACATGGCGGCGCCCAGTAATGCAGACCTTTTTGCAAAGCCACATTGCTCACTGCCCCTGGTCTCCAAGCAACGGTTCAGCAAGAGCGACCCGCTGTAGCGGTGTCCCGCCGCCACGAGCGGACCCCCTCACCTCCGCTACTGCTGCCCACGGATCCGGCGCAGCAGCCCACCTCCGCCGCTACCTGCACAACACCAAGGGAGCCAGCCCCACGGCCCCAGCGTACCGGTAAGACTCCGGACACTGACAGTACCCCCCCTTTTGCGGGTGGACTCCGGACACCTATGTGGTTTAGTTGGAAACTTGGCATGAAATGTCTGAAGAAGTCTTGGAGCATGGACATCCTCTGCATCTACCCAAGATCTCTCCTCTGGCCCATACCCTTTCCAATCAACAAGGTACTGGATGCGACCATAACGTCTGCGAGAATCGAGGATCTTGTGAATCTCAAATTCATCTCCATGTGCTGATTGGATCTTGGGTGATTTAGGCAGAGCGGCTCTGAACCGATTAAGTACCAGTGGTTTTAAGAGAGAAATATGAAATGCATTAGGAATTCCTAACTGCGGAGGTAATTTCACTTTATAAGCCACAGGATTCAACACTCTTTCGATTGGGTAAGGTCCAATAAATCTGGGAGCAAACTTTTTTATAGGAACCTTTAATCTTAGGTTACGTGTGGAAACCCAAACCCGATCTCCTACCTTAAGGCTTGGTACAGCTTTTCGTTTCAGATCTGCATAGGTCTTATATCTCTTGGATGTCTTGAGCAAAGTCTTGTGAACTTGTTTCCAGGCTTCAATAAATTGACGAAGTGTTGACTCTGCGGCCGGAACCTCGAGCGTAGGCAGAAGTTGGAAGTCAGGAACTCTTGGATGGTAACCATAATTAATGAAGAATGGAGAAGATTTTGTGGCAGAGTGACAAAAGATTGTTATGGGCAAATTCTGCGAACGGGAGGAAGTCCAGCCAGTCGTCCTGTGAGGAGGACATGAATAAACGCAGAAAAGTCTCCAGATCCTGGTTCACTCTCTCTGTTTGACCATCCGTTTGAGGATGATATCCTGAGGAGAAGTTTAATTTCACGCCAAGAGCAGAACATAGGGATCTCCAAAACCTGGCCACAAATTGAGGACCTCTATCAGACACGATCTCCTGGTGTAGACCATGGAGTCGAAAGATCTCTGCTATAAACAATTTTGCCAACTGGGATGCAGATGGAAGATTAGCCAGAGGAACAAAGTGTGCCATTTTAGAGAATCAGTCAACTATGACCCATACGGTGTTCCGCCCACCAGACATAGGTAAATCTGTAATAAAGTCCATAGAAATATGCGTCCATGGTCTTAGTGGTACCGGCAAAGGATGGAGTAACCCGGCTGGTGGACCTTTGGGACTTTTATGCTGGGCTTATTTTGGACAGGCAGCTACGAATTCCTGAACGTCAGTCCTGAGATGAGGCCACCAGTAGGAGCGTTGAATGAATTTAAGTGTCTTATGACCGCCCGCATGGCCCATGAAGGAGGAGGAGTGAGCCCATGTAAGAAGTTTTTTGCGAAGATTTGGTGCAACGAAGATCTTCCCTGGAGGAGGAAGTGGAGAGGTATTAGTTGCAGAAAAAGAGGTGGATTCCAGGATAAATTGCTCTTTTGAACGGTCAGAGGGTTCTTCTGAACTTAGGGAGCGAGATAATGCATCTGCCTTTTTGTTGAGGGAACCTGGTCTGTAACTGAGTTTAAAATTAAAACGGGTAAAGAAGAGTGCTTGGCGTGGGTTCAGACATCGGGCTGACTGTAGATACAGGAGGTTCTTGTGATCCGTGGTCACCGAAATTGGATGCTGAGCTCCCTCCAACAAATACCTCCACTCCTCAAAGGCCAACTTAATTGCCAGTAATTCCTATTCCCCAATAGCGTAATTCTGTTCAGCGGGGGAGAATCTTCGCGAGAAGAATGCACAAGGATGGACCTTCTTGTCCTCGAAAAGCTGGGATAATACTGCTCCTACTCCTACAGTAGAGGCATCAACCTCCACCAAGAACGGACGGCTGAGATCGGCTTGTCGAAGAACTGGAGCAGTCGTGAAGGCCTCCTTTAAAGATGAAAAAGCCTCCGGAGACCACTTGGCAGGATCAGCTCCCTTCCTAGTTAATGCGGTTATATGAGCTATGACAGAAGAATAATTTTGAATGAATCTTCGGTAGAAGTTAGCAAACCCCAGGAAACGTTGAATTCCTTTAAGGGTAGCTGGAAGTGCCCAATCCTGAATCGCCTGGACTTTAGCGGGGTCCATCTGTAACCTCTGGCCTGAAAGAATGTAACCGAGGAATGGAATCGTGGGTACTTCAAAGGTGCACTTCTCTAACTTACAGAATAACTGATTCCTTCGTAAACGAGTTAACACTTCTTTGACTTGTTCCCGGTGGGTCTTCAGATCCCTAGAAAAAATGAGGATGTCATCCAGATACACTACCAAGCAGTCATAGAGGAGATCTCTGAAGATTTCGTTAACGAACTCTTGAAAGACGGCTGGGGCATTGCATAGGCCAAAAGGCATTACCAGGTATTCGTAATGGCCGTCGCGGGTATTAAATGCCGTCTTACATTCGTCCCCTGGGCGAATATGTATAAGATTGTAGGCCCCCCGTAAGTCCAACTTAGTAAATACAGTAGCTCCTTTAACAGGGTCGAACAGTTCTGGAATCAGAGGTAATGGATATCTGTTCTTAATTGTTATGTCATTGAGACCTCTATAGTCAATACAGGGCCGCAACCCCCCATCCTTCTTTTTGACGAAGAAAAACCCTGCTCCAAGTTCTCCCGTATATACTCCGACATGGCCTATGTCTCGGGAAGTGAGAGAGGGTAAATTCGACCTCGGGGAGGAGTCTTACCGGGTACTAGCTCAATGGGACAATCCCAAGTACGATGCGGGGGCAAGGTGTCCGCCCCATGCTTACTGAAAACATTTTGAAAAGATTGGTACTCCACAGGAAGGCTGGAAGGGTTGGAAGAACAGAGAGGTCTAACTGAAGGTAAACAGTTCTGAAAGCAGTCTTGTCCCCAAGAGAGAACATCCATAGTTTGCCAATCTATGTGGGGATTGTGTCTGATTAACCATGGAAACCCTAGGATTAGTTCATCAGAGGCTTTAGGAATTACAAGGAAAGAGATTTTTTCTGAATGGAGAACTCCGACCTTCAGCTTGAGAGGAATATACGAAAGGATATAATACCCTCTGGGATATAACTTCCATCCACTGCGGTAACAGAAATGGTACGATCCAAAGGAACCATTTGTATTCCAGATCGTTTGACCAGAGCTGACGTAATGAAGCTTTCGGCGGCTCCGGAGTCGAGTAGTGCAGGGATGAGAAGAGAAGAAGAAGGGAGCTCCAATTGGGTTAACAGGACAGACTCTTTCTTGGTATGTAATTCTGAGAATTCTCCTAGCTTGACCTCTCCAGCACAAACTAGGAGACTGCAAGTTTTAACAAAGTGATCAGATGCACCACAATACAGGCAGAGGTTCCCTTGTCGCCGTCTCTGACGTTCTTCATTGGAGAGGTGGGAGCGATTAATCTGCATGGGTTCTTCCACAGTTGGTGATGATGGTGTTGGTGGAAGAACAACTCTAGGCTTAGGGCGATCTGACCGCAACCTCTCCATACAGCGTTCTCTGTACCTCAGATCTAACTTATTGCATAAAGAAATTAGTTTATCCAACTTATCAGGTACATCCTGAGTTGCGAGGTCATCTTTGATCTTTTCGGAGAGACCGCTCCAGAAAGCTGCAATGAGAGCCTCCTCGTTCCAGTTCAGTTCTGAGGAAAGGGTGCGAAACTGGATCACGTACTGACTGACCGTACGCGTGCCCTGACGCAGGCGCAGGATCTCCAATGAGGCGGCAGAAGTCCTGCCCGGTTCGTCGAAGATTCTTCGAAAGGTGGCGCTGAATTCTGGATAGTTAGATAAGATGGGATCCATCCTCTCCCACAAAGGTGAAGCCCATTCCAACGCTTGCCCGGTAAGTAAAGAAATTATATAGGCTACTTTGGTTCGTGCTGATGGGAAGTTGGCCGACTGTAGTTCGAACTGGATTTCGCACTGGTTAAGAAACCCGCGGCATTGTTTTGGATTCCCATCAAATTTACTGGGAGGTGGCAAATGCAAACGTGGAAGTGGTACTGGTACAGGAGGAAGCAGGACCGGAGGTGCCAATGTGGGAGCAGCTGTAGATACTTGAGGTGCCATCATGGCAACACAGAGAGAATCGAGACGTTCGGACATACTCTGCATGAACTGCACGATTTGAGATTGTGTGGCCTCCTGCTTACTTAAGCGAGACTAGATATCTGCAGTTGAATCCCCTCCTGAGGCCTGATCACCCGTCGAATCCATTGGGCCAGTGCTTACTGTCACATCTGGCAGGGTTTGAGGATCCGGCAGCTGAGATTTTCCCGAGGAGGTAGCAGGCTGTGAATGAACCAGATGAGGGGGCTGGATATAGTTCCTTCACATGGGACACAGAGCAATGAAGAACGTAGGCGGGGTTTGAGAGTCAATGGAAAGTATTTATTATGTACAGGGCTGAGGTAGGGAACTGAGGCTGAAGCACAATGGTTAAAGACGTGGCTGGAGGTGAAGAACTGCGGACTGTGATTTGAAAGACGAGACTGTAGATGATGAACTGTGGATGGTAGTTGAAAACGTGGCTGGAGACAAGGACTGTGGACTGTGGTTTGGAAAACGAGGCTTGAAGATAATAATCTGCAGGCTGTGGTCAGTGGTACAAAGGCGTGGCTGGTGAAGGAGATCTGTGGAGTGTGGCTTGAAAGACGAGGCAGAAGACCCGGGGCCGACTGTGCCCAAAGAGTCTTACTGGACCGGGTTTTCCAGGAGCGCTTCCACAGGCAGTAGCAGGCAAGAAACGGCAGGGCTGCAGCAGCAACAGAGAACCGACCGAGCAGGATCAGGAGGAACCAAGATACAGCAGGAATCCTGGGAGCACAGGCTAAAGCACCTACAACAGGGTTGTAACTAGAAGAAGCACTGGCATCCCTGTCCTAAACCAGCCCCCTTTTATAGGGAGAGCTTCCCCTGGATTGGCTGGAAGAAACAGGAAACTGGAACTATGCTTAAAACTTGGTCTCCAACATGGCGGCGCCCAGTAATGCAGACATTTTTGCAAAGCCACATTGCTCACTGCCCCTGGTCTCCAAGCAACGGTTCAGCAAGAGCGACACGCTGTAGCGGCGTCCCGCCGCCACGAGCGGACCCCCTCACCTCTGCTACTGCTGCCCGCGGATCCGGCGCAGCAGCCCACCTCCGCCGCTGCCTGCACAACGCCAAGGAAGCCAGCCCCGCGGCCCCAGCGTACCGGTAAGACTCCGGACGCTGACATTTCCCACCTCCACCTGCCGATCCATTTTCACATTTTCTGCTTCCTATCTCCCGAAACTGCTGCCAACTCAAGCACCTCTTTAATTGTCTCTCTTTTCTGGTATTTTTCCTTTACACATCCCCTTGTTTCATCTCTCCTCTCAAAATCTTCCCTTGACCCTGGCTCTCTCTCCAGCTATTACCGTGTTTCCCTGATAATAATACCTACCCCGATAATAAGACCTACCCTTACTTCTGCAGAACGGTCCAAAATAAGCCTACCCCGAAAATCAGACCTAGCTAAACCCCCATTTTGTATGGTCCCTGCGCTACACTACAATGCCCCGAGCTCAAACCCCCCAGAATCCAACCACATCACAGCGCAGTGTCTCACTCTCTCACAGTGAGCGCGCACCCTCCCATCGTTTTCTGTGAATGACGCTGGCTTGCGTGCCAGCGCCATTTACAGCTGCGCAGCGGAGGAGAGTACAGGAAAGTGAAGACAAAAAAAAACGGTAAGTAAAGTACCGTACTGTAAAGCAGGACTGAGGGGCATGTATAGTAAAAACAACGAGCGCTGTCAATGTTAATTAAAATAAGACCTACCCTGAAAATAAGCCCTATGGTGTTTTTTTGACCAAAATAAATAAATAATTAAGACAGTGTCTTATTATTGGGGAAACACGGTACTAGATTTCTTTCCTCCTACTGAAAGTGCCCTTACCATGGTCAAAATGGTTTATTTCTGTCAAGTGTAAGGATAATTTCTGCCTGCTCATCTTTCTGGATCTCTTTACCACCTACCAAACAGGGTCCCCAAGGATCCATCCTAGTCCCCCTTCACTTTGCTTTGCACATCAGTTCTCTTGGAGATCAGCTCCTTTAATACTATCTCTACACTGATGATATGCTTGTCTTTCTGTCCTGTGTGCAGCCCGTCTATCTGCCATTTCCCGTTGGATGTCCCAGTGCTTTCTAAACCTCAGTTGTGGTGATTCTGAGCAGAACGCACCTGTGAAAACCGACACATCTCCCATATTCAAGCTGTTTGCGCATGCATCTGAATTGCAAAAACATTATGTGCACATGCATTGCACGCTACGTCCAAAGTCACAAGTAGTTGTGTCTGTGTCGCATCTTGTGTGAATGGAGACTTTAGTGAAATAGGCATTTCTGAGTGGCAACTGGGTCGTGAATATTTAGACTCATGCAACAGTTGCATTTTAGTGGAGTGTCATGGGCATGTATCGCGACTTCTGTGCTTCATTTAAGTGACGTACACTGAGACCCCTGTTTCGGAGAAATCTCTTTCACCTAGCATGGTATAAGCATATGTGGATGCTAGAACAGTGGGCAGTATGGGCTTGCACTTTCATGGGTAAATTTACTAAAGCTTCCAAAATAGAGAATTGGTGATGTTCCCATAGCATTCAATCAGATGTTGGCTATGGTTTCTTTATTGCCTTTCAGAAAATGATAGCATCTGATTGGTTGCTATGGGCAACATGACTAATTCTCTATTTTAGAAGCTTTAGTAAATTTACACCTCAGATTTAGATTTGCAACTTGTCACGTGAACATATGAAAGTAAGTACAATGCCACATGCTTAGGGAAAACTTCAGTCTCAGAATCATCCCCAATATATGCAAAAATGAACTGTTCCTCCTATTTTATTAAATTCTCTATTCTTTGCTCTTTTGCACCCTTTATCAACGGGATCCGGTCAGCATACCGGCGTTCAGGTTTCCGGCAGTCAAAATACTGACGCCGAAATCCCGACACTGGTCAGAAGACCGACACTAGGATCCAGACATGGATCATAATACCGACACCAGAATCTCAATCGTAAGAATGCCGGAGTGTGATAGGCTGTGAAGGTGTGTGTGTGTGTGGGGGGGGGGGGGGGGGTGTTAGGGTTAGGTTGCAGAGAGGTTTGGGTTTTAGACACTAAGAATAAGGGCTGGGGTTAGGTACCACTGGTTAGGGTTGTGCTGTAGGGAGGTTTAGGTGGCTAGACAGGGAAGGTTAGACTACTTACCCTTTAGGTAGCTGGAATCCCAATACCATCCCCTATAAACTACATTTTGCCTGGTCTCCATTGCTCCACCTTCAGCAGCTCAAACCCTGTTGGTTTGTTCAACTTCCAGGGCACAAGCTTGCTTTATGCTACTCATCCCCGCTGCAGGATCTGTAATGTATGTTCCTTGCTGTTTATATTTAGTTTGCCAGTGTTTGTTTTGTTCTACCTTTTGTACTGTGCTGCAGATCTTTGTGGTACTGTATACATAAATAATAATAATTAGGAAATGGTGATTAATTAATATTGTAAGTGTGTTACTGTAAGTGTAGCCAGCAGGGTTATAGAGTACAGCCATATTTCTGCATAATTAAACCAAATAATTATTTTAATCTCATAAATGGTGGCTATTAAAGTATGTGGAACTGAAACCATGGATATTTCTCCGTTCAATAATGTTTTTAGCTTTCATAACAATAAAAAAAAAGTAGCTAAGTTGCTCACATCAATTTTCTAGTAAGTAAGCTCTTACGAGCAGAGTCCTCTTTCCTCTTGGTCCTCCCTTTGCACTATACATGCCACCTGTCCGCCTTGTCTTTTATGTCCTTGTCCATTCAACAATTCTGATCCTGTATGCTCGCCCTTGCCTTATTTATAGGCTCAGCAAGTGCCAAATTGCCCCTCATCCATCAGAGCCAGAATAAGATTATGGTACGGGTTAAGACTATGGTTATATTATAGGGGGTGATTCAGATCTGATCACTGGGCTGCTAACTGTCCTGCATTCAGATAGTCGCCGCCCCCCAGGGGGCGTGTAAATTCACCGTGCAAGTGTGCAATCCCATGTGTGCGCTGAGCTGCTAAAATCCACTGTGTGCAGTCTCTGCGCTGCCCAGGATTTACTCTAAAAATGTGCAAAAGAAACAGGCTGATTGGGGCGGAGCTGACGTCAGATACCCTCCCTGAAAACGCTTGGGAACGCTTGTGTTTTTCCAGACACTTCCAATAAACGGTCAGTTACCACCCACGAACGGCTTCCTCCTGTCAATCACCTTGCGAACGCCCGTGCGATCGGATTTTTCGCACCATCCCGGCGATGCCCTTTGTTGCTGTCCAACGCGCGTGCGCATTGCGGTGCATATGCATGCGCAGTAACTACCTGATCGCCCGATATGCAAAAACGCACAGCAGCGATCAGGTCTGAATCACCCCCATAATTTGTAAGGGGGTGATCCAATCGTAAAGGGTAAATAAATCAGTCTTGCAAAGAGCAGAGCTACATGTTTGACACATAAGAATAAAAAGAAGGAAAAAAAACACTACAGTGATCCAAAATCTGCTGATGGAAGGAAAAAACAAGCAAACCAACAAAAAGGAGAATTCTATAATACTGGAGAAGCAGCCAGTGGATCAGGTACAATTGTACAGCTCTCCTTTCTATTGCCAGACAATTTGTAACGATTCCTCAAGTACACATATACCCTTCCTTGTATGTTATCCAAATGTACACACTCCTTTTATGGGTCAGTCCTGCTGTCTTACATTTTCTTGCACAGACTCACCTCACTGCAACTGCATCCAACACCTTCTTGCGCAGTCCCTAATATTTGTATGTAGTGCCCAAAAAAGAAAGTTTATTTATTTTACTGCGCTACTAAAATTAAGCCTTATCTTTCACAAATTAAGGTAGAAAATGAATCGACTAAGCAAAACAAAAATAAAAAATCCAGGTAGTTCCTGGTAGAACAAGCACATCACCAAAGTGTGAAAACTAGTATTGCCTCTGGTAATGAATGGAGAAACCATCTAGTTATCTAGTGGCTACAGAAATATAGGCAAAATATTTGTGTTACCCCACATGGAGCAAATTAAGGGGTTCCTTGTCCAGGACCTTTGATGTTACCAAGAGACCTACCCATGAATCTGCCAATTGCATACCTCCCAACTTTGTGATGTCTGAAGAAGGGACACCCCGCGGCGCCGGAAAGGGGTGCAGCCTATTAGAAGGGGCGTGGTCTCACCTGGATGATGCAAACGCGAGTCACCCCTCCACTATTCATCACAGTGGGGGCATGGCTAGCGCTCTGAGCTGTTGGCCATACCCCTAGTCCCTCTGCCTCATTATTCACCGCTGAGCAGAGCAGAGAGTACTAGGGAGCCTCCCAACTGCCCCCCCCTCCCCACACCGCGGGACACTGCGGCCCGCGGGGGGGACAAAAGGACAGACCCTGAAAATCAGGACAGTTGGGACTGGGAGGTATGCAATTGCTGACGTTTCTTTAAGGCTGAACCCCTTAGTATATATCTACCAGTGTGTCTATAACACTGCATTTTTTTTTAAAGCTTTGTGAACAATTTATATCTTGAGATTTTTTGGTTATAACCTTAGTGAGTCACTTTGAAAATAATGCACACTATTTTTTAACACTCAAATCACAACAGCTGTTCATTTTACTGAACTGTGTTAGACTGACTACTTAACCATAAGTTTACACTGTCCAGATGTAAAAAGCATTATGTTGCTTTTCTAACTCATTAACTTATGTTGAATTCAGGTTGCATCCCTCCAAATGGCAATGATGTTATTCTCTGTGGCACTATGCCAGCTGGTGAAATTGTTTGCACCATCTGCCTTTTCTCCTGGTCTTAAATTGCTATTAAGCGCAACTGTAATTGTACAACTTAATTTCTAACTGTAAAAAGGGACAAAATAAAAATTATGACAACTGACAACCAATAACAGATTTGAAGTTATGTAGTAAAAAAAGAAAGATTTTTTTTTTTTAAAGACGTGTTAAAAATAAGTACACTTACATATTAATAAAGAACGTAATTTGAGCCAGGTGCTGCTAATCAAGTGCACTTCACATATTTGTTGATTGCTCTCTGAAGTCTAGGTGATTGTCATTTACTGTATGTCCTGATATGTAAAAGCACAGAACTGTGAGAGGCTGTCCTTTGTTTTCTCATATGACTATAAATGAAGATCAGTCTCACATGAGAGATTGTCTGCTTTGGCCTTGGATCTCTGTCGCTATCAGCCCTCTTGATAAAGGTGGTGCTATTGTGATACAGGACTATGGCCCAGATTTATCAAGTCTTGGAGAGTGATAAATAGCATGATGATAAAGTACCAACCAATCAGCTCCTAAAGGCCCATATAGACGGGCCGATGTGGGAGAGATGTGTGCTGAGCGAACCGCTCAGCGCACATCTCTCCCGCCGCTCAGCACAGCGCGATCTGTGCTGAGCGTGCGGGGGGAGACGGGGGGACTGCTCATTTCACCCAGCGGGTGAAATGAGCGACCCGCAAGATTGGCCTGCACTGCAGGCCAATCTAGCACCGGCGATAGCGATGCGCGGGGCTGCGCATCGCTATCGCTGTAGGGGGTACACACGGAGTGATAATGCTCAAATTCTAAGCAATCTAGTCAGATTGCTTAGAATATCGCTCCGTGAGTACCCCCCTTAACTTTAATTTTTCAAACACAGCCTGTAACATGGCAGTTAGGAGCTGGTAGGTTGGTACTTTATCACCATGCAATTTATCACTCTCCAAGGCTTGATAAATCTGGACCTGAATTCACTATAGTGATATAATATTGGTTCAGGTACAGGATTCTAACTCGTATTTGCTCGAGTTGACCTTGCATCACGAATTTGGTTTGAAAGCATTTAATTTTCAACAACTGTCTAGCAGTAATGTGGTCCCTACTTGGGCAAATATGTATATGCAAGATTATAAGTAGACAGACACTGCTTAGTGCCATTCATTGTTTCACAAAGGTTTTTACAAATTGCAAAATGAAGACCTGTTTGTCGTCTGCAGTGACAGTGGCACTAAAGATGTGGTTGTAGAAAGGTATTCATCATAGAATTTGGTGGACTCTGTGGCAGGGTGAAGGGCTGCAACATATCAGAAAGGAGTTAACCACCTCTGTTTCAGGTGTTGAGTCCTGCAATATTTTCACAGATAGTAGACTTCTAGCCTATTTCAGACCTTATTTTCAGTATGTAGATTGCTAGTGTAGAGAAATGCTGTCTGTAGCGCATTCAGATCGCAAATGCCGGATCCTACCCGGTAAGACAAACGTGTACTTACCGGGTGGGATCCGGCATTTGGGCTCCTCTGCTGGCTTTCCGACCCGGCAATATACCGGGTCGGTTGCCATAGCAGCGGAGGGAGCAGCAGCAGCAGGGGCGGGGGTGGAGGCGGCGCCGGGAGATGAGCTCATCTCCTGCGCCGCCTCTGCCTATGCTGTGAATAGCAGCCGATTCGCATCGGAACGGCTCCCATTTACACTGCGCCTGACCCGGTAATCAACCCGGTCTGAACCCTTCTTTTTTACTGGGTTGAATTACCGGGTCAGGCGACCCGCTAATTCACAATTGGACCTTTCATATCGCACACGGACCCGTTTCGACACGGCACTATGCCGTGTCGGTACCGGGTTTTCAGTGCGATGTGAAAGCTCGTCCCTCTCACTGCAGTATTTACTCAGTGCACAATTGCATTTTATTTTCATTTTGGTTTCAGACCAAGATGTAGCAGAATGATAAATGCAGTATAAAATTTTGAAAAAGTTAAAATTAGGAAAACCGTAATATATTTAGCAAAATGCAGTTAGTATGTTTAGGCTAGTCCTCCACCAGCTTCTAAACACCAGCATTTTGTAGATAAAAGTAATGTAGCATTTAATTTCTCCCTTTTTTTTGTTTTATTCCTAAAAATTCTAAGCTATGTAGATTCCTGGTTCTTGTCATGCATGTGTATTTTATTATATACAACAACTCAAGTTATATAGCTCATCTCGCACGAGCCTTAATAAACAAAGGTTTCATAAGTGTTCCTTATTGTGTATTTGGCAAGATGCCCAGTTTCTACATAGGATTTCATTTTATTCCTAAACAGCAAGTGCTCTACACAGTAAACAGTACTGTTTGGCATAATATCCATTTGTTTTTATTACATCCTATTTTCTCCACATTACATTTGAGGTATTTCTGAAAGTTGCTTGTAAAACAAATCTCTTGCAATAATGGCACTGAGCAGAGCACCATAACTATAATGCAAGGTGTCCAGGACATTTGTATTTACTGCTCCCCATAGGATTTGGCACAGAAAGGGTTGTAGGGTTTACCATTTGGCGTTAATGTATACCATTATTACCAACAAGTAGTGCCCTACGACCAAAAGTGGTGCAGATGACCTCCCTCAACAGTTGCTCCCCATCCACTCCCCGCTTCTTACCTTAAGCGGGATGGTTGCAGCATATTCTGTTTCCTTCAGGCTCTGGACAGGGCTTGATATAGCCAGAACCTCCCTCTAAAAGTCATTAGCAGCCAGCAGCTGCACGTGAGAAGTTATTGGCTGCTCCTCATTCATGCCAGTGGCTATGCAGTGGCCACCGCTCAGTGTGGGGGAACTGCAGCAGCCATTATAAACACTGAATAAGAGACACTGCATCATTCAATCATTTTTTTTTTAGCATGCCCTACCTAATCCTTGGTGTCCCAGGCAACCATAGAACTTTATCTTGTACTAGCACTAGCCCTACCTACTAACAACAGCTCTAAGACACGTTTCCTATGCCAGGTCAGCTTGTAGAACTAGACAGAAATGTAATGGATGACAAATTGTCTATTCTTTATCAATGGTGTTGAGAAGCAGTGATCTCCATACCATGAAGATAAGAGGTAGGTGGATGGAGCTCAGATCCCATCTGCAGCCCTATAAGGGGAGGATTTGGGGAATGGTGAAGCAAAAGTAGAATTTGAACATTGTAATACTATGCACCTCTGTAAAATGGATCTGTGAAATTAATGTTGCAGAAACTGTCACTGCAATAATTCACTGTGTGTATACAGTGTCTTTGGTTTTGGGCAGACATTTGTGAGACTTGTTTGCACAGAATTAATTATTACAAATTCGGCAAATTAATTTTTTAATTTTGTGGAATGGCAAATCAAAAGCTCAACTCATTGCATTGGTATTGCAGGAACATTGCTCCATTGCAACATGGCGTGTTACACTGGGCAAGTCATTTTGCGCAAAATATCCCTGCAGACTTCATTTATCATTTGTTTTGAGCTTGGAGCTGTAATCAAAATAACTGCTTTCATATATTCTTAATATTAGCCTTTAAGCAGAACTCTCCCTCTACACCAATGCTTACAGCATGAGTCAGAGTCTTGGGAGAGAATTAAGTTTTCCATACAGCTTGCTGATTGGCTGGTCAACTTCAGTCATTTTCTTTGACTCTATTGCCAAGTCAGCAAAGTAGAAGAGAAAGACAGCTTTGTTTCATGAAACTAGACATGTGTCTTATAAACATTGCTTCTCTTGTAACAAATAACCTTTTGTGTCTGAGGCTGCACTTTTAACCTATTGTGTAGAAGTACAGATAAATGGACTGTCTCTACTTTACCATTTTTAGTTTCAAATGGACAGATGTACAAATGTGCACTCCAAGCAATTAAATAATATTAAAATGTCTCTTTTTTGTCTTCTTTTGTTTTTTTTGTGGCTAGCCGGTCTGTTTCCAGGCTATGTGGGTAATCCATACGGGTGTAGTACGGTATGCCAGCGGCCAGGATCCCGGCGGCCAGCATACCGGCGCCGGGATCCCGACCGCTGGCATACTGGCAGCTGGGCGAGAGCGCAAATGAGCTCCTTTGGGGGCACGGTGGCGTGCTACGCGTGCCACGCTATTTATTCTCCCTCCAGGGGGGTCGTGGACCCCCAAGAGGGAGAATAGTTGTAGGTATGCTGGGTGTTGGGATTCCGGCGCCGGTATACTGAGCACCTGGATCCCAACAGCCGGCATACTGAATACCACCCATCCATACATATATAGAGCCACTTTGGAAAATGACATAACCAGGTGGAGACTGGTCATTAATGTTATCAGAGGATGGACAGGTGGCCAAAAGCCTGGAGATATAGCAAATTTTGTATATATCCACACAAACACCATTGAGCAAGCTTGTTTACATGGGCTTTAATTAAGGTACAAGTAACAGTACATTTGTATACAGAAATTAGCAGGAATATAGTAGTACAGGAACACCTGTAATGGAAAGTCATTAGGCTATGTATAATAATTTGGCAGCAACGCACATACCTCTTTCATACCAAAATTTCAGGTCCAGCCCAGGTCACTGAACACAGGTTCAAGCTGTGTCACAGCGGCTTGAAACCCATCCACACTGCAAGCTGGACCAGGATTATCGCCGGGACTTCTTCCAGTGCATTGAAACATCATCTCCAAGTGCTGGTGAGCTGGCTCTTCATACAGTGTGAATGGGACCCGTTCACACTGCCTGGTAACCCGGTTCATTCCGGTGTCCAACCAAGGTCCCTAGCCAGGTTGAATTTCCTGGTCACTCAACCAGGGTTTTTTTTCGGGGACAGTTATGCACAGAGCTGCAGCAGTGTGAAAGGGATATAACTCTCTACATATACATATATTATGGAAAAGCTGCCAAAATCATTTAAGGGCTTTTCTGTCTGTCTTACTTTTTTAACGCTCTTTTAGTGCCATACAACATTGTGGAGGCCAACAAACAAATGTGAGAAGAAAAAGGGAGGGCGCCCTTTAAACAACCACTTGTTAATAAGTTTGTTGTGCTGCTCTCAAATAGGGCATTAGCAGACCCTAATAAACATACAGAAGAGAAAAGGGATGGAGAGCGCAAAAACAAACTTGATATATAGTTAAATAATGTACTTATTGGTATTAAACTAATTAAAACCATTCTTGTGTTAAAACTTCAGCAATAAGGAAACATCAGCATGAACATGTATATTATTGTGAACTGCTGTAAACCATTAGATGTTAAAACAAATAATATAAATAATTTCAATCATGATTGAATGTAAGACATCGACTGGTAAAACAGCCGTAGGGGTCTATTCATGTATCAGCGAAAAGCCCTGTTTTGCGTTAAAAGGGGCTTTTCTCTGCCTACTGCAATTCACAGAGCGGGTTACCGTGGAGAAGTCTCTGACTTCTCCAGCGGTACCCCCGCTCTGTGCCTGAATCGCATCACCATACCTTTGTATGGTGAGTGCGATTCATGAAGGTGCGGAAAGCTCTGCTTTCCACTTCTCCATGGAGTACAGGTTTGCCATCTCAGGACGGCGTAACCTGAACTACGGTGCGGAGATGGCAGGGAAGCTCAATGCTTCTCTGCTCGGCACCTGGCGCTGGCTCCGACCTCCCAGCAGCCACTGCGGCCTGCCGGGAGGTCAACAAGCTGCGCATGCGCAAAGGGACCCGCCGCTGGACTCCGCGCATCGCAGGGAGGGACCGCTGGAGATGACTTCACCGCAGGAGGCCCAGACACCGCAGCGCATCGTCTGAAGGGTGAGCATACATGAATTGCTACTTATTATAGCTATACATCGAAGCGATGCAATGTATAGTGATAAGTAGCAATTCTGTTTTCGTTTTCTACATGAATAGACCCCTTTCATTCAGCGGTGTTAACTATCTTTGATGCTGCGGTATCCGTTTGGCAAGAGAACCAATGCTGGCGGCTTCAGGATAAATGCTAATTCTGCTTAGTTAAAGCTGATGTAACCAATTCTGGGCAAAGGGGATACATCCCCTGTGTCCTGACGCGTTTCTCGACCTCAAGCACTAGGTCGTTTCTTCAGAGGAATAATAGAATGGTTTCCTGTCCAATTTCACCATTTTATAGGGACAGGGAATCAATTATCTCAACAAGTAACAGCACCTGAGTTCACATTTGTTGAAAATCAAGTGATCTGGCAGTGTGTAACAAAAAGAAACAGAACCATTTCCACATTTCCACACTCAAAGTATGTATCTGTTATATCAACAGCGAATAATAAAAAACATTTTCTGAGCAGATAAAACAATAATCTATATACACAAGGGGTTTAAAAAAAATCATCCATTGGATATAAATATAGATACTGAAAAAATCATGAAAAAAAATTCAAGAAAAAATATATATTATTAATTAATTTAAAAACTTTAACAATATAATAAAAAAACTCTTTGCAACTCCTTGTGATATAGTTTATTTTGAGAGGACAGCAGTATTATATGTCATAATATCTAAAAAAAATTAAACTATAGTATTATAACATAAGACCATATATAGGAATTAATTTCTCAAATGACTCCCACTATAGATCCCATGTTGCTAATGGCAACTACTTGATAGTAAAAACCTTTATTTCATTATATTTATCACTGGGTAAAATATAATAAATTATAAATAAATGTATATTCAGTACAATTTCCAAACATGAATTTAACCAAGTATAGAACAAAAAAAGTATTTATATAAAATTGTAGGACTAAATAATCATAAATCATAAATAATCAAATACTTAAAAATGAATAGAAAATAGATATAAAATAAAATAAATTAAAGTACATTTTGATATTAACTACATTTTTTATATACTAATACTTAAATACACTTCTAACAAAATAAATTAAAAAAGGCAAAAATATATATAAAGCATATAATGACATAAGAATAACATAAATGTGAATAGATGACCGTGGTCATACTAATAAAAATAATAGTATAAATAAAAATAAACATGAGCACACATCTCTTCCACTTGAACTGTAAATTTCTGAATTTGATCTTACGCAAACTAATTTTATCCAATAATGTAGGATTGGTGACGAATCCCAGGCTCAGGCCGATATCCTGCGGGAGAGATATATTTAGACTCATCCCACAGGTATACAGCCAGCCACAGATTCATCCACAATCCCACATTACCTAGCCCAACCAGCAACATGCTGGATGAGCAAGTGTATAACGACAGGGACTAGCTATTAATCAGTGGACAAAGGGGGGGAAATGTAGACCATCGGATAATCTAATACTAAGAGAGGATATCCTATAATCCTGTTTGATTCTAAATGGTGTTAAATTCTATAGTATCATTGAGACCAGAGGGACTCAAAGTGTGCAATTGAAAAATCCAAAAGGCCTCACGTCTACATAACCTACTGTATCTGTCTCCCCCTCTTAAAGTAGGTTTCACTTGTTCAATTGCTCTTACTGTAAGGCCACCCAGATTCCCTTTCTGACATCTAAAAACATGATCTGATAAACTGTGTGCTTTGAGATTCTTCATGATATTCCTTCGATGTTCCATAAATCTCACGTTCAGGGAACGAATCGTCCGACCTACATATTGTAGGCCACATTTGCATTGGATAACATAGACCACAAAAGTTGTCCTACAATTCAAGAAACTGGCAATTTTAAATTCTTCACCTCTACTATAGGACTTAACAGTAGTACATTTATTATCAGCAAAAAGACATGTGGTACATTTATCTCTACCACATTTAAAGAATCCCAGGCTCAGGGAACCCCATTGGTTTAGGTGGTAATTTAAACATAGTACCTCCACTATCTGTAACTTCTTTGATATTAGTTTTCCTTGTAAATACAATCGGAGCAAGTTTTTGTTTCAGTGTATTAGCTTTCTTAAATGCCACCAGACTTTTCCCTGTTAGGGAGGTTTCAAGGAATTTATCTGATTTCAAGACTGTCAAATTTTTATTAAATATATATATTTTTTTAATCTCTCTAGCTGCCGTATTATATTGAGTAATAAAAGTGACAGATCTATCATTAGTTGACGCAGCTAATCTAGGTTTCATTTTATCTTTCAAGATCCGAAAGAGTAGTTCTCAAGAGACTTATGAATAATAATGAAATTATTATAAAACAAGCCGATAAAGCCGGAGGAGTGGTAGTTCAGGACCTTGAGGATTATCTCTTAGAAGCACATAGGAAACTTGATGATTTGACATTTTATAAGAAACTGGCTATAGATCCTACAAATCTTTATCAAAACGAATTAAAATCAATATTGGACCTGGCTCTTGTTCAGTGTAATATTAATAAGGATATATTTTCATTTTTGTGGATAAAATTCCCTGTTATCCCTGTGTACTATCATCTGCCGAAAGTGCATAAGTCACTGAAGTCACCACCCGGACGCCACATTATTTCGGGAGTGGGGTCTCTGACTTCAAATCTGTCGGCATTTGTAGATGCACATTTACAAAAATATGTACAAATTCTTCCCTCATATATTAAGGAAACTACACATTTTTTGAGTAAATTAGATGGAATTGTTTGGAAAGGTAGCTATACCCTACTAACATATGACGTGGAATCGTTATATACTAATATAACCCATGAATTAGGTCTTCTTGCTATAAATCATTATTTATATCATGACACGGTGGTTGATGATTCTTTTCGCATGTTTTTATTGTCAGCTATTAGATTTATTTTAGAACATAATTATTTTTCTTTTGATTCACTATTTTATTTACAGTTGAAAGGCACGGCCATGGGGACCAGGTTCGCCCCGAGTTTCGCCAACCTTTTTCTAGGGTGGTATGAAGAGCAGCAGATTTGGGGTGGCGATTTTGGGGCGAACCTGGTCCTCTATGGGAGACACATTGATGATTTGTTTATTATTTGGGATGGGGGTGATTTATCCATTTCACAATTCACAATCATTTGAATCACAATGCAGATTTGAAATTCACAGGAAATTTGAGTAAAAATTCTATTAATTTCCTAGATATCACTGTCACCACTGTTGATAGTAAGATTATAACATCCACGTACATTAAAGAAGTAGACTGTAATAATTATTTATATTTTGCAAGTAGTCACTTCAGACCATGGAAAATAAATATATACCGAAAGGACAATTCTTACGGTTACGCCGGATTTGTTCTACTGATGACATTTTTAAGAACCAGGCAGAGACTATGTATGCTTCCTTTGTAAGACAAGGGTATCCAATATATGTCTTAGATAAGGCACTTGGAGAGACTCAATGTCAATCTAGGACTTCTGTGTTATATGGAAAGAAAGATAAAATGAAACCTAGATTAGCTGCGTCAACTAATGATAGATCTGTCACTTTTATTACTCAATATAATACGGCAGCTAGAGAGATTAAAAATATAATGAATAAAAATTTGACAGTCTTGAAATCAGAGAAATTCCTTGAAACCTCCCTAACAGGGAAAAGTCTGGTGGTATTTAAGAAAGCTAATACACAGAAACAAAAACTTGCTCTGAGTGTATTTACAAGGAAAACTAATATCAAAGAAGTTACAGCTAGTTGAGGTACTATGTTTAAATTACCACCTTAACCAATGGGGTTCTTTAAATGTGGTAGAGATAAATGTACCACATGTCTTTTTGCTGATAATAAATGTACTACTGTTAGGTCCTTTAGTGGAGGTGAAGAATTTAAAATTGCCAGTTTCTTGAATTGTAGGACAACTTTTGTGGTCTATGTTATCCAATGCAAATGTGGCCTACAATATGTAGGTCGGACGATTCGTTCCCTGAACATGAGATTTATGGAACATCGAAGGAATATCATGAAGAATCTCAAAACACACAGTTTATCAGATCATGTTTTTAGATGTCAGAAAAGGAATCTGGGTGGCCTTACAGTAAGAGCAATTGAACAAGTGAAACCTACTTTAAGAGGGGGAGACAGATACAGTAGGTTATGTAGACGTGAGGCCTTTTGGATTTTTCAATTGCACACTTTGAGTCCCTCTGGTCTCAATGATACTATAGAATTTAACACCATTTAGAATCAAACAGGATTATAGGATATCCTCTGTTAGTATTAGATTATCTGATGGTCTTCATTTCCCCCCCTTTGTCCACTGATTAATAGCTGATTAATAGCTAGTCCCTGTCATTATACACTTGCTCATCCAGCATGTTGCTGGTTGGGCTAGGTAATGTGGGATTGTGGGTGAATCTGTGGCTGGCTGTATACCTGTGGGATGAGTCTAAATATATCTCTCCCGCAGGATATTGGCCTGAGTCTGGGATTCGTCACCAATCCTACATTATTGGATAAAATTAGTTTGCGTAAGATCAAATTCAGAAATTTACAGTTCAACTAGAAGAGATGTGTGTTCATGTTTATTTTTATTTATACTATTATTTTTATTAGTATGACCACAGTCATCTATTCACATTTATGTTATTCTTATGTCATATCTAACAAAATAAATTATAAAAGGCAAAAATATATATAAAGCATATATGACATATATGAAATAAAACATTAATTGGAGCCCATTGAAAATGTTTACCAATGTAGAACTAATAATAAATTAAAGATATGTTTTAGAAAATAATATCTATATAATCTATTAAATCAATAAGAATGCGTATATTGTGATATTTTACATATTTATATTATGTTCAGTATTAAGTGTTCTTTTACCTTTTTATATGTACTGTGATGGCA
Organism: Pseudophryne corroboree; assembly: GCF_028390025.1. Classification (NCBI taxonomy): domain Eukaryota; kingdom Metazoa; phylum Chordata; class Amphibia; order Anura; family Myobatrachidae; genus Pseudophryne; species Pseudophryne corroboree. The sequence goes on along the minus strand of NC_086444.1, from coordinate 458,899,174 downwards.
CACTAGATTGGTTGAATACATTTCAGCAGAGATCTGTGTTTAAGAATCAATTAATCAGCACAGCAGATGATGATCTTTTAATCAATATGGTATTTATACCCTGAAAAGTTTTCACTTGCTCATTCATTTCCCTTCTGATGAAACGGCCAGTGCTACAGGCCGAGAAACACATTAAGGCACCCCAGTGAAGGATCCAGTCTGACTGCGATACTCCCCTGACATCCTCTAGCTGTGTGGACCGATGAGAGCTCAGCCGCAATATACGGCGTGACACTCCAACGGCGTGACACTCTGTACTCTGGTTGCATCGAGCCGCCGCACACCCGGCTCAGTACAGCGCTCAGAACGAAGAAGTTCTGTTCCATCAGGATAACACACCTAGGAGGAACTGGGATCTCCACACCATTCTCATTTAAAACCAAGGCAGCAGTACAGTGCCGGTGTCCGTAATTCCAACTTTGGGACACTGTTTGCCCGGCCCGGCAGAGCCGCTTTTAACACTTTATGCCGCTTGCATGAGCTTAAAGAGAGGTGAGACTACATTTGTAACAGTGACATACTAGAGGTACCTCTTATAAGTCTCCCTCTTATAATACACGTTCATCCGTGGACGCACGGTTGAAAAACTATCAAGCATCATTGCACTTTTTCAACAAAGTTTATTAAGACTCATTTCATGTTCTTTCAGGTGTTATATTGCAGTCACATTCAATATCATATATTTATGTGATTTTTAATTTTTTCATCCATTCATTAATGGGTCATCATATGTATGTACATTTTTATTTTTAACCATGTGTTTAATGTAACACTGTTTTATTCAGTCTAGTAATAAATAAATTTACTCTTTAGACTCATTCAGCGCTCCCATTTCTTTTCATATCTCAATTTTTTTATTTATTGTTGGGGTTGCCCGCCCACAACCGGTGAGCAGCCGTCTGAGTCTATCAGGTGTATGTGTATTGTGGAGCGCCAATTTCTTGTATATATCATGTGGAATCATGCTGTCCCTGCCACTATATATATATATATATATATATATATATATATATACTGTATATATATACATCTCAAAAAATAAAGGGAACACTAAAATAACACATCCTAGATCTGAATGAATGAAATATTCTTATTAAATACTTTGTTCTTTACATAGTTGAATGTGCTGACAACAAAATCACACAAAATTATCAATGGAAATCAAATTTATTAACCCATGGAGGTCTGGATTTGGAGTCACCCTCAAAATTAAAGTGGAAAAACACACTACAGGCTGATTCAACTCTGATGTAATGTCCTTAAAACAAGTCAAAATGAGGCTCAATAGTGTGTGTGGCCTCCACGTGCCTGTATGACCTCTCTACAACCCACACAAGTGGCTCAGGTAGTGCAGCTCATCCAGGATGGCACATCAATGCGAGCTGTGGCAAGAAGGTTTGCTGTGTCTGTCAGCGTAGTGTCCAGAGCATTGGGGCGCTACCAGGTGACAATGTCTATAATATTTGTCCTATTAAAAACACGTTAAAGGTTAAAGAACACAGTACGCAATTGGCGCAAAAAGTACCGCAAGGGTACTCCCTTAACTATACCTTAAGGAATGTACTTATACTGTAAACATTTGTGCAGTGACAATGTGTAGATGTAATGCAGTGTAACCTTGTTAGCTTAAAAGCTGTATGAGCGACTATGACGCTCTGAGAACCTTTATGCATTTATAATAATCAATCAAATACCGGTCTAAGGTTCTAACGCCTTTAGTGAGAGAATGAACGTTCAAAAAGAATAATACAATACAAGCTATACACTACCAAAATAACATAGAATATCTAACCAAGTAACTAACATATTATACAATAAAGACACAAGTACGTTTAAGGGGGAGGGGAGAGAGAGGGGGAGAGAGAATGGCTAACAATAACAATAAGACAATATGGTTGCAGAGAAGCTTACACATGTGAGGAACAATCGCTGCGCAGTTAGTCAATGCTGAGAATCTTTGTGGAGAAAATACTTGAGCTTACCCATACTGGCTGTCCCTATATACACAACCCCACAATACCGCATGGGACAGAAGCTAGACTCCATTTTGGGAAAACTCCCATGATTCCAAAGACTGCACCACATGGCTGAAAGGGGGAGGGGAAAACACCCAGCAGCAGCCATTTTACTCAAACCAACTAATCTTATTCCACATTCCAATCCAACTTCCTAGAACCATCTTATTGCATACAGTCCATGTTATATGAATCACCAGATCACAATGTAACCACACATCCCAGCATGCCATTGCTACAGAACCCATATTCACAAGTAACTGCATGGCGGTATTCATGATTGACAAGATATATTATAACAAACCAGCACAATCTATTTTAAATCACCATAGGCAAACAAATACCACAAATGCTATGCTACAGGTTGTCTAATGTCCCAGCTACCATCACAGATTCCCAGATCTATCACACAAACAAGTTACAATATCCTATTTAAACCAGCACCATTGACCTTAAAGCAATCTGTCTATATTTCCTTATCTAGCCATGTGAATTCAATACTTAGCCTTCCGCTTGGAGGTCAGTCCTAGGGATGAAGCAGCCATGCTGCTGGGTGCCAGGTAGCTGTGTGAGTGAGTGAGCCCTGTGATTTCCAGTGGATAATATCATACCTGTATTCCAGCTGTGGGGGTGTGTCAACCACAGGAAGTGTGTCTTTCACAGTATGTGAGCTGTCTTGTATCAGTGGCCTTGGTTATGCAAAACAATGGGTGATGACTAACACATTCCTGTCTTGTGGGAAGCTATTGTTTGGCGAATACAAAACAAAACCCTGTCTCTGGGTTTTGTTCGATATTCATGATGTCCACTTTCAGTTGAGACAATGACATCTCAGCAATCATTCTTCTGGAGACAAATCCAGCCCCATTTCGTAAACACAGGTGTTGGCCCTCCTCATTGAGTCTCAAAGCTCAGTGTAATTAAAGGCTATTGTACTCCGTCTGCGGGAAAGATACTGATTTGGAATACAATTAATCTTCAATTACTATTCCTGTGCTTAACTATGCATATGAACATGTGAAGCCCTCCCAACATGCAAGCTATTGTTTGGGGAATCTCTAAGGTCAAAGAGCCATCTTTAATATACCATACTTTGCTGAACTCAGGGGAATATTAACTTATAAAATACATTATTTTGATTTAAATATGCCGCGTGCACACACACATGAAGTGCATATATGGCAACGTGCAGCGTGATATTTTTCTGACTTTGACAGTCCACCCTTTGGCAGTCACCAATAACTGCCACTTCCTAAAACATTTCAAAAAGAGAAAAATATATGTCATATGTAAATACATTTCTATGATTGGGTAAGGGAGGAGAGAAGAAGGTAGGAAAAGGGTATGACCTAGTGAGATAGCAGAAGCATGCGTGTATGAATCCATGTTTGGGGGGTCATGTATCATCGTGCCGTACGTGTTTTAAATCAAGCTTCGAGGTATTGCGAAGTATACATTTGAATTCCTTCTTATCCCGTATTAAGGGTCTGTGGATGGGCTGTCAAACTTTACCGAGCTCTTTTTGGCTTTTGGTTGTAACAAAATGGGGGAGCACATCTTAGTTGATGATACATGAATGGGGGGATATGTGATTGCTGATATCTGTGCCTGTATTCCCTATCGACTATGTGTGGCATTACCTGAAGGTTGTAGAAATGAAGATAAAGAACAATTATGGTAAATGCAGTGGTATTCTATGTCAGGTTAATGAACATTTGTCGGCTGAAGTCTTGTCTGATATCTGTTGAATGCAGTCTTCTTTGGGCTTTTGCCAACGAGTGCGAGCAAAAGCTTTGTCAATGTCCATAGACTTACAAAAGTGTTGGGCTAGCGTAAATTTAAAATTTCTAGGGAAACTGGGGGTCTATGGCATAGTTCATCAATTATCTGTGTACAAGGTTGTCAAAACTTCTTCTTTAATCCATCAGTTGTCTGTATACAGGCTCGTCAAATTCCTCGTCCAAGTGGGTCTTTTTACTTTGGAGAAAACGGAGAAACAGGTGAAAGAAACGGACCGTATAATCGCATTTTCATCACATCATTGTCTCTACCGTTGGGTCATAAATCAAATCCATTGGAATTACAGTTTCCTCACTCCTTAGACTCATTACCCTGGTACTACGTTTGCACTTCATTAAAGCCTGACCGCATCTAAATATCAAGCCAATCGATATGACAACACCTAAGATACATAGAAGAAACTTCCCAACATCCATTATGACTCCTTGAGCCCATTCTCCTAAACCAGAGAACCAATTTCGCGGGTTCAACCATGACACCCAACCAGTCAGCTCATTACCCACAGCAGCAAGGGTGAGATTGTGTCTCCTGCGAAATTCCCACTTTAATTGGAGAATATCGTCCATCTTTTGGTCTATGACCTCGACCGGGTCCTCGGTGCTATTTGTGATATATGTGCAGCATTTCACGCCGTACTGCGTTGCCAGTGTGACACAATATCCACCTGTCACTGCTGTGAGATAATTAAGAACCATTCTATGCTGAACCAGCTCTGTTTTATAAGCTTGAAGCTCCCTTCCGGTGTATCTAAAAGTGTCATCATACATTTCTGCGATATTGTCTAACAAATTGGCAAGCGCAGAGATATACCTATAGTTCAGCACTCCTCTAGCGGTGCGAGTGAAATCTAGCGCAAGTAGAACCTGAATCCCGGTGGATTCATGGATCATGTCAGAGGCCGAATGCTCTGTCCTTTCTGTCAGTTGCCTTTTAACTACGTGCTCGTAATGGGTGTGAGTATAAGGAGCTTGGGCACCACGGTGTATATCTTTCATATTGGTTTGCGATACAGTCATTACTTCAGGCAATACTTTTCCAATATAACACAATCCTTCTGAGTTTGGGGCAAGCCGCTCATACGCCTTTCTCCCGCATGTGAAATATGCATCATCGGGGAGAACATATGGGACGGAGTAGGACATAACCATATTACACATCTTCCATGTGAAATCTCCTAACCCTAATTCTCCCATCTGTCTAGTACACGTATCTGTTTGTACGATATGTGCACAGTATCCTGGTGATACCTCTCCAACTCTCGTAATCCTACTTCCTAGGGTATACCTATATCGGAATGATTTTCCACTACCGGCTATGTGGCGTATAAGTTCTGTATCTGTTGGCATTCTATCGGCTCTATGTGAAAAGGTCATGGTTTTGTTATTCCATGACACTTCCCAATTTCCCGGCTTTCGGGGATTGGAAATGTTAAAACATACTAGGGGTCTATCCACATGATATTGGTGGAGCTTCAAACTAGGAGGACTAGAGATATTAAACCTCCTGTCCACCGGCTTCCCACCACTTAGCTCAAGTACCTCCCCTATCGTTAAAAGGAAATGGTACTAGTCCAAGCTTGCTGTGGCCTTGAGGTACTTGAGAGCATACCCAACAATCTGTCTGATTTAACACTTTACCCACTAAGGAGTGATAGTCACTCAATGGGTGCCGGTCCATGTTAATGTTAAAACTGGACTGACATTTCTTGATGCACCCATCCTCTACTACACTGTCACAGAGTCTACAGATACAGTTCTCTTTTCAGCTAACAATCCTTCACAATGTTTACAAATAACATGGCTGTTAGATCGTTTCCGCTACTCGCCTTTGCTTGGTGATTGTGTTGCTATTGGAAATTTACACCTCCGTCTCAGTCATAAGAAACCCATTCTGGATCCTTTCTCGACCTCACTGGTACTCTCACCGAAACAGACTGCTCTGGTCAGCATCAGGGTCAACATGAAAACACGGATCACAGTCTCTTGAGGCGAGTCCATCTTACAGGAGGAGAAAAGGAGAAATTTGTAATGGGGGTATAGGAAAACAGTTTGAGGGGGAGAGAAACTTGTTACGATAATTAGTTCTCTAGTCTTGTTGTTCTTAAGGTGCTGTCTCTCAGTCTTCCAAACGAACATTCCGGTGATGCAATATTCCTTCCAAACCAGCGAACTTTCTGTAAGGAGCAAAAAATCTTGCATTACCATTTGTCTAACTGATGTGTGACATACCATCTTTAAAACATGAAAACATGAGTGAGAAGAGAGAAAACAAAAAAAAAACAAAAGAGAGAGAGAACAATTCATATATATATATATATATATATATATATATATATAACATAACACATCAATAAACAACAACAGGAAAAAAAAACATTTTTCAAACATTTTAAAACATTGTCAGATCATCAGGCTGTCATATCTACATGTCCAATGGTTTCCTTGCGCAGTCCCTCCCACCAGCACCTCCATACTCCACCCTCTGTATCTGGCCAGGATACATTGATGCGGATAGGTCATGCTGGGGTTTGGTAGACTTCTGCAAAGACCAAGCAGATATGCAATGTTTGAGTCCTATCAATAATCGTCAGAGATGGGGAGAGAAAAGAAACATTTCACAGATACATTTACAACGTTTCACCCGGTCATTCCTGTGTCTTCAGGGAATGACCTCCCAATTTATTAACTGTTACCTCAGGCTTACCATCAGTCCTAATGATCACCTTTTATAATTTGGTGTGTCATATTCATGCTCATATTCATGTCTAGGGGGTCTGACTTTATGTGGGCTGTTGCAGTTACTGGCATAATGCCCTTCTCTTTTGCAAAGATCACAAACCCTGGGCTTCCTCCAAGTGTCAGTGAAATGGGGTCTTGGTTGATTTGATGCCTCCTCAAACGCTTGGATGCTCATCACCATCAACCGCTTTCCCTGTACCTCCCTGATTCCTTGGATACCATGATTATGTCGTTGTCTAGGGAGTTGATATACCTTCTGTGAATCTTTGATCATACACTTAGATCTTTCCTAGGATCTGGGAAATCAGACATGATTGATCTCAATTCTGTCCGGGACCAGGGATAGCGCATTGCACTGTCCTTGACGGGAATGATTCCCTGATCGTCAGTCTTCCCATTGGGTACTGTGATCACCCTGACAGGACCAAATTCAATTACATCACCTTGTGTTGGTCTTACAATATGGGGTACATTTGTTTGTGCGTGATATAAAACATTGTACGTACCTGTGGACACGACCTCACCTGACCCTCCGTTAGGGGGTTTGATTATTGCCTTTACCGATTTGGTCGCGTCCACCTGGATGTCTTGTGTGATGGCTGCTGGAAGGGGTGCCGACATCGGGCTGGGCTCACTTTCTTGCTTGTATTCCTGAGGGAAGTTTAACATGGGGTGCGACTTGCACAGGTTAACATTTGTGATTTTTACACTTTCATTTTTATAAACATTATTACATTTGTTACTTTCATTCTTAATACAGTTACTAAGTGCATTTTTATCGTACAACATTGTGCCATTTCTCTGCAACCATAATCCTCTCCATTGCCATGTCTCTCTTCCCAAGATGAGGGTCAGATATGTAAGTTAAATTTCTTTGCATTTCACTTTCCTGTTGCCATAACTGTAAACAATCATAATGTCTAATTCGTTGCTTCCAGGATTTTATGAGACAGATCCTTCGCCTTAAATTATGCAGTACCTCTGAGTCAAAACTACCTATCCCAGGAAATGGTGCTTTATCCCCCACAGTCATTCGTGTCCATTCATCACAAAAGGTCTCAGTGTGGGGACCATATCTTCCCCACATTACTAACCGAGCAGACCCTCGGGGTCTGCAAGCCTCTGCAGCCTGAACTCTGACTGCTAAACGTCCCTGTGTTGTGCACTTGGCTTCCATTGTGGACCTTTTTAACACAGAAAAACTTCCTAAAATGCACCAAACACAGAAGTCTACGGTGGAAGTTACCCAAGCTCTTCCACCAGCTTCTTCTACTCCGAGTACAACGAATCCGCCCCTTTTTAGCAGACCCACGTAATCGTTGCAGGCCCTACCAGCGAAAATTTCTTACTTTACACAAATAACGCTTGCATGTGCTCCCTACAACACGTATGAGGGCAATTTACCTCGTATCACGTTGCGTTATTGGTCACACCTACAACCGTGCGGTCCAATCGTACCACTTATAGACACTTGTTGCCCATAAATGGTAGGATCATTGGAGTCTCCCTACTGTGCTCCAAAACAGCCGGAGCGTAATACCACGAAAACTTTATCACACTCCGTCGCACGTTTTCACCAAGACCGTGCACGCACATTTTCACCTAGACCGTGCTCATCACGTATTCACCTAGACCGTGATTCACCAAGATTTACTTCACCAAGATTTCACCAAGACTTCACCAAGAGGAGTTCAATACACTCATACCGTTTTCAACCCACTATCATTCTGTAGTTTTCTGATCAGAAAAATAATTTCCCGTAATCTGATAGCTCTCCCCAGAGGCACTACAGTAAAGTAAGGTATTTAAACTAAGTTTTGGAAACTGAAATCAATTTGTGCTATTATCGCGTGGCTATACTATACCGCCCCCACTAAAACAATGCTATTGTGCGATTTGAGTTTCGGTGGGCGTACCCAGACGCTCCGTTGCGTCGACCCTTTTGTTAGAGACACGTGTACGCTGGCCACAAAAATACAATTAGCACGTTTATCAATGTAGATGATCTTTAACTGTAATCATCTACCGAGCACCACACAGGTCTCTCCTTGTATCTCAGGCAAAGCTGTGTGTGTGTTTTACAAATTACCCCTTAATGTATAATTTTTACTCTTTAAGTACCAATAGCAACAAATCTTTCTCAGCACGTTATCAATTATGAAATGGCAACCAGGAAAGTGAAATGTGAAGATTACACAAATGAACATGCAATTCTAAATTTAATCTAATAACATACATTGAGGTAAGCACACGCATATAGATATTACATATAAGTACCAATCACTATTACTTATGATTGACTATGATATAGATTAAATAAATGCATAAAAAAAACTCATTAAATGATGATTTATTTTTGACAATGGATGGCTGATTATTTCCTGAGTCAACTGAAAATCAGCCGCTTAGAAAAAAAAATTGACCTTCCCAAAATGGCCGCTGCTCCTCCCCCTTCCACCTCCATGAGGGTCACACAAAATAGTGGACAGACCATGCTGCCTCTTGTCACAAAGAAAGTCATCATTCAAACTCCTAAAGTTATTCTAGGCCTGAGTTTTTAAAAAAAAAACTATATCAAGGCTATGCAGCAACTTTTAAATGTACTTTTAAACCTACTTAAACAGATAAACCATCCAATCTGCGTGTGTAGTTAGGCACAAAATAGAAATAAAAAAACAGATTTTCAAAGACAATAACGTACTGTTCTTACTTTCCAGTTCCCGAATTCCCTCAGCACTCCTTACCAAGTGAAGCAGGCGCTTATCTGGTCAGCACTGCGAGGGATAGCACCTTCCCGCCTTTTGCTGATCGATAATGTCTGCTAAAGTTACCTAGTGCAGATATGTGAAGACCGGAGGAGCCCTCAATTGACAATGTCTATAATATTTGTCCTATTAAAAACACGTTAAAGGTTAAAGAACACAGTACGCAATTGGCGCAAAAAGTACCGCAAGGGTACTCCCTTAACTATACCTTAAGGAATGTACTTATACTGTAAACATTTGTGCAGTGACAATGTGTAGATGTAATGCAGTGTAACCTTGTTAGCTTAAAAGCTGTATGAGCGACTATGACGCTCTGAGAACCTTTATGCATTTATAATAATCAATCAAATACCGGTCTAAGGTTCTAACGCCTTTAGTGAGAGAATGAACGTTCAAAAAGAATAATACAATACAAGCTATACACTACCAAAATAACATAGAATATCTAACCAAGTAACTAACGTATTATACTATAAAGACACAAGTACGTTTAAGGGGGAGGGGAGAGAGAGGGGGAGAGAGAATGGCTAACAATAACAATAAGACAATATGGTTGCAGAGAAGCTTACACATGTGAGGAACAATCGCTGCGCAGTTAGTCAATGCTGAGAATCTTTGTGGAGAAAATACTTGAGCTTACCCATACTGGCTGTCCCTATATACACAACCCCACAATACCGCATGGGACAGAAGCTAGACTCCATTTTGGGAAAACTCCCATGATTCCAAAGACTGCACCACATGGCTGAAAGGGGGAGGGGAAAACACCCAGCAGCAGCCATTTTACTCAAACCAACTAATCTTATTCCACATTCCAATCCAACTTCCTAGAACCATTTTATTGCATACAGTCCATGTTATATGAATCACCAGATCACAATGTAACCACACATCCCAGCATGCCATTGCTACAGAACCCATATTCACAAGTAACTGCATGGCGGTATTCATGATTGACAAGATATATTATAACAAACCAGCACAATCTATTTTAAATCACCATAGGCAAACAAATACCACAAATGCTATGCTACAGGTTGTCTAATGTCCCAGCTACCATCACAGATTCCCAGATCTATCACACAAACAAGTTACAATATCCTATTTAAACCAGCACCATTGACCTTAAAGCAATCTGTCTATATTTCCTTATCTAGCCATGTGAATTCAATACTTAGCCTTCCGCTTGGAGGTCAGTCCTAGGGATGAAGCAGCCATGCTGCTGGGTGCCAGGTAGCTGTGTGAGTGAGTGAGCCCTGTGATTTCCAGTGGATAATATCATACCTGTATTCCAGCTGTGGGGGTGTGTCAACCACAGGAAGTGTGTCTTTCACAGTATGTGAGCTGTCTTGTATCAGTGGCCTTGGTTATGCAAAACAATGGGTGATGACTAACACATTCCTGTCTTGTGGGAAGCTATTGTTTGGCGAATACAAAACAAAACCCTGTCTCTGGGTTTTGTTCGATATTCATGATGTCCACTTTCAGTTGAGACAATGACATCTCAGCAATCATTCTTCTGGAGACAAATCCAGCCCCATTTCGTAAACACAGGTGTTGGCCCTCCTCATTGAGTCTCAAAGCTCAGTGTAATTAAAGGCTATTGTACTCCGTCTGCGGGAAAGATACTGATTTGGAATACAATTAATCTTCAATTACTATTCCTGTGCTTAACTATGCATATGAACATGTGAAGCCCTCCCAACATGCAAGCTATTGTTTGGGGAATCTCTAAGGTCAAAGAGCCATCTTTAATATACCATACTTTGCTGAACTCAGGGGAATATTAACTTATAAAATACATTATTTTGATTTAAATATGCCGCGTGCACACACACATGAAGTGCATATATGGCAACGTGCAGCGTGATATTTTTCTGACTTTGACAGTCCACCCTTTGGCAGTCACCAATAACTGCCACTTCCTAAAACATTTCAAAAAGAGAAAAATATATGTCATATGTAAATACATTTCTATGATTGGGTAAGGGAGGAGAGAAGAAGGTAGGAAAAGGGTATGACCTAGTGAGATAGCAGAAGCATGCGTGTATGAATCCATGTTTGGGGGGTCATGTATCATCGTGCCGTACGTGTTTTAAATCAAGCTTCGAGGTATTGCGAAGTATACATTTGAATTCCTTCTTATCCCGTATTAAGGGTCTGTGGATGGGCTGTCAAACTTTACCGAGCTCTTTTTGGCTTTTGGTTGTAACAAAATGGGGGAGCACATCTTAGTTGATGATACATGAATGGGGGGATATGTGATTGCTGATATCTGTACCTGTATTCCCTATCGACTATGTGTGGCATTACCTGAAGGTTGTAGAAATGAAGATAAAGAACAATTATGGTAAATGCAGTGGTATTCTATGTCAGGTTAATGAACATTTGTCGGCTGAAGTCTTGTCTGATATCTGTTGAATGCAGTCTTCTTTGGGCTTTTGCCAACGAGTGCGAGCAAAAGCTTTGTCAATGTCCATAGACTTACAAAAGTGTTGGGCTAGCGTAAATTTAAAATTTCTAGGGAAACTGGGGGTCTATGGCATAGTTCATCAATTATCTGTGTACAAGGTTGTCAAAACTTCTTCTTTAATCCATCAGTTGTCTGTATACAGGCTCGTCAAATTCCTCGTCCAAGTGGGTCTTTTTACTTTGGAGAAAACGGAGAAAGAGGTGAAAGAAACGGACCGTATAATCGCATTTTCATCACATCATTGTCTCTACCGTTGGGTCATAAATCAAATCCATTGGAATTACAGTTTCCTCACTCCTTAGACTCATTACCCTGGTACTACGTTTGCACTTCATTAAAGCCTGACCGCATCTAAATATCAAGCCAATCGATATGACAACACCTAAGATACATAGAAGAAACTTCCCAACATCCATTATGACTCCTTGAGCCCATTCTCCTAAACCAGAGAACCAATTTCGCGGGTTCAACCATGACACCCAACCAGTCAGCTCATTACCCACAGCAGCAAGGGTGAGATTGTGTCTCCTGCGAAATTCCCACTTTAATTGGAGAATATCGTCCATCTTTTGGTCTATGACCTCGACCGGGTCCTCGGTGCTATTTGTGATATATGTGCAGCATTTCACGCCGTACTGCGTTGCCAGTGTGACACAATATCCACCTGTCACTGCTGTGAGATAATTAAGAACCATTCTATGCTGAACCAGCTCTGTTTTATAAGCTTGAAGCTCCCTTCCGGTGTATCTAAAAGTGTCATCATACATTTCTGCGATATTGTCTAACAAATTGGCAAGCGCAGAGATATACCTATAGTTCAGCACTCCTCTAGCGGTGCGAGTGAAATCTAGCGCAAGTAGAACCTGAATCCCGGTGGATTCATGGATCATGTCAGAGGCCGAATGCTCTGTCCTTTCTGTCAGTTGCCTTTTAACTACGTGCTCGTAATGGGTGTGAGTATAAGGAGCTTGGGCACCACGGTGTATATCTTTCATATTGGTTTGCGATACAGTCATTACTTCAGGCAATACTTTTCCAATATAACACAATCCTTCTGAGTTTGGGGCAAGCCGCTCATACGCCTTTCTCCCGCATGTGAAATATGCATCATCGGGGAGAACATATGGGACGGAGTAGGACATAACCATATTACACATCTTCCATGTGAAATCTCCTAACCCTAATTCTCCCATCTGTCTAGTACACGTATCTGTTTGTACGATATGTGCACAGTATCCTGGTGATACCTCTCCAACTCTCGTAATCCTACTTCCTAGGGTATACCTATATCGGAATGATTTTCCACTACCGGCTATGTGGCGTATAAGTTCTGTATCTGTTGGCATTCTATCGGCTCTATGTGAAAAGGTCATGGTTTTGTTATTCCATGACACTTCCCAATTTCCCGGCTTTCGGGGATTGGAAATGTTAAAACATACTAGGGGTCTATCCACATGATATTGGTGGAGCTTCAAACTAGGAGGACTAGAGATATTAAACCTCCTGTCCACCGGCTTCCCACCACTTAGCTCAAGTACCTCCCCTATCGTTAAAAGGAAATGGTACTAGTCCTAGCTTGCTGTGGCCTTGAGGTACTTGAGAGCATACCCAACAATCTGTCTGATTTAACACTTTACCCACTAAGGAGTGATAGTCACTCAATGGGTGCCGGTCCATGTTAATGTTAAAACTGGACTGACATTTCTTGATGCACCCATCCTCTACTACACTGTCACAGAGTCTACAGATACAGTTCTCTTTTCAGCTAACAATCCTTCACAATGTTTACAAATAACATGGCTGTTAGATCGTTTCCGCTACTCGCCTTTGCTTGGTGATTGTGTTGCTATTGGAAATTTACACCTCCGTCTCAGTCATAAGAAACCCATTCTGGATCCTTTCTCGACCTCACTGGTACTCTCACCGAAACAGACTGCTCTGGTCAGCATCAGGGTCAACATGAAAACACGGATCACAGTCTCTTGAGGCGAGTCCATCTTACAGGAGGAGAAAAGGAGAAATTTGTAATGGGGGTATAGGAAAACAGTTTGAGGGGGAGAGAAACTTGTTACGATAATTAGTTCTCTAGTCTTGTTGTTCTTAAGGTGCTGTCTCTCAGTCTTCCAAACGAACATTCCGGTGATGCAATATTCCTTCCAAACCAGCGAACTTTCTGTAAGGAGCAAAAAATCTTGCATTACCATTTGTCTAACTGATGTGTGACATACCATCTTTAAAACATGAAAACATGAGTGAGAAGAGAGAAAACAAAAAAAAAAACAAAAGAGAGAGAGAACAATTCATATATATATATATATATATATATATATATATATATATATATATATATATATAACATAACACATCAATAAACAACAACAGGAAAAAAAAACATTTTTCAAACATTTTAAAACATTGTCAGATCATCAGGCTGTCATATCTACATGTCCAATGGTTTCCTTGCGCAGTCCCTCCCACCAGCACCTCCATACTCCACCCTCTGTATCTGGCCAGGATACATTGATGCGGATAGGTCATGCTGGGGTTTGGTAGACTTCTGCAAAGACCAAGCAGATATGCAATGTTTGAGTCCTATCAATAATCGTCAGAGATGGGGAGAGAAAAGAAACATTTCACAGATACATTTACAACGTTTCACCCGGTCATTCCTGTGTCTTCAGGGAATGACCTCCCAATTTATTAACTGTTACCTCAGGCTTACCATCAGTCCTAATGATCACCTTTTATAATTTGGTGTGTCATATTCATGCTCATATTCATGTCTAGGGGGTCTGACTTTATGTGGGCTGTTGCAGTTACTGGCATAATGCCCTTCTCTTTTGCAAAGATCACAAACCCTGGGCTTCCTCCAAGTGTCAGTGAAATGGGGTCTTGGTTGATTTGATGCCTCCTCAAACGCTTGGATGCTCATCACCATCAACCGCTTTCCCTGTACCTCCCTGATTCCTTGGATACCATGATTATGTCGTTGTCTAGGGAGTTGATATACCTTCTGTGAATCTTTGATCATACACTTAGATCTTTCCTAGGATCTGGGAAATCAGACATGATTGATCTCAATTCTGTCCGGGACCAGGGATAGCGCATTGCACTGTCCTTGACGGGAATGATTCCCTGATCGTCAGTCTTCCCATTGGGTACTGTGATCACCCTGACAGGACCAAATTCAATTACATCACCTTGTGTTGGTCTTACAATATGGGGTACATTTGTTTGTGCGTGATATAAAACATTGTACGTACCTGTGGACACGACCTCACCTGACCCTCCGTTAGGGGGTTTGATTATTGCCTTTACCGATTTGGTCGCGTCCACCTGGATGTCTTGTGTGATGGCTGCTGGAAGGGGTGCCGACATCGGGCTGGGCTCACTTTCTTGCTTGTATTCCTGAGGGAAGTTTAACATGGGGTGCGACTTGCACAGGTTAACATTTGTGATTTTTACACTTTCATTTTTATAAACATTATTACATTTGTTACTTTCATTCTTAATACAGTTACTAAGTGCATTTTTATCGTACAACATTGTGCCATTTCTCTGCAACCATAATCCTCTCCATTGCCATGTCTCTCTTCCCAAGATGAGGGTCAGATATGTAAGTTAAATTTCTTTGCATTTCACTTTCCTGTTGCCATAACTGTAAACAATCATAATGTCTAATTCGTTGCTTCCAGGATTTTATGAGACAGATCCTTCGCCTTAAATTATGCAGTACCTCTGAGTCAAAACTACCTATCCCAGGAAATGGTGCTTTATCCCCCACAGTCATTCGTGTCCATTCATCACAAAAGGTCTCAGTGTGGGGACCATATCTTCCCCACATTACTAACCGAGCAGACCCTCGGGGTCTGCAAGCCTCTGCAGCCTGAACTCTGACTGCTAAACGTCCCTGTGTTGTGCACTTGGCTTCCATTGTGGACCTTTT
This sequence comes from Pseudophryne corroboree, assembly GCF_028390025.1. NCBI lineage: Eukaryota > Metazoa > Chordata > Amphibia > Anura > Myobatrachidae > Pseudophryne > Pseudophryne corroboree. The sequence continues at coordinate 458,883,398 of NC_086444.1, read as the reverse complement.
TAACACAGAAAAACTTCCTAAAATGCACCAAACACAGAAGTCTACGGTGGAAGTTACCCAAGCTCTTCCACCAGCTTCTTCTACTCCGAGTACAACGAATCCGCCCCTTTTTAGCAGACCCACGTAATCGTTGCAGGCCCTACCAGCGAAAATTTCTTACTTTACACAAATAACGCTTGCATGTGCTCCCTACAACACGTATGAGGGCAATTTACCTCGTATCACGTTGCGTTATTGGTCACACCTACAACCGTGCGGTCCAATCGTACCACTTATAGACACTTGTTGCCCATAAATGGTAGGATCATTGGAGTCTCCCTACTGTGCTCCAAAACAGCCGGAGCGTAATACCACGAAAACTTTATCACACTCCGTCGCACGTTTTCACCAAGACCGTGCACGCACATTTTCACCTAGACCGTGCTCATCACGTATTCACCTAGACCGTGATTCACCAAGATTTACTTCACCAAGATTTCACCAAGACTTCACCAAGAGGAGTTCAATACACTCATACCGTTTTCAACCCACTATCATTCTGTAGTTTTCTGATCAGAAAAATAATTTCCCGTAATCTGATAGCTCTCCCCAGAGGCACTACAGTAAAGTAAGGTATTTAAACTAAGTTTTGGAAACTGAAATCAATTTGTGCTATTATCGCGTGGCTATACTATACCGCCCCCACTAAAACAATGCTATTGTGCGATTTGAGTTTCGGTGGGCGTACCCAGACGCTCCGTTGCGTCGACCCTTTTGTTAGAGACACGTGTACGCTGGCCACAAAAATACAATTAGCACGTTTATCAATGTAGATGATCTTTAACTGTAATCATCTACCGAGCACCACACAGGTCTCTCCTTGTATCTCAGGCAAAGCTGTGTGTGTGTTTTACAAATTACCCCTTAATGTATAATTTTTACTCTTTAAGTACCAATAGCAACAAATCTTTCTCAGCACGTTATCAATTATGAAATGGCAACCAGGAAAGTGAAATGTGAAGATTACACAAATGAACATGCAATTCTAAATTTAATCTAATAACATACATTGAGGTAAGCACACGCATATAGATATTACATATAAGTACCAATCACTATTACTTATGATTGACTATGATATAGATTAAATAAATGCATAAAAAAAACTCATTAAATGATGATTTATTTTTGACAATGGATGGCTGATTATTTCCTGAGTCAACTGAAAATCAGCCGCTTAGAAAAAAAAATTGACCTTCCCAAAATGGCCGCTGCTCCTCCCCCTTCCACCTCCATGAGGGTCACACAAAATGGTGGACAGACCATGCTGCCTCTTGTCACAAAGAAAGTCATCATTCAAACTCCTAAAGTTATTCTAGGCCTGAGTTTTTAAAAAAAAACTATATCAAGGCTATGCAGCAACTTTTAAATGTACTTTTAAACCTACTTAAACAGATAAACCATCCAATCTGCGTGTGTAGTTAGGCACAAAATAGAAATAAAAAAACAGATTTTCAAAGACAATAACGTACTGTTCTTACTTTCCAGTTCCCGAATTCCCTCAGCACTCCTTACCAAGTGAAGCAGGCGCTTATCTGGTCAGCACTGCGAGGGATAGCACCTTCCCGCCTTTTGCTGATCGATAATGTCTGCTAAAGTTACCTAGTGCAGATATGTGAAGACCGGAGGAGCCCTCAATTGACAATGTCTATAATATTTGTCCTATTAAAAACACGTTAAAGGTTAAAGAACACAGTACGCAATTGGCGCAAAAAGTACCGCAAGGGTACTCCCTTAACTATACCTTAAGGAATGTACTTATACTGTAAACATTTGTGCAGTGACAATGTGTAGATGTAATGCAGTGTAACCTTGTTAGCTTAAAAGCTGTATGAGCGACTATGACGCTCTGAGAACCTTTATGCATTTATAATAATCAATCAAATACCGGTCTAAGGTTCTAACGCCTTTAGTGAGAGAATGAACGTTCAAAAAGAATAATACAATACAAGCTATACACTACCAAAATAACATAGAATATCTAACCAAGTAACTAACGTATTATACTATAAAGACACAAGTACGTTTAAGGGGGAGGGGAGAGAGAATGGCTAACAATAACAATAAGACAATATGGTTGCAGAGAAGCTTACACATGTGAGGAACAATCGCTGCGCAGTTAGTCAATGCTGAGAATCTTTGTGGAGAAAATACTTGAGCTTACCCATACTGGCTGTCCCTATATACACAACCCCACAATACCGCATGGGACAGAAGCTAGACTCCATTTTGGGAAAACTCCCATGATTCCAAAGACTGCACCACATGGCTGAAAGGGGGAGGGGAAAACACCCAGCAGCAGCCATTTTACTCAAACCAACTAATCTTATTCCACATTCCAATCCAACTTCCTAGAACCATTTTATTGCATACAGTCCATGTTATATGAATCACCAGATCACAATGTAACCACACATCCCAGCATGCCATTGCTACAGAACCCATATTCACAAGTAACTGCATGGCGGTATTCATGATTGACAAGATATATTATAACAAACCAGCACAATCTATTTTAAATCACCATAGGCAAACAAATACCACAAATGCTATGCTACAGGTTGTCTAATGTCCCAGCTACCATCACAGATTCCCAGATCTATCACACAAACAAGTTACAATATCCTATTTAAACCAGCACCATTGACCTTAAAGCAATCTGTCTATATTTCCTTATCTAGCCATGTGAATTCAATACTTAGCCTTCCGCTTGGAGGTCAGTCCTAGGGATGAAGCAGCCATGCTGCTGGGTGCCAGGTAGCTGTGTGAGTGAGTGAGCCCTGTGATTTCCAGTGGATAATATCATACCTGTATTCCAGCTGTGGGGGTGTGTCAACCACAGGAAGTGTGTCTTTCACAGTATGTGAGCTGTCTTGTATCAGTGGCCTTGGTTATGCAAAACAATGGGTGATGACTAACACATTCCTGTCTTGTGGGAAGCTATTGTTTGGCGAATACAAAACAAAACCCTGTCTCTGGGTTTTGTTCGATATTCATGATGTCCACTTTCAGTTGAGACAATGACATCTCAGCAATCATTCTTCTGGAGACAAATCTAGCCCCATTTCGTAAACACAGGTGTTGGCCCTCCTCATTGAGTCTCAAAGCTCAGTGTAATTAAAGGCTATTGTACTCCGTCTGCGGGAAAGATACTGATTTGGAATACAATTAATCTTCAATTACTATTCCTGTGCTTAACTATGCATATGAACATGTGAAGCCCTCCCAACATGCAAGCTATTGTTTGGGGAACCTCTAAGGTCAAAGAGCCATCTTTAATATACCATACTTTGCTGAACTCAGGGGAATATTAACTTATAAAATACATTATTTTGATTTAAATATGCCGCGTGCACACACACATGAAGTGCATATATGGCAACGTGCAGCGTGATATTTTTCTGACTTTGACACAGGAGACGTGGAGGAGGCCGTAGGAGGGCAACAACCCAGCAGCAGGACCTCTACCTCCGCCTTTGTGCAAGGAGGAACAGGAGGAGCACTGCCAGAGCCCTGCAAAATGACCTCCAGCAAGCCACAAATGTGCATGTGTCTACTCAAACGATCAGAAACAGACTCCATGAGGGTGGTATGAGGGCCCGACGTCCACAGATGGTGGTTGTGCTTACAGCCCAACACCGTGCAGGACATTTGGCATTGACAGAGAACACCAAGATTGGCAAATTCGCCACTGGCGCCCTGTGCTTCACAGATGAAAGCAGGTTCTCACTGAGCACATGTGACAGACATGACAGAGTCTGGAGACGCCAAGGAGAATGTTCTGCTGCCTGCAACATCCTCCAGCATGACCGGTTTGGCAGTAGGTCAGTAATGGTGTGGGGTGGCATTTCTTTGGGGGGCCGCACAGCCCTCCATGTGCTCGCCAGAGGTAGCCTGGCTGCCATTAGGTACCGAGATGAGATCCTCAGACCCCTTGTGAGACCATATGCTGGTGCGGTTGTCCCTGGGTTCCTCCTAATGCAAGACAATGCTAGACCTCATGTGGCTGGAGTGTGTCAGCAGTTACTGCAAGATGAAGGCATTGATGCTATGGACTGGCCCGCCCGTTCCCCAGACCTGAATACAATTGAGTACATCTGGGACATCATGTCTCGCTCCATCCATTGCACCACAGACTGTCCAGGGGTTGGCGGATGCTTTAGTACAGGTCTGGGAGGAGATCCCTCAGGAGACCATCCGCCACCTCATCAGGAGCATGTCCAGGCGTTGTAGGGAGGTCATACAGGCACGTGGAGGACACACACACTAAAAAGCCTCATTTTTACTTTTTTAAGGACATTACATCAAAGTTGGATCAGCCTGTAGTGTGTTTTTCCACTTTAATTTTGAGGGTGACTCCAAATCCAGACCTCCATGGGTTAATAAATTTGATTTCCATTGATAATTTTTGTGTGATTTTGTTGTCAGCACATTCAACTATGTAAAGAACAAAGTATTTAATAAGAATATTTCATTCATTCAGATCTAGGATGTGTTATTTTAGTGTTCCCTTTATTTTTTTGAGCAGTATATATATATATATATATATATACATACCTGTATATATATATATATTGTAATGCAGTGGGTGGAACATTGTGTACAATTACTATTGTAGGACATATTAATGACTGAGGCGTGGCACAACACTATAAACAGTTAAGTAAAACAAATGCTGTGTTCATAATTGTTTTGAGCCTCTTAATTATTAAATACTTTTTTAATGTATGGAGGAAATTAGCCATTTCTCATACTGTTTATTTCTGAACAACAATTGCAAAAATAATTAGAATATAACAAGAATATAGCAAGAAAAAAATCCTACCAAGAAGTAGTAAAATAAATATATGTTTTGGTGCTCCTACACAGTATAGCCAAAGTGGAGTAAGGGTTTGTTGCATCATGTAAGGAGCATCCACAAAACACATATAGGTCATGAGTTTTTAAAATACTTACATATATGAGGAAGTCCTGCAGTATAGCGACTAAGATACTTGCTATCAGATAAGCTGTTTTAAATCTTTTTTATGGTACGGGTAACTACTACTTTGTGTAATGACAAATAAATGTTTTTAAATTGTATTACACTATGTTTTTTTTTTTGCTTTTTACCTTTTGCATTCTGCGAGTTGAGGTTGTAGAAACCTGAGTGACCATTACATCCAGTAATTAATTGTCAAAAGCGGGGCAGATTTGGATCCCTAAATGCTGCTTAAAGGTGGTTATAATACCACTTAATACGGTACACCTCCAATTCTGTTGGGTGTTTCATATTGGTGGAGGTTGATTTTACTAACTGTACTGCACTAGGAGGCGCCTTTTCTCACTTTGTTTTTTAGACTTTATAAAGATCTGTTTGAACAGCGGGTCGTTTGGAGAACAGGCTGCCACCTCGGAAAGGGGAAGTGCTCTGAATAAAATAAAGATATCACAAATCATATGAACTGCTAGAGGAAGGTTCTGGGCACCAATTATCACCCCCTGATTACTATATACAGGTTGAGTATCCCATATCCATATATTCCGAAATACGGAATATTCCGAAATACGGACTTTTTTGAGTAAGAGTGAAATAGTGAAACCTTTGTTTTTTGATGTCTCAATGTACACAAACTTTGTTTAATACACAAAGTTATTAAAAATATTGTATTAAATGACCTTCAGGCTGTGTGTATAAGGTGTATATGAAACATAAATGAATTGTGTGAATGTAGACACACTTTGTTTAATGCACAAAGTTATAAAAAATATTGGCTAAAATGACCTTTAGGCTGTGTGTATAAGGTGTATATGTAACATAAATGCATTCAGTGCTTAGATGTAGGTCCCATCACCATGATATCTCACTATTGTATGCAATTATTCCAAAATACGGAAAAATCCCATATCCAAAGTACCTCTGGTCCCAAGCATTTTGGATAAGGGAGACTCAACCTGTATATATATATATATATATATATCCATAGGTGTAGCACTCAGGGCACATATGATCAGACAAACTGCATCTTAGTATCCATAATGTTTCAGTTTATGTGAAAACTGTCCTCATGATGTATGTGATACATCATGAGGACAGTTTTCACATAAACTGAAACATTATGGATACTAAGATGCAGTTTGTCTGATTATATGTGCCCTGAGTGCCGCACCTATGGACGGTTGTAAGTAAGGATAATGTGGAGGCACCTAGTCTATCTATATATTTGATGGAGTGCCGGACCAATGTACAGTTGTGCTCATAAGTTTACATACCCTAGCAGATTTTGTGATTTTCTGTCCATTTGTCAGAGAATATGAATGATAACTCACAAACGTTTCTTTCACTCATGGTTAGTGGTTGGGTGAAGCCATTTATTGTCAAACAACTGTGTTTACTCTTTAAATCATAATGACAACAGAAACTACCCAAATGACCCTGATCAAAAGTTTACATCAATGACAGCTTGAAGTCTTTTGTGGTAGTTGTGGATGAGGCTCTTTATTTTCTCAGATGGTAAAGCTGCCCATTCTTCTTGGCAAAAAGCCTCCAGTTCCTGTAAATTCTTGGGCTGTCTTGCATGAACTGCACGTTTGAGATCTCCCCAGAGTGGCTCAATGATATTGAGGTCAGGAGACTGAGATGGCCACTCCAGAACCTTCACTTTATTCTGCTGTAGCCAATGACAGGTCGACTTGGCCTTGTGTTTTGGATCATTGTCATGTTGGAATGTCCAAGTACATCCCATGCGCAGCTTCCGGGCTGATGAGTGCAAATTTTCCTCCAGTATTTTCTGATAACATGCTGCATTCATCTTGCCATCAATTTTGACCAAATTTCCAGTGCCTTTGTAGCTCACACATCCCCAAAACATCAGCGATCCTCCTCCGTGTTTCACAGTAGGAATGGTGTACCTTTCATCATAGGCCTTGTTGACTCCTCTCCAAATGTAACGTTTATGGTTGTGGCCAAAAAGTTTAATTTTGGTCTCATCACTCCAAATTACTTTGTTCCACAAGTTTTGAGGCTTGTCTCTGTGCTGTTTGGAGTATTGTAAGCGGGATGCTTTGTGGCATTTGCGTAGTAATGGCTTTCTTCTGGCGACTCGACCATGCAGCCCATTTTTCTTCAAATGCCTCCTTATTGTGCATCTTGAAACAACCACACCACTTTTTTTCAGAGAATCCTGTATTTCAGCTGAAGTTATTTGTGGATTTTTCTTTGCATCCCGAACAATTTTCCTGCCAGTTGTCGCTGAAATTTTTGTTGTTCTACCTGACCGTGATTTGGTTTCCACAGAATCCCTCATTTTCTACTTCTTAATTAGAGTTTGAACACTGCTGATTGGAATTCTCAATTGCTTGGATATCTTTTTATATCCCTTTCGTGTTTTATACAGTTCAATTACCTTTTCCCGCAGATCCTCTGACAATTCTTTTGCTTTCCCCATGACTCAGAATCCAGACACGTCAGTGCAGCACTGAATGAAAGATGCAAGGGTCTTTCAGGAGTCCAGAAACTCACTGACCTTTTATACACACACACACACACACACACACACACACACACACACACACACACACACACACACACACTGATTACAAGCAAACAGAGCACAGGTGAGGATGGTTACCTTTAGTAGCCATTCAAACCCGTTTGTGTCCACTTGTGTGCATGTTATCAGGCCAAAATCTCCAGGATATGTAAACTTTTGATCAGGGTCATTTGGGTAGTTTCTGTTGTCATTATGATTTAAAAAGAGTAAACACAGTTGTTTGACAATAAATGGCTTCACCCAACCACTAACCATGAGTGAAAGACAAGTTTGTGAGTTATCATTCATATTCTCTGACAAATGGCCAGAAAATCACAAATTCTGCTAGGGTATGTAAACTTATGAGCACAGCTGTATATATATATATATATATATATATCCATGGAGAGAGAGAGAGAGAGAGTTAGATAGAGACATATAAATATATTTAATGTTATTTCTATAGCATAAAGACCTATTTTTGTTAAAGCCAACCTTTAAAGTGCTTACCATTGCATGTAACCTAGTTATCTATCTTATGGCAAGATACTGTGGACCTTCCAGGCTCAGAAATGTCCCCTGTAGTGCTCTTCAATAGAATTGCTGATAGGATGTCTGGTCTGTCATGATCAAACCTTATCTCAAAACACTGAAGATTCAAAGTTCTTATTTAAGGGAACTTTTATTTAGGTTTAGTTACTGTTATTATAGCCTTATACATTTTCAAATATATTTTTTACCCCAAATTTATGACTTAAAATCACAAAATGAATATAAATTAGGTACACTATATAAAATGTATATAAAACAAAATGCTCTGCATGAGCAAGGTACAGCTGACCCTGTCATTTAATTAATACACTGTTAATAATGTATACCATTAGCCTTAATTACACCTTTTTGCTCTGTACTACATGTTCATTTACAGATAGTATACTGTGGCTCATTTACACAATTTAGTGAGTAGTAGTAATGGATGTAATGTAGGTCAGTATATATAGGTCAGTGTGTTGATAGCAATTTTGCTGCATATGTTTCAGTCATGGGTTTGCATTACCCTCTAAAATGTTCTGCTGTTACAATTTCAAGTTAAATACCAACATATGCAATTTGACACTTTAACATACTTACTGCTGATCCTTTCTCAGAAGAAGAGTAAAGCTAATGAGGCTGTTGATATATATTTTTATCTTCGCTTACAGAGGAATTTTAGAGCTTATAGAAAGATTCCTTTAAAGCTGCAGTTACAGAAACATGTGTCCATTTGCTTATCAGATCCCCCAGTCCTGCAGCGGGGCTATTAATGCATGCTTTTGTTTTAATTTGTAGTGTCGTGGCTTGCATACCAATTATACCCGGTCTTTAAAAAAACTTTGACAAATTTCTGACAGCTATAACAGAAATAATTTATAGATATGATTAAACGTAGATTTATATATTTATTTTGTTGTAAGAATGATTGGCTAAGCATGCACTGGGGAAATCTAATTAGCCGCTGGGTTTGCTACCCAGCAGGAATATGCTCCGGATTTCACGTCCAGAGCAACTCAATAAAACTGCTTTTTCCCCCGTGTGGTAAAAACAGGGTTAACACGCAGTAACCCATTGAGTCTGCATAAAATGCTGGATCAATGGGTTTCCCCATGTATTAAACTCCAGAGCGTGCCTTTTATCGATGACTATTCCTCGCAGCGCCTGAGGCTGGGAGGAAGAGTCGACATCTGGGTAAACACTGCGGTTAACTGAATTCTCCCGTACATGTTGTTAAATTATTTATCACTATCATAATGGTGTAAAACAATGGCCTTATTACTAATAGGTATTATTACTAATTAGGTAGTATTTGGATATAGCTAGGCAAAAAATATTAAATGGGACCTGATGGCTATGCAAGACTCTTATAGAAAGACAGTGGTACACAGTCGCACACAGCTGCATCTGTTGCAGGCGCCTATCTGTAACTTTATGCAAATGCTGCTACAGTCTTTCCCTTGTGTATTGCCATACGTACAAATGTGCAAGGACTGAGATGCCCCTGTCAACATCCATAGACCCTTCCATAACATGCCTGTAAGACCCTTTCTGTGCGTGCACCAAGCCATCTCCATGAAACCGCCTAAAAAATGCCCACTGCTATTTTTTACTATATTGGGGTTCATTTTGAGGTGAACATCTATTACGATTGTTTGTTGATCTAACATCAAATGTATTACATAATGCAATACAAAGAATACAGTATGTAATCATTCACAATGCTATCTGCGCCAGTGGAGCTCATATTAATAAATTGCCAACCATCCAACTAATTGTCCAACTTTTCTGTCCAACTAAAATAGTTCTCCACACACCTAACGTTTTCATCAGACCAGCCAACCAGCCTTCTTTCCAATGTAACAACAAGTAGTGAGTCCTTCTCAATGTGCAATGCAGTAGCAGCCTATGGATAAGTAACTAAAGCAAGTGATCCCCTTTAACCTTTTGTTAATACAGAATTACAGATTACAGAATGTGCAAAAGTTTGGTTATTTTTCCCACTGGTGCCTGTATAGAATAAGAATGATAAAACGTTAAAGACACATTCCTTTATGTCCAAAGTTACTTTTGCAAGTCCTGCTTACTCCTCCATCACACTGTTAGGAAAGGAGGGGGTGAGCTCCAGTACCTGGGATCTCTCATATGCCAGCTACTGTCTTAAACTCTCTTCTTTTCCATGCAGTGCTGCAAGTAGCGTGCGGTGCACCGTGCAAACTATAGAAGCGAGCTGTTGGTGCTTTGTTTTTCAGCAGGCTATGATCCCGGCTGCCTGCCCAGCACCAACCGATAACAAGCTGCTGGCTGCACAGCACTGAGAGGACATGCTGCCCCAGGCTTTTGCTTGTTAACAGGTGCAGTCACCAATGTTACAGAAATCAAAGGCTCATTTTGCTAGCTATCCACTTGACAGTGGCAGCTAAGAGCCTGGACAACCTCCAACACTCACCGAGTATCACTACAGCAGCTTTGTGGCAAGTTTAAAGACAGACAGGGGCATGTAGTGCACTGATGGTGTGTAGCATATAAGGGGATGTAGTGTAGTGATGTAGTGTAGCTTATTAGGGGGTCTATTCATGTAGCCGTGAAAAGCCCTGTTTTGCGTTAAACAGGGCTTTTCTCTGCCTAGTGCAATTCCCAGGGCGGGTTACCGTGGAGAAGTCTCTGACTTCTCCAGCGGCACCCCCGCTCTGTGCCTGAATCGCATCACCATACCTTTGTATGGTGAGTGCGATTCATGAAGATGTGGAAAGCTCTTCTTTCCGCTTCTCCATAGGCTTCAGGTTCGCCATCTCAGGATGGCGAAACCTGAACTGCGGTGCGGAGACGGCAGGGAGGCTCAATGCTTCCCTGCTCTCTGCTCGGCACCCGGTGCTGGCTCCGCCCCTGACCTCCCAGCAGCCGGTGCGGCTTGCTGGGATATAAACAACCTGCACATGCGCAAAGGGACCCGCCGCCGGAATCCGCGCTGTCACGATCCGGGTATCTGGACGCCATTTCTTACCCATCAGATGCCTCCTAAGGCTGGCTCAGTGCTCCAGGACCGGATCCCATCTGTTATCCTGATGTGTACATTCCTGTATCCTCTCCTGTCACTCTGGGACGCTGTCACAGTAAACGCCATATTACACCTGGCATGGCGTCTCCCGCGGCCTCCGCCGCCGTCCCTGAACTTCTGCATGCAGAGTGTCTGAGTGGCGATTACGTCAGCCGCGGCCTCCGCTGTGTCCGCGTGGTTGGATGTGCATCTGTCAGCCTGGCGCCTCCTGTCTCCGGTGGCCGGCGCCGCCATTACTGTTTTCATTACCACATGGATTACAAACCAAACTTCCCTCCAAGTGTCTGCATGGGCGCAGCCATCTTGGATTCTGTCAGCTGATCATTTCCACCAATCTGTTCTCAGTATTGATAATCTGCATAATTGCCTAGCCAATCCCTTCCTTGCTGCAGGTATAAATACACTGTGCCTGAGCAAGGAAGGCGTCAGTGCTTTGGTTGTCAAACCTAGTTCCTGTTGGTCTCTCTCCTGTGATTGTCTTCCAGGTTCCAGCTCCTGTCTCAAGACTTCCACCATAGAGACCCGCACCAGCATTCCACCTGCGGTGTAGCCTGACTCTCCAATCCATTGTGGATTCATCTGTTTCCAGCTACAACATTACCTGCTTCCAGCTCAGCTTCCAGCAGAGTACAGCTTCCCTTAAAGGGCCGGTGTCCTTTCTACACTTTACCACTCTCCACCGGTATTATTATTTCTCCGCTCTCAAGTTCTACATTTCAGTTCATATTTCATCGCTCCCAAGTTCATTTATTATTTAACTGGTTCCAGCCAGTATCCACTCCGTGCTAACAACAGTCTGGTTCCAGCCAGTATCCACAGCAGCTGTTTTATCTTCAGCAACCCAGCTTTTCCTAGAACACCAGCTGGCACAATCCTGGGTTATCTCCATTGCTACAGTCGGGCCTGGTAAGGACTTTCCATCTAGAAGATCATAAGAACTATCTCACACTACCAGTGCCCTGTGGCTCCTGCCATCCTGTAGTACCCAGGAACTGTATTTATTCTTTGCTGACTTTTACGTTTTCTTTTACTGCTGCTGTGTTGCGGAGTTGTCATAATAAACATCATTGACTTTTATTCCTGGTTGTCGTGGTCACGCCTTCAGGCAATTCTTCTACATGTCTAGGGGTCTGATACAACCTGCCAGGTTCCATTACACCTCAGCCCCTACAACTGAGGCTGCCTCCCGTCAGCTCAGGCCCTCAGTTGTGACAGTCCCTACAACTGAGGCTGCCTCCCGTCAGCCCAGGTCCTCAGTTGTGACAGTGAGCACTGACCTAATGAATCCAGCCGGAGATCAGGATCAAGCGGCCAGGCCGATGCAAGAACTGGCAGCCCGACTTGAACATCAGGAGGCTGCACAGGGCCACATCATCCGCTGTCTCCAGGATCTCTCTACTCGGCTGGATGGGATTCAGACAACCCTCCGTGGATCAGACGCGTCCGGTGCGTCAACCACAGTGACTCCAGCTATAACCCCACCCACCTTACCCATTTCTGCTCCACGTCTTCATCTTCCAACGCCAGCAAAATTTGACGGATCTCCAAGATTCTGCAGGGGATTTCTCAACCAGTGTGAGATTCAGTTTGAGCTACAACCTGGCAATTTTCCCAGTGACCGTACAAAAATTGCCTACATTATCTCTCTTCTCAGTGGCTCAGCCCTTGATTGGGCATCACCGTTATGGGAGAGGTCCGACACCCTGCTATCCTCCTACACTACATTCGTGTCAACATTCAGGCGCATCTTCGACGAGCCAGGCCGGGTAACTTCAGCTTCATCTGAGATTCTCCGTTTGCGCCAGGGATCACGTACTGTAGGACAATATCTTATACAGTTCCAGATCCTGGCATCCGAACTGGCATGGAACGACGAGGCCCTGTATGCTGTATTCTGGCATGGCTTATCTGAGAGTATTAAAGATGAGTTAGCTACCAGAGACTTACCTTCCAAGTTAGATGAGCTAATCTCACTCTGCACGAAAGTTGATTTACGTTTCAGAGAGAGAGCAACTGAGCGTGTAAGATCATCTGCTCCAAAATCTTCTGCTCCTCCTCCTCGCCAACTGTCACCAACTAAAGATGAGTCCATGCAAATTGGCCGTTCCCGTTTAACTCCTGCTGAGCGCCGAAGACGTCTCTCCAAGTCTCTCTGTCTTTATTGTGCAGCTCCGTCTCACACCATTAATGCCTGTCCCAAACGTCCAGGACTCCAGACCCTAGCTCGCCAAGGAGAGGGCCGGCTAGGAGTAATGATCTCCTCTCCATCTCCTCAAGATTGTAATCTCCCAGTCTCGCTTCAAGTTGCTCAACGTTATCGGAACGTCATTGCCCTACTTGATTCCGGAGCAGCTGGGAACTTTATTACCGAAGCCTATGTTAAACGGTGGTCCCTACCCACCGAGAGACTTCCTGCGTCCATCTCCTTAACTGCCGTGGATGGCAGCAAGATCTTTGAGGCAGTTATTTCTTTAAGGACTCTACCAGTTCGTCTGAGAGTGGGAGTTCTTCATTCCGAACTTATTTCTTTTTTAGTGATTCCAAGTGCCACACATCCTGTGGTCCTGGGCCTTCCATGGCTCCGTCTTCACAATCCTACAATTGATTGGACGACTACGCAAATCCTGGCATGGGGTTCCTCCTGTGCTGAGACATGTTTGTTCAAAGTATTGCCTGTCTGTTCTTCCTCCCCCAGGTTGTCTGATGTTCCACCTCCTCCATATCAAGATTTCACGGATGTGTTCAGTAAAGCTTCTGCTGATATCCTTCCTCCTCATAGAGAATGGGACTGCCCGATTGATCTCGTTCCAGGGAAGGTTCCACCTCGAGGCCGAACTTATCCGTTGTCTCTGCCTGAGACGCATTCTATGGAGGAATACATTAAAGAGAACCTAGCAAAGGGGTTCATTCGACCTTCTTCTTCTCCAGCCGGCGCAGGCTTCTTTTTTGTAAAGAAGAAAGATGGTGGTCTGCGGCCGTGCATCGACTACAGAGGTTTGAACGACATTACCATCAAGAACCGTTATCCTTTACCCCTGATTACTGAGCTCTTTGACAGAGTTAGCGGAGCTACCATCTTTACAAAGCTGGACTTGAGAGGTGCATACAATCTCATCCGGATCCGTGAGGGTGACGAGTGGAAGACCGCCTTTAACACCCGTGACGGACATTATGAGTACCTCATCATGCCCTTCGGATTGAGCAATGCTCCAGCTGTCTTCCAGCATTTTGTCAATGAGATCTTCAGAGACATTCTATACCGTCATGTCGTGGTCTATCTAGACGATATCCTCATTTTTGCCAACGATTTAGAGGAACATCGTTTTTGGGTTAAAGAGGTTCTGTCCCGTCTCCGTGTCAATCATCTCTATTGCAAATTAGAGAAATGCGTCTTTGAAGTCAAGTCCATTCCGTTTCTAGGGTACATTGTGTCCGGTTCCGGACTAGAGATGAATCCTGAGAAACTACAAGCAATCCAAAATTGGCCGGTACCCTTAACCCTCAAAGGGGTCCAGAGGTTCTTAGGGTTCGCCAACTATTACCGAAAGTTTATACGAGACTTTTCCACCATTGTGGCGCCTATTACTGCTTTCACTAAGAAGGGTGCTAACCCGTCCAAGTGGTCTGAAGAAGCCATGCAAGCATTTCATCTTTTAAAACAAAGGTTCATCTCTGCGCCTGTTCTGAAACAGCCTGACATCGACTCTCCTTTCATCTTAGAGGTGGATGCCTCCTCCGTTGGAGTAGGAGCGGTGTTATCTCAGAGGGCTAAAGATGGCCATTTACACCCTTGCAGTTTCTTCTCCCGGAAGTTCTCCCCAGCTGAGCGCAACTATGCCATTGGCGACCAGGAGTTGCTAGCCATCAAGCTCGCTCTAGAAGAGTGGAGGTATCTGTTGGAGGGAGCTTCTCATTCAATCACCATACTTACAGACCACAAGAACCTTTTATATCTGAAAGGCGCACAATGTCTCAACCCTCGTCAGGCCAGATGGGCACTTTTCTTTTCCAGGTTCGACTTTAAACTCCAGTTCTGTCCGGGCTCTCAGAATCGCAAGGCCGATGCCCTTTCCCGCTCATGGGAGCAAGAAAATGAGTCAGAGTCTTCAGACAAGCATCCTATTATAAATCCGTTGGCATTCTCCACGGTAGGGATGGACTCTACGCCCCCATCAGGGAAAAGTTTTGTGAAACCGATGCTAAGGAAGAAGCTCATGCATTGGGCCCATGCTTCCCGTTTTGCCGGACATACAGGTATCCAAAAAACCCTGGAGTTTATCTCTAGGTCCTATTGGTGGCCAACTCTGAAAAAGGACGTCTTGGAGTTTATTGCATCTTGCCCAAAGTGTGCTCAACATAAGGTATCCCGCCAGTCGCCTGCGGGGCAACTGGTTCCACTATCTGTTCCCCGTCGACCTTGGACCCATTTGTCGATGGATTTTATTACAGATTTACCCATGTGCAACAAGTTCAATACCATCTGGGTGGTAGTTGACCGGTTCACCAAGATGGCACACTTCATTCCTCTCACCGGTCTTCCGTCAGCTTCCAAGTTGGCTCAAGTATTCATACAAGAGATCTTCCGACTCCACGGTCTTCCTGAAGAAATTATCTCAGATCGAGGAGTTCAATTCACAGCCAAATTCTGGCGAAGTTTATGTCAAGTCCTCCAAGTCAAGCTAAAGTTTTCCACGGCTTACCATCCTCAGACCAATGGTCAAACCGAGAGGGTGAATCAGGACTTGGAGGCCTTCCTCCGCATCTATGTGTCCTCCTCTCAAGATGACTGGGTTCAATTACTTCCCTGGGCCGAGTTCTGTCATAACAACCAGTATCATTCTTCATCTGCTTCAACACCATTCTTCACTAACTTTGGATTCCACCCTAAAGTCCCTGAGTTCCAACCGCTTCCAGCAACTTCTGTTCCCGCAGTGGATATCACCTTGCATCAGTTTGCCAATATCTGGAAGAGCGTACGATCAGCTCTGCTCAAGGCATCGTTCAGGTACAAGAAGTTTGCGGATAAGAAGCGTCGAGCAGTTCCTGCTCTCAAGGTGGGTGATCGGGTATGGTTATCCACAAAGAATTTGAGGTTAAGAGTTCCCAGTATGAAGTTTGCACCTCGCTATATCGGTCCTTTCAAGATTGAACAAGTCATCAATCCTGTTGCTTACTGTTAGGGTCTCCTGCCCTGTGCTGCCACGTCGTCATGGCAACCGGGAGACAAGTGCTAGTGGAGTAACCTGAGCGCAGCTGATACTCCGGTTCGGGTCTTTTGCTGTGCAGTGGTTATAGGCTCTGTGCACGGCAGGGGATCCGGTGCTGGTTTTTGTGCTCACAGTCTGTGAGGTCTGAGTGGGGCGTGGACAGCACCTGCTTTATAAGGCCTCTTTTCAGGGTAAGCAGATGCTGCTGAATCTTTGTTGGTTAGTCAGTTCATGAAAGTTAGCCAGTACTGTGTAGCTTTGTATTTGTTTGTTGCTTACTGCAAATAGGCCTGGGGATTTGGTATTACACTCTGCCAATCCAGACCTAGCAGTAAGACTGGAGTCAGTCGTTTAGCTTGCTGGGGTTCTGTTACCACTCTGTGAACTTAGCAAGTTTGCGGCTGTATTCTAAGACTTGCCTGTCTAATCCTGTCTCACTGTGCTAGGTGTCAGGGGTCAGTTTAGTGGCAGTAAGCTAAAACCTGTGCACTGCAAGTGAGAAATAGGATTGTGGAGACTCTCCTTGTGTCTATCATTCCATCTCTGACCAAGGAGTTTACTGCCACACCCGTTGGTAACCCTTTAGGGTTTTGCTGTTGCCCTTAGCAACAGCATTTCGGGTTCTCTATGTATTAAAACACAACATCTTGCTTTTTCCATCTGTGCAGTTCTAATACAAAGGAGATACCCAGTTCCTTAGCCTCTGGGCTTCTCTGTTCACTTTGTGTGTATTTTGTTACCCTATTACCTTCTGTGTACGTTATGTCATATTCCCCAGTTTGTCTGTGAGTCCATTTGTTTTGCATAACAGTTCAAACACCAGTACATTCCTGCAGACACTGGAGTGCATAACAGTTCTGACACCAGTACTTTCCTGCAGGCACTGGTGTGCATAACATATTCAGCAGCCAAATACTCCTGTTGAAATTTTGTGGGAATATGGAGCATACCCCTCAAAATACGTTGCAACAGGTGGTCGATCAGGTGCAGGTCCTGACTCGACAATTTAATGATTTGTCCATTAAAATGCACACCTCCCAGGCTGCTGGTGGAGCTCCCGCAGCAGCAGCACCTGCAGGGGTTAAGGAGCCGAAAGTAAATCTCCCGGATCGTTTTTCTGGAGATCGCTCGCAGTTCTTTTGTTTCAAGGAGAGCTGCAAGCTATACTTCCGGCTTAGGCCTCAGTCTTCTGGGTCGGAGATTCAGCGGGTGGGCATAGTGATTTCCTTGCTACAAGGAGACCCACAGGTCAGGGCATATGGGTTGCAGCCTGACTGTCCGTCGCTTAAAAGTGTTGATGCTTTTTTTACGGCACTGGGCATGTTGTATGATGACCCTGACAAGACGGCCTCAGCCGAGGCTCAGATTTCGATCCTTAAGCAAGGGCGAAGGCCAGTTGAGGTTTACTGTACGGAGTTTCGGAGGTTGGCCCATGATACCCAGTGGAATGACCCAGCCCTGAGACACCAGTACCGAAGAGGTCTTTCTAACCAGATAAAGGACCAACTGGTACAATATCCCTTGCCTGATAGCTTGGATCAGCTCATGCAGTTATCCATCCGGGTGGATAGACGGCTGAGAGAGCGTAGGCTTGAAAGGGAGACTGAGATTTCCTTCCTTCCCAAGGGAACCTCAGACTCTGAGGAATTTTCTGAGGAGCCTATGCAGATTGGGGCTACCCGCCTCTCCTCGCGTGAGAAGACGCGGAGGAGACAGCAGGGGTTGTGTTTGTACTGTGGGAATAAAGGTCATGTGGTAGTATCATGCCCAGAAAAGCCGGAAAACTTCAGAGCCTGAGGGTGATGGGAAATATCCTGTCAGGCCAGAAGTCAGAATTTCCCAAGAAGACTTTTATCATTCCGGTGACCTTGAAGATCCTCGGTCAAACTGTCAAGACTGAGGCCTTTGTGGACAGTGGGGCCGACGGGGTTTTTATGGACCGCCAATTCGCCCTGAAACACTCTGTTCCCTTAGTACCCTTGGCATCGGAAATTGAGATTTGTGGGTTAAACGGGGAACCATTATCCCAAGGTAAAATTACCTCTTGCACTAGCCAGATTTCTTTGTTTATTGGAGCCACACACTCTGAAAAATTGTCCTTTTATGTGACTGTCTGTACTTTTGCCCCATTGGTGTTGGGGTTACCCTGGTTAAGGGCCCACAATCCTCAATTTGACTGGGTCTCTAGGGAGATTCTTAGTTGGGGTACTGATTGTTTCAGGAGTTGCTTGAGCCTTCCAGTCAGGCTCTCGCAGCTAAGTTTGCCAGGATTGCCAGGGTGTTATGCAGATTTTGCGGACGTGTTCTCCAAAAAAGTTGCAGAGGTACTACCTCCCCATCGCCCCTATGACTGTGCCATTGATTTGTTGCCAAATGCTAAGCTTCCCAAGAGCAGGTTGTACTCCCTGTCACGTCCTGAGACTCAGGCTATGGCAGAGTACATTCAGGAGAACTTGGCTAAGGGATTTATCAGACCTTCACAGTCTCCAGTTGGGTCGGGGTTCTTCTTCGTGGGTAAAAAGGACGGTTCGTTGCGACCCTGCATCGACTTCAGGGAATTGAACCGTATCACGATTAAAAACTCATACCCACTGCCTCTCATTTCGGTCTTGTTTGACCAGCTTCGTACTGCCACCATTTTTTCTAAGATTGACCTACGCGGTGCGTACAATCTAATCCGAATAAGAGAGGGGGATGAATGGAAGACTGCCTTTAATACCCACTCAGGGCATTATGAATATTTGGTGATGCCTTTTGGGCTCTGTAATGCCCCGGCAGTCTTCCAGGATTTCATGAATGATGTGCTCAGGGAATATTTGGATAGATTCTTAGTTGTATACTTAGATGACATCCTAATCTTCTCCCATTCCCTGGAGGAACATCGGAAGCATGTACGCTTAGTCCTCCAGAAACTCAGAGACCACCGGCTTGGGGCGAAGCTGGAGAAGTGCGAATTTGAAGTTCAGCAAATCGCATTTCTAGGATATATTATCTCCCCAGAAGGTTTCCAAATGGAGGGTTCCAAGGTACAGGCAGTCCTGGATTGGGTGCAGCCCACTAGTTTGAAGGCGCTTCAGCGTTTCCTGGGCTTTGCGAATTTTTATAGACGATTTATCGCTGGATTTTCGTCTATAGTGGCGCCCTTGGTGGCACTCACTAAGACAGGGGCGGATGTTGCTCACTGGTCTTGTGAGGCTAAAGCGGCTTTTGCCCGTCTCAAAAGGGCATTTGTTTCGGCCAAGGTGCTGCGACACCCAGATCCAGAGCGTCCTTTTGTGGTGGAGGTGGATGCCTCTGAGATGGGTATTGGGGCAGTGCTTTCTCAGATGGGAGTGTCTGATAATCGCCTTCATCCCTGTGCTTACTTTTCCCGTAAATTTTCGCCTGCCGAGATGAATTATGACGTGGGTAACCGGGAATTGTTGGCTATTAAGGATGCACTCGAGGAGTGGAGACACTGGCTTGAGGGGGCTAAGTTTGTGGTCTCAATTCTCACTGACCATAAGAATCTGGCATATTTAGAGTCAGCGAAGCGTCTCAATGCCAGGCAGGCACGATGGGCTTTGTTTTTTGCTCGCTTTAATTTTTTGATAACATATCGCCCTGGGTCAAAAAACATCAAGGCTGATGCGCTCTCGCGGAGTTTTGCTCCAATCCAGGAGACCACCGAGGAGCCGTTGCCCATTGTTTCCCCATCATGTATTAAAGTGGGCATTACCCAGGACCTCTTATCATTAGTCCTTAGAGCACAGGAGCAGGCTCCTCCAGACCTTCCGGTAGGTCTTTTGTTTGTGCCTCCTAGGTTAAGACAGCGAGTGTTCCTGGAATTCCATGCCAAGAAGTCGGCAGGTCACCCGGGTATTGCCAGAACTCGGGAGTTGCTATCTAGGGCGGTGTGGTGGCCCTCGGTGGCTAAGGATGTGGATCAGTGGGTTCGGGCATGTGACATCTGTGCCCGAAATAAGACTCCTAGAGGGGTTCCTGTTGGCCCATTACATCCACTCTCTATCCCATCTAAGCCATGGACCCACATTTCAATGGATTTTGTGGTGGACTTGCCCAAATCCTCGGGGATGACAGCCATCTGGGTTGTCGTTGACAGGTTTTCGAAGATGGCGCACTTCGTTCCACTGGTTGGGCTGCCATCAGCCAGACGCCTGTCTGAATTATTTATGCTGCATGTTGTGCGTCTCCACGGGTTGCCACTTGATGTGGTCTCTGACCGCGGATCCCAGTTTGTGGCCAAATTCTGGAGGGCATTTTGTTCCGATCTCCAGATTTCTGTCAGCTTGTCGTCAGGCTACCATCCGCAGTCTAATGGGCAGACTGAAAGGGTGAACCAGTCCTTGGAGCAGTTCCTCAGGTGTTATGTCTCCAAGTGTCAGACTGACTGGGTTGCTCATCTGTCCATGGCGGAGTTTGCCTATAACAACGCGGCTCACTCTGCTACAGGGATCTCTCCCTTCCTTTGTGTGTATGGGCATCATCCTAAGGCCAATTCTTTTGACCCCCTGGACTCCACGCCTGGTGGTTCCTCTGTGGTTTCGGTCCTTAGAGGTATTTGGCGGAAAGTGAAGAAAGCCCTTGTGTCTGTGTCATTAGTGACCAAAAGGGTTTTTGATAAGCGGAAAAGACCCTGCAGCTTCAAATTAGGAGACTTCGTCTGGTTGTCTACCAAGAATTTGAAGTTGAGACAGCCATCTCATAAGTTAGGGCCCCGGTTCATCGGCCCTTATAAGATCACCAGGGTTATCAATCCGGTGGCATTTCAGTTAGATCTGCCCCGTTCTTTGGGTATCAATAAAACATTTCATTGTTCCCTTTTAAAACGGGCGATTAGTAATCCTTCTTCCAGTGGAAGACCTTCCCCTCTTCTGATACGTGGCCAGAGGGAGTTTGTTGTTGAAAGGATTCTTGACTCCAAGGTGGTTCGGGGTCGGCTGTCATTTTTGGTGCACTGGAAGGGGTATGGCCCGGAGGAGCGGTCGTGGGTGCGCAGTTGTGATCTTCATGCCCCCAGACTGATACGCTCTTTCTTCTCGCAGTTCCCCGATAAACCCGGTGGTAGGGGTTCTTTGACCCCTCGTCAGAGGGGGGGTACTGTTAGGGTCTCCTGCCCTGTGCTGCCACGTCGTCATGGCAACCGGGAGACAAGTGCTAGTGGAGTAACCTGAGCGCAGCTGATACTCCGGTTCGGGTCTTTTGCTGTGCAGTGGTTATAGGCTCTGTGCACGGCAGGGGATCCGGTGCTGGTTTTTGTGCTCACAGTCTGTGAGGTCTGAGTGGGGCGTGGACAGCACCTGCTTTATAAGGCCTCTTTTCAGGGTAAGCAGATGCTGCTGAATCTTTGTTGGTTAGTCAGTTCATGAAAGTTAGCCAGTACTGTGTAGCTTTGTATTTGTTTGTTGCTTACTGCAAATAGGCCTGGGGATTTGGTATTACACTCTGCCAATCCAGACCTAGCAGTAAGACTGGAGTCAGTCGTTTAGCTTGCTGGGGTTCTGTTACCACTCTGTGAACTTAGCAAGTTTGCGGCTGTATTCTAAGACTTGCCTGTCTAATCCTGTCTCACTGTGCTAGGTGTCAGGGGTCAGTTTAGTGGCAGTAAGCTAAAACCTGTGCACTGCAAGTGAGAAATAGGATTGTGGAGACTCTCCTTGTGTCTATCATTCCATCTCTGACCAAGGAGTTTACTGCCACACCCGTTGGTAACCCTTTAGGGTTTTGCTGTTGCCCTTAGCAACAGCATTTCGGGTTCTCTATGTATTAAAACACAACATCTTGCTTTTTCCATCTGTGCAGTTCTTATACAAAGGAGATACCCAGTTCCTTAGCCTCTGGGCTTCTCTGTTCACTTTGTGTGTATTTTGTTACCCTATTACCTTCTGTGTACGTTATGTCATATTCCCCAGTTTGTCTGTGAGTCCATTTGTTTTGCATAACAGTTCAAACACCAGTACATTCCTGCAGACACTGGAGTGCATAACAGTTCTGACACCAGTACTTTCCTGCAGGCACTGGTGTGCATAACACTTACAGACTCCAGTTGCCTCCCTTCTTAAAAATACCCAGGACATTCCATGTTTCCCTGTTGAAACCGCTGATCTTGAATCGGTTTCATTCCTCACTTCCTCCAACTCCGAAAGTCCAAACTCAACGAGGCGTTGAGTATGAAGTGGCCAAGATCCTGGACTCACGTCACCGTTACGGTCAACTACAATATCTTATTGACTGGAAGGGTTATGGTCCTGAGGAACGTTCATGGACCAATGCTTCTGATGTCCATGCTCCTGCCTTGGTCCGGAGATTCCATTCCAAGTTTCCTCAAAAGCCAAAGAAGTGTCCTGGGGCCACTCCTAAAGGGGGGGGGTGCTGTCACGATCCGGGTATCTGGACGCCATTTCTTACCCATCAGATGCCTCCTAAGGCTGGCTCAGCGCTCCAGGACCGGATCCCATCTGTTATCCTGATGTGTACATTCCTGTATCCTCTCCTGTCACTCTGGGACGCTGTCACAGTAAACGCCATATTACACCTGGCATGGCGTCTCCCGCGGCCTCCGCCGCCATCCCTGAACTTCTGCATGCAGAGTGTCTGAGTGGCGATTACGTCAGCCGCGGCCTCCGCTGTGTCCGCGTGGTTGGATGTGCATCTGTCAGCCTGGCGCCTCCTGTCTCCGGTGGCCGGCGCCGCCATTACTGTTTTCATTACCACATGGATTACAAACCAAACTTCCCTCCAAGTGTCTGCATGGGCGCAGCCATCTTGGATTCTGTCAGCTGATCATTTCCACCAATCTGTTCTCAGTATTGATAATCTGCATAATTGCCTAGCCAATCCCTTCCTTGCTGCAGGTATAAATACACTGTGCCTGAGCAAGGAAGGCGTCAGTGCTTTGGTTGTCAAACCTAGTTCCTGTTTGTCTCTCTCCTGTGATTGTCTTCCAGGTTCCAGCTCCTGTCTCAAGACTTCCACCATAGAGACCCGCACCAGCATTCCACCTGCGGTGTAGCCTGACTCTCCAATCCATTGTGGATTCATCTGTTTCCAGCTACAACATTACCTGCTTCCAGCTCAGCTTCCAGCAGAGTACAGCTTCCCTTAAAGGGCCGGTGTCCTTTCTACACTTTACCACTCTCCACCGGTATTATTATTTCTCCGCTCTCAAGTTCTACATTTCAGTTCATATTTCATCGCTCCCAAGTTCATTTATTATTTAACTGGTTCCAGCCAGTATCCACTCCGTGCTAACAACAGTCTGGTTCCAGCCAGTATCCACAGCAGCTGTTTTATCTTCAGCAACCCAGCTTTTCCTAGAACACCAGCTGGCACAATCCTGGGTTATCTCCATTGCTACAGTCGGGCCTGGTAAGGACTTTCCATCTAGAAGATCATAAGAACTATCTCACACTACCAGTGCCCTGTGGCTCCTGCCATCCTGTAGTACCCAGGAACTGTATTTATTCTTTGCTGACTTTTACGTTTTCTTTTACTGCTGCTGTGTTGCGGAGTTGTCATAATAAACATCATTGACTTTTATTCCTGGTTGTCGTGGTCACGCCTTCGGGCAATTCTTCTACATGTCCAGGGGTCTGATACAACCTCCCAGGTTCCATTACACCTCAGCCCCTACAACTGAGGCTGCCTCCCGTCAGCTCAGGCCCTCAGTTGTGACAGTCCCTACAACTGAGGCTGCCTCCCGTCAGCCCAGGCCCTCAGTTGTGACACGCGCATTGCAGGGAGGAACCACTGGAGATGTCCTCACCGCAGGAGCCCCAGACACCGTAGCGCATCGTCGGATGGGTGAGTATACATGAATTGCTACTTATTACAGCTATACATCGCATTGAAGCGATGCGATGTATAGTGATAAGTAGTAATTCTGTTTTTGTTTTCTTAGTGAATAGACCCCTAGGTATGTAGTGCAATGTATAGGGTCGTGTAGTGTAGTGATGTAGTTCAGCGTGTAGGGAATGTAGTATAGTGATGTAGTGCAGTACGGGAATGTAGTGCTGAAGTATTATGATATAGTGCAGTGATATAGGGGTCTATTTACTAAGCCTTGGATGGAGATAAAGTGGTTGGAGATAAAGTACCAGCCAATCACCTCCTAACTGTCATTTTTCCAACCCAGCCTGTGACATGGCAGTTAGGAGTTGATTGGCTAGGACTTTATCTCCAGCCACTTTATCTCCATCCAAGGCTTAGTAAATAGACCCCTAACTGACATGTCACAGGCTGGGTTTGAAAAATGACAGTTAGGAGCTCATTGACTGGTACTTTATCTCCATGCCCATTATCTCCATCCAAGTATTAGTAAATAGACCCCATAGTGCAATGTATTGAGACACACAGGGGGGCATGTAGTGGAACACGCTGTTGGGGAGGCATGTGATACTTAGAGCATTTGGGGCACATAGAGGAATATTAAACAATTTTGATAACCTGTTTTTTTAGTCTGACAGGGTTTGTTTGTTTGTTTGTTTGTTTTTGTGGGGGAGGGGCGCTAAATTACTGCCTTGCCCCGTGTGACGAAAATCCTAGTTTCGGCCCTGGCTTCTGCATCCTGCAGTACTGGCAACACGGATTTACCTGAGGGGGAAGTTTTAGCTGCTGGTTCAGGCGCTGAGTGCCATACACCCAGTCTACTTGCTGTACCTGTGGCCAATCAAGACCCACCTTGGGCAGCATTCTCAAGTATGCAGAGTATACGTGTGACACATCTTGCGCCACCTGTGGGACCTCCTGTGCCATTTCAACTACATATTGTTCCTGTAGTTAATCCGCCCTGGGCGGATATTCTGTCTACCCAGTTACAACAATTAAATCAATCCTTGGTTAGACAAAAGTCTACCCCCGCCCCTCTGGGGCCAAGAGGTCATCTAAATGGGCCATTTCTTCCTCACAATCCACTAATATTTTGGATGATTCTTCTGATGAGGATGGGGAATATACTCATCCGTCAAACACTGATACAGTTGTTTCTGATGAGGAATCTACAACTCAGGCTGATGTTCCTGCCCTGGTGGTGGCTATTAAGTTAATTCTTCAAATAGATGATGACATTGAGCCTACTACTGCATCTAAGAAAACTGACAAGTTCAAATGTCAGAAGGTTGCTAAGGTTACCACATTCTGACCACTTAATTGACTGTCAAAGTCAGAAAAATATCTCTATGCACACTACCATATTTGCACCTCACTCAGGTCCGTGCTGCGCATGCGTACGCTCTCCCGTACGTGCGCATACTCACAGTCGCGGGCACCCGCAGGCGCATGGTATGCGTATTTACGGTAGAGTTTATGCGATTGTAGCGTGCGACTCAATCATTACATATTTTCACTAATAATGTATTTTGTAGATCATGGTCCCTTTGATAGATTCTGAAAGTTTGGTTAATATAGAATGTTTATGAACAGAGGAATCCCTCTTTGTTTGATACGAAGGGTCAGACAGGAGTAATACAGTGGTGTTTAGTATCCATCGGAAGAATATTTAATTAGAAATATTCCGGTGTTGGTTTGAAGCAGATCAATCGCTCGTGCGAATAGTTATGGACATAAGAAGTTTATGAACATTTACTTTATTTGCACTTTATTACCCATGCGGCGGGAAACCCAGTTTCCCTCCCACCTGAGCAGTTGGAAATAGTCACAGCCCACCTGTATGAATCAACCTATGACCTTTTGTTATAATGCGAAGCCGAATTCCTGTGTCCAATGAACAATGAGATTGTAGGGACCATTGAATTGTATTGTGTGTGGGGCATAAATAGGCAGGCCGACCATATCCAACTTCACTCTCTTCAACGGTTCTCATTGCTGATAATCGGGAGCTGGATATCGAGGCGCATGCGATCGTTCCCCTTGTGCGTAAGTTCTCTCCGTAATCATATTGTCTTACTGTGAGCCATTTCTCTCTCTCCCTCTCTTCTCTTTCTCTCGTATTTTCCCTTGATTAGACTTAATTGTATTGTATTGTATTTCCTGTGTAGTTATCTGGTTAGTTGGTCTATGTTATATTGTAGTGTATGCTTTGTACTGTGATTCTTTTTGCAAGTATAATAGTCATAATACACATAATAGGTTTCGGACCCTAAGCCCAGGTATCTGTGTATTCTTTTTAGTGTTAAGTATTCCCTGAGCGTCGGTGACGCTCAAGCAGCTTTGTAGTTAATCAGGTTACACAAGGTTGCACTTACACTTTGTCTCTACACTAAGGTTTGCTGTGTATTTCATTGCCAAAGGTATAGATATGAAGGTTTAACGTTGTGAGCGTCTGCATCGCTGGTGATCTCCTCATGGTCCCGAGCGCCGCTACGCTATAGCGAATCATTACGATAGTCAACAGCCAATAGCGTGCCTGCCAGTGGTCTCTTGGCCGTGAGCGAACGTAACTCTTGAGCGTCTCGACCACGGCTAAGCGATCGTTACGCAACGTGCGTACCCTTGCGGTACTTCATACGTAGTTAGCGTACAGTGTTCTTAGACCTCATAAAGGGTATTATATACGATAAATATTTAGCTTTATCAATTGGAGGCTCGTCCTGTCCTTCACATATCTGCACTAGGTAGATCAGCAGACATTATCCCTCAGCAAAGGGCGGGAGGTTGTCTCGTAGTGCTGACGGGATAAGCGTCTGCTTCGCTTAGATAAAAGAGTGCTGAAGGAATCCGGGAACCGGAGGTAAGAACAAAACGCTAGTGTCTTTTAAAACTGTATTTTTCTGTCTTGCGTACACACGCACGCACACATATATATCTGCATTTCTTTTTCTTTTTCATTTTCGTATATCACTCTCCTGTCTGCCAGTTTTATAGTTGATAGAAGTGCTAAAAAAAGATTTGCCGTTATTTCATAGTTTAAGAGTAAAGGTAATATAGTTAAAAGATAGACAAACACACAGTTTTGCCTGGGAGATAAGGCGAAGTCAGTGTGTTGTGTGGTAGATGATCAAGGATCATCTACATTGATAAAAATATAAATTGTGTTACGGTGGATCTTTGCTTTGCGTACACGTGTCCCTAACAAAAGACTTGTGTACGCAATCCAAAGGCAGACGCACGCAGCGTACATTACGCAACGGAGCGTCCGGTTACGCCCACGTAGCTCAAGTCACGATAAGTTGATTTTTAACGCAACGCGATAAGTAACGCAAAGCGGTAAATAGCGCCACAGGCGATAAATAACGCAAGTCTATTTTTGGAAATCCGAAATTTAAATTAACAGATCCTGCTTCTAATTGGTAACACAGCTGGGCTAAAGAAAAATTTCTGCGCAGAAATAGAAATAGAAGCAAAAGTGTACATGTGATGAGTGAGTGTTTTTGTATTACATAAGTTTATATAACTTAGAGGTTGAACCAAAAAGGAAAGTCGAGTACTCGTGAGGGACATACGTGTAAGTGACGTGCACGGTGGCTAGGGAGGCATCCTTGGTTAAACATAATATTTGAGCATTAGAGTATAGCGGACCAGTATAGAACAAGACCAGGAGGTCAGACCAGGAGGTCGTACAGAACAAGACCAGGAGGTCATAGTAGACCAGCAGGTCCAGGTACAGTAAACAGGGAAGTCCGCTATACAGTTCAGAGGCACAACACCAAAGGAAGGGTTGGTGCAAGACCCATATAGGCCGTACAAGCTCTGGCTGAAGGAATTCGCAGTCGTAAGTTTCGATTCCATTGGTCTTTCCATACATAAGCTTAGTTGTTTGTGTACTGAACGACTGGACCGCACGTAATTGTGTACAGTAGTTAGTAATCTGACCTAGTACCATTAGAGTAAAGGGGTCACAAACGCTATTTGTACATTCTGACGTGATTTGTGTAATTTTTTATTTTTTCAAGAAGGGAAGTTCGCTGGTCACTCAGGAACTATCTGACAACCTCACCTTTACTGGAAAGAGTAAGTGTTCTGCGGATAACCCTCGCATGTTCCAGTAAACAAAGGTTTTTATAGGTGCCCTGGGTCGAGTGCGCCAGCACCATATCGGTGTGATCAGGTCGCATTGGTCGGCGTGGGCGAGTGAGTGGGGTACTCGGTAAACCGCCACCGTCAGCCTATTGTGAACAATCTGGTTTTCTTTAAGGGTTCGCTGAAGACCTTGATATAGAGATCAGAGGTAGAGCAAGCAACGCCTGCAGAGTTATGGGGGCCAGTTGTTCAGGTAGGGGGCGATCAACCTCGGTTCGGGTTGATTCAGTGGTCCGACCAATTGGGTCGGCCAGGTATATCATGTGTGAGAAATATGGAAGTCACACAGAGGTTTTATGTGATGAATGGGAGAGAATGACGGTACAAGACCGGGAGAAATTCCCAAGAATAGGTAGCTTCAGCCCAGAGGTGTTACAAAATTTAAGGAGGAGGATATGTCTCATAAAATCAACAAAGAGACGAGTTCAGCATTATGATTATTTACAGTTGTGGCAACAGGAAGGTGAGATACAGAGAGGTTTGGCTCAGGCGGCAGGATCTGGCTCTAACAGAAAACTGATTGCCACGGCCCCGCCGCCACCATATATAGCAGGAGAGAAGTTGATTACGGAGAAAGACGCACTAAGGTGTAACACAAAATCACTTAGTAACTGTGTAAATGTTAATGATAATGTTAACCCATTAACCCATGCAAGTATTAACCCGTGCAAGTTGTACCCTGTTTTGAACTTTCCTCAGGAGTGTGATCAAGAGGACGAAGCGACAACGATTTCAGCGCTCTCTCTAGCAGCCACCATAGCAGAGACCACAGTAGGCACAGCAACACCCACGAGATTAGTAAAGGCCCCTAGCGGAGGGATAGGTGAGGTCGTATCGACTGGTAAGTACGGCACCATGCATTATACTGAAACAATTTCACCACAAGCTGTAGAATCTACACAGAATGAGGTTGTTAGAATTACTCCTGTTAGGGTAATAGCAGTTCCCAATGGGAAAACAGATGTATCAGGAGCCACTCCCATAAGGAACATTGCCATGTACAGCCCATTTTCCCGAATGGAATTAAGGACCATAGTGTCTGAATTCCCTGACCCTAGAAAAGATTTAGTTGCCAGCCAAAAATACATCACAGACTTAGGAAACACTTTAGAGCCCAATAATAAAGATTGGCAGATATTGCTAAGAGCTTGTTTACCCTCCAATGTCGACTCAGCTCAATTTTTAGCTGATTGTGGACTAGATCTGGATGTACCTCTTACAGATGTGTACAACAAAGATAACATAAAAAGGATAAACTTACAGTTAAAGGAGCATTTCCCAGCAGTTGTTAAATGGAACAAAATATTTTCCATTAAACAAAAAGAGTCAGAAACAGCTGCAGAATATTTTCACCGGGCACTATTAGAAATGGCAAAGTACACTGGTATAGAGGACATTAGGACAAATCCAAACCATCAAGAAGTAGCAGTATCTGTACTAATGGATGGTTTGAAGGAAACATTAAAGGCAAGGGTACAGACCACGCAACCATGTTGGCGAGGTCTGTCAGTGTCCACTTTGAGAGAGGCTGCTATTGATCACGACCGAAACATCACCAGACACAGGGAGTCGCAGAGTGATAAGCTAATGTCAGTAAGTATACAGGCCCTGACCACAAAGCAGCCTGCGTATGTACCATCCAACCCTGTGGGTAAGTCAACTATGGTAACATGTTATTCTTGTCAAAGACAGGGACACTATGCACGAGACTGTAGAGCGAAAAATTCGCAAAGATCATACCAACCCCCTAGACAACGACACGACACACGACATTGGGAGCAAGGTCCACAGAGACGGAGTTATGAGCCACATACAGGGGAAACAAAAAGATATCCCCCGAACAGAGACTGGCATGCCTCTGGTAGTTCCCAGCTAACTCCCTCGCAAGTAGTTGCTGCCTGCGGGATACAGGCCGGTCACCATACCCAATAGGGGTGTGGCCATACCTGTAATCTGCAGCCAGTGAAATTGATTGCCAACCTTGGAAGTGAACCCGAGGTCGCAATTAATGTAGCTGGTAAAACTTTAAACTTTCTTGTAGACACAGGGGCGGCCAAGTCAGTGATAAATTCGACAGTGGGCATGAGAACCACTGGTAGGACAATTCCAGCCATGGGAGTAACAGGAGTAGTCCAGCACTACCCTGTTAGCAAACCAGCCGAGATTACAATAGGGCCTTTGCATACCAAGCATTCCTTTTTGCTGGCTGCATCGGCACCAACCAATCTCCTGGGAAGAGACTTACTGTGTAAAATGGGGTGCGTCATTTATTGTACTCCTGAAGGTGTATTTTTGGACATACCTGAGAATCACGCTCAGGAAGTGCGAGACATGTTAGACTCCCCATCAAAATTAATGTCACATACCATTATGACAAATAGGAATCCATCCCAAGTAGAAGAGATGACATCTCAGATACCAGAGTCACTTTGGACAAAAGACGGACAGGACACTGGATTAATGGCAAACGTAGCTCCAGTAGTTGTACAAGTAAAAGATGGTAGGATAGCTCCAAAAATCCCACAGTATCCTCTGAAGCCAGAGGTGGAGTTAGGAGTTTACCCAGTAATAGAGCGCTTGCTACAACAGGGCATTCTGGTAAGAACGTCCAGCACTGCCAATAGTCCCATCTTCCCTGTTAAAAAGAGTGGGGGGAGGGGTTACAGGCTAGTGCAGGATCTAAGGGGGATTAACAAAATAGTTGAGAGTCAGTTCCCCGTAGTGCCAAATCCAGCTGTCATCCTAATGCAAATCCCTCCCACTGCCAAATTTTTCACTGTTATTGACCTCTGCTCCGCTTTCTTTTCGGTACCTCTGCACCCTGACAGCCAATATTTGTTTGCATTCACATACAGAGGAGTCCAATACACGTGGACTCGACTACCCCAAGGTTTCATAGATAGTCCAAGTATATTTTCCCAGGCTTTGCATGATTGTTTACAGTCTTTCCAACCAGACAGTGGATCAGTATTGATACAGTACGTGGACGATTTATTACTGTGTTCAGATTCACTGGAAGCATCTCTGAAGGATACGAAACAGCTCCTGTTTCATCTTTCAGACACCGGACACAAGGTGTCCAAAGACAAGTTGCAATTATGCCAAACTAAGGTAAAATATTTGGGACACTGTCTAACACAAGGACTGAGACACCTGACCGCTGATAGAATCCAAGCAATTAGAGACATGACCCTGCCACAAACCCAGCAACAGATCAGAACGTTTTTAGGAATGTGTGGGTATTGCCGTAATTGGATCCCAGGGTTTTCCATTTTGGCGTTACCTTTGCAGGAAATGGTCTCCTCAAACAAACCTGATAGGATTTCGCATACAGACGAGTCCGAAACAGCATTTGAGAGACTCAAACAGTGCCTAACGCAGGCACCAGCACTAGGTATGCCAGACTATGGGAAACCCTTTGAACTATACGGAACAGAAAGTGCTGGTTGCGCGGCAGGTGTACTAACCCAAAAACACGGTGATGCCAGCAGGCCAGTTGCATACTACAGCGCTCAGCTAGACACGGTAGCGCGATCCCTCCCCACATGCTTGCGAAGCGTTGCTGCAATAGCATTGCTAGTGACAAAAAGCGAAGATGTCGTGCTAGGCCACAACCTCACAATCCATACACCACATGCAGTGTCAGCCTTATTGAATTCTGCCCAAACCAGACACGTCTCATCAGCGAGGTTTACAAGATGGGAATTAGCACTAATGGCCCCCGTAAACATCACCATAAGGAGATGCAGTGCATTAAATCCTGCAACATATCTCCCAGGTGTGCCTGGTCAGGCACAAAGGGTGGAAGGTGAGAGTGATGGGGAAGGAGGATTTAATACAAAGGAAGATACACATGATTGTATGGAATATTTGACCCAAAATTTCACCGCAAGGCCTGACATCAGTGACAACCCACTGGAAGATGCAGAACTCACGTTCTACACGGACGGTAGTTGTCATAGACAGTCAGACTCGGGAGACTTGTGTACTGGATACGCAGTCGTAGATGACCAAGACACCATAGAAGCGGAACCGCTAGGCCCACCTCACTCAGCCCAGGTTGCTGAACTGGTCGCCCTAACCAGAGCATGTGAATTGGCTAAGGGTAAGTCAGCCAATATCTACACCGATTCTAGATACGCATTCGGGGTAGTCCATGATTTCGGAGCCCTATGGCGCCTCAGAAATTTCATGACGGCAGCTGGTACACCGGTAGCGCATGCAGCTCACATAAAAAGGCTTCTAACAGCGATACAGGAACCCGACAGAGTGGCTGTTATCAAATGTAAAGCACACACATATAGCCAAGACCCGGTATCACTTGGTAACAGCCGAGCAGACGAAGCTGCTAAGTTAGCAGCTGCTACCCCCATACAGACAGACACCACACAACTGATGGTATTCAATACCATCAACACACAGAAGTTGTGTAAAATGCAAAATTTGTGTTCCACACAGGAAAGAGCGGTCTGGAAGGCAAAGGGATATGGCCAGGAGTCCTCAGGGCTCTGGACGGATGGACATGGTAAACCAGTGGCCCCCAGAGCATATCTTCCATGTCTGGCTGAAGCAGCTCACGGGCTGACTCATCTAAGCAAGGAGGGAATGTGCAAATTGGTAAGAGCATATTGGTGCGCCCCAGGATTCTCCTCTCATGCGAGTAAAAGAGCAATGTCATGCCTTACCTGTCTGAGAAAGAATATTGGAAAGGCAATACCTACAGAACCATCCCATATCCCACCTGCCGGCGGCCCTTTCCAGGTAATACAAATTGACTTCATTCAATTACCCCCTTGTCGGAATTTGAAATATGTACTTGTCTGTATAGATGTTTTCTCGAATTGGGTCGAAGCATTTCCTGCAGCTACAAATACCGCTATGTTTACAGCTAAGAAAATTGTGCAGGAATTTGTATGTAGATATGGTAATCCTAGAATAATCGAAAGTGATAGGGGTACCCATTTTACAGGTGATGTCTTTCAAGGAATGTGTAAGTTGATGGGAATTGATAGCAAGCTGCACACTCCGTACCGTCCACAGGCGAGTGCGAAGGTCGAAAGAGTGAACAGCACTATTAAAAATAAATTGAGTAAAGTGATGGCAGAGACAGGATTGACATGGCCAGAAGCTTTACCCATTGTACTGTACAGTATCAGAACCACTCCCTGGTCCCCTCTTAATCTGTCCCCCTTTGAAATCTTATTTGGTCGACAACCGCATGTCATGATTAACCCTCAGGATGATTTGAAATGTAACAATGAAGTAACTGTAAAGTACTTGATTAACATGAGTAAACAGTTAAGGAATCAAAATGATAATCTAAAATTGGTGATTCCTGATCTACCTGATAGTAATTGTCATGACATTGAACCTGGGGATTATGTAATGATACGAAATTTTCTACGCTCAGGTTGCCTTATTGACAGATGGGAAGGACCATACCAGGTCTTATTGACTAGCACTACAGCATTGAAAGTTGCTGAGAGAGAGACTTGGGTCCATTCATCCCACTGCAAGAAGGTTGCTGATCCAGAGAAGTCCCGTGATAAGGAACAGACGGTAGAGGTTGTATCACTGGAGTGTCTGTTCCAGGAGGACTGAGGCGGCACCTGAGCCTTGAAGACCGAAAGCAGTCATCGACTCCCCACTCCCTTTTATTGTTTTTCTCCACTTCCCATCCCCTCTCCCTCAAATTTATTTTTCCTCCCTCTCATTCTTCTCCGTTTCCTCCTATAAGATGGACTTGCCCCAAGAGACTGTGATCCGGATTTTCCTGTTGACCATGATGTTGACCAGAGCAGTATGTTCCGGCGAGAGTACCATGGAGGTCGATAGAGGTTCTGGAATGGGTTCTGATGATAAAGATGGAGGCGTAGTTTTCCCAGATCAACCTAACCAACAAGCAAAGGCGAGTATCAGAAAACGATCCGATAGCATTGATCATAGAAGAAATTGTGACGGATTGTTAGCTGAGGAAAACTGTATCTGTAGGCTCTGTAACAATGTCATTGAAGATGGGTGCATTAAGAAATGCCAATCCAGTTTTAATATCCATGTGGACCGGCATCCATTGAGTGACTATCACTCCTTGGTGGGTAATGTGTTAAACAAAACAGATTGTTGGGTATGCTCTCAAGTACCTCAAGGTCATAGCAAATCAGGGCTAGTGCCATTTCCTTTAACGATAGGGGAGGTACTTGAGTTAAATGGTGGGAGACCGGTGGACCGGAGGTTTAATATCTCCAGCCCTCCTAGTTTGAAGCTCCACCAATACCACGTGGATAGGTCCCTATTATGTTTTAACATCTCCAATTCCAGAAAGCCGGGAAATTGGGAAGTATCATGGAGTAACCACACCATGACCTTTTCACATAGAGCAGATAGAATGCCTACAGATACAGAGCTTGTACGCCACATAGCCAGTAGAGGAAAATCTTTCCGGTATAGATACACCTTAGGAAATAGGATTACTAGAGTTGGAGAAGTATCACCAGGATACTGTGCACATATCGTACAACCTGATACGTGCATTAAGCAGATGGAAGAATTAGGGCTAGGAGATTTCACCTGGAAGGTGTGTAATATGGTAATGTCTTTCTCCGTCCCATATGTTCTCCCCGATGATGCATATTTCATATGCGGGAGAAAGGCGTACAAGTGGCTTGCCCCAAACTCGGAAGGATTGTGTTATATTGGAAAAGTATTGCCTGAAGTAATGACTGTAACACATGACAAAATGAAAGACATACACCGTGGTGCCCAAGCTCCTTATACTCACACTCATTACGAGCACCTCGTTAAAAGACAACTGTCAGAAAGGTTAGAGCATCCGGCCTCTGATCTGATCCATGAATCCACCGGGATTCAGGTTCTGGTGGCGTTAGATTTCACTCGCACCGCTCGAGGAGTGATGAATTATAGATACATTTCCGCACTCGCCAATTTGTTAGATAATATCACTGAAATGTATGATGACACGTTTAGATACACTGGAAGAGAACTTCAAGCTTATAAAACAGAACTGGTACAGCATAGAATGGTTCTTAATTACCTCACAGCAGTGACAGGCGGATATTGTGTTACATTGGCAACACAGTACGGCGTGAAGTGTTGCACGTATATCACAAATAGCACCGAGGATCCGGTCGAGGTCATAGACCAAAAGATGGACGATATTCTCCAATTGAAGTGGGAATTTCGCCGAAAACACAATCTCACTCTTGCTGCTGTAGGTAATGAGCTGACTGGTTGGGTGTCATGGTTGAACCCGTAAAATTGGTTCTCCGGTTTGGGAGACTGGGCTCAAGGAGTCATAATGGATGTTGGGAAGTTTCTACTATGTATCTTAGGTGTCGTTATATCGATTGGATTGATATTTAGATGCGGGCAGGCTTTAATGAGGTGCAAACAAAGTACCAGAGTGATGAGTTTGAGGAGTGAGGAAACTGTAATTAACCTGGATTTGATTTACGACCCAACGATAGAAACAATGATGTGATGAAAATGCGATTATACGGTCCGTTTCTTTCACCTGTTTTTCTGGTTTTTCTCCAAGATAACAAGACCCCCTTGGACGAGGAAGTTGATGAGACGCTATACAGACAACGGATGGACCAAAGAAGGAGTTTTGACCACTTGAGATATGGACATTTGATGAACTTTGCCATGGATCCCCAGTTTCCCTAGAATTCTTAAAATTACGCTAGCCCAACATTTTTTTGTAAATCTAATGGCATTGACAAAGCTTATTGCTCACGCCTAATGAGCAAAACAGCGCAAAGAAGACGACTTTCAACTGATACCGAACAAAACTTCAACCGACAGATGTACATTAACCTGACATAGAATACCACCGCATTTACCGTAATTATGTCTTTTCTTCATTTCTACAACCCTCAGGTAATGGCACACATAGTATAGGGAATACAGGCACAGATATCAGCAATCACATATTCCCCCATTCATGTATCATCAACTAAAATGTGCTCCCCATTTTGTTCAAAATCCGAAAAGAGCTCGGTAAAGTTTGACAGCCCATCCACAGACCCGTACCACGGGATAAGAAGGAATTCAAATGTATACTTCGCAATACCTCGAAGCTTGATTTACAACACGTACGGCACGATGATACATGACCCCCCAAACATGGACTCATACACACATGCTTCTGCTATCACACTAGGTCATACCCTCTTCACACCTACTCCTCTGTCCTCCCTCACCCAACCATGGAAATGAATTAACCCCTGACATATATTTTTCTCCTTTTGAAATGTTTTAGAAGGTGGCAGTTATTATTGACTGCCAAAGGGTGGACTGTCAAAGTCAGAAAAATATCTCTATGCACACTACCATATTTGCACCTCACTCAGGTCCGTGCTGC
Organism: Pseudophryne corroboree; assembly: GCF_028390025.1. Lineage (NCBI taxonomy): Eukaryota > Metazoa > Chordata > Amphibia > Anura > Myobatrachidae > Pseudophryne > Pseudophryne corroboree. The sequence continues at coordinate 458,846,693 of NC_086444.1, read as the reverse complement.
GCATGCGTACGCTCTCCCGTACGTGCGCATACTCACAGTCGCGGGCACCCGCAGGCGCATGGTATGCGTATTTACGGTAGAGTTTATGCGATTGTAGCGTGCGACTCAATCATTACATATTTTCACTAATAATGTATTTTGTAGATCATGGTCCCTTTGATAGATTCTGAAAGTTTGGTTAATATAGAATGTTTATGAACAGAGGAATCCCTCTTTGTTTGATACGAAGGGTCAGACAGGAGTAATACAGTGGTGTTTAGTATCCATCGGAAGAATATTTAATTAGAAATATTCCGGTGTTGGTTTGAAGCAGATCAATCGCTCGTGCGAATAGTTATGGACATAAGAAGTTTATGAACATTTACTTTATTTGCACTTTATTACCCATGCGGCGGGAAACCCAGTTTCCCTCCCACCTGAGCAGTTGGAAATAGTCACAGCCCACCTGTATGAATCAACCTATGACCTTTTGTTATAATGCGAAGCCGAATTCCTGTGTCCAATGAACAATGAGATTGTAGGGACCATTGAATTGTATTGTGTGTCGGGCATAAATAGGCAGGCCGACCATATCCAACTTCACTCTCTTCAACGGTTCTCATTGCTGATAATCGGGAGCTGGATATCGAGGCGCATGCGATCGTTCCCCTTGTGCGTAAGTTCTCTCCGTAATCATATTGTCTTACTGTGAGCCATTTCTCTCTCTCCCTCTCTTCTCTTTCTCTCGTGTTTTCCCTTGATTAGACTTAATTGTATTGTATTGTATTTCCTGTGTAGTTATCTGGTTAGTTGGTCTATGTTATATTGTAGTGTATGCTTTGTACTGTGATTCTTTTTGCAAGTATAATAGTCATAATACACATAATAGGTTTCGGACCCTAAGCCCAGGTATCTGTGTATTCTTTTTAGTGTTAAGTATTCCCTGAGCGTCGGTGACGCTCAAGCAGCTTTGTAGTTAATCAGGTTACACAAGGTTGCACTTACACTTTGTCTCTACACTAAGGTTTGCTGTGTATTTCATTGCCAAAGGTATAGATATGAAGGTTTAACGTTGTGAGCGTCTGCATCGCTGGTGATCTCCTCATGGTCCCGAGCGCCGCTACGCTATAGCGAATCATTACGATAGTCAACAGCCAATAGCGTGCCTGCCAGTGGTCTCTAGGCCGTGAGCGAACGTAACGCTTGAGCGTCTCGACCACGGCTAAGCGATCTTAACGCAACGTGCGTACCCTTGCGGTACTTCATACGTAGTTAGCGTACAGTGTTCTTAGACCTCATAAAGGGTATTATATACGATAAATATTTAGCTTTATCATGACATACGTCAGGACTCCTGGTCGTCACCAGGAAATAAATTTTCCCTGTCTAAGAAGATGCTAGCTCGTTATCCTACCCCTGCGGAGTTGAGTAACAAGTGGGAAACTCCACCGCTGGTGGACTCTCATGTCGCCCGTCTTATTTATTACGTTTCTTATATAGGTCAGCATATTCTGTTGCACTTTACAATTAGAACAACAGTAACAGGACAAAACTGGGTAAAAACAGACAGACATAGAGGTAGGAAGTCCCTGCTCGCAAGCTTACAATCTATAGGGAAATAGGCATTGATACACAAGGATAGATGCTACCTATTGCATAATGGTCCACCAGATTGCTAGGTTCTTAATGGGTTGTATGATGATACCCCGCAATGTTGGCCAAGTGTCAGGAGGGTGTGAGAGTAAAGAAAGACAAGATATGTGATGTTATGTGTACTGTACAGAGTGGATGTAATTGGATAGGGAAGCATTGAAAGTTATGTGGATGGGTCTGGAATTTGGTAGGCTTGTCTGAAGAGGTGAGTTTTAAGGGAACGTTTAAAGGTTTGGAGACTAGAGGAGAGTCTTATTGTGCGTGGGAGGGCATTCCACAGAGTGGGTGAAGCCCGGATAAAGTCCTGTAATTTTGAGTGTGAACAAGTAATGCGTGTGGATGAGAGACGCAGATCTTGTGCAGAGCGGAGAGGTCGGGTAGGGAGATATTTTGAGATGAGTGAAGAGATGTATGTTGGTGCAGTTTGGTTAATAGCCTTGTATGTCAGTAAAAGTATTGTATATTTAATACGGTACGTATTTAATACATCTTGTGTCATCTACTCTGCCTGTCACCACTGTCACCTCACTGAAGGAACCGACAGATAAGCATGTGGAGGGATGCCTGATGTCTATTTACTCCCTCACTGATGCTGTACATAGACCCACTATGCCAGGCTCCTGGGTTGCGAATGGAATTGAAGCATGGGTTCAGGCAATTGAGGATGAGCGGCCTCAGGATTTTTTCTGACACTGCCAGACAATATCTGTCTTATATTACCACAGACTCCCACTATATTCAGGAGGTGGCCTCTGATGCAGGTGTAATAGCGGCCAAGGCATCTAATACGTCCATCCTGGCTCGTCGAATTATGTGGTTGAGGTCCTGGAAGGTGGACCTGGACTCCAAAAAGACATTTGAGGTGCTCCCTTTTAAGGGAGACTTCCTATTTGGGGAGGATCTGAACAAGATCGTAACTGACCTGGCTACTGCCAAGACTGCGTGTCTCCAAAATACTAATCCTTCTGTTCCGAAGGCTAAGAGTACCACCTTTCATTCCTTTTGACCTCCAGGTAAAGCAAAGGGTCAGGCGTATCCGTGACAGGCTCGTTCTTCCAAAACCACTAAGCCTAAATATAAACAATCCTGGACCACCCATCAGCCTGCTTCCAAACAAGACAAGCCTGCTGCATGACGGGGCGGGCCTCCCCAGACCTGGTTAATGACCACTTCGGATCCTGCCGAAGAGGTTCTCCTCAGTCATCTGGAACTGGCGGTCCAGTTCCTACAAGCCCACAGGTGGCTCATCAACTGGAAAAGGTCCTCACTGGTCCCGGCTCGGCGCATGGTGCACCTGGGGGCACTCCTGGACACACACAACCAAAAACTTTTTTTGACTCCAGAGAATGTCCTGAAACTTCAGGACAGGATCAGATATTTCCTCTCTCGCCCAAGAGTGTTGATACACTCAGTGATGCAAGTACTAGGCCTCATGGTGTCGGCTTTCGACATGGTAGAGTATGCTCTATTTCATTTCCACCCTTTGCAGCAGTTAATCCTTTCCAAGTGGGACGGCCTGCCTCATCGGATCAGGTCTCAAATGATCTCCTTGACTCCGGAGGTTCGTCGGTCACTGAGCTGGTGGCTACAGGACCAACAGTTGAGCAGGGGCCATCCCTTCTGGATCTCCAACAGGGTCCTCCTGACAACGGATGCCAGTCTGCGGGGTTGGGGCGTGGTGTTGGAGCAACACTTTCTTCAGGGTCAGTGGACCAGGGAGGAATCTCTCCTCCCGATAAACATTCTGGAATTGCAGGCAGTGTTCAGTGTACTGACACTGGCCCTGCCTCCAGTACAGAACAGGCCTGTTCAAGTACAGTCAGACAACACCACCACAGTGGCGTACATAAATCATCAAGGCAGCACTCGAAGCCGCATGGCAATGTTGGAAGTATCAAAGATCCTCCGTTGGGCGGAATGCCATCTGCCAGCAATATCAGCAGTGTTCATTCCGGAGTCCTCAACTGGGAAGTGGATTTCCTCAGTCGTCAGGACGTTCACACCAGGGAGTGGAATCTTCATCCAGAAGTCTTTCAACTCCTGGTGGACAAGTGGGGCCTACCAGATGTAGACCTGATGGCGTCTCGACACAATCACAAGGTACCAGTCTTCAGATCAAGGACAAGGGATCCTCAAGCAACATTCGTAGATGCACTGGCAATTCCATGGTACTTTCGGCTGCCTTCGTATTCCCTCCAGTGTCACTCCTGCCCAGGGTACTGCGAAAGTTCAAGCAAGAAAGAGGAATACTACTTCTAGTCGCTCCAGCGTGGCCCAGACGGCATTAGTTTTCAGACCTGCAGGGTCTCTCGATACAGCATCCTCTTCTACTTCCTCAATGCCCAGACCGCCTCGTTCAGGGCCCTTGTGTCTACCCGGACCTGGCAAGACTGGCTTTGGTGGCGTGGCTCTTGAAGCTTCACTCCTGAGGTCCAAGGGATTCTCTGAGGCAGTTATTCAAACTATGTTGAAAGCCCGTAAACCGGCTTCTGCACGGATTTATCATAGGGTCTGGAATTCTTACTTCACCTGGTGTGCTGGTAAGAATTATGCATATACTTTCAAAATTTCCAGACTTTTGGCTTTTCTGCAACAGGGCCTGGACTTAGGCCTTCATCTGGCCTCCCTCAAGGTTCATATATCTGCCTTGTCGGCATGGTGTCAGAGGAAAATGACATCTATTCCTGACGTACATACTTTCACTCAGGGTGTTTTAAGGATTCAGTCTCCCTATGTCCCTCCTGTGGGTCTATGGGATCTGTCTGTTGTCTTAAATGCCCTGCAAGAGTCTCCATTCGAACCTCTTGAGTCTGTGGATCTTAAATGTCTTACACTTAAGGTCGTGTTTTTATTGGCTATTGCCTCTGCTAGGAGGGTGTTGGACTTAAGCGCTTTGTCCTGTCCTCCACCCTTTCTGATTTTTCACTGTGACCGGGCAGTTCTTAGAACTCGTCCTGGTTATCTACCTAAGGTGGTATTTTTTCATCTTAACCAAGAGATTGTGGTTCCGGCCTTTATCTCTTCTGGTTTGTCCTCCAAAGAGCGGTCTTTGGATGTGGTACGGGCTCTCCTTATTTACGTAGAGAGGACTGCCTCCTTCAGGAGGTCAGATGCCCTTTTTGTACTTTATGGTTTTCACAAATGTGGCTGGCCTTTGAATAAGCAGATCTTGGCCAGATGGATTAGAATGGTGATTGCACAAGCCTATGCGCAGGCTGATCTCATAGCTCCTGCTGCTATCAAAGCCTATTCTACTCTTGGGTGGCCCGCTGTAGCGCGTCCGCTGAACAATTGTGCAAGGCGGCTACATGGTCCTCAGTGAACACGTTGTCGAAGTCAAAAAAATATTACATAAAGAGAACATACAAACTACACACATTTAAGTCGCTATACGCGCAGCGAGCACAGCCATATATGGTAACACACGCATTTACACGGACATGCCACAGAGATGGATTCGACACTTATTTCATAAAGTACATAATTATAATAATATCAAGCGCCAGACATCATGATGATTTAGAATTATATATATTGAATTAATGTCATGTATTTGTATTATTTGAACGAAACCAGATACACCAGTCATGTTTACTATTAAAACAACCAGCTTAATGTGTAGATTAATTTGATACTTGTTATGAAGTTGTAGGACATTTCAGCGGATAATTATGATTGAATGTATAAAAGCTAAAATCACTTATAATTTGAACAATAGAAGTTCCAAACAGGAAACTCAGGCCAGCCCCTTTGGACGTCCCCAAGGGCTGGGCATGTTCAGCACATACAAAGAGAATAGTGACTCATTATGAACCCCTCCCCCCAGAAACTAGTTAACACATTTTGCTGGTCACACAGGAAGGTAGTTCCTGTTTTTGGTCTCAGATTGGCTGATCGGTCCCAGACGATGGAGGTCTTGCATGATTTTACAGAGAGAGAGAGAGAGAGAGTCATATGGAGGGACAAATTTATATAACTTAAGGATAATGGTATTGTATCGCTGGCATGTAATTGTATGTAATTGTATGTAACTTTATATAATAACTGCTTACTGTATGAGTTGTAACTATAGGTATACTGTACTTTGTAATATATATTGAATCCATATCCTTTTTAATAACAAATATATACATCAATGTGCTTTGGAACTCAGATAATGTGTGGGTGTATTGTTTTCTCTTATGGGATACAGTGTTTTGCGATGTACAGCGCAATTTTATCTTATATGGTAATAAGAGGTGCAGGCGTTTACATTATATATTAGAGCGGGCATTTAAATATTTGTGAGAAATCAATTCAGCATTCTTAGATGGGGGCTCATCCGGGATATCTGGGTCTTAATGATGCACTGTACATTACAAATGTGGCTGTAATTGACCGGCTCCAATGGACGCATTGAGAAGCTGATGATAATAACATTCACGTTAATGTATTTTTGTGTTGTCAGTAAGCCAATGATATGAAATTCAAGGGACAATGCGTTTCTCATAATATTTAAGATGCTAAAATGTATTTTTATTGTTGCAAAACAAGGTTCAAATAAGTCATATTGTGTTTGATTCAGATTGGATTGTTTATCTGTTTATGTAGGTTTAAAAGTATATTTAAAAGTTGCTGCATAGCTTTGATATAGTTTTTATTTTTAACTCAGGCCTAAAATAAATTCAGATGCTTGCATGGTGTGTGATTTCTTTGTGACAAAGGAAGCCGCATGGTCTGTACTCCATTTTGGACTAACCACATGGCCTGTCCCCCATTTTGTGTAACCCTCATGGATGTGGAAGGGGGAGGAGCAGCAGCCATTTTGGGAAGGTCATTTTTCTAGATGGCTGATTTTTTTTTTAGTCTGCTCAGAATAATCAGCTTTCCTTGGTCACATGAAACACGATTTATGAGTTACCAATGCATTTATTTAACCCATGTCATAGTCAATTACAAATAGTTTCAGCTGGGCCTAGTGAAAGTTAATAGTGAGATGAATACTTAGTGTAAGAATTAAACACAGAAAAAAATAAACAAAGTTTTTTTTTCTTTTACCTCTAGGATTCAGTTAAATCTGCTTGCTAGTTTAGGATAGCCATTAAAATGTTAATTAACCTGTCCCACTACCCTCTTGAACAGGCATATGAACCTTTGTTGATATGCAAATTAGAAGCACTGAATGGGTAAATGAGTCTCAGGAGACCAGTGAATGTTACATATATATAATTATTATAATTATGTGTATATTTATATCAGTGTATGTTCTGCAAGATAGCTATCCAATCTGAATCATATCATTTAAATTATTGATCATTGCTAGATTCATTTAAACCTATGTGAAACCGGAGATATTTTTGTTGCTATATAGTTAAAACTAAAATAAATGTTAAGGAAGTAAGTGTAAGACACACACGCAGCCTGGCCTAGTTGTAAAGGTTTATACAGAAAGAAACTGTGTGTTGTGTTAAGTGAGCGATTATAGTTAATATTGCTCACATTTATAGAATTGTGTGATTTGTGCTATTGCGGACGTACGGTTTTGTACACGTGTCTCGGACAAAGTACGGAACTGCACATGCGGCGTAAGCACGGTCGCGTGTTTACGCAAATTGCGTAGGAAATACGGTCGCTAAGTACAAATTACACAAAAGTTCGTTTAGTTTAAAGGTGGGACAGTAGCCACGCTACAATAGCACCAAACCACCCGGTTTCTAAAGAAAAAACAAAATTTAGTATAAATAAAAAAATTTTTTAATTGCCTCTGGGGGTAAAGCTGCCAACTTGAATGAATCCTAATTTTCTGTACAGAAAAATAAAGTGTATTTGAGTGAGCGAATGCAGGAGTGAGTGGATTCTGAACCTAAGAACTGAAGTGGTCTAGGTGGTCTAAGCTAGGTGGTCTAGGTGGACACACTGGGTTAGTAGAGGCCCGGTGGCATAGGGTTCGCAACCCTGCATTATTAACTAGGTGGTCTTAGTGGACTGAGTGGTATCCCATAAAACTCTTAGTGGTCTAAGTGGTCTAGGCTAGGTGGTCTACAGCAATCGAAGGGCATATAGATAACTAGTATCTATAGGCTGTGCTATTGCATCACATGTCCGTTTGCTCTGCACAGCACAACGTGATATTATTGTGTCATATGCGCTGTGGAAGAGCATACGCAGACGTGATTGTATAGACAAAGGGGTTTTTCTTTGATAACTTCGGGAAATCTTCCTGGTGGGCTTCACTGGAAAGGGTGAAGGATAGTTATCTAATTTCTCTGTTTTTCACCCTACAAACAATTCCAGTTGAAAGATACCGAAAAGGAAATTTTTACTGCCTCTCTCAGGAAAATATTCCAAACAGAACTTCCACCGAAAGAAATTACGGTGTAAGGTCTGATAGGAGCCCTAAGTTGGGTACATTGCGATCCGCTATCAACAGTGTATCGTTGTACTGGCCAGCGTGGGCGAGAGCGAGTGGAAGGCGCTCAGGTATACTTCCACCGTCTACTTATATTGAGTATTTTGGTGTTTGTGGGAATTTTTTAAAGATATTAGAAGAGACACACAAATATGGGAGCCAGTTGCTCAAGTAAGAGACGTTTAGACAGGGTTCAGGCAGAATTGTGGCCAAAAGGCTCAGCAAGGTTTATCATGTGTGAAAAATATGGTTCACACACAGAAGTTTTATGCAATGAGTGGGTATGTATGACTAACAATGATAGGGAACCATTCCCTAGGGTGGGCAGTTTTGAACCAGAGGTACTGCAGAATGTAAGCAGTAAAACATGTCTGATAAAATCCAGAAAACAAAGGGTCAGATATACAAATTGTTTAAACCTGTGACAGCAAGAGGGGTTGGTGAGTTTGATCCTAACGTATTGCAGGTGGTATGTTTAACCAAAGTCATATAAGACAAGAATGGAAATATAAGAACTGTTTGAACTTGTAGCCATAGGCGTGCGCAGCACATTTTATTAGGGGGTGCACTGTTGGAGGGGTGTGTCTAGCACCGCCTTTTGGGCGTGTCTAGCATCATCTATTGACGGTCAACGCAATATAAAATATCCACCCTTGTACCAGTCCTAATAATGCAGATGCATTGTCAGATGTTGTGATGTGCACTAAACAAACACCCCTGATGGCACTCACTGCAATTACATTGCTCCTCCTCAGCCTGATCTGGCTCCCCCTCTCTTTCCCCTGCAAGCTGACACTGACAGTCGCACACTAGTACTGCTGCTGCTGCTGGGAAAACGTGTGACGTGTTAATGCTGCTGCCGACCGCCTACCAGTATTGAACATTGGCTGCATGCTGTTTATCAGTGGCTGGTGTTGGCATAGAATAGAAGGAGAGAGGTGGGCGTGTGATGGGTGGGGTTGCGAGCAGCATGACGTCATCACGTCACATCACGCTGTTTTTGTACATCATACCCTCCAGCTGTACCTTTTTAGCAGGTACAGTACCTTTTTTTAAAGGTCTGTACCGACTTTTGGCTCTCCAAACTTCCATTGAAAGTATAGGAAAATTGATGTAGCCACGCCCCCTTTACCCGTGACCACGCCCCCTTTTCTAATTTGTACCAATTTTTATGTGTAAAATGTTGGAGGGTATGGTACATGGAGGTGGAGCCGGGAGTTTGAAAGCCGGTGGCAGTGGTACCCTTGATTAACCCAGCCGTCCAGTCAGTAGTGCAGTCCTGACAGGGTGCAGCGCAGAGGGGACAGTAATCAGCCTGCTCAGTGATCGCTGCATCAGGCATGTGAGATCGGGGTCCTGGACATTAGGGGGTGCCTGTGCGCACCAGGCACCCCCCCTGCGCACGCCTATGCTTGTAGCAACAATAAATAAGTAGGAAGAGGAAAAAAAAGAGAATGCAAGTACACCGCCTTATGTAGATGTGGAAGCAGTTACGGCCAGCATACAAACTATAGAAAGAAAATACAGGTTGAGTATCCCTTATCCAAAATGCTTGGGACCAGAGGTACTTTGGATATCGGATTTTTCCGTAGTTTGGAATAACTGCATACCATAATGAGATATCATGGTGATTGGACCTAAGTCTAAGCACAGAATGCATTTATGTTTCATATACATCTTATACACACAGCCTGAAGGTCATTTTAGCCAATATATTTTATAATTTTGTACATTAAACAAAGTGTGTGTACATTCACACAATTCATTTATGTTTCACATACACCTTATACACACAGCCTGAAGGCCATTTAATACAATATTTTTAATAACTTTGTGTATTAAACAAAGTTTGTGTACATTAAGTCATCAGAAAACAAAGATTTCACTATCTCACTCTCACTCAAAAAAAGTCTGTATTTCGGAATATTCCGTATTTCGGAATATTTGGATATGGGATACTCAACCTGTAATAAAAATATGAAAAATATGACTGTAACCTATATATGTACTAATGAATGTTGAAGTTTTATTTAGGAGGAGAAGCTGACCTGATCGTTTTCAGTCATTTCTCATGTACCCAGAGGAGTATCCAACCGGTAAAAGAAGAGCAGTAGCCTGTGGGGGAAGTGGCTGAGACCAGTGGAACAGGTAAGTATGGTATCATTTGTGTACATATATAGTAAAATCCAAAAAATTAAACAAAAAAATCAAGTACAGTTCAAACTTCACATGCCTAGGTCCTTCAGAGTTATATCTCAACAGCACGATGACACCAGTATTACTGCAGTGTGCCCTGTCATGCACAAAGGGTGGAGAATGGGGATACTGGTGAAGGGAAATTTTGTATAGACACTGATATGCCTGTTGGTAAATGGCAAACCTGACATTTTCTTTTTCATTTTCTTCTTCCTTCTCTCCTCTAGAGATGTTTCTTTTTTCTTTTCTTTTTCTTTTTGAGTTATGCTCATGGTACTCTACATTGCAAACACATGATAGTTAAATTAAGATACAAAAATTTGTGTACCCTGCAGGAAGAGGCAGTCTGGAGGACAAAGGGGTATGGCCAGGAGTCCTCAGGACTGTGGACAGGTGGACACAGTAAGCCAGTAGCCCCCAGAGCATACTTTCCAAGTCTAGCTGAGGTGGCACACGGTGTGACTCATGTAGGCAAAGAGGGTAGGTACAGGCTGATGAGAGCCTACTGGTGTGCGCCAGGATTCTATTCTCATGCAGGTAAGAGAGCAATGACCTGTCTTACTTGCTTGAGGAAGAATATTGGTAAAGCAATAACAACAGAGCCATCCCATATCCCTCCTGCAGACGGATCTTTTCAGGAAATACAAATCGACTTCGTACAGTCAACACCCTTTAGGAATTATTGTTATGTATTGGTGTGCACTGATGTTTTCTCAAACTGGGTAAAGGCATTTCCTGCCACCACGGATGCTGCTGTGTTTACCGCAAAGAAAAATTGCGCAGAAGTTTGTGTGTAGATAATGGTACCCCTAGAAGTAGGAGCAAAGCCTGAAATTGTACTATTGTGATCATAGATACTGCCACTAGTATTATGTAGCTTCGGAACCACTCCCAGATCTTCACTCGACGAATCACCCTCTTCGAAATTTGTTTTTGTTTTGGTATTTGTGTCTTTTTGGGTTGTTTTTGGAAGACAACCTCATGTCATGATTGTTCCGCACAATGATCAGAAATACACCAATGAGGTGACAGTACAGTACCTTATTGAGATGAGCCAGCATTTGAGAACTTGACAAAAGAACTTGAAACTGTTGATTGCTGGTATGCCAAATGCTAATTGTCTTGATTGTGAACCAAGAGACTGTGTGATTGCTCTTACGCTCAGGTTGTCTAATAGACAGGTGGGAAGGACCATACCAAGATTTGATGACAGCACTAAAGGTCGCCGAAAGAGAGACTTGGGTCCACTCGTCCCACTGCAAGAAGGTCGCTGACCCAGAGAGAACTCGTAATAAAGTAGTTTATTGCTCACATTCATCGACTTTGTGTAGTTTGGTAACTGTGTGTTCCAAGTGAACTGTGTGTTCAAAGAGCAAGGCGGAGAGCAAAGTGAACTGTGTGTTCCAAGTGAACTGTGTATTCAAAGAGCAAGGCAAAGAGATCGCAAAAGTATCACCAGAGACTCTGTTCCGTGAAGACTGAGAGGCGGCACTGTTGGACACTACCTGAGCGTACTAAAGGACTGCAGAAAGACCAGTCATTGTAATTGATTTGTTATGAACAAGAGTTGTTTTGTTCTATTTCTCTTTTCTCTCTTTCCCGCTGACAAACATTTTCTTTCAGGATATTCTATTTTTGCGAGGTTTTTTTATGAGGAATCGAGTGTGGGACTGGAACTGGTTCTGTAGGAAGAAGTGATTTCCTTATAGGATCCCAGGATTAGCCGATCAGTTTGTTACAGCAGAGAAAAATCAAAAGTATAGTAGTTATGGAGTTCAGAGGTAATCAGGAACAGTCAGACAATGGCTATTCACACATTGCAGATAAAGAGCTCACTAACATATGTGGAAGAAAGGTTTATGAGTGGCTCTCCCCGAACTCCGAAGGTTTATGTTATTTAGGAAGGACACTACTTATAACCCTTGTTCAATGATTAAACAGACCTAGCATACGTTCCAGAAATGGAAACAATGTTCAGAAAATTATAGGAATATGTAGATCATGAAAATTTTATGTCACTGTCACGATTTGTTTGTGTCTTCTTCACCTACCCAGCAGAACCTCAATTGAATCCAAACATCAGTGTACAAAGACGTAGGTACATGTATGTGTGAAATGTTCGTTGCAAATCAGACATTATAGGCCAAAGCACTGTCCCAGCAAACTCTATAGGTTGAATGTTGTCCCACACCCAACCAGTGGTCCCGTGACCGCCGAGTGCATATAGAGGATGTCTCATCCTCCTCCCTGTCTTCCCCAAATATAGTCAAGTGTCTGATTTGCGAAATGCATACATACTTGTGTCTAGGTCACCGATTATGGTATGAAATATTTTTTTCTTATGTTAATAATTGATGGCAGTTATTGTTTACTGCCAAAGGGTGGACTGTCGAAGTAAAAAAATATTACATACAGAGAACATACAAACTACACACATTTAAGTCGCTATACTTGCAAATACGCGCAGCGAGCACAGCCATATATGGTAACACACGCATTTCCACGGACATGCCACAGAGATGGATTCGACACTTAATTCATACAGTACATAATTATAATAATATCAAGCGCCAGACATCATGATGATTTAGAATTATATATATTGAATTAATATCATGTATGTGTATTATTTGAACGAAACCAGATACACCGGTCATGTTTACTATTAAAACAACCAGCTTAATGTGTAGATTAATTTGATACTTGTTATGAAGTTGTAGGACATTGCAGTGGATAATTATGATTGAATGTATAAAAGCTAAAATCACTTATAAATTGAACAATAGAAGTTCCAAACAGGAAACTCAGGCCAGCCCCTTTGGATGTCCCCAAGGGCTGAGCATGTTCAGCACATACAAAGAGAATAGTGACTCATCATGAACCCCTCCCCCCAGAAACTAGTTAAAAACATTTTACTGGTCACACAGGAAGGTAGTTCCTGTTTTTGGTCTCAGAGTTGCTGATCGGTCCCAGACGATGGAGGTCTTGCATGATTTTACAGAGAGAGAGAGAGAGTCATATGGAGGGACAAATTTATATAACTTAAGGATAATGGTATTGTATCGCTGGCATGTAATTGTATGTAACTTTATGTATTAACTGCTTACTGTATGAGTTGTAACTATAGGTATACTGTACTTTGTAATATATATTGAATCCATATCCTTTTTAATAACAAATATATACATCAATGAGCTTTGGAACTCAGATAATGTGTGGGTGTATTGTTTTCTCTTATGGGATACAGTGTTTTGTGATGTACAGTGCACTTTTATCTTATATGGTAATAAGAGGTGCAGGCGTTTACAATATATATTAGAGTGGGCATTTTAAATATTTGTGAGAAATCAATTTAGCATTCTTAACGTTCATCAGGTTCTATGACTTTGATACTCCGCCTTCCAGGATGCTTCCTTTGGATGCCGGGTTCTCATACCCGCTACAGTGCGTCCCCTCCCATGAGGAACTGGTTTAGGACATCCTGATGTTATTCCCTGTGGAATACCAGTGTACCCTGCTGCAAAAAAGGAGATTTATGGTAGACTTACCATAGTTAAATCTCTTTCTGCGAGGTACACTGGATTCCACAGGGTGCCCACCCTGAGGCACTTAGCTTCTTTGAGTTTGTATGGCATTAGCCGCTAGTCCCTTCTCCTGTTGTGAGAATGTGGTTCTATGTGACTAACATCTACCGTCTTTTATCTGCTACTGCATTGGACTGGTTAACGAAATTGAGATCCAGTGCCTGGAGGCGGGGTTATAGAGGAGGCGGTGCAATGCATCCTAGGAACAATCAAAGCTTTAGCCTGTCCGTGCCTCGGATCAAAAGCTAACTCTACACCCCCAATGTTATTCCCTGTGGAATCCAGAGTATCTCGCAGAAATAGATTTAACTATGGTAAGTCTACCATAAATCTCCTTTTATTAACAGTTTCTTTTATAGCGCAGCAAATTCCGTTGCGCTTTACAATTGGACAGAATGATATAACAAAACTGGGTAATAAACAAACAGAAAGCTGTACCAAGAAGAGATGGATAGGTTGGTTAGTTAGGGTGAGACTAATTGTTTACTTTTAAACTTGAAAAAAGACCAAAGAAATCATCATTGAATTTAGGAAAACAAATAGAACTAAATTATTACCTGAACTTACTGCAAACTTGGAGGTTGAAAGGGTAAACATTTTAAAATATTAGGAACCATCATCTCGGATGATCTGTCTTAGAGTTCCAATGTTTTAACTATGGTAAAGAAGGCTCAACAGCATCTGTATTTTTTGAGAAAACTGAGGGCAGTTAACCTGTGCAAGAAACACCTACTGAATTTTTCAACTTATTGTATCTCAGTTGGTACGATAATTGCACCACAGTTGACCGAAACTTGTTAGAGCCAGTGGTCAAGACAGTTGGGAATATCATTGGCACTGAATTGCCCACAGTTGAAGAAGTATATACAGATGGAGCCACGCTAGTCGTGGCTCCGTCTGTGACTAGGCGCGCCCGCCTGGGCGCACAAAGATGCTGTGAGCGTCTCCGTCTGGATGGGCGCGCACGCGCCCCATTCACTTGAATGGAGAGCGTCTCTATCCAGGCGTGCGCGCGCTCAGACAGAGACTCTTACAATGGGAAGCAGCTCTGTGCACTCCTGGCGTGACTAGGCGGACAGATCGCCTAGTCACGCCGGGAGTGCACGTGTGTGCCTCAGCCAGCAAAGATAAGGGAGGCTTCATCTGTATTAGGAACAGTTTATGGAAAGGAAATAGTATTTTAAAGGATTGTGAACATACGCACCACAGTCTGTTTTCTCTTTTACCTTCAAAAAGTCATGCACCACAGTCTGTTTTCTCTTTTACCTTTAATAAGTCATTTTCACTTTATTAAATCTAGAACCTCACAGTTTAGAAATAGTTTTTTTCCATCCATTATAGTAAGGATGAGCCTAGTTGGGGAGTACTAATATACAGTATATACTGTTCTAGACTGTTATGCGTATGTGGTTGATCTGGAGGAAATTTTGTTGCTCTGTACAATGTTTTATTGTTTTGCACAATGACAAATAAAGTATTTACTTATTATCTAATGAGAAACTATTACTGGCAGGGCTTTTAGGATTGATAGGAATCAGTTCTAGTGAGCACAATGTGAGATCCTATGGAGTCTCCGGTAACATTCCTTCACCCGCATAGTCCACAAGAAGCACCCCAGAGATGCACCACACGTTTCGACCCTTGCTGGTCTATACACTGGCCTATATTATAGGCTAAAGGATAGAGTCTAACAAATAACTTTCTGTTGTAAACATACTGTTGTAAACATACTATCTCATCTCATATAAATAATAGTGGTCAGGAAAAGGTTAAACATCCTATATTGACTATATTATTACCAGTAATACACAGAACTGAGTTTCCTAAGCTCACATACTCAACCTCATGTTACAATGCCTGTCTCTTTTTGATGAAGCTTTTGTCTGGTCTCCCTTGTCTGGTGTGCTAATTGAGTAGTCAGATCAGCACATACAGCAATCTGGGCAGGTGCAGCAGCTCCATTCCATCCCTTATACTCCACTTTGCTGCTACTGACCAGACAACTCGGAACTCACCTTGTGTGCTTGCCAATGGGTAGATGGATGCCCTGTCTGGCTGCAGGGTGTGTGTATGGAAGACTATGGCACTCGCTGACCAACAAGAACATCTGGCCTTGAAAGCATCAAAGTCTCAGGAGTGGTTGAAAGACCTACATGTAGCTGCGGCCTGATAAAGCCTAATATTTATCCTATATAACACACTATAAAGAGGTTAAGAGACACAGTACGCAATTGGCGCACGAGGTACCGTAAGGGTACGCCCTTAGCGTAGCGGACGCTGTATCGGGAGCGAGCCGCCCGAGCGACACAAACGCTCGCGAGAATACGCTGTTGGTATCGGGCACACTATAGGTGAGCGACTACCGTAATGCTACGCTATCAGCATAGCATACGCTTGAGACCACGAGGAGATCACGAGCGGCGCAGACGCTCACAAGATAACAATCAGTAGACCTTGAATGTAACACACAGAAAGGATATTCTTATACTGTATACCTTGTACTGAAACACTGTAGCGATATAACGCTGCTTAACCTTGTTTACACTAAAGCTGTTTGAGCGATAGAGACCCTCCTATTACCCTCTGCAATATAATGAACACACAATACCGTGCTAAGGATCCAACACCTTTACTAACAAGCTTTAAGTTATATCGAAAAGGGGAAAAACAGTTTACAAGTCATACACTACATACTAACATATAAATCTAACAGAATATCTAGACATAAACATACAATAATATTACAATCTTAAACTAAACAGAAAGAGAGAGAATGTGGCCAATACAAACAAAGAGCGAGGTGATTACAGAGAATTACTTACACACACACACTGGGAACGATCGCAACGCAGCCTGGTACCAGACCCCAAGTTTGTCAATATGAAAAACCCTTTGTGGAGAGAGTGGGGGAGCTGTTCAGGCTGGCTGACCTTATATACACTACACACAATACAGTACAATGGTCCCTACATTCTTATTGTTCATTGGACACAGGAATTCGTCTTCGCATTATAACAAAAGGTCATAGGTTGGTTCATACAGGTGGACTGTGACTATTCCTAACTGCTCAGGTGGGTGGGAAACTGGGTTTCCCGCCGCATGGGTAATAAAGTGCAAATATAGTAAATGTCCATAAACGTCTTATGTCCATAACTATACGCACGAGCGATTAATCCGCTTCAAACCAACACCGGAATATTGCTAATTATATTCTCTTCCGATGGATACTAAACACCACTGTGTAACCCCTGTCTGACCCTTCGTATCAAACAAAGAGGGATCTCTTTGTCTCTGAACATACTACATTAACTAAACTTTCAGATTCTATCAAAGGGACCATAATCTACAAAATACATTATATGAATAAAATATGTTACGATTGAGTCGCCCGCTAGTCGAACACAAACTCTACCGTAAATGCTCATACTGCGCGTCCGCCAGTGCACGCGACCGCGAGTATACGCATGCACGGGAGGGCTCATGCACGTGCAGCGGGCACACGCATGAGGTGCATATATGGCAGTGTGCAGCGTGATATTTTTCTGACTTTGACAGTCCACCCTTTGGCAGTCACCAATAACTGCCACTTCCTAAAACAGTTCAAAAAGAGAAAAATATATGTCATGTGTAAATACATTTCTATGGTTGGGTAGGGGAGGAGAGGAGAAGGTAGGAAAAGGGTATGAACTAGTGAGATAGCAGAAGCATGTGTGTATGTATCCATGTTTGGGGGGTCATGTATCATCGTGCCGTACGTGTTTTAAATCAAGCTTCGAGGTATTGCGAAGTATACATTTGAATTCCTTCTTATCCCGTGGTACGGGTCTGTGGATGGGCTGTCAAACTTTACCGAGCTCTTTTCGGCTTTTGGTTGCAACAAAATGGGGGAGCACATTTTAGTTGATGATACATGAATGGGGGAATATGTGAGTGCTGATTTCTGTGCCTATATTCCCTATCGGCTATGTGTGTTATTACCTGAAGGTGGTAGAGATGAAGATAAAGAACAATTATGGTAAATGCAGTGATAAACTATGTGAGTTTAATATACATTTGCCGATTGAGGTCTTGTCTTGTGTCTTGTCTTGTCTTGTCTCGATGTACATGTTGACTGTAGTCTCCTTAGGCTTTTGCCAACAATGCGAGCAAAGCTTTATCAATGTCCATAGACTTACAAAAAAATGTTGGGCTAGCGTAAAATTTAAAGGTACTAGGGATATGGGGGGTCTATGGCATAGTCCATCAGTTGTCTGTGTAAAAGGTTGTCAAATTCTTCTTCCAAGCGGATGTCTTTGTACCTTGGAGGAAAACAAAGGAGAAACGGGTGAAAGAAACGGACCGTGGAATCACATTTTCATCACAACATTGTCTCTATCGTTGGGTCATAAACCAAATCAGTCGTTGTTATTACAGTATCTTCACTTCTTAAACTCATCACTCGGGCGCTACGTTTACACTTTGTTAAAACCCGAACGCATCTAAATATCAGACCGACCAATATGATGACACCCAGAGTACACAAAAGAAATTTCCCTACATCCATGATAATTCCTTGAGTCCATTCTCCTAAACCAGAGAACCAATTTCGTGGGTTCAACCATGACACCCAACTGGTCAGCTCATTACCCACAACGGCAAGGGTGAGATTGTGTTTCCTTCGGAACTCCCATTTTAATTGGAGAATGTCGTCCATCTTTTTGTCTATGACCTCGACCGGGTCCTCGGTGCTGTTTGTAATATATGTGCAGCACTTTATTCCATACTGAGTCGCTAGGGTAACACAATACCCGCCTGTCACAGCTGTGAGATAATTGAGAATCATCCTATGCTGAACCAGTTCTGTTTTATAAGCTTGGAGCTCCCTTCCGGTATACCTGAATGTGTCATCATACATTTCAGTGATATTGTCTAATAAATTTGCAAGCGCAGATATATATTTATAATTTATCACTCCTCTGGCGGTACGAGTGATATCTAACGCAATTAGGAATTGAATCCCAGTGGATTCATTGATCAGGTCAGAGGCCGGATGCTCTGTTCTTTCTATTAGGTGCCGTTTAACGATGTGTTCGTAATGAGTGTGAGTATAAGGAGCTTGGGCACTGTGGTGAATATCCTTCATTTTGTTATGGGTTGCAGTCATTACTTCAGGCAGTACTTTTCCAATATAGCACAATCCCTCTGAGTTTGGGGCAAGCCACTTATACGCCTTTCTCCCGCATATGAAATATGCATCATCGGGGAGAACATATGGGACGGAGTAGTACATTACCATATTACACATTTTCCATATGAAATCTCCTAACCCTAATTCTCCCATCTGTTTAGTACACGTATCAGTTTGTACGATATGTGCACAGTATCCTGGTGATACCGCTCCAACTCTCATGGTCCTACTTCCTAGGGTATACCTATATCGGAAATATCTTCCACTACCGGCTAAGTGGCGTATAAGTTCTGTATCTGTTGGCAATCCATTGGCTCTATGTGAGAATGTCATGGTTTTGTCATTCCATGACACTTCCCAATTTCCCGGCTTTCGGGGATTGGAAATGTTAAAGCACACTAGGGATCTATCCACATGACACTGGTGGAGCCTCAAACTAGGAGGACTGGTGATATCAAACCTCCTGTCCACCGGCCTCCCACCACTTAGCTCAAGCACCTCCCCTACCGTCAAAGGGAATGGTACTAATCCTGATCTGCTATGGCCTTGAGGCACTTGAGAGCATACCCAACAATCCGTCCGATTCAACACCCTACCCACCAATGAGTGATAGCCACCCAATGGATGCCGGTCCATGTTAATGTTAAAACTGGACTGACATTTCTTGATGCACCCATCCTCAACTATCACAGTGTCTACAGATACAGTTCTTTTCAGTTAACATTCCTTCACAATGTTTACAAATAACATGGCTGCTAGATCGTTTCCGGTACTCGCCTTTGCTCGGTGATTGTGTTGCTATTGGAAATTTACACCTCCGTCTTAGTCATCAGAAACCCTTCTGGATCCTTTCTCGACCTCACTGGTACTCTCACCGAAACAGACTGCTCTGGTCAACATCATGGTCAACAGGAAAATCCATATCACAGTCTCTTGGGGCAAGTCCATCTTACAGGAGGAGAAAAGGAGAAATTTGTAATGGGGGTACAAAAAAACAGTTTGAGGGGGGAGAGAAACTTGTTACGATAATTAGTTCTCTAGTCTTGTTGTTCTTCTTGTTCTGCTGTCATCTCAAAGGTGCTGTCTCTCAGTCTTCCAACCGAACACTCCGGTGATACAATATTTCTTCCAAACCAGCGATCTTTCTGTAAGGAGCAAAAATCTTGCATCACCATTTGTCTAACTGATGTGTGACATACCATCTTTAAAACATGAAAACATGAGTGAGAAGAGAGAAAACAAAAAAAAACAAAAAAACAAAAGAGAGAGAGAGAACAATTCATATATATATATATATTACATAAACCAACAATAAACAACAACAGGAAAAAAACCATTTTAAAACATTGTCAGATCTGCCGTTCATCATCAGGCTGTCATATCTACATGTCCAATGGTATCCTTGCTCAGTCCCTCCCACCAGCACCTCCATACTCCACCCTTTGTATCTGGCCAGGATACATTGATGCGGGTAGGTCATGCTGGGGTTTGGTAGAATTCTGCAAAGACCAAGTAGCTATGCAATGTTTGAGTCCTGCTGATGACCGTCAGAGATGGGGAAAAAGAAAACATTTCACAGATACATTACAAATTTTACCCGGTCATTCCTGTGTCTTCAGGGAATGACCTCCCAATTTATTAACCGTTACCTCAGGCTTACCATCAGTCCTAATGATCAGTTTTCCTAATCATAAATTATATGTGTGGACCAAAATTTGACATGCGTGATACCTGATTATACTTCCAAGTGTCGTAACTCTGCTCGTGTTCTTGTCTAGGGGGTTTGACTTTATGTGGGCTGTTACAGTTACTGGCATAATGCCCTTCTCTTTTATAGAGATAACAAGCCCTGGGCTTCCTCCAAGTGCCAGTGACCTGAGGTCTTGGTTGATTTGATGCCTCCTCAAACGCTTGGATGCTCATCACCATCAACCGCTTTCCCTGTACTTCCCTGACTCCTTGGATACCATGGTTATGTTGTTGTCTAGGGGGTTTATATACCTTCTGTAAATTTCTTGATCTACAATCTCTTGCATAATGGCCTTCCTTCTGGCAATTATAACACCTTATCACCTTGGACTTACCCACAGGGATCTGAGGCTCCTTACGTCTCTGTGTTTCCCTGTGCTTGCTGATGTTTTGCTCATGCCCAACAGCGGACTTTCTTAGTGCAGCCACTGAGATATTTCTCCAGTTTGGGTTGGTGGTCTGTACCCTTGTTCTCAACACCTCCTTTAAACCATTCATTAATACTTTAACCGCTACTTCTCTATGCTTCACATTTGTTTTAATGTTTGCTATACCGGTATACCTAGTCATGTCCTGCAATGCCCGATGGAAATAATTAGAAGTACTTTCCCCTTCGTTTTGTCTTATGGAGAAAATTTCATTCGACTTGACAACGGCAGGGAAATATACTCCTAACTGTCGGTTGATCTGCTTAATACATTCCTGATTGTGTTCCTCCGTACGAGGTACCTCTGTGTCTACTTTACAATCAGCAATAAATTTCGCAGGGTCAACGCTGGAGGGCAAACATGCCCTCAGCACTGTCCGCCAATCTTTGTTGGTGGGTTCTGTGGAGTTTCCTAGTTCTTTGATAAATCTCTGACATGCATCTAGATCTTTCCTAGGATCAGGGAATTCAGACATAATTGACCTTAATTCTGTCCGAGACCAGGGACGGCGCATTGCACTGTCCTTGACGGGAATGATTCCCTGAGCGTCAGTCTTCCCATTGGGGACTGTGATCACCCTGACAGGACTAAATTCAATTACATCATATTGTGTTGGTTCTTCAATATGAGGTACATTTGTTTGTGCATGATATATAACACCGTACGTACCTGTGGACACGACCTCACCTGACCCTCCGTTAGGGGGTTTGATTACTGCCTTTACCGATTTGGTCGGGTCCACCTGGATGTCTTGTAGGATGGCTTCTGGAAGAGGTGCCGACATCGTTCTGGGCTCACTTTCTTGCTGGTAATCCTGAGGGAAGTTTAACATGGGGTGCAACTTGCACAGGTTAACAGTTGTACATTGAACAGTATTGCAATTATCATTGTTACGTTTATTACAATTATTCTTATCATCTATACTACAGTTACTAAGTGCATTTTTATCATTCACCAGTGTGTCATTCTCTGTAACCACCTTCTCTTTCATTGCCACATTTCTCTCACCAAGGTGAGAGTCAGCTGTATGAGCTAACTCTCCTTGTATTTCACTTTCCCGTTGCCATAACTGTAAACAATTATTTTGTCTAATCCTCTGCTTGGCAGATTTTATTAGACCTATCCTTTTTCGTAGGTTCTGTAATACCTCAGGGTTCAGACTGCCTACCCGGGGAGACTGTTCCCCATCATCCTCTGTCATTCGTTCCCATTCTTTGAATACCTGATACCTTGCGGACCCTTTGGGCCAGCAACTACCAACGTGAACCCTTGTTGGACGTCCCTTCTTTGAACAACTGGCCCCCATCGTTTGTAGATATTGCTGTCTTAGCTAATTCTCACAAACAGACCTGATTGCCCGCGGTAAGGCGACGGTGAAAGTTCAACTAGTGCCTTCACTCACTCTGCGCCCCAATTGGCCTATCCAATCCGTGGGATCTTTTGTAACCTCTATTTACTGGGGCGCGTGGGAGTATGCGATCCCTCCCCAGTAAGTATTGGTTGTTGGAGATTTCCTTAGTGAACAGCGAAACTCCCTTAAAATAACAAAAACCTACACAAATCACGTTAGAATGTACAAATAGCGTTTATGATCCCACAATAATTTTTTTAATGGGTATCAAGGTAACAAACTAATGCACACAATTACGTGCGGTCCAGTCGCACAGCGCATAAATAACTAAATATTTATACGCTTTACGACCAATGGAATCGGTTGTTTAGGCTGCGAAACCTTCAGCCGGAGCTTTACCTTGACTATATGGGTGCTACGCCAAACCCCTCGGGCTGCGCTTAAATACCTCGCAGTCCTTTTGTCTGCGGAAACTACTTGCTCCTTTTACCTTCTACAATGTTAACGTGGGCAAGCCAGTCCACGCCACCAAGTGTCCACTCACCTGATGTGGTCTCCGACGGGATCCCGATTTGTGGGTTCACAAAAATAATACCTTAAGTTCCACACTCACTCCTATAAACTCATACACACCCCTGAGCTTTCTGTACAGAAATTCCTTTCATACAGGTAGGAGTCCAATCCCTGGGTTTGCAGTAGAAAAAAGGTTTTCTTTTAACTAATACTTTTTGGAAAAACTGAACAACCGTGTGCTATTATCAGGTGGCTATACTATACCGCCCACCCTAAACAAGGTTATTGTGTGATTCAAGTCTCAATGGGCGTATCCGTACGCTCCGTTGCGTAAAACACGCCACGTGCGTATGCCTTTGCGTCACGTACGTGCTTTCGCGCGTTGTCCGAGACACTTATGCACAAATTGCAGATATACCCACAGCGACACAATCAACACGCTTCTATCAATGTAAACAATATTCAACAGAAATTGCTTACCGTACACCACACAGTATTTGCTATGCTGTGTGCGTGTCCTTTTACAATTATTCCCTTAAAAATTATCCTATTTAATCTCAACTAAATAGCACCAGATTTCTTCAGCACGTGTCTAATAATCAATTCTAATGGCAACAAGAAAGTGAGCTGCAACAATGTAGATGTGTGCGTGCATGTGTGTGTATGCAAAAACAGAAATAAACAGTTTTAAAAGATACTAACGTATTGTTCTTACCTCCGGTTCCGGATTCCACCCCAGCACTCCTACAACGTAGCGTAACAGACGCTCATCTAGTCAGCACCACTGTATCCCTCACCACCAATACGGATACGAAGGGAAACTGCGTTCCCGCCCTTTGCTGACAGATAAAGTCTGATTATATCACTGACCTGGTTTGGGAGTGTTGTGGACTCGGGGCTTCTTCCGATGACCGGGAAGAGGAACCGCCACTGGGTCGTAGTAGAGATGGCCGGATGTAGGTCTTCCTCATGCAGAACTAAGACGGCAGGCGGGAGGCCCAGAGGAATTCTTGTAGGTCTCCTGTAAGACAAGACTTGTAGAAATAATGAAGGCTGGGGTACTGAGATATTGGAGACACTGTGGTATTGGAGGCACTGAGGTACTGGGAGTACAGGGAGTGCTGGGAGACCCTTGGAGGCACGGAGGTGTTTGGAGGCACGGAGGTGCTTGGAGGCACGGAGGTGTTTGGAGACACCGAGGTGTTTGGAGGGACGAGGTGCTTGGAGGCACGAGGTGCTTGGAGACACGGAGGTGCTTGGAGGCACGGAGGTGCTTGGAGGCACGAGGTGCTTGGAGACACGGAGGTAACTGGAGGCACGGAGGTGCTTTGAGGCGCGGAGGTGCTTGGAGGCACGAGGTGCTTGGAGGCACGAGGTGCTTGGAGGCACGGAGGTGCTTGGAGGCACGGAGGTGCTTGGAGGCACGGAGGTGCTTGGAGGCACGAGGTGCTTGGAGACACGGAGGTAACTGGAGGCACGGAGGTGCTTGGAGGCACGAGGTGCTTGGAGGCACGAGGTGCTTGGCGGCACGGAGGTGCTTGGAGGCACGGAGGTGCTTGGAGGCACGGAGGTGCTTGGAGGCACGGAGGTGTTTGGAGACACCGAGGTGTTTGGAGGGACGAGGTGCTTGGAGGCACGAGGTGCTTGGAGACACGGAGGTGCTTGGAGGCACGGAGGTGCTTGGAGGCACGAGGTGCTTGGAGGCACGGAGGTGCTTGGAGGCACGGAGGCTTGCAGGGGCAGGATGCTTGGAAGCACAGGATGCTTGCAGGGACAGGATGCTTGGAAGCACAGGATGCTTGCAGGGGCAGGATGCTTGGAAGCACAGGATGCTTGCAGGGACAGGATGCTTGGAAGCACAGGATGCTTGCAGGGACAGGATGCTTGGAAGCACAGGATGCTTGCAGGGACGAGGGAGCTCTGGATCATAGCTTCCACAGGAGAAACGAAGATACTCAGGCATCGGATCTCTGCCTGGTATCTGATTTTAAATTCCCCGCCCTAGCCTGATTGGCGGAGCAGGCAGGTGACGTCAGACCTGCTCCGCCTCCTTGCCCTCGCTTGTGATGGCGGCGCCCTTGCTTCCGGGAAGCCGCCGGAGAGCAGCGCCGACCCGCCGCTGAAGCCGGAGACTGACAGGGGAAGAGAGGCGCCGGGCAGACCAGGCCACCCGCAGGGACAAGCGCGGTCGCCGCTGCCCGAGGTTCGTGACAGTACCCCCTCCTCCAGGAGTGGCCCCTGGACACTTCCCGGGCTTAGTCGGATGTCTGGAGTGGAAGATCCGAATCAGACGAGGAGCCGTTACTTCAGTAGCCCCAATCCAACTTCTCTCCTCAGGTCCGTAACCCTTCCAGTCCACCAAGTACTGTAATTTTTTATGAAGATAACGAGAGTCCAGAATAGCTTTGATTTCAAACTCCGCTCCAGCTTCTGCCACTACGGACGTTGGCCTTGGGAGTGCTGAGTGGAATCGATTCAGTATGAGGGGACGGAGTAGAGAAACATGGAAGGCGTTAGGTATGCGAAGATGGGCAGGCAAACCCAGTTTACAGACCACAGGATTTAAGACTTGTAGCACAGGGTAAGGACCGATGAACCTTGGAGCGAATTTCATGGTGGGCACCTTCAACCGGAGATTCCGTGTGGACAGCCATACCCTGTCCCCAACTTTATATTGAGGTGCGGCTTGCCGTTTCTTATCTGCAAAGAACTTGTACCGAACAGAAACCTGCTTAAGATTAGCATGAACCTTTCTCCAAATTTGTCCAAAGTGTCGTAGAGTGGACGCTACAGCAGGAACCTCTATTATCGGAAGGCTTGGAAATTCCGGAACACGGGGATGGAACCCGTAGTTGACGAAAAATGGTGATTCCCCAGTGGAAGAATGAAACAAATGGTTATGGGCAAACTCCGCCCAAGGCAACAACTCCACCCAGTTGTCCTGTGAAGGAGAGAGATACAACCGAAGAAAAGTCTCTAGATCTTGATTGACTCGTTCCGTTTGTCCATTTGTTTGGGGATGATAAGCCGACGAAAACTTAAGTTTAATGTGTAGAGTTGAACAAAGGGCTTTCCAAAACCTGGCGGTGAACTGTACTCCACGGTCAGAAACAATCTCTTGTGGCAACCCATGCAAACGAAAATGTTCTCGGATAAACAATAGAGCCAGTTTCGGTGCTGTCGGAAGACCAGTCAAGGGCACAAAGTGTGCCATCTTCGAAAAACGGTCAACGATAACCCAAACGGTGTTGCAACCCTTGGAACAGGGCAAGTCAGTGATGAAGTCCATGGAAATGTGAGTCCAGGGTCTCACAGGGATAGGCAGAGGACGAAGTAACCCTGCAGGAGGCAGACGAGGAGATTTATGTTGTGTACATTGGGGACACGAATTAACGCAATCTTGTACATCCTTCCTCATGGTGTTCCACCAGTAAGACCTTTGCAGAAACTTGTACATCTTCTGAGCGCCGGGATGACCGGAAAACTTGGAGTTATGGACCCACAGTAGTATTCCTGGGCGGAATCTAGCTGGTACGGACATTCTTCCAGGAGGAGGAGCTGGAGTAGTTAAAGCAGCAGAGACAGAAACTGGATTCAGAATTAAACCCCGCTCCGGAGGTTCATCCTCGTCTGTGGGAACCTGTGAACGGGAAAGCGCATCTGCTTTAATATTGAGAGTCCCGGCACGGTACTTGATAATGAACGAGAATCGGGAAAAGAAAAGTGCCCATCTCGCCTGGCGAGGATTCAAACATTGTGCGGATTTGATGTACAGTAAATTCTTGTGATCCGTGTAGATGGTAAACACATGTTTAGCCCCTTCTAGAAGATATCTCCATTCTTCCAAGGCAGATTTGATTGCCAAGAGTTCCTGGTCTCCAATAGAGTAATTTCGTTCGGCTGGAGAGAATTTACGAGAGTGGAAGCCACACGGATGTAATTTCTTATCAGAGGAATGCTGGGAGAGGACAGCCCCCACCCCGACTGAAGATGCATCAACTTCTAAGAAGAAGGGTTCCTCGAAATTTGGTTGTTGGAGAACTGGAGCCGTCGTGAAAGCTAACTTTAAGCGAGAAAAAGCTACAATGGCTTCCGGAGGCCACAAACTAGGATTAGAACCCTTTCTCGTCAGGGCAGTAATGGGTGCAACAATGGTGGAGAAACCTTTAATGAATTTCCTGTAGTAGTTCGCAAAGCCCAGGAACCTTTGTATTGCTTTCAGGGAAAGAGGCTGAGTCCAATCACGAATGGCCGACAACTTTTCCGGATCCATGCGAAGCTCCGTCCCCGAGATGACATAACCGAGGAACGGAATAGATGTTACTTCAAAGGTACATTTGGAAAGCTTGGCGTAGAGATGATTCTCTTGTAAACGGTGTAGCACCTCTTTGACTTGAGTCCTGTGTTCGACAAGATTCTTGGAAAAAATCAGTATGTCGTCCAGATATACCACAACGCTCTGATACAGCATATCACGAAAGATTTCGTTGACGAATCCCTGGAAAACCGCGGGAGCATTACTAAGACCAAACGGCATCACCAAGTATTCGTAATGCCCATCTCGGGTATTAAAGGCAGTCTTCCATTCATCCCCCTCTCGGATGCGTATAAGATTATAAGCTCCTCTCAAGTCGAGTTTTGAAAAAATGCGGGCACCACGAACCCTATCAAATAACTCTGTGATTAGTGGCAAGGGGTATTTATTCTTAATAGTAATGTCGTTTAGGCCGCGGTAGTCGATGCATGGTCTCAACCCCCCGTCCTTTTTCTTCACGAAAAAGAAGCCTGCACCAGCAGGGGAGGAAGAGGGGCGAATGAATCCCTTGAGCATATTGGACTTAATATACTCCGACATGGCTTGAGTCTCGGGAAGAGACAGAGGATATGTGCGACCACGAGGTGGCGTCTTCCCTGGGACAAGGTCAATAGGGCAGTCCCAAGGCCTGTGAGGTGGTAACAGGTCAGCAGCTTGTTCCGAAAATACGTCCTTGTACCCTTGATATGCCTCCGGAATGTGCTCTTCATCCGTTTTGGAGGTAACACGGAGCGGACAAACAGGAGTAAGACAATTAGTGTGACAAAAGGAACTCCAGGACAGAATTTGTGACGACTTCCAGTCGATGTGGGGGTTATGACTTTTCAGCCAAGGCATTCCAAGAACCAGATCATGGGGCATTTCTGGGATTACCAAGAGTTCCAAATCTTCCTGATGTAGAGCCCCGACCCGCAGCTTAACTGGCCCCGTGCGCCACATTATGAGACCTTTGGAAATTCTAGTCCCGTTGATAGCCGTCAGTGAAATTGGCCGCTCGATAGGCCGTAACTTTAAACCCAAACTTTGGGCACAGAAGGAAGAGACGAAGTTCCCTGCAGCTCCGGAATCCAATAGGGCTTCACAAGACCTGGAGACTGAATTGGAGACTAGAGTTACTGGAAGCAAGCAGTCCGAAGTTGGAGAAGCTTTTGTCGTAACTCCCAGCTTGACTCCTCCGGAACAAGCTAGGTCTGCCCGTTTCCCGGACGGACTTTACAAGATTTAAGAAAATGATCTGCGGCTCCACAGTAAAGGCAGAGTTTACCCTCACGACGACGCTGTCGTTCTTCCGGAGACAGTCGGGAGCGGTTAATTTGCATGGGCTCATCTGAGCTAGGTGAGGCCACCGGCCTAGGAGTAGGATTCCGGAACCTGGAACGATCCGAACGGTTACGTTCTCTTCCACGCTCCTGCATCCGAAGATCCACCTTGACGCAAAGGGAAATCAAATCTTCTAATGGATCCGGCAGATCTCTAGTAACCAGCTCATCTTTCAGCCGGTCGGAAAGACCGTTCCAGAAGGCAGCTCTCAGGGCATCATTATTCCAGCGTAGTTCGGAAGCAATGGTCTGGAAATGAACCACGTACTGGCCCACGGAACGGGCGCCCTGCCGAACACGGAGCAAATCGGAAGAAGCAGTGGTCATTCTGCCGGGCTCGTCGAAAATCCTTCGAAAGGACGAGATGAAGTTGGTGTAGTTGGAAACCATGGGATCAGATCGTTCCCATAATGGAGACACCCAATCCAAAGCAGAACCTTCCAACAGAGAAATAATATATGCTACCTTGGACCGGTCTGTAGGAAAGTTGTGTGCAAGTAGCTCGAAATGTACCTCGCACTGGTTCAAGAAACCACGACAATTTTTGGGATTCCCATTATAGCGGGACGGAGTAGGCAACTGAAGGCGTGGAGTGACACCGGCCGATGGTTGAACATTGCTGGCAACGGCAACTGGTGCGACTGCTGGAACAGGAGCCGGAATTACTGAGGCCAGAGACGCCTGAATCTGATCCAGACGCCCGGACAACTGCTGGAGGTACTGCATCACCTGACCTTGTGCTGCTTCCTGACTTTGCACTCGAGAAGCCAGGTTCTGGATGGCACTAGAGTCCGTGTTCCGATCCCCCGAGTCCATGAGGCCTGAGTATACTATCACTGACCTGGTTTGGGAGTGTTGTGGACTCGGGGCTTCTTCCGATGACCGGGAAGAGGAACCGCCACTGGGTCGTAGTAGAGATGGCCGGATGTAGGTCTTCCTCATGCAGAACTAAGACGGCAGGCGGGAGGCCCAGAGGAATTCTTGTAGGTCTCCTGTAAGACAAGACTTGTAGAAATAATGAAGGCTGGGGTACTGAGATATTGGAGACACTGTGGTATTGGAGGCACTGAGGTACTGGGAGTACAGGGAGTGCTGGGAGACCCTTGGAGGCACGGAGGTGTTTGGAGGCACGGAGGTGCTTGGAGGCACGGAGGTGTTTGGAGACACCGAGGTGTTTGGAGGGACGAGGTGCTTGGAGGCACGAGGTGCTTGGAGACACGGAGGTGCTTGGAGGCACGGAGGTGCTTGGAGGCACGAGGTGCTTGGAGACACGGAGGTAACTGGAGGCACGGAGGTGCTTTGAGGCGCGGAGGTGCTTGGAGGCACGAGGTGCTTGGAGGCACGGAGGTGCTTGGAGGCACGGAGGTGCTTGGAGGCACGGAGGTGCTTGGAGGCACGAGGTGCTTGGAGACACGGAGGTAACTGGAGGCACGGAGGTGCTTGGAGGCACGAGGTGCTTGGAGGCACGAGGTGCTTGGCGGCACGGAGGTGCTTGGAGGCACGGAGGTGCTTGGAGGCACGGAGGTGTTTGGAGACACCGAGGTGTTTGGAGGGACGAGGTGCTTGGAGGCACGAGGTGCTTGGAGACACGGAGGTGCTTGGAGGCACGGAGGTGCTTGGAGGCACGAGGTGCTTGGAGGCACGGAGGTGCTTGGAGGCACGGAGGCTTGCAGGGGCAGGATGCTTGGAAGCACAGGATGCTTGCAGGGACAGGATGCTTGGAAGCACAGGATGCTTGCAGGGGCAGGATGCTTGGAAGCACAGGATGCTTGCAGGGACAGGATGCTTGGAAGCACAGGATGCTTGCAGGGACAGGATGCTTGGAAGCACAGGATGCTTGCAGGGACGAGGGAGCTCTGGATCATAGCTTCCACAGGAGAAACGAAGATACTCAGGCATCGGATCTCTGCCTGGTATCTGATTTTAAATTCCCCGCCCTAGCCTGATTGGCGGAGCAGGCAGGTGACGTCAGACCTGCTCCGCCTCCTTGCCCTCGCTTGTGATGGCGGCGCCCTTGCTTCCGGGAAGCCGCCGGAGAGCAGCGCCGACCCGCCGCTGAAGCCGGAGACTGACAGGGGAAGAGAGGCGCCGGGCAGACCAGGCCACCCGCAGGGACAAGCGCGGTCGCCGCTGCCCGAGGTTCGTGACAGATTACAGTAGTGAGGATATGTGGAGGACGGACGAGCCCTCAATTGATAAAGCCTAATATTTATCCTATATAACACACTATAAAGAGGTTAAGAGACACAGTACGCAATTGGCGCACGAGGTACCGTAAGGGTACGCCCTTAGCGTAGCGGACGCTGTATCGGGAGCGAGCCGCCCAAGCGACACAAACGCTCGCGAGAATACGCTGTTGGTATTGGGCACACTATAGGTGAGCGACTACCGTAATGCTACGCTATCAGCGTAGCATACGCTCGAGACCACGAGGAGATCACGAGCGGCGCAGACGCTCACAAGATAACAATCAGTAGACCTTGAATGTAACACACAGAAAGGATATTCTTATACTGTATACCTTGTACTGAAACACTGTAGCAATATAACGCTGCTTAACCTTGTTTACACTAAAGCTGTTTGAGCGATAGAGACGCTCCTATTACCCTCTGCAATATAATGAACACACAATACCGTGCTAAGGATCCAACACCTTTACTAACAAGCTTTAAGTTATATCGAAAAGGGGAAAAACAGTTTACAAGTCATACACTACATACTAACATATAAATCTAACAGAATATCTAGACATAAACATACAATAATATTACAATCTTAAACTAAACAGAAAGAGAGAGAATGTGGCCAATACAAACAAAGAGCGAGATGATTACAGAGAATTACTTACACACACACACTGGGAACGATCGCAGCGCAGCCTGGTACCAGACCCCAAGTTTGTCAATATGAAAAACCCTTTGTGGAGAGAGTGGGGGAGCTGTTCAGGCTGGCTGACCTTATATACACTACACACAATACAGTACAATGGTCCCTACATTCTTATTGTTCATTGGACACAGGAATTCGTCTTCGCATTATAACAAAAGGTCATAGGTTGGTTCATACAGGTGGGCTGTGACTATTCCTAACTGCTCAGGTGGGTGGGAAACTGGGTTTCCCGCCGCATGGGTAATAAAGTGCAAATATAGTAAATGTCCATAAACGTCTTATGTCCATAACTATACGCACGAGCGATTAATCCGCTTCAAACCAACACCGGAATATTGCTAATTATATTCTCTTCCGATGGACACTAAACACCACTGTGTAACCCCTGTCTGACCCTTCGTATCAAACAAAGAGGGATCTCTTTGTCTCTGAACATACTACATTAACTAAACTTTCAGATTCTATCAAAGGGACCATAATCTACAAAATACATTATATGAATAAAATATGTTACGATTGAGTCGCCCGCTAGTCGAACACAAACTCTACCGTAAATGCGCATACCGCGCGTCCGCGAGTGCACGCGACCGCGAGTATACGCACGCACGGGAGGGCTCATGCACGTGCAGCGGGCACACGCATGAGGTGCATATATGGCAGTGTGCAGCGTGATATTTTTCTGACTTTGACAGGCCTTAACCTTGATTGGGCGAATTGGCTCCGGAGCACTGTGAGGCCTGCTTATAATTTGGGCAGTATGGTATCCTGGAGGAGCCGAAACGTGTCTTGGTAGCATGGCCAGTCACAAAAGCCGCAAGGTGGAATAGATTATATGGTGAATCTGGTCTGTCTGAATAGTCCAGATGAACTTTCGGATTCAGTGGGCCTGCTCTTCATGTCCATTGAGCATGAGAGTGAGCTTGGAGGTTTTGGAGCCTGAGTCCAATAGTCATTTGTTGCCATTATTGGGTTTTGTCTGGGAGCTCACACAGTTTGCAACCGTTCTCCTCCTCCAAATGCAGATACATGTCTCTAAAATAAAAAAGCACCATTGTGTTTTCATACCTCTTACATAAAGCCATTTCTTTCTTATTTTAGATTGTGGTTTCTCTTCTAAGCAGGCTTGGGACTCTGTCCACTGATATCTATAGAGAATCTAGGCACTGGTGTCAGTATGATTCTTTTCGGACCCATAAGTGATATTTTCAGAAGCCATCTTTTTCTTGACACATTCACTGTTGTACATTGACATTTAGAGAAATGCCAGTAGAGAATATGGAGTTTACTTACTTCTGAGCAACCCCTTCTTAAACCCCTCTTCCCTATGTATAGTAAAAATGAGGATTCTAGAATCCTTCTGCCCTCCCTAACAAGAAGCTGAGGACCGAATAGCATTGTTTTCTATGCAAAAGAGAGAGCGATCCGTTGTGAACTATGGATGAACTAAGGCAGAGCTGTATCATAGCTTCTAAAGAGGACAAGTTGCCCATAGCGCTTCGATCGTTTATCAAGTACATTCTGTAAAATAATAGCCAGAATCTGAAATACTATTTAGAAGGTTTGAAACAGGTTCCAGTTAGTCCCCCAGCACCTAAATATGACTATTAATTACAGGTAACGGGAGTTTCCTGAGGGGTTACCCCCCCCCCGCATTTGATTTGCGTGGGGGGGGATTTAATTAAGATGGGATTAACCAAATGTAGACTTCCCCTTTAAACAAATGAAGCAAACATAAATAAGTTGCATCTAAATAGTTAAAGGGCCAACATTTTTCTATAGTATCGCAAGTGTATGTTACATTTTTAGCATTACTATCCCTTTAAAGGTTTGTTGTTTATAGATTTATTACTAATATGCCTATTGTTTTTGTCTCCTTTTACTTGTCATTGTCAGTCTTCATAATGTACATATGGATGATCCAAATAAAAGGGTTGCAATTAACATGACGGCTGACAGGATCCCGGAGTTCAGGATATCAACGCCAAAATCCTGACAGCCAACAATGCCGACAGCTGGAATCCCAGTGCACCTGGGCTATTCCCACTCGTGGGTGTCCACGACACCCATACAGTAGAGTTGGAATAGATTCCGTGGCGAGCACAGTGAGCCCGCAAGGAGACACTTAGCGATTGCCCCACTGCTGGCATTCTGGCAGGCGGGATGCCGCTGTCGGGATATTGACAGCTGGCATCCCATCTGCCGGTAAAACGTATGTAATCCACATAAAACCATGCATATCATCAATGTAAGTAACAAAACAAGAGCAGTAAAATAAGAATCAATATGTCAGAAGACCAAAATTAAACCACAAACCAATGTAGTAGATGAAACCATCTTTTGTATTTGTCTCAGCTGTGAGGTCAGAGTACATGTCGTGATGCTTAGGTCATTTTTTATTTTTTATTGCCCTCGCGTTTCAGATGTGAACATATACACTGATAAGGTTGGACAATCTGCAAACAAACTATCCTGCTATAAATAGTGAGGCAAACAAACACATGCAACATTTCCAAGAAACTACCATGTTTTCCGATGAGCAGTCGTTACTTCAGTACCTTGCTTTTTGTTTACTCATTTACAGTGGCTGGTTAGTCATGGCTTTAAATAGAATTAGCAGTAGGCACATTTGTTAAACCCCCTCATCAATTCATTGTAAACTCTAGCTTCTAAAGGAGCTGATTCTGAGTTGCACTTAGATGCTAATGTCATGGACAGTTTTCATAGTACTGAGATGCCCACTTGAAGCTTTTGATGCATGCATTTCCATCTTGGTGTGATGCATCATCGAAACTTGCACCATCCCTATGGCAGGTCTAGCTTCTCTGTCTGACCACGCCCTCCTGCGAGAGTGGCTGTGCATCTTTGGTCCATAGTTGCTGACTTTCTGGCTGCCCTCTTGAGAGGGGGAAGTCAGGTCGACGTAGTTGGTGCGATGCAGGACGGGTGTGATGAAACATAGGGGGTGACATATTGTAGGAGGTGATACTGGGGGCATTGCACACATGATCATACCATCGTGGCCATGCCGGTTCCAGTATGAAAGATAGATAGTGTCTAGTTAGACAGTCAATAGATAGACACCATATGTTAGATGGACATTAGGTCGACAGGGTCAAAAGGTCGACAGGGTCAAAAGGTCAACATGGAAAAGGTCGACGGGTCAAAAGGTCGACAGGGTCAAAAGGTCGACAGGGTCAAAAGGTCGACATGAAAATGGTCGAAATGAAAAAGGTAGACACCATGTTTTTTGCATTTTTGTGGTTTGTGTGGATAGTTTTGTCATCTGGGACCCCCAATTGTAGAAAGGCATACCCTCACGGGGCTCGATTCGCTCGCCGCGCTTCGGGCACGGGGGCTCGCTGCACTCGCCACAAGGTTTATAACCAACTCTATGCCGACATGGATAGAGAAAGTATGAAATAATCCAAAAACATGTTACATAAAAAAAAAATTTGTCTATCTTTTTATGTCGACCATTTTCATGTCGACCTTTTGACCATGTCGACCTTTTGACCTGTCGACCTTTTCCATGTCGACCTTTTGACCCTGTCGACCTTTTGACCCTGTCGACCTAATGTCTGTCTAATATATGGTGTCTATCTATTGACTGTCTAACTAGACACTGTCTATCTATCAAACGGATAGGGGCCATGCCACGCACTATAAAATGCATACACTACATGCATTGCATAATGGTAGATGTAGCTAGGATGACGCGCTACATGCCACCCAGCTGCCCATTTACCAATTGAAATGGGTGCTCCAAGCAGCTGGATGGCATTTAGAAGCTGCCACCAGGAGACTTGCCCACTCATCTATGTGGCCGGGAGCACCACATGATTTTTGGGAACCTCCCAGCCATTCCAGGAGAGTAGGCAAGTATGCTTTGGATGCATGCAGCTTACATCGAAAGGCCCACAACATGCCTACATCTGCTTAGCCACCCCCCTGTTACCTCCCAGGAATGCCCCCACTAAATTCCACAGACTCTCCAAATCTGTTCTGCATCTCTGAGCGCTAACAATTACGACACACTCGCTGTGTGACTGGGATGGATTCACAGACTAAAAACATCAACCAACTGGTCCCACTCAGCCACAAAGTTTAATTAGCGAAAGTACAGATAATTACATAAAAAACATAGCCGACAAAAAACCTGCTGTATTATTGATGCAGCAGGGGCTCTTGTCATTACACTTTTCCATGGATGATACTCTAGTTACCACCATTTGCATGCATTTTTGTAACACTTTCCTGTTTGGCAATATGAATATATGCACATCACACATGGTGAACCCAAGACAATTTGCTGCTTTCCCCTTTCTGCAACATAAGCAGGGGCGTTTTAAGAGAGGAGGAGGCCTGTGAGCAGACTCCAGGTGGGCTCCTTCCTCTTCATGGTGCCGTAGACTCCGGCATTGTGAGTATACGGCGCATTCGCAGGTCTCCGGAAACATGGCACCCGCATGGTCCGGAGACTAATTTCCTACTGCACATGCATGGCGGACATTTTGGGAGTGATTTTTGCCACGGCTTCTGCGGCTGCAGCACCCGTCCCAGGACTCCGGAGAGGTATGTAATAAAGCAACATGGGTGCAGTGTGTGCGATGTGGGCCCCCTATACCCAAGGGCCCATGTGCACCACACACATTGCACCCATGATAGAAATGCCAATGATGATAAGGATAGGGTATTAGGCTTTAAATCTAAAATAGCTTCAGTGGTAGAGAAACTGCAGGAGCAATTAAATGCGGTCTCATTAAATTGATACCATGATACCAGACGGAAACAGACTGAAATGGGTTAAGTAGGTAGATCAATACAAAGCCAGGAAAAGCCAGTAGTGGTACATGTGCAGAGATTAACTGAACGTACAATGCAGCTAACAGCAGCAGCTAGCTTAGATGGCATTTGGAAAATGGGCATCTAATTGATGGGTTGTTACCACTGATGTTTCCGATCCGATGGTAATGGTTTACCATTACTTACTGTGATTGCGATGATTGCCACAATCGCATACTTCTTTTTGATGTGTGTTTTCCGAATCTGTGGTGATGTAATAAACCACAGGGAGATACATGCTCAAATCAGCTCTCACAGAAACAATCAAAGAGGCGTTATGGCTGAAGGATACTTTGTGTGAGTTAGATTTTCTTAGTTTAGATTAGACCGTCAACGCAGCATATGACAACAGAGTGTCACAGCACTAGGGGTTTCTTGATTTGGGTTATGGCCCATTGCTGTATGGGCTGAAGTGTAAGTGAATCTAGGTACTTAATAATGCTGTTCCTCATACCGGTTACTAGAAGCTGTAGAAGACTGATTCTGCAGAATGGTATTCAGAACAGGTGCACTAGCAGGATAGCACATGGCTGTAGCAGAATGGAGGATATTAAGAGGCAGACTGGGATACACTGGAACTGGGTGCTGGGAGCACAACTGAGCCAGACTGCAATGAAAAATGCTGTAAAGCAATTCCAGAGCAGGTTTTCTGAATAGCACTGGAGCAGAATGCCATGGAGTAATACTAGAGCAGGTTTTCTGGATAGCACAGGAGCAGAATGCTGTAAAGCAATACTGGAGCAGACACTGAACCAGGATCCAGGGTACTGATCCTCAGACATGTTGTTCTGGCAATGAGCGGTTAGCAGTTCCTAGTATAAATAAGAGTTCCTGGAGACTGGTTTGTCAGAGTGGATCATGTTATACTGTCGAAGATGGAGGCGACCATGATACAGAACAGCCAGGACTGCTCATTTACAGATGAGTGACCACAGGTCAGGTCAGGGAAGTCACAGGCAGGCAGGCAGGCAGGCAGCTGGGAAACAGATGACAGTAATTGACAACACTGGATCCAGTAACAATCCGGACAGCGAGGTATGACATGGAGGTGCAATAGACTTGTCTTCCAGTACCAAACATCATGGAAGATCTAAGCATAATGTCATAAGACACCATTTCATTAGAGAGCTCGTAGATAGTACCTTGGAGTGATTTATGTGACTAGTGAGGAAAACCTTGCAGTGTTAACTAAAGGTCTGACGTCACATGTACTAAATGCCTTTGACTGGAATTCGTTAGAAATGTTCATATGCT
Source organism: Pseudophryne corroboree (assembly GCF_028390025.1). Classification (NCBI taxonomy): domain Eukaryota; kingdom Metazoa; phylum Chordata; class Amphibia; order Anura; family Myobatrachidae; genus Pseudophryne; species Pseudophryne corroboree. The sequence goes on along the minus strand of NC_086444.1, from coordinate 458,809,066 downwards.
ATGTTGTGTTTTGTTTTACATAACAACTTGTGTTTTTGGTTATAGGTGAATTGTACAATATGTAGAATGTAACCAGAGGGAGCCTTCAGTGAGGGTGAGTGAAAGAGAGAGCACTGTGCTGTCCCTCTTACCATCCGGGCACTAGACTCAGACGATAAGGCACCAGAAAATTTTGCAACATTGATTTTGTAAATCATATTATTATCAGTTGAGGTATGTGAATTTAAAAAAATACATTGTGCAGCATCCCCTTTTAAGTTCTCACACATGTGGTAACGGTTACATATATATTTGTAAATCTTACAACATACTCTCTTTTATCATATTTTAGTTGTGGTTGTCCTTTATATCCCAGTTTGTTATTTTTACTTTGAAAAACTAAATGTGCTTAGTAAGCATAGACCTTCAATGACCCATACATTCCTTGTAGCAACTGTTTTCCATTACAACTTTTAGGTTTCAGCAATTAAGCTTGCTTATATCCTGTCAGATGCAATTCAATTAATGTATCTTCTTTGTTAAAGAAGCCTCTTCTAAAGACCAGCAAAAGGAGCAACGGGAGAGTAATCATGTAAAACATGCAATGAATTGGGGTTCTGAAATGGAATGCAATCATGGCTGTTACTGTGATTCTATACATATATATATATTGTCAAAGTCGAAAAATATTGTAAATGCATACACCATGTACTAACCCCATACACATGTCCGCTGCGCGTGCACTTATTCCGCCGTGCGTGCACATATCCGCAATTTGCGTAGGATCGCTCCTGCGATCATGCGCGTGGTATGGGTATTTACGGCGGAGTTTGTGAGCGCATAGAGGATTATCAGAACATTACATATTTAACCCAAATAGTGCACTTTGTACACATAGTTCCCCTACACCACATCAGCGAGTATCAACAGTTTAAACAGTTCCAGGACTAAGGGATTCGCCTTTGCATGATAGGAAGGAACAGACAAAGGTTATAAGGTGATGTCTAGTATCCAGCTGTAGGGTATTTTAAGGGTAACATTCCGGTATTGGTTAGAGAAAGATCGCATGTTCCTGCGTATAGTTATGTGCAAAAGTAGAATATAGACATTAACTGTATTTACTGTATATTATGTATGCGGCGGGAATCGCATACATAATAGGAGGATACCACCCACAAGAGCAGTTGAGAAAGACATCGCCCACCTTTTCAAATCAACCTATGACCTCTCCTGTAATGTACAGACACATCTCTGTGTCCAATGGACAATGAGATTACAGTGACCATTGTATTGCGTATGTAAGTTGTTGCCTGGCCGGTCAGAAAACTCTGAACGCTTTCTACCTGACAAGTGGAGGACCGGCCGGGTTGCGCTTGCGAACATTCTCACGTATGTACATTGACTGTAGCCATTATTCTGTTTTAGATTTATCTTGTTAGCCTGTAGTGTATGATTTGAACTGTTTTACCTTTTGAAATAATCCACTGTGGCCTTAGAACCCTGTGGTTTCAACTACAAATCGGTGTTGTGTCCTCACTTTCCTGCAAGGGTTTAAAGCGTATTTTAACGGTATAAGGTTTATAAGTATTGATAAGGTGTACGCACTGCGGGTACTTTATACCGCCAGCGCTACTTAAGGTTTAAAGTTTAACATCATTTCAGTGCTTTGCGGCACATGGTTTAGAGTGTAAGAATAAGATTGCATTGCATTACGAATAAGGTTTAAAGGTTATCAATTGTGTGTGCACGCGCTGTGCGTACTCTGTAAGTACGTACCACATATAGGACTCTGTATGCAAATAGCGTACAAAGTGCGTAGCACGTGTATTCAGTCTAGCGGCCATAGCGGCTCCACGGTAAAGGTGTATCTAGAGGTATAGCTTTATGGTTTAAGATAACACCGACATTATCAATTGGGGGCATCGTCCGGTTTTTCCTCATACTCGCAGCCTAGCAGGTTTACGCAGAATTTATCTATCAGCAAAGGGCGGAAAGGTATCCCACATAAGCCTTCTCCTGGTTGGTGGATACACTAGTGCTGATTAGATAAGTGTCTGCCCTGCATGGTTTGAAGGGATGCTGGAGGGATCCGTAAGGTAAGAACGCAAAAGCTATTTTTAAAATCTGTAAATTTCTGTTTTGACGCCAAATGCGCACACAACACACGCATACACCTGTATTTTGTACTTTGCATATCTGCCCGCATTAGTGCCATAAGTAGCGATTATTAGATTCATTTTGACCTGTACTGAGAAAATTTGTTGCTATTTAGTTAAAAATATAGAGTTAATATTTAAGGAAGTAAGTGTAAGACGCACACGCAGCCTGGCCTAGTTGTAAAGGTTGATACAGAAGAAACTGTGTGTTGTGTTAAGTGAGCGATTATAGTTAAATATCGCTTACATTTATAGAAGTGTGGGATTTGTAGTACTGCGGACGTACGGCCTATGTACACGTGTCTCGGACAAAGTACAGGACTGCGTACGCAACGTAAAGGCATACACACGTGGCGTGTTTACGCAACGTGCGTAAAGCTACAACCGCTAAATACAAATCACACAATAGCATTGTTTTAGTTTAGGCGCGAGACGGTAGCCACGCGATAATAGCACAAATTGTTCAGTTTCCAATATTTAGTTTAAAAACCTTTTTTTACTGTATTACCTCTGGCACTAAGGCTGTTTTATCTGAATGAAAGTTAATTTTCTGTACAGAAAAACCAAAGTGTATATAGGTGAACGAGCGTGAGTGTGCAAACAATAAAGGTTTTGTGGACCCAGGGAATTCGGGATCCCGTAGGAGACCACACCAGGTGAGTGGACACTTGGTGGCGTGAGAGTGGCTTGCTCACGTTAACATTGATTAAAGTACAAAGGAGCAAAGTAGTAGATATCGCAGACCAAAGGTCAGCGAAGGTTTAGAGTACCGCAGACCAAAGGTCAGCAAGGTTTTTGTTTAGAGATCGCAGCCCAGGTGGTTGGCGAAGAACCCATATAGGCCCGTTCAGATACGCTCCGGCTGAGGTTTCGCAGCCTGAAAAATGATTCCATTGGTCGTACGGCGGATAAGTAACAGTTACCTATACGCTGTGCGATTGGACCGCGCGTTTGTGGGTGCAATACTTAGCTCAACGTGATACCCTTTTACGAGCTTTGCGTAAAATCGCAGGATCATAAGCGCTAGGTGTAGCATACGCAAACGTGATTTGTGTAACATTTTTTTTATTTTAAGGGAGTTTCTCTGGTCACTCAGGAAATCTCCAACGACCAATATTTACTGGGAAGGGTAAGTCACTCCCATATACTTCCAGTGAATAGAGGTTACACAGGGGCCTTAGGTTGGGTACATTGCCTGCGCTATCAACAGTGTATGGTAGTATTGGCCAACGTGGGCGTGAGTGGGTGAGAGCACTCGTTGAACTTTCACCGTTGCCTTATATTGAGTATTTTGGTTTTTTTTGTAGGAATTAGCTGAGAAGGCAATACCTGCAAAATATGGGGGCCAGTTGCTCAAGTAAGGGACGATCAACCAGGGTTCAGGTTGATATTCCGCGGCCCAAGGGGTCGGCGAGGTACATAATGTGTGAGAAATATGGATCAAACGCAGAGGTTTTATGCAATGAATGGGAACGTATGACTGCGGAAGATAGGGAACCATTCCCTAGGGTAGGCAGTTTTGAACCAGAGGTGTTGCAGAATTTAAGGGTTAGGATATGTCTGATAAAGTCCCAAAAGAAAAGGGTCAGACACACAAACTGTTTCAATTTATGGCAGCAAGAGGGCGATATGCAAGAGAAATTAACATATGCAACCGGTTCCAAACCTAGCGGGAATGAGAACACAAACACACCATTGTCGACACAGGTCGAAGGGGAACAGAAGGCTACAGTCAATGATACATCCGTAAATGATAGTAATATGAAAGAGCAATGTATTAACCCTAACTTTTGCAAAATGTATCCTGTTTTGAAGTCTCTCCAAGGTTTTAGGTCACAGGAAGATGAAGGATTCAGCCAAATCGCAGCTCTCCTCCAAGCAGTCACTTTGAAGGACACTCAGGTGGGGCCTGTCCCACCAGGTAGCGCAGTAATAATATTCCCTAATGAAAGAACTGGTGAGGTCACAGCTACCGGTAAGTATGAGACAGTTCATTGCTCAGAAACAACAACACCACACAATAAACAGATTAGGAACGGAATGGTAGGATTACACCCTGTTTTGGGAATAGTAACTCCCAATGGGGGAACCGATAGACAGGAAGTAGTCCTCACCAGGAATAATGCAATGTATTACCCGTGGCCCAGAGATGAGCTGCGATCAATCATTTCAGAATTCTCCGACCCTCAGAAGCATTTAGCCAGATGTCAGAAATTTATCAGAGATCTGGGTAATGTGTATGAACCGACAAACCAACATTGGCGGACATTTTTGAAAGCCTGCCTACCCCCTAATATTGACACCCTAAAATGAATCACTGATTGTAGATTAGAATTGGATAGTCCTATGACTGACAGAAACAATCAGGAAAATATAGAATGAATTAACAGACAACTAGAGTTGTATTTCCCCACAACTGCTAAATGGAGGAAAATTTTCTCCATAAAGCAGAGGGAAAACGAAATGGCATCTGAATATTTCCATCGGGCCCTACACATAATGGATAGATACATAGGGGTATCGGATACAGGGAATGATGAAAATTACAGAGAGGTGGTTGTCTCTGTGCCGATGGACGGACTCGATAAAACAGTGAGGGACAGAGTACAAACCTCTTTGCCTGGTTGGAGAGGGGTCACAGTAGCTTGCCTTAGAGAGTGCGCAATGGAACACCATAGGAATATTGTTAGGCGTAGAAAACTGCAAGAAGAGAGGCTGAGGATTGAAAGTATGCAGGCTCTTACACCAAAGTCTCATCAGCCCAAACCCCAAAACCCTAGTAGTAACAAAAGACCTAAGATATGTTAAATTTGTAAAAATGAAGGACATTTTGCTAGAAATTGTAGGAGTAGTAGAGCACATAGCCAATATAGACCCCTAGACAGAATAAATAAGCCACGTTATTAAACACATAGACAGGATCAAGGGACATATAGTAAGGAATCACGATACAGTATAGAAAAACACAGATTCGGTTAATGGGAAGAACAGAATAAATGCAACTTTACCCTTTTGACAGAATTTACGGAGATTAGGAGGAGGATTCTAAACTTCTGCTTCTCTCTCTCTAGCAGAAGTGACCTCTAAGTAATTTAACAGGAGTTTTGTTAGAGATGGTATACATATAGAGTGCTCCCACCCAGGAAGCACAAAATATGCTAAAATACCCACGAAGACTAATATTGCATTTCACTGTTTAGAAGCATGTCCATCACAGGTAGAGGAAATTATCTCAAAGATACCGGGTTCCCTATGAACTTAGAATGGACAAGACACTGGATTGATGGCTGGGATAGTCCCAGTAGAGATATAACACACATAGAATTTTTTCTAAGGGAACAGACTGATTAGGGAATCATTCCCCGTAGTGCCCAATCCAGATGTCAAACTTTGATAAATCTTCTTTGTTACTAAACTCTGTGATTTGTCTTCAAAGTTTCCTCTTCATCTCTGACATTCACCGACAGGATTACAGCTCAATCGTCACATGTCTACTCGGTCTTTTCAGAGGTCTGCCCAAACCCAGTATATCTCACCAGCATCACTGTGCCTGGCCATGCACAAAGGGTGGAGAGTGGAAATACTGGTGAAGGGAGACTGTGCAAAGATACCGATAGACATGATGATGTGACAGCCTGATGGTAAACGCAAATCTGCCAAATTTTCTTTTTATTATTCTCTCTCCCTCTTTTTCATTTTTCCACGGATGGTTTACTTCACACAACTGATAATACACAACAGTTAAACACATTGTAATGCAAGATTTATGTTCCCTATAGAAAGGTCGCTGACCCAGAGAGAACCTGCGACAAAGAGCAGAGTGCAGAGAACATCGTATCACTGGAGTGTCTGTTCCGGGAAGGCTGAGAGGCAGGACTGATTGTCACGGCACCTGAGCGCGGAGAACAGAGGCGGTTGTCGCACCAGTTTTCTTTTTCCTTTTTATTATTTTCTCCATCTCCCATTACCCCCCTTCTTGTTCCGGGTTTTCCTGTTGACCCTGTTGTTGACCAGAGCAGTCTGTTTCGGTGAGAGTACCAGAGAGGTCGAGAAAGGATCTGGAATGGGTTCTGATGGCAAGGACGGATTTGTAGAATTCCAAGAGCAACACATCCACCGAGCAAAGGCGAGTATCAGAAAACGATCTGGTAGTCAAGAAACTAGGAGGCACTGTGAAGGGTTATTGGCTGAGGAAAATTGTATTTGTAGAAACTGTGAAAACATAGTTGAGGACGGGTGCATCCAGAGATGTCAGTCCAGCCTTAATATCAACATGGACCGTCATCCATTGAGTGACTATCACTCATTAGTGGGTAAGGTTTTAAACCAAACAGAATGCTGGGTGTGCTCACAAGTACCTCAAGGTCAGAGCAAGTCAGGACTAGTGCCGTATCCTTTAACAATAGATGAGGTACTTGAATTACGGGGTGGGAGACCGGTGGACAAGAAATTTAATATTTCTAGGCCCCCTAGTTTGAAGCTCCACCAGTACCATGTAGATAGATCCTTAGTATGTTTCAACATTTCCAATTCCCGAAAGCCGGGAAATTGGGAAGTGACATGGAATAACCAAACCATGGCATTTTCACACAGAGCCGACAGAATACCCGTAGACTCTGAACTTATACGCCAAATAGCCGATGGTGGAAGGTATTTTCGGTATAGGTATTGTCAAAGTCAGAAAAATATCATGCTACACGTTGCCATATATTCACCTCATGCGCGTGCCTGCTGCACGTGCACATTCTCTCCCGTGCGTGCGGATACTCGCAGCCGCGTGATGGCGCCTCGGCCATGCGCTCGAGCGCGTGGTATGTGCATTTACGGTAGAGTTTGTGTGCGTCTAGCGGGCGACTCAATCGTTAAATAATAAAACCAAATAGTATGTTTTATAGATAATGTTCCCCTTAATAATGACTGTAAGTTTGTTTAATGTAAATGGTCGCTGGACAGAGGAATTCCTCTTTGTATGGTACGAAGGGTCAGACAGGGTTTGAACAGCTGTGTCTGGTACCTAACTAAAGAACATTTTATTAGAAACAATCCGGTGCTGGTTAGGTAAAGATTAATCGCTCCTGCGTATAGATATGGCCATTAGTATTTTCTGGACATTTACTATATTTGCGATTCATTACCCATGCGGCGGGAATCTTCAGATTCCCTCCCACCTGAGCAGTTTGATATAGTCGCAGCCCACCTGTTCAAACTAACCTATGACCTTTTGTTATGATGCAAGGAGACATTCCTGTGTCCAATGAACAATGAGATTATAGGTCCCTTTGTAGTATACTGTACTCAGTGTATATAAGATCAGCCAGCCTGGGCAGCTCTCTCACTCCCCACAAAGTAATTCTCTGCAAACCAACTTATTCTCTGTTTGTATTGGCCATTCCCTCTCTCTCTGTTATAGTATAAGTTTGTGACGCTATTGTATATTTCTGTCTAGATATTCTGTTAGAATTATATGTTAGCTTGTAGTGTATGACTTGTAACTGTTTCCCCTTTTCAATATAACTAAAAGCTTGTTAGTAAAGGTGTTGGAACCTTAGCAAGGTATCGTGTGATTATTATATTGCAGAAGGTAATAGGAGCGTCTCAAACGCTCAAGTAGCTTTAGCATTAACAAGGTTAAGCAGCGTTATATCGCTGCAGTATTTCAGTACAAGGTTTACAGCATAAGAGTATCCTTTCTGTGTGTTACATTCAAGGTTTACTGATTGTCGTCCTGTGAGCGTCTGCGCCGCTCGTGATCTCCTCGTGGTCTCGAGCGTCCGCTACGCTCGTAGCGTAGCATTACGGTAGTCAACCGCCTATAGCGTGCCTGACACCACGCATTAAGCTGTGAACGAGCGTGTCGCATGTGCGTCTCGATCACGGCTGAGCGTATGCTACGCTAAGTGCGTAACCTTACGGTACCTCATACGCCAATTGCGTACTGTGTCTCTTACCCATTTATTGTGAATGTTATAAGATAAATAGTTAGCTTTATCAATTGGGGGCTCGTCCGTCCTCCACATATCCGCACTAGCGAACACAGACTTTATCTGTCAACAAGGGCGGGAAGGCAGTATCCCTTCGTATCGGGATACAGTAGTGCTGGCTAGATAAGCGTCTGTTTCGCTACGTTGAAGGAGTGCTGGTGGAATCTGGAACCGGAGGTAAGAACAATACGCTAGTGTCTTTTAAAACTGTTTAGTTCTGTTTTGCGTACACACGCACGCACACACCTGTATTTCTTTTCATTTGTGTATTTTCACATATCACTTTCCTGGTTGCCATTTCACAATTGATAACGTGCTGAGAAAGATTTGTTGCTATTGGTAGTTAAAGAGTAAAGATAATACGTTAAGGAGTAATTTGTAACACACGCGCACGGCTTGCCTAAGATACAAGGTAGTTTGGTGTGGTGTTCGGTAGATGATTACAGTTAAAGATCATCTACATTGATATAAAACGTGTTAATTGTATTTCTGTGGATATACCTGGCTGGCGTACACGTGTCTCTAACAAAGGGCGGGACTAGTGTATGCGACGCAAGGGCCGACGCACGGAGCGTATATTACGCAACGGAGCGTCTGGGTACGCCCACATAATACAAATCACACAATAGTATTGTTTTAGTTAGGCGATAAGGAGGCAACGCGATAATAGCGCAAATCGATCTCAGTGTCCAAAATTTTAAGCTAATAGATCCTTCTCTAGTTGTAACTCCTCGGGATTAGCCTGCGATACTGAATGAAAGGGATTTCTGCGCAGAAACGAAAGTAAAGAGTATATGAGGTGAAAGAGTGTGTATACATATATATAAGTTTCTAATTTTTGGGGTTGAACCAAAGGAAATCATCGAGTTCTCGTGAAGGTACATACGTGTAAGTGACTGCATGGTGGCTTGGGAGGCATCCCTTGTTAAACATTTAAAAAAGAGCATTAGAGTATAGCGGACCAGGAGGTCTACTGTAGCACAGACCAGGAGGTCCAGGTACAGCAGACTAAGAAGTCCGCTATAGATAAAGAGTAAAAGAGCACAACACCAGAAAGGGTTGGTGCGGTACCCATATAGGCCATTAATCTCAGCCTGAAGGAATTCGCAGCCGCAATTTTCGATTCCACTGGTCGCTCCGCACATAAGATTAGTTGCTTATGTGCAGAACGATTGTACCGCACGTACTTGTGTGCATTAGTTAGTAACTTGACCCAGTACCATTTGCGTACGCTAGAGGGGTCATAAACGCTATTTGTACATTCTAACGTGATTTGTGTAATTTTTTTTATTTTAAGGGAAGTTCGCTGGTCACTTGGGAACTATCCAACAACCAATAGTTACTGGAAAGGGTTAAGTGCTCTTCGGATCACACCCACATGTTCCAGTAAATAGAGGTTCAGGTCGCAGGGGCCCTAGGTCGAGTACGCCAGCGCTAGAGCAGTGTGTGGGCGTATTGGTCGACGTGGGCGAGTGAGTGGAGTACTCAGTAAACTTCCGCCGCCGGCCTACCCCGAACATCTTGGTTTTTGTAAGGGTTCGCTGAAGACCCTGATTTGAAGGTCAGAGGTAGTGAAAGCAACACCTGCAAAGATGGGGGCCAGTTGTTCAGGTAGGGGGCGATCAACCTCGGTTCGGGTTGATTTAGTAAACCGACCAATCGGGTCGGCAAGGTATGTAATGTGTGAGAAATACGGTTCACACACAGAAGTTTTGTGCGATGAATGGGAAAGAATGACTGTGCACGATGGGGAAAAGTTCCCACGGGTAGGCAGTTTTAGTCCCGAGGTGTTACAGAATCTAAGGAGAAGGATATGTCTCATTAAATCTGCAAAGAGACGGATCAAACATTATGATTATTTACAGTTATGGCAACAGGAAGGTGAAATACAAAGAGGATTGGCTCAAGCGGGTGGATTTAACCCTATCAGAAAACTGATAGCCACCGCGCCACCACCACCATACATAACAGGAGAGAGGGTGGTTGCAGAGAATGGCACACTGGTGAATGATAAACATGCACTTAGTAACTGTATAAATGTTAAGACTAATGTAACCAAGATTGTTGATGCTAATGTTAACCCGTGCAAGCTGTACCCTGTTTTAAACTTTCCCCAGGATTGTGACCAAGAGGATGAACCAACAACAATATCGGCACTCTCTCTAGCAGCCACCATAGCAGAAACAACAGTGGGCACGGCCCAACCCGTAAGATTAGTATCAAAGGCCCCTAGTGGAGGGACAGGTGAGATCATATCAACTGGTAAGTATGGCACCATACAATATGCTGAAACCATTTCACCACATGCTGTAGAATCTACTCAGAATGATGTTACTGGACTTAATCCCGTTAGGGTAATTGCAGTGCCAAATGGGAAAACTGACACTTCAGGAGTCACTCCTCTCAGACACATTGCCATGCACTGCCCCTTTTCCCGAATGGAATTAAGATCAATGGTGTCTGAATTCCCTGATCCTAGGAAAGATCTAGTTGCAAGCCAGGAATACATTAGAGAGCTAGGAAATACTGTGGAGCCCAATAACAAAGACTGGCAGATATTGCTGAGGGCATGTTTACCCTCCAATGTCGACTCAGCGAAATTTTTAGCTGACTGTAAATTAGATGAGGATGTACCCCTTATGGATGTGTACAACCAAGATAATGTAAAGAGAATAAATTTACAGTTAAAAGAGTATTTTCCAGCTGTTGTCAAATGGAACAAAATTTTCTCCATCAAACAGAAAGAGGGAGAAACAGCAGCTGATTATTTTCATCGGGCACTACAGGATATGGCTAAGTATACAGGCATAGAAGACATTAAGACAAATGTGAATCATAGAGAAGTAGCAGTATCTGTGTTAATGGATGGTTTAAAGGAAGTATTGAGGATGAGGGTACAGACCACCCAACCATGTTGGCGAGGTCTGTCGGTGGCTACTTTGAGAGAGGCCGCTATTGATCATGATCGAAATATCACCAGACACAGGGAGTCGCAGAGTGATAAGTTAATGGCCGTAAGTATACAGGCCCTGACCACAAGGCCACCTCAGTATAAATCTCAGACCCCTGTGGGTAAGTCAAATGTGGTAACTTGTTATTTCTGTCATAAAGAGGGACACTATGCACGAGACTGTAGATCAAAGAATGCACAAAAATCATATCAACCCCCTAGACAACGACATGACACACGAAATTGGGATCAAGGACCGCAGAGACGGAGTTATGAGCCACACGCAGGGGAAACAAAAAGGTATCCCCCAAAAAGAGACTGGCAAGTCACTGATAGATCCCATTTACCCCCTTCACAGGTAATAGCTGCCAGCGCAATGCAGGGAGGCCACCACGCACCATAGGGCGAGGCCACACCTGTAATTTGCAGCCAGTGAAATTAATTGCGAACCTTGGAAGTGAACCCGAGGTCACAATTGATGTAGCTGGTAAATCTCTAAATTTCCTTGTAGATACGGGGGCGGCCAAGTCAGTGATAAATTCGACCGTGGGCATGAGAACCACTGGTAAAACAATTCCAGCCTTGGGAGTAACAGGAGTAGTACAGCACTACCCTTTAAGCAAACCTGCAGAGATTACGATAGGGCCTTTGCATACCAAGCATTCTTTCCTGCTGGCTGCATCGGCTCCGACTAATCTCCTAGGGAGAGATTTACTGTGCAAAATGGGATGCGTCATATACTGTACTCCTGAAGGTGTGTTCTTGGATATACCCGAAAACCAAGCTCAGGAAGCGCAGGATATGCTAGACTCCCCAACAAGATTAATGTCACACACTGTTGTTGTAAATAGGTGTCCGTCCAAGGTAGAGGAAATGATTTCCCAGATACCGGAATCACTTTGGACCAAGGATGGACAAGACACTGGATTGATGGCAAACGTAGCCCCAGTAGTTGTGCAAGTAAAAGATGGTAGGATAGCTCCAAAGATCCCACAATATCCTCTGAAGCCAGAGGTGGAGTCAGGAGTTTTCCCTGTAATAGAGCGCTTGCTACAACAGGGCATTCTGGTAAGGACGTCCAGCACTGCAAATAGTCCCATCTTCCCTGTTAAAAAGAGTGGGGGGAGGGGTTACCGATTAGTGCAGGATCTAAGAGGGATCAACAAAATAGTTGAGAGTCAATTCCCCGTAGTACCAAATCCAGCTGTCATCCTTATGCAAGTCCCTCCCACTGCCAAATTTTTCACTGTGATTGACCTCTGCTCCGCTTTCTTCTCGGTACCTCTGCACCCTGACAGTCAATACTTATTCGCATTCACATACAGAGGAGTTCAGTACACTTGGACTCGATTACCACAAGGTTTCATAGACAGTCCAAGTATTTTCTCACAAGCTCTGCATGATTGTTTACAGTCTTTCCAACCAGAGAGTGGATCAATATTGATACAGTACGTGGACGATTTACTACTGTGTTCAGATTCACTGGAAGCATCCCTGAGAGATACGAAACAGCTCCTGTTTCATCTTTCAGACACAGGACACAAGGTTTCCAAAGACAAGTTACAATTATGCCAGACCCCTGTGAAGTATTTGGGACACTGTCTAACACAAGGACTGAGACACCTTACCGCTGATAGAATTCAAGCAATTCGTGACATGACCCTGCCACAAACCCAGCAACAGATTAGAACGTTTTTAGGAATGTGTGGGTATTGCCGTAACTGGATCCCAGGTTTTTCCATACTGGCCTTACCTTTGCAGGAGATGGTCTCATCAAGCAAACCTGATCGGATTTCGCACACAGATGAATCTGAAATGGCATTTGAGAGACTTAAACAGTGCCTAACGCAGGCACCAGCATTAGGTATGCCAGACTATGGGAAACCCTTTGAGCTGTACGGAACAGAGAGTGCTGGGTGCGCAGCAGGTGTCTTAACCCAGAAGCATGGCGATGCCAGCAGGCCGGTAGCCTACTATAGCGCTCAGCTAGATATGGTAGCGCGATCCCTCCCCACATGCTTGCGAAGTGTTGCAGCAATAGCATTGCTAGTCACAAAAAGCGAAGATGTAGTGCTAGGACACAACCTCACAATTCATACACCACATGCAGTGTCAGCCTTACTGAATTCTGCCCAAACCAGACACGTCTCATCAGCGCGGTTTACAAGATGGGAATTGGCATTGATGGCCCCCGTAAACATCACCATAAGGAGATGCAGCGCATTAAATCCTGCAACGTATCTCCCAGGTGTGCCTGGACAGGCACAAAGGGTGGAGGATGAGAGTGATGGTGAAGGAGGATTTAATACAGGGGATGACACGCATGATTGTATGGAATATTTGACCCAAAATTTCACGGCAAGGCCTGACATCAGTGACAACCCACTGGAAGATGTAGATTTTACTTTCTACACTGACGGTAGTTGTCACAGACAGACGGACTCGGGAGACTTGTGTACTGGATACGCAGTCGTAGATGACCAAGGTACCATAGAAGCAGAACCGCTAGGCCCACCACACTCAGCACAAGTTGCTGAACTGGTTGCCCTAACCAGAGCATGTGAATTGGCTAAGGGCAAGTCAGCCAATATTTACACAGATTCTAGGTACGCCTTCGGAGTAGTCCATGATTTCGGAGCCCTATGGCGCCTCAGAAATTTCATGACGGCAGCTGGCACACCCGTAGCGCATGCAGCCCATATCAAAAGACTTCTAACAGCGATACAGGAACCCGACAGAGTGGCTGTTATCAAGTGTAAAGCTCACACATATAGCCAAGACCCGGTATCACTTGGTAACAGCCGAGCAGATGAAGCTGCTAAATCAGCAGCTAGTAACCCCACACAAACAGATAGTACACGACTGATGGTATTTAATACTGTAAACACACAGAAATTGTGTGAAATGCAAAATTTGTGTTCCCCGCAGGAAAAGGCAGTTTGGAGGTCAAAAGGATATGGCCAGGAGTCCTCAGGACTCTGGACAGATGGACATGGTAAACCAGTGGCACCCAGAGCATACCTTCCAAGTCTAGCGGAAGCAGCACACGGGCTGACTCATCTAGGCAAAGAAGGAATGTGTAAGCTAGTAAGAGCTTATTGGTGCGCCCCAGGGTTTTCTTCCCATGCGGGTAAAAGAGCGATGACATGTCTCACCTGCTTGAGGAAGAATATCGGAAAGGCAATACCGACAGAGCCATCCCATATCCCTCCGACAGATGGTCCTTTCCAGGTAATACAGATTGATTTCATACAATTGCCACCTTGTAGAAATGTAAAATATGTTTTGGTCTGTATTGATGTGTTCTCAAATTGGGTTGAAGCATTTCCTGCAGCCACAAATACCTCTGTATTTACTGCAAAGAAAATTGTGCAGGAATTTGTGTGTAGGTACGGTATCCCTAGAATAATTGAAAGTGATAGGGGTACCCATTTCACAGGTGAAGTCTTTCAAACAATGTGTAAGTTGATGGGAATTAATAGTAAGCTGCACACTCCGTACCGCCCCCAGGCGAGCGCGAAGGTAGAAAGAGTAAACAGCACTATTAAAAATAAGTTGAGCAAGGTAATGACTGAAACAGGACTGTTATGGCCTGAAGCTTTGCCAATCGTACTATACAGCATCAGAACCACCCCCAGGTCCCCTCTTAATCTGTCTCCTTTTGAAATTCTGTTTGGTCGACAACCCCATGTTATGATTAACCCCCAGGATGATTTGAAATGTAACAATGAAGTAACCGTAAAGTACTTGGTTAAGATGAGTAAACAATTGAGGAATCAGAATGATAATCTAAAGTTGGTGATTCCTGATTTGCCAGACAGTAATTGTCATGACATTGAACCTGGGGATTATGTAATGATACAGAATTTTCTACGCTCAGGTTGCCTTATTGACAGATGGGAAGGACCATATCAAGTCTTATTGACCAGCACAACTGCTTTGAAGGTTGCCGAGAGAGAGACTTGGGTCCATTCGTCTCATTGTAAAAAGGTCACTGACCCAGAGAGGTCCCGTGATAAAGAACAGACGGTAGAGGTTGTATCACTAGAGTGTCTGTTCAGGGAGGATTGAGACGACACCAGAGCGCTGAGAATAACAAGACCGGAGCTTGTCGAGACAGATTTCTTTTTCCCATTTGTTATTTTCTCCAGTTCCCACCTCCCTCCTATTTCCTTTCCCCCTTCTTATTTTTTCTCCTTTTACTCCTCTAAGATGGACTTGCCCCAAGAGACTGTGATCCGGATTTTCCTGTTGACCATGATGTTGACCAGAGCAGTCTGTTTCGGTGAGAGTACCATGGAGGTCGAGAAAGGATCGGGAATGGGTTCTGATGACCAGGATGCAGGCGTAGATTTCCAAGAACAACATAATCTCCGAGTAAAGGCGAGTATCAGAAAACGATTTTGTAGCATTGACAATAGAAGGAATTGTGAAGGATTGTTAGCTGAAGAGAACTGCATCTGTAGGCATTGTGACAATATAGTTGAGGATGGGTGCATAAAGAAATGTCAGTCCAGTTTTAATGTCCACATGGACCGGCATCCATTGAGTGACTATCACTCCTTAGTGGGTAAAGTGTTAAATCAGACAGACTGTTGGGTATGCTCTCAAGTACCTCAAGGCCATAGCAAATCAGGACTAGTACCAATCCCTTTAACTGTAGGAGAGGTACTTGAGCTAAGTGGTGGGAGGCCGGTGGACAAGAGGTTTAATATCTCTAGTCCTCCTAGTTTGAAGCTCCACCAATATCACGAGGATAGGTCTTTAGTATACTTTAACATTTCCAATCCCCGAAAGCCGGGAAATTGGGAAGTGTCATGGAGTAATCAAACCATGACCTTTTCATACAGACCCGACAGAATGCCCATAGACACAGAACTTATACGCCAGATAGCCGACCATAGGAAATTTTTCCGGTATAGGTATACCTTAGGAAGTAAGGCCATGCGAGTTGGAGAAGTATCACCAGGATACTGTGCACAGATCGTACAAACTGATACGTGTACTAAACAGATGGGAGAATTAGGGTTAGGAGATTTCACATGGAAAATTTGTAACATGATAATGTCATACTCCGTCCCATATGTTCTCCCCGATGATGCATATTTCATATGCGGGAGGAAGGCGTATAAGTGGCTTGCCCCAAACTCAGAGGGATTGTGCTATATTGGAAAAGTACTGCCTGAAGTAATGACTGTAACCCATAACAAAATGAAGGATATTCACCACAGTGCCCAAGCTCCTTATACTCACACTCATTACGAGCACGTCGTTAAACGGCACCTGATAGAGAGAACAGAGCATCCGGCCTCTGACCTGATCCATGAATCCACCGGGATTCAATTCCTAATCGCGTTAGATATCACTCGTACCGCCAGAGGAGTGATAAATTATAAATATATATCTGCGCTTGCAAATTTATTATACAATATCACCGAAATGTATGACGACACATTCAGGTACACTGGGAAAGAGTTACAAGCCTACAAAACAGAACTGGTTCAGCATAGGATGATTCTCAATTACCTCACAGCTGTGACAGGCGGGTATTGTGTTACCCTGGCAACTCAATATGGAATCAAGTGCTGCACGTACATTACAAACAGCACGGAGGACCCAGCCGAGGTCATAGACCAAAAGATGGACGACATTTTACAATTAAAATGGGAGTTTCGAAGGAAACACAATCTCACACTCGCTGCTGTGGGTAATGAGCTGACCAGTTGGGTGTCATGGTTGAACCCACGAAATTGGTTCTCGGGCTTAGGAGAATGGGCCCAAGGTATTATTATGGATGTAGGGAAATTTCTTTTGTGTATTCTGGGAGTCGCCATATTGGTTGGCCTGATATTTAGATGCGTTCGGGTTTTAGCGAAGCGTAAAAGTAATACCAGGATGATGAGTCTAAGGAGCGAGGACACTGTACTAACAACAACTAATTTGATGTATGACCCAACGATAGAGACAATGTTGTGATGAAAACGTGATTCCACGGTCCGTTTCTTTCACCCGTTTCTCCTTTGTTTTCCTCCAAGGTACAAAGACATCCGCTTGGAAGAATTTGACAACCTTTTATACAGACCATTGATGGACAATGCCATAGACCCCCATTTTCCCTAGTGACTTTAACTTTCACGATAGCCCAAAGCTTTAAAGATTGTAAGTCTATGGATATTGAGAAAGCTTTTTGCTCACCGCTTATTGCAAAAGCATCGGGAGACTACAGTCAACATGTACATCGAGACAAGACATCAGACAAGACCTCAATCGGCAAATGTATATTAAACTCACATAGTTTATGACTGCATTTACCATAATTGCTTCTTATCTTCATTTCTACAACCTTCAGGTAATGACACACATAGTCGATAGGGAATATAGGCACAGATATCAGCACTCACATATCCCCCCCAATCATGTATCATCAACTAAAATGTGCTCCCCCATTTTGTTACAACTAAAAGCCGAAAAGAGCTCGGTAAAGTTTGACAGCCTATCCACAGACCCGTAATACGGGATAAGAAGGAATTCAAATGTATACTTCGCAATACCTCGAAGCTTGATCTAAAACACGTACGGCACGATGATACATGACCCCTCAAACATGGATTCATACACACATGCTTCTACTATCTCACTAGGTCATACTTTTTTCCCACCTGATCCTCTTCTCCCTTACCTAATCATAGAAATGTATTTACACATGACATATATTTTTCTCTTTTTGAACTGTTTTAGGAAGTGGCAGTTATTGATGACTGCCAAAGGGTGGACTGTCAAAGTCAGAAAATATCATGCTACACGTTGCCATATATTCACCTCATGCGCGTGCCTGCTGCACGTGCACATTCTCTCCCGTGCGTGCGGATACTCGCAGCCGCGTGATGGCGCCTCGGCCATGCGCTCGAGCGCGTGGTATGTGCATTTACGGTAGAGTTTGTGTGCGTCTAGCGGGCGACTCAATCGTTAAATAATAAAACCAAATAGTATGTTTTATAGATAATGTTCCCCTTAATAATGACTGTAAGTTTGTTTAATGTAAATGGTCGCTGGACAGAGGAATTCCTCTTTGTATGGTACGAAGGGTCAGACAGGGTTTGAACAGCTGTGTCTGGTACCTAACTAAAGAACATTTTATTAGAAACAATCTGGTGCTGGTTAGGTAAAGATTAATCGCTCCTGCGTATAGATATGGCCATTAGTATTTTCTGGACATTTACTATATTTGCGATTCATTACCCATGCGGCGGGAATCTTCAGATTCCCTCCCACCTGAGCAGTTTGATATAGTCGCAGCCCACCTGTTCAAACTAACCTATGACCTTTTGTTATGATGCGAGGAGACATTCCTGTATCCAATGAACAATGAGATTATAGGTCCCTTTGTAGTATACTGTACTCAGTGTATATAAGATCAGCCAGCCTGGGCAGCTCTCTCACTCCCCACAAACGGTTTTCATATTGACTAACTTGGAGTTGGTACCAGAAGCTGCGCAGCGATCGTTCCCATTGTGTGTAAGTAATTCTCTGCAAACCAACTTATTCTCTGTTTGTATTGGCCATTCCCTCTCTCTCTGTTATAGTATAAGTTTGTGACGCTATTGTATATTTCTGTCTAGATAGTCTGTTAGAATTATATGTTAGCTTGTAGTGTATGACTTGTAACTGTTTCCCCTTTTCAATATAACTAAAAGCTTGTTAGTAAAGGTGTTGGAACCTTAGCAAGGTATCGTGTGATTATTATATTGCAGAAGGTAATAGGAGCGTCTCAAACGCTCAAGTAGCTTTAGCATTAACAAGGTTAAGCAGCGTTATATCGCTGCAGTATTTCAGTACAAGGTTTACAGCATAAGAGTATCCTTTCTGTGTGTTACATTCAAGGTTTACTGATTGTCATCCTGTGAGCGTCTGCGCCGCTCGTGATCTCCTCGTGGTCTCGAGCGTCCGCTACGCTCGTAGCGTAGCATTACGGTAGTCAACCGCCTATAGCGTGCCTGACACCACGCATTAAGCTGTGAACGAGCGTGTCGCATGTGCGTCTCGATCACGGCTGAGTGTATGCTACGCTAAGTGCGTACCCTTACGGTACCTCATACGCCAATTGCGTACTGTGTCTCTTACCCATTTATTGTGAATGTTATAAGATAAATAGTTAGCTTTATCAGTATACTCTAGGAAGTAGGACCATGCGGGTTGGAGAAGTATCACCAGGGTACTGTGCGCATATCATACAGCCTGATACGTGTACTGAACAGATGAGAGCGTTAGGGATAGGATTTTTCACTTGGAAGGTTTGCAATATGGTAATGTCATATTCTGTCCCATATGTTCTCCCCGATGATGCTTATTTCATATGTGGGAGGAAGGCGTATAAGTGGCTTGCCCCAAACTCAGAGGGATTGTGTTACATTGGAAGAGTGTTGCCAGAAGTAATGACCATAACCCATAATAAGATAAAAGACGTTCACCGCAGTGCTCAAGCTCCTTACACTCATACTCACTATGAACACATCGTTAAGAGACACCTTATAGATAGGACAGAGCACGCAGCCTCTGATTTGATCCACGAATCCACCGGGATTCAATTCCTACTCGCGCTAGACATCACCCGTACCGCCAGAGGAATGATAAATTATAGGTATATCCACGCGCTAGCGAATCTAATAGATAATATCACCGAGATGTATGATGACACCTTCAGGTATACAGGGAGGGAGTTGCAAGCTTACAAAACGGAACTGATCCAGCACAGGATGGTCCTCAATTATATCACAGTGGTGACAGGCGGGTACTGTGTCACTTTGGCAACTCAGTATGGTGTGAAGTGCTGCACGTATATTACAAACAGCACTGATGACCCAACCGAGGTCATAGATCAAAAGATGGACGATATCTTGCAGTTGAAGTGGGAGTTCCGAAGGAGACACAACCTTACCCTTACTGCTGTGAGTAATGAACTGACCGGCTGGGTCTCATGGTTGAACCCACGCAATTGGTTCTCAGGTTTAGGAGAATGGGCTCAAAATATTATCATGAGTGTGGGAAATTTTCTCCTTTGTATCCTGGGAGTTGTCATAATTATTGGTTTGATATTTAGGTGTGTTCGAATTTTAACGCGGCGCAAGCACGGCACAAAAGTGATGAGTTTAAGGAGCGGGGGCATTGGTACAGCAACTGATTTAATTTATGACCCATCAATAGAGACAATGTTGTGATAAGACGTGATTCCACGGTCCGTTTCTTTCACCCGTTTCTTTGTTTTCCCTCAGCAAAAATACACCCATCCAGAGAAGACTTCAATCAACACCCAAGAATGATTACGCAAATGTTATGTGAATGTATTTTTGATATGTTTCTTTTCTTCATCTCTACAACCTTCAGGTAGTGACACACATAGTCGACAGGTGATATCCACATATTAGCATTCACATGTGTTCCCCCTCCATGTATCATCAACTAAATGTGCACCCCATTTGTTGGAACAAGAAGCCGAAAAGAGCTCGGTAGTGTTTGTTGGCCCACTTACAGACCCTTAATACGGGATGAGAAGGATTTAATGTATACTTCGCAATACCTTGAAGCTTATCTAGAACATATACGGCACGATGATACATGCCCCTCAGACATGGATTTCATACATACATGCTTTTACTATCCCACTAGGTCATACATTTCCCGTCTCCACCTCTCCTCCTACCATCCAATCATCTGTGGATAATGTATTGTATATTTTTATCCAATCATCTGTAGATATTGTATTGTATATTTTTCTGTTTAATGTTTAGATAGTGGCAGTTATTGTTGACTGCCAAAGGGTGGACTGTCAAAGTCGAAAAATATTGTAAATGCATACACCATGTACTAACCCCATACACATGTCCGCTGCGCGTGCACTTATTTCGATCTTCCGAGCACATATCCGCAATTTGCGTAGGATCGCTCCTGCGATCATGCGCGTGGTATGGGTATTTACGGCGGAGTTTGTGAGCGCATAGAGGGTTATCAGAACATTACATATTTAACCCAAATAGTGCACTTTGTACACATAGTTCCCCTACACCACATCAGCGAGTATCAACAGTTTAAACAGTTCCAGGACTAAGGGATTCGCCTTTGCATGATAGGAAGGGACAGACAAAGGTTATAAGGTGATGTCTAGTATCCAGCTGTAGGGTATTTTAAGGGTAACATTCCGGTATTGGTTAGAGAAAGATCGCATGTTCCTGCGTATAGTTATGTGCAAAAGTAGAATATAGACATTAACTGTATTTACTGTATATTATGTATGCGGCGGGAATCCAGAGGATACCACCCACAAGAGCAGTTGAGAAAGACATCGCCCACCTTTTCAAATCAACCTATGACCTCTCCTGTAATGTAAAGACACATCTCTGTGTCCAATGGACAATGAGATTACAGTGACCATTGTATTGCGTATGTAAGTTGTGTATAAAAAGCCCGTTGTTGCCTGGCCGGTCAGAAAACTCTGAATGCTTTCTACCTGACAAGCGGTGGACCGGCCGGGTTGCGCTTGCGAACATTCTCACGTATGTACATTGACTGTAGCCATTATTCTGTTTTAGATTAATCTTGTTAGCCTGTAGTGTATGTTTTGTACTGTTTAACCTTTTGAAATAATCCACTGGGGCCTTAGAACCCTGTGGTTTCAACTACAAATCGGTGTTGTGTCCTCACTTTCCTGCAAGGGTTTAAAGCGTATTTTAACGGTATAAGGTTTATAAATATTGATAAGGTGTACGCACTGCGGGTACTTTATACCGCCAGCGCTACTTAAGGTTTAAAGTATAACATCATTTCAGTGCTTTGCGGCACATGGTTTAGAGTGTAAGAATAACATTGCATTGAATTACGAATAAGGTTTAAAGGTTATCAATTGTGTGTGCGCACGCTGTGCGTACTCTGTACACTCAGCGCGGCGTGTGTACGCCAAGTACGTACCACGTACGGGACTCTGTACGCAAATAGCGTACAAAGTGCGTAGCACGTGTATTCAGTCTAGCGGCCATAGCGGCTCCACGGTAAAGGTGTATCTAGAGGTATAGCATTATGGTTTAAGATAATATCGACATTATCAATATATATATATACATATATATATATATATATATAAATAGATGGATAAAGGCGGCACTCATAGGGTTTTGCATCAAAGAAAAACACTGACTCAGTGCTGCTGGTCAACGTTTTAATTTAACATCTTAAATTTTCATCAGGACAAAGATAGCATACAAAACTTACCCTTTATACCTCACCTAGTGTTCTGTAAACCGCCACTCTGTCCCATGCTGTCGTCCGATGTCACAGTCGCGCGTCCGGCGCACAGCTTCCTGCGTCAGTCACCAGGCAACAGCATCCAGGGACGCATTACTCCGGATTTTGGGTTGTAAACTCTGTAAGCCACGCTGTAATGGGCTGACATCACTACTGTGCAGCCATCGCGTCTCTGCCCACGTCAGTTGGCAGGTAAAGGGACACAGCGTCGCAGTGTAAGAATAAAGAACCACCACCTCAAAAAACTGCAGTAAAGAAGAAAAAAGAAAGGACAAGAGAAAAAAAGATCTACAGTTATGGACATCTCCACGATATCACAAATATATATATATATATAGTTTTTCAAGGATATAAACTAACAGCTAATTGTTACATTTATATTAATAGAAGGGATGCTTGATTATGTATAAATAATAACTAGGGGCAAGTTATTTTTAAATAAAACAATGTAAACATAATTTTTCATTAAGTCCATGTGGTTTTACTGTGTCTAGCTCATAAATCCAGCGCACTTCACGTTGTAAAAGTTCCCGTGCCCGATCTCCCCCCCTGAGATTTTCAGGAATAAAGTCTATCATCTTGTATTTCAATGTGGATAAGTTGTGCTGCAACTCTTTAAAGTGTTTAGCAACAGGCTGGTTAACTTATTTGCCTTCTACTGCTTGACGAATGGCACTCCTATGTTGGGCCATACGTTCTCTCAGTGTGCATGTTGTCTTCCCAATGTAAAATAGGCTGCATGGACAACGAATAAAATAGATGATAAAACGGCTTGTGCAGGTTGGAACATGTCGGATTTTTATTTTTATTGCGGATCTAGGGTGTGTAAATGAGTCACCAACCTCCAAATAGCTGCATGTCGTGCACCCCAGGCAACAATAATTTCCTGGTTTTTTAATAAGGAAGTGATCATGATCTTTGTTTTTTGCAGAAGTTAAGCTAGAAATATCTGTATGCACTACCCAGTCACAAATGTTTTTGGATCTCTTGTAGCAGGGCATTAATTTAGTGTCCTGTAACAATGGCAAGTTCTTTTCTCCCTTCATCAAAGGCCAAGGTGTTTTACCAACTTTAACCAGTACTGGTTGATCCACGTGATACATTTATCATGTTTCGCTGAATCTGTTTTTTTCAACAATAATTTTTCTCTTGGAATCTTAATTGCTCTGGCACGTGCACTCTGTAGATTATCATTAGAGTATCCCTTTTGTAGGAATCTAGCTGTCATCAAATCAAG
The DNA here is from genome assembly GCF_028390025.1 of Pseudophryne corroboree. Classification (NCBI taxonomy): domain Eukaryota; kingdom Metazoa; phylum Chordata; class Amphibia; order Anura; family Myobatrachidae; genus Pseudophryne; species Pseudophryne corroboree. Next base: position 458,785,471 of record NC_086444.1, on the reverse strand, counting down.
TTGTATTTGCTCATCTTCTGGATTGTCACAGATTCTTCTAACTCGCAGATATTTGAGAGAATGGTAATCCATTTTTTTATGGACCAGGATGATGACTTGAGGCAGAAAGGAGGGAGTTACAATCTGTCGGTTTATTGTATACGGATGTAGTCAGATTGCCATTTCTGTTTTGGATGTTCACATCAAGAAAATGTATGTATTCATTATTGATCTCGAAGGTGAATTGTATGTTAGGATCCATTTCATTAACCTCTGCCATCATGTTAATAAATTCAGCTCTCTCACCGCGCCAAAGTAAAAAAATATCATCAATATATCTACAGAAGAAAAATATATTATCCGAATACTGCATGTTGCTAAAAAATACATTGTTCTTAATTGAGAACATGAATGCATTTGCATATGTTGGGGCCACACATGACCCCATCACACATCCAAGTAGTTGCAAAAATATCTCCCCATTAAAGAGAAAATAATTTCTGTTCAAAACCAATCTCAAAAGTTCCAAGTTCCAAGAGTAGATCAATATCCGGACCAGTATAATGATTATTATTGGTTAGTAATCTCCTTGTTGCCTCTATTCCTCGTGAATGTGGTATGTTGGTATATAGGCCCTCATGCCGAGTTGATCGCTCACTAGCTACTTTTAGCAGCCGTGCAAACGCATAGTCGCCGTCCACGGGGGAGTGTATTTACGCTTTACAAGTGTGCAAACGCCTGTGCAGCTGAGCGGGTACAAACACATTTTGTGCAGAACAAGACCAGCCCTGTAGTTACTTATTCTGTATGATGATTGCAGCGACGAAGGTCCCGGAATTTACGTCAGATACCTGCCATGCAAACGCCTGGACACGCCTGCGTTTTTCCAAACACTCCCTGAAAACGGTCAGTTGACACCCATAAATGCCTTCTTCCTGTCAATCTCCTTGCGATCGGCTGTGCGAATGGAATTGTTTCTATAAGCAGTGCAAAATAACAATGCTCTTTGTACCCATACGCCGTACGTGTGCATTGCGCCCCATATGCATGCGTAGTTTCTACGTTTTTTAAATGATCGCTACACAGCAAACATCGGCAGCTAGCGATCAACTCGGAATGACCCCCAGAGACTAATAATGTCGCTTGTACACATCCAAAACTCTTCAACAGGATAGGTTACTTTCTTAAGTCTGTTCGAAAACATGGTGGTATCTTGTAAATATGTTTTTTCCGCTTGAACGACAGGTTGAAGATAGAAGTCAAGGTAACGGGAAACGTCATAGTATAGAGAGTCTCTAGCCGAAATAATCGGTTTACCGGGAGGTGATATTGCATCCTTATGTAATTTTGGGAGTAAATAAAAGACGGGTATACGGGGAGATACTTTGAGTAATGATGAAGCCACATGTGAAGTAATTACATCATCGTATACTGCCATATTAAGTGTATCTTCCAATTCTTTACAGAAGATTACAGTTGGATCTTTATCAAGCTTCCGATAAACATTTAGACCATTATATATATATTTATTAGCTGAAGTACCCTGCGCTGCCTGGGTTTAAATGTTTATATTATTAAGTTACAATGAGTTAGTTGTAACTGTCAACATTTCAAAAATAATTAGCAGCTTTTCACCTCTTCCAACACACCCATGTGGTGGCTGCCTAGTGTTGTTTCAATGTATTTTATTTTTTATTTATTTTCTTTGTGGGTGAAGATGGTGGTCAGTTGCCCTAATTCCCAGCTTTCCTTTCTGTTCAGTTTTATAATCACTTTTACATTGCAAGTTGAGTTTAACGTTTTCCTTCTGTTAGCAATGTTGCTATTCCAAGGCTTTTGGATACACCATATATTTTGTCTTCCCACCTCCATTTCTGTCAGTTATTTTAGTTAATTGATTTACGGTTATTTCAGTCAGTTATTACAATTCATTCAAGGTTTCACCCAAATCCATCCAGTGGAATGCCCAGAACAGGCTCCCTGTGTCAAATATCTTTCTGTCATACCAGGATCTCAACCCTTTAGTATGTCTTCTTGGACCCAATGTTACCACTCTGTGAAGTTTTCATCCAAATCCATCCAGTGGAAGACTCAGATAAGGCTCCCCAGGTCAAAGTACTGCTTAGGGTACACCAACAGGAGGTCTGACTGGGACCCTAACCCCCTTAAAACCTGGCCAGGATCCAACTGGTCCACCTCGCGTTGGTTTCGTCCCAATCGGTGGAGGAGTGTCTGAATGCATAACCGGACAGATAGACAAACAAACCAATGAATTTTATATAGATGTGTTTGTCAACAATGAGACAGCCTCAGCAGTGCAGAATATGCCAGCAGTACCAGTGATACTCAGGGTCAGCAAGAGATCAATGGCGCTCCAGTATCATTGGTGGGGGTGGGGTGAGGGGGCATGGTCATTTAGTCTGCTGGATACCTTCTTGCTCAGGCATGGTGTGCTGCAGAATCCATGGAATACTTGCTTATAGGCACAACAGGAATAGTAGTTCCTGTCAATTTGCAAAATATTAGTAATTGTATGCAGTAACTATTGATAATAGATAAATCAAGTAATAACCCACTTATTGTGGTACTGTAACACACCACCATTAATACTGCTGGAGCGTCAGTGCTCAACAATATTAGCAGCACCCAATAATGTCAGCTGTAGTAGTGTCTCATAATATGGCAGCTATGGTTATGCCACTGATATGTCCTAACCAGTAATAATTCACAATAAATGTCACAGTTAACTAAGATAATATTTTTCCTGGTTTGAAAGTTTTATATAATGGTAAATAATACAAACTGGCCTTCCAATGCAGTTTATGATGTTCATTATTTAAAGTTTGCTAGAACAAAAAACATGTTAAGTATTTTTTACTTTTTCAATGATAAGGACAAAAGGGACTCAACCTCAGAATATACCTGAAGTGCTCAGGAGAAGAACTACTTGTCTTCATCAGTGCAGAAGATCAAAGGAGAAATGTACTTATAAGCCCCTTCCTGGCAGTTATTGCAGATGGGCGTCAAATGAAGAGGCAGTGCAATGATGAAGCCATCTTGGCAATCCATGATGACTTCATCAACCTTTGACTCCTCCAAGCTATTACACACAGAAAATCATTAAGAGCCTGTTAATGAGTGTAAGGCATTTAAAGTACCCCTAATGGGGCAGACATCTACTCAGCATGTATATCTTGTGCCATGTTACGCAGAAAGAAAGATGCAATCTAATTGTGATCCGTTCACATGGAAACGGAAACCGGTTTCCGGTCTATAGATCTACACAAAAAAGTCTACATTCAATAGGTAGACCACTAATGATCGACAGAGTCAAAAGGTTGATATGTAAAAGGGTACAGTTCAAAAGGTCAACAGGTTCAAAAGGTTAACATGAAAATGGTCAACACACATATGGTCGACACAGGGTTCTTTTTAAAAATGTTCTACTTTTTCATATTTTACCTTGCATATAGACTACGATTGGGAATAGTAACCTGTGCTGAGCGCAGCATTAGTGGAGCGAGGCACCTTGCCCAAAGCATGGTGAGTGAAGCGAGCCATGTGAGGGGATGCGGTACACTAATGGGGCTTGTCTGTGGCAGAAAAGTGTCAAAACATCCAAAAAAAATAAAAAACAAAACTAAAAAAAAGTCTTCTTTTTTGTGTCGATCATTTCTACAGATGGATCCTTCTTTATCCCACCCTGCCTAGTCGCAGGCGTGCACTCCCGGCGTGACTAGGCAATCCGTCCGTCTAGTCACACCGGGAGTGCACGAGCCGCTTCCCATTCAGAGCATCTCTGTCTGGGCACGCGGACGGAGACGCTCTCCATTAAAGTGAATGGGGAGTGTCTCCGTCCGGCGCGCGCGCCCTTCCAGACGGAGACGGTCACAGTGACTAGGCGCGCCCTAGTCACATAAAGAGCCAAGATAAAGAAGGCTCCATCTGTATGTCAACATTTTGACCCTGTCAACCTTTTCTACTGTCTACCTATTCCGTGATGACCTTTCACCCTGTCGACCTTTTGACCCTGTTGACCTAATGCATGTCGACATTAGTGGACCTATTGACTGTAGACTTTTTTAGTGTAGATCTAATAATCCACACCCACTGAAACCTAACATATCCCTACAATATGATGTTTTTCACAATAGACAGTCAGTGCTTTCAGGACCTGACAAAATGCAGTACAATAATCATAACAATGTATTTATCATCATGTGTCTACTACCCAAATTATCACAATGTTCATAATGATCTTATCCAAACTTACAGGACTGTTTTTGGACTACTGAAAGGGATCGGGAGGTCGGTTGTGCAGCACATAGGATGCAACCTCCCGTTCCCGACCATTGTAGGAGCATTATAAGCCATTTATCGGCTAACAATCCTGGATTATCACTGCATACACGCATGTACAATAGTCAGCTGTTAACCCAATACCAAGAGAACGGGTCGACGATTATATAGGTGTGTACCCAGCTTAACAGTGTTAGAAGAAAACTGCAGTATTGCAGCATGTCTGGCCAGATTAATACAATCAATTAATTTATTGGAAGAAACTAGCCTTATCGTTTATATAGTAAAACAAATTATAACAACCCAGGATAATGGCTTACATTCAGCTACAGGACAAACAGCATAACTACTGCTGTGGAAGCTTTACAAGTGTCAATGTGTGTTTTAGGTTACAAAATAAAGAGTCACATAATGAGGCAATATCACACTAAGCTATTATAAAAACTGACATAAATCATTAAAATATACCATACAGGTAATTTATCATAGACTAAGAAAAACGTATATATGCTTATAGTCTGTAGCTCACTCCAAAGAGTATCTAAAACTCAGAACAGGAGAACAAAGCAAAATAGGGGAGCACTGTTTCAGCAATCAATAACTGCTGAAATCAGAATATAACAAAAATCACTAAAGTACTCATTCCAAAATATCCTTCTGGTGAAAGTGTTAAGGACCATTATTGTTGCTGGTGTAGAAGCTAGTTTTCCTGGATTAGATTTCTCTTCTCCAGTTTATTCTCCCCATGAGACTTGGAAGGATGCTGGGACTTTGGGCCTAATTCAGACTGGATCACTGCAGTGCACACCCCGAGAGCCCTGTGAGATGCTAACAGCATCTCAGGGCTGCGATTGCCTCTGCCTGATTGACAGGCAGAGGCGGTGACGGGACGGGAGGTCGCGTGCCAATGGCGTTAGAACGCCGTTGACGAGGCATGGTCCGGACAACGCAGGCGTATCCGGACTGTTGCGGGGGCAGGCCGCGGCAGCTGAGTGATGACACATGCAGCCTCTGTGACCCGGGACGTGGCGGGTAGCTGCCTGCCAGCGCAGCCAAGCTGCGCAGGAGCTACGCTGGCAGGCAGCTACTCAGCGGGTGCAAAAGCATTGCCGCTGTGCAATGCTTTTGCACCCTTGCATGGGGGTTAGGGCCTGACATAAGGGGCGGACTATCCCTGTGCTGGGCCTCCCCCCGCATGTCAGAGTAACTAATCATAGATGTGCTGTATTTAGCACATCTACGATCAGCTCTGAATCACCCCCTTTGTTTGCTCAACTAAAGCTATCTTCCAGAGGGACATTTTCATTCACCATCACCCCTCCTCATTTCACCTCGCCTATGGGAATCATTACCATTAACTGGTGATAACAGTACACCACAATTAGTTATTACTGTATGTCCAGTCAGATGACTAAATTTGATTACTAATTCTTATATTTATGATGAATCTTCAATTACTTTCTATACGTTTTGTGAAATCAATTTGAAATCAGTTCATTGATCAATTTGATTTAGTGTGACAACTGCAGGCTAATGTTTAGCTATTTTCTTTTTCTTTTCTTTTTTTTCTGTTTATTGACATAAAAAAAAATATATATTCTGGGTTACAATGATACAATGAAGTACAATGTGTACAGAGAAAAATCCAATCAGTTATGCAATTATATTCCATTTATGAGGAAAACACGTCAGGCATAAGAAAATTAAGAGAAAAAAATCAGCCCCATCGCAGACGAGGCCCAGACATGAGTGTAAAAGATGCCTTACATAAAATAAAATAAAAATGGGAATTAAACACAAAAAAATACAAAACAACTGTGAACTTGTGACCAGGGCCGTTTCTTGGGGCAGGCGAGCAGTGCAACCGCACTGGGCGCCCGCTGCGGCACTAACTGTGGCTCCCTGCTTCCCCCTCCTATTTCTCTCCGAGTAACCCGCTCGTGGGGCAGAGTTTCACGGAATGACGCGGTTGCATCGTTACGTCACGATGCAACCCCGTCACTCCGCAAAACTCCCCCCCCCCCCCCCCGAGCGGAGTACAGAGGGGGATCCAAGTTAGGAAGAGGGAACGGCCGGCGCGAGGAGCGACTGGTGAGGCGTGTCGAAGAGCGGTAATCGCCTCTGTAAGTATTCTCTCTCTCTCTCAATGTGTAAAATGGGGACACCTGCCGTAATGTGTGAAATGGGGACTCTTGCCTGCCGTAGTGTGGGGATTTAATGTATCAAGGGCATTGTGGTGTGTGGCATAATATGGTGCAGGGGGCATTACTGTGTGGGGCTTAATATGGTAGAATTTTTTTTCCTGTGGTGGTCGTGATCTGTTGGAGCAGGGTCAAAAACTGGATTGTGAGGTAGTCTTTTCAGACGAGGCCACACCCATTTAGATGAGGCCACGCAGCCTTGCCGGTGCGTGCGCACGTGTTTATTTTTATCTAGGTGTGTGGGGGGGGGGGGGGGGGGGGCACATTTTTTTATGTCACGGGGGGGGGAATGGGGGGGCGCATTTTTAAATCTCGCACTGGGAGCCAAATTGGCTAGAAACAGCCCTGCTTGTGACTAATTTCTCTGGTGCCCCTGATAATTAGCTATGAATCTAGCCAGCATCATCAAGGTAGTCAAAGCAGTAGAGAAAATCCAGGGTGAAGGCAAACAGACAGTAGGCTGTGGCGTTGCCATGGGTTACAGTGATTTCTCAAAGTCAGGTGTCATGACTGTATGCATTCTGTGTGCCCTAAATTTTCCTATACATAACAGTCTGTTTAGGCGTGCACACGGTAATCCTCCCAGTCATACTGAGGTTTTTACACCTTGCACATGTACTTCCCTTATTTATGTTGTCAGTGTGTATTTTAGTATCTATTTAACTATACAGCCAGAATTTTAAAGTTTTGCTCTGAACATCATTAACCCTGGTTGCGCCTCTGGCGTGGCAAGGCACCACCTAAAGGTGGGTACACACTAGTAGATATATCTGCAGATCAATTGATCTGCAGATATATCTATGGACGGATCGGGCAGTGTGCTGAGCATACACACTGCCCGATCCGTCGGGGACTGACGTCATGAACTGGGCGGGCGTGTACACACGCCCGCCCAGTTCAGCTGTCAATCACCGCCGGCCGCCGCAGCGTGTGTACGGGCGGTCGGCCGACCGCCCCGTACACACACAGCGACGTGCCAATATACCGGTAGATATATTGGCCGTCGGCTGTGCTGCGCGGCCGACGCGATACGTCTGTGAACGACGGAGTTCACAGACGTATCGGCCGATGGCCCCGCGATATATATCGGCCGTTCAAGAGAACGGCCGAAATATCGACCAGTGTGTACGGGCCTTAAGAGTAGCACTGCCTAACGACAGGGAGGAGCACACCTGGAGAAGGCGGCAAACCAGGGGGAAGGGGAAGGGGGGAGGGCTGCGGTGGTGATGAGGTGAGTTCAACCACCTCTCCAGGACCACTTTAAGCCCTGAACTTAATACTGTTTGAACTTACTGTTTGAATAACCACATGGAAGAACTCATATGTGAGGATATCTCATCCCTAACAGTGATTATATACTTTTTGTATCCATATTATATGGCTAATCCTCACAGTTATACGATTATATTTTCTATTTTTTCAGAGCAACAAGGGAAGTGATTTATACAACTAGATGACCTAATCATACATAATTGTATTTGAATTATACAATTCATTTTATTTATATTTTGATCTATATGTTTGTATGCACTGTTTTTTTTTATATGAAGTACGCAATAAATGATTCCATGATTGGGAATAAATTACTTTTAATTCCCCTTAAGTGCTTAATTATTGTTGTTTTTTTTATCTTGGGAAACATGCATTTAGAGAATATAGCCTCAAATAAACTCAACAGATGTAGATCGAAACACTAGATATTTCTTTTCTCTGACGTCCTAGTGGATGCTGGGAACTCCGTAAGGACCATGGGGAATAGACGGGCTCCGCAGGAGACTGGGCACTCTAAAAGAAAGATTAGGTACTATCTGGTGTGCACTGGCTCCTCCCTCTATGCCCCTCCTCCAGACCTCAGTTGGATTTCTGTGCCCGGCCGAGCTGGATGCACACTAGGGGCTCTCCTGAGCTCCTAGAAAGAAAGTATATGTTAGGTTTTTTATTTTACAGTGAGACCTGCTGGCAACAGGCTCACTGCAACGAGGGACTAAGGGGAGAAGAAGCGAACCTACATGCTTGCAGCTAGCTTGGGCTTCTTAGGCTACTGGACACCATTAGCTCCAGAGGGATCGACCGCAGGACCCGTCCTTGGTGTTCGTTCCCGAAGCCGCGCCGCCGTCCCCCTTACAGAGCCAGAAGCATGAAGACTTCAGTCTTCACCAAGGTAGCGCACAGCACTGCAGCTGTGCGCCATTGCTCCTCATACACACTTCACACTCCGGTCACTGAGGGTGCAGGGCGCTGGGGGGGGGCGCCCTGAGCAGCAATAAAAACACCTTGGCTGGCAAAATAATCACAATATATAGCCCCAGAGGCTATATATGTGATAATTACCCCTGCCAGAATCCATAAAAAAGCGGGAGAAAAGTCCGCGAAAAAGGGGCGGAGCTATCTCCCTCGGCACACTGGCGCCATTTTCTCTTCACAGTGTAGCTGGAAGACAGCTCCCCAGGCTCTCCCCTGTAGTTTTCAGGCTCAAAGGGTTAAAAAGAGAGGGGGGGCACTAAATTTAGGCGCAATATTGTTTATACAAGCAGCTATTGGGAAAATTCACTCAGTGATAGTGTTTATCCCTACATTATATAGCGCTCTGGTGTGTGCTGGCATACTCTCTCTCTGTCTCCCCAAAGGGCTGTGTGGGGTCCTGTCCTCAGTCAGAGCATTCCCTGTGTGTGTGCGGTGTGTTGGTACGGCTGTGTCGACATGTTTGATGAGGAGGCTTATGTGGAGGTGGAGCAGATGCCGATAAATGGGATGTCGCCCCCTGTGGGCCGACACCAGAGTGGATGGATAGGTGGAAGGTATTAACCGACAGTGTCAACTCCTTACATAAAAGGCTGGATGACGTAACAGCTATGGGACAGCCGGCTTCTCAGCCCGCGCCTGCCCAGGCGTCTCAAAGGCCATCAGGGGCTCAAAAACGCCCGCTCCCTCAGATGGCAGACACAGATGTCGACACGGAGTCTGACTCCAGTGTCGACGAGGTTGAGACATATACACAATCCACTAGGAACATCCGTTACATGATCCCGGCAATAAAAAATGTGTTACACATTTCTGACATTAACCCAAGTACCACTAAAAAAGGGTTTTATGTTTGGGGAGAAAAAGCAGGCAGTGTTTTGTTCCCCCATCAAATGAGTGAATGAAGTGTGAAAAAGCGTGGGTTCCCCCGATAAGAAACTGGTAATTTCTAAAAAGTTACTGATGGCGTACCTTTTCCCGCCAGAGAATAAGTTACGCTGGGAGATATCCCCTAGGGTGGATAAGGCGCTCACACGTTTGTCAAAAAAGGTGGCACTGCCGTCTTAGGATACGGCCACTTTGAAGGTACCTGCTGATAAAAAGCAGGAGGCTATCCTGAAGTCTGTATTTACACACTCAGGTACTAGACTGAGACCTGCAGATAGTGCTGCTGCAGCGTGGTCTGTAACCCTGTCAAACAGGGATACTATTTTGCGAACATAAGACGTCGTCTTATATATGAGGGATGCACAGAGGGATATTTTGCCGGCTGGCATCCAGAATTAATGCAATGTCCATTCTGTCAGGAGGGTATTAGAGACCCGACACTGGACAGGTGATGCTGACTTTAAAAGGCACATAGAGCCTTATAAGGGTGAGGAATTGTTTGGGGATGGTCTCTGGGACCTCGTATCCACAGCAACAGCTGGGAAGAATTTTTTTTACCTCAGGTTTCCTCACAGCCTAAGAAAGCACTGTATTATCAGGTACAGTCCTTTCGGCTTCAGAAAAGCAAGCGGGTCAAAGGCGCTTCCTTTCTACACAGAGACGAGGGAAGAGGGAAAAAGCTGCACCAGTCAGCCAGTTCCCAGAATCAAAATTCTTCCCCCGCTTCCTCTGAGTCCACCGCATGACGCGGGGGCTCCACAGGCGTAGCCAGGTACGGTGGGGGGCCGCCTCAAAAATTTCAGCGATCAGTGGGCTCGCTCACAGGTGGATCCCTGGATCCTTCAAGTAGTATCTCAGGGGTACAGGCTGGAATTCGAGGCGTCTCCCCCCCGCCGTTTCCTCAAATCTGCCTTGCCGACAACTCCCTCAGGCAGGGAGGCTGTGCTAGAGGCAATTCACAAGCTGTATTCCCAGCAGGTGATAGTCAAGGTGCCCCTACTTCAACAAGGACGGGGTTACTATTCCACACTGTTTGTGGTACCGAAACCGGACGGTTCGGTGAGACCCATTTTAAATTTGAAGTCCTTGAACACATACATAAAAAAATTCAAGTTCAAGAAGGAATCGCTCCGGGCGGTTATTGCAAGCCTGGAGGAGGGGGATTACATGGTATCCCTGGACATCAAGGATGCTTACCTACATGTCCCCATTTACCATCCTCACCAGGAGTACCTCAGATTTGTGGTACAGGATTGCCATTACCAATTCCAAACACTGCCGTTTGGACTGTCCACGGCACCGAGGGTCTTTACCAAGGTAATGGCAGAAATGATGATACTCCTTCGAAAAAAGGGAGTTTTTAATTATCCCGTACTTGGACGATCTCCTTATAAAGGCGAGGTCCATGGAGCAGTTGTTGGTCGGAGTAGCACTATCTCGGGAAGTGCTACAACAGCACGGATGGATTCTATACATTCCAAAGTCACAGCTGGTTCCTACCACACGCCTGCTGTTCCTGGGGATGGTTCTGGACACAGAACAGAAACAAGTGTTTCTCCCGCAGGAGAAAGCCAAGGAGCTGTCATCTCTAGTCAGAGACCTCCTGAAACCAAAACAGGTATCGGTGCATCACTGCACGCGAGTCCTGGGAAAAATGGTAGCTTCTTACGAAGCAAAATTCCATTCGGCAGGTTCCATGCAAGAACCTTTCAGTGGGACCTCTTGGACAAGTGGTCGGAATCGCATCTTCAGATGCATCGGCTGATAACCCTGTCTCCAAGGACCAGGGTATCTCTACTGTGGTGGCTGCAGAGTGCTCATCTTCAAGAGGGCCGCAGATTCGGCATACAGGACTGGGTCCTGGTAACCACGGATGCCAGCCTTCGAGGCTGGGGGGCAGTCACACAGGGAAGAAATTTCCGAGGACTTTGGTCAAGTCAGGAGTCGTCCCTACACATAAATATTCTGGAACTGAGGGCCATTTACAATGCCCTAAGTCTGGCAAGGCCTCTGCTTCAAAACCAGCCGGTACTGATCCAATCAGACAACATCACGGCAGTCGCCCATGTAAACCGACAGGGCGGCACAAGAAGCAGGATGGCGATGGCAGAAGCCACAAGGATTCTCCGATGGGCGGAAAATCACGTCTTAGCACTGTCAGCAGTGTTCATTCCGGGAGTGGACAACTGGGAAGCAGACTTCCTCAGCAGACACGACCGACACCCGGGAGAGTGGGGACTTCATCCAGAAGTCTTCCAACTGTTGGTAAACCGTTGGGAAAGGCCACAGGTGGACATGATGGCGTCCCGCCTAAACAAAAAACTAGATATTGAGCCGGATCAAGGGACCCTCAGGCAATAGCTGTGGACGCTCTAGTGACACCGTGGGTGTACCAGTCGGTTTATGTATTCCCTCCTCTGCCTCTCATACCAAAGGTACTGAGAATAATAAGAAAACGATGAGTAAGAACGATACTCGTGGTTCCGGATGGGCCAAGAAGAGCTTGGTACCCAGAACTTCAAGAAATAATATCAGAGGACCCATGGCCTCTACCGCACAGCAAAGGTCCTCTCTACGAAGGGAACTAGACTCATAGCGTCTAGTTTCCCTTCGTGGAGAGGACCTTTTGCTGTGCGGTGCGCGATGACGTCATCGCGCACCGCTCAGCATTCAAGCGGCGCTTTTAATGTACAGGGGGCGTAATTGACCACGCCCCCTGTATTAGGCCACGCCCCATTTCATGCCCGGGGCGCTCTGCGCCCTTGAACCGGCCCTGCAAGCATAGAATGGAAAGGTCTGCAAACCTAGATATATGTCCACATTTAGTAGAAGTGTATTGCGTTCGATAGTATTGCGCAAATGTTGCATTCCAAGCTTCAGCAATAAACGCTAAGAGGCTGACACTAATTTGACTGATCTTATTCCAGTTTGTGCAGATACTCAAAAACATTCTGCGTAGAAGAGAGGCCACACACATATGTGCCTATGCAGATTTGTGTGAATTGGATTCTTGCACCTAGAGCGGGATGTAGCCGATGGAAGAGCATCCTATTGCAGGATGAGTACAGTAGTAATGAACAGATGCAGACAGGCACATATAGGCTTTCCAAGCCATGCAGGTGAAAATACCCTGATGATGATGGCGGTCACCAGCCTTCTCCTGATTTCTATAAGCTAGCATATACATGGAATTGCATTATTTTTTATTTTTGTAAATGCATTTTACGTCTGAGAACTAGGACGTAAATAAGTATCAGTCCCTATGCCATGCTGCAGTGAATAAATAGATTTAATGGCTGGTTTATGGATGTTAACTTTGTATGTTGCATAACCCATGTCAGGATCCCGGTGTCGGCATAGTGAGGTCAACATGCTCACTGTGGACATAATGCGTGTCAACATCCTGAATTAAATTACATGTCTTTGTATACAAAAAAATAATGGAAAATAGAGTTTGTTAAATCTTTCTATCTATAAATATGTTTTATATATTCATGTAATAATATTCATGTGATGGTGCTTGCAGTACACTGCAATACATACTGTTGAGTCCCGTAATCAAAACTGCAGTCATATATATATCTATATATATCTATATATCTATATATATATATCATATATATATATCTATCTGCAGGTAGGTCGCATTCTCATCTTCAAATTAGCCAACCGCTGGGGTGTCCTCTCAAATATACATGGTAATTTAAATCATAGAAAACAATCATAGAGGGGGCACTCTCCAGGCTTTATAAGTATAAAGATATAATTTATTAAGTAATACTCATCAGACTCCACGAACATTTTTAAAACATCTCTGAAGCGCTTTCGGCCCTGAGCGGCCCTTCATCAGGAGGCACTGAACAACAGAATCCAGTAAATAGCAAAGATCCAATCTCTCAGCAGTCCAACAGCTAGGCTTGTACTGCCTGACTGGCTCTATATATACCCATACAGCCATTGAAAATGGCGCCAAAATCAAGCTCATGACATCACCAATGTGCGACATAGTCAGAACAGTACATCTAACAGACAAACAAATTTAAAAACACACTGATGCTCAAATTCACAATATGTCACACTGCAGATTCACAGACCCATGCTAATATTAATCACAGCATATGTAAAAACATATAGTAATAGTAACTGAGCGCGGACCTGCTACAGTGGACCGTGCAGGACAGCGCACACTCCGTCCGGCCTTTGGAACGCACGCGTCCCATGACCGGAAGTACAAAGTGCGCATCTGGTACGCAAACAAGGAAGTGACTTGCGGCTCAACAATACTGCTGCGTCCTAAGTACAAATTTCAATACAGCAAGGCACCTGTCGCTCCATGACCATGTACATCCACAAGATAATATATAAATATGAGATATGCAATATAGGCAGTACACTTAACACGGCTATACTATGAACCTGCTGTGTGGCAATTAGGGTAATAGAGACAGTACAACAAGTCCACATCTGTGCTTAGAATTTGAAAGCTATTCCAGTGGCACCATAAGGTAGGGGTGGTGATTTTAGGCTATATTAATTCATAGATTACGGCAAGAACTAAAATGATGATCTCACCTCTACCACCATTTACCCACCTCACATTCTTCAGAACAGCAATCAAAACCATCCATGTAAGGCACCAAAGGTACTACACCACCAATCTACATATACATAGAAAAAAATACAAATCACATAAAAAAAAAACCAAACAAACAAACAAACAAACAGTAAGAATGTATTGGTTACAACCAAAAAAGGAGAGAAATCTCGAGTAAGGGTTACTCTCCAAAAAGATCTATCCTCATATAAGAAAGTTCACTCGATGCCTTCAATGCAAAAACACATTGAGCGCGTTAGATTCATTAAGCCCATTAGGGGCCACTGAGCCCAATCTGAAAATCCACCTTTCTTCTAATTTCTTTAAGTGAAGGGCCCGATCACCTCCTCTTTTGGGAACCGGCACCCAATCTATGATTCTACATTTGAGGGCCGCCACTTGAAGCCCTACATCCAAAAAGTGTTGGGCAGCAGGTTTGTCCGTTCCATCCAATTGCAGTGCTTGGTGTATTGAGCTTCAGTGGTTCGCCATCCGCTCTGTGGACATAGTGGTGGTCATCCCCACATAGGGGAGGCCGCACGGGCACAGCAACATATAAAATACATGGTCCAATCAGCAATGCAACCGATAGCGAATGCTTATTACTTTCCCGCTCATAGGATGTGGAAACTTATCTCCCACCAGCATGGAGCGGCATGTCACACAACTCAAGCACTTCACACAGCCCACCCTTTGTGGGTTCAACGAGGTGTTATCACCACTAGTAACTTGTCGTCCCGGGTGCATTAGCAGTTGTTTTAGATTTCGTCTTCGCCTGAAGGCCATCATTGATGGACGATGGAAAATTTCCTTAAGTTTAGGTACGGACTGTAGTAGTGGCCAGTGCCTCCTAAGAAAGCTCAGAATATTGGGTGCCTTTGCATCAAACTGCGTAACATAGATCATACGCTTTTCCTTTGTGCGTTTATTATCTAAAAGCCTGGAGTGTGCTTTACTTAGGTACGCATTTATAGTACTTTTTTTGTACCCCCTCTCAATAAATAAAGTCTTCATCTCTGAGATTTGTAGGTCAGCCGTGTCTAAGTCCGTATTGTTTCTCATGACACGCATAAATTGGGAGATGGGTAGACTATTCTTGAGAGATGGTTGATGGTTATTTGCAGCATGAAGGATTATATTACGATCCGTGTCCTTTCTATAGTGTCGTACCCAATTTATTTCCATTACGGAAGATCGTCAGATCAAGAAAGTTGATAGAAAACACGTTGGAATGTCCTGTGAAGCGCATAGTAGAGTCCAGATTGTTTAATCTATCTAGCATCGAGCAAAATTCAAATTCAGTGCTATCCCACAACATACAAATGTCGTCAATGAAACGTTTGTAAAAAATGCTCTTATTACCATAAATAGGCAAAATATTGGTGGTCTCATACTCATGCATAAAAATACCAGCATAAGCAGGCGCAACATTAGAGTCCGCAGCCGTACCCGAGCGTTGCATATAATAATCTCTTTGGTACATGAAATGATTATTAGTCAACAACAATTCAAAAAAATCAAGGATACTCTCAATGGGGATAGTGGATGTGCCAGTGGAGATCAATAACTTCCTCACCGCTTCTATACCCAAATCGTGAGGGATGATGGTATAGAGCGATGATACATAGAGTGTTACAAGCAACACCCCCTCCTTGATGTCCCCTAAGGTTAAGATTTTAGTCAAAAAATCCCCAGTATCTCTAAGATAGCTTAGTATGTATAGTATTAGTACTTGCAAAAAGCTGTCTACAAACAAAGCTAGCGGTTGTAAAAGGGACACCCTGGCAGATATAATAGGCCTGCTAGGGGGGTTAACCAATGTTTTGTTAACCTTGGGGAGGGTATACAACATCGGGCAAATCGGAAAATCAACCGTCAGAAAACATGATACCTGTTCAGTTAACCAACCCTGATTTACTGATCTATCCACTAGGGCATCCACTCTCCTCTTAATTATCGGCATCAGATTATAGCCAAATCTAGTGTACGTAGCGGAGTCCAATAATTGGCGCCTGATTTAGCTGTCATAGTCATAACATTTTTGAACGACTATGGCACTGCCTTTGTCGGCGGGCCGAATGACTATTTTATCATTATTGCGCAGAGCTGTTAAAGCACCTCTCCGGCCAGGCGTCAAATTGCCGAAGTTTCTTGATACACCAGACTTAAACTTGTTCGCCGTCATTCTCAGAAAGCAACGTATACTGGCACTAGACGATGGAGGGCCAAAAAATTCTGGTTTAGTGAACAAGGTGGACCGGACTGTATCAACACCCCTGTCGCTGGCTTGATTACTAAAATTTTTTCTCAATCTCAATCTCCTTCCAAATTTATAGTGATCAACCGCTAAATTGAACTCATTATGTTTGAAGGTAGGTACATATGATAATCCAAGCGACAGGAGGGAGGTTTCGTCCTCAGTGAGTATATGATCAGATAAATTGAACACACTATTTAGTCCTATTTCCTGCGTCCCCTTCTTCTTGAAACCACCTCTCCTTGGGTTTGGTCTCCTATATCTCCAGGGTTTGCTACCGCAGGTGACCTGGAGCCTCTCCCTAAAAAAACACTGTGTGGACGTGTGATAAAAGACTCATAATCTGGTGCCAAGTGCGAAGTAGAAGAATCTGTACCCAATTGTGTTCTACACCTCTGGGGCCTAAAGGTTCTAAATTTAACATTGCCCGAATTGCCAGTCAGCCATCTATAGACCTGGTGGGTTGCATAATCATGGTTCACCGTTTGGAGTTTTTTCTGCTTAAGGGTGACCAACTCATCCTTAAAGGAATCTACTTGTATTTGTAATTTCTCACACAAGGCATCAGATTTATCAGTCTTGAGGGTCTGTAGATAAGCTTTGTCAAATTTCGTGATTTCCTCACGGATCTTAACCAATTCAATACCGACCTCCTCTATGACCAGTGAGATGAGGTCCAACAAACATTTATTCAGTTCTCCACACCATTTACTGCAGAATGCTGCATCCGTTCTTCCAATGGTGGAAGTATTGCTAACCCTAAATCCACAAAGTATTCTTTTAGACCGATGATATTCGGACAAGGGTGGTCATTCCGAGTTGTTTGCTCAGTAATTTTCTTCGCATCGCAGCGATTTTACGCTAATTGCGCATGCGCAATGTTCGCACTGCGACTGCGCCAAGTAAATTTGCTAAGAAGTTTGGTATTTTACTCACGGCATTACAAGGTTTTTTTCTTCGTTCTGGTGATCGTAATGTGATTGACAGGAAGTGGGTGTTTCTGGGCAAAAACTGGCCGTTTTATGGGAGTGTGTGAAAAAACGCTAGTTTCTGAGAAAAACACGGGAGTGGCTGGAGAAACGGGGGAGTGTCTGGGCGAACGCTGGGTGTGTTTGTGACGTCAAACCAGGAACGAAACTGACTGAACTGATCGCAGTGGTAGAGTAAGTCCCGAGCTACTCAGAAACTGCAAAGAAATTTCTATTCGCAATTTTGAGAATCTTTCGCTCGCAATTTTGCTAAGCTAAGATTCACTCCCAGTAGGCGGCGGCTTAGCGTGTGCAATGCTGCTAAAAGCAGCTTGCGAGCGAACAACTCGGAATGAGGGACAAGAATTGCCTATGTAGGGTCAATTCAACCTCTCTCCGTTTTTAAACGTAACACTCTGTAGACCAAATCAATCGACTTTTCTGCGGGTAAGCTAGTGAATTCGTTTTTACATATGCTGTGATTAATATTAGCATGGGTCTGTGAATCTGCAGTGTGACATATTGTGAATTTCAGCATCAGTGCGTTTTTTACATTTGTTTGTCTGTTAGATGAACTGTTCTGACTATGTTGCACATTGGTGATGTAATGAGCTTGATTTTGGCACCATTTTCGATAGCTGTATGGGTATATATAGAGCCAGTCAGGCAGTACCAGCCTTGCTGTTGGACTGCTGAGAGATTGGATCTTTGCTATTTACTGGATGCTGTTGTTCAGTGCCTCCTGATGAAGGCCCGCTCAGGGCCGAAAGTGCTTCAGACATGCTTCAACATTTTTCATGGATTCTGATGAGTATTACTTAATAAATTATTTCTTTATACTTGTAAAGCCTGGAGAGTGCCCCCTCTATGATTGTTTTATATACATATATATATATATATATATATATATATATTCAAAACAAATACTCTCCTTCTACGCTAGTTTGTTAAAACTATCACCCTAAAATGAAACGTATACTTTTTGGTACAGGTAGCCTATTCGACTAAGTCCCCTGTTAGAAGGGACTAAAGATAGAGAATATGCAACAATAGAAGTATTGGCGCCAAGGAGTCACATCAACTCCCACTATTCCAATCCTAAATTGGTTGTCACTTTTTAACATAAAATAATAACATGTTCCATCATAAAACATTTATTAAAAACATATTCAAATCAATACAGAGGAGATGTATTATTATTCCACACTTTAAGATGTATGACTCTTAGCGCTGAATACAAAATGTTGAAGGTTCACAACAATCTCCTCCTTCTCCTTACAGTTGGTTCGGAGATAGCTTCACAACACAGACAACCCTTCTATTGTTGGATATATATATATATATATATATTTATTTATTTGTACTGATGTATTAAGGTGAGTGAGCTTACTAAGGCGAGAGCTGGGCTCTCTGTATAACATTATATAAGCTATGTGGTCATACTATTCCTGGTTATGGTGAGTGTGGTGATTTTCTGTATATATATATACATATAAATATATATATACACACACACACACACACACACACACACACACACACACACACAGACACATATATACAAAAATATGCAAAAGCAGCAGGAGGCGTCTTGAGTACATAGACTGCTGTTCATCACTTGCAAGAACATCGGCCATCTGGGTAGCCCTCGGGTTTTGCAGAATGGCTGGGCTGTTCAAGCTGCTGGGGCCAGGAAAACTGCATCTGAAGACTCAGGCCCTGCCTCATCACCCCCAGAAAACTTTCTGGGAACACTGGACAGTTTTGCCCACCCCCAAATGTGGGCAACCTGTTAATCATGTGCAGAATGGGTCCTGCGCATGTGTAGTCCACATACCATCGGAGATGTACGCAAACCATCAGGGCTGAATCTGGCCCTATATTTAATGTGTCTGTATAGATTGACTTGTAATGGTAGTATGCAACAAAAAAGGTGCACGATACTGTGAAGGCTTGTCCTTTGTAAATGACTTGTGTGCCTTTTATAAGAGTGACACTTTGAAGAATGTAGTGGATGTTCTCTCTAAACCAAGAATGAACACAGCCTGAAAGACAATCTGAGTGCTTGTGATGATCCAGAGTCAAGGTTCAATTATTCTGGACAAGCAGCAACAACAAAAAATGAGTGTGAGACGTCAGATTATGTGATCTTTTTGCATTTTGTCCATTTTAGGGCCTAATTAATTTAGGATTGCAGTTGCAAAGCTGTTTGCAGCAGCTTTGCGATTGCAATCCTTAGCAATGCAAATGCATAACACCTCCTCCCTGCAATTATGATGCGATCGCATTATAGATTAACGTTCATCTGCGACAGCAGGCTGAGTAAACCTGAGCTTTACTCAGGCTTGTCGTGACAGGTGGCCTTGCGAGGCCGTGGAAACTGAGTCCACGACGCAGTACTTGGCCTCTCCACTCCCGTAAACCGGGGCGATACACCCGTTTTCCTGAATGCCTCTGGCTGTCAATCACGCAGATGCGTTTGCATTCCTGCACTGAGATCGCAGGAACCCTTCTGCACATGCGTAGGACCTGACCATCATGGAAATGCAGGAAGGATGAATTGTTTGAGAGAGGTTTTTTTTAGGTCTGCGCATGCTCCAGAGCCATGCATACACAATTATGGGGGGATGCAGAGTCGCATGCAGTCCAGTCACATCTCTGTCTGCAGGACAATAATAGCTGGGGCATTTCTGTGCTTTCAGGAGGGTGGCAAAAATAAAAAATATTGTTCAAGAAAGCTCAGATGAAATCTTGTCAGGAACAGAAATAATATACTAGAATATAATATACTGCAAATCTGTGCACATATAGCTAATTAAAGCATGGGGATTTTGTTCATATTTTGATCAAAACATTTAAGCCTGCAAGTCGTCAAGGGACCCCAATTCTATGCAAGTTGCTACACTAGCATATATTCCTAACATACTATTAAATTGCAGCTAAATGCACTCACCTCTCAGGTACAGAGGGTAACATCTATACATGGGCTGTCTTGTGATCCACCCCCAGCTCAGCCTTATATAGTCTAGACTGGAAACAGCCATGATAGCAGTAAGCAAAACTTTTGAAACACAGTCTTGTCCAGAGTATACCAGAGGCCCCTATACCATATCGAGAAAGATTCTATGGTCTAATGAGACCAAGAATGAACTCTTCAGCCTCATTGCTAACATTGCTCGTAATTCCAAGAACACATTCCTATCATGAACCAGAGGGACTGAGGTGAGCACAAGTGCCCAATGTTTTACTTATGCACCCACATCCCAATGCTTACTGCACGGGGACACAGATCAGAACTGCATGGAGATCTATGCAGTACCAATAGGCAATCCTGGGTGGTTACAGGGGGTGGCTCGAGTCAGTGGGTATTGAAAGACACAGTTCCAGTGACACCGGCAGCCAAATACCGTCGTACATTTTGAGCAACTATAGGGTTGCTGAGAAGTCCAATGGTGTGGTTCATGTTCGCTCGATGGTGTACCTGTGTGGGAAACATGGTGAATTACAGCTGCAGCTGGGGGGCGTCTCAATAGACAATAGACCGCCCATTGGCTGCAGCATTAGCCAAAGTTTGCAGTATTGGCTATGATGAAAGTGGCAGCAGCTACTGCTTAGCGCCCACCGCTGAATTAGGCCTATAATGTTTATGGAGAAGCTTACCTTCTTCCAGGACTGGAAAACTGGTCAAAATAGAGGCCAAAAAGTATGGTTTTTGATGGGAGCTGTAACAGGAATGAAGGAGCCCCTGGAAAACCAGCTGCATGGGGCTGCCCTTTTGGCTTTGGGGGGTGGGGTTGTTCTTGCACTACCAGCGGTTACTAAGTGACAGCATAACTTTTATGTATTTGTGCAATAACACATCCTACTACAAATAACTGTAATTCATCTTAATACAAAAATGTACTGAAGTGCACCATGGAGGGTCTAACACAAAAGGGTTTCTTGCTTCACAGAACATGTCACTTCAATGTCACTATGTGAAATAGTCTTTTGCTCTGGGTATAGACTACAGGTTATTCTATGCTCACCTGCTTTAAAATTGGGCTATTCAGATATTATAAAGATGATTTAAAAGTGTGCTAGTCAAATGCACCTTAATAAATGTATAAAATTGCCATCCTCTACCAGGCAATTACTCATAAAGAAACAGAAAATCAAGCATGATATTTCTATTATTCAGAATTTTAGAATTCAGGAGCCAATAAGACAAATCTAAAAGTCAGATTTAGCTGTAAAGGAGATTTCTATTTATTACACTCCAAAACTGATGAGCCATCAGTACAAGTTTCTGTGCTTTTTCATATACATGGAGCCATGTTCCTTTTGATACCATTATTAGCAACATTTGATTCATCTCTTCACTTCTAAGGTTAATAGTGTTGTCTTGAGGTTTTGAACAGAAACATATAAATCTGATAATCATTCAGGATGCCTTCCAAAATATGAGCATTCAGACCCTTCACTTTATTCAGACAACCTATTCAGGATGGTAGGTAAACATTACCTAGATAAACAATCCATCGTTGATACTAGATGGTTGACAGACAATAGGTTTGCAGTGTTAAAAGGTCAACAGTTAAATGGTTGCCATGGACTTAGGTCAACAGGATCAAAAAGTTGACACACACGTTGACAAAAAAAAAAAAGGTTGTTAGGGTTACGCAACTGGGGGCGGGTTAGTATTAGGCTGCTAGAGAGGATGGTTAGAGTAAAGATGGGTACACCTGGAACAATTTGTCAAACAATGTGGGCGTTCCCGATGACGCATCCCCACATAGTGCTGCATGGGGTGCTGCATGGGATGATCCATGGGGGGCGGCATAGCAATTAGTCGTGCACCGGATTGCTCCATGTGTATGGCCGCCAGACCGTCACATCGGTGGGTACACATCGTACCATGTGCACCCAACTTTAGGCACATGGGGCAGGGCTAGGGTTAAAATAAGAAAAAAAAACATGTGTCGAACATTTGCATATCATCATTTTGAACCTGTCGATCATGTCTACAATTTAACTGTTGACCTTTTGACCAGGTTGACCATTGGTGTCAATTTATTGACTATCTATGTACTGTCTATCTTTCAATCCACATCCTCGGAAACTTTATCAAAGAATACAATATACAAAACAATTCTACCTTTTATGACCAAGTCATCAGCTAGTAATATTTAACTGTAACACCATTCAATATTGACTTATTTGTCACATATACATGACACAAAACTACATAAAGGCGATTTATACATTGAGGATATTCACACTGGTACATCTGTAAACACACATACCCTGTCTGTTGCACTTGAAAAAGACCAAGGTCCCTTATTTGTCACCAATACTTTATTATAACTAGTAACTTGCACAATTTATAACAGACCAGCAAAAATAATGTTTAAAATATTTACAACCTTGCAATTGCTACGTAACTGTACACAAGGCAGAGTGATCATAACACAATCTAGTTTTCAGAATAATTGTGCACAAAAAAGACAATATTTAGTAGGACATCATTACATGACAGAACAGTAAAATGACGTCACAAGTCCAGTGAAAATGAGCATTTTACAAAACATATCAATTTACTGCAAACAACACCCTTTACATTAAGCATCTGCTTTCATTTCAGTAGTAATTTAGCTGGAATCTGAAGTACATATTTCTTGGGTAACTATAAGTCTTTTAAGTGAGGCAACCTCAGCAGATAAATTTGCTATACCTCGCTTTAAATACAAGCTCTCCGGCTCAGGAGCTTTATAGACATTGTCTGTCATTCCAACAATTCCAGCAGTTTTGCAAATATTTGGGAGTCTTTCAAGTTCCTTATGGTGCCACTGTCCTGATTTTATAGGCCAGTCTGTGATATTAGTCACTTGAACTGACAAAGGTGACAAAGATGAATGTACCATGGTTTCACTACTATGTTGTTCAGGAGAAAAGTGCCTTTTGGAGGACATGTCAATTGGCAAAGGCAGTTTTTGTGTGGCATCAAACACATTTTCCAGTGTTTCCATTTTGACCTGCATAGCTTTTGTCTTTATTCGCAGTTTGTGGGGCAGTGCAGAGGAATTCACTTCTGGGACCTTTATGACTGTTGTATGACCATTTTTCAGCTCAACAGGGGAGTGGATTGGACCTTTAGGAACCTGCTGCTCATCCTCCACATCAGAAGTCTTTCCAACCACTCCCTCATCAGCCTCTGATGTTCTCGGGGAGTTGCTGGAGGAACTGTTAATCTGCAGCAGAGGAGGAGAATGTGAGTATGCAGGAAACGTACTGCCAATAAAGTTCCGATAAATCGATGTTGCGTAGGAGGGATTATCTTCTCTAGGTTCCCGAGAAAAGTTCTCTATTTCCATAGGTTCCTGCTTTATCCTTTGAAAATTACTTTCAGAAGTTCTACAGTTGTTTTGGATGGGGTTTGGTTGGACATGTTCTCCAGACGATACCTCAGATACATCTGAAAGAGAGCTCTGTGGGGAGTGCTTGATTACAGAAATACAGCTACTGCTTATGAGAGGATGTTCATGTTCTTCTGAGTAAGACCTTACACTGGAAGTGGCATTTCCATATTCCTGAAAATACACAGCGGTAGCAGTAGTAACCTTTTGTATTTCTTGAGCGTATGATGTAGAACTTATCAAACCAAATTTAAGTTTTAAGGACAGCAGCTCTGTTTTCAGGTTTGCGTTTTCCTCTCCCAGTGCAATTAGTTTATTTTCCAGAACCATGTCATTTAACCTGCGCTTTTCTCGCGACCTCTTTGCAGCCTCATTGTTTTTCCTGCGTTTTTCCCAGTACATAGCATCTTTCTTTTCATCTGGAATAAATTCCCTTTTCCTGCGACATGATGAGGACTTGTTTTTCCCGACCATCCCCTCATTGTACAACATATCATTGCTAGAGTCCATTGATTCAGACATGTCGGGCATATTGGAATTAAGCACAAGTAAGTTCTCCATACCGTTTCTTGTATCAGCACATTCCTGCTCTTTTTTAATGGTAGGCATTTTCCGCAGCTGCATTAGCAACTGGAATTAGATACAGTTCACAGTTGCTGAGGAGAACTATTTTATGTTGTCCTTTAAACCATGTAAACATTAATACATTAGATATATGAATTTCCATCTGCTGTTAATACTCCTTGCTAGACTTTGGAGAAGTGAGTGTGTGACCATCCCCAGATTGTTTCTTGTGTATCCCTTGTCATCTGCAAAAGAAGAAAAAAAAAATATTTAAACACATATATATGGAGAAAACAATTGTCAAGTGCCGCATTGCTACGCAATACTACAATTGCAATTCTAAACAATGACCAGAATTCAATTCTCTTACGTTTACGTACCGGCAGCCACTAGATAGCACCCGATGGAGCAATTCAATTGTTGCTCCATTCAGGCGCAAACTGCTGTCGTTGAGCACAATTTCTGCTCACAGTTCCCCATGCTGGCGAGCTGAAATCAGCGAAAAGTGACCTGTTTGGGCACCCAAACTGCACTTTTCGCATTGCGCCCAACACATTGATTGGGTTTAACCATTTTACGTGGCTAAAACCGGGTTATCTGGACTTGATAAGTGCAAACTTTTGTTTTTTAATATCGCTTTAGAAGGGAGATTGGGCGCAATAAACAGTTGAATCATCCCCAATATTTCAGGGCCTTATAATGTCTGTCTGTGACTTATGCTAAAAGTCCCTCTTGCAAGGAAGAAGTTACCATTCCACTTAGTAACAGAAATGTTGGTTAGGTAGTGTGACCACAATCACAAACACTTCTGCAATTTTATAGGCCAATTGTAAAAGTCATATTTGTGGTTCATTTAAAACACGGATCAAGTGCAGCAATATGTTGTTGTTGTAGCAATTAATAATAATAATAATAATAATACAGATTTGTTTTAACAGAGCTTCTACAATGCTGAGTGGGGACACTACAGGATGTAGAGTACACAAGGAACAAAGTCTGAGATAAATGATTAATTGGTACTTGATATTTAAGAGAAGTGGAAATAATGAACTTAAGTGGAGAGGAAAAAGCCCCTATGACTGACAAGATCATCTATTTTGCAAAAAAAAAAAAAATCATCTAAATTTATACCTCATATTTTAACACATTTTAAGTAACAGATGTCCCTTATAACATAACCCTAGTATCAATCTATTTTGCATGTAATAAAAACAATAAACGAGAAGTGTATTAAGGGATCTCGGTGTCTACAGACGAAATAAAGCATGCTTTGAAGAAAGAAAGAAAAAAACATTTTACAGGTTTTCAACCTCTCCTGTTACTGTACGCTCATGTACTGAATGTTTTACAGTCCAGTGCTCAATGTCAAGGCTATAAATGTACAGAAGTAGGAGTTGATGGTACATGTGGACAGTTGAGATCTTGTTAAAGTGCTTATATCTGAAGACATGGATTTAGAAAACTATCTTATGAATTAACCAATTTGCGATTGTCAGATTTTAAAGGAAGAATTGAAATGGGATCTATTATTCTGCAGTGTATACTTTATAGTAGGACTTGCTGCAGTCAAAGATCTACATTGTTAACAGATGTAAGATTTCAGACGTGTAGTCTTAAGGGGGGTACACATGGAGAGATCCGTGCTTAAAATCTAAGCAATCTGACTAGATTGCTTAGAACTTAAGCATGGATCTGTTGTGTGTATGCCCTCCAGCGATAGCGATGTGCGGGACTATCGCCGGTGCTAGATTGAGCTTGCATGCAGGCTCAGTCTAGCAGGTCGCTCACTTCAGCGCTGTGTGAAGTGAGCGGCCCCCCGTACACCCCCCCTCACTCAGCACACATCGCGCTGTGCTGTGCGGGGGGAGAGATGTGTGCTGAGCGGTCTGTGATAGGTCGCTCACCACACATCTCTTTAGTGTGTACCCCCCTTTAGACTTATCTAGTTAATATGCTAACATTTTTTACAGTAGCTTCATTCAATTTACAATGTTAACTATATAAGGCATGACTTAAGCTGGGTAAGTTTTACTGGCAGACGGGATTCTGGCACCAGTCTCCTAAATGCGGGCATCCCCATACTGAAGCGACGACATTAATTCCGACAACGAAACAAATGCCGGTCAGCGGGGATTGGCAGTACACACAGACACAGATGTTAATGAAGAATGGAACGAACATGTTCCGTCCTTCATTAACATAAAAGAGGCTAGCGGCGGACGGTAAGATTGATGTGCAGTCCTGTGTACACACTGAGCGATGTAAGAGATTTGTTATTCCAAAACAGCATTTTGGAACGACCTCGCTCTAGTGCAGGGGTGGGCAATTATTTAAGCTGGAGGCCGCTTAACACTTCCAGTGAATATTCGAGGGCCACACATAAAATACTCCCCCCCCCCCCCCCCCTCCTCCTCTGGACCCATATAGCAGCTTCTTACTCCCCCCTCACCTGGACCCATATAGCAGTCACTATTCCCCCCTCCCTGGACCCATATAGCAGTCTCTATTCTCCCATCTTCCTTAAACCCATGTATCAGTCTCTACTCCCCTCCGTCCCCTGAACCCATATAGCAGTCACTATCCCCCCCCCCCCTATATAGTAGTCTATACCAGTGACGTGCGGTGGGGTGAGGCAGAGCCTTTCCTGTCATACTTACGTTTGTGTCATAGTTTTAACTGTGTAAAGTATATGATAAATGCAAAGAATATGTTAGAAATATCTTCTTTGCATTATTCTAATAATTTTTATAGCCAAAACTCTGGAGTAAAAAGTCTATGGCAGGTGAGGCGCCTGTCTTTTCTGCACTTCTCTGATCAAACCTCACCAGATTTCCAGCAGTTTATACTGCTGCACCTGTGTATTATGCCCAGATGTACCCTTTGACTCATATATTGTGTGTAAATCTGGCTCTGGGGCCAGCCAGTGCCTCCTGAGCCATTTAGCTCACAGCACGTCCCTGGTCTATACCCCTCTCCCCTAGACCCATATAGCAGCTTTTAAACACCAGACAGATCCCTTTACCAACCTTTGATGTCTTTTTTTTTAACAATGCCCGATCCGCTGCACAGAACCGCTGCTGCTGCCCGCTACCCTCTGCACACTCCTGCGGTGGCTCCGCCCCCACGCCGCCTAGCACCTGATGTCACAGAGGAAATCCTGGTCAGCAGACCCTGTGATGTGACCAGTTCTTTCCTCAGCGGCGCCGCATCTCGGAGCTCTGTAGCACAATGACAAGCGGCTCAGCCAGTCAGGCCGCTTGTCAATGCACACTGTGGGGGACAGCGGGCCAGGCAGGATCGGTTTGTGGTCGCATGTTGCCCACCCCTACTCTAGTGTGTACCCAGCTTTAGTGTAACGTAAACACTTTCATGAATTCTATAGAACTAAACCACCATATGGCTCCTATATGTGGTATTTCAGGCTTTGACAAAACATGTCAGTATGTAAATAAACTGGAGCAACCTTTTACTTTACAAAAGAAAGCAACTGGTAACTACAATAGTATACGGGGGGGGGGGGGGATTCAAAAATGGGTGGCAAGTCACAGCTTGCTTTACCCATCATAAAGGGAAAAAACAATATGTTTTTGTTTTGGTTAATCAATTAACAAAACAGCTAAGTGTTTAAAACAGGTGATTCATGTCTGATAACTAGCTTATTCGCTGCTAATTAAAAAATACCAAACATTAATCACGTGATTTCCATCAACAAGGCTTTTCATACAACAAATTATTAGCCGGTACATGGAATGGATGACTTGCTGACTGTGTATGCTTGGCAGAAAAATGATGCTTCTGTTTTTGTGATTACTCACCATGGTTTGTTAGGTTTTCAGTGAATCAAAAATAGCAAAAGAACAACTGTTCACATAAATATATCTAGCCAGCTAAACTCACTGAGAATGCTGCCAAGGTACACAAAGGCAGCCAACAAGGTTAGCTTCTCACTCACTTACAATGGCTCATTAATCTCATTTTATCTTTGTCTTTGAAATAAAAACACTTAAAGACAATCTTTACAAAAAAAAAAACCCATCAAGGTGCGGGTATATACAAATATGCATATGGGTATAAAAAAAGCATTCAGTTCATATGAGACATTATATAAATGACTTGTGTTGTGAATGACAATCGCTAATTGCTACACACCACATCTCTAGTCTTCTTGTGTCTACCATATAGTATAAACTAGAATTTACAAAGGCTAAAAAACTGCCTGCTAGACTACCAAGTTCTGGCTTACCAAGGTAACATATATTATTGGATGAGACGACTTTTCTCTATGTGAAAGTCTACTGGATGTTGTCCCTACAGCTCCCTCTTTTTTTCTTTTTTCCTTAAGAAAATCTGCCACCCATGGGATAATTGCTAATCTCGGGAGAAAGGGCATAACAACTGTCTTTTTAATACATGCATATTGCACACGGAACTATGCAAAACATTTTTTATATATATAGACCATATGTATTAATTGTGCAAATATTAAAAAGCACTGGTACAAACAATGAACACAAAACGGAGATGTACTAAGCCTTGGAGAGTGACAAAGTGGAGAAAGATAACGTATCAACCAGTCAGCTCCTGTCATTTTTAAAACACAGTCTGTAACACGGCAGTGAGGAGCTGAATGTCTGGTACTTTATCTCTCTCCATTTTATCACTCTCCAAGGCTTAGTACAAAGTATGACCTGTAATAGATATATTAAGCAATGAGTGCATGTACTTTAGATAGGGAAATTATAATGTTACCAGGCCACTGCTGACAGGCAGGCCAAGGGAGTATGATAAAACCTGAATTACAGTAGGTCTCCTTGGGATCAGTACGAGATCCCGCCACACGAGATCCCAGCGGTCGGAATACTGACACCGGGATCCCGAGCGGCACAATGCCGACAGGGGGGGCAAGCGCAATGCAGCCCCTTGCGGGCTCGCTGCGCTCGCCACGCTGCAGGCCCGGAATTTATTCTCCCTCTATGGGTGTCGTGGACATCCACAGAGGGAGAATATGTCAGCATTGTGCCGGTCGGGATCCCGGTGTCGGGATTCCGACCGCCGGGATCCCGTCCGGCGGGATCTTGACCGCATCCCATCTCCTCTATTGTTACAGTAATTAATTGCAGCGGGATTAACTATTTAGGTGGTTCTAAATGACACCGATAGTATGGAAACATTGTAACAGGTAAAAAAAATTGTTGTCTATAAAGAAGGTTCTATCTGTTCCAAGAAAACCTCCATTTTGGAAGAGAAATCAACAAAGTTATTACCTATGAGTTCAAAGCATCACAAATGCATAAAAATGTAGTCATAAATGCATTTGGTGGTTTTGTTGCAAGATTTAAAGCAATTTTTGTTTTTTTACAGGCACTACTCGCCCAATTTGAAAAAAAAAACGTGGTCTGACGAACCCCCTGAGGGCTAATAGAGAGGTTCTATTACATGGTACATAAATACATTATACCAGATTGTTTTTAAAACATGTTGACTGTAAAGGCCCTGTAAAACTATGGTTGCAAATAACCACTGACTACATGTCAGGTGCCACCATCTCAATTCTTATAGATACCACTACATGCCCACTGACTAATGGGTTTAGAATGTGGCATAGTGCCTCAGTTGTATTTTGAGCTGTGTTCACATCCAAACAACTGCCTCACAGTGTGTCACATGTATTTCCAGTCATGGAAGCAATAGTGACCTAATTTAATGATATGACTGTATCCTGTGCACTTTATGAACCCACTTCTCTAGACATTTTCATCTAGATATGAAGATAATCATTTTGAAATCTTTTTTAACAACACTGTTCATATCGCTCGCACACATCGGCAAGTGTGTAGGGCGCATAGGGGTTAAGCTATAAAATCTGTGGGATCATATGTAAAACGCTTTCCTCTCTACATACTGTATATACAGCTTGGAGCCTGTGATCCCACCAGATACCATTTGTGCTAATCCTTCTGTCATATATATCTGATTCACTGGATTCTCTCTAGTAATTATTATCAAATAAAATCTGCTTTAATCCAGTAATAAAATTCTTATTCTTGTGCTAAGAAAACCCCTACCTGGATTTAACATGTAAATAAACGATTATCATTTTCTGCACTGATTCCTCATAAAACAGATCTTAATCCTATTTCATATGAGTCAGTGCTGCTTGCGCTTTTATTTAGTTTGTGGTAATGACAGTAAGAGCAGTTCAAACAGTATAATAGCACTTCTTTCAACAGTACTTTCATTACGTTTTATCACAAAGGCTCTAAATGACCAAGCACATAAAGAAATATGCATACACATACAGAAACTGGGGACGTTCGGA
This sequence comes from Pseudophryne corroboree, assembly GCF_028390025.1. NCBI lineage: Eukaryota > Metazoa > Chordata > Amphibia > Anura > Myobatrachidae > Pseudophryne > Pseudophryne corroboree. The sequence continues at coordinate 458,754,766 of NC_086444.1, read as the reverse complement.
TACGTTACTGCAAACCTAAGCTGGATTTGAAAAATTCTCCTTTGGGCAGCACTTAACAGTGAGGCCAAACAGCCCTATATCCAAGGACCGAAACGAGTCATTTTATTTCTTATACCCCTTTCACACTGCCAATGCCGGATCCCACTGGAAACGGGTCCTTCCTGGGTGGGATCCGGCATTGGCCGCTGCTGCAGGCTTCCCCAACCCGGCAATATGCCGGGCGGGTTGCCATAGCAGTGGGGGGCGGAGCCGGTGGTGGGTTCAGCGGTGGAGGTGGGGCTGGGAGATGAGATCCTCTTTGCGCCGCCTCTCCCTGCTGTAGTAAACGGGTCCCGGGATGCATCGACCCTGGAGCCCGTTTACGCAGCCACTGACCCGGTATTCAACCCGGGTATAACACTGCTTTATTCCCAGGTTGAATTGCCGGGTCAGGCAACACGCGATTTCGGCTATGCCCTTTTCACACCGCATGTCGACCCGGCAATATGCCGGGTCGATACCGGGTTATTTGTGCGGTGTGAAAGTGGTATTACTGTTGTTACAGGATGTGTGGACTGAATTCCTTCAGCAATTGTGGTTCATTGTTACAGTCATGTAACAAAGACAATCACGTCAACACTGATTTTATTATCAGGCTTTACTTTTCACCTATGTTTTTCCAAGACACTGACTGGTACAACCATGCCTGTAACATGGAAAGAGGGAAAGGTCTTTACTTGTCCAATCACTAGTTTTACATCACTTGCGACCTCATTATATTACTCACGTATTGCTAAATTCATAATGACCAGACATGAAACAATACTTTTGTGCCTTTAAGAGTTAAATGTTTATGTAAGCAAATTCACCAACATAAATAAACATTTCTAGATTACAAACCATCCATTAAGCAAATATGTACTGTACATGTACTTTTATGGATTAAGGGTCTATTTACTAAGCCTTGGATGGAGATAATGTGGAAGGAAATAATGGGGTCAATTCAATTTGCTGACAGTTGAATAGCGCCGGGAATTAGCTCCCGGCTCTATTCAATACAGCGCCATGTGACACTTAATTGTCAGGATTTCTTCTCTCACCCCCAGGGGGTGCGAGCAGAAATCCGACAAAAAAGCTGGCGCAGGGCCAGCGCAAGGCAGATTCTGTCGGAAATCCACATGGCGCCGGACAGTTAAGTTGGAAAATGCCCGTTCTCCCCGACAAATCAACCTGCTAAGCCCGGGAGAACGGGCATTCACGACTTAACATGAGCAGAATTGAATAGTGGAGGGAGCTAATTCCCGGCGCTATTCAACTGTCGGCAAATCGAATTGACCCCAATGTACCAGCCAATTCCTTGCAAAATATATTTGGATCTCTTTAATGCTTTGCAGATATACCAAAAGAAAACTGCTTTTTTTCCCCATTTTATGAACACATTAACAGATACAATACTGTAAAAACTCAGAAAAGTGCTACATCTATACATATAATAAAACTGTAAAGGTTGTGTCTGTATATAGCCTTTTTTTTTTTTTTAGAAATATACTTCTAGGGACTGTTTATGAACTATAGAGACAAAAAAAAAATCTGAATTTTTATCTGTTTGTCATGTCTAACTATCGTGTCACAGGCTGTGTTTGAAAAATGACAGGAGCTAATGGGCTGGTACTTTATCTCCGTTTACTTAATCTCCAGCCAAGGCTTAGTAAATAGACCCCTATATACTGTGGTCTCTTCCTTCTTATTTACTCTATTGTCAGTGGTATGTATGTATTTCAGCAATTCAATGAAAATAGACTGCAATTTACGGAGAGCGGAAGTACTTTATAAGACAGTCTTTATTTTATAGTTGGACGAATGGATAAATATCCTTTTTTGTTTCGAATAATCCACTTTAACAAATACTTTTGATCGTATGGATTATTCGGGTCTGGGACTCCAGGTCGACACCAAACAGGTCAACACACCTTAGATCGACGCCAATTGGTCGACACTTTAGGTCGACACACCTTATGTCAACATGGGCAAAAGGTTGACATGGACAAAAGGTGGCCATGAACAAGGTCGACATGGAAAAAGGTCGACATGAGTTTTTATGTTATTTTGGTGTTGTTTTCTTCGTAGAGTGACCGGGAACCCCAATTAGTGCACTGCGTTCCCTCGCATGGTGAGCGAACTTCGGGCATGGTGCCTCACTCCGCTGCCGCTGCGCTCTGCACAGGTTACCGTTCCCAATCCATGTGGATCATAAAGTATGAAAAAGTTCAGATTTTTTATTTTATTTTAACAAACTCATGTCGACCTTTTTCCATGTCGACCTTTTGGCCATGTCGACCTAAGGTGTGTCGACCTTTTTGTTGTCAACCTGGAGTCCGGATACCGGATTATTCATCATGATAATAAGAATTTACTTACCGATAATTCTATTTCTCGGAGTCCGTAGTGGATGCTGGGGTTCCTGAAAGGACCATGGGGAATAGCGGCTCCGCAGGAGACAGGGCACAAAAAAGTAAAGCTTTTACCAGATCAGGTGGTGTGCACTGGCTCCTCCCCCTATGACCCTCCTCCAGACTCCAGTTAGGTACTGTGCCCGGACGAGCGTACACAATAAGGGAGGCAATTTGAATCCCGGGTAAGACTCATACCAGCCACACCAATCACACCGTACAACTTGTGATCTAAACCCAGTTAACAGTATGATAACAGAAAGAGCCTCTTAAAGATGGCTCCTTAACAATATAACCCGAATTTGTTAACAATAACTATGTACAGTATTGCAGATAATCCGCACTTGGGATGGGCGCCCAGCATCCACTACGGACTCCGAGAAATAGAATTATCGGTAAGTAAATTCTTATTTTCTCTATCGTCCTAAGTGGATGCTGGGGTTCCTGAAAGGACCATGGGGATTATACCAAAGCTCCCAAACGGGCGGGAGAGTGCGGATGACTCTGCAGCACCGAATGAGAGAATTCCAAGTCCTCTTTTGCCAGGGTATCAAATTTGTAGAATTTTACAAACGTGTTTTCCCCCGACCACGTAGCTGCTCGGCAGAATTGTAATGCCGAGACCCCTCGGGCAGCCGCCCAAGATGAGCCCACCTTCCTTGTGGAATGGGCCTTAACAGATTTAGGCTGTGGCAGGCCTGCCACAGAATGAGCAAGTTGAATTGTGTTACAAATCCAACGAGCAATCGTCTGCTTAGAAGCAGGGGCACCCAACTTGTTGGGTGCATATAGTATCAACAGCGAGTCAGATTTTCTGACTTCAGCCGTCCTTGAAATGTATATTTTTAAGGCTCTGACAACGTCCAACAACTTGGAGTCCTCCAAGTCGCCAGTGGCCGCAGGCACCACAATAGGTTGGTTCAGGTGAAACGCTGATACCACCTTAGGGAGAAAATGCGGACGAGTCCTCAGTTCTGCCCTATCCGAATGGAAGATTAGATAAGGGCTTTTATAAGATAAAGCCGCCAATTCAGATACTCTCCTGGCGGAAGCCAGGGCCAGTAACATAGTCACTTTCCATGTGAGATATTTAAAATCCACCTTTTTCAATGGTTCAAACCAATGGGATTTGAGGAAATCTAAAACTACATTTAGATCCCACGGTGCCACCGGAGGCACCACAGGAGGCTGTATATGCAGTACTCCTTTAACAAAAGTCTGTACCTCAGGAACTGAGGCCAATTCTTTTTGGAAGAATATTGACAGGGCCGAAATTTGAACCTTAATAGATCTCAATTTGAGACCCCTAGACAATCCTGATTGTAGGAAATGTAGGAAACGACCCAGTTGAAATTCCTCCGTCGGAACACTCCGATCCTCGCACCACGCGACATATTTTCGCCAAATGCGGTGATAATGTTTCGCGGTGACTTCCTTCCTTGCCTTAATCAAGGTAGGAATGACTTCTTCTGGAATGCCTTTCCCTTTTAGGATCTGGCGTTCAACCGCCATGCCGTCAAACGCAGCCGCGGTAAGTCTTGAAAGAGACAGGGACCCTGTTGTAGCAGGTCCCTTCTCAGAAGTAGAGGGCACGGGTCGTCCGTGACCAACTCTTGAAGTTCCGGGTACCAAGTCCTTCTTGGCCAATCCGGAGCCACTAGTATTTCTTACTCCTCCTCACCGTATAATCTTCAATACCTTTGGTATGAGAGGCAGAGGAGGAAACACATATACTGATTTGTACACCCAAGGTGTTACCAGTGCGTCCACAGCTATTGCCTGTGGATCTCTTGACCTGGCGCAATACTTGTCCAGTTTCTTGTTGAGGCGAGACGCCATCATGTCTACCATTGGTCTTTCCCAACAGTTTATTAGCATGTGGAAGACTTCTGGATGAAGACCCCCCTCTCCCGGGTGTATATCGTGTCTGCTGAGGAAGTCTGCTTCCCAGTTGTCCACGCCCGGGAAGAACACTGCTGACAGTGCTATTACGTGATTCTCCGCCCAGCGAAGAATCTTGGCAGCTTCTGCCATTTCACTCCTGCTTCTTGTGCCGCCCTGTCTGTTTACATGGGCGACCGCCGTGATGTTGTCCGACTGAATCAACACCGGTTTTCCTTGCAGGAGTGGTTCCGCCTGGCTTAGAGCATTTTAGATTGCTCTTAGTACCAGAATGTTTATGTGAATAGACTTTTCCAGGTTCGTCCATACCCCCTGGAAGTTTCTTCCTTGTGTGACTGCTCCCCAACCTCTCAGGCTGGCGTCCGTGGTCACCAGGATCAAATCCTGTATGCCGAATCTGCGGCCCTCCAATAGATGAGCCTTTTGCAACCACCACAGAAGATATACCCTTGTCCTTGGCGACAGGGTTATTCGCAGGTGCATCTGAGGATGCGACCCTGACCATTTGTCCAACAGATCCCTTTGGAAAATTCTTGCATGGAATCTGCCGAATGGAATTGCTTCGTAAAAAGCCACCATTTTTCCCAGGACTCTTGTGCATTGATGTACAGACACCTTTCCTGGTTTTAGGAGGTTCCTGACAGGTCGGATAACTCCTTGGCTTTTTCCTCGGGAAGAAAAACCTTTTTCTGAACCGTGTCCAGAATCATCCCTAGGAACAGCAGACGTATCGTCGGAAAACAGCTGCGATTCTTGGAATATTTAGAATCCAGTCGTGCCGTCGAAGAACTACTTTAGATAGTGCTCTTCCGACCTCCAACTGTTCTCTGGAACTTGCCCTTTTTAGGTCGTGCAAGTAAGGGATAATTTAGATGCCTTTTTTCTTTGAAGAAACATCTTTTCGGCCATTACCTTGGTAAAAAGGCCCGGGGTGCCGTGGATAATTCAAACGGCATCGTCTGAAACTGATATTGACAGTTCTGTACCACGAACCAGAGGTACCCTTGATGAGAAGGACAAATTTTGGACATGGAGGTAATCCTTGATGTCCAGGGACACCATATAGTCCCCTTTTTTCCGGTTCGCTATCACTGCTCTGAGTGACTTTATCTCGATTTGAACCTTTTATGTAAGTGTTCAAAACATTTTAGATTTAGACTATGTGTCACCAAGCCGTCTGGCTTCAGTACCACAATATAGTGTGGAAAAATAATACCCTTTTCCTTGTCGTAGGAGGGGTACTTTGATTATCACCTGCTGGATATACAGCTTGTGAATTGTTTCCAATGCTGCCTCCCTGTCGGAGGGAGCCGTTGGTAAAGCAGACTTCAGGAAGCTGCGAGGAGAAGATGTCTCGACTCTCCAATCTTTACCCCTGGGATAATACTTGTACGATCTAGGGGTCAACTTGCGAGTGATCCCACTGCGCCCTGAGACTCTTGAGACTACCCCCCCACCTTGAGTCCGCTTGCACGGCCCCAGCGTCATGCTGAGGACTTGGCAGACGCGGTGGAGGGCTTCTTTTCCTGGGAAAGGGCTGCCTGCTGCAGTCTACTTCCCTTACCTCTATGTCTGGGCAGATATGACTGGCCTTTTGCCTGCATGCCCTCATGGGAAAGGAAAGATTGAGGCTGAAAAGACGGTGTCTTTTTTAGCTGAGATGTAACTTGGGGTAAAAAAGGTTGGATTTCCCAGCTGTTGCTGTGGTCCCCAGGTCCGATGGACCGACCCCCAAATAACTCCTTCCCTTTATACAGCAATACTTCCATCTGCCGTATGGGATCTGTATCACCTGACCACTGTCGTGTCCCTGACATCTTCTGAGAGATATGGACAACGCACTTATCTTGATGCCAGAGAGCAAATATCCCTCTGTGCATCTCACATACATATATATAGAATGCATCCTATTAAATGCTCTACATGAATAAAATATTTTCAGTCAGGGAATCCGACCAAGCCAACCCAGCACTGCATCTCCAGGCTGATGGCGATCGCTGGTCGCAGTATAACCACCGTATGTGTGTATATACTTTTTAGGATATTTTTCCAGCTTCCTATCAGCTGGCTCCTTGAGGGCGGCCGTATCTGGAGACGGTAACGCCACTTGATAAGCGTGTGAGCGCCTTATCACCCTAAGGGGTGTTTCCCAACGTACCCTAATTTCTGGCGGGAAAGGGTATAACGCCAATATTTGCTATCGGGGTAACCCTACGCATCATCACACACTTCATTTTATTTTATCTGATTCAGGAAAAACTACAGGTAGTTTTTTCACTCCCACATAATACCCTTTCTTGTGGTACTTGTAGTATCAGAAACACGTAACACCTCCTTCATTGCCCTTAACGTGTGGCCCTAATGAGAAATACGTTTGTTTATTCACCGTCGACACTGTATTCAGTGTCCGTGTCTGTGTCTGTGTCGACCGACTGAGGTAAATGGGCGTTTTTTAAAACCCCTGACGGTGTTTCTGAGACGCCTGGACCGGTCCTAATAGATTGTCGGCCGTCTCATGTCGTCAACCGACCTTGCAGCGTGTTGACATTCTCACGTAATTCTCTAAATAAGCCATCCATTCCGGTGTCGACTCCCTAGAGAGTGACATCACCATTACAGGCAATTTCTCCGCCTCCTCACCAACATCGTCCTCATACATGTCGACACACACGTACCGACACACAGCACACACACCGGGAATGCTCTGACAGAGGACAGGACCCACTAGCCCTTTGGGGAGACAGAGGGAGAGTCTGCCAGCACACACCAAAAACGCTATAATTATATAGGGACAACCTTATATAAGTGTTTCTCCCTTATAGCATCTTTTATATATATACAATATCGCCAAAATCAGTGCCCCCCCTCTCTGTTTTAACCCTGTTTCTGTAGTGCAGTGCAGGGGAGAGCCTGGGAGCCTTCTCTCCAGCTTTTCTGTGAGAGAAAATGGCGCTGTGTGCTGAGGAGATAGGCCCCGCCCCTTTTTCGGCGGCCTCGTCTCCCGCTATTTTTGAAGTTAGGCAGGGGTTAAATATCTCCATATAGCCTCTGTGGGCTATATGTGAGGTATTTTTTGCCTCTAATAAGGTTTTTATTTGCCTCTCAGAGCGCCCCCCCCAGCGCTCTGCACCCTCAGTGACTGTTGTGTGAAGTGTGCTGAGAGGAAAATGGCGCACAGCTGCAGTGCTGTGCGCTACCTTTATGAAGACTCAGGAGTCTTCAGCCGCCGATTTTGGACCTCTTCTCTCTTCAGCGTCTGCAAGGGGGCCGGCGGCGCGGCTCCGGTGACCATCCAGGCTGTACCTGTGATCGTCCCTCTGGAGCTAGTGTCCAGTAGCCAAGCAGCAAATCCACTCTGCACGCAGGTGAGTTCACTACTTCTCCCCTAAGTCCCTCGTTGCAGTGATCCTGTTGCCAGCAGGACTCACTGTAAAGTAAAAAACCTAAGCTAAACTTTCTCTAAGCAGCTCTTTAGGAGAGCCACCTAGATTGCACCCTTCTCGTTCGGGCACAAAATCTAACTGGAGTCTGGAGGAGGGTCATAGGGGGAGGAGCCAGTGCACACCACCTGATCTGGTAAAAGCTTTACTTTTTTGTGCCCTGTCTCCTGCGGAGCCGCTATTCCCCATGGTCCTTTCAGGAACCCCAGCATCCACTTAGGACGATAGAGAAAGTTACATTATTAATTAAATTGTTTTATTCTATTATAGGTAACATGAAAAAATACATTGCTACCACTCAATTTATGCCGGGCATACACGGGCAGATAAAATGCCTGTCAGACCTACAGGCATTTTATCTGCCACTGCCAATATCCAGGTTAAGGCCCATACACACTTGACGATGCACACATCGTTAACGACCGTCGTTAACGACTTCCCTTGAACTTCCCTTGAACAGCTGAGCAAACGACATGAGCATACACACTACCAACGACCAAAGACGAAAGACCAAAGACCATTCATCGTTGAAGCATCCAAGCTGAACAGTTTATTAAAATAATGAGCTGGGAACAGGGCTGGTGAACAGTGGCTTGGTCGTTGGTCTTTCACACCATACACATTCAACGACGTCTCTGGTCGGTAACGACCATAGTGGAAATTGAGCATACATGCTCCACAGATAAGCGAGGGTCGTTAACGTCCCGCGGGGCTGCGCATCGGTGGTCGTCGGATGCATACACACTTGACGATATAATGAGCGACGTCGTTGATGAGGGCTGAAATGAACGACGTCGTTCATTTTATCGTCAAGTGTGTATGGGCCTATACACTGTGAGATTTGTCAGAGTGTATGTCACATGATATCACCGCTCCACACTAGGAGAGGAGACATTTGCCCTTTCCTTCCCATGTGAAGGAACAGGGAAATTTCCATTGGTTGGCTGCGGTAGGGCATACACTGACTGATGCAGCCAACCAGACACTTAGGAAATATTGCATCAGGGGGACATGCTGGACGATCAGGGATGCTCGACCGATCAATATTTTCAGATTGGTCGGCCACATACACGCTGCAATTATCTGGCCAATTCACTGATATCGGGCGGATCGGCCAGATAATTGTAGCATGTATGCCCAGCACAAGTAAACATTTACATGAATAGTTTCAGTAAATATTTAAAATTTTATATTAGACTATTGTTATATAATTTGTTACACAACATTCTATGCAACCTGGGTGACAGAGAACCAGCACCCTACTCCTCTAAGCAAATGCCCCATACTTTCCAATTCATAATCCCTTCATATCCCCTTTATAAATTTAAGCAGTGTGATAAATTATTTTCTAGCATGCAGATATTATGCATTTGTGATACAATTTTGGATTACACAAATTCTGGCCAACTCAACGGGAAGACAGTTAAATGTGAAGATTCACTTTGTTATTTTTTTCAACCTAATCGTATAACTGTACATAGTTATTTAGTGAAGAATTAAACTGTTACTTAAATGAGACAATGACATTTAAAGTAATTTCTATAAGCCATTTCTATACATTGTTTTATGTAAGTCACTGAGTACATAAAAAACCTCAAAGTCATCAGATGGGTTTTATGCTGTATAACTGGTGTATTGTATTTTCCTTGTAAAATATATTTGGATCTCTTGAATGCTTTGCAGATTTACCAAAAGAAAACTGCTTTTTCCCCCATTTTATGAACACAGTAACAGATACAATACTGTAAAAACTCAGAAAAGGGCTACATCTATACATATTATAAAACTGTAAAGGTTGTGTCTGTATACAGCCATTTCTTTTTTTTAGAAATATACTTCTAGGGACTGTTTATGAACTATAGAGACAAAAAAAAAAAATCTGAATTTTTATCTGTTTGTCTGTTCGTTCACTGGAAGACCCAGGTCCGCTGTGCAGGGTGACGTCCCGAAAATAACCTGGGTCGCCACCTATGTGTGAAAGGGGTAGCCCCAGCATCAACCCGTGCTCTGTATCCCTGGTCTGATCCGGGTTGAAGCCGGGTACTTTTGTCTGAAAGGGGTATTATTAGTGTAATCTGAATGTAGCAACAGCTGAAATTCAAATCTGCACAATTGAGTAGATTTACCAAGCCCATTACTGAATAGACGTTTTACTGTACACTACATCTCTTGTGTTTATCCCTGGAGCTTTAGTGTCCTTAGCTGAGCTTAATTAATATCACTGCGTCTAATAAGGTCATAAGTGCTCATTTGCATGGATAATAGTACTCTGCATAAAGTTTAACACAGAGGTACATTAACAATGCCTGTTCAATGAATCATTGATGAGTCTCATGTTTACTACAACACAAGTCCGAACAGCAAGTGACATGTACGTTAACACTGTGGGGCATATTCAATTAGCTGTGCATAATTTTCACTTAGCGCAGCTATGCACGCTCACGATTCCGGCGCAGTTTAATGGGAAAAAGCACTCGCACTGTAATTTGTACTGGTAATAGCCACATTAAGTCTGTAGGAAAATGAGGACATCAGCCTGCACCCTAAAAAAGTGCAAATACATTTTGGCTAAAAGCATAGATGTCTATTAGTGGCCAATAGGAAAATAAGATTTTACTTACCGATAAATCTATTTCTCGGAGTCCGTAGTGGATGCTGGGGTTCCTGAAAGGACCATGGGGAATAGCGGCTCCGCAGGAGACAGGGCACAAAAAGTAAAGCTTTTCCAGATCAGGTGGTGTGCACTGGCTCCTCCCCCTATGACCCTCCTCCAGACTCCAGTTAGGTACTGTGCCCGGACGAGCGTACACAATAAGGGAGGATTTTGAATCCCGGGTAAGACTCATACCAGCCACACCAATCACACCGTACAACTTGTGATCTAAACCCAGTTAACAGTATGATAACAGCGGAGCCTCTGAAAGATGGCTTCCTTCAACAATAACCCGAATTAGTTAACAATAACTATGTACAATTATTGCAGATAATCCGCACTTGGGATGGGCGCCCAGCATCCACTACGGACTCCGAGAAATAGATTTATCGGTAAGTAAAATCTTATTTTCTCTATCGTCCTAGTGGATGCTGGGGTTCCTGAAAGGACCATGGGGATTATACCAAAGCTCCCAAACGGGCGGGAGAGTGCGGATGACTCTGCAGCACCGAATGAGAGAACTCCAGGTCCTCCTTAGCCAGAGTATCAAATTTGTAAAATTTTACAAACGTGTTCTCCCCTGACCACGTAGCTGCTCGGCAGAGCTGTAATGCCGAGACCCCTCGGGCAGCCGCCCAAGATGAGCCCACCTTCCTTGTGGAGTGGGCCTTTACAGATTTAGGCTGTGGCAGGCCTGCCACAGAATGTGCAAGTTGGATTGTGCTACAGATCCAACGAGCAATCGTCTGCTTAGACGCAGGAGCACCCATCTTGTTGGGTGCATACAATATAAACAACGAGTCAGATTTTCTGACTCCAGCTGTCCTTGCAATATATATTTTTAATGCTCTGACAACGTCCAGTAACTTGGAGTCCTCCAAGTCACTTGTAGCCGCAGGCACTACAATAGGCTGGTTCAGATGAAATGCTGACACCACCTTAGGGAGAAAATGCGGACGAGTCCGCAGTTCTGCCCTGTCCGAATGGAAAATCAGATATGGGCTTTTGTAAGATAAAGCTGCCAGTTCTGACACTCTCCTGGCCGAAGCCAGGGCTAGAAGCATGGTCACTTTCCATGTGAGATATTTCAAATCCACCTTTTTTAGTGGTTCAAACCAATGAGATTTTAGAATTTCCAAAACCACATTGAGATCCCACGGTGCCACTGGAGGCACCACAGGAGGCTGTATATGCAGCACTCCCTTAACAAAGGTCTGGACTTCAGGGACTGAAGCCAATTCTTTTTGAAAAAAGATCGACAGGGCCGAAATTTGAACCTTAATAGATCCCAATTTGAGACCCATAGACAATCCTGATTGCAGGAAATGTAGGAATCGACCCAGTTGAAATTCCTCCGTCGGAGCACTCCGATCTTCGCACCACGCAACATATTTTCGCCAAATTCGGTGATAATGTTGCACGGTTACTTCCTTCCTTGCTTTAATCAAAGTAGGAATGACTTCTTCCGGCATGCCTTTTTCCTTTAGGATCCGGCGTTCAACCGCCATGCCGTCAAACGCAGCCGCGGTAAGTCTTGAAACAGACAGGGACCCTGCTGAAGCAAGTCCCTCCTTAGAGGTAGAGGCCACGGATCTTCCGTGATCATCTCTTGAAGTTCCGGGTACCAAGTCCTTCTTGGCCAATCCGGAACCACTAGTATCGTTCTCACGCCTCTTTGCCGTATAATTCTCAATACTTTTGGTATGAGAGGCAGAGGAGGAAACACATACACCGACTGGTACACCCAAGGCGTTACCAGCGCGTCCACAGCTATTGCCTGCGGATCTCTTGACCTGGCGCAATACCTGTCCAGTTTTTTGTTGAGGCGAGACGCCAGCATGTCCACCATTGGTCTTTCCCAACGGGTTATCAGCATGTGGAAGACTTCTGGATGAAGTCCCCACTCTCCCGGGTGAAGATCGTGTCTGCTGAGGAAGTCTGCTTCCCAGTTGTCCACTCCCGGGATGAACACTGCTGACAGTGCTATCACATGATTCTCTGCCCAGCGAAGAATCCTTGCAGCTTCTGCCATTGCACTCCTGCTTCTTGTGCCGCCCTGTCTGTTCACATGGGCGACTGCCGTGATGTTGTCCGACTGGATCAACACCGGTTTTCCTTGAAGCAGAGGTTCTGCCTGGCTTAGAGCATGGTATATTGCTCTTAGTTCCAGAATGTTTATGTGAAGAGACGTTTCCAGGCTCGTCCATACTCCCTGGAAGTTTCTTCCTTGTGTGACTGCTCCCCAGCCTCTCAGGCTGGCGTCCGTGGTCACCAGGATCCAATCCTGTATGCCGAATCTGCGGCCCTCCAATAGATGAGGACTCTGCAACCACCACAGAAGAGACACCCTTGTCCTTGGAGACAGGGTTATCCGTAGGTGCATCTGAAGATGCGACCCTGACCATTTGTCCAACAGATCCCTTTGGAAAATTCTTGTACAGACACCTTTCCTGGTTTTAGGAGGTTCCTGACAAGCTCGGATAACTCCTTGGCTTTTTCCTCCGGGAGAAAAACCTTTTTCTGAACCGTGTCCAGAATCATCCCTAGGAACAGCAGACGAGTTGTCGGCATTAACTGGGATTTTGGAATATTCAGAATCCACCCGTGCTGTTTTAGCACTTCTTGAGACAGTGCTAATCCCATCTCTAGCTGTTCTCTGGACCTTGCCCTTATTAGGAGATCGTCCAAGTATGGGATAATTAATACGCCTTTTCTTCGAAGAAGAATCATCATCTCGGCCATTACCTTTGTAAAGACCCGAGGTGCTGTGGACAATCCGAACGGCAGCGTCTGAAACTGATAGTGACAGTTTTGTACAACGAACCTGAGGTACCCCTGGTGTGAGGGGTAAATTGGAACGTGGAGATACGCATCCTTGATGTCCAAGGATACCATAAAGTCCCCCTCTTCCAGGTTCGCTATCACTGCTCTGAGTGACTCCATCTTGAACTTGAACTTCTTTATGTACAGGTTCAAGGCTTCAGATTTAGAATAGGCCTTACCGAGCCATCCGGCTTCGGTACCACAAAAAGAGTGGAATAATACCCCTTCCCTTGTTGCAGAAGAGGTACCTTGACTATCACCTGCTGAGAGTACAGCTTGTGAATGGCTTCCAAAACCGTCTCCCTTTCGGAGGGGGACGTTGGTAAAGCAGACTTCAGGAAACGGCGAGGTGGATCTGTCTCTAATTCCAACCTGTACCCCTGAGATATTATCTGCAGGATCCAGGGATCTACTTGCGAGTGAGCCCACTGCGCGCTGTAATTTTTGAGACGACCCCCCACCGTCCCCGAGTCCGCTTGAGAAGCCCCAGCGTCATGCTGAGGCTTTTGTAGAAGCCGGGGAGGGCTTCTGATCCTGGGAAGGAGCTGCCTGTTGCTGTCTCTTCCCTCGACCTCTGCCTCGTGGCAGATATGAATAGCCCTTTGCTCTTATTTTTAAAGGAACGAAAAGGCTGCGGTTGAAAGGTCGGTGCCTTTTTCTGTTGGGGAGTGACTTGAGGTAGAAAGGTGGATTTCCCGGCTGTAGCCGTGGCCACCAAATCTGATAGACCGACTCCAAATAACTCCTCCCCTTTATACTGCAAAACTTCCATATGCCGTTTTGAATCCGCATCGCCTGTCCACTGTCGCGTCCATAAAGCTCTTCTGGCCGAAATGGACATAGCACTTACCCGTGATGCCAGTGTGCAGATATCCCTCTGTGCATCACGCATATAAAGAAATGCATCCTTTATTTGTTCTAACGACAGTAAAATATTGTCCCTGTCTAGGGTATCAATATTTTCAATCAGGGACTCTGACCAAACTACCCCAGCACTGCACATCCAGGCAGTCGCTATAGCTGGTCGTAGTATAACACCTGCATGTGTGTATATACTTTTTTGGATATTTTCCATCCTCCTATCTGATGGATCTTTAAGTGCGGCCGTCTCAGGAGAGGGTAACGCCACTTGTTTAGATAAGCGTGTTAGCGCCTTATCCACCCTAGGAGGTGTTTCCCAGCGCTCCCTAACCTCTGGCGGGAAAGGGTATAATGCCAGTAATTTCTTTGAAATTATCAGCTTTTTATCAGGGGCAACCCACGCTTCATTACACACGTCATTTAATTCTTCTGATTCAGGAAAAACTATAGGTAGTTTTTTCACACCCCACATAATACCCTGTTTAGTGGTACCTGTAGTATCAGCTAAATGTAACGCCTCCTTCATTGCCAAAATCATATAACGTGTGGCCCTACTGGAAAATACGGTTGATTCGTCACCGTCACCACTGGAGTCATCGCCTGTGTCTGGGTCTGTGTCGACCGACTGAGGCAAAGGGCGTTTCACAGCCCCTGACGGTGTTTGAGTCGCCTGGACAGGCACTAATTGATTGTCCGGCCGTCTCATGTGGTCAAACGACTGCTTTAGCGTGTTGACACTATCCCGTAGTTCCATAAATAAAGGCATCCATTCTGGTGTCGACTCCCTAGGGGGTGACATCCTCATATTTGGCAATTGCTCCGCCTCCACGCCAATATCGTCCTCATACATGTCGACACACACGTACCGACACACAGCAGACACACAGGGAATGCTCCTAACGAAGACAGGACCCACTAGCCCTTTGGGGAGACAGAGGGAGAGTTTGCCAGCACACACCAAAAGCGCTATATATATATATATCAGGGATAGCCTTATAATAAGTGCTCCCTTATAGCTGCTTTGTTATATCAAAATATCGCCATAAATTTGCCCCCCCTCTCTGTTTTACCCTGTTTCTGTAGTGCAGTGCAGGGGAGAGACTTGGGAGCCGTCCTGACCAGCGGAGCTGTGAGAGGAAATGGCGCCGTGTGCTGAGGAGATAGGCCCCGCCCCTTTTCTGGCGGGCTCGTCTCCCGCTATTTAGAGAAATCGGGCAGGGGTTAAATATCTCCATATAGCCTCTGGGGGCTATATGTGAGGTATTTTTAGCCTTTATATAGGTTACATTTGCCTCCCAGGGCGCCCCCCTCCCAGCGCCCTGCACCCTCAGTGACTGCCGTGTGAAGTGTGCTGAGAGGAAAATGGCGCACAGCTGCAGTGCTGTGCGCTACCTTTAGAAGACTGCAGGAGTCTTCAGCCGCCGATTCTGGACCTCTTCTGACTTCAGCATCTGCAAGGGGGCCGGCGGCGCGGCTCCGGTGACCATCCAGGCTGTACCTGTGATCGTCCCTCTGGAGCTTGATGTCCAGTAGCCAAGAAGCCAATCCATCCTGCACGCAGGTGAGTTGACTCCTTCTCCCCTCAGTCCCTCGCTGCAGTGATCCTGTTGCCAGCAGGAATCACTGTAAAATAAAAAACCTAGCTAAACTTTTTCTAAGCAGCTCTTTAGGAGAGCCACCTAGATTGCACCCTTCTCGGCCGGGCACAAAAATCTAACTGGAGTCTGGAGGAGGGTCATAGGGGGAGGAGCCAGTGCACACCACCTGATCTGGAAAAGCTTTACTTTTTGTGCCCTGTCTCCTGCGGAGCCGCTATTCCCCATGGTCCTTTCAGGAACCCCAGCATCCACTAGGACGATAGAGAAAATATTTTAGGCTCTTTCAATGTTTGAAAGGGCTGAATTTTGATTTTTTTTTAATAACAGATCAACGAGAGAAAGCAAGTGTTTTTCTCCAAGTAAATCGTCTCTAGATGAATTAAAATTTGAATGCCTGTAAATTGTCATTTTAAATGGCTTTTCAAAATGTGTTAAAAAACACCTGTAACTCCCATCACAGTCTTAAAAACACCTGTCCCATACATACAGCACCCTCATATACCTGTCCCAAATGTTTTAACCCAATATTCCGCACTTTGCAGAACATTACCCTCAAAAATTACATGTAATTATTGGTCAAGTTAAGCTAATTAAAAATGAATAAGTGCCTAATTAATCATAAGAGAGGGTGTCTGAAGCAATATTTTTATATTAAAATAGCCATTTTCCCAAAGTTTTCACTTGCTCATGGGCTGCGAGAAAAAAAAGTTGCATTATATCCTATTGAAAATAACCGCGGCTAAATTTGTGCTAATTGAATAGGAAAAAACTCACGGCTGGCAGCATTGACTTGCATTGCAGGTTAAAGCAGCTAAATGAAAATGCCCCTAAGGATTTGGTCACACTATGAGGTATAAATACTGACTAGTATAATTTTTAATAGGTTATAAAGTGTTTTCATAAACCTCTCAGGTGTTGTGCTTTTACTAATGCAATCTACTGCAATGTAGATCACATTATTGCGCTAATGCTTTAGAAATAGGGAATGTTGTGTCCTAAAATTTAACAAGGTTATATGGTGGTCAGTAAAATTGTTTCTTATTTTTGTTATTTGTAATGAATATTTCTTGTGTTATCTTAAAAGCAGACAGGTGTGCAGGAGCAACTGACGCTTAGTAGACAGCGCTGTGTGATACAGTGTGGTTTGTGTTTTATGATACATGTGTATGATATGGGATATGCAGGATGCCAACTTCAGTACAAGCACTCGCGTATTTTGAAAATCTTTCTACCTACAAATGTACCTGTTTTTAATACTAGATAGTAGTACTACACCACTATTATTTTCCTGCATGCAGCTCTCTGCCTATGTGTTCTTCTTTTCTATACTTTAAAGGGCTGTGCATAATCATCCTTTCCACTGGTCACTTTGGATGGTATAGCAAACTATAACCAGTCATTGAGAGATATGTTTACCTGCACTTGTCCAAATCAGGGTGATTGGAAACACCAGCCAAATGTTGGCAGTTACAAGTGTGCAACATTACTCTGGAACATGTAATACTGAATTGTACCAGTACTGAATGCATAATGCTGTATTGATGTGTATATTACTGTACTGACCGCTGAATTCAAATATAATTGTAATAAATTGGGTCACATCTCTGAAACTCTGCTTTCTTGGGTACAGAGATAAAAACAGGATTCCTACAACAGGATGTAAATGAAGTATGATGATAATCTATATGAAAATCAAAAATGTACTGTGTTACACATTTTAGGAAAGTACTACACACCTATGTGAGTGTAGCACAGTTTACACTAACATCTACTTAAATAAACCTGTGAATACCAATATAGGAAACCACAATATTGTAATTTCAGGCTGAGATGTGTATAGTGTCAGTGTTTTGTACTGCTTCTGTTTATGTACTTTATAAGGTGCTACAGACCCCTTGTGGCAACATAGAAATAATAGATGATAATAATAATAATAATACCCCCAAATCAGGCTCCAAACAGAAATAGAAAGCTCAGTCTGCAGTGTGCTGATGGTAAACACTGTGGAATAGAACATCAGCCCAATGCTACTATAAAAGTATGATTATATTTTTAGTGAATCTGCATGAACTCCACATATAAAAGATAAGAGCTGGTCACAGCAGAAACTCCACACTTGACTATTTTATAGTAAGATTTATAAACAAGGTGTTGTTTTCACAAGGGCAGTTTGTGATATATGACCCTTATTGGTAATCGATGTCTATTATGTAACATTGTGTGTAATATCTTCTGTGAGCAAATATAATTAACCCCAGCCCTTGAGAAACCTTGGCCAGGATTCCCTGCAAGTGTGCAAAAGTGTGTTTAAACATTGACAAGCAAGGGGGTGGCTTAAATTTCTGCAGCCATACTCATAATAAGATTAGTTACTAGACAAAGAAATAATTCCTGTCGGCAAAAAGCCTTAACCAAGCACAAAGCATTATGTCATTTGATGGAGCTTCAGTGAAGCCTGGCAGAAAGCTAGTTATGGAAAGATGATGAACAGTCAGACAACATAGAGTACAACAGAATATCCTCACAGCTCTGTACCAAACCAGTGCTGCCACTGAAAAAGGAAATCTAATTTTCCCTTTACAATTTTATCTGTAGTAATGTAAGTAACAATTATAACTAAAGTGTTCAAAATTTGGACTAAACCTTTAAGTACATCAGGAAACAGTGTATTCCATAAATCATATGAGACTAGTTACAAGACTGATGATCAGTACTGGCCAAACCGGTCCTCGAGATCTACCAACAGTTCATGTTTTCCAGGCCTCCTGGAGATCTGTAGAATTGTCAGTTAGGAATGAATGCAGCACATCTTAATTAGTAATGACTACACCTGAGCACCAGCTAGGTGGTCTGGAAAATGTGAACTGTTAGTAGATCTTGAGGACTGGTTTGGCCAGCCCTGATCTAGATGGTATCCGATTACTAGAGAGTGTCTAGTTAGACAGTCAATAGATAGACACCATATGTTAGACAGACATTAGGTCGACAGGGTCAAAAGGTCGACATGAAAAAGGTAGACCGTACGAAAGGTCGACATGAAAATGGTCGACATAAAAAAGATAGACAAATGTTTTTTTTATTTAACATGTTTTTGGACTATTTCATACTTTCTCTATCCATGTCGGCAAAGAGTTGGTTATAAACCTTGTGGCGAGCGCAGCGAACCACCGAACCCGAAGCGTGGCGAGCGAAGCGAGCCCCACGCGGGTATGCCTTTTTACAACTGGGGTCCCAGATGACAAAACTATCCACACAAACCACAAAAAACATGGTGTCTACCTTTTTCATGTCGACCATTTGACCCTATCAACCTTTTGACCCTATCAACCTTTTGTACTGGCTCTCTTTTACATGTCGACCTTTTGACCCCATTGACCTTTTGACCCTGTCGACCTAATGTCTGTCTAACATGTGTCTATCTATTGACTGTCTAATTAGACACTATCTTTTATACCACACCCAATCTAGATATAGCATGCTGCAATATCAATGCAATACACTTGTGTGGAAGTAAAGGGCCCCATACACTACAGCGATATGTCCTGAGAAGCCGATCCGACCATCACGGGAACGCGCATCGGATCGGAAACACATCCAAAATGCCCGATTTCACCCGATATATCGGCCCGAAATTGGATGAAATTGGGCATTATCGTTCTAGTGTATGGGGCCCTTTACTGTCAGCCATATCTATTATATTAACTCAATTCATTTCTGAGTCATGATTACTGATATTACCAACTTCAACTGGGTCAGGGTTTAAACAAGTGTGTGGCTGATAAAAGATAAAAAACATTAAACTTTTGCGGGATTTCACAATTCTCAGTGATGTGCCACCATAATGTGTACTTTGCTGAGAATTATGGTAGGCCAACATCTAATATTCCTATGTGCCACTATGTGGTGGTTTTGAGCTTCCAGCAATTCACAGACATCACTGAGTTGATAACATTTAGATAACATTTTAAAAGGCCTATTCAATTCTGCAAGATGATGGGTAGTGATTTTATTATGGGCAATTCAATTCTGCAGAATGGCTGTGATGTACGTCCACAGAACATCACACTGCAATCATAAACATCAATACCTTGCACGACATAGAGGTACAAGGAAATGTACACATTCACACATCGCAACCCAACATCATGCACAATTGCCCCTTGAAAATTTCAATTATATCATAATTATACGTTTGCATATTTTATTTACGCAGTAGGTAACAGTTTGTGCAAAACACTGAATATGTTTGCATGTTAAAGAGCCTCATATAGTCACTGTGTTTTACCAGTTTCTCTGGAGCTGAAATTGTTAATATATTGTTTTTCTTTTTTCTTTTTTATGTAATAGTGAGACAAAGAGTTTTCCTTAGTCCCATCTTCTGTAGATTGCAATGTTAATGAACGACTACACACAAACATTGGGAATACGTGACTGGTAAAGCATCTCTCCCTCCTCCAGGGCTGCCTTGCCCCCTCTGTACAAACAAACAGTGTTATCCTGTCTCCAAGATCATATTTCAAAACTGATTAGCACAGGGTGATCCTGAGCAGTAACCCAACAGACTGGAATGGAAAATGGATGCTTGCAAGCAAGCTGCATCGCCTGCTATGTCAATACTAGTTACATTGTACTCCAAAGTAGACTACAGTTATCCTGCAGACCACATTAATGTATTAGCTGCCTACATTGTATATATTGTAGCTTCCAAATGAAAGGCTTGACAGTTCATTTTACAATAGCCTCGCCATATACTGTATGCAGGCAATCCCTCATATTCCTATGCTGGCATTTGATCCTTCTTTTGCCTAAGTTTAAGTATAATGAATACATTTTCATTCACATTTTTCATTGGAAATCAAATTGAAAATGTTTATGTGTTTACAATACCCTTGGTCTCTTTGTTCATTGCTGTTGCATATTTAGAAAAGCTGAGTATATAAGAGAAATTATTAGTAATAGTTTTATTTGTCTACACTAATGGTTCTGCTTGTGAACGCTGAGTTTTAGATGGTTATGTCAATAAAGGATGTTGTTAACCTGTTTACCAGCTTTTAATAGTAAAGATGTATAAAACTGTGGCAGACTTAAGGGGGGCATTTTTCACAAATCACTTTTCCAATGCACCAATGCGATATTGGTGCAGGGTTAGAACATAAGATCACACTGCAGGATGCAATTCCTCCGTCTGGATGTAGGGACAGGAGCTCCGAAAGGAGCCCATCCCTGCCATGTACTCCGAGTGCTGCCGGGGCTCCTGCGCATGCACAGTCCCACTGACCACACATGTGCAGCTGCCGTTGTATAACCTATAGGTTACAGTGGGCCAATCTCTGGAATATATTACATTCTGCAAGGTGGTAAATCTGGCAGCATCGCACAGCCCATAGAAACCTATGGTGGCGGCTGCTGCTGCGGGCGGAAATGGAGGGATCGTAGCAGGTATCAGAGATATGTGTAGCAGTCCCTTTGTCATACATTTGGGGAAGTAATTGCAGCTATCCCAGAAAACAGGTGTTTTCTGGAAAACAGGTGTTTTCTGGAAAACATAGGATATATTTATTGATAAATGAACCCCTAACAGAGGGTGTGATTCACTAATGCTGCTTTCACATCGCAAAACCTGCTTTTGAAACGGTTCTTAAAACGGGTCTGAGCAGTTAAACCCCCTTCACATCGCATGTTGTAACCAGTATATTACCATTTCATTGCTGTTTTGGTACCTTTCACACTGAACCCGTTTCACCCATACAAAACAGTGGTTGTCATTTTAAATGTTTATTTCCTGCTTCTGCCTGGTGAGATCACACATGGAGACAGCCTATCACCTTCTGGGGCTTGCAAATACCGTTTCAGACCCTTTCACACTGCACAATTAAACGGGTCTGAAACGGGTAGGACCCTGCTTTTTTACCGTTTCAAAATACCGGTATTTTGTAAACAGTAAATTGAAGGTGACCCTTTCACATCGCAGCTCGAACCGTTTAGGAAGCCAGTAAAAACGGCAAATTACCGGGTACAAGCTGCGGTGTGAAAGGGGTAAGTGATCCTATGTGCAGTTTCCCGATGATGTGGAAACTGCACATGCACAGGAACTGTTCAGAGGGAGGCATGGGGGTGAGTGGCGTTGCCGGAAATGGGGGCGTCTTGCCCCCATTTTTCCTTGGCCTCGCAAAGCCACCGGCGCAGCAAGCCTGAGTAAGCTCAGGCTTACCCAGCCTGCCAACGCAAATGAACATTGCAACAGATGCAATCCTGCATTTGCATTGCTAAGGATTGCAATCGCAAAGTTGCTGCAAACAGCTTTGCAATTGCAATTCTTAGTGAATTAGGCCCAGAGTTTATACTGCAGCATAAGACTTAGCACTGTTGGGGAACAGCATTAAGATCTGTTTGCACTAGACAGTAGCTAAAACATACAGCAGATCCGCAATACAGCTTGAATGTAAAACATAAATAAATTAACATCTCTAAGGGCTCTGTATGCAAAAGGTATACAAATCTTTTATACTGCTTTTGCTATTTATAAAGTGCAGAAACATTGCTAAGGATTGCAATCGCAAAGTTGCTGCAAACAGCTTTGCAATTGCAATTCTTAGTGAATTAGGCCCAGAGTTTATACTGCAGCATAAGACTTAGCACTGTTGGGGAACAGCATTAAGATCTGTTTGCACTAGACAGTAGCTAAAACATACAGCAGATCCGCAATACAGCTTGAATGTAAAACATAAATAAATTAACATCTCTAAGGGCTCTGTATGCAAAAGGTATACAAATCTTTTATACTGCTTTTGCTATTTATAAAGTGCAGAAACAGTGGAGAAACTGTCAAATCTCCAACTGTGTCGCAATACGCTCTTCAGAAGTGCTGCCTCCAAAGTTAATATGTCAAAATGTGAAACTATTGTAAAGAACATAAATCTGAAAATAGCAATATGGGCCTGATTCAGAGATGTATGAAAATACTAGAACAGTTGTGATTTAGTATGCAGCAGCTGTGCAAAATATGCACATTTTGCAGCCCACTGGAAATGTCTGAGATACGCCACTTGTGTACAAAGATGCCTGTTGATAATATAAGTATCCCTATGAATTAGCAGCATTGCCACAGGAAGGAAGACACCAGAAGTAGTATCTTAGTGTTCACTCTAGGCTGTTTTAGCAGGGCGCCGCGCCCTGCCCGTTTTTTAGCAGGCAAAACCCGCCCTGCCCCTTTTGCGGCGCCCTGCTAGAACAGCCGCCCGCTTCCTGCCCTCCCGGCGTGTATAGATGCCGTGCGCATGCGCGCGGCATCCATTCACGCATTGGGAGAGGGCTGGGGGAAGCCCAGCACCGACGGAGGTGCTGGGCACGCCCCCAACAGTGATGTCGCCGGCCACAGACGCTCTCTATAGTAGCTTCTGTGGGCCGCCCCGCCCCCTAAAATGACGTAGGCGTGGCCACGCCCCCTAATTTGCGTGGTCGCGCCCCCGTTTCGGACGCGTGCGCGCACATGTGCCCCCGGAGTCCGGCGCCCTGCCCCTTTTCACTCCTAGAGTGAACACTAGTATCTGTGTACGGGATCACAGTTGCCAGCTGTGACATGCTCCCGAAACGGTCGCAAAACATCTGCGTGTGAGTCCCCACTCCTTTTACCTGCCACAAAAGCCCCCTGACTGTCACTCACTTTGTGAATAAATCCTCGCTGTGACCGCCATCATATGACTATCGGCACACGCACAGTGCGACTTATACACATGGGCAGTGACAAAACATCACTCTACATCGTACACCACTACAACGATAATGCCCGATTTAATCCGATTCCAACCTTTTGGGCCGATAAATCGGATGAAAAGTGGCAAATCGGATGCGTTTTACATCCGATGTGCGGTCCTGTGAGTATCAGATTGGAGCCCCTAGATCATTAGTGCTGCACTCGTGATATGTTGGTTCCCGCAGGCATGGCTGGAATCGCATAAGATACATCGTATGCAAAAGGACTGCATACGATCCTGCCGCCTGGTGAGACTGCCAGGCGGTTCAAGGGACATCTTATGCGACATGAGGGTCCGACATGTCGCTGTAGTGTATGGGGTCCTTTACATTGCATCCATCTCTGAATCAACTCCTTCACTGATTCCACAGAAAAGCAGAAAAAGACCATTCTCTTTCTGCTCTCCCACCATCTCTCCCACAGTGCATTTTAAGAATGGACATCGGAAGCCGATTGTAAGAAATCATCAATGTTCCCAATCTGAATGAAATATTTTTTCTACCAATGGCTGACAGCCCTGTATGAAGCTGCGGACACCAGAAGTGGTGTCCGCAGCTCAGCTTATGTACACATGCACGAAGCTCCGGCTGCGCATATAGTAACCATCGATAGTTATACCATCTAATGGTTTTGATGCGATGGCTAGTAACCATTGCACCATTTGATTTGATGTTGGAAGAAAAGGTGCATGCACATTGTGCAACAGTCGGGCAATGCCGTCTTTTGGATTTGCAAATGATTGCTGAAGAGGCAAGTTTTATTCTCACCACAGAGACCTTTACCACAAGGTCTGCCCCGGCATTAAAAGAATATAGAAATACAATATTTGCACTGGAAATGCCGTGAAAAGTATCATGATTTTTATTTCACAGATCTTTAAGTAAACCCTTTAACCTGAAAAAAAAAGTGCTTTACACTAGGTTTCTACTTTGAGAAATTCTAAGCTTGAATCAAACATTAAGATTTTTTTATTCAATCTTATTAAATTGTACTAAATTTACAGAGCAAGATTATTTTAGAAAGTTAAAACATATCTGGTGATAAATAACATGGCATAAAAATGAGTGATGACTTGAAGTAACATTGTGATGAGTACGTCATACAATGGGTTTGACTCCCAGAAGCAATATCTGCTCCAACAAGAGCATATGGGAGGGCTGTATCCTAGGGCCTACTAGTTGGACTTGTTTCTAGCACTGGTGTGTGGTGGGCTAAATTCTAGGGCCAACTAGTTGGACTTGTTTCCAGCACTAATATGTGATGTATCACACTGTCATGTAACAATTATTATGCAACACTATAATAGCTTGGGGACTACAGACAACGTGCTGCGTGTCCCATGAGGTACTAACTCCAACTGTTATCGTTTTGCTAAATCTATTACAGCAAAACGGTACACAAAGAAAAAACAATGTTAATTTGATGTACAGAGATCCCTGCAGAACTAAACAATAAGGAATCACATAAAAGAACCACATTTTAGGGTAATTACTTATTAGCCGTGAGAATTTATGAGAAATGTAAATAAAAACTAAGCATAATCTGCTCTCAGTGTACACAGACACATGCTTTCTTTTGTTTCATGTCATATGTGTGTGTGTGTGTGTGTGTGTGTGTGTGTGTGTGTGTGTGTGTGTGTGTGTGTGTGTGTGTTAATAAATAGACCTCATATTCTCCATATTAGCTAGACACTATCGCCATGCATTTGACACTTCTGCTGCAGAAGTTCTTGCAAAACTGATTAATTTGTATATATAGACAGGACTTCATAACATGTACTCAAAATTGCAAGTAGATTTTGTGTATGTTAAAGACAATTTTGAAATATATTTGAAATACAAATGCAAAAAACAACAATTTTAAATGTTTTTTAATGACATTGGTTTTTCACGTTTCCCGAATTGCTTGTAGTGATTATGAAGTATGTAAGTTTACCTAAAATGGCTTTGCGTATGTTATTGCTGATGACACTAGAACGTCAACATCTCTCCTTTCTCATTCCGTACATTGATAAAAGGTCACTTGTACAGTGAATACCACTGCTACCTGATGTCATAACACTTATGTGTCTGCCCTGCAGTTTGTCTTTCTGTGCCAATAGTACCAATAGTAAATATATAGAATTGTAATACTGTACATAAAAAGGGCACTGATTTGTAACTATATATGTGGTTACAATGCAGTCTGTATACTACCTTGGGCACAATCGATAATATTAAGAAGTTAATCCTACAAGGGTAGCTGCATCAAACAATTCTAAAAGTATCACATGAACAAGTAATCTAATGAACATTGGCCCTCATTCCGAGTTGATCGGTCGCAAGGCGAATTTAGCAGAGTTACACACGCTAAGCCTACGCCTACTGGGAGTGTATCTTAGCATCTTAAAATTGCGACCGATGTATTCGCAATATTGCGATCACAAACTACTTAGCAGTTTTAGAGTAGCTCCACACTTACTCTGCCAGTGCGATCAGTTCAGTGCTTGTCGTTCCTGGTTTGACGTCACAAACACACCCAGCGTTCGCCCAACCACTCCCCCGTTTCTCCGGCCACTCCTGCGTTTTTTCCGGAAACGGTAGCGTTTTCAGCCACACGCCCATAAAACGCCGTGTTTCCGCCCAGTAACACCCATTTCCTGTCAATCACATTACGATCGCCGGAGCG
Source organism: Pseudophryne corroboree (assembly GCF_028390025.1). NCBI lineage: Eukaryota > Metazoa > Chordata > Amphibia > Anura > Myobatrachidae > Pseudophryne > Pseudophryne corroboree. The sequence continues at coordinate 458,728,640 of NC_086444.1, read as the reverse complement.
AGGAAAAAGCCGTGAGTAAAAATACTATCTTCATAGCAAAGATACTTGGCGCAGTCGCAGTGCGAATATTGCGCATGCGCACTATGCGGAATTTCACTGCGATGTGATGAAAAATACCGAGCGAACGACTCGGACTGAGGGCCATTGTCCACACAGTAAAATCAGTAGGAGAACTGAAGTGAAATAAATAAACCTTTAACTAGAATTGGGCAACCTGTTACCCCAGAGCTGTTGCCTTTGTGGAAAGCATAGGTTACCCACTTCTACCTAAACCACAAACAGGAACAGGGCACTTGCTATACTGATAGGCTTATTCGTGATGTAGTTATTATGTTATGCACGAAGTACCAATATATATCACATCCCTTATCATGCGTGCACAACCCACAAACCACAGCCTAGAGGGGACCAGTGTCTCACCCCAGCCGGGTCAGCCTCATGCTTTCTCCCCAATATGCACAAGTACGAGGCTAGATGTGACAACGAGCTCCCCACCCAGACAGCAGCAGCCCCCGGCCGGACCGACTCGGCTGCACGATACCCTGCAGGAGAACAAAGGAATGCAGCCCCCGCCCGCCTCCCATTCACGTGCTCTGCCCTCAATCACAACACGCTGCCCGCCCGCCACATACACAGCGCTGCTGCTGCTGCCGGCCTCATTCGCTGTATGTATCACCGGCTCTAATGTTACGTGCGGCTCACACTCACAGCCTGCCAGGCGTATACAATGAACGACAACAGCAGCAGCAGCCTGATGGGACCCCACGTATCTCATTCACAGAGTCAGACGTGTACCCAGCCCATGGAAATGGGTCATTAGGGGGAAGTGTGACAGTAATAGGAGGCATCATGTATGTAGAACAATAGAGCAGCACTAGCAGCCTCCTCTGGGCACACTTGCCAGGTTTATTACACACACATATTAATAATATGGCATAGCAGCCAGTCTGCCGATCACGCTGTCACAGGCTGAGGCAGCACACACGCCAATGCACACTCACATGGATCACTGAGCCAAATATAGACCCATTTTATTTTTACACAGCATGGCAGTCCTTCAGGAGCATGATCTCACCCCGTCATTGTCTGCAGCCGCTCACAGCATTATCCAGAGAGGCTGCAATAGCCACATGGGTGAGATTATTCCCCTCATTCATCCTGCGCTCTATTGTAGCCAGCTTATAGAATCGCATCATCAGCTCCCCTCTCACACACACAGCCGGGCTCCCGCCTGCTAATGCTGCTGAGGTTACATAATATTATACAGCATTTCCAGGAACTGCTGTCTGCCGTGTCTGCGATGTGCCTGTCCTGGGAGAGAACGACCAACACTGACACACGGGTGACAGAGAGACAGCCAGGTGACAGAGAGACAGCCTGCACTAAGGTGACAGATAAACAGATACAGATAGACAGGAGACAACAGATAAAGAGATCGATGGAGCGATCTATCTATCTAGCTAGGCAGACCTCTCACTAGTAAATGGGTCTGTAGTCTACATTTCAGAACTATCATGCAGGTATATTTCTACACTCACAATGATAAGTAGACTGAACACAAGGCTGACTTACATATAACTATAGGCTCAAGGGAAACAATTGTGACAAGTTCATTAAATAAGGATGCGCGAGTCATTCCAGTGGTAGAGGATACAAGACAATGGTATAGTAAATGCAGCGTGAGCACGACATTTATACCTGGTGGCTAATTACACCCTGCTGGGTGGATATGGATTTAATGAACCGATAGATCTCCTGCACCAAAGGAGACAATCAATATGTACAACAAGAGCCCCGCCGCCTCCCAGCGCTGTACACATCGCCGCATGGGTTATGTAATGTACGACAGAACAAGTCATACATACCCTCCCCCGGCTCCCAGACAACAAAAGGACAAATGATTCCACAAATCTCAGGCAGCATCCTGTAACTATTCACCTATGGCACCATAGGTGTGTGTATACATTGCTATGCTCACAGATGGATGGATGAATGAATGAATGAATGGATAGATAGATAGATAGATAGATAGATAGATAGATAGATAGATAGATAGATAGATAGATAGATAGAGACACGTGTGATGAATCACAGTTTACGTCCAAGTTTACAGTCACATACATCGTTAATGGCAGCTAATGACTGCACTAGCAGCGGTGGGTGCCAGTTACACACAGGTCTGCTGAGTGCCGGGTCAGGTAGCCGCCCGGCCACTCACTGTCACATCATTCCCACTCAGGCACATATAACCACGCAACAATAGAATGCAGGAAAGAGAGTAAAGCTCCCCGGAGTATACATGCATCCCTGTCACTGTAAAGCCATCATATACACAGCACATACATATCATTCTGGGAAATACACGCAGCACATGCCAGCTGTGCTATGAAATCATGCATTACCTTAGCGGGTCAGCATTACACCAGAAGGTATCCCTGAGGACATTCCACTAGCCACAGAGTGCAGGTGATGATATAGTGGTGCAACGATAACACACAGGAGGCAGAGGGATGAGGTCGCACTGGGGATGAGCAGCGCCTCCTATGCAGTGTGTCAGAGCCAGCACTGTCCCGCTCCAGCCCGCTGCCGCCGCTGTGTGTGTGTATGTGTGTGGGGATCTGTGTTAGTAGGTCAATACTCCTCAGTGTTACTCTCTATGCACTTCCAGGCTTGCTCTGACTCAAGCAGGAGCTTCCCGCAGCCAATCAGCTCGCCGGCGTTTGGAGCCGGAGACCAATGAGAGAGCGGTACTGGAGACAGAGGGCGGGGCGTGGAGTGAGAATGAAGAGCTCTGCTTGCGAACACTATGTTACTGTAGAACGTGTAACAGCAGCAGCAGCTTTGTCCTGGGCATTGCATAACCAGCGCCGGGGGAAGAATGGGAGGGGAGGGGGGACATTTACGTAACTGGCCGACAGGAACACAGCGGCGCAGGGTTAACCCCTTGTTTGCGTTACCCTGCCATCTGATTAGTCACGGCGAAGATGGCACTGACGTCTGAGTGACTGAGGCCGGGCGCGGGGGTCTTTCCGACGTACCCGGCTGCTGGATACAATGAATGATGTCTGCCTTTGTTTACTAGCAGTAATAAATGAATGAGAATATAGTAATGGGACGCCAATGTCGAGCAGCACGCGTGTAAACCATGAATTTCTTGCACAGCTATCTGTGTGGATTTCTGGAGAAGATACAGAGGTCAGGAGACATCATCTGTCTCTCGTAATGGGTTATTTTACTAAACAGATGCACAATAGTGTGACGGGCGGGTAACGTAAGGTAACGCTGCGGGCTGGCACCGTGAATCAGTGCCCATTGTACAGTGTGTTACTGTACGCAGCAGCAGCAGCATTACATGGTCTGATCACACTGTGTTCCAGGAAACGGCCAGTACCTGCCCTCTGCTGCTAAATAAAGACATCAGTAGTAACAGCGTCATATCATAAATAACACTCTCCCCCCTCCCTAGCGCCTTCTCAGCTTTCCCTCGTTGTCCATACATTTCACCATCTCCTCTTCTGAATCGTGTCAAAAATTCGCTTAGGCAATGTACTGTACTGAGGTAAATGACGCAATCACTTAGGTATGTATCAACACACACTGTAAGGTACAGGTAGATACATAGATAGATCGATAGATAGATAGATAGATAGATAGATAGATAGATAGATAGATAGACATATTTATATATAGATATAGATAATAAGATTTTACTCACCGGTAAATCTATTTCTCGTAGTCCGTAGTGGATGCTGGGGACTCCGTAAGGACCATGGGGAATAGACGGCTCCGCAGGAGACTGGGCACATCTAAGAAAGATTTAGGACTATCTGGTGTGCACTGGCTCCTCCCCCTATGACCCTCCTCCAAGCCTCAGTTAGGAACTGTACCCGGCAGAGCTGACACAATAAGGAAGGATTTTTGAATCCCGGGTAAGACTCATACCAGCCACACCAATCACACCATATAACACGTGATAGGAACCCCGGTTAACAGTATGATAACAAATGGAGCCTCTGAAGAGATGGCTCACAACAAAACCCGATTTTTGTAACAATAACTATGTACAGGTATTGCAGACAATCCGCACTTGGGATGGGCGCCCAGCATCCACTACGGACTACGAGAAATAGATTTACCGGTGAGTAAAATCTTATTTTCTCTGACGTCCTAGTGGATGCTGGGGACTCCGTAAGGACCATGGGGATTATACCAAAGCTCCCAAACGTGCAGGAGAGTGCGGATGACTCTGCAGCACCGAATGAGAGAATTCCAGGTCCTCCTCAGCCAGGGTATCAAATTTGTAGAATTTTGCAAACGTGTTTGCCCCCGACCAAGTAGCTGCTCGGCAAAGTTGTAAAGCCGAGACCCCTCGGGCAGCCGCCCAAGATGAGCCCACCTTCCGTGTGGAATGGGCTTTTACAGATTTAGGCTGCGGTAAGCTTACCGCAGAATGCGCCAGCTGAATAGTGCTACAAATCCAGCGCGCAATGGACTGCTTAGAAGCAGGAGCACCCAGCTTGGTGGGTGCATACAGGATAAACAGCGAGTCAGTCTTTCTGACTCCAGCCATCCTGGAAATATAAATTTTTAGGGCCCTGACTACGTCCAGCAACTTGGAATCCTCCAAGTCCCTAGTAGCCGCAGGCACCACAATAGGTTGGTTCAAGTGAAAAGCTGAGACCACCTTTGGGAGAAACTGAGGACGAGTCCTCAATTCTGCCCTATCCATATGGAAAATCAGATAAGGGCTTTTACAAGACAAAGCCGCCAATTCTGAAACCCGCCTGGCCGACGCCAAGGCCAACAGCATGACCACTTTCCACGTGAGATATTTTAAATCCACAGTCTTAAGTGGTTCGAACCAATGTGATTTCAGGAATGCCAAAACCACATTGAGATCCCAAGGTGCCACTGGGGGCACAAAAGGAGGCTGAATATGCAGTTCTCCTTTGACAAAAGTCTGAACTTCAGGCAGTGAAGCCAGTTCTTTTTGGAAGAAAATCGACAGAGCCGAAATCTGGACCTTTATGGACCCCAATTTGAGGCCCAACGTCACCCCTGCTTGCAGGAAGTGCAGGAATCGACCCAGTTGAAATTCCTCCGTCGGGGCCTTCATGGCCTCACACCAAGCAACATATTTTCGCCAAATGCGGTGATAATGTCTTGCGGTGACATCCTTCCTGGCTTTGATCAGGGTAGGGATGACTTCCTCCGGAATACCCTTTTCCTTCAGGATCCGGTGTTCAACCGCCATGCCGTCAAACGCAGCCGCGGTAAGTCTTGGAACAGACAGGGTCCCTGCTGCAGCAGGTCTTGTCTGAGCGGCAGAGGCCAAGGGTCCTCTGTAAGCATCTCTTGAAGTTCCGGGTACCAAGCTCTTCTTGGCCAATCCGGAACCACGAGTATGGTTTTCACTCCTCGCCTTCTTATTATTCTCAGTACCTTGGGTATGAGAGGTAGAGGAGGAAACACATAAACCGACTGGTACACCCATGGTGTCACTAGAGCGTCCACCGCTATCGCCTGAGGGTCTCTTGACCGGGCGCAATATCTTTCCAACTTCTTGTTGAGGCGGGACGCCATCATGTCTACCTGTGGTTTTTCCCACCGGTTGACCAGCATTTGGAAGACTTCTGGATGAAGTCCCCATTCTCCCGGGTGGAGGTCGTGCCTGCTGAGGAAGTCTGCTTCCCAGTTGTCCACTCCCGGAATGAACACTGCCGTCAGTGCTAACACATGATTCTCTGCCCATCTGAGAATCCTTGTGGCTTCTGCCATCGCCATCCTGCTTCTCGTGCCGCCCTGTCTGTTTATATGGGCGACCGCCGTGATGTTGTCTGACTGGATCAGTACCGGCTGGTTTTGAAGCAGGGGTCTTGCCTGGCTTAGGGCATTGTAAATGGCCCTTAGCTCCAGGATATTTATGTGAAGAGAAATCTCCTGATTTGACCACAGTCCTTGGAAATTTCTTCCCTTTGTGACTGCTCCCCAGCCCCGAAGGCTGGCATCCTTTATAGGGTAAAACTTCCATGTGCCGCTTGGAGTCGGCATCACCTGACCATTGCCTAGTCCATAACCCCCGTCTGGCGGCAATGGACATAGCGCTTATTTTTGATGCCAGCCGGCAAATATCCCTCTGTGCATCACGCATGTATAAGACCGCGTCTTTTATATGGTCAATCGTTAACAAAATATTGTCCCTATCCATGGTATCAATGTTTTCCGACAGGGAGTCTGACCACGCAGCAGCAGCACTGCACATCCAAGCTGATGCAATAGCGGGTCTCAATATAATGCCAGTGTGTGTATATATAGCTTTTAGGGTACTTTCCAGCTTTCTATCAGCAGGTTCTTTTAGGGCGGCCGTATCCGGAGACGGTAGTGCCACCTTCTTTGATAAGCGTGTCAATGCTTTATCTACCTTAGGGGGTGTTTCCCAGCGTGACCTATCCTCTGGCGGGAAAGGGTACGCAGCCATTAACCGTTTAGAAATGATCAATTTCTTATCTGGGGAAGTCCACGCTTCCTCACACACCTCATTTAATTCGTCAGATGCAGGAAAAACTACTGGTAGTTTTTTCTCACCAAACATAATACCCTTTTTTGTGGTACCTGGGGTATCATCAGAAATGTGTAAAACATTTTTCATAGCCTCAATCATATAACGGGTGGATCTATTGGAGGGTACACTCGTCTCATCATCGTCGACACTGGAGTCGGTATCCGTGTCGACATCTGTATCTGTCATCTGAGGTAGCGGGCGTTTTATAGCCCCTGATGACATTTGAGACGCTTGGACAGGCACAAGTTGAGTAGCCGGCTGTCCTATGTCGTCAAACCTTTTATGTAAGGAGCTGACACTGTCACGTAATTCCTTTCATAAGTCCATCCACACTGGTGTCGACCCCGCAGGGGGTGACATCACATTCACAGGCATTTGCTCCGCCTTCACATCATTATCCTCATCATACATGTCGACACAGCAGTACCGACACACAGCAGACACACAGGGAATGCTCTTACAGAGGACAGGACCCCACAAAGCCCTTTGGGGAGACAGAGGGAGAGTATGCCAGCACACACCAGGGCGCTATATAACACAGGGATATCACTATACAGAGTGTTTTCCCCTATAGCTGCCTATAATATATATATTGCGCCTAAATTGTGCCCCCCCTCTCTTTTTTACCCTTTCTGTAGTGCAGGACTGCAGGGGAGAGCCAGGGAGCTTCCTTCCAGCGAAGCTGCGAGGGAATAATGGCGCCAGTGTGCTGAGGGAGTTGGCTCCGCCCCTTTTTCGGCTGGCTTTCTCCCGCTATTTTATCGTTTCTGGCAGGGGTTAATATACACCTATATAGCCTCTGGGGCTATATATGGTGTTAGTTTTGCCAGCCAAGGTGTTATTATTGCTGCTCAGGGCGCCCCCCCCCCCCCAGCGCCCTGCACCCATCAGTGACCGCAGTGTGTGGTGTGCATGAGGGGCAATGGCGCACAGCTGCAGTGCTGTGCGCTACCTTGGAGAAGACAGAAGTCTTCAGCCGCCGATTTTCCGGACCACCTTCTTGTTTCTGGCTCTGTAAGGGGGACGGCGGCGCGGCTCCGGGAACGGACGACGAGGTCGGGTCCTGTGTTCGATCCCTCTGGAGCTAATGGTGTCCAGTAGCCTAAGAAGCCCAAGCTACCACCACTTAGGTAGGTTCGCTTCTTCTCCCCTTAGTCCCTCGTTGCAGTGAGCCTGTTGCCAGCAGGTCTCACTGAAAATAAAAAACCTAAACTATACTTTCTTCTAGGAGCTCAGGAGAGCCCCTAGTGTGCATCCAGCTCAGCCGGGCACAGAAATCTAACTGAGGCTTGGAGGAGGGTCATAGGGGGAGGAGCCAGTGCACACCAGATAGTCCTAAATCTTTCTTAGATGTGCCCAGTCTCCTGCGGAGCCTTCTATTCCCCATGGTCCTTACGGAGTCCCCAGCATCCACTAGGACGTCAGAGAAATATATATATATATATATATATAAAGAAGAAGATCTGGCGGCACTCAGGAGACTTTATAAACCAATGTAGATTTTTATTGGAACAACCGGAGACTTCCTCAAGATCCGTCTTGAGGAAGTCTCCGGTTGCCAAGGAGACGAAACGCGTTGACGCCCACTTTCTATGTCCAGTTGTTCGGAATCAACCCGCTGATTGATCCCGCACACGGCTTCTCACAGTTACAACCTACCACGGCCTGATAAACGCCGGGCGCTTCAGCCGGCGGCTTTCAGCTGGAGCACTGCTTTCGATCCCTGTGCTGTGCTGCTGACGTCCAGGACTCCGTTCACCCGCACTGAGTGACTGCTGCTGGCCTCCGCAGTGAGGTCTAACACCCGTGACGAGGAGTGAGTTCTTTGGAGTCCTACGTACAGGTTATTAAAGATCATCATTTGCTCGGAGCAGAGCCGTGGTAACTATACGGCAGTTTTCAAATCAGCTGTAATCAGTTCAAACAAGTATATACCCATATATGTGCACAGATATCTAAACGGACCCTGTTCATTTAATTTCTCAGGAACCAGCACATGGGTAAATATACATCAATATTTATAGAAGTTCTTCATTACAAGGCTGTGATTATTCCTTGCGGGACATTTTAATAAACACTGGGACGCCAGTGTATGCCAATTTTATACAGTAATCATAACAAAGAAATCCTAATATATTGTATGCCATATCAATTACTATTAATACTCAATAATTATTTGTTGCTAAGTATATGCTGCTTGTTCGTTTAAAATGTGTCATTTTTAAAGATTATTGGATATAAATTTATTTATACGTATCTTCTTAGTTCTACTGAGTCAATTATTCTACATGACAGACTGCACACTATAGTTTAACTTGATACAGTGTACATATAGCGCGGAGTATACACTTTTCTTTTTGTTTTCTATACAGTTGGCAACCTAGCTAGTTGTCTTACTCAGCTTCTTTTGATGCACTATTAATTAACTACTAATTGTTACCAGCGCCGGAAGAATAACAGCTAGGGACAATTGTCCTGTTCTGTTTATTCCCACAAACTTCTTTTCATATATATATATATATAGACAAAGTTCTTAAATATTAATTTCTCTATTGCAGATGAAATTTCAATTGTGAGGTTGCTGCTCCCCTATATTGCCATGCCTCTTCCCAATAGGCTTCTGATTCTCTAGGAGTATAAGCAGATAAGGGAAAGAAAAGAACTCTAATTAAAGTAAAATCGTACGTCTAAGTTTCCAAGTACAGGTAAATCACTAGGGCCACCATTTCAGAGATCCACGTAGCATTTGTTTGGAGCTTTCAATGAGAATTAATGGATGCACAACGAAAGGAGACTGAACATAAAAAACACATTAAGCAGGTAATTGATGTGTGTTTTACTTTCAGAGTGTCGCTTTCTCTGTTTGTTTGTTTGTTTCTTTGTTTGTTTGTGTGTGTATATATCTGTGTGTGTGTGTGTGTATGTATTTGTATACATAGAGGGTTATCCAATTAGCCTGTTTATTGTACCTATCCTATTTCAAAATGGCAATAACGGGATTTGCGCAATAATTCTACCTGGCAAAACCAGAGAAAAGTAGAGGATAAAATGGGGAAATCTGCATGTACCCCCCAAAAAGCAAAACTAATGTAGGAAAACATTATAGAAGTCTATTAGTGGGCATAATAAAACTATTTGGTGTAATTGGGTCAAATGGTTGTTATATGCATTTTTTTTTTAAATGTAAAGGAGTTAAGTCTGGCACAGGCTCATCCAATTACCACACTAACAAGACAGTGAGACGTTCTAAAAGGACTTCCATGGCAATCAGAGGCAGAACTACCATTGGTGCAGCAGGTGCATTGCACCAGGGCCCCTGAGGACTAAGGGGCCCGCTGCTGCCCATACCAGGAATGAGTTATCCCCATGCCCCTCTGCAGTCCATTTTGAGCAATGTCGGGTGAATGTCCCAGTGCTGGAAGCAAGGTGGGCCCCACTGCCTTAGGGACCTGCCCCTTACCTTAAGGAGGCAGGGCTGACCATGTGTGTGCTGGACTGATAGATGAGTCCTGCCACCTATCAGTGCTGATGATCACAGCCATATACTGCCTCTAATTAATAGACAGCTGTACATTATTTCTGATTCACTTCTGTCTGTGAATTAAATGCAACTCACAACCAGTGTAACTGGCACTGTCACAGTCTGCCTGACCGAGTACCAAACTGAGGAAAGCACAAGTAGCGGGAGGCCCTGTAACGGAGACCTGAGGCTGCTGTGTTCCTGCCCCCACCAAGGTACATGACCCCTGTTCTTCACACCACACAGGACATTGTGCTTGTTCCCCTGTCACATTCTGTCTCCCCTTTCCTTCCGTTGTCACCCTCTGCCAACATCTGCCTCCCCCTGCCTTACGTTGTCACCCTTTGCCTGTCACCCACTGCCATGTGGCATGTTGGGTTGGGGTGGAGGAGAGGGACCCAAATTATATATTTGCACCTGGGCCCACCATTTATAATTTTTTACCTCTGGTGGCAACTTAGGTAAAGCCAAAGGTGACTGCAGATGATTCAATGTAACATAAAGGGGGTCATTCCGAGTTGCTCGCATGTAGCAACTTTTTGCTGCATGTGCGATCAACTAGACGCCGCCTATGTGGGAGGGTTTTTATTGCATAGCAAGGCTGCGAACGCTTGTGCAGCCGAGCTATGCAAAAACATTTTGTGCAGTTTCTGAGTAGCTCTGGAGTTACCCGCTGCGATGTCTTCAGCCTGTCAGGTCCCGGAATTGACGTCAGACACCTGCCCTGCAAACGCCTGGACATGCCTGCGTTTGCCGCACCACTCCCAGAAAATGGTCAGTTGACGCCCCGGAATGCCTTCCTCCTGTCAATCTTCTTGCGATCGCGGCAGCGATCGCTTTCTTTGTTCTTCTTGTCGTTGCCTAGCGAGGGCCGTTACTGGGCAACGACGCGCATGCGCAGAACCGACCCGTTCGCACCGCTGCAAAAAACAGCAGCATGCGAACGGGTGAGAATGACCCCCAAAGAGAGCAGCTACGCTTTCAGTCACTCCTGTGAACGTTTACAAGCTTATCGGATTGGAAAATATATATAAGTAACCATTCACTATCCATTCATTTATTTATATGGAACCACAAGGGATCCGCAGCGCAAAATTACAGAGTACATAAACAAATAAGCAAAACAAGAAAACAGTGAATTATAAATGAAGACAATATTAGACAAGTACAGGGTACATAAGCATAGCTGCATCAGCAGACCACACTGAAATAAGTATTGGGGTGGCAGAAAACCGCAGGATTTGGTGCTGTCGAAGATGGTTTAAGTAAAACAAGGAAAAGCACATGTGGAAGAGGGCCCTGCTCGTGAGAGTTTATTATTTGGAGATTGATTCAGGAGCCATTGCACTGTATGTGCCACAGGATTTCTTTTTCTTATTTCTCTATCGTCCTAGTGGATGCTGGGGTTCCTGAAAGGACCATGGGGAATAGCGGCTCCGCAGGAGACAGGGCACAAAAGTAAAGCTTTCCGATCAGGTGGTGTGCACTGGCTCCTCCCCCTATGACCCTCCTCCAAGCCAGTTAGATTTTTGTGCCCGGCCGAGAAGGGTGCAATTCTAGGTGGCTCTCCTAAAGAGCTGCTTAGAGAAAGTTTAGCTTAGGTTTTTTATTTTACAGTGAGTCCTGCTGGCAACAGGATCACTGCAACGAGGTACAGAGGGGAGAAGAAGTGAACTCACCTGCGTGCAGGATGGATTGGCTTCTTGGCTACTGGACATCAGCTCCAGAGGGACGATCACAGGTACAGCCTGGATGGTCACCGGAGCCGCGCCGCCGGCCCCCTTGCAGATGCTGAAGTAAGAAGAGGTCCAGAATCGGCGGCTGAAGACCCTTGCAGTCTTCTAAAGGTAGCGCACAGCACTGCAGCTGTGCGCCATTTTCCTCTCAGCACACTTCACACGCAGTCACTGAGGGTGCAGGGCGCTGGGGGGGGGCGCCCTGGGAGGCAAATGTAAACCTATATACTGGCTAAAAATACCTCACATATAGCCCCCAGAGGCTATATGGAGATATTTAACCCCTGCCAAACTTCACTAAAGAGCGGGAGACGAGGCCGCCGGAAAAGGGGCGGGGCCTATCTCCTCAGCACACAGCGCCATTTTCTCTCACAGAAAGGCTGGAGAGAAGGCTCCCAGGCTCTCCCCTGCACTGCACTACAGAAACAGGGTTTAAACAGAGAGGGGGGGCACTAATTGGCGATATAAATATCTATATAAAGATGCTATTAGGGAGAAACACTTATATAAGGTTGTCCCTATATAAAATTATAGCGTTTTTGGTGTGTGCTGGCAAACTCTCCCTCTGTCTCTCCAAAGGGCTAGTGGGTCCTGTCCTCTATCAGAGCATTCCCTGTGTGTGTGCTGTGTGTCGGTACGTGTGTGTCGACATGTAGGAGGACGATGTTGGTGAGGAGGCGGAGCAATTGCCTGTAATGGTGATGTCACTCTCTAGGGAGTCGACACCGGAATGGATGGCTTATTTAGGGAATTACGTGATAATGTCAACACGCTGCAAGGTCGGTTGACGACATGAGACGGCCGACAAACAATTAGTACCGGTCCAGACGTCTCAAAAACACCGTCAGGGGTTTTAAAACGCCCGTTTACTTTAGTCGGTCGACACAGACACAGACAGGGACACTGAATCCAGTGTCGACGGTGAATAAACAAACGTATTCCTTATTAGGGCCACACGTTAAAGGCAATGAAGGAGGTGTTACATATTTCTGATACTACAAGTACCACAAAAGAGGGTATTATGTGGGATGTGAAAAAACTACCATAGTTTTTCCTGAATCAGATAAATTAAATAAAGTGTGTGATGATGCGTGGGTTCCCCCCGATAGAAAATTATGGGCGGTATACCCTTTCCCGCCAGAAGTTAGGGCGCGTTGGAAAACACCCCTTAGGGTGGATAAGGCGCTCACACGCTTATCAAAACAAGTGGCGGTACCGTCTATAGATAGGGCCGTCCTCAAGGACCAGCTGACGGGAGGCTGGAAAATATCATAAAAAGTATATACACACATACTGGTGTTATACTGCGACCAGCGATCGCCTCAGCCTGGATGTGCAGAGCTGGGGTGGCTTGGTCGGATTCCCTGACTAAAAATATTGATACCCTTGACAGGGACAGTATTTTATTGACTATAGAGCATTTAAAGGATGCATTTCTATATATGCGAGATGCACAGAGGGATATTTGCACTCTGGCATCAAGAGTAAGTGCGATGTCCATATCTGCCAGAAGATGTTTATGGACACGACAGTGGTCAGGTGATGCAGATTCCAAACGGCACAAAGGTGTATTGCCGTATAAAGGAGTTATTTGGGGTCGGTCCATCGGACCTGGTGGCCACGGCAACTGCTGGAAAATCCACCGTTTTTACCCTAAGTCACATCTCTGCAGAAAAAGACACCGTCTTTTCAGCCTCAATCCTTTCGTCCCTATAAGATCATATCTGCCCAGGGATAGAGGAAAGGGAAGAAGACTGCAGCAGGCAGCCCATTCCCAGGAACAGAAGCGTTCCACCGCTTCTGACAAGTTCTCAGCATGGCGCTGAGACCGTACAGGACCCCTGGATCCTACAAGTAGTATCCCAGGGGTACAGATTGGAATGTCGAGACGTTTCCCCTTCGCAGGCTCCTGAAGTCTGCTTTACCAAGGTCTCCCTCCGACAAGGAGGCAGTATGGGAAAAAATTCACAAGCTGTATTCCCAGCAGGTGATAATTAAATTACCCCTCCAACTACAAGAAAGGGGTATTATTCCACACTATATTGTGGTACTGAAGCCAGAAGGCTAGGTGAGACTTATTCTAAAAATTTTTTTTGAACACTTACAAAGGTTCAAATCAAGATGGAGTCACTCAGAGCAGTGATAACGAACCAGGAAGAAGGGGACTATATAGTGTCCCGGGACATCAGGGATGCTTACCTCTATGTCCCAAATTTGCCCTTCTCACTAAGGGTACCTCAGGTTCGTGGTGCAGAACTGTCACTATCAGTTTCAGACGCTGCCGTTTGGATTGTCCACGGCACCCCGGGTCTTTACCAAGGTAATGGCCGAAATGATGATTCTTCTTCGAAGAAAAGGCGTCTTAATTATCCCTTACTTGGACGATCTCCTGATAAGGGCATAGTCCAGGGAACAGTTGGAGGTCGGAGTAGCACTATCTCGGATACTGCTACAACAGCACGGGTGGATTCTAAATATTCCAAAATCGCAGCTGATCCCGACGACACGTCTGCTGTGCCTAGGGATGATTCTGGACACAGTCCAGAAAAAGGTGTTTCTCCCGGAAGAGAAAGCCAGGGAGTTATCCGAGCTAGTCAGGAACCTCCTAAAAACAGTGCATCATTGCACAAGGGTCCTGGTAAAAATGGTGGCTTCCTACGAAGCAATTCCATTCGACAGATTTCACGCAAGAACTTTTCAGTGGGATCTGCTGGACAAATGGTCCGGATTGCATCTTCAGATGCATCAGCGGATAACCCTATATCCAAGGACAAGGGTGTCTCTCCTGTGGTGGTTATAGAGTGCTCATCTTCTAGAGGGCCGCAGATTCGGCATTCAGGATTGGATGCTGGTGACCACGGAGCCCAGCCCGAGAGGCTGGGGAGCAGTCACACAAGGAAAAAATTTCCAGGGAGTGTGATCAAGTCTGGAGATTTTTCTCCACATAAATATACTGGAGCTAAGGGTAAATTTATAATGCTCTAAGCTTAGCAAGACCTCTGCTTCAAGGTCAGCCGGTATTGATCCAGTGGGAAAAACATCACGGCAGTCGCCCACGTAAACAGACAGGGCGACACAAGAAGCAGGAGGGCAATGGCAAAAACTGCAAGGACTTTTCGCTGGGCGGAAAATCATGTGATAGCACTGTCAGCAGTGTTTCATCCCGGGAATGGAAACTGGGAAGCAGACTTCCTCAGCAGGCACGACCTCCACCCGGGAGAGTGGAAACTTCATCGGGAAGTTTTTTCCACATGATTGTAAACCGTTGGGAAATACCAAAGGTGGACATGATGGCGTCCCGTCTGAACAAAAAACGGGACAGGTATTGCGCCAGGTCAAGAGACCCTCAGGCAATAGCTGTGGACGTTCTGGTAACACCGTGGGTGTACCAGTCGTGTATGTGTTCCCTCCTCTGCTTCTCATACCTAAGGTGCTGAGAATTATAAGACGTAGAGGAGTAAGAACTATACTCATGGCTCCGGATTGGCCAAGAAGGACTTGGTACCCGGAACTTCAAGAGATGCTTACAGAGGTCTTATGGCCTCTGCCGCTAAGAAGGGACTTGCTTCAGCAAGTACCATGTCTGTTCCAAGACTTACCGCAGCTGCGTTTGTCGGCATGGCGGTGGAAAGCCGGATCCTAAGGGAAAAAGGCATTCCGGAAGAGGTCATTCCTACCCTGGTCAAAGCCAGAAAGGAGGTGACCGCACAACATTATCACCACATGTGGCGAAAATATGGCGTGGTGTGAGGCCAGGAAGGCCCCACAAAGAAATTTCAACTCGGTCGTTTCCTGCATTTCCTGCAAACAGGAGTGTCTATGGGCCTCAAATTGGGGTCCATTAAGATTCAAATTTCGGCCCTGTCGATTTTCTTCCAGAAAGAATTGGCTTCAGTTCCTGAAGTCCAGAAGTTTGTCAAGGGAGTATTGCATATACAACCCCCTTTTGTGCCTCCAGTGGCACTGAGGGATCTCAACGTAGTTCTGGGATTCCTCAAATCACATTGGTTTAAAACCAGTCAAATCTGTGGATTTGAAGCATCTCACATGAAAAGTGACCATGCTCTTGGCCCTGGCCTGGACCAGGCGAGTGTCAAATTGGTGGTTTTTTCTCAAAAAAGCCCATATCTGTTTGTCCATTCGGACAGGGCAGAGCTGCGGACTCGTCCCCAGTTCTCTCCCTAAGGTGGTGTCAGTGTTTCACCTGAACCAGCTTATTGGGGTGCCTTGCACCTACTAGGGACTTGGAGGACTCCAAGTTGCTGGATGTTGTCAGGGCCCTGAAAATGTGTTCCAGGACGGCTGGAGTCAGGAAAACTGACTTGCTGTTATCCTGTATGCACCCAACAACCTGGGTGCTCTTGCTTCTAAGCAGACTATTGCTAGTTGGATGTGTAATACAATTCAGCTTGCACATTCTGTGGCAGGCCTGCCACAGCCAAAATATGTAAATGCCCATTCCACAAGGAAGGTGGGCTCATCTTGGGCGGCTGCCCGAGGGGTCTCGGCTTTACAACTTTGCCGAGCAGCTACTTGGTCAGGGGCAAACACGTTTGCTAAATTCTACAAATTTGATACCCTGGCTAAGGAGGACCTGGAGTTCTCTCATTCGGTGCTGCAGAGTCATCCGCACTCTCCCGCCCGTTTGGGAGCTTTGGTATAATCCCCATGGTCCTTTCAGGAACCCCAGCATCCACTAGGACGATAGAGAAAATAAGAATTTACTTACCGATAATTCTATTTCTCGGAGTCCGTAGTAGATGCTGGGCGCCCATCCCAAGTGCGGATTATCTGCAATACTTGTACATAGTTACAAAAATCGGGTTATTATTGTTGTGAGCCATCTTTTCAGAGGCTCCGCTGTTATCATACTGTTAACTGGGTTTAGATCACAAGTTGTACGGTGTGATTGGTGTGGCTGGTATGAGTCTTACCCGGGATTCAAAATTCCTCCCTTATTGTGTACGCTCGTCCGGGCACAGTACCTAACTGGCTTGGAGGAGGGTCATAGGGGGAGGAGCCAGTGCACACCACCTGATCGGAAAGCTTTACTTTTGTGCCCTGTCTCCTGCGGAGCCGCTATTCCCCATGGTCCTTTCAGGAACCCCAGCATCCACTACGGACTCCGAGAAATAGAATTATCGGTAAGTAAATTCTTATTTTTGTGTGTGCATGTTTATATGTGAGGTTGGCAATACTTCTTTCATACTGCTTCACAGTGCCGTTTCTAGGGGCGGGCGAGCCGTGCAACTGCACGGGGCGCCCGCCGCGGCACTTAGTTACTCCTTCTTGCCTCTCCCGAGCGCTCCTGCTCGGGGGGCGGAGTTTCGCGGAATGACGCGTTGCGTCGTGACGTCACGACGCAAACGCGTCATTCCGCAAAGCCCCGCCACCCGAGCAGGAGCGCTCGGGAGAGGCGAGAAGGAGAAGCAAGAAGGAGGAGGCGGCCGGCGCGGGACGTGAGGCGGCGGGACCGAAGAGCGGGAAGACGTAAGTATTCTCTCTCTCTCCCCCTTCCTTCTCCTCAGCTTGAAACCTGCCTGCCGCTGCCGCACTGTGTAAAATGGGGGCACCTGCCTATGGGGATACCTGCCTGCCACACAGTGTAATATGGGGGCACCTGCCTATGGGGATACCTGCCTGCCACACTGTGTAATATGGGGGCACCTGCCTATGGGGATACCTGCCTGCCACACTGTGTAATATGGGGGCACCTGCTTGCGTACTGTGTAATATGGGGGAACCTGCCTGCGTACTGTGTAATATGGGGGCATCTGCCTGCGTACTGTGTAATATGGGGGCATCTGCCTGCGTACTGTGTAATATGGGGGCACCTACCTGCGTACTGTGTAATATGGGGGCATCTGCCTGCGTACTGTGTAATATGGGGGCATCTGCCTGCGTACTGTGTAATATGGGGGCACCTACCTGCGTACTGTGTAATATGGGGGCATCTGCCTGCGTACTGTGTAATATGGGGGCATCTGCCTGCGTACTGTGTAATATGGGGGCACCTACCTGCGTACTGTGTAATATGGGGGCATCTGCCTGCGTACTGTGTAATATGGGGGCATCTGCCTGCGTACTGTGTAATATGGGGGCATCTGCCTGCGTACTGTGTAATATGGGGGCATCTGCCTGCGTACTGTGTAAAATGGGGGCACCTGCCTGCGTACTGTGTAAAATGGGGATACCAGCCTTCCGTGCTGTGTAAAATGGGGACACCTGCCTGCCGCGCTGTGTAAAATGGGGACACCTGCCTGCCGTGCTGTGTAATATGGGGACACTTGCCTGCTGTAATGTGTAAAAAGGGGACATTTTAATTTTTTCCGTACTGTGGTGGGTGTGATGATATCAGATGAGGCCATGCCCACTTTAATGAGACCACGCCCATTTTAATCAGGCCACACACCCTTGTCGGGAGCGCGCGCGCCTACGGCGCGCGCATGCTTTTTCTTTTTATGGCTATATGGGGGGGCACACTTTTTTTTTTTTTTTTTAGAGCAATAGGGGGGGGGGCGCATTTTGAAATCTCGCACTGGGAGCCAAATTGTCTAGAAACGGCCCTGCTGCTTCAGGTGTACACCTGTATCCTTTGTGCTAGCAGGTGCTCTGGAGTATTTGACTACTTCATTTACTGCATCCCACTTGCAATGTAAACTGCATGCACCACATAAACCAGCAAGGAGGGCCCAAGGTACAGCCTCACGCCGATTGTCCTTATTTACTGGAAGTCTCTACACCAGTGCTGTGCTGTGGGGTGAGGCAGATGAAGCAGAGCATTTCCTGTCATACTAACATATACGCCAGAGTATTGACTATAGAAAGTATATGAAAAATACAAATAATATTTTAGAAATATCACTCTTGTAGCATAAAAATAAGTTTTCCTAATTTAATAACTGGAAATGTGCATGGCTAATTGATTCGGCTCCAAA
The DNA here is from genome assembly GCF_028390025.1 of Pseudophryne corroboree. NCBI lineage: Eukaryota > Metazoa > Chordata > Amphibia > Anura > Myobatrachidae > Pseudophryne > Pseudophryne corroboree. The sequence goes on along the minus strand of NC_086444.1, from coordinate 458,709,884 downwards.
AATATTTTAGAAATATCACTCTTGTATTATACTAATCATTTTTACAGTCAAAACTCTGGAGTAATGCCCACATGAACCCTTTGGTTCATATATTATGTGTAAATCTCTTGTAATAGCCAGTGCCTCCTGAGCCATTTACCTCAACGCACGTCCCTGCTCTACACCATATGGCAAGACTGTATCTTTCTTGAAAGTTTGCATCTTAGTTGTATCGCAAATGCAGCAAAAACATGATCACAGTGTACTGGAGGCACTAGGCTGTGACTTTAACTGATCATTAATTTAACACATGTACAAAGTCTCAGATGAAGCACAACAGAACTTGACGCGAGGAAAAGCCATGGTTGCTCACACCAGATTCAGACTCAGTCACACATTGGTGTACAAATGCATACCTCCCAACTGTCCCAATTTTCGTGAGACAGTCCCGTTTTTTTGGAACTGTCCCGCTTTCCCACCTGCGGTCTGCAGTGTCCCACGGTGGGGGGTGCAGTTGGGAGGCTCCTGTAGTCACTGCTCTGCCTAGCAGAGCAGCAATGATGCGCACAGCGTCTATTCACGGGAGACAGAAGGTCTGGGGGCATGCCAGCAGCTCACAGAGAAGAAGTACATTTTCAACAAAAAAAGGCGCTCAATGCGGCCAAATAGCATAGGACCTTCGGGACATGGATACAGATTTGGCGTGACTGAAGCCACAGTAAAAAAAGGACACATTTTATGATGATTAGTTCAAGTTTATTGTAGAACTTCCTGTGGTTCCAAAGTTTTCTCATAGGAGCAGTTGTTTTCCTAAAGAGGCAAAGTTACCTGAGCAAGGGCTGGAACACTCAAAATACATTTTGGAGCCGAATCAATTAGCCATGCACATTTCCAGTTATTAAATTAGGAAAACTTATTTTTATGCTTTCATCTCTATGGTACGTGACCAAAAACAAACAAGATATTCCTGCCCTAATAATCCAAGTAGTATTAGCATGTTTCGTACTGATGGAACCTCACGGTTAATTGAATGTGCCCCTTTGACTATTTTAGAATAAAACTAGAGATATCAACGGCTTAACATTGATGGTACCATTGATACATGACCATCAATGTAATAATGACAAACATTGGCTACTAACATGAATGTGTATTGATTGTTGTTGCAATACTGCTTCTGCACAGTAAACCCGCAGGGCTTCAGAGAATTTAACCGTTGGGTAGCAGATGCTTAGAAATCACTTATTGCCAATGGGAGATCATTGATAAAAGTTGGTCATCTTAAAGAAGTACAGTAAGAACACAGTTGAAATGATAGAATCCCTCTAGTGGCTGACAGTAGAAAATGCTTTTCACCACAAGTGAGTTCCATCTGTTAAGAATATAAATACTCGTTTCTCAGTTTGAGTGATGGAAATAAAGAACAGCTTTTTTTAAACTGTTATTGTATTTACAGAAAGCAGTTCACAGAAATGACATTAATTTACATACATTTGCATGTGCATTTGGTTTGTTTCTAATATATTTTTAGCAGTTTCAGAAAAGAATTTGTTTTCTCTGACATTAAACTAAACACCGAGGAGAGAAAATGTACACGTGTTCAGCAATGAAAGTTTAAACATGATGAGATGAGCTGTGTAAGGCTGCAGAGCTGGTTAATCATAGGCAATTATTGCATAACATGCATTCATACAGCCTCGGGGAAGACTAATCTTTAAATCGCTGTAAAGTTGTATTAGGTAACTATTTCTTGATAGTTTGAAAAGGAAATAGACATGAGAAATAAAATAAAAAGTACTGGTAGAAGAGCATTGGTAGCCGGGACATGTGGTGAGGTAAATGGCTGTGGAGGCACTGGCTAGTACCAGAGCCTGATTTACACACAGTATATGAGCCAAAGACTTCATGTGGACATTATACACAGGTGCAGCAGTAAATACTGCTGGAAATTTGGTGAGATTTGATCATAGATGTGCAGAAAAGATAGGCGCCTCACCTGCCATAGACTTTTTACTCCAGAGTTTTGACTATAAAAATGAATAGAATAATGCAAAGAAGATATTTCTTTGTAATATTCATATACTTTATATAGTCAAAACTCTGGTGTAGACATTAGTATAACAGGAAAGGCTCTGCCCTCACCTCACCGCACGTCCCTGATTGGTAGTACAGTAGATGATTGCAGATTATTTCCCCTTTTTGACTAACCATGACTGTGACATCCCAGTAAAGAAAATCATGTGGCAAGTGACTTGTGTATAGGAAAATAGGTCAAAGGGTCACAACATTTACTGAATCCTTGGAATTCTTGGCAATTTAAAATGAAATGTGAGGGTAGCTAATAGATGGGGTGCGGTCACCAGCTGGAAGTTGCACATTGGTTGGCATAAAGCAATGTGTGTACTCACAACCACATCGGCTTTGCCTTTGCCTGTGTGTGTTGCCCTTTTATGCAGAGGTGCAAACTTGACCACCTACATCGCCGTGGATGCAGCTGTATTGATCTCTCGCTGAACGGCCAAAAAGCATAGCTGACCACAGCATGATTGCCAAGAGAGGTCTTAGGGACCATCTTCTGCCACTCCACTGTGACAAACTAAGCTGTTACTTCAGAGCCCATTTATCATTAATCACAGTTGCAGTGCAATCTGGGCACAACATTAGTAACAAAAATCGCATTGAAGTATGTGATAATACTGTCTGGATGTATCAAAGAGCACATGCAGGGACAGGGGCTCAGAAAGGAGCTTGTCCCTGCAATGTGCTCGAAGTGAAGTTGTCACGATCCGGGTATCTGGACGCCATTTCTTACCCATCAGATGCCTCCTAAGGCTGGCTCAGCGCTCCAGGACCGGATCCCATCTGTTATCCTGATGTGTACATTCCTGTATCCTCTCCTGTCACTCTGGGACGCTGTCACAGTAAACGCCATATTACACCTGGCATGGCGTCTCCCGCGGCCTCCGCCGCCGTCCCTGCTCTTCTGCATGCAGAGTGTCTGAGTGGCGATTACGTCAGCCGCGGCCTCCGCTGTGTCCGCGTGGTTGGATGTGCATCTGTCAGCCTGGCGCCTCCTGTCTCCGGTGGCCGGCGCCGCCATTACTGTTTTCATTACCACATGGATTACAAACCAAACTTCCCTCCAAGTGTCTGCATGGGCGCAGCCATTTTGGATTCTGTCAGCTGATCATTTCCACCAATCTGTTCTCAGTATTGATAATCTGCATAATTGCCTAGCCAATCCCTTCCTTGCTGCAGGTATAAATACACTGTGCCTGAGCAAGGAAGGCGTCAGTGCTTTGGTTGTCAAACCTAGTTCCTGTTTGTCTCTCTCCTGTGATTGTCTTCCAGGTTCCAGCTCCTGTCTCAAGACTTCCACCATAGAGACCCGCACCAGCATTCCACCTGCGGTGTAGCCTGACTCTCCAATCCATTGTGGATTCATCTGTTTCCAGCTACAACGTTACCTGCTTCCAGCTCAGCTTCCAGCTCAGCTTCCAGCAGAGTACAGCTTCTCTTAAAGGGCCGGTGTCCTTTCTACACTTTACCACTCTCCACCGGTATTATTATTTCTCCGCTCTCAAGTTCTACATTTCAGTTCATATTTCATCGCTCCCAAGTTCATTTATTATTTAACTGGTTCCAGCCAGTATCCACTCCGTGCTAACAACAGTCTGGTTCCAGCCAGTATCCACAGCAGCCGTTTTATCTTCAGCAACCCTCAGCAACCCAGCTTTTCCTGGAACACCAGCTGGTACAATCCTGGGTTATCTCCATTGCTACAGTCGGGCCTGGTAAGGACTTTCCATCTAGAAGATTATAAGAACTATCTCACACTACCAGTGCCCTGTGGCTCCTGCCATCCTGTAGTACCCAGGAACTGTATTTATTCTTTGCTGACTTTTACGTTTTCTTTTACTGCTGCTGTGTTGCGGAGTTGTCATAATAAACATCATTGACTTGTATCCAAGTTGTCGTGGTCACGCCTTCGGGCAGTTATTATTCATGTTACTTACATGTCCAGGGGTCTGATACAACCTCCCAGGTTCCGGTACATCTCAGCCCCTACAACTGAGGCTGCCTCCCGTCAGCTCAGGCCCTCAGTTGTGACAGTAAGCACTGACCTAATGAATCCAGCCGGAGACCAGGATCAAGCGGCCAGGCCGATGCAAGAACTGGCAGCCCGACTAGAACATCAGGAGGCTGCACAGGGCCACATCATCCGCTGTCTCCAGGATCTCTCTACTCGGCTGGATGGGATTCAGACAACTCTCCGTGGATCAGGCGCGTCTGGTGCGTCAACCACAGTGACTCCAGCTATAACCCCACCCACCTTACCCATTTCTGCTCCACGTCTTCATCTTCCAACGCCAGCAAAATTTGACGGATCTCCAAGATTCTGCAGGGGATTTCTCAACCAGTGTGAGATTCAGTTTGAGCTACAACCTGGCAATTTTCCCAGTGACCGTACAAAAATTGCCTACATTATTTCTCTTCTCAGTGGCTCAGCCCTTGATTGGGCATCACCGTTATGGGAGAGGTCCGACACCCTGCTATCTTCCTACACTGCCTTCGTGTCAACATTCAGGCGCATCTTCGACGAGCCAGGCCGGGTAACCTCAGCTTCATCCGAGATTCTCCGTTTACGCCAGGGGTCACGTACTGTAGGACAATATCTGATACAGTTCCAGATCCTGGCATCCGAACTGGCATGGAACGACGAGGCCCTGTATGCTGCATTCTGGCATGGCTTATCTGAGCGTATTAAAGATGAGTTAGCTACCAGAGACTTACCTTCTAAGTTAGATGAGCTAATCTCACTCTGCACGAAAGTTGATTTACGTTTCAGAGAGAGAGCAACTGAGCGTGGAAGATCATCTGCTCCAAAATCTTCTGCTCCTCCTCCTCGTCAACTGTCACCATCTAAAGATGAGCCCATGCAACTTGGCCGTTCCCGTTTAACTCCTGCTGAGCGCCGAAGACGTCTCTCCGAGTCTCTCTGTCTCTATTGTGCAGCTCCGTCTCACACCATTAATGCCTGTCCCAAACGTCCGGGAAACTCCAAATCCTAGCTCGCCAAGGAGAGGGCCGGCTAGGAGTAATGATCTCCTCTCCATCTCCTCAAGATTGTAATCTCCCAGTCTCGCTTCAAGTTGCTCAACGTTATCGGAACGTCATTGCCCTCCTTGATTCCGGAGCAGCTGGGAACTTTATTACCGAAGCCTATGTTAAACGGTGGTCCCTACCCACCGAGAGACTTCCTTCGTCCATTTCTTTAACTGCCGTGGATGGCAGCAACATTTTTGATGCAGTTATTTCTTTAAGGACTCTACCAGTTCGTCTGAGAGTGGGAGTTCTTCATTCCGAACTTCTTTCTTTTTTAGTGATTCCAAGAGCCACACATCCTGTGGTACTGGGCCTTCCATGGCTCCGTCTTCACAATCCTACAATTGATTGGACGACTACGCAAATCCTGGCATGGGGTTCCTCCTGTGCTGAGACATGTTTGTTTAAAGTATTGCCTGTCTGTTCTTCCTCCCCCAGGTCGTCTGATGTTCCACCTCCTCCATATCAAGATTTCACGGATGTGTTCAGTAAAGCTTCTGCTGATATCCTTCCTCCTCATAGAGAATGGGACTGCCCGATTGATCTCGTTCCAGGGAAGGTTCCACCTCGAGGCCGAACTTATCCGTTGTCTCTGCCTGAGACGCATTCTATGGAGGAATATATTAAAGAGAACCTAGCAAAGGGGTTCATTCGACCTTCTTCTTCTCCAGCCGGCGCAGGCTTCTTTTTTGTAAAAAAGAAAGATGGTGGTCTGCGGCCGTGCATCGACTACAGAGGTTTGAACGACATTACCATCAAGAACCGTTATCCTTTACCCCTGATTACTGAGCTCTTTGACAGAGTTAGCGGAGCTACCATCTTTACAAAGCTGGACTTGAGAGGTGCATACAATCTCATCCGGATCCGTGAGGGTGACGAGTGGAAGACCGCCTTTAACACCCGTGACGGACATTATGAGTACCTCGTCATGTCCTTCGGATTGAGCAATGCTCCAGCTGTCTTCCAGCATTTTGTCAATGAGATCTTCAGAGACATTCTATACCGTCATGTCGTGGTCTATCTAGACGATATCCTCATTTTTGCCAACGATTTAGAGGAACATCGTTTTTGGGTTAAAGAGGTTCTGTCCCGTCTCCGTGTCAATCATCTCTATTGCAAATTAGAAAAATGCGTCTTTGAAGTCAAGTCCATTCCGTTTCTAGGGTACATTGTGTCCGGTTCCGGACTAGAGATGGATCCTGAGAAACTACAAGCAATCCAAAATTGGCCGGTACCCTTAACCCTCAAAGGGGTCCAAAGGTTCTTAGGGTTCGCCAACTATTACCGAAAGTTTATACGAGACTTTTCCACCATTGTGGCGCCTATTACTGCTTTCACTAAGAAGGGTGCTAACCCGTCCAAGTGGTCTGAAGAAGCCATGCAAGCATTTCATCTTTTAAAACAAAGGTTCATCTCTGCGCCTGTTCTGAAACAGCCTGACATCGACTCTCCTTTCATCTTAGAGGTGGATGCCTCCTCCTTTGGAGTAGGAGCGGTGTTATCTCAGAGGGCTAAAGATGGCCATTTACACCCTTGCAGTTTCTTCTCCCGGAAGTTCTCCCCAGCTGAGCGCAACTATGCCATTGGCGACCAGGAGTTGCTAGCCATCAAGCTCGCTCTAGAAGAGTGGAGGTATCTGTTGGAGGGAGCTTCTCATTCAATCACCATACTTACAGACCACAAGAACCTTTTATATCTGAAAGGCGCACAATGTCTCAACCCTCGTCAGGCCAGATGGGCACTTTTCTTTTCCAGGTTCGACTTTAAACTCCAGTTCTGTCCGGGCTCTCAGAATCGCAAGGCCGATGCCCTTTCCCGCTCATGGGAGCAAGAAAATGAGTCAGAGTCTTCAGACAAGCATCCTATTATAAATCCGTTGGCATTCTCCACGGTGGGGATGGACTCTACGCCCCCATCAGGGAAAAGTTTTGTGAAACCGATGCTAAGGAAGAAGCTCATGCATTGGGCCCATGCTTCCCGTTTTGCCGGACATACAGGTATCCAAAAAACCCTGGAGTTTATCTCTAGGTCCTATTGGTGGCCAACTCTGAAAAAGGACGTCTTGGAGTTTATTGCATCTTGTCCAAAGTGTGCTCAACATAAGGTATCCCGCCAGTCGCCTGCGGGGCAACTGGTTCCACTATCTGTTCCCCGTCGACCTTGGACCCATTTGTCGATGGATTTTATTACAGATTTACCCATGTGCAACAAGTTCAATACCATCTGGGTGGTAGTTGACCGGTTCACCAAGATGGCACACTTCATTCCTCTCACCGGTCTTCCGTCAGCTTCCAAGTTGGCTCAAGTATTCATACAAGAGATCTTCCGACTCCACGGTTTTCCTGAAGAAATTATCTCAGATCGAGGAGTTCAATTCACAGCCAAATTCTGGCGAAGTTTATGTCAAGTCCTCCAAGTCAAGCTAAAGTTTTCCACGGCTTACCATCCTCAGACCAATGGTCAAACCGAGAGGGTGAATCAGGACTTGGAGGCCTTCCTCCGCATCTATGTGTCCTCCTCTCAAGATGACTGGGTTCAATTACTTCCCTGGGCCGAGTTCTGTCATAACAACCAGTATCATTCTTCATCTGCTTCAACACCATTCTTCACTAACTTTGGATTCCACCCTAAAGTCCCTGAGTTCCAACCGCTTCCAGCAACTTCTGTTCCCGCAGTGGATATCACCTTGCATCAGTTTGCCAATATCTGGAAGAGCGTACGATCAGCTCTGCTCAAGGCATCGTTCAGGTACAAGAAGTTTGCGGATAAGAAGCGTCGAGCAGTTCCTGCTCTCAAGGTGGGTGATCGGGTATGGTTATCCACGAAGAATTTGAGGTTAAGAGTTCCCAGTATGAAGTTTGCACCTCGCTATATCGGTCCTTTCAAGATTGAACAAGTCATCAATCCTGTTGCTTACAGACTCCAGTTGCCTCCCTTCTTAAAAATACCCAGGACATTCCATGTTTCCCTGTTGAAACCGCTGATCTTGAATCGGTTTCATTCCTCACTTCCTCCAACTCCGAAAGTCCAAACTCAACGAGGCGTTGAGTATGAAGTGGCCAAGATCCTGGACTCACGTCACCGTTACGGTCAACTACAATATCTTATTGACTGGAAGGGTTATGGTCCTGAGGAACGTTCATGGACCAATGCTTCTGATGTCCATGCTCCTGCCTTGGTCCGGAGATTCCATTCCAAGTTTCCTCAAAAGCCAAAGAAGTGTCCTGGGGCCACTCCTAAAGGGGGGGGGTGCTGTCACGATCCGGGTATCTGGACGCCATTTCTTACCCATCAGATGCCTCCTAAGGCTGGCTCAGCGCTCCAGGACCGGATCCCATCTGTTATCCTGATGTGTACATTCCTGTATCCTCTCCTGTCACTCTGGGACGCTGTCACAGTAAACGCCATATTACACCTGGCATGGCGTCTCCCGCGGCCTCCGCCGCCGTCCCTGCTCTTCTGCATGCAGAGTGTCTGAGTGGCGATTACGTCAGCCGCGGCCTCCGCTGTGTCCGCGTGGTTGGATGTGCATCTGTCAGCCTGGCGCCTCCTGTCTCCGGTGGCCGGCGCCGCCATTACTGTTTTCATTACCACATGGATTACAAACCAAACTTCCCTCCAAGTGTCTGCATGGGCGCAGCCATTTTGGATTCTGTCAGCTGATCATTTCCACCAATCTGTTCTCAGTATTGATAATCTGCATAATTGCCTAGCCAATCCCTTCCTTGCTGCAGGTATAAATACACTGTGCCTGAGCAAGGAAGGCGTCAGTGCTTTGGTTGTCAAACCTAGTTCCTGTTTGTCTCTCTCCTGTGATTGTCTTCCAGGTTCCAGCTCCTGTCTCAAGACTTCCACCATAGAGACCCGCACCAGCATTCCACCTGCGGTGTAGCCTGACTCTCCAATCCATTGTGGATTCATCTGTTTCCAGCTACAACGTTACCTGCTTCCAGCTCAGCTTCCAGCAGAGTACAGCTTCTCTTAAAGGGCCGGTGTCCTTTCTACACTTTACCACTCTCCACCGGTATTATTATTTCTCCGCTCTCAAGTTCTACATTTCAGTTCATATTTCATCGCTCCCAAGTTCATTTATTATTTAACTGGTTCCAGCCAGTATCCACTCCGTGCTAACAACAGTCTGGTTCCAGCCAGTATCCACAGCAGCCGTTTTATCTTCAGCAACCCAGCTTTTCCTGGAACACCAGCTGGTACAATCCTGGGTTATCTCCATTGCTACAGTCGGGCCTGGTAAGGACTTTCCATCTAGAAGATTATAAGAACTATCTCACACTACCAGTGCCCTGTGGCTCCTGCCATCCTGTAGTACCCAGGAACTGTATTTATTCTTTGCTGACTTTTACGTTTTCTTTTACTGCTGCTGTGTTGCGGAGTTGTCATAATAAACATCATTGACTTGTATCCAAGTTGTCGTGGTCACGCCTTCGGGCAGTTATTATTCATGTTACTTACATGTCCAGGGGTCTGATACAACCTCCCAGGTTCCGGTACATCTCAGCCCCTACAACTGAGGCTGCCTCCCGTCAGCTCAGGCCCTCAGTTGTGACAGAAGTGTCTGCATCAGCGGTATCTTCACTCTTCTATCCAGACTCTTGCACATGTGCGGTTTGCTAACCATGCATGTGCGGCAGCCATTGCTGTGGTTCGGAACCCTCTCCCAGTAAATTTAGCAGAGTGTAGCCCATAGGCTGCTGTAGCATAATGCCATCTGACAGCATGGTGTCCCCCATAGAAACCTAGAGGGACTTCGGCTGCTTTCGGAAATGAAGGGATCGCAGCAGACACATTGGTGTGATAATTCATTTTTGCAGTTATCCCCCGAAAACAAGTGTTTTTGGGGAATATGCAGCAGATATATAATGATAAACAGGCCCCTTAACCCTCCAGCCAGTGAATGTGTGAGCTGTGTCCTTTGTTATAGTTATGGGAATACTCACCATAGCTGCTGCTCTGTCATATGTGGGTGTCGCGAGCCACACTCACATGACTGCCGTGACCTGGAAGATGACACGGGAACTACTGCAGCTGTCAGGAGCAGTTAAATCACCACTGGGCCACCAGGGATGATATGTCAACATCTCATACCGCACCCATCTTCCTGCATCAGAAAAAGTGTGCTGGCTATGAGGGGCCGTTCAAGTCAAAATTACAGCTTTCTGGATATAACGTATAGCTAATTTTCTCGTCATACATCATATCCTTAAAGCAAAAATTAGCTATACGTTATATCCAGAAAGCTGTAATTTTGACTTGAACGGCCCCTCATAGCTGGCACTACGTCTAGTGGCTGCAAACACAAATTTTCTGGTATGATGCTGAATGTGGCTGCTCCTGTAGCGTTAGCCATGACTCTTTACTGGCTGTGTGTTTATGGATTTTACATGCTAAAGTGTTGTTTCTGATGATTATGGTGCAGGCTAGCATGGTAGCTGTGCCATGGTTTTTAGAGGATGCTGACTCTGAATGCCGCAAAAAAGGTCATGGCAAAAGTCGCTTTAAATAGCCTTGCCTCAGAGCTCAGAGCGCGGCTAGTGAGTCTGGTGTCACCTGTTGGGGCTTGTTTTGTACACATCCTTTCTCTTACGTCCTAGAGGATGCTGGGGTCCATTTTAGTACAATGGGGTATAGACGGATCCGCCGAAGCCTTCGGCACTTTAAGACTTTTCAACATTGTGCCCCTCCTCCAGACCTCAGTTTAGAAAATGTGCCTGGGAGACTGGATGCACACTAGTGGAGCTCTACAGAGCTCTGCTGGAAAAATACTTTTTTAGGTTTTTTATTTTTTCAGGGAAGCTGCTTCGTGGGACTTAGGGGGGGAGGTGGGAACCAACTTCTCAGTGAGTTAATGATCCTGCCTCCGCTGACAGGACACCATTAGCTCCTGAAGGGTACTGAACACAGCCCAAGCCTGTCCAGCGTTCACTCCCACAGCACTGCCGCCACCCCCTAACAGAGCCAGAAGACAGAAGGCTGGTGAGTATATCTACCGGAGTCCTGCAGAGAGGGGTCCTCCGGTCATCACTGGCGGCTTTCAGGTACAGCGCAGCGGGATGCTGTGCGCCATGTCTCTCAGCAGCGGGTGCAGAGCGCACGTGGGGGGAGGAGGGGAGGTGCGCTCTGAGCGGCATGTATATACCTTACTCTCACTGGACAAAAGGTACATCCTAGGTGTATTAAGTTGTGCTACCCCCGGGGCCAGTATAAAGATACTCAATTTCAGAGGCGGAAACGCGCCATTACAAGGGGGCGAAGCTTCTCCTCAGATGTACCAGTTCACTCACTGGGCACCATTTTCTCCTGCAGAACGCCACTGTGAGGATCCAGAACGCTAATTTCTCCTCAAGACACGGCTGACACAAGTACCAGGGTGTTATAGAGGGGGAAGGGAGTGTTCATTGTAATTAGGTCTGCGAGCCTAATATTGAATTTGTGCTGTAAGTGTGTAAATATTACACATTTCATATAGGGCGCAGTGTGTGGACTGGCAACTCCCTCTGTGTCTCTCTGACAGCCTTTACTGTAGGTCTGTCCCCGATAGCTCCCCTGTGTGATAGGGTGTGTGTGTGTGAGTGTGTGTACAAGGGTATAACATGTCGGACATCGGGGAGGGTTCTTCCCCGGAAGAACCCATTTTAGATGCACAAGAGGGTAATATGGTGGCCCTTCCCTCTCAGAAGGAGCCGGAGTGGGTGAGAAAGTTGCAGAAGAATATGTCAATGCTTGCAAAGAAATTCTCTGAGTCTGAACAACAGACTAAATATTGGAGGCAGTCTGTGGAGGATGCACTGTCTACTGACCCCTCCATGTCATCCACTCGGGTCCCATCCAGTTCCCAGAAAAGGTCTCTGGCCCAAATAATGCAAGGGGACACAGATACAGATTCCGACACTGACGTCGACACTGGGGATTTGAGAGGGGTAGACCCCAAATTAGCCAAAAGCATACAATGTATGATAGTCGCTATAAAGGAAGTGCTGGAGTTTCCTGAAACAACACTGGTCCCTGAGGAAAAGGATTATTTTAAATGAAATAAAAAGCAGGTTGTGACTTTTCCTCCTTCAAAGGATCTGGATGCGTTCTTTGAAGAATCCTGGTCTAACCCAGAGAAAAAATTTACTATTCCCAGAAGGATACGTATAGCGTACCCTTTCCCTGAGGAAAACAGGCACAAATGGGAGACACCCCCAATGATAGGCACCTCAATTTCTCTGCTGTCTAAGAAAATAGTTTTGCCTGCACCAGGATCAGCCTCTTTAAAAGAACCGGCAGACCGTAAGTTAGAGGCAACCCTAAAATCCATATATATGGCTAACGGAACGTTGCTCAGGCCCACTATTGCTTGTGCGTGGGTGGGTAACGCTGTAGATAAATGGTCAGACAACCTACTTGTTAATATAGACACAGTTGACAGGGATGAAATAGTCCTAACTCTCGGCCATATCAAAGATGCAGCAGGTTACTTAGTCGAAGCTATGAAGGATGTTGGGTTGCTGAGTTCAAGATCCTCCGCTATGGCGATTTCAGCCCGCAGGGCGCTATGGATCCGCCAATGGAATGCTGATGCGGAATCAAAGAAGAATATTGAGGCACTCCCTTATAATGGAGAGGCCCTCTTTGGAGACAAGCTGAATGCCACGATTTCAACAACTACATCAGGCAAGTCAGCATTTCTGCCTTCCGCAGCTGCTCCACCTAGGAAAGGATATCATTCTCATACGATGCAGTCCTTTCGGCCCAACAAGTCCAAAAAGGCAAAAGGTACCCCCTTCTTCGCAGGAAGAGGGCGAGGAAGAGGTAGAAAACCTACTACACCATCAGGCTCGCAAGAGCAGAAGTCAACAGCTACTTCTGCTAAAGCCACAGCATGACGCTGGGGCTCCCCTACGGGAGTACGATCGAGTGGGGGCGCGTCTACTGTTCTTCAGCCAGGTCTGGGTTCACTCAGATCTGGATCCTTGGATATTACAGATAGTATCCCAATGTTACAAATTGGAATTTCAAGACCTTCCCCATGCCGATTTTTCAAATCAGCCTTACCAGTTTCTGTCCAGGACAGAACAAAAGTGCTGAACGCAATACAGAAATTACGTCAAGACGGAGTAATTTCCTTAGTTCCTGCCGTACAACAGGAACAAGGATTTTATTCAAGCCTGTTTGTAGTGCCGAAGCCAGATGGCTCGGTCAGACCGATTTTAAACCTAAAATTTCTGAATTTTTATTTAAAAAGGTTCAAATTCAAGATGGAACCCCTGGGAGCGGTAATCTCCAGCTTGGAGGAAAAGAAATTTGTAGTGTCGGTGGACATCAAGGATGCTTACTTGCATGTTCCCATTTTTCCTCCACATCAAGCATACCTGAGGTTTGCGGTTCAGAACTGCCACTACCAGTTCCAAACATTACCTTTCGGGCTCTCCACGGCTCCGAGAACATTCACCAAGGTGATGGCGGAGATGATGGTTCTCCTTCGCAAGGAAGGAGTCAAAATAATTCCGTACTTGGACGATCTCCTCATAAAAGCGAGAACCAGGGAGAAGTTGGTACAACACATTGCACTATCCCTGGTGGTGCTTCAACAGCACGGCTGGATCATAAATCTTCCAAAATCACAGCTGAAACCGACAATGAGGTTATCATTTCTGGGAATGATATTGGACACAGAAGTACAGAGAGTATTTCTACCGGTGGAAAAGGCTCTGGAAATCCAGAAGATGGTCAAACAAATTTTGAAACCAGCACGCGTGTCAATTCATCAGTGCATCCGCCTGCTGGGGAAGATGGTAGCAGCCTACGAGGCTCTACAATATGGCCGATTCCATGCCAGGGTGTTCCAATGGGACCTACTGGACAAGTGGTCCGGATCGCATCTACACATGCATCAGAGGATAATTCTGTCGACAAAAGCCAGAATTTCACTCCTGTGGTGGCTACACAGTTCTCACCTCTTGGAGGTACGCAGGTTCGGGATTCAGAACTGGATCCTGGTGACCACAGATGCAAGCCTCTGAGGCTGGGGAGCAGTCATGCAAGGGGAAAGCTTCCAAGGAAGATGGTCAAGTCAAGAAATACTTCTTCACATAAACATTCTGGAGATGAGAGCTGTGTACAACTGCCTTCATCAAGCGGTGCATCTTCTTCAAGATCGTCCCATACAGATCCAGTCAGACATTGTAACAACATGAGCTTACATAAACCGTCAGGGAGGAATGAAAAGCAGAGCGGCAATGGCAGAGGTGACAAGAATACTCCTCTGGGCAGAAGAACATGCAAGAGCTCTGTCGGCGATTTTCATTCCGGGAGTGGACAACTGGGAAGCGGACTTCCTCAGCAGACATGATCTCCATCCAGGAGAATGGGGACTCCACCCAGAGGTCTTTGCAGAGGTAGCAAGTCGTTGGGGGGTTCCTCAAGTAGACATGATGGCATCTCGTCTCAACAAGAAGCTTCAGAAATATTGTTCCAGGTCGAGAGACCCACAAGCAATACCAGTGGATGCACTGGTAACCCAGTGGGTGTTCCAGTCGGTGTATCTGTTCCCTCCACTTCCACTAATACCAAAAATTCTCAAGATCGTCAGACGAACAATTGTTTGGGCAATTCTCATTGCCCCAGACTGGCCAAGGAGGGCTTGGTATCCAGATCTTCAGGAGTTACTACTGGAAGATCCTCGGCCTCTTCCTCTTCGCAAGGACCTGCTTCAGCAGGGGCCATTAGTTTATCAAGACTTACCGCGGCTGCGTTTGATGGCATTGCTGTTGAGAGCCAGATCCTAGCCCGTAAGAGTATTCCCAATGAAGTCATTCCCACACTTATTCTGGCCAGGAAAGGGGTAACGTCCATGCATTACCTTCGTATTTGGAGAAAATACGGATCTTGGTGTGAATCCAAGAGGTCCCCTGCGGTGGAGTTTCAATTAGGACGTCTTCTCCTATTTCTACAGGCGGGTGTGGATGCTGGCTTGAGATTAGGGTCTATCAAGGTCCAAATTTCGGCCTTGTCCATTTTCTTTCAGAAGCAGTTGGCTTCCCTTCCTGAGGTTCAGACGTTCGTGAAGGGAGTTCTGCGTATCCAACCTCCCTTTGTGCCTCCTGCGGCGCCATTGGATCTTAATATGGTGTTGCAGTTCCTTAGATCGGACTGGTTTGAGCCTCTGCAAGAGGTGGAGTTGAAGTTTCTCCCTTGGAAAGTGGTCATGCTGTTGGCCTTGGCATCAGGCAGACGAGTGTCTGAGTTAGGAGCTCTGTCTCACTAGAGTCCTTACTTAATCTTTCATGAAGATAGGGCTGAACTGAGAACGCGTCAGCACTTTCTTACAAAGGTTGTGTCTTCTTTCCATATCAACCAACCTGTTGTGGTGCCAGTGACTTCTGACACCTCTGCCGTTTCTAAGTCCTCGGATGTCGTCAGAGCGTTGAGGACTTATGTTGCAAGAACGGCTCAGATTAGGAAAACTGAAGCTTTGTTTGTCCTTTATGACCCCAACAAGATTGGGTGTCCTGCTTCTAAGCAGACTATTGCGCACTGGATCAGAGGTACCAGTCAGCACGCTCATTCCACGGCAGGATTGCCGTCACCAAGTTCGGTAAAGGTCCACTCTACAAGGAAAGTGAGTTCGTCCTGGGCGGCTGCCCGGGGTGTCTCGGCATTGCAGATTTGCCGAGCAGCTACTTGGTCAGGTGCAAACACGTTTGCTAACTTTTACAAGTTTGACACCTTGGCTGCTGACGACCTTAAATTTGGTCAGTCAGTTCTGCAGGAACATTAGCACTTTCCCGCACGTACTGGGAGCTTTGGTACATCCCCATGGTACTAAAATGGACCCCAGCATCCTCTAGGACGTAAGAGAAATTAGGATTTTAATTACCTACCGGTAAATCCTTTTCTCGTAGTCCGTAGAGGATGCTGGGCGCCCGCCCAGTGCTAATTTTTTCCTGCGTTACATTTTGTCTTTTTTACACAGGTTCTCATGTGTTAAAATGTTTTACAGCAGTTGCTGTTGTGTTATTCATGCACGTTGGCATGGGTTATGTTGAAGGCCATGTTGTGCGACATGGTTTGTATGGTGTGAGCTGGTGTGAATCTCGCCACTAGTTTAATGTGAATTCTCTCGAAGTTGTCCGTCTCCTCGGGCACAGTTCCTATACTGAGGTCTGGAGGAGGGACATAGAGGGAGGAGCCAGTTCACACTGTTGAAAAGTCTTAAAGTGCCAAAGGCTCCTGCGGAACCGTCTATACCCCATGGTACTAAAATTGACCCCAGCATCCTCTACGGACTACGAGAAAAGGATTTACTGGTAGGTAATTAAAATCCTATTTTTACAGTTCTGCTAATGAGGAATTTTCTTGTGATACCATCGCCTTATTGTAATCTGGTAAAGGAGCATATGGCAGCTGCTGTGGAGTGGGAGGCTAATTTGCAAATACCTGTGATGTGCATAGAGATGAGTGAGTTTACTGAGCTCATAAACAGCCGCACACCCGCTTCCCACCTGTTCCATGCTGCTCAATAAACCAACCAGGTGGAGGGGGCTAAAGGCTATTGTATGGGGTTGGGGACGGGTGACCGGCGGTCAGCATACCTACGCTGGGATCCTGGCCACCAGAATGCCGACAGGGGTGCGAGCGCAACAAAGCTACTGGCAGACAGGTTCTGTTTCCACTCTATGGGTGTCGTGGACACCCACGAGTGGGAAATGTCCTGGCCCCCCTGCCAGCATACTGACGCCGGGATCATAACTACATCCTGTTGTATGAGGGCAGTTATGGCTTGTAGATGATTAAACCAAACCTGATGTGGGTATGGGAGAACCGTTGTAAGAGCAATAGGTTTTTTGTGAGGTATCTGCTTATCCAACTAGCTGGCCGCAGCCTGGCATATTATTCCCCTTGAAGATAGGCCTCAAACCCTGATGCCCTGTGGCAAGTTTGAAGAGTTACAAGCTCTTTGAGGAAATTACATGCTCTACCAAAGCTGGACACTGTTAAATTGCTTTAGGAACATGAGCCATACTTGCATGTACTGCCTTTTGCATTGAGAAAGTGATACACATTTCTGCAAATTACCCCTCCCTTGGAGCACTCCCATGAACCCTACATGAAAGTTGAGATAGCCAGTTAGTGATATCTTACTATTTTAGTTTACCTTCGAGGCCTGGGAATATTCATTTAATTTGGCTTGCAGCGTGATGACTTTGTTTAAGGGCAAACTGAAAACCTTGACTAAGGCTGACTAATGGTTAGCCAAGCCTCTGTAGTGGAGGCCACCAGGCAAGCTTATTTGGGGAGTCACTGAGTGCCAGTAATTGGAATAATAATAATATTTTTTTTTATATAGCGTTCTTTCTCCAACAGGACTCAAGGTGCTTTACAGACATCAACAGACATTTTGTTCATATGTTTGTAAATGCAGTCATAAGGACAGAGACATGTGACTTCACAGCTGTGCTGTTTATTCCATCACCAACTCCAGGCACACTGAACACTGGACCACCCACTTCCCAGCATCCCCCTGGTCCCAGGGACCATCACTGAAGATTCAGGCTTACACATATTAGTAGGGGAGTGTCTACAAATATTAAGCATTCTAATACACTAACATCACATCCTCTTTTCTTTAAAGATAAGCCCTGTACGCTTCAATGCAACAATTAACAACGCCATATTAAGAACATCATCTAACACGTTTCAATGTGTTTCTCAGGTCTGCGTATTTCCCTTTTGGGTCTTTCATACACAGTCTGCGTTTCATCGACCATGTTGGACCTTTCTAGAATCGTGGTTTGTTCACCATTACCAGGATCATCATACATGTCAGATGAAGGGTATTCTTCAGTCATGTTGTCTTCATTATGGTTAGGTTGAGATCTTAAAGCCACCCGATTTCTTCTTACTTCCGTTCCACGCTCTGTACGTATAGTATAAGATCTTGGTGCTACTTGTGCTTGCACAATACCTTTCTGCACCCAAATACCTTTCTCGTGATCTCTGAGACGGACTTAGTCACCCGATTTTAGATCAGATAAGCTTTTTGCTCGCCTGTCATGGAACAGTTTCTGTTTCGCCTGTTGACGTTCCTTACTCAGTCTGACCAACGCTGAGTTATGTGTATTAAGCAGTTCATCATGTATCGGGAGATTTGCTCTAATCCTCCTTCCCATCAGTATTTGTGCAGGAGAAAGGCCATTCTGTAAGGGTGTACTGCGGTAGATTAAAAGACTTTTGTAGAAATCTTCTCTACTTTCTTGAGATTTTTTCATGAGACTCTTTACAGTTTTTACTGAACTTTCCACCAACCCATTTGAGCATGGATAGTGGGGACTTGACGTAGTATGGACAAATTCCCACTCATCAGCAAATTGTCTAAATTCAGCACTGGAAAACTGAGGACCATTGTCAGTGTACACTTCCATAGGAACACCATGCCTTGCAAAGATTGACTTCATGCAATTGATTACGGCTTTACTAGTAGTTGTATGTAGTGTCCACTTTAGGGTAGTTAGAGTAATAATCAGTCACGACAATGTACGTTTTCCCATAACAATCAAACAAATCTGCGCCAACTTTCTGGTACGGTCTCTCTGGCACTGCGTGAGGACTCAGTGGCTCGACTTGTTGTTTCAGTCTATACGTAAGACATAATTCACATGTAGCTGTAGTCTGTGCTATTTCTTGGTTCATTCTTGGCCAATACATAACTTCACGTGCTCTCCGCTTACATTTTTCTTCTCCTAAGTGGCCTTCATGTATCTTGCACAGCATAGTTTTTCTTAGTCGTGCAGGTATGACAAACCTATTGCCTTTGTAAATAATACCATCGACAACTGTAAGGTCACTGCGGTACATCCAAAAATCATGGATAGACAGCGGGCACGCATGTTTTTCTGCTGGCCAACCTTTCAGAATGATATCTTTCAACACTTTCATTGTGCCATCTGTCTCAGTTTCTTTCCTAATCTGTTCTTGTCTTGCAAGAGACACTGGTAGAGAAGCTACAATTAAATTAACATAGGCTTCTATCTCTTCATCCATCAGCCTTTTGGAACCTTCACTTTTGTCCACAGCACGAGAAAGTGTATCAGCAATATACATGTATTTGCCGGGACAGTACAGCAAGTGTACAACATATTTCTGTAGTCTGCTAAGCATTCGTTGAAGTCTCATGGGACAGTCATGCAATTATTTAGTCATGATAGCTACCAATGGCTTGTGGTCAGTTTCCACTGTAAATGTTTGACCATACACAAACTGATGAAATCGCTCATATACATATGTGATCGCTAGAAGTTATTTTTCTATCTGAGCATACCTTGTTTCAGCACTTGTCAGTGCTCTTGATGCATAGATTACTGGTTGCCATGTATCCTCATGTTCTTGTAACAGCACTGAGCCTAGGCCAAATTGCGAAGCATCTGCTGAAATTCTTATTCTTTTTGCAGGATCAAATAATTTTAGCACTGGTTGCTCTGTAATGATCTGTTTCAAGTTTTGCCAACTTTCTTCTTGTTCATGTGACCACATCCACTCGTTATCTTTGTCCAACAACCATCTAAGAGAGGCTGTTCGTTCAGAGAGTTGAGAAATAAACTTTCCTAAGTAAGTAATCATTCCTAGGAATCTTCTGACGTTGTCTTTGTTGTTAGGACGTTCCATGTTCACTATGGCTGATATTTTCCTTGGGTCTGGTTTTACACCTTGATCCGAGACCACGTCGCCCATAAAGGTAAGTGTATTCACTAGAGATGAGCGGGTTCGGTTTCTCTGAATCCGAACCCGCCAGAACTTCATGTTTTTTTTCACGGGTCCGAGCGACTCGGATCTTCCCGCCTTGCTCGGTTAACCCGAGCGCGCCCGAACGTCATCATGACGCTGTCGGATTCTCGCGAGGCTCGGATTCTATCGCGAGACTCGGATTCTATATAAGGAGCCGCGCGTCGCCGCCATTTTCACACGTGCATTGAGATTGATAGGGAGAGGACGTGGCTGGCGTCCTCTCCATTTAGATTATAAGAGACTGAGAGAGATTTACTGGAGCTGACTAGGAGGAGTACTGTTACTGTAGAAGTGTAGAGACTGAGTGGAGAGAGTTTACTAGTGAGGACAGTGCAGTTTACTTTATAATCCGTTCTCTGCCTGAAAAAAGCGATACACAGCACACAGTGACTCAGTCACATACCATATCTGTGTGCACTGCTCAGGCTCAGGCCAGTGTGCTGCATCATCTATTATCTATATATAATATTATATATATCTGTCTGACTGCTCAGCTCACACAGCTTATAATTGTGGGGGAGACTGGGGAGCACTACTGCAGTGGCAGTTATAGGTTATAGCAGGAGCCAGGAGTACATAATATATTATATAGTGAGTGACCACCAGACACACAGTGCAGTTTATTTAATATATCCGTTCTCTGCCTGAAAAAAAGCGATACACACAGTGACTCAGTCAGTCACATACCATATCTGTGTGCACTGCTCAGGCTCAGGCCAGTGTGCTGCATCATCTATTATCTATATATAATATTATATATATCTGTCTGACTGCTCAGCTCACACAGCTTATAATTGTGGGGGAGACTGGGGAGCACTACTGCAGTGCCAGTTATAGGTTATAGCAGGAGCCAGGAGTACATAATATATTATATAGTGAGTGACCACCAGACACACAGTGCAGTTTATTTAATATATCCGTTCTCTGCCTGAAAAAAGCGATACACACAGTGACTCAGTCAGTCACATACCATATCTGTGTGCACTGCTCAGGCTCAGGCCAGTGTGCTGCATCATCTATTATCTATATATAATATTATATATATCTGTCTGACTGCTCAGCTCACACAGCTTATAATTGTGGGGGAGACTGGGGAGCACTACTGCAGTGCCAGTTATAGGTTATAGCAGGAGCCAGGAGTACATAATATATTATATAGTGAGTGACCACCAGACACACAGTGCAGTTTATTTAATATATCCGTTCTCTGCCTGAAAAAAGCGATACACACAGTGACTCAGTCAGTCACATACCATATCTGTGTGCACTGCTCAGGCTCAGGCCAGTGTGCTGCATCATCTATTATCTATATATAATATTATATATATCTGTCTGACTGCTCAGCTCACACAGCTTATAATTGTGGGGGAGACTGGGGAGCACTACTGCAGTGCCAGTTATAGGTTATAGCAGGAGCCAGGAGTACATAATATATTATATAGTGAGTGACCACCAGACACACAGTGCAGTTTATTTAATATATCCGTTCTCTGCCTGAAAAAAGCGATACACACAGTGACTCAGTCAGTCACATACCATATCTGTGTGCACTGCTCAGGCTCAGGCCAGTGTGCTGCATCATCTATATATATTATATATCTGTCTGACTGCTCAGCTCACACAGCTTATAATTGTGGGGGAGACTGGGGAGCACTACTGCAGTGCCAGTTATAGGTTATAGCAGGAGCCAGGAGTACATATTATATTAAAATTAAACAGTGCACACTTTTGCTGCAGGAGTGCCACTGCCAGTGTGACTGACCAGTGACCTGACCACACTGACCACCAGTATAGTTAGTAGTATACTTATATTGTGATTGCCTGAAAAAGTTAAACACTCGTCGTGTGACTTCACTTGTGTGTTTTTTTTTTTTTTTATTCTATAAAAATAAAACTCATTCTGCTGACAGACAGTGTCCAGCAGGTCCGTCATTATATAATATATAATATATACCTGTCCGGCTGCAGTAGTGATATATATATATTTTTTATATCATTTATCATCCAGTCGCAGCAGACACAGTACGGTAGTTCACGGCTGTGGCTACCTCTGTGTCTCTGCACTCGGCAGGCAGTCCGTCCATAATTGTAATACCACCTAACCGTGGATTTTTTTCATTCTTCTTTATACATACATAGTTACATAGACATCTTCTCTTTATCAACCAGTCTATATTAGCTGCAGACACAGTACAGTACGGTAGTTCACGGCTGTGGCTACCTCTGTGTCTGCACTCGGCAGGCAGTCCGTCCATAATTGTATACCACCTAACCGTGGTTTTTTTTCATTCTTCTTTATACATACATAGTTACATAGACATCTTCTCTTTATCAACCAGTCTATATTAGCTGCAGACACAGTACAGTACGGTAGTTCACGGCTGTGGCTACCTCTGTGTCTGCAGTCGGCAGGCAGTCCATAATTGTATACTAGTATCCATCTCCATTGTTTACCTGAGGTGCCTTTTAGTTGTGCCTATTAAAATATGGAGAACAAAAATGTTGAGGTTCCAAAATTAGGGAAAGATCAAGATCCACTTCCACCTCGTGCTGAAGCTGCTGCCACTAGTCATGGCCGAGACGATGAAATGCCAGCAACGTCGTCTGCCAAGGCCGATGCCCAATGTCATAGTACAGAGCATGTCAAATCCAAAACACCAAATATCAGAAAAAAAAGGACTCCAAAACCTAAAATAAAATTGTCGGAGGAGAAGCGTAAACTTGCCAATATGCCATTTACCACACGGAGTGGCAAGGAACGGCTGAGGCCCTGGCCTATGTTCATGGCTAGTGGTTCAGCTTCACATGAGGATGGAAGCACTCAGCCTCTCGCTAGAAAAATGAAAAGACTCAAGCTGGCAAAAGCAGCACCGCAAAGAACTGTGCATTCTTCGAAATCCCAAATCCACAAGGAGAGTCCAATTGTGTCGGTTGCGATGCCTGACCTTCCCAACACTGGACGTGAAGAGCATGCGCCTTCCACCATTTGCACGCCCCCTGCAAGTGCTGGAAGGAGCACCCGCAGTCCAGTTCCTGATAGTCAGATTGAAGATGTCAGTGTTGAAGTACACCAGGATGAGGAGGATATGGGTGTTGCTGGCGCTGGGGAGGAAATTGACCAGGAGGATTCTGATGGTGAGGTGGTTTGTTTAAGTCAGGTACCCGGGGAGACACCTGTTGTCCGTGGGAGGAATATGGCCGTTGACATGCCAGGTGAAAATACCAAAAAAATCAGCTCTTCGGTGTGGAGGTATTTCACCAGAAATGCGGACAACAGGTGTCAAGCCGTGTGTTCCCTTTGTCAAGCTGTAATAAGTAGGGGTAAGGACGTTAACCACCTCGGAACATCCTCCCTTATACGTCACCTGCAGCGCATTCATAATAAGTCAGTGACAAGTTCAAAAACTTTGGGTGACAGCGGAAGCAGTCCACTGACCAGTAAATCCCTTCCTCTTGTAACCAAGCTCACGCAAACCACCCCACCAACTCCCTCAGTGTCAATTTCCTCCTTCCCCAGGAATGCCAATAGTCCTGCAGGCCATGTCACTGGCAATTCTGACGAGTCCTCTCCTGCCTGGGATTCCTCCGATGCATCCTTGCGTGTAACGCCTACTGCTGCTGGCGCTGCTGTTGTTGCCGCTGGGAGTCGATGGTCATCCCAGAGGGGAAGTCGTAAGCCCACTTGTACTACTTCCAGTAAGCAATTGACTGTTCAACAGTCCTTTGCGAGGAAGATGAAATATCACAGCAGTCATCCTACTGCAAAGCGGATAACTGAGGCCTTGGCATCCTGGGTGGTGAGAAACGTGGTTCCGGTATCCATCATTACTGCAGAGCCAACTAGAGACTTGTTGGAGGTACTGTGTCCCCGGTACCAAATACCATCTAGGTTCCATTTCTCTAGGCAGGCGATACCGAAAATGTACACAGACCTCAGAAAAAGAGTCACCAGTGTCCTAAAAAATGCAGCTGTACCCAATGTCCACTTAACCACGGACATGTGGACAAGTGGAGCAGGGCAGGGTCAGGACTATATGACTGTGACAGCCCACTGGGTAGATGTATGGACTCCCGCCGCAAGAACAGCAGCGGCGGCACCAGTAGCAGCATCTCGCAAACGCCAACTCTTTCCTAGGCAGGCTACGCTTTGTATCACCGGTTTCCAGAATACGCACACAGCTGAAAACCTCTTACGGCAACTGAGGAAGATCATCGCGGAATGGCTTACCCCAATTGGACTCTCCTGTGGATTTGTGGCATCGGACAACGCCAGCAATATTGTGTGTGCATTAAATATGGGCAAATTCCAGCACGTCCCATGTTTTGCACATACCTTGAATTTGGTGGTGCAGAATTTTTTAAAAAACGACAGGGGCGTGCAAGAGATGCTGTCGGTGGCCAGAAAAATTGCGGGACACTTTCGGCGTACAGGCACCACGTACAGAAGACTGGAGCACCACCAAAAACTACTGAACCTGCCCTGCCATCATCTGAAGCAAGAAGTGGTAACGAGGTGGAATTCAACCCTCTATATGCTTCAGAGGTTGGAGGAGCAGCAAAAGGCCATTCAAGCCTATACAATTGAGCACGATATAGGAGGTGGAATGCACCTGTCTCAAGTGCAGTGGAGAATGATTTCAACGTTGTGCAAGGTTCTGATGCCCTTTGAACTTGCCACACGTGAAGTCAGTTCAGACACTGCCAGCCTGAGTCAGGTCATTCCCCTCATCAGGCTTTTGCAGAAGAAGCTGGAGGCATTGAAGAAGGAGCTAAAAGGGAGCGATTCCGCTAGGCATGTGGGACTTGTGGATGCAGCCCTTAATTCGCTTAACAAGGATTCACGGGTGGTCAATCTGTTGAAATCAGAGCACTACATTTTGGCCACCGTGCTCGATCCTAGATTTAAAGCCTACCTTGGATCTCTCTTTCCGGCAGACACAAGTCTGCTGGGGTTGAAAGACCTGCTGGTGACAAAATTGTCAAGTCAAGCGGAACGCGACCTGTCAACATCTCCTCCTTCACATTCTCCCGCAACTGGGGGTGCGAGGAAAAGGCTCAGAATTCCGAGCCCACCCGCTGGCGGTGATGTAGGGCAGTCTGGAGCGACTGCTGATGCTGACATCTGGTCCGGACTGAAGGACCTGACAACGATTACGGACATGTCGTCTACTGTCACTGCATATGATTCTCTCAACATTGATAGAATGGTGGAGGATTATATGAGTGACCGCATCCAAGTAGGCACGTCACACAGTCCGTACTTATACTGGCAGGAAAAAGAGGCAATTTGGAGGCCCTTGCACAAACTGGCTTTATTCTACCTAAGTTGCCCTCCCACAAGTGTGTACTCCGAAAGAGTGTTTAGTGCCGCCGCTCACCTTGTCAGCAATCGGCGTACGAGGTTACATCCAGAAAATGTGGAGAAGATGATGTTCATTAAAATGAATTATAATCAATTCCTCCGCGGAGACATTGACCAGCAGCAATTGCCTCCACAAAGTACACAGGGAGCTGAGATGGTGGATTCCAGTGGGGACGAATTGATAATCTGTGAGGAGGGGGATGTACACGGTGATATATCGGAGGGTGAAGATGAGGTGGACATCTTGCCCCTGTAGAGCCAGTTTGTGCAAGGAGAGATTAATTGCTTCTTTTTTGGGGGGGGTCCAAACCAACCCGTCATATCAGTCACAGTCGTGTGGCAGACCCTGTCACTGAAATGATGGGTTGGTTAAAGTGTGCATGTCCTGTTTTGTTTATACAACATAAGGGTGGGTGGGAGGGCCCAAGGACAATTCCATCTTGCACCTCTTTTTTCTTTTCTTTTTCTTTGCATCATGTGCTGATTGGGGAGGGTTTTTTGGAAGGGACATCCTGCGTGACACTGCAGTGCCACTCCTAGATGGGCCCGGTGTTTGTGTCGGCCACTAGGGTCGCTAATCTTACTCACACAGTCAGCTACCTCATTGCGCCTCTTTTTTTCTTTGCGTCATGTGCTGTTTGGGGAGGGTTTTTTGGAAGGGACATCCTGCGTGACACTGCAGTGCCACTCCTAGATGGGCCCGGTGTTTGTGTCGGCCACTAGGGTCGCTAATCTTACTCACACAGCTACCTCATTGCGCCTCTTTTTTTCTTTGCGTCATGTGCTGTTTGGGGAGGGTTTTTTGGAAGGGCCATCCTGCGTGACACTGCAGTGCCACTCCTAGATGGGCCCGGTGTTTGTGTCGGCCACTAGGGTCGCTAATCTTACTCACACAGCTACCTCATTGCGCCTCTTTTTTTCTTTGCGTCATGTGCTGTTTGGGGAGGGTTTTTTGGAAGGGACATCCTGCGTGACACTGCAGTGCCACTCCTAGATGGGCCCGGTGTTTGTGTCGGCCACTAGGGTCGCTTATCTTACTCACACAGCGACCTCGGTGCAAATTTGAGGACTAAAAATAATATTGTGAGGTGTGAGGTATTCAGAATAGACTGAAAATGAGTGTAAATTATGGTTTTTGAGGTTAATAATACTTTGGGATCAAAATGACCCCCAAATTCTATGATTTAAGCTGTTTTTTAGTGTTTTTTGAAAAAAACACCCGAATCCAAAACACACCCGAATCCGACAAAAAAAATTCGGTGAGGTTTTGCCAAAACGCGTTCGAACCCAAAACACGGCCGCGGAACCGAACCCAAAACCAAAACACAAAACCCGAAAAATTTCAGGCGCTCATCTCTAGTATTCACGCCAAGTTCACATTTGTCCTTGTTTATCTTTAGATTCACTTTCTTGACAAGTTCCATTACTTGTCTCAATCTAGAATCATGTTCTTCCTTTGTAGATCCCCAGACAATAATGTCATCCATCTTGTTTCAACACCTGGAATATGTTCAAAAATCATGTGTATATTTTTGTAATATACTTCTGGAGCAGACAATGGGGGTCATTCCGAGTTGATCGCTATTTTTTTCGTTCGCACAAGGTATACGCAAAATTGCGAACGTGTTGCACAATAACGAATATACGTCCCCAACGTATTTTTGCTATTTCATACGCAGTATTACACAAAGTAGACATATGCCAAATGACATCGCACTAATGCGATACCATCGCATTATCACAAACCTCATCGTAAAAATCCAAACTTCTCGTAGATTTACACATTCTTCTTAAAATTGCACACGCTTTTACTAAAAAATGCACAGCAATGTGTTTTTTTTCCCCAAGTTAAATTACACCTTTCAATTCAAACTCAACAAGCCTTCTTCAATTACGATTCCAATTAGTGTAATGAATGATTCTGGTCATGACCAATTAAGTCTTCAAAGAATACCTGCAGAACACTTTGTAGGCATAATTGACCATTACCATGTTTTTTTTTTTATAAATAAGTGAAATAGATGTGTAAACTGTGCCTGGCCTAATGTTAATTTGCAGCTTTTTGTGTGGAGGTGTAGTGTGTGAATAAATGTGTTTACATGTTTTACTAAACAATAAGCTCCTAACTGACATATTTTTTTTTCAAATAATAATGAAATTACTAATCTTAAATTTGATGTGTGAATTTTTTAAGGTAACCAATTTCTGCTAGGCAATATGCTGTTCCTTTATTGCATTAATAAACTCAACAACCGCTTAACTGTAAACAAAATTTTTTATTGTTCAACATAAAAAACTTTTTTTTTTATAACAAACCGAAAAATAGATAAAACGAAAAAAATTGTTGAAGCCGCTCAACATCGCCCAGCATGGCCTGCAAGTTCCTCTTTAAGCTGCCCAGGATGCCAGGCAGGCTTGTGGGATCTCCAACTGCACCATCTGAAATGAAGAGCAAAAAAAAAATAATTACTAACTTACTCACATTACCTATTACACAAGCAAGCCACAAAGCACACTTTAATGCCCAAGTCACTACATCATGGTTCTTGTAATGAAAAAACAGTAGCAGACCAACACACAAGCATGCTCAGCAATGTATTTTTAAATTATCAAACATGTTCAAAGTGTACCACACCATGCTGGGATTCATTCACATCTGGAGTGACCCAGATTTTTTGGGGTTGGCCCTGCATCATCACACTGCATATCAACATCTTCAGAAGGACAACATATCCTAGCATGCCCACACTCCCTGAAATCAGCTTTGTTTTTTTTTGTTTTTTGGATAATCAACATTTTTACCATGTCACTTTAACAACACATGTCCCCAGACTTGAACTGTCACACAGGGATACAGGGGAAAGCACCAGTGGTTCAAATTTCAAGCATGTGCAGCCTAAGGATCCAGTTCCATACTGTGTTCTTGCCTGTTGCATTTTGCTGGGCCTAAACATTGTCGATCCACACCCCTTACATGTGACACTATTATTTTTTTTTCTTTTGCAACACACTATTGTTGGGCAGTCATTTTCTATTTAGCTTTGGCTGGACGTCAGCCTCTGTAGGTCGACATGTGCTAATTCCAAATGTCACAAGATCAACATGTTATGTATGGATACATGACATTTTTTTTCCCCCTTCATGCGGCACATGTACTCCAATTGCAATGGGAAATGGTTATGATGTAAGCGGAAGTGTACCAACTCACTGTGTCCTAAGCCTGGCAAACAAAGTGAAGCATGCGAGTTGACTGTGCAAATATTGGAATACCCAGGCACAAGTTTAAAAGTCGCAAAACATACCAAACTCCACTCAGGTCTAACTGTTTTGCTGATAAGCTAGCACATATAAACCCTGTTGTCCAGGCAACCCTGTCGACCTAATGAGTGTCGACCTAGAGTGGGCAGCCTAAACATTGCAGATGTAGACACTGTACATCTAATGATCCTCACACAAATGTAAATGCAACATCCATACCATGATGAATAATACTAACATTTGACCTTGGGCCAAAATTGGGACCAGTACAACACTGCATTTATTTGATTATTAATTTAAAGTAGGTAACTAATTATATGTAAATGTGTGTAAACTTACTCTCCTCAGATACATGTGTTCCTCCCTGAACTTCCTCCGGGGCCTTTGCTGCCCATTCTGTGGGTGGGGAAGGAGGCTGGATGGGGGAAGGAGGCTGGATGGGGGAAAGAGGCTGGATGGAGGAAGAAGTCTGGAAGGGGGAGCTGCTTCCAGAGGGTGGGTCTGATTGAGAGGGGCAGGGGGGCGGAGAGGTGGGTTGGGCAACAGAGGGGGAGGGGGACAGAGAGGTGGGTTTGGCCACAGAGGGGGAGGGGGGCAGAGAGGTGGGTTGGACCACAGAGGGGGAGGGGGGCAGAGAGGTGGGTTGGACCACAGAGGGGGAGGGGGGCAGAGAGGTGGGTTGGGCCACAGAGGGGGAGGGGGATAGAGATGTGGGTTGGACCACAGAGGGAGAGGGGGCAGAGAGGTGGGTTGGGCCACAGAGGGGGAGGGAGGCAGAGAGGTGGGTTGGGCCACAGAGGGGGAGGGGGTCGAAGAGGGGGTTTGTGTCAGAGAGGGGGAGGGGGTGGAGAGGGGGTTTATGCCACAGAGGAGGAGGGGGGCAGAGAGGTGGGTTGGCCCACAGAGGGGGATGGGGCAGAGAGGTGGGTTGGGCCACAGAGGGGGTCAAAGAGGGGGTTTGTGTCAGAGAGGTGGAGGGCGGTGGAGAGGGGGTTTGTGCCACAGAAGGGGAGGGGGCGAAGAGGGGGTTTGTGTCAGAGAGAGGGAGGAGGGCAGAGAGGGGGTTTGGGAAAGAGGGGGAGGGGTTTGGAGAGGGGGAGGTTGTGGATGAGGAAGGGGATATATTTTGTGGGGGTTCAGGAACTTGAGGGGGGAAGGAGATTGGGCTGGTGGGGATATAGTTTGGCTTCCAGCCGCTGCTTGCCGTTGTGCTTGCCCTAGAAGGACATATGTTAAAATTAGGATTATTTTAAAATAAATTCCCATCAGCATTTCAAAATTACATTGTTCTGTCCCATTTTTAATACACAGAGCAAGTTATTTATGTGTTCAGCCTACATTTTTTCACAAGCACTTTGCTACCCAGTCAGTACTGCAAGCCCTAACCACACACAATCTGGAAACTGGTTAAGTGTGGTATGTTTGTGCTGCAATAGTTTAATTACACAGTCTGCTAATAATCTCACTGTAGCACTTCTTTGAGAAAATGTGCAGTCTTTACATTTAATGTTTCTGCTACTAATCTCAGTTTAATACATATGTTTACACATTGTAATGCGTTTAACTTACTGCGTCTGCGGATTTGTTGGCGCAGCTCCGCCAACAGCTCCAGCTGGCGACAGCGGAGGTCACTCTACCGCCGCTCCAACTGAATTATGCTGCGCCTTGTCCGGGTCCGCGTCAGCAGTATGCGGCGGACCTCCGCGTAGGCCTCGCGCTTTACCCGATTGGGGATAAAGGGCCCTGCGCGGCCTATGCGGCGGTCCATCACCGCAATCAGCACGCGCAGCTCCTTATGTGTGAAAGCAGCTGCGCGCATGGTGCCAATGGCGTTTTACATACATGGGCAGATATTTATAGTGTGTGGTGGCATTTGATTGGTTGTATTCTTATGGTGTCATCTTTATTAAACTTTATTGATATGTGTACATCAATGTGCAGGACAGTTTGTATTTATTTTGTTCGCATCAGCGGATATTCGCACACGCGGACACACACACACACTTATTATCCACAGGTTTTTTTTTACAAAATCCTGCATCTAAATTAATAGCATTGTAGGTTTGTAGGATAAAAGCAAAATGAACTAAACTTGACAATGTTTATATATATCTCTCTAGATAGTTATATAGATAGACACACACACACACACACACACACACACACACACACACACACACACACACACACACATATACCATTAATATATTTCAAAAATGTTTAAACATATAAGTCTACATATATATATATAAATATATATATATATATATATATATATATGTGTGTGTGTATATATATATTTATATTGAGAGAGAGAGAGAGAGAGAAAGAGAAAGAGAGACACAGAGAGAGAGAGAGAGAGAGAGAGAGAAAATGAAAGACAAAGATATATACACACACACATATATAGATTTTTTGGGGGGGATCTGAAAATACACAAATAAGTTATTTCTTCAGTTTACTAACCACATTTTGCTGGAACAATCAGCTACACAAAGTCACAAAGTTTTTTTTTGTAGGAACAGATGTTGTGGCATTTGTATGGTAAACAGATGCACAAGCCAAACATACAAAAACAAAAGAAAAAAGGCTGCTGTTATTGTTGTTTAATAACACAATTACAAAAAAAAAAATGGAACAGTAATACCATTGTATAAAACAATATTACACAACAAACATGATAAGGAGAACATTAAAGATAAATTCAGTACTCAGACACTATAAAATACTCACAAAACACTAGTGATGTGCACCGGAAATTTTTTCGGGTTTTGTGTTTTGGTTTTGGATACGGTTCCGCGGACGTGTTTTGGATTCGAACGCGTTTTGGCAAAACCTCCCTGAAAATTTTTTGTCGGATTCGGGTGTGTTTTGGATTCGGGTGTTTTTTTTACAAAAAACCCTCAAAAACAGCTTAAATCATAGAATTTGGGGGTCATTTTGATCCCATAGTATTATTAACCTCAATAACCATAATTTACACTCATTTTCAGTCTATTCTGAACGCATCACACCTCACAATATTATTTTTAGTCCTAAAATTTGCACCGAGGTCGCTGGATGGCTAAGCTAAGCGACACAAGTGGCCGACACAAACACCTGGCCCATCTAGGAGTGGCACTGCAGTGTCAGGCAGGATGGCACTTCAAAAAAATTGTCCCCAAACAGCACATGATGCAAAGAAAAAAAGAGGCGCACCAAGGTCGCTGTGTGACTAAGCTAAGCGACACAAGTGGCCGACACAAACACCTGGCCCATCTAGGAATGGCACTGCAGTGTGAGACAGGATGGCACTTCAAAAAAATTGTCCCCTAACAGCACATGATGCAAAGAAAAAAAGAGGCGCACCAAGGTCGCTGTGTGACTAAGCTAAGCGACCCAAGTGGCCGACACAAACACCTGGCCCATCTAGGAGTGGCACTGCAGTGTCAGGCAGGATGGCACTTCAAAAAAATTGTCCCCAAACAGCTCATGATGCAAAGAAAAATGAAAGAAAAAAGAGGTGCAAGATGGAATTGTCCTTGGGCCCTCCCACCCACCCTTATGTTGTATAAACAGGACATGCACACTTTAACGAACCCATCATTTCAGCGACAGGGTCTGCCACACGACTGTGACTGAAATGACTGGTTGGTTTAGGCCCCCACCAAAAAACAAGCAATCAATCTCTCCTTGCACAAACTGGCTCTACAGAGGCAAGATGTCCACCTCATCATCATCCTCCGATTCCTCACCCCTTTCACTGTGTACATCCCCCTCCTCACAGATTATTAATTCGTCCCCACTGGAATCCACCATCTCAGATCCCTGTGTACTTTCTGGAGGCAATTGCTGGTGAATATATCGATGATTTATTCTTTATTTTTGATGGGAATGTTTCTTCTTTCACAAATCTCACAGCACTCCTTAATGATAATGATTTTAATTTGTTATTTAGTAGCACTATAGATGCTCACTCCATCTCTTTTCTTGATATTACACTCTCTGTTGATGCCAACCGTATCACGACCAGAACTTATAGGAAAACAGTGGACAATTATAACTTTTTACATTTTAATAGTTCACACCATAGATCATGGATTAATAATATTCCATCTGGACAACTACGGCGATTGCGCCGAAACTGTAGTGATATGGCCACTTATGAAAAACAAGCTAAGGAATTAACCACTGCTTTACACCAAAGGGGTTACCCAGTTAGTCTGACAGATGCAGCTTTTAAAGAAATCTCACAAATAAATAGGGATGACCTCTTGCAATATAGGGGTAAGAAATCTTCCTTTGATTCTACCAATCCACATTTTATTACCAAATATAACACTGCATCCACTAAGATTAAGAAGATACTGACCAACAATTTCTCCATCCTTCATGCTGATCCTCTCCTAAAGAAGTGTATCAATGATATTCCCTCAGTCGTGTTTAAGAAATCTTCCAGTTTACAGCAGAGTTTAGCTCCTAGTTTTTTTGTTGATAAAAGACATATTGAACATGTAAATAAAGGTTCCTTACAGTGGCTCCCAGAGAAACCTAAAGGGTGTTTTAAATGTGGTCACAACATCTGTATAACTTGCTCCTTTATCTTAAATAATACACGACAGTTTGAGGCTACCAATACTGCAGAGGGTGAAACCTTCGAAATACAGTCTTTTATTAATTGCAATAGCACATACGTTATATATGTGCTAATATGTAATTGTAATAAGAAATATGTAGGTAGAACTACGAGACCACTTAAAACACGTTTCCTTGAACATAGACGCAACATTCTGAAGGGTATTCTTACACATGGGGTATCCAAACATTTCTCGGAATTCCACTGTAGGAACCCACGGGACTTAAAATTGCTGGGTATTGAAATTATTAGCCCAACATTGAGGGGTGGGGATAGATTTAGGAAACTTTGCGTGAGAGAAAATTATTGGATACACAGGTTAGGGACCCTCGTTCCAGAGGGACTTAATGAACATATTGATATAGATCTATGATCTATCAATATTTTTGTATCACTCACAGCATATAATCCAAGATCTTTACCCTCCCTCTTCTGCTTAATCGTCTAGTGTCCCTTTAGGTTTCGCTTTCATTCGCTCCTTTTTCTCTTCCCTCTCTCTCCTATTTTGTCTTCAATGTATTATATATGGTTATTCTATACCAATTTTTATTTTTCACAATATTTTCATTATTTCAATATTATTTTATATATATATTTTTTTATTTAGAATTTTTTATTTATATATATTTTTTTTTTTTTTTCTGATAAAAAGATAAAAAGACATGATCATAGTTCAAGACATATATAGATAATTTAATTTATTAATTTCTGTGTATACTTAATGGATTCAATTTATTAATATGACATTATATCATATTAATTGACTAATCAGTTCATATGTCTAAAAATTTGAATTATAAATATTATAGTCGATTTTGATTTATATGTATGGATATTATATTATTAATACATATTTATATCCAACATGAAGCTTTGTCTAGGTATAGAAATGTAATTTTACCATCAAGGATACTATCTCAATTTTTTTCCTTACTTCTGTTGTCTCTCTCTCTGTGTTTATAATTGCTATATATATTTTTATGTATTATTGTTAGTGCTATATCACTCCAAATTTTTATTATTGCCATGAGGTCAGGCTACCGAGTGTCATTATTTTAAGATATAAATTTGAAAACAATGTGCAGTATAATGAAGTTTTTATTATTATTAACATGTTTTGTCTCTATATATTACTGTGGATACTTGCTAAGAATGAATGAAAAATGTGCGCAATTAGATCTAAGGCTGATGACAGCTTTGCACTGTGATTAAAAACACAACACAGGTGCTGTAAGGAAGGGGTATATAACTCTGAATTTAGCCACAGGAGTCATACCTTTGAGAAAGTCACGTGGGTGTGACGAAACGCGTTAGGACTCCTCCCTATTGTTCCCACCTGGGATACCTGCTACACGTTATTCCTCTGGTCTGATATCCAGAGGTCCGAACCGACAAAAAAGCCTTTACTGGTGCCTATGAGACACAGCTAATCTATCTCTGCTGCAGCTTATCGGTCACATCTTTTCCATCTGACCCGGCGGGTTGACGTGAGGTGTTTAAATCCAGCTCGGCTCCTCCTCGCCACAGGACGGGTCTGCCGGTGAGAGCGGTAAGAGGTGATCCTTCGGGCCAGCGCAGTCTGGCGGTCACTATCTGCACTATCTGCACTATCTACGGGACGGATTTTCCGGTGAGAGCATCACGAGGTGATCATTGAGGCCAGCGCAGTCTGGCGGTCATTACCAGCACCTTTCCCTCCGCTATTTAATCAAGGACCAGCGGTCTCAACATTACCAGTCAATTTAGCAGCCACATGAGGTGTGCTTAATCCGAACATCAGCTCCTACCTTTACTACATATCAGGTAACATCACGGTGGGACGCCACACGTACCTGTTTTAGTGAACAAGCAATTTATATCACAGGTTTTTTTTGCACGAACAGTACTTATCATAAGACCAGTTATATACCGTATGGACTTGATGAATTGAGATATCTGTGCGAATTTTATATAGCACCATACAATATTGTGGACTTTAAATTGATTTTATAGTCATTGTATAAAAAATCAATTGCGCAAACAGTGTTTCTCAATGACCATATTTCCCAATTGAGACAAGTCTGAGATATCATTTATGCTACAGTGTTGTGTCCATAACTGGATACATTTTTATGATTTATGTCTTATATGTATTCTCCTTGGCTTTTTTAAAGCAATATTAATTTGATACTGTGCACAGTATATTTTAAATATAATTTTATTTTGTTATATTAAAACATTTATGTGCATTATTGATTGGGTTTGATTGATTTGACACTCGGTGACCTGTATCCGCATGTGCAATTAATGGATTAATTATGGTTTACTATATGCTCTGTTAATCCCGGGCGCAGCTGTATTATTTTTCTCTTCTTATATTCATATACAAACGTACAGAAGTTTGTTTGCAGCAGCGAACGGGAGACACAGAGGTACGATCAATTTGGATGTACACGTGCATATTTGCATGTGTATATATACACATACATATCCAATTTTTCCTTAAAATTAGCGCCTAGGTATTTCGTTTTTAATTGCTGGTGAATGTCTCCACGGAGGAATTGATTTATAATTCATTTTTATGAACATCATCTTCTCCACATTTTCTGGAAGTAACCTCGTACGCCGATTGCTGGCAAGGTGAGCGGCTGCACTAAACACTCTTTCGGAGTACACACTGGAGGGAGGGCAACTTAGGTAGAATAAAGCCAGTTTGTGCAAGGGCCTCCAAATTGCCTCTTTTTCCTGCCAGTATACGTACGGATTGTCTGACGTGCCTACTTGGATGCGGTCACTCATATAATCCTCCACCATCCTTTCAATGGTGACAGAATCATATGCAGTGACAGTAGACGACATGTCAGCAATCGTTGCCAGGTCCTTCAGTCTGGACCAGATGTCAGCACTCGCTCCAGACTGCCCTGCATCACTGCCAGCGGGTGGGCTCGGAATTCTTAGCCTTTTCCTCGCACCCCCAGTTGCGGGAGAATGTGAAGGAGGAGCTGTTGACGGGTCACGTTCCGCTTGACTTGACAATTTTCTCACCAGCAGGTCTTTGAACCTTTGCAGACTTGTGTCTGCCGGAAAGAGAGATACAACGTAGGTTTTAAATCTAGGATCGAGCACGGTGGCCAAAATGTAGTGCTCTGATTTCAACAGATTGACCACCCGTGAATCCTGGTTAAGCGAATTAAGGGCTCCATCCACAAGTCCCACATGCCTAGCGGAATCGCTCTGTTTTAGCTCCTCCTTCAATTTCTCCATCTTCTTCTGCAAAAGCCTGATGAGGAGAATGACCTGACTCAGGCTGGCAGTGTCTGAACTGACTTCACGTGTGGCAAGTTCAAAGGGTTGCAGAACCTTGCACAACGTTGAAATCATTCTCCACTGCGCTTGAGTCAGGTGCATTCCCCCTCCTTTGCCTATATCGTGGGCAGATGTATAGGCTTGAATGGCCTTTTGCTGCTCCTCCATCCTCTGAAGCATATAGAGGGTTGAATTCCACCTTGGTACCACCTCTTGCTTCAGATGATGGCAGGGCAGGTTCAGGAGTGTTTGCTGGTGCTCCAGTCTTCGGCAGGCGGTGGCTGAATGCCGAAAGTGGCCCGCAATTCTTCGGGCCACCGACAGCATCTCTTGCATGCCCCTGTCGTTTTTTAAATAATTCTGCACCACCAAATTCAATGTATGTGCAAAACATGGGACGTGCTGGAATTTGCCCAGATGTAATGCACGCACAATATTGGTGGCGTTGTCCGATGTCACAAATCCCCAGGAGAGTCCATTTGGGGTAAGCCATTCTGCGATGATGTTCCTCAGTTTCCGTAAGAGGTTGTCAGCTGTGTGCCTCTTAAGGAAAGCGGTGATACAAAGCATAGCCTGCCCAGGAACGAGTTGGCATTTGCGAGATGCTGCTACTGGTGCCGCCACTGCTGTTCTTGCTGCGGGAGGCAATACATCTACCCAGTGGGCTGTCACAGTCATATAGTCCTGAGTCTGCCCTGCTCCACTTGTCCACATGTCCGTGGTTAAGTGGACATTGGGTACAACTGCATTTTTTAGGACACTGGTGGGTCTTTTTCTGAGGTCTGTGTACATTTTCGGTATCGCCTGCCTAGAGAAATGGAACATAGATGGTATTTGGTACCGGGGACACAGTACCTCAAACAAGTCTCTAGTTGCCTCTGAATTAACGGTGGATACCGGAAACACGTTTAACACCACCCAGGCTGCCAAGATGACTGCTGTGATATTTCATCTTCCTCGCAAAGGACTGTTGGACAGTCAATTGCTTACTGGAAGTAGTACAAGTGGTCTTCCGACTTCCCCTCTGGGATGACGATCGACTCCCAGCAGCAACAACAGCAGCGCCAGCAGCAGTAGGCTTTACACTCAAGGATGCATCGGAGAAATCCCAGGCAGGAGAGGACTCGTCAGACTTGCCAGTGACATGGCCTGCAGGACTATTGGCTTTCCTGTGTAAGGTGGAAATTGACACTGAGGGAGTTGGTGGTGTGGTTTGCAGGAGCTTGGTTACAAGAGGAAGGGATTTAGTGGTCAGTGGACTGCTTCCGCTGTCATCCAAAGTTTTTGAACTTGTCACTGACTTCTGATGAATGCGGACCAGGTGACGTATAAGGGAGGATGTTCCTAGGTGGTTAACGTCCTTATCCCTACTTATTACAGCTTGACAAAGGCAACACACGGCTTGACACCTGTTGTCCGCATTTGTGTTGAAATAATTCCACACCGAATAGGTGATTTTTTTTGTATTTTGACCAGGCATGTCAATGGCCATATTCGTCCCACGGACAACAGGTGTCTCCCCGGGTGCCTGACTTAAACAAACCACCTCACCATCAGAATCCTCCTTGTCAATTTCCTCCCCAGCGCCAGCAACACCCATATCCTCATCCTGGTGTACTTCAACAGTGACATCTTCAATTTGACTATCAGGAACTGGACTGCGGGTGCTCCTTCCAGCACTTGCAGGGGGCGTGCAAATGGTGGAAGGCGCAAGCTCTTCCCGTCCAGTGTTGGGAAGGTCAGGCATCGCAACCGAAACAATTGGTCTCTCCTTTGGGATTTGTGATTTAGAAGAACGCACAGTTCTTTGCTGTGCTTTTGCCAGCTTAAGTCTTTTCATTTTTCTAGCGAGAGGATGAGTGCTTCCATCCTCATGTGAATCTGAACCACTAGCCATGAACATAGGCCAGGGCCTCAGCCGTTCCTTGCCACTCCGTGTCGTAAATGGCATATTGGCAAGTTTACCCTTCTCATCAGACGCTTTCAATTTTGATTTTTGGGTCATTTTACTGAACTTTTGTTTTTTGGATTTTACATGCTCTCTACTATGACATTGGGCATCGGCCTTGGCAGACGACGTTGATGGCATTTCATCGTCTCGGCCATGACTAGTGGCAGCAGCTTCAGCACGAGGTGGAAGTGGATTTTGATCTTTCCCTATTTTAACCTCCACATTTTTGTTCTCCATTTTTTAATGTGTGGAATTATATGCCAGTATCAATAGCAATGGCCTACTACTATATATACTGCGCACAACTGAAATGCACCACAGGTATGGATGGATAGTATACTTGATGACACAGAGGTAGGTAGAGCAGTGGCCTTCCATACCATACTGCTATATATACTGGTGGTCACTGTCAGCAAACTGCAAAACTAAAATGCACCACAGGTATAGAATCTAGATGGATAGTATACTAGACGACACAGAGGTAGGTAGAGCAGTGGCTTTCCGTACCGTACTGCTATATATACTGGTGGTCACTGTCAGCAAACTGAAAAACTAAAATGCACCACAGGTATAGAATCTAGATGGATAGTATACTTGACGACACAGAGGTAGGTAGAGCAGTGGCCTTCCGTACCGTACTGCTATATATACTGGTGGTCACTGTCAGCAAAACTCTGCACTGTACTCCTCCTATATAATACTGCTGGTCCCCAGTACCCACAATAAAGCAGTGTGAGCACAGATATATGCAGCACACTGAGCACAGATATGGAGTGTTTTTCAGGCAGACAATGTATACAGGTGGTCACTGTCAGCAAAACTCTGCACTGTACTCCTCCTATATAATACAGCTGCTCTCCAGTCCCCACAATTAAGCAGTGTGAGCACAGATATATGCAGCACACTGAGCACAGATATGGAGTGTTTTTCAGGCAGACAACATATACTGGTGGTCACTGTCAGCAAAACTCTGCACTGTACTCCTCCTATATAATACAGCTGCTCCCCAGTCCCCACAATTAAGCAGTGTGAGCACAGATATATGCAGCACACTGAGCACAGATATGGAGTGTTTTTCAGGCAGACAACGTATACTGGTGGTCACTGTCAGCAAAACTCTGCACTTTACTCCTCCTATATAATATACTGGTCGTCCCCAGTCCCCACAATAAAGCAGTGTGAGCACAGATATATGCAGCACACTGAGCACAGATATGGAGTGTTTTTCAGGCAGACAACGTATACTGGTGGTCACTGTCAGCAAAACTCTGCACTGTACTCCTCCTATATAATATACTGGTGGTCCCCAGTCCCCACAATAAAGCAGTGTGAGCACAGATATATGCAGCACACTGAGCACAGATATGGAGTGTTTTTCAGGCAGACAACGTATACTGGTGGTCACTGTCAGCAAAACTCTGCACTGTACTCCTCCTATATAATACAGCTGCTCCCCAGTCCCCACAATTAAGCAATAAGCACAAATATTTTTGCATCAAGAATTCAAGATTAATAAACGGAGAGGACGCCAGCCACGTCCTCTCCCTAACGTTTCCAATGCACGAGTGAAAATGGCGGCGACGCGCGGCTGCTTATATAGAATCCGAACTCGCGAGAATCCGACAGCGGGATGATGACGTTCGGGCGCACTCGGGTTAACCGAGCCATACGGGAGAATCCGAGTATGCCTCGGACCCGTGTAAAATGGGTGAAGTTCGGGGGGGTTCGGTTTCCGAGGAACTGAACCCGCTCATCACTACAAAACACTAGCAACACACTCAGAACTTTACCAAGCCAGCTAAATGCCATCAGTCCAAAAAACAACAACAACGTACAGACAGATTGGGGGGAAAAAAGCAAAAAAACATAACATAAACACACCTGAAATAATCCCACACAATTTGAGCCCTTACGGCATGACCCCACTGGTTAGCACTTCCCCCACGGAAGGCCCGTCCAACCACTGGCTCCTCATCCGGCAATTCCTCCGTGTGGGGAAGCTCTACGCGACTCCTTACAGCGATGTTATGGTGAATAGCGCACAGGACCACAATTTTACTCACCATCTCCGGCGAATACATGATGTCGCCACCAGTGCGGTGGAGCACACGAAAACGCCCTTTAAGAACCCCAATCGTGCGCTCCACCAGCTGTCTAGTGGCAGTAAGCTCAGAGTTAAATGCCGACTGTGGTCCTGGCCTGGGTTTGCTGTAAGGAGTCATGAGCCAGGGGCTGCAAGGATATCCACGATCTCCTGTTTTCGAATATGAGAAGAGAAAAAGGAGATAAGCCCAATTAAAACCTAAAAAAAAAAACTTACATGATCAAAAACACCAACAACACTCACTCAATAGCCACATGTCTTGGCCTTCCATCATTCTTAATCTTTGCCATATCCCTGATTGTCGAATGACATGTGCATCATGGGAGTTCCCGGGGAACTTAGCATTCAGGGACAGGATCTGGAGGGATGGGCCACAAACAACCATCACATTCAGAGAGTGGAACAGTTTCCTGTTCCTATAGATTTCTTCATTATGTCTTGGTGCAACTATGGCAACATGTGTCCCATCCACAACCCCAATAACGTGTGGGAAGCGACTACCCCCTTCCTGAAATTGTCGCTTCACCACAGCCAGGGCACCAGCATCCAAAGGCATTGATATAAAGCATTGATATAAATTGCTTTACTCGTCGGATAAATGCTTGGCTGACACGCCGCAGGACCTTACTGAACTGGCCCTGCGACATGCCAACCAGGTCATCAACTACATGCTGGTATGATCCTGTGGCCAAAAAATTTAACACAGTAAGGAATTGTGTCAATGCTGGTATTGCTGTAAGATACCTAATGGATTGTTCTAGATCACTCTATTATGGAGAGAGTGTCTAGGATTAGATGAGGTGGCAGCCTGTATCTGCGCAATACTACATCATCAGGCATCCCAAAAAAGGTGACACGTGTTCTGAAAATTGGTGGCCTTGCATGCCTCTGTTGCCTTGAAGGATGAGGAGCCGGTTGGGGTGGGAGGGCTTCCGCCGGTTGGGGTGGGAGTGCTTCCACCTGTTGGGGTGGGATTGCTTCCGCACCAACACTTACGGACATCACCAACTTCAAATGAAGGTAGGAAACATTAAAACACACCATCCA
This sequence comes from Pseudophryne corroboree, assembly GCF_028390025.1. Classification (NCBI taxonomy): domain Eukaryota; kingdom Metazoa; phylum Chordata; class Amphibia; order Anura; family Myobatrachidae; genus Pseudophryne; species Pseudophryne corroboree. The sequence goes on along the minus strand of NC_086444.1, from coordinate 458,668,393 downwards.
TTAACAACACACATTGGTAAATAAACAATTATGTGTATGGCAGGTCAAACACTTACTGCAGGAGCGTACTCCATATCTTCCTGATGAAAATCCGGAACAAACAAACAAAAAAAAAAAGCATTAAATCACATTTACCTACATACCTACAACATTGTTTTCCATCAATACAAAATAAATTAAAGAAAGACAACCAACAAACCCAGAATATTTATAGGAAAAAAGAAAAAAGAAAAACAATGGGAACAACATGTAAATTACAAACAAAAACAAAAAAACCTGCAAAGGAATAACACAAGAAACTGCATACTTTGGACATTAAGAAAACAAAAAAACAACAACTAAAAACAACGCTAATAGGAGCAAACACGCTGTCACCCCTAGAACACCATCCCACCCACGGTCAAACCACTTACCTGCTCTGAAAAGGGTAAAAAAAACTTCAAGAAAGGGAAAAAAATGGCTACTTTGCCTCAGAAATCCCAAAGAACAAACAAAATCAGAAATTGGCAACCTACAAGAGAGAGGAGAGGGCAATGAGAATAGGAGCAAACACACTGTCACCCCTAGAACACCATCCCACCCAAGGCCAGGACACTTACCTGCTCAGAAATGGAAAAAAAGACTTCCAAAAGTGCAAAGAAAGGGCCTACTTTGGCAAATCCAAACAAAAACTTCCACAATAATAATATAGCAACCTACAAGAGACAGGATAGGACACTGAGAATAGGAACAAACACACTGTCACCCCTAGAACTGTAACACTGCAAATTACATGTTACACAACTATTAGATACTACATGTATACACAGAGAATAACTTTATAAAAAGCAAAAAACAAAAAAAAAACAGTACTACCTCCTAGACCTAGATACCCTTTGCTGCTATATACTGACTAACTTACAAAAATTCTTAAAGTTGATTTAAACACGCCGTCCGCAAAGCAACAAATTAAAATTCGCAAGCTAGAAAACGCACATTAGTATGCAGTATACTGCTAAATAACTCACTCGTAAATATTCTTCCCAACATGTCCGCCTTGTCTGTATTGTGTCATACCATACACTCACGCACACAGGCTGCATGCAAGGCCTTCAAATAGCCAGTACTGCAATTACTGGAAAAATTAGCATAATTGGCGCACCTGTGCGAATTACCGCACTGAAAACACACGCAGCTATAAATCGGCAGACAGCTGTGCCAACACACATGCCTCCATCAACATGGCTACACCTGAGGAAATAGCTGCAGAGCTGGAGATGGTGCAGCAGCAGATGACAGCATTGACATCTCACAGAATAGCGCTACGGAGTCAGATGCTACAAGCTGCCAGTGGTGCTGTTGAAAGAGCAGGACCCAGTACTGGGGCAACCCAATCTTCTGATACACAGGGGTATGCTGTGAGTCCCCTGCCAGACACAGATACTGGGGAAACTGAGGTAGATTCTGGAGTACGATCACAAACCCAAACGACACAACCAGCAAGTGAAGAGGAAGATGGTGAGGAGGTACAGGGCGATACCTCACAGGCTACAGCCAAAAAACGGAAAAGACAGCCCGCATTTTCTAAGAGGGAGCTTAGAGTTCTGGTCACACAAGCCATGGACAAAATACATTGAGGCAGCAAAAACATGGGTGCTGCAACCAAAGATCGCATCTGGGGGGACATTACAGATTCTGTAAATGAAGTCGGCTCAATTGTCCACACCCCACAGGAAGTTAGAAGACGGTAAGTGTATATTGGCACACAATTTCATGCCCAATTTCTAAAAAAAAACTTACCTATATGTAGTGATGTGCACCGGACATTTTTCGGGTTTTGTGTTTTGGTTTTGGATTTGGTTCCGCGGCCGTGTTTTGGATTGGGACGCATTTTGGCAAAACCTCCCTGAAATTTTTTTGTCGGATTCGGGTGTGTTTTGAATTCGGTTTTTTTTTTTACAAAAAACCCTCAAAAACAGCTTAAATCATAGAATTTGGGGGTCATTTTGATCCCATAGTATTATTAACCTCAATAACCATAATTTCCACTCATTTTCAGTCTATTCTGAATACCTCACACCTCACAATATTATTTTTAGTCCTAAAATTTGCACCGAGGTCGCTGGATGGCTAAGCTAAGCGACCCAAGTGGCCGACACAAACACCTGGCCCATCTAGGAGTGGCACTGCAGTGTCAGGCAGGATGGCGCTTCAAAAAAATTGTCCCCAAACAGCACATGATGCAAAGAAAAAAAGAGGCGCACCAAGGTCGCTGTGTGACTAAGCTAAGCGACCCAAGTGGCCGACACAAACACCTGGCCCATCTAGGAGTGGCACTGCAGTGTCAGGCAGGATGGCACTTCAAAAAAATTGTCCCCAAACAGCACATGATGCAAAGAAAAAAAGAGGTGCACCAAGGTCGCTGTGTGACTAAGCTAAGCGACCCAAGTGGCCGACACAAACACCTGGCCCATCTAGGAGTGGCACTGCAGTGTCAGGCAGGATGGCACTTCAAAAAAATTGTCCCCTAACAGCACATGATGCAAAGAAAAAAAGAGGCGCACCAAGGTCGCTGTGTGACTAAGCTAAGCGACACAAGTGGCCGACACAAACACCTGGCCCATCTAGGAGTGGCACTGCAGTGTCAGGCAGGATGGCACTTCAAAAAAATTGTCCCCAAACAGTACATGATGCAAAGAAAAAAAGAGGCGCACCAAGGTCGCTGTGTGACTAAGCTAAGCGACACAAGTGGCCGACACAAACACCTGGCCCATCTAGGAGTGGCACTGCAGTGTCAGGCAGGATGGCACTTCAAAAAAATTGTCCCCTAACAGCACATGATGCAAAGAAAAAAAGAGGCGCACCAAGGTCGCTGTGTGACTAAGCTAAGCGACACAAGTGGCCGACACAAACACCTGGCCCATCTAGGAGTGGCACTGCAGTGTCAGGCAGGATGGCACTTCAAAAAAATTGTCCCCAAACAGCACATGATGCAAAGAAAAATGAAAGAAAAAAGAGGTGCAAGATGGAATTGTCCTTGGGCCCTCCCACCCACCCTTATGTTGTATAAACAGGACATGCACACTTTAACGAACCCATCATTTCAGCGACAGGGTCTGCCACACGACTGTGACTGAAATGACTGGTTGGTTTAGGCCCCCATCAAAAAAAGAAGCAATCAATCTCTCCTTGCACAAACTGGCTCTACAGAGGCAAGATGTCCACCTCATCATCATCCTCCGATTCCTCACCCCTTTCACTGTGTACATCCCCCTCCTCACAGATTATTAATTCGTCCCCACTGGAATCCACCATCTCAGGTCCCTGTGTACTTTCTGGAGGCAATTGCTGCTGGTGAATGTCTCCACGGAGGAATTGATTATAATTCATTTTGATGAACATCATCTTCTCCACATTTTCTGAAAGTAACCTCGTACGCCGATTGCTGACAAGGTGAACGGCTGCACTAAACACTCTTTCGGAGTACACACTGGAGGGAGGGCAACTTAGGTAGAATAAAGCCAGTTTGTGCAAGGGCCTCCAAATTGCCTCTTTTTCCTGCCATTATACGTACGGACTGTCTGACGTGCCTACTTGGATGCGGTCACTCATATAATCCTCCACCATTCTTTCAATGGTTAAAGAATCATATGCAGTGACAGTAGACGACATGTCAGTAATCGTTGGCAGGTCCTTCAGTCCGGACCAGATGTCAGCACTCGCTCCAGACTGCCCTGCATCACCGCCAGCGGGTGGGCTCGGAATTCTTAGCCTTTTCCTCGCACCCCCAGTTGCGGGAGAATGTGAAGGAGGAGCTGTTGACGGGTCACGTTCCGCTTGACTTGACAGTTTTCTCACCAGCAGGTCTTTGAACCTCTGCAGACTTGTGTCTGCCGGAAAGAGAGATACAACGTAGGTTTTAAATCTAGGATCGAGCACGGTGGCCAAAATGTAGTGCTCTGATTTCAACAGATTGACCACCCGTGAATCCTGGTTAAGCGAATTAAGGGCTCCATCCACAAGTCCCACATGCCTAGCGGAATCGCTCTGTTTTAGCTTCTCCTTCAATGTCTCCAGCTTCTTCTGCAAAAGCCTGATGAGGGGAATGACCTGACTCAGGCTGGCAGTGTCTGAACTGACTTCACGTGTGGCAAGTTCAAAGGGTTGCAGAACCTTGCACAACGTTGAAATCATTCTCCACTGCGCTTGAGTCAGGTGCATTCCCCCTCCTTTGCCTATATCGTGGGCAGATGTATAGGCTTGAATGGCCTTTTGTTGCTCCTCCATCCTCTGAAGCATATAGAGGGTTGAATTCCACCTCGTTACCACCTCTTGCTTCAGATGATGGCAGGGCAGGTTCAGGAATGTTTGGTGGTGCTCCAGTCTTCGGCACGCGGTGGCTGAATGCCGAAAGTGGCCCGCAATTCTTCGGGCCACCGACAGCATCTCTTGCACGCCCCTGTCGTTTTTTAAATAATTCTGCACCACCAAATTCAATGTATGTGCAAAACATGGGACGTGCTGGAATTTGCCAAGATGTAATGCACGCACAATATTGGTGGCGTTGTCCGATGTCACAAATCCCCAGGAGAGTCCAATTGGGGTAAGCCATTCTGCGATGATCTTCCTCAGTTTCCGTAAGAGGTTGTCAGCTGTGTGCCTTTTCTGGAAAGCGGTGATACAAAGCGTAGCCTGCCTAGGAACGAGCTGGCGTTTGCGAGATGCTGCTACTGGTGCCGCCGCTGCTGTTCTTGCTGCGGGAGGCAATACATCTACCCAGTGGGCTGTCACAGTCATATAGTCCTGAGTCTGCCCTGCTCCACTTGTCCACATGTCCGTGGTTATGTGGACATTGGGTACAACTGCATTTTTTAGGACACTGGTGACTCTTTTTCTGAGGTCTGTGTACATTTTCGGTATCGCCTGCCTAGAGAAATGGAACCTAGATGGTATTTGGTACCGGGGACACAGTACCTCAATCAAGTCTCTAGTTGCCTCTGAATTAATGGTGGATACCGGAACCACGTTTCTCACCGCCCAGGCTGCCAATGCCTGAGTTATCTGCTTTGCAGCAGGATGACTGCTGTGATATTTAATCTTCCTCGCAAAGGACTGTTGGACAGTCAATTGCTTACTGGAAGTAGTACAAGTGGTCTTCTGACTTCCCCTCTGGGATGACGATCAACTTCCAGCAGCAGCAACAGCAGCGCCAGCAACAGTAGGCGTTACACTCAAGGATGCATCGGAGGAATCCCAGGCAGGAGAGGACTCATCAGACTTGACAGTGACATGGCCTGCAGGACTATTGGCTTTCCTGGGTAAGGAGGAAATTGACACTGAGGGAGTTGGTGGTGTGGTTTGCAGGAGCTTGGTTACAAGAGGAAGGGATTTAGTTGTCAGTGGACTCCTTCCGCTGTCACCCAACGTTTTTGAACTTGTCACTGACTTCTGATGAATGCGGTCCAGGTGACGTTTAAGGGAGGATGTTCCTAGGTGGTTAACGTCCTTACCCCTACTTATTACAGCTTGACAAAGGCAACACACGGCTTGACACCTGTTGTCCGCATTTGTGTTGAAATAATTACACACTGAAGAGCTGATTTTTTTTGTATTTTGACCAGGCATGTCAATGGCCATATTCGTCCCACGGACAACAGGTGTCTACCCATGTGCCTGACTTAAACAAACCACCTCACAATCAGAATCCTCCTTGTCAATTTCCTCCCCAGCGCCAGCAACACCCATATCCTCATCCTGGTGTACTTCAACAGTGACATCTTCAATTTGACTATCAGGAACTGGACTGCGGGTGCTCCTTCCAGCACTTGCAGGGGGCGTGCAAATGGTGGAAGGCGCAAGCTCTTCCCATTCAGTGTTGGGAAGGTCAGGCATCGCAACCGACACAATTGGACTCTCCTTGGGGATTTGTGATTTAGAAGAACGCACAGTTCTTTGCTGTGCTTTTGCCAGCTTAAGTCTTTTCATTTTTCTAGCGAGAGGATGAGTGTTTCCATCCTCATGTGAATCTGAAGCACTAGCCATGAACATAGGCCAAGGCCTCAGCCGTTCCTTGCCACTCCGTGTCGTAAATGGCATATTGGCAAGTTTACGCTTCTCATCAGACGCTTTCAATTTAGATTTTTGGGTCATTTTACTGAACTTTTGTTTTTTGGATTTTACATGCTCTCTACTATGACATTTGGCATCAGCCTTTGCAGACGACGTTGATGGCATTTTATCGTCTCAGCCATGACTAGTGGCAGCAGCTTCAGCACGAGGTGGAAGTGGATCTTGATCTTTCCCTATTTTAACCTCCACATTTTTATTCTCCATTTTTTTAATGTGTGGAATTATATGCCAGTATCAATAGCAATGGCCTACTACTATATATACTGCGCACAACTGAAATGCACCACAGGTATGGATGGATAGTATACTTGATGACACAGAGGTAGGTACAGCAGTGGCCTACTGTACCGTACTGCTATATCTTATATACTGGTGGTCAGCAAACTGTGCAAAAATGAAATGCACCACAGGTATGGATGGATAGTATACTTGACGACACAGAGCTAGGTACAGCAGTGGCCTACTGTACCGTACTGCTATATATTATATACTGGTGGTCAGCAAACTGTGCAAAAATGAAATGCACCACAGGTATGGATGGATAGTATACTTGACGACACAGAGGTAGGTACAGCAGTGGCCTGCTGTACCGTAATGCTATATATTATATACTGGTGGTCAGCAAACTGTGCAAAACTGAAATGCACCACAGGTATGGATGGATATTATACTTGACAACACAGAGGTAGGTACAGCAGTGGCCTACTGTACCGTACTGCTATATATTATATACTGGTGGTCAGCAAACTGTGCAAAACTGAAATGCACCACAGGTATGGATGGATAGTATACTTGACGACACAGAGGTAGGTACAGCAGTGGCCTACTGTACCGTACTGCTGTATATTATATACTGGTGGTCAGCAAACTGTGCAAAAATGAAATGCACCACAGGTATGGATGGATAGTATACTTGACGACACAGAGGTAGGTACAGCAGTGGCCTACTGTACCGTACTGCTAAATATTATATACTGGTGGTCAGCAAACTGTGCAAAACTGAAATGCACCACAGGTATGGATGGATAGTATACTTGACGACACAGAGGTAGGTACAGCAGTGGCCTACTGTACCGTACTGCTATATATTATATACTGGTGGTCAGCAGAATTATGCACTGTGCTCCTACTATATACTGTCTACAATGCAGCACAGATATGGAGTGTTTTTCAGGCAGACAACGTATACTGGTGGTCACTGGTCAGCAAAACTCTGCACTGTACTCCTCCTATATAGTATTATACTGGTGGTCCCCAGTCCCCACAATAAAGCAGCACAATGAGCACAGATATGGAGTGTTTTTCAGGCAGACAACGTATACTGGTGGTCACTGTCAGCAAACTCTGCACTGTACTCCTGCTATATAATACAGCTGCTCCCCAGTCCCCACAATTAAGCAGTGTGAGCACAGATATATGCAGCACACTGAGCACAGATAAGGAGCGTTTTTTTCAGGCAGAGAACGGATAAAACTGGTGGTCACTGATCAGCAAAACTCTGCACTGTACTCCTCCTATATTATACAGCTGCTCCCCAGTCCTCCCCACAATTAAGCAATAAAGCACAATCAAGTTCAACAATAAAAACGGGGAGGACGCCAGCCACGTCCTCTCCCTAACATTTCCAATGCACATATACAGAATCCGGCGCTATTTGTTGTAATGAGCACGCCTGCTGCTATGTCCAAAAGGCTGGGTTCACAGCCTGAACAACAACATACAAAAAATACAAGGACAGCGCTGGCACATTCACATTAAAATAATGCTTTTAATAACCCATATAAAAGATTCAGGTATACAATATTTCTCATTAGATATAATTAAAATATATGGTTCATATAATTCATACCATATTGCTATCTTGTGTTGCCAGCCAGAGAATATTGCACAATCCTAACTATATTTCTCTAACGTCCTAAGTGGATGCTGGGACTCCGTAAGGACCATGGGGATTAGCGGCTCCGCAGGAGACTGGGCACAACTATAAAGAAAGCTTTTAGACTACTGGTGTGCACTGGCTCCTCCCACTAAGACCCTCCTCCAGACTTCAGTTAGATTCTTGTGCCCGGCTGAGCTGGATGCACACTAGGGGCTCTCCTGAGCACCTAGAAAGAAAGTACAGACTCACTGCAGCGAGGGACTAAGGGGAGAAGAAGCGAACCTACCTAACAGGTGGTAGTTTGGGCTTCTTAGGCTACTGGACACCATTAGCTCCAGAGGGATCGACCGCAGGACCCGACCTTGGTGTTCGTTTCCCGGAGCCGCGCCGCCGTCCCCCTTACAGAGCCAGAAGCAACGAAGAAGAAGCTGCAGCATACAGCCAGTTCCCAGGAGCAAAAGTCCTCCCCCGCTTCCTGGAATTCGAGACGTCTCCCCCCCGCCGTTTCCTCAAATCTGCCTTGCCAACCACTCCCTCAGGCAGGGAGGCAGTGTTACAGGCAATTCACAAGCTGTATTCACAACAAGTGATAGTAAAGGTGCCCCTACTTCAACAAGGAAGGGGTTACTATTCCACAATGTTTGTGGTACCGAAACCGGACGGTTCGGTGAGACCCATTTTAAATTTGAAATCCTTGAACACATATATAAAAAAATTCAAGTTCAAGATGGAATCGCTCAGGGCGGTTATTGCAAGCCTGGACGAGGGGGATTACATGGTATCACTGGACATCAAGGATGCTTACCTGCATGTCCCCATTTACCATCCTCACCAGGAGTACCTCAGATTTGTGGTATAGGATTGTCATTACCATTTCCAGACGTTGCCGTTCGGTCTATCCACGGCTCCGAGGGTCTTTACCAAGGTAACGGCCGAAATCATGATACTCCTTCGAAAGAAGGGAGTTTTAATTATCCCGTACTTGGACGATCTCCTGATAAAGGCGAGGTCCAGAGAGCAGTTGTTGGTCGGGGTAGCACTATCTCGGGAAGTGCTACAACAGCACGGCTGGATTCTAAACATTCCAAAGTCACAGCTGGTCCCTACGACACGTCTGCTGTTCCTAGGGATGGTTCTGGACACAGAACAGAGAAAAGTGTTTCTCCCGGAGGAGAAGGCCAAGGAGCTGTCATCTCTAGTCAGAGGCCTCCTAAAACCAAAACAGGTGTCGGTGCATCACTGCACGCGGATCCTGGGGAAAATGGTAGCTTCCTACGAAGCGATTCCATTCGGCAGGTTTCATGCAAGAACCTTCCAGTGGGACCTGTTGGACAAGTGGTCCGGATCGCATCTTCAGATGCATCGTCTGATAACCCTGTCTCTGAGGACAAGGGTGTCTCTGCTGTGGTGGCTGCAGAGTGCTCATCTTCAAGAGGGCCACAGATTCGGCATACGGGACTGGGTCCTGGTGACCACGGATGCCAGCCTTCGAGGCTGGGGAGCAGTCACACAGGGAAGAAACTTCCAAGGACTAGGGTCAAGTCAGGAGACTTCCCTGCACATAAATATTCTGGAACTGAGGGCCATTTACAATGCCCTAAGTCAGGCAAAACCCCTGCTTCAAAACCAGCCGGTACTGATCCAGTCAGACAACATCACGGCGGTCGCCCATGTAAATCGACAGGGCGGCACGAGAAGCAGGACGGCAATGGCAGAAGCCACAAGGATTCTCCGATGGGCGGAAAATCACGTGTTAGCACTGTCAGCAGTGTTCATTCCGGGAGTGGACAACTGGGAAGCAGACTTCCTCAGCAGGCACGACCTCCACCCGGGAGAGTGGGGACTTCATCCAGAAGTCTTTCAAATGATTGTAAACCGTTGGAAAAAGCCACAGGTGGACATGATGGCGTTCCGCCTAAACAAAAAGCTAGAAAAATATTGCGCCAGGTCGAGAGACCCGCAGGCGATAGCTGTGGACGCTCTAGTAACACCGTGGGTGTACCGATCGGTTTATGTGTTCCCTCCTCTTCCTCTCATACCAAAGGTACTGAGGATAATAAGGAGAAGAGGAGTAAGAACTATACTCATTGTTCCGGATTGGCCAAGAAGAGCTTGATACCCGGAACTTCAAGAAATGATGTCAGAGGACCCATGGCCTCTACCGCTCAGACAAGACCTGCTGCAGCAGGGGCCCTGTCTGTTCCAAGACTTACCGCGGCTGCGTTTGACGGCATGGCGGTTGAACACCGGATCCTGAAGGAAAAGGGCATTCCGGAGGAAGTCATTCCTACCCTGATTAAAGCTAGGAAAGAAGTAACCGCAAACCAACCGCATATGGCGAAAATATGTTGCGTGGTGTGAGGCCAGGAAGGCCCCAACGGAGGAATTTCAGCTGGGCCGTTTCCTGCACTTCCTACGGTCAGGGGTGACTATGGGCCTTAAATTGGGTTCCATTAAGGTCCAGATTTCGGCTCTATCGATTTTCTTCCAGAGAGAACTGGCTTCACTACCTGAAGTTCAGACTTTTGTTAAGGGAGTGTTGCATATTCAGCCCCCTTTTGTGCCTCCAGTGGCACCTTGGGATCTCAACGTGGTGTTGGATTTCCTAAAGTCACATTGGTTTGAGCCACTGAAAACCGTGGATTTGAAATATCTCACGTGGAAAGTGGTCATGTTGTTGGCCTTGGCTTCGGCCAGGCGTGTATCAGAATTGGCGGCTTTGTCATGTAAAAGCCCTTATCTGATTTTCCATATGGATAGGGCAGAATTGAGGACTCGTCCCCAGTTTCTCCCCAAAGTGGTATCAGATTTTCATCTGAACCAACCTATCGTGGTGCCTGCGGCTACAAATGACTTGGAGGCTTCCAAGTTGTTGGATGTAGTCAGGGCCCTAAAAATCTATGTTTCCAGGACAGCTGGAGTCAGAAAGACTGACTCGCTCTTTATCCTGTATGCGCCCAACAAGTTGGGTGCACCTGCTTCCAAGCAGACTATTGCTCGCTGGATCTGTAGTACGATTCAGCTGGCACATTCTGCGGCTGGACTGCCGCATCCTAAATCAGTAAAAGCCCATTCCACGAGGAAGGTGGGCTCTTCTTGGGCGGCTGCCCGAGGGGTCTCGGCTCTTCAACTTTGCCGAGCAGCTACTTGGTCGGGGTCAAACACGTTTGCTAAATTCTATAAGTTTGACACCCTGGCTGAGGAGGACCTAGAGTTTGCCCATTCGGTGCTGCAGAGTCATCCGCACTCTCCCGCCCGTTTGGGAGCTTTGGTATAATCCCCATGGTCCTTACGGAGTCCCAGCATCCACTTAGGACGTTAGAGAAATTAAGAATTTACTCACCGGTAATTCTATTTCTCGTAGTCCGTAGTGGATGCTGGGCGCCCATCCCAAGTGCGGATTGTCTGCAATACTTGTATATAGTTATTGCTTAACTAAAGGGTTATTGTTGAGCCATCTGTTGAGAGGCTCAGTTGTTGTCATACTGTTAACTGGGTATTGTATCACGAGTTATATGGTGTGATTGGTGTGGTTGGTATGAGTCTTACCCGGGATTCAAAATCCTTCCTTATTGTGTCAGCTCTTCCGGGCACAGTATCCTAACTGAAGTCTGGAGGAGGGTCTTAGTGGGAGGAGCCAGTGCACACCAGTAGTCTAAAAGCTTTCTTTATAGTTGTGCCCAGTCTCCTGCGGAGCCGCTAATCCCCATGGTCCTTACGGAGTCCCAGCATCCACTACGGACTACGAGAAATAGAATTACCGGTGAGTAAATTCTTATTATAATAGCATGCAGCTAAACACTTAACCTGAGCAATCTCATACGACCCTATTGTCACAATTGTAACCTTTTTTGGCAGCCCGTTACAATAGTAGCTGATGTTTGTAATTTAGTGCCTGTATAGCTATTTAACGAGCCTCCTTCAAGTGGCAGTTCTTTGAGTGCACAATTTATAACACAGTCTCTGCACGGAGTTTCTCCGTATACTTTAAACTGGTATTAGATGTTATTTCCAGCTTTATAATTATTCAAAGTCCCCGCTCATCAGAGCCATAGGATAGGTCATCTCCGTATTAATTGACAGCTTTGCATGTGCTTAAATACCTCTCCCGGCTTCATCAGTGTATAGACACTGATGAAGCCACTGACGGGACTCTAAGCGGAGAAACGCGTTTGTCATAACTCCTGCAAGGAGGATTGGATATACCAAGTAAGTGCCGGGCGGCCAGAGACAGCTACCCACATGTAAAGGATTGGACATCTCACCTGCTATTCATCATACGGTGGACTCCAGATAAGGCTATTTTTTGAAGCGATAGCCGGGAGAGGTATTTAAGCACATGCAAAGCTGTCAATTAATACGGAGATGACCTATCCTATGGCTCTGATGAGCGGGGACTTTGAATAATTATAAAGCTGGAAATAACATCTAATACTAGTTTAAAGTATACGGAGAAACTCCGTGCAGAGACTGCGTTATAAATTGTGCACTCAAAGAACTGCCACTTGAAGGAGGCTCGTTAAATAGCTATACAGGCACTAAATTACAAACATCAGCTACTATTGTAACGGGCTGCCAAAAAAGGTTACAATTGTGACAATAGGGTCGTATGAGATTGCTCATGTTAAGTGTTTAGCTGCATGCTATTATATATAGTTAGGATTGTGCAATATTCTCTGACTGGCAACACAAGATAGCAATATGGTATGAATTATATGAACCATATATTTTAATTATATCTAATGAGAAATATTGTGTACCTGAATCTTTTATATGGGTTATTAAAAGCATTATTTTAATGTGAATGTGCCAGCGCTGTCCTTGTATTTTTTGTATTTCCAATGCACGAGTGAAAATGGCGGCGACGCGCGGCTGCTTATATAGAATCCGAATCTTGCGAGAATCCGACAGCGGGATGATGACGTTCGGGCGCGCTCGGGTTAACCGAGCCATACGGGAGAATCCGAGTATGCCTCGGACCCGTGTATAATGGGTGAAGTTCGGGTGGGTTCGGTTTCCGAGGAACCGAACCCGCTCATCACTACCTATATGTGATGTTGCCTATAGCAACCAAATACATAACGTGTACAAGCAAACAAAACAGGTATTCATAACTTTTATATCCATAACCCCTAATTCTAATCACATATGCAGTTGGGCCGACTTCAAGTCCCGCCTGAAGGGCAAGAGGTCTGCGGAGTTGAATGCCTAGAGGGCAACAGGGGGAGGTTCCGCTGCCACTGTGGAATACACAGATCTTGAGAAGCTGGCGATGGACTGCGTGAGCTACGAGGAGGCGGGTGGGGTGTCTCATATGGACACGGACCTGCCTGAAATTGTTAATTTACATGACTTGCCAGGTAAATTAACACACTTAAAAAAAAAAAATTCAAGATCTGACTTATTCATGTAATTTGTGTCATTTTTTCTCTCATTCTTCTATTTGCTTTTAACATAATACAGCACAGGAAGGTGAGCAGGTAGAGTCAGAGGAGGGTTATCTGGCTGAGGCTGAGGTGGGGGACCTAGTGAGTCCGACAGTGTGGGTCACCAGATTCCAACTGCCCCCCTCCCCCCCCCAACCCTCTGCTATCCCGGCCATTCTGTCTGAAATTGCCAGTTATGGTGAGAAACTGACACAATTTCAGGACAGGATGATCCGGGAGGTAAGCCAAATACCTGTACGGCTCACTGAACACACAACCTGTGTTGGGCAAGGTGTAGCTCAACTCTGCCAAGGTCTGGCAGAGATCAGGCAGGGACAAGCCAAACTCGCCCCCTCATTCCAACAACTCGCCAGCTCTGTTGTGCAAGGGCTCCAGGACAACGCTAGCCGCCTTGGCCACAGTGGCAGGGAGCCAGCCACATCTGCTCCCTCCCCTCCCCCTGCCCAGGAAGCAGATCCCACTGGGCAGGGCCCTCAAAGGTCACTTCGCAGACCGAGCCGTGACCAACAACATCAGGCGGGGCAAAAGAAGAGAAAGTAATGTCTCTCCAGATGCCCAGCACCCATGTTTGACATGTTGCCTTGATGTGTTTTGTTTTTGGCTTGTGTGGCCAGAATGGACAACTCCCTCATGATGAAAGGGGGTTGTTGTATTGTTTTTTGTTTTGTAGCCTGTGAGAGATTTTCCTGTACACTTGATCCATCTTCCTCTTCCTAGCGTGCTGTGTATGTTTGGGTTTGTGTATTGTGTCCAGAATCTATCTCAGTTTTCAAAAAAGTATCCTCTGGCTGGGGGCTCACAACATATTTTTTTGTTATGATTACAAATTGAATTTTGCCAGTAGATGGGGGCACCACAGTACTTGGTTCTGTTCTGTAAAAATCACCACTGGCAGCTGTTTGTTGCTATGACCAAATTAGTTTTTCATGCTAATTTCTAGCCATGTTGGCTTTTTCAATTGCTATAATTTCTTCAGTAAAGCAAAATTTACCAAAAAATGCTTGTGTGTGTTTTTTTTACGGTTATGCACTATTGAAAAATGTGAACAGTAAATTGCATATTGACATTTGTGGTACAAGGGAACAAACAGAATATTCTTAAAAACATTGTAAACTCAAATTTACTAAATGTATGCCTTTCACAACACTTAACTGTGCCAAGAAATAAAAACAACATTTGAAATCAACTGGGGTTACTAGGGGCAACATGCCATAGTATTACAAAGGGTCACATGTTCCAATACTAAAATAAGTGTGTTATTAAGTAACATTAAGTGTTGGCTGCATTATGTGGCTCATGTTGTTTGGTATGTACAAAGGAAGATGGCAATGCAGAAAACATGGCATGTTGCCATTTAGCTGATGTAGTTTATAAGTTGGTTTATTCACACTTGATGAAGGGTAAAACTTTAAAAAACATGCTGTTAACATCAAAGTATTTGCAACAACAATAAAAAAAAAATACATTATTTGTGAGTGTGTCAGATTTAGACATGGTAAATGTTAAATTGGGATGTGTAAAAACAATTGCTGACAACAGTCATTTGTAACTGCAGTGTTTGGCAAGTAATTGCTCAACAGGTGAATTAACTTGCCAAATAATAGCTAAATTGGGCAGACACTTGTAGCAGTAGTTCGCAAGGGCTGAGTAGCTGCAGACTTACTCCTCGGCTACGTTCAGCTAGCGAACATTTGTTGTGTACTTTTAACCATCTGCTACGCATTTTTGCACAAAACACGCCTACTGCCGTTTGCATACTCCCACACTAGCCACCTACTTTCACGCCCATTTCGTTAGATTGCGAAGCCTAGCCTCCACACCGCCTCCGTCACACCCTCTTTTCGGTAGAGTAGTACGTACTGAAAGTCAGTTAGTATTTTTGCACAAGCATCATAACGCTGCCTTTGCGCACGCGCAATGTGGAACCCGCGCATGCGCAGTTTGCAAATTTTCACCGATTGCGATGCGATGAACTGCTGCGAACAACTCGGAATGAGGGCCAATATTCCATATGGTAGTCGAAGAAATCTGTATCGACCTTCTGGTGTATTAAATGTACAAAGCTTTGAGCTGGCCTCATCTAGCTTCATTTGCCAGAATCCTGAAGATGCGTCCACTTTACTGAACCATTTTGCTCCCGCAAATTGCGACATGATTTCATCTCTGGTTGGTAGTTTGAAATGTTCTCGTTTAATAGCTTTGTTTAAATCTCTGGGATCTAGACATATTCTGAGTTGTCCATTTTTCTTTTCAACAATTACTAAGGAGCTTACCCATTCAGTAGGCTCATCAACTTTCTGTATCACACCCAAGGCTTCCATGCGATTTAACTCTTGTTTCAGTTTTTCTCTCAGCGCAAACGGAACTTTTCAACAGGGGTGTATCACTGAAGAAACTTATGTGTCTATATTTATTTTATGCTCTCCAGGCAAACAACCTAGACCTTCAAACAAGTCTCTGTATTCTGTAAACATCGATTTGCAGTCATCTTCTACTTGTGATGTCACCATAAAAACTTTCTTTAGCAAGCTTAGCTTCTCACAGGAACTTAATCCTAGAATCGGTTGCACATTTTTATCCACAATCAGTAGAGATGTTTTTAACTGTTGTCCCTTATATTTCAGTGTCACTAAGCATGTACCTTTCACAGGGATTTCCTCCCCAGTGTACCCTGTAACTTTCACTTAGGCTGGATGAATTTTAGGTTTTACTCTAAAAGTCTTATAGTCTCGAAACAATATTAAATTCACCTGCGCGCCAGTATCAAGCTTAAAGGGAATGACATCTCGTTCACAGTTAAAGGGACAATCCATTCTTTCTTATCTGCACTGCAAAGTTCAATGCAATCCACAAAGAATTCCTCTGTTTGTTTAACAGCATGCACATTGGTTGTTTCACTTTTCATTTTACAGCATTTGGCAAAGTGATTAAGTCTACCACATTTCATGCAGGTTTTACCATAAGCCGGGCACATTTTAGGATTGTGAGCATTTCCACATCTACTACACATTTCCTTATTAGACTGTGGCTTAGACTGCTTCATTCTTGAGAATGGAGGTTTGCTTGGCTCTGTTTTCTGCACTACATGGACAGCAGCATCAACTTCCTTGTGTACCGTTTTGGCTTGAAATCTAGTTATTTCTGCAGATCTACACATAGTCACTGCCTTGTCTAGTGTTAGGTCTTGCTCTCTCAGCAGTCTCTCTCTGAGTCCATTATCAGGTATTCCACAGACAATACGATCTCTAACCAGTGAATCCTTTAAATCACCAAACTCACAGGTTTTACTGAGTGATTGCAGCTCTGTAACATACTGATCAAATCCATCTACAGACTTCTGATCACATGTGAAAAACTTATATCTTTCATATGTCACATTTTTCCTTGGCACAAAGTAATCTTCAAACTTTTGCATTATAGAAGATAGCACCATATTCTGCCCCTCAGCAAACTGAAAACTATTATAAATGTCCAGCACATCCTCTCCTATCACATGGAGGAAAATGGATGCCTTAGTTTTGTCAGCATCTGTATCAGCTCCACATGCAGCAAGTTATATATTAAACCTTTGCTTAAATCTTTTCCAGTTTTCAGACAAGTTACCAGACATCAGCATGCCGGTTGGAGGAGCCAGTTTATCCATGGTTACTCACTGTTTGAAGAGAGGAGCACACGGCAGGCTTTGCAGACACTGAGTATCACAGCCTTACAGACTTCTGCAAGATTCTATCACACTCTGAGAGCACTAGCAGTCCAAGTTAAACTTCTTCTGACACCATATTTTGTTCATGTTTGTAAATCCAGTCATAAGGACATAGAAACATGTGAGTTCACAGCTGTGCTGTTTATTCCATCACCAACTCCAGGCACACTGCACACTGGACCACCACTTCCCAGCATCCCCCTGGTCCCAGGGACCATCACTGAAGATTCAGGCTTACACATATTAGTAAGGAAGTGTCTACAAATATTAAGCATTATAATACACTAACATCACACTCCAGGCGCCGAAAAAGTTCAGATTTCTTACAAAGGTTGTGTCTTCTTTCCATATCAACCAACCTGTTGTGGTGCCAGTAGCTTCTGACACCTCAGCCGTTTCTAAGTCCTCGAATGTCGTCAGAGCGTTGAGGACTTATGTTGCAAGAACGGCTCAGATTAGGAAAACTGAAGCTTTGTTTGTCCTTTAGGACCCCAACAAGATTGGGTGTCCTGCTTCTAAGCAGACTATTGCGCACTGGATCAGAGGTACCATTCAGCACGCTCATTCCACGGCAGGATTGCCGTCACCAAGTTCGGTAAAGGTCCACTCTACAAGGAAAGTGGGTTCGTCCTGGGCGGCTGCCCGGGGTGTCTCGACATTGCAGATTTGCCGAGCAGCTACTTGGTCTGGTGCAAACACGTTTGCTAACTTTTACAAGTTTGACACCTTGGCTGCTGACGACCTTAAATTTGGTCAGTCTGTTTTGCAGGAACATTAGCACTTTCCCGCCCATACTGGGAGCTTTGGTACATCCCCATGGTACTAAAATGGACCCCAGCATCCTCTAGGACGTAAGAGAAATTAGGATTTTAATTACCTACCGGTAAATCCTTTTCACGTCCTTTTCTCGTAGTACGTAGAGGATGCTGGGCGCCCGCCCAGTGCTAATTTTTCCCTGCGTTACGTTTTGTCTTTTTTACACAGGTTCTCATGTGTTAAAATGTTTTACAGCAGTTGCTGTTGTGTTATTCATGCACGTTGGCATTGGTTATGTTGAAGGCCATGTTGTGCGACATGGTTTGTATGGTGTGAGCTGGTGTGAATCTCGCCACTAGTTTAATGTGAATTCTCTCGAAGTTGTCCGTCTCCTCGGGCACAGTTCCTATACTGAGGTCTGGAGGAGGGGCATAGAGGGAGGAGCCAGTTCACACTGTTGAAAAGTCTTAAAGTGCCAAAGGCTCCTGGGGAACCGTCTATACCCCATGGTACTAAAATTGACCCCAGCATCCTCTACGGACTACGAGAAAAGGATTTACTGGTAGGTAATTAAAATCCTATTTTTACAGTTCTGCTAATGAGGAATTTTCTTGTGATACCATCGCCTTATTGTAATCTGGTAAAGGAGCATATGGCAGCTGCTGTGGAGTGGGAGGCTAATTTGCAAATACCTGTGATGTGCATAGAGATGAGTGAGTTTACTGAGCTCATAAACAGCCGCACACCCGCTTCCCACCTGTTCCATGCTGCTCAATAAGCCAACCAGGTGGAGGGGGGCTAAAGGCTATTATATGGGGTTGGGGACGGGTGACCGGCGGTCAGCATACCTACGCTGGGATCCTGGCCACCAGAATGCCGACAGGGGTGCGAGCGCAACAAAGCTACTTGCGGACAGGTTCTGTTTCCACTCTATGGGTGTCGTGGACACCCACGAGTGGGAAATGTCCTGGCCCCCCTGCCAGCATACCGACGCCGGGATCATAACTACATCCCGTTGTATGAGGGCAGTTATGGCTTGTAGATGATTAAACCAAACCTGATGTGGGTATGGGAGAACCGTTGTAAGAGCAATAGGTTTTTTGTGAGGTATCTGCTTATCCAACTAGCTGGCCGCAGCCTGGCATATTATTCCCCTTGAAGATAGGCCTCAAACCCTGATGCCCTGTGGCAAGTTTGAAGAGTTACAAGCTCTTTGAGGAAATTACATGCTCTGCCAAAGCTGGACACTGTTAAATTGCTTTAGGAACATGAGACATACTTGCATGTACTGCCTTTTGCATTGAGAAAGTGATACACATTTCTGCAAATTACCCCTCCCTTGGAGCACTCCCATGAACCCTACATGAAAGTTGAGAAAGCCAGTTAGTGATATCTTACTATTTTAGTTTACCTTCGAGGCCTGGGAATATTCATTTAATTTGGCTTGCAGCGTGATTAGTGGAGGCCACCAGGCAAGCTTATTCGGGGAGTCACTGAGTGCCAGTAATTGGAATAATAATAATATTTTTTTTATATAGCGCTCTTTCTCCAACAAGACTCAAGGTCCTTTACAGACATCAAAAACAATGCACATATTACAGAAGATTTAAGTAATACAGCAATAGACAAGCCATGCATAGAGGCATAAGGAGGGCAGTTTTAGTGGAGCGCGAGCTCCTGTTTTGTTCATATGTTTGTAAATCCAGTCATAAGGACAGAGACATGTGACTTCACAGCTGTGCTGTTTATTCCATCACCAACTCCAGGCACACTGCACACTGGACCACCCACTTCCCAGCATCCCCCTGGTCCCAGGGACCATCACTGAAGATTCAGGCTTACACATATTAGTAAGGGAGTGTCTACAAATATTAAGCATTCTAATACACTAACATCACACTCCAGGCGCCGAAAAACTTCAGATGGTGCCATGTGGCCACTGCCAGGACCCTTAACATGGCATAGCTCTCTTGAGGTCTGGCCTGGCCAGGTGCTGGGCTCTTCCCAGACGTGTGTCCTGCAGGTGTCAGGGGAGCCATGTAGCTTTCTGTTATGCACACCAGTGCCTGCAGGAAAGTACTGGTGTCAGAACTGTTATGCACTCCAGTGTCTGCAGGAATGTACTGGTGTTTGAACTGTTATGCAAAACAAATGGACTCACAGACAAACTGGGGAATATGACATAACGTACACAGAAGGTGATAGGGTAACAAAATACACACAAAGTGAACAGAGAAGCCCAGAGGCTAAGGAACTGGGTATCTCCCTTGTATTAGAACTGCTAAGATGGAAA
Organism: Pseudophryne corroboree; assembly: GCF_028390025.1. Classification (NCBI taxonomy): domain Eukaryota; kingdom Metazoa; phylum Chordata; class Amphibia; order Anura; family Myobatrachidae; genus Pseudophryne; species Pseudophryne corroboree. The sequence goes on along the minus strand of NC_086444.1, from coordinate 458,648,207 downwards.
AAGCAAGATGTTGTGTTTTAATACGTAGAGAACCCGAAATGCTGTTGCTAAGGGCAACAGCAAAACCCTAAAGGGTTACCAACGGGTGTGGCAGTAAACTCCTTGGTCAGAGATGGAATGATAGACACAAGGAGAGTCTCCACAATCCTATTTCTCACTTGCAGTGCACAGGTTTTAGCTTACTGCCACTAAACTGACCCCTGACACCTAGCACAGTGAGACAGGATTAGACAGGCAAGTCTTAGAATACAGCCGCAAACTTGCTAAGTTCACAGAGTAGTAACAGAACCCCAGCAAGCTAAACGACTGACTCCAGTCTTACTGCTAGGTCTGGATTGGCAGAGTGTAATACCAAATCCCCAGGCCTATTTGCAGTGAGCAACAAACAAATACAAAGCTACACAGTACTGGCTAACTTTCATGAACTGACTAACCAACAAAGATTCAGCAGCATCTGCTTACCCTGAAAAGAGGCCTTATAAAGCAGGTGCTGTCCACGCCCCACTCAGACCTCACAGACTGTGAGCACAAAAACCAGCACCGGATCCCCTGCCGTGCACAGAGCCTATAACCACTGCACAGCAAAAGACCCGAACCGGAGTATCAGCTGCGCTCAGGTTACTCCACTAGCACTTGTCTCCTGGTTGCCATGACGACGTGGCAGCACAGGGCAGGAGACCCTAACACTTTCTCCCTCTGCCCCCTCACTGCAGCCTGCTCTCAGGTGTTGTGCTGCACTCAGTGAGCCCACCGGCTTGCTCAGCTCATACCCGCCGCTCAGTCCCCATCCTGGCCTGAGAAAGCCTGGATGGAGGCAGGAGGGGGAGAGGAAGGTGGGCTGAAGTACTCTCTGCTGGCTCACTCTACTACACTGTGCAGTACTTGCCCATCTCAGGTGAGAAGGAATCTGTGCTGCTCTTGCCTTCCTGTTAATCAGGGGTGGGGAACCTTTTTTCTACCAAGGGCCATTGGATATTTATAAAATCCTTTGGGGGCAATACAAAAATTATCAACTTAAAAATGAGCCTGCCCCCAGTAGATATGCCCCTAGTCAGTAGTTATGCCCCAGTAGATATGCCCCCAGTCACTTGTTATGCTCCATTAGATATGCCCATCACTTGTTATGCCCTATTAGATATGCCACCAGTCAGTTGTTATGCCCCATTAGATATGCCCCCTAGTAGCGACACTTACACTCACACATTAAAAGGTAAAAAACCCCACAATACTCACCAGCCCCACTCCTGCTTCCGGACCATTACCCTCCGCCTGCCCGCTCGCTCGCTCCTCAGAACTATGGGAGAGAAGGCATGACATCTCTCCCATAACACCGCACAGCAGCACACGCACACTGCCAGAGGTGATGGGGCTGGAGGCTGAAAATGGTGATGAAGCTGAGGAAGGGGATGGGGCTGAGGAAGATGATAGGGGCTGTGGCTGAGAAAGGTTATGTGGGCTGTGGCTGAGGATGATGATGAGGTACTGAGGATGGTGATGAGGGGCTGAGGTAGGTGATTAGGGACTGAGGAGGGTGTTGAGAGGCTTAGGACAGTGTTGAGGGGCTGAGGACGGTATTGAGGGGCTGAGAAATGTCTTGAGATGATGAGGGCTGAGGACGGTGATGAGGTTTCGGGGAAGGGAGTACGCGGGGCAAAGTTTCAACCCACTGGCCTGGTCTGGACTCTCTGGAGGAAGGTACTCACTGGTCTGGACTTAATGGAGCAATTGGATGCTGGTCTCCTGCGATTAGCTCTGCAGCTATCTGTGACAGCCCAGCAGGTGAGGTCAGTCTTCTGTAGGGTGGTGGGGTAATCAATGTTTGTTTTATGTTTTTCTGGCTGTGGTGGAAATTAATCAATGCGTTATTTTTTTTCCTGTGGGACCAATCACTGAGTCTAGGTGTCTCATTTTTTTGTGTAGGCCAATGTGTGTGTTGTTTCCCTATGGGGGCCAATTTGTGTTTGTGTGTTTTTGCCACTGTTTGAGCCAATGTGTATGGCCTTTTTCCTGTGGTGGATTTTGTGTGTGTGTGTGTTTTTCCCCCTGTGGGGGAATTTGTGTGTTTTTTTCCCCGTGGGGTCAATACTTTGTTTTCCCTGTCAGGGACAATGTGTGTGTGTTTGTGTATGTATGGGGGGGGGGGGGGGGGCAGTGACATGAGCTTGCTCCGGGTGCCATGGCTCCACGCTACTCCTCTGGCCAGGCTTGGACTGGCCCACAGGGGTACAGGGGAAACCACCGGTGGGCCCCACTGCCTGGGGCCCCCATCTCCTGCTCTAAGGATCAGGTTCCAGACTGTGCACTTGAATTATACATTATACAGATGTTACCTTATACTGGACTATGGTGTATTTTCTACAGTGCATTGCTGTTATTAATCTGTTATTAATCTGGTACATTATCATGCATGCAGCAGCTGAATTTACTGTATATATTTATGAAGGGGCCCAGACGTTGTACTCTCTAATGGTTACCAATGAGGTGGCAAGCCACACCCCCTCTGCAGACTGATCACACCCCTAAACATGGGCCCCTACCACTGCATTTCCCCGGTGGGCCCTACATGCCCCAGTCCGACACTGCCTCTGGCCACACAGACATAAAAAGAGAGCCTAAAGTACACAGTAAGCATAATGCAGGATTGGTGTAGATATTTTGGGTAATAACTTCCCGGGGTTGTGTATTCCACCCTCACAATGTACCAGGTGAGGCAACCATCTTGGGCTCACTGTGTGGGAATACCCTTGGTTGAATTGTCTACTTCTAGAAGAAATGACACACAATGGGGTAAGTGAGGCGTCCTAACGCTCAGAGTAGGGTCCCAACAAAACTGTCAAGTCCATGTATATTTCATCCCATCCACAAGTGTACCAGATGAGGCAGCCATGTTGGGCGCACTACAAAGGTTACACTTTGGGAGGTGTGCCATACAAGGGCCAAATGCATATATGGGAAAACTGGCACAGGTTGCTGCTGGAAGGGTGTGCTATACATTTGCATGGTAGTATGAGGTTAGCATATGTATAAAGCTGAAGCATTATTTTTCCTATTAACAGATGTGTTATTGCAACCAAGGTAACATTGGGTAGTTTATTCTTTATTACTTTAATATATTTGCATTTATTTATATTTTTCTCCAACACCTAGAATGTATTTATTACAGTACAGCAGGCTCGTACTGGGGCACAATTTTTCTTGCTATGTACTTTTTTTTTTTACTTATGAACAGTATTTGTTGTTTTTTGTTTTGTTTTTTTAAATAAAGGAATGCAGTACCACATCCTTATTCATTATCATATAGATTGACTTGCTGGCAGTATGTTGTGGAATCAGCCATGTGGAAGCCACTAAGCAAGTCTACATGCCTGCCAGTGACTGAAGTTAGCAGCTATTCTAATGGGCTGAGCATCAGCTGTTCTGGATAGGCTGCACTATCACATACTACTCCAGAGCACACATCCAAGAGTAGTAAGATGCCTAAATGTATCAAATATTGTGGCTCTCATATTTTTTGTATTTCTGTATCTTGAGTTTATGGAAAATGCTGGCATTTCATTTGTATTCCACATCTACGAAGAGTAATGTGTGATGCTTAAAGGCTTTGTAACACTAGGGAATATGGGGGTCATTCCGACCCGTTCGCACGCAGCAGTTTATCGCTGTGGAGGGGTCCGGAATGCGTATGCGCGGCGGCCGCAATGTCCAGCAGAACGGAGGGCGGATGTCTGACGTCAAAGCCGGCTCCAGCATCGCTGAGATCGTCGCACAGGGTAAGTATGTCCAGGGCTGGTCAACTTTTGCTTGAAATTTTTTTAGTTTAGCAGGGCTGCACAAGCATTCGCAGCCCTGCTAAGCTAAAATACACTCCCCCATAGGCATGTACTAGTTGATCGCAGCAGCAGCAAAAAGTTGCTGGCTGCGATCAACTCGGAATGACCACCTATGTTAGAATATGCAATAACAGAAAATAGAAAACGTAAATTTGTAGTTATAAAGATTAATTAACCGGAAAGGCTAATGGTAGGGGATATCTTGAATATGACATTTAGTGTGAATTCAGACATTTGTAGAACTGCTGTTTGGTGAGAGCAGAATACTTACATAGAAGGAATTGTAGAAATTTTCATGTACTGCGTCAGTACTGTGTCACTTTGTGGCTTTGCAGAGCACGGCTGTGTAGGGTGACATTCAGCAAGACAGTTCTAAAAGATAAGTAGAACCTTAATAAAAAAAAGTAAGCAGAATTTATGCATGATTTGTAGAGGAATTGCAACCTGGCTGGCATTCATAAACATTTTCCACATAGAGCATTTATTTTATATTAGCTTACGAAATGCATATACACTCATACTCCTTTCAGACCGCATTTGGCGGGTCGCACCCGGGAGCCGTACACAGGTGTTTCCCGGGTGCGACCTGCCTCATCTTCTTTCACAGTGGCTTCCCCAGCCCGGCATATTGACTGGTTGGTGACGTCAACTGTGATGCATGCGGAGGCGGCGCTTGGCCTGTCCATACAGTGTGAACGAGAAACGGGTCACATAGACCCGGCAACACGTTCACATCGCACAGCAACCAGGGTTGAAATACCGTCCATTTCAGACCGTACAGCAACCTGGGTTATGCGCGCTCATGTGCAATAACCCGGGTTACCAGTTGGAGGTCTGAAAGGGGTATCAGTGGTCACTATTTTAGAGACAACTTTTTAGAGATGGGATCTAGTGCGATTTAAAGCACAATGTATTCTAAGGACGTTCTCCATTGGTCTATAGAAACATCCAGTATTAAGCAATAAGATAATGCCATATAAGTGGAAGATATTCCATAACAGTTTCTTAGCAACACATTGCACAATTGACAGGCTGTAGAGGTAGTCCACTGCGCATCCAAAGGCTGTTTGTGTCTGCAACAAACGGAGATAGGCTCAGTCCAATAAGGTGCAAGCTCTGTCCAAGTCTTGTAAATTCGGTGAATGGTGTGACTAGAGTCAAAGTCAGAAAAGGCTTAACGCATTTCCTTGGGCACAGCCACACAGCTTCATCACATGCATTCTGATGAAGTTGTGTGGCCTTGCCTAGGTAACCTGTATGAAGTGTTACATGCTCTTTTAATTGGAGAATAAAACTAAAAATAAGTAAATCATCACATAGATGGGAAATACTTATTGATATTAGAAAGAGAGACATCAATTATCCCTTAAAAATTATTTAATGATCTCTGGTTCCCCTGGGCCCACGAGAAAGCACACTCTTGCTATTTCTACACTAATGGAATATTTGATAACCACCCAATACTGATTTTTGAGTAGTTAAGACCACCAAACAAACAGATTTCTGGGTGCTTTTTTGAGAATGAGAGCATCATGACAGCTAAATGCCATGTGTAGCATAGGAGACATAGTGGGACTGTAGGGAGGTAAGTCATTCAGTTTGGTCACCATCTAATTACAAGGGCATGCATTTTGTCAACAGCAAAATTGGGAGGCTCTACAATATAAAGCGACAAGAGATGTAGGGTCAGTTTTGTGCTGTCTTTATATTAAAGTCACCATAGATATGTGTAGTAAATCCACCAAAGCTCTGTGCAGTCTGCATAGTAAAGCCAATGTAGGTGTGGGGTCTGTATAGTAAAGCCACCATAGGTTTGTAGAGTCTGTATAGTAAAGCCAACATCGGTCTGTGGTAGTATAGTAAAGCTATCGCAGGTCTGTCTGGTCTGTATAGTAAATCCACTATAGGTCTGTGAGGACTTTATAGTAAAGCCACCATAGACCTGGATAGTTCTGGAATCTTCTGTGATTTGTATATGGGCCTGCATCCAATGGATGGATTTGTGTATTTGATTTTACTGTAGCTCTTTGACATAGTATCTTATAATTATAAATATATTTAATAGGCTTTGTAAAGTCACATCTAAATAAAGCAAACCAAAGCCATAACACGTTGACAGAAGAGCCTGGGTCGCTTTTTCACATGGACCCTCAAACTTTAGGGTGTCAGAAGGTGGAAGCTACTGTGAATTTCTGCTAATGCCACAGACAATGGGCTGTCTACAGAGACACCCACCGGATACAGCACTGTGGTGCCCACACCATCGGACATTTGATCAACTATATGTCTGACACATTCCAGTGTCGCTGCTTTGGTAGTAAATGTAGATGCTATTGTAATGGATATCAGTGCCTCGCCCGTACTTTGTTCTGGAACACCACAGTATATTAACACCACATACACAGACATACTAAAAACCAGGAGAGTGGAATGGCTGAGCATCCCCATTATCTCTTGGGAGAAACAACTGAAGAGAGAGAGCCTTTATTTCACCTTTTCCCAGGTAGTACTTGGTCAGATTATTATCTCCACATAAAACCAGTGTTATAATTACCTTTCAATCACTTATCCAAAGAAGCAGTGGCCACGCCCGTGAGTTAGAGCGCCAACAACTGCACTTTACAGCATCTCAGACTTGCACAATTTAGCCGCATAGGGCTGCGTACAAAATTCAGCAAATTCGGGGGCAGAGCAGGCCATGAGGGGTGTGAGATGTGGTGCCGTGGCTGGCGTTTCAATGCCACTGCAACAGCAACTCACACCCTTTGCACACAACTATATTCCCCACCCATAAAGTGTTAAAATAGAAAAAGGTAGTAGCCATTACATAATAATATACATGGTTTTTTGTTTGTTTTTCCTATGCTAGAGATACCCTATTGATACTCTGTTGTGTGAGTCTCAAATACCTGAAATTTCTCACAATTGTCTCTCAGGAGTGATAATTATCACTCTTTACAAATATGGCAGAGAAGTCTTAGACAAAGGGTATTCATACAGCATGACACTATTTAATGCCCAGGAGCAATCTGGTGTTGCTCAACCTGAACCAAAACCTCTGGGCTGCAGCAGTGAGACACAGGCTTAGTTAACAGCCTACTGCACCTTTTCTCTTACGTCCTAGAGGATGCTGGGGTCCACATTAGTACCATGGGGTATAGACGGGTACACCAGGAGCCATTGGCACTTTAAGAGTTTGAGAGTGTGGGCTGGCTCCTCCCTCTATGCCCCTCCTACCAGACTCAGTTTACAAAATGTGCCCGGAGGAGCTGGTCACAGCTAGGGGAGCTCTCCAGAGCTTTTCTAGTAAAATGTCATTTTACAGTTTTTTTATTTTACAGGGAGGCTGCTGGCAGAAGCCTCCCTCCAGCGTGGGACAAAGGGGGGGGGGGATTAGTGTCCGCCCTGTGGGGTCTGAGCCACTTACTCCGCTGAGAGGACACTGAGCTCCTGAGGGGTCAGATCGTTCCCCGCCGCAGGGGATAGCTCGCCCAAGCAGCATGCCGCAAACCACTTACAGAGCTGAAGAATCGGTGGCGAGTGAGGCACCGACCCCCCTAGCAAGGGGGGGGATGGTGTGAAGATGGCGGCAGCAGGGTAGGGGCGCAGTATTAACTGCGTTCTGGACGGCTCAGCGGTACATGGTGCGGCGCTGTGAGGGGTGCCCTGAGCCAGCGTTACACCCTACACTGGTCCAAAAGCCTGTCGGGGTCCCCGGATCTCAGCCAGCACTCAATCCTCATGCCAGTATAATCCTATGAAGAGCAGGAAGACAGCGCCATTTTGGGGGCGGAGCTTCTCAGAGCGGACCCAGCAGTGTTCAGCACCATTTTCCTGCCTGCACAGTGCTGATCAGGAGAAACAGGTCCCTCCACAGCAACTCCAGCTACCTGTTGTCGAAGTCAGAAAATATTACAACACATACATTGCGTACAAACACCACATAGATGGCCTCCGTGTGCGTACGTGTTCGGCTGTGATTGCACATGTTCGCAAATTGCGTATGGTCGCTCCCGCGGTCCTGCGCATTAGAGCGTGGTATGAGTAATTACAGTGGAATTTGTACTCTCATGGAAAAGCCACAGAGACATATCATAAATCTAATCTATATATTGTATAAATCTCACACTGTCTGCTTTTTCTTCTAAATAGCATGAAGATCGGTCACACATAAATTAAAACTCCCAGAGACTAAAATACAATGGCCTTATTTGCACTAGGCTTTGAAATTCTATGAAGAAGGCAAACACCTTTGTTTACTAGGATAGCTGAGTTTCTATTTAAAACAATAAGTACTGGATTGTCATTGTCTCACCTGAAGACAAAAACAAACGAAGAGACAATACCCAGGAACCGAAGTTACGAGAAACTCAATTAGCAAATAGCTAACCAAGGTACAAACCAGACATTTAGAAATCTGAGATATTGACATTCATAGTTTGAACTCTTGGAGATGTATGTGTATATATATATATATATATATATATATATATATACATATAATTCCTAACAAATTGTAATAGCAGGAGTATGTGTGTGTGTGTATACGTATATGTATATATATATATATATATATATATATATATATGAGTATATGGATATATGTGGATATATGTATATCTTGAGGATGGGAATAGATAATCATATCATGTGTGGGATCATATTGTTCAGAGTCACGTAAACATTAATCTGATGGGAATAAGAATATTATTATATATTACCACATTAAATTATTAATAATACCAGATTTATGTATGATTAATGTGACGGGTTTAACTGGTCATGGGGCGGGAACTCAGATGCAAATAACAGAAACCACATATCAAGTCCTAGCCAACGCCCACTTCTTGAGCTGACCAATGATCTCCGGTGCACAGGATATGTCCCACCCCCGAACCAATGGAAGAAGAGCACACAGTGTCTATTGTATTATGTTTTGATCTACTGTATAAAAGATGCCTGCTGCAGGCCTGGTCACACAAGACTCACAAAGTTATCTATCTAGATGACAGAGGACCAGACAGGGTAGCGCGGTGAAATCCAAACAAGTATGTATCATTGACTGTAGCCATTATTCTTTTGTATTGTATTGCTTTGTTATTGTAACCCCCTTTCAGTAATAATACGCTGTGGTGTCGGAACCCAGTAGTTTAATTACAATCTGGTGTCGTGTCTTCCTTTCCCTGCTAAGGTTTAAAGTGTATTATTATCGCATTGCATAGCTGTTAAGGGTTCACGGTGTATCATTGGGTGTGTACACGCTGTGTGTACTTTGTACAGCCAGTGCGGCGTTTGTACGCAAAGTCTATACTCGGTACGGGACTCTGTACGCTAACGGTGTAAAAGTCCGTAGGTTGCGGATTAAGTATAGAGGCCGCAGCGGCTTCATTTAAAGTGTATGAAATGTCTTTTTAAAGTGTTGCTTTTAGTCCTTTATGAAAATCAGCATTCTCAATTGGGAGCATCGTTCGGTTTTCCACATACTCACAGCCTAACAGGTCACAGCAGACTTAATCTATCAGCAAAATGGCGGACAGAAAGTATTCTACGTAACCTTTTCTTGGTCGGTGGATGCACAAAAAAACCCTACTTGTGTGCTGATTAGATGACGTCTGCTCTGTATGGTTTGTAGAGATGCTGGTAGAACCTGTAAAGTAAACAGGAAAAAAAGCTATTTAAAAATCTGTGAAATTTTTTTGGCGCCAAAAGCGTACACAACAAAAGGCACCCATACTCTTTGTATACCCTCTCACATTGTTGCCATAAGATTCAGATTGCTAGATTCATTTAGATCTGTGTGAAATCGGTTACATTTGTTGCTATATAGTTAAAACTAAACTAAATGTTTAAGGAAGTAAGTGTAAAGCACAACGCAGTCTGGCCTGGTTATAAAGGTTTATACAGAAAGAAACTGTGTGTTGTGTTAAATGAGCGATTGTAGTTAGTTTTGCTCACATTTATAGAAGTTGTGGGATTTGTTTTATTGCGGACGTACGGTTTTGTACACGTGTCTCGGACAAAGTACAGGACTGCGCACGCAGCGTAAAAGACACGCACGGTCGCGTGTTTACGCAAAGTGCGTAAGAGTGCGGGCGCTAAGTACAAATTATACAATAGTGTCGTTTAGTTAAAAGGTGGGACAGTAGCCATGCTACAATAGCACAAAACTGACCGGTTTCTAAAGCAGATTAGTATTAAAAAATTTTTTTTTATTGCCTCTGGGGGTAAAGCTGCCAACCTGAATGAATCCAAATTTTCTGTACAGAAAAACAAAGTATAATTGAGTGAGTGAACGTAGGAGTGAGTGGATATTTGAACCCAGGGAATTCAGGATCCCGTCGTGTGGTACACCAAGTGAGTGGAGGCTTGGTGGCGTGAGGCGGCTGACTCACGTTAGTATAAGGTTTAATACGTAAGTCATGAGGAGACTTACACAGGAGCATGGTAGGGAATTGTGAATTGTGTTGTGACCCATATAGTTTTTTTGATACGCTCCGGCTGAGGTTTCGCAGCTTGTGATTAGATTCCAGTGGTCGTACGGCAGATAAGTAACAAGTACCTATACGCTGTGCGATTGGACCGCGCGTTTGTGGGTGCGATATATAGCGCAACGTGATATCCTATTTACGAGCTTTTGCGTAATATCGCTGTATCATTAGCGCTGTATAGAGCATACGCAAGCGTGATTTGTGTATAATAAAGTGCATAGGGAGTTTTCGCTGGTCTCTCTCAGGAAAATCTCCAACGACAGATACTTTACTGGAAAGGGTAAGTTATTCCTAAAAACTTCCAGTAAATATAGGTCAATAGGGGCCCTAAGTTGGGTACATTGCCTTTCGCTATCGACAGTGTATGGTAGTACTGGCCAACGTGGGCGTGAGCGGGTGAAGAGCGCTCAGAGAACTTTCACTGTCACCTTATATTGAGTATTTTGGTGTTTGTGGGAAAAGGCCCACAATTATGGGAGCCAGTTGCTCAAGTAAGGGACGTTTTGTAGCCAGGGTTCAGGTTGAAGAGCTGCGGCCCAGGGGATCAGCGAAGTTTAAAGGAAAAAGTATTGAAGACTTTTTGTCTGAATGGGAACGTATGACTGACAAAGATAGGGAACCATTCCCTAGGGTGGGCAGCTTTGAACCAGAGGTATTGCAGAATTTAAGCAGTAAAATATGTCTTCTTAAATCCAGAAAACAAAGGATTGTTTAAAGTTATGGCAACAGGAGGGGGATGTGCAATGGGAACAAACTCGTAAAGCAGGTTCCAAACCTAACAGGAATGGAGACACAAACACACCATTACCGACACAGGTCGAAGAAAAAAAGATAGCTACAATCAATGGTACATCTGTAAATGATAGTAGTATGCAAGAGCAATGTGTTAACCCTAACCTTTGCAAGTTGTATCCTGTTTTGAAGTCTTTTCAAGGTTATAGGTCACAGAAAGATGAAGGATCCAGCCAAATCGCAGCTCTCCTCCAAGCAGTCACTTTGCAAGAAACTCAGGTGGGGCCTGTCCAACCAGGTAAAGCAGTAACAATATTCCCCAATGAAAGAACTAGTGAGGTCACAGCTACCGGTAAGTGTGAAACAGTTCATTGCACAGAGACAACAACACCTCACAGTAAACAGATTAGGAACAGAATGGTAGAATTACACCCTGTTTTGGAATTAGTAACTCCCAATGGGGGAACTGATAGTCAGGGAGTTATCCTCACCAGGAATAATGCAATGTATTGCCCGTAGCCCAGAGATGAGCTGCGGTCAATCATTTCAGAATTCCCCGACCCTCGGAAGCATTTAGCCAGATGTCAGAAGTTTTTCAGAGATCTGGGTAATGCGTATGAACCGACAAACAAACACTGGCGGATATTTTTTAAAGCGTGCCTACCCCCTAATATTGATACCCAAAAATGTTTCACTGATTGTAGATTAGAGTCGGATAGTCGTATGACTGACAAACACAATCAGTAGAACTTAGTGCAAATTAACATGCAACTAGAGTTGTATTTCCCCACAACTGTTAAGTGGAGAATAATTTTCTCCATAAAACAGAGGGAAAATGAAATGACATCTGAATATTTCCATCGGGACCTGCAAATAATGGATAGATACATTGGGGTATCAGATACAGGGAACAATGCGAATTACAGGGAGGTGGCTGTCTCTGTGCTAATGGACGGACTCAATAAGGCAGTTAGGGACAGGGTACAAGCATCTTTGCCTAATTGGAGAGGGGCCACAGTAGCTTGTCTTAGAGCATGCGCAATTGAACATCATAAGAATATTGCTAGGCGTAGAAAACAACAGGAGGAGAAGCTGATGACAATAAGTCTACAGGCTCTTGCAGCAAAGTCCCACCAACCTAAACCCCAAAACCCGGATAGTAAGAATAGACCTAGGATATGTTACACTTGTAGGAAGGAAGGGCATTTTGCCAGAGATTGTAGATATAGTAGAACACATAGTCAATATAGACCCCTAGACAGAGAAAACAAGCCACGTTATTAAAACACATAGATGGGATCAAGGGACATATAGTAAGGAATCACGAGCCATATAGAAAACACAGATTCGGTTAATGGGAAAAACAGAATAAATGCAACTTTACCCTTTTGACAGAACTTGCTGGGGTTAGGAGGAGGCCTCTAAACTTTTGCTTCTTCCTCTAGCAGAAGTGACCTCTAATTAACTTAACAGGAGTTTTGTTAGAGATGGTATACATATTGAGTGCTCCCGCCCAGGAAGCACAAAGTATGTTGGATACCCAGGAAGACTAATGTTGCATTTCACTGTTCTAGATGCATGTCCATCAGAGGTAGAGGAAATTATCTCAAAGATACCGGGTTCCCTATGAACTTAGAATAGACAGGACACTGGATTGATGTCTGGGATAGTCCCAGTAGAGATTTAACACACATAGAATTCTTTTTAGGGGAGCAGACCGAGTAGAGAATCAATCCCCCGTAGTGCCCAATCCAGATGTCAAATTTTGTAAAATCTTCTTTGCCTCTACAAACTTATCTGTTACTAAACTCTATGTGATTTGTCTTCAAAGTTTCCTATTCATCTCTTGCGTTCACCGACAGGATTACAGTTCAGACGCCACATGCCTACTCGGTCTTTCAGAGCTCTGCCCAAATCCAGTATATCTCACCAGTATAAGAGCATAAGGACACCAGTATTAATGCAGTGTGCCTGGTCATGCACAAAGGGTGGAGAATGAGAATACTGGTGAAGGGAGACTGTGTACAGACGCCGATATGCGTGATGGTGTGACAGCCTGTTGGTGAATGCCAAACCTGGCATTTCCAAATCTGACATTTTTCTCTTCTTTATTTACTATATCCCCCTCTCTTCTCTCATCCAGAGACGGTTTACTTCACACAACTGATAACACACGATAGTAAATTGAAATGAAAAAAGATTTGTGTTCTTTACAGGCGGTCTGGAGGTCAAAGGGGTATGGCCAGGAATCCTCAGGACTGTGGACAGGTGGACAAGGTAAGCCGGTGGCCCCCAGAGCATATCTTCCAAGCTTAGCTGAGGCGGCACACGGTCTGACTCATCTAGGCAAAGAGGGTATGTGCAAGCTGGTAAGAGCCTACTGGTGTGCGCCAGGATTCTCTTCTCATGCAGGTAAGAGAGCAATGACATGCTTTACTTGCTTGAGGAAGAATATTGGAAAGTCAATACCAACAGAGCCATCCCATATCCCTCCGACAGACGGACCTTTTCAGGTAATACAAATCGATTTCATACAGTTACCACCCTGTAGGAATTTAAAATATGTGTTAGTTTGTATCGACGTATTTTCCAACTGGGTAGAAGCGTTCCCTGCTGCCACAAATACTGCTACGTTTACTGCAAAGAAAATTGTGCAGGAATTTGTGTGTGGATATGGTATCCCTAGAATAATTGAAAGTGACAGGGGTACCCATTTTACAGGTGAAGTCTTTACAGGTGAAGTCTTTCTCTTGATACCACCCCATTCAAAACAGGGACAGTGTGCAACTAAGGCACGAGGCAAAACTATAGGGGCAAGGCTTCATGGGGAAAAGACGTGGCCACAGAATAGTAGTGGGCAGTACGGATGGTGTAATAGTCAGCATTACTGCCTCACAGCACTGAGGTCATGAGTTCAATTCCCACCATGACCCTAACTGTGTGGACTTTATATATTCTTCCCGTACTTGCGTGGGTTTCCTCCGGGTAATACGGTTTCCTCCCACAATCTAAAAATATACTGGCTCCTTACAAAATTAACCTTAGTGTCTGTGTGTGGATGTGATAGGGAATATAGGGGGTTATTCAGGGTTGTCAGCAAACCAAAAAACGTAGTAATTAGGCAAAACCATGCTGCACTGCAGGTGGGTCAGATGTAACATGTGCAGAGAGAGTTAGAACCCCTACACACGCGCCCAGCTCTCTTGGTCCGGCCACGGCAGTAAGTCCTCCGGCTTCCGACCATCTCTCCTACTTCTGACTGTGGGCAGTTCATACCGTGAAGCTGGGCGGAAGTGAGTAGCGGGAAGTTGCCAGTGCTGGGCGGGCACTTGCAAATCAGATGGCATTGGCAGGATGAATGAAACCTTAAATGCACACTAAAAAATAAAATCTATAATTTATCTCTGAAACACACTAGAACAAGACTCAGCAGGACTCTGTGTGTGTGTGTGTGTGTGTGTCTTTAGACCTGCATACTCTCATCAGTTAGCAGATTACGCAGGACCCAGACACCCAGACGGAGAGGAGCAGATCCCTGGGTCACTTACATCTATCTCTCCCCCCTCCTACCTCCCCTCTGGGAAGCTCTGTTGGTAGCTCATGAAACCCACTACTCCTGTGTCTCTGCCAGCACTGCATACTATCCTGCTCACATTCTGGATGCTTGGTTCTGCTGCTGCACAAGAGGGAGAGCTTGTGATGTCAGAGTGCTACAGCCAGGAGGCCCCCTGACAGAGGGAGGCCCAGAGTACTTTTTTCCCTGCGCCCCCACCTTAATCTGGCTATGATGTGGAGGGAGTATGTTTTGTGGTGTTCCTTGCTGTATTCAGGATGCACAGTCATTTATTATCCACAAAAGGACTTGAACTTTGCATCATAGCTGACAGAGCTGACCTTGTTCTGTGTATTGTTTCTATTTACATTTTTCTTGATTTAAATTAAAGCTTGAACCACACTAAAGTGACACATGTAAGGTAGGCCCTTTGTTAGATGTAACAGATAAGGAGTGGCAGTGTGAGTTAGCCATAGTAGTGGCTGGCCAGAAGGAAGTCCCTGTTAGCTCCCACTGTCAGATAAAAGAAAGAAATCCAGGGAAAGCCATCAAAATGTAAAGGTGATCTGTGTGTCTGTTGCATATTTGTGGAGGGAGAAAGGAGCTTCTCCAGTTATTCAAATTAGGACTAAGAGACAGAACTATTGGCAGTGCTTCTGAGGAGACTGGCAGGTTGTGTGACCTGATTACAGAAATTTTTGTAAACGGTGACTTGAAACCTTGGGCTTACTTCATGTTTGTACACAATGGCCGATGTTCACAAAACAGCGATTATCGAGAGACGTGCTGCGATTGCAGTGCTCAGTGCTAGGATAGAACTAATATCAGTAATACCCTCTTCACACTGCTGAGATAACGGGGCTATTGCTGGGTTGACCTTGATGATGGCCCGGTGTGAGAGGCTTCCCCAAAAATAACCCAGGTCCCATTTACTGCATAGGGAAAGCCAGATTCCCGGCGATCGGAGATCATGTAATCTCCAAGCACTGTCAGAACAGTTAGCACTGCACCCGTGTGCAGTGTAACAGGGATGTCCCTGGAATAACCTGGGTCAGAGCCGCAGTGTAAACAGGTTTTGTCCTGGATTGGTACCCTGTTCCAACTCCCTTGTCGGACCCAAGAATTTGGTATGATAGGGGTATAAGATTGAATGGTATAATGCAGCCCAGTCAGTGAGGTGGAGCTGTAAGCTGACCAGTTTACATTGTGGCTAGATAGTGTGAAAACACTATAAAAATATTCAAGTATACTAAAGTCTATTAACCGACTGCTACTATATAGGGCCATTAAAAGGTTAGCTGGGAGTCTTGATTAATGATGACAAAGATAAAGCTGAGATATTGAACAAATTTCTTTCTTCATTGTTTACTAGAGAGGACTGGATGGGGGTGGCAGTGCACAGCAAATGCAATGTTAACGTCCCATTACTAAGTAATTGTTTAAGTGAGGAAATAATCCAGAAGAGACTAAGCAAAATTAAAATAAATAAATCTGGTCTGGATGGACTTCATCCAAGGGTTCTTATGGAGCTTATGGGGGATATTCAATTTGCCCTCGAAGAGACATCGGGACTAAAAACCTCTGATGTTTCTTCAGGGGCTGCGGCCGGGCTATTTCATTAGCTCGGCTGGTAACGAGTGCAGTTACACCCGTAAACACACAGGTTCAGTGAAACCTGTGTGTTTTCGGGTGAAATAGCCACGTTTTCGGATGAAAACAGGGCTGTTATTGTGCATTTCGCTCCGGCAGGTGAAGCAAAATCCCTGATAAGCCGTGGCATGCACCGGCTTATCAGTTCTAATTATATAGCCCCCAGCGGCGTCACATTACACCCGCAATCGTTGTGGCCAAATTGAATATCCCCTAAACTCAGAACTAGCAAAGCCTTTATATTTGATTTTCTATGATTCAATTACAACAGAAATGGTAACAAAGGACTGGCCTATAGCATAGGTAGCGCCAATATTTAAAAAGGGGATTAAAACTCATCCTGGTAACTATAAACCAGTAAGTTTGACGTCTATAGTGGGGAAAATATTGGAAGGTATAATAAGGGATATCATACAGGAGCACTTGGAAACCTCCAAGGTTATTAATATGAACCAGCATGGTTTTGTGAGGAATAGGTCATGTCAAACTAACCTAATTAGCTTCTATAAGAAATCTTGACCAAGGGAAAGCAGTGGATGTCGTCTATTTAGATTTTGCTAAAGCCTTCGACATATGAGACTGATTTTCAAATTAAGAGAGCTTGGTCTAGGAAACACTATTTGTACTTGGGTACGGATTGGCTGGATAACAGGGAACAGTGAGTGGTAGTTAATGGGATGTTTTCCAAGTGGGCCTCAGTATTCAGTGGAATACCACAAGGGTCTGTACTCGGGCCACTATCGTTCAACATATTTATTAATGACCTAGGAGCAGGTCTGGAAAGCACAGTGTGAATTTGCAGATGATACTAAACTGTGTAGGGTAATTAATTCAGACAAGGGTGTTGAGTCTCTGCAGAATGACTTATTTAAACTAGAAGTTCAGGCAAATAAATGAAGAATGAGGTTCAATATAGAAAAATGTAAAGTTATGCACTTTGGTACTCAGGGGGTGATTCAGACCTGATCGCTGGGCTGCTAACTTTGCTGTCCTAGGTACAGATATTTGCCGCCCCATGGGGAGTGTAAATTCGCTGTGCAAGTGTGCAATCCCATGTGTATGCCGAGCTGCAAAAAATCCATTGTGTACAGTCTCTGAGCAGCCCAGGACTTACTACTACAGTGCGATCAGAACAGGCTGATCTGGGCCGACTCTGACATCAGACACCCTCCCTAATAATGCTTGGGAACGCCTGCGTTTTTCCGGACACTCCCAGTAAACGGTCAGTTACCACCCACAAATGACCTCTTCCTGTCAATCAGCTTGCGAAGGCCCATGCAAATGAAATTTTCGGACCATCCTGTCGCTGACCGGCAATGCCCGTTGTTGTCCGACGCGTGTGCGCATTACGGTGCATACGCATGTGCAGTTATGACCTGATCACCCTCTGTGTGAAAACGCACAGCAGCGATCAGGTCTGAATCAGGCCCTAAGAACAAACGGGTGGTATTCATGTGACCGCCGGACAGCTGACCGACAGTCACATGACCTCCTCCACCAGCCCGACGGGTCACTGTCCCGATGGTCGGCATGCCGACCAACAGGGACTATTTCCACTCGTGGGTGTCCACGACACCCATAGAGTGGGAATAGAACCCGTGGCGACCGCAGCGTGGCAACCGCAGCGAGCCCGCAAGGGGCTTGCTGCACTCGCCCCTCCCCGCCGGGATCCCGGTGTCGGTATGCTGCCAGGATCCCGACGTCGGTAAGCTGACCGGCGGTCAGGAGACCGCCGGTCAGCCGTACTACACCCGAACAAACATGCATCCTACAAATTAAATGAGGAAAATGTAGGGGAAATTGTAGTTGAAAGAGATTTGGGGATGCCCATTGATAATAGACTAAGTAGCAGTACGCAATGTCAAAGTGCTTCAACAAAGGCTAATAAGGTGTTAGCATGCATAAAATGGGGAATTGAGACAAGGGATGAAAGTGTAATCCTGCCACTGTATAAATAATTGATACAGCAACATCTTGAATACTGTGTACAGTTCTGGGCAAAACACTAAAAAGATATCTTGGAACTTGAGCCACTAAATTGGTTAAGGGTTGGAAGCACTGGAAGAAAGGCTTACTAGTTTAGGTATGTTTACATAAGAGGAGACATTACTATTTATAAATATATAAAGGAAACAATACATGGCGCTATCAGGTGATTTGTTTTTTGGAAAAATCTTTACACTGGACATGAGGGCATCCTCTGAGGTTAGAGGAGAGAAAATTTCACACCCAAAAGGAAAGGGTTCTTTACAGAAAGGGCAGTAAGGATATGGAATTATCTGCCAGAGAAGGTTGTAATAGCTGACTCATCAATATGTTTAAAAATGGATTAGATAACTTTCTTACTGAAAAGATATCCAAGGATATAGCATTTAAAATTACTGTATTTTAGAAACAGGACAAATTATAGTGTTAGATAGATTTAAAATATAACTCCATCCGGGTCATTATTGTTACACTATAGTTACATACAGAGTAGTGTACGATTTATACTAAGGTTTAACTCGATGGACAAATTGTCTTTTTTCAACCTCATTAACTATGTTACTACTAGAAATCCAGGTACTTTCATTGTATGTGAAGATATTGGAAATTTTGCCTAAAAAAACAGGTAAATATAGATCATACTTACTTATTCTCTCGGCAGTAGCAGTAGACTCATAGTATATTTCTGGGTAGTCCACCGCACCCCCGGAAGAGTAGGCGCATCTGCCGCATCCCGCCCACTTTCTTTGAAAGTGGACAGGATAGGTGGATAGAAAATGAAAATTGGAAGATGCGCCTATCAATCAACCTAGATAACTACTAATTCAGATTGACAGCTCTCACAGTGGGTTCTGATTCCCACTACAATAACAGTAACATAAAAAAGAGTGGCATGCTTATTTGAATAAGTGATGATGCCAACTGATATAATCAAATTATTTTAATGATGTGTGTGTGAGAACACAGTCTAGACTTCAGTCCCGGACTGAGAGGGTACCCGGGAGGTGCATAGCTACTTTACTGTTTCATGTCTGCCCCACACACACCAGAGGAGACGGAGGGGTAACTGAAACACTGAATTAACTCCTGAACACCAGGATAGTGGAGGCAGTAGGCCAGGATCCACGGACTCACCGGGAAGCAGTATGATGAAGGTGACAGTGAGCTTCGACAGAACCCGGGTAGTGGTGCCCTGTGTGGACGATAACCTGAAAATTTTCCAGCCTCATCCAGCAAGCGGGGACCAGGTACAAGAAGGCTATCACCAAGGTTCAGCAGCGACTTTATATTGTTTGTGAAACCACCTGTCCTCCCTATATTAGTCGGGTGGTCCCTCCAAACCACTGTGCATTCTCTGCTGAAGCACCTCACTTTCTGCCCTAGGATGGAGTGACCTATATCTGTGGTACCTGTATCATGATCAGTCTTACATTGTGGCAGCACTGTAGGGCTGTCCCCCCATATTACTGTGACACACACACATACACACACACACACACACACACACACACACACACACACACACACACACACACACACACACACGTGCAGGAGGCTGGGTCAGCTGCTGCTCTGAAACTCTGTAAAAATTGTTACATGATGCCTCCAACTCCCTGGTGGAAGTTTCTGCACAGAGTACTGCTGGCTGCATTGTCTGTGAGCACCAAGGCTGGAGGTGCATAGCTACTATACTGTTTCATGTATGTGGTGCGTAGGACAGGGGAAGTGGGGCACAGGCTGCTGCAGAGACATGTTCCCCCCCCCCCCCCCCAAGAATTATTGCCCTGGTTGACAGAAATCTTAGTTTCAACCCTGCCTTGACTCTAGCAAAAGCCCTGATATGATCTGATTATTCTAATACTAGAGTTTGCCTATCCCAAGAATATCCATCCTCCATGTAGTGGGAACTGGAGAGAGTTTAAAAACCGGCGCCTAGGCAGACTCAAGCTTCATGGACATGAGTAGGACTGGCAGAAGGCAGGATTAATAGAGGTGGAGGCCCATGTGCAGCCTTTGTGGGAGCCCTTCTCTCGCTGGCGCATGCACAGAGTAGACTCTAGAATTGTGCATGCACTGAACTCAGGGAACAAGGCTTCCACAACATTTTCCTGGTGGAACAGGTTCTATTCCGATGCCATAGGTGTCGTGGACACCCAGGAGTGGGAATAGCTGTGGCAGCGCTGCCAGCATTCTGGTGGTCAAGATCCCAGTGTCGGTATTCTGACCGCCGGGATCTTGTACACTATGCAGATCTGAGGGAGAATGGAACCTTCCCCATTTATATTGTGATTTCTGCAGTGCTATCTGAAAGGTAAGAAACATCTATGTGTGTACGGTGTGCCCTCCCTGCACCGCACACCCTGCACCCATCATAGAGATACCCATGGCTGAAGTGTGGCTTGTAAAGCAGAGATGTGCGCCGACCCTGTGTTTTGGATTTTGGATCTGTATTAACTTTGTGTTATGGTTTTGCAAATCGCCCTCACATATTTTGGTTTTGAATTTGGATCTGTAAGTTAAAAAAATAACTGCTAAAATCACATAATTTGTTCCTGCAGTATTATTAACTTCAATAACATTCATTTCCTGTCAATTTTGACCACCTCACAGCTCACAATATTGTATTCAACCAGCTAAAGGCTGCAGCAAGTTGGCTGTTACTAAATGACAGTGCAGTGGCACAAACAAATGAAGTTTAAAGTACATCTATGAAACATTGCCACACAGCAGTGACTGAAAAGAAAAGTGGTACATGATGGAATTTTCCATGAGTCCTCTCATCCACCCCAATGTTTGGATATTAAAAAATGACATGCACAGTTTAACAAACCAAGCACTTCAGCGACAGGTACTGACACTTTTGGGGCTGAAGTGCTTGGTTTGTTATGGCCCCACAAAACAAGCTACCAATGGGATTAAAGCAGTTAAGGTAACAATGCTGTCAATGAGCTCTACAGTGGCAAGATGTTATCGTCATTCTCATCCTCACTCTCATCAATGTTTATATCCTCCTCACACAATACTAATTCATCCTCGCTGGAATCCACCATTACAGAAGTCTCTGTACTTTCATGAAATTGCCAGTAAAGATCTTCCTTGTGGAATTTTTAGTTAATTTTGATGAACGTTGCCTGTTCCACATTTTGAGGAAGTAACCTCCTACACCGAACACTGACAAGGTTCCCGGCAGTGCGGAAAACTCTTTTTGAGTACAAAGTAGAGGGTGGGCAGCTTATGTAGTACAAGGGCCTCCAAATGGCCTTTTTTTTTCCTTCCAGTAGTCAAAGGGACTCTATGAAATGCCTATTTGTACACTATCATTAAAAAAAATGATCCACCATTCTTTGAATGTTGACCATATCCTATGAAGTAACAATAGAGGTGTAACTAATTTTGGCCAATTCTTTAAGACCAGATGTCAAAATGTTGTGTTGACTCATCCATCTGCATCATCACTGGGTCTCTTGGGAATGGTCAGGTTTTTTCTCCTGGTAGCAACAGTTGCCGGAAAAACTAAAGGAGGATAGTTGTCATGTACCTCTTGAGCTGACAACTTGCTCACCGGGAACGATTTGCGTCTCTTAAGATCTGGGTTAGTTTTAAAGAAAGACATGATATACAACTTAAACCTCGGATCAAGCATAGTAGCCAAAATGTAGTGATATGATTTCAAGATGATGACAACTGTTGGATCCTGACAAAGCAAATAAGGAACTTCATTTACAAGTCCAACATACTTAGCGGAATCACTTTATTTCATCTCCTCCTCATTTCTCAAGCTTCTTTTTACAAAAGTCAAGTTAGTGGAATCACCTGTCTTAAGCTAGCAATATCAGAACTCACTTCACAGATGACTACTTTTAATGATTTCATCACCTTGCACAACATGTAAAGTATTATCCACTGTGCATTCCCCCTCCTTTCCTAATATCATGGTTTGTTGTGTAGCTTTGTATGACTTGCTGCTGTTCCTCCATCCACTGAAGCATATAAAGAGTAGAATTTAACCTTGTTACCACCTCTTGCTTTAGTTGGTGGCATGAGAAAATGATTGCAGCTGTTGCAATCTCCTACATGTTATTTCTGAATGCCAAAAATGTCCCAAACTTTTTGGGGCCACAAACAGCATCTCCTGCACACCCTGTCATTTCTTAAAAAACTCTGTCACCAAGTTGATTGTGTGAGTAAAACATGGGATGTATTTGAATTCACCCAGCTGTACTGCTCTCACAATATTTGTGGCATTATCAGAAATCACAAATCCTGAGTCCAATCAGGGAAAGCCGTTTTACTATGACATCCCTTCGTTTTTCTAAAAGGTTGTCAGAAGAATGTTTTGTAGTAAAGTCAGTGATACAAAGATTAGCCTGCATCTGAATGATCTACCATTGTTTGTTAGATGCTGCTGCTGTTCCAACTGCTGAAGGTGATTCACCTACACAGTGTACTTTCACAGTTATGTAATCTTTAGTTTGCCCAGTTTCGGTTGTCCACATATCTGTGTTTAAGTGGACAATGGGTACAATGGCATTTTGCCAATGATTAAGGTTTTTTTTAACATCCTTGTGCAGGAATTGCTTGTATAGTAAATGGAACTGAGATGGAATTTGGCAGCTGGATGCAGGACCTCAGTTAACTGTTTAAAACCTGCTGCGTTAATGGCGGATATTGGCTGTAGATCGAATACTGGCATAGCCATCATGGTGTAAGTGATTCAGTGTGCGACTGTGTAACAGCTGTCATACTTGCTTCCTCTTGCAAAGGATTTGTCTAACAGTCAATTGTTTGAAACTACTAGTAGTCTCCTTGGTCCCCTTCAGGGATGAAGATCAACTCCCAGCAGCAGCTGCAGCAGGCCTAGCACTCAAGGATTCTTCTGAGAAATCCTGGATAGGGGAGGGGTCACCTAGCCTTATCAAATTGGATGCAGGACTACCTCCGATCATTAGTGAGGATATTGATGATGAAGGTGTTGTCAGAGGAGATTGCAGGTGCTGGAAATTAGCTGAGAGAAGGGAGGTAGCTTATTCTGGACTTCTTGTTCTTATTTGTTTAACATAAGTTTCTGATTTTCCCCAAAACTCAATACAAATGACATAACAGGGAGTAGGTTCCTAGATGGTTACGGTACCTTCCTCTACTTACTGTGGCTTTACAAATGACACACTTAGACTCTCCTCAGGGAATTGTGACATTTTGGAACAGTTTGTTCTACTGCCTCATGCGCAGTAGCAAATAATCGCTCAACTGCAGCCACCTCTGAATCAGGCCCTCTGTCTTAGCTTAAAAAAAGTTGATCATCACTGAAAAAGGACACCCATTTGGATGCAATACATCTATTATTGGACTTATGTTTTGTATTTTCTGTTCCCATAATTCATTACACTGAGTGGTTTTCATGAGCAATAATAATACATTTTACACACGGCAAACTAAAGCTGCTGCCATATTTTTTTTTATTCAACAACAAGCATAGAATTTCCTTAACTCTTCTTTTTGCACACCACTTGAGGACCTGTTCAGTTTAGTACTGCTATGCTATCATGCTTTAAACAATGTTGGAAATTGTTTTGAAGCAAAGAATATAGTCAGAGGTTTTTTTTAGCTCTTACCTTGTATCAAGGTTTTCTTTTCTGTACTCCCACTGAAATACTTTGAATTAATGCATGAAAATGAATAAAATCAGAAGAAACACATCCATTGTATTTTAAAGCCAAATACAGTGTACAGAGTGTACTGTTTATGTTTAATTGTTATATCGTTTTTGAGTGTGAGGCTTCATTGAAGCACCAGTTTTCTGAAATAAATACTAATTCTCTGATTTAAAACTAGTACACACAGGCATTCACTTTACAAATTGAATGTGCATTAACCACATGCCTGACGTGGCATGGTCGCATCAGATGTCACCACACCAACAAGTGCCTTATTTGGTCTGGTTGCACTCGATGTGACCAGGCAGATATACAGTGCGTGCAGCGGCAGGAAGAGAAACTTCCTGCAGCTTCTGCTCTCAGAGGGACCTTCCTGTCCCTTTGCCTCCCTGCATCCTCCCCAGTGTCTGCCATGTTGCCGATCACTGCTGAAAGTTGCAATGGTCACAATGTTTCCAATGGTGACAGGACGATGTTTTGATGTTTGGGGGGAAAATCAATTTTTTTTACAAATATCAAAATATAAAAAAAATATTTTTTCAAATAAAATCGCTAGCTGTTCTACCCGTTCTTCGCATGGGAGTTTCAGATTTTCACAGTTGTACATAAAAATAAATGTTAAAAATTTGGTACATCTATAAATATGTAAATCTGAGACCTCTTAATGTAATTAAATATTAATCCATGGTTCTTGGCGTTACCCGAAGAGCACCCATAGCAGATATGGTAAAAAGTGACTGGATTATTTTTGTGGTTTATTAAATTCTACACTCTGGAGGTGCAATCCAAATTTTGATCCAATTGTCCATTTGGGCGCTATTATTCATGCAACACAAGCCACGCATTGGTAATGATGTCATCATGTCAACTCCTTTTCATCCCCTTAGGGGAGGTTTGTTAAAATTCAAATTATGTTGTTTTCCAATTTCCCATCTGAAGAATACCTGTTAAATTTCAGCTTCCTAACATGTCAGGAAGTAAGAGAAAATCACTTTAACCTCTTATATGCACGTTTACACTAATAATTAAAAAAAATATGTTAGACAATGAACCTGTACATACATGCTCTGGGGTTGACTCAAAGGCACATACAAACCACATGCAATGCTAATGTTCATATCCAAGGGTGGATTGGCCATAGGGCACACCAGGAAGATTCCTGGTAGACTGACATGTCTGTGGAGCCTGTGTTTTGTGTGTTGTCATGTGGCCCCCACCCCCCACATGACAGGCAGCCCTCTGCACTCAGTACACTGCATTGTCCCCATTCATTCTGTTATTCCATGTATGACGTACAGCCATGGCCGGATTAACAATGGGGCGGATGGAGCTGCAGCTCCAGGCCCCCCATTGAAAATATGCCCACAGGAGTGACAGCAGTGACAGGAAAAATCTCCTTCCTGTCACAGACTGCCAGCGGCCATCCTCTCTCCCGTGCATCTCCTCCCCCGGCTCCAGCACTCACCTGAGATCCGTGCAGGCAGTGTGGTAGCAGCCCCTCCCCTCCAGTCTCTCCTTCACTCAGGGCCCGAGTCTGTCACTCACAGGCCCAAGCTCCGCCCCCCAGGCTGTACTGGGAGCTGCTGCTGATGCAGGAAGCCTGGTAAGTTTAATGGCTTCTTGTTTAGTGGAATCAATAGTGTGTGTGTGTGTACTGTATGTATGGTGTGGTGTGTGTATACTGTATGTGTGTGTGTGTGTACTGTGTGTGTATACTGTATGTGTGGTGTGGTGTGTGTATACTGTATGTGTGTGTGTGTACTGTGTGTGTATACTGTATGTGTGGTGTGTATACTGTGTGTGTACTGTACAGTATGTGTATACTGTATGTGTGTGTACTGTGTATGTATACAGTATGTGTGTGTACTGTATGTGTGCTGAATGTGTGTATACTATATGTGTGTGTATATATATATATATATATATATATATGTGTGTGTGTGTGTGTACTTTGTGGGGGTGTACTGTGTGTGTGTATAGTGTGTACTGTGTGTTTGTATATGTGGGGGTGGTGGGTGGGTGTACTTTGTGTGTGTAGTGTGCACTTGTGAGTGTACTATGGGGGTCATTCCGAGTTGTTCGCTCGTTATTTTTTTCTCACAACGGAGCGATTAGTCGCTAATGCGCATGCGCAATGTCCGCAGTGCGACTGCGCCAAGTAAATTTGCTATGCAGTTAGTGACCACAGACCACTTCTAAGCTTCTATGCTTTCTGGCTGATGTTTTGGTCACTTTTGAAAGCTGGCGGTGCTTTCACTCTAGTGGTAGCATGAGTCTACAACCCACACAAGTGGCTCAGGTAGTGCAGCTCATCCAGGATGGCACATCAATGCGAGCTGTGGCAAGAAGGTTAGCTGTGTCTGTCAGTTTAGTGTCCAGAGCATGGAGGCGCTACCAGGAGACAGGCTAGTACATTAGGAGACGCGGAGGAGGCCGTAGGAGGGCAACAACCCAGCAGCAGGACCGCTACCTCCGCCTTTGTGCAAGGAGGAGCACTGCCAGAGCCCTGCAAAATGACCTCCAGCAAGCCACAAATGTGCATGTGTCTACTCAAACGATTAGAAACAGACTCCATGAGGGTGGTATGAGGGCCCGACGTCCACAGGTGGGGGTTGTGCTTACAGCCCAACACCGTGCAGGACGTTTGCCAGAGAACACCAAGATTGGCAAATTCTCCACTGGCGCCCTGTGCTCTTCACAGATGAAAGCAGGCTCTCACTGAGCACATGTGACAGACGTGACAGAGTCTGGAGACACCAAGGAGAATGTTCTGCTGCCTGCAACATCCTCCAGCATGACCGGTTTGGCAGTGGGTCAGTAATGGTGTGGGGTGGCATTTCTTTGGGGGGCCGCACAACCCTCCATGTGCTCGCCAGAGGTAGCCCGACTGCCATTACGTACCGAGATGAGATCCTCAGACCCTTGTGAGACCATATGCTGGTGCGGTTGGCCCTGGGTTCCTCCTAATGCAAGACAATGCTAGACCTCATGTGGCTGGAGTGTGTCAGCAGTTCCTGCAAGACGAAGGCATTGATGTTATGGACTGGCCCGCCCATTCCCCAGACCTGAATCCAATTGAGCACATCTGGGACATCATGTCTCGCTCCATCCACCAATGCCACATTGCACCACAGACTGTCCAGTAGTTGGCGGATGCTTTAGTCCAGGGCCTATATTTACTAATAATCCGAGTTTGTCCGATTTGTGTTTTTTTTTTCTAAGTCCGAACACGGGAATTCACTAAGCACAAATCTCGGCAGTGTTTGGGCTATTCGTAATGGTTTTAACGGCAAAGTTCAGAAATACGAATGAATAGACCATCGGTCAAACGCGGCTGTTATTTCATACAACATGGGTATTGACTATTCATTTGTATTTGGGTGTTAGTCTCTGAGCGCTCAATTGCGGTCGTATTTTTTCGCGATTCGTTAAAATAAGCGGCAAAAAAATAGACCTGCTTTTTTCAGGCGTGTTTACATGTGTTGCCACTTACAAATCATTCACACCTGAATTAGGATACCTATAAAAGGATCTTAGGCCCATTTCAAACAACCTACACTCAGAAATGGCAGCAGGACTGTGGACCAGTGATCTTTTGTGTGCTGTGGGATTCCTCAGACTCAGACATCAGCCTGTAAGTAACCAGGGCCAAGAAACTGAACATGGTCAGCAGGTTGTACAGGTTCCGCGGAGGCTGCGCAGGCCTCATTTTTTTAAAGGGCGTTTAAACTTGAATGCATTGTCCGATGACAGGGTCATACAGATGTTCCGTCTAAATCGTAACAACATTTTCCGTCTGTATGACCTTGTCAAACTGGGCCTAGACCCTGAGACACCACGCTCTCGCCCTGTCTCAGGCCTGCACAAACTTCTGACTGTGTTGCACTTTATGGCTACTGGGAGCTTTCAGGCTGTGTCTGGGGATGTCATAGGAATCTCACAGCCCTCATTTTAAAGAATATTAACACAGGTGATGTATACCTAACTACCTCCTCTGTTTTTGGTAGGTTTTAATTACTCTCAGTGGCCAGTTCTGTCCTAAAATCTCATGTTTTATTTTCTATCAAATATACACACAGGTGTTGGCTGTTTTGCAGCCCCACATCGATGCCTCAATCTGCTTCCCTACCCAGGAGTCTCAGTGGCATGCCATCAGGGTAGATTTCTATGAGCTTGCTGGCATGCCCAATGTGCTGGGAGCCATAGATTGCACACACATTCAGCTGAGACCACCTAGGGGCAGGCAGCACATCTATACTAATCGTCATCTAGATCACTCCACAAATGTGCAGGTGGTTTGTGATGCAAAACTCAAAATAATGAGTGTTGTTGCTGGTTACCCTGGGGGCTGCCATGACTCCTTCATCCTCAGTCGGTCATCCCTCTTTGATAATTTTGAGGATGGACAAATGCCAGATGGATGGCTGCTGGGTATGTCATTTGATATGTGTAGGCCTGTGTATACTTTGGCCAAATACAGTGTGTTACTTATGTATTGCTGTATCTTAACATGAATCACGTTACTATATCTGTCTTTCAGGTGATGGAGGATATGGCTGTTTCTCTTGGCTTCTAACTCCATTGTCCCGACCTGATACCCCTGCTGAACACAATTACAATCATGCACATAAGTACACACGGAATGTGATAGAAAGATGTTTTGGTGTGCTGAAATCTAGGTTTCGGTGTCTGGATAAGTCTGGTGGCCTTTTGTTGTATAGTCCCTTGAAGGTGACTCAAATTGTGTTCTGCTGCTGCTTTCTTCATAACATGTGTTTGCAACAACATCTGCCACATGTTGATGAGGAGGAGGAGGATGAAGAAAGCAGCCAGCAAGCAGAGGAATTAGAGACATCTGGTGATACTTGGAGTACAGATGTAGGGAGGCAGGTTAGGCAAGACCTCATAAATAGTTCTTTTTTAGGTAAGTTTTGTTTGCTTCTTTCATTTGTTGTGTAGGCCTAAATATATGTTGCCCCATTTTTCGTTTAAAAACCATTACTCAGAATGTGTCTGTCTCCTTGAGACATACAAACATACCCTCGCTTTATGCAAAACAAATGTAGCATGTATATTGTGTTTATTTAAAATCTCTAAACAACAGATTATGAGTGGCATGCATGAAGTCTGGATAAGTGTTAATAAACTTGTACTGATAATTTATTAAAAGCACACATAATCCACATAGTATTTTTTTTAGTATTTTACTTTATGAATGTGTGTAACGTCCTAATGTAACACTTCTCCACATATAATATGTTAGCCTTGAGGAATACATGTGTCCCTATGTGTGATGCTCCATTGTATTTAAGGGACACAAACTTAGTATCATCCAAAATAATTTATTTTGTTATGTTTGCTGGAGTAAACTTGCTGATTTGTAAGTCAATACACAGTTTTCAACATATATCCATTAATAGACACATTATTTTTGTACATTAAAATATTTACAATTTCTTTGTTTCTGCATCATGTGTAAGAATCTGATTACTCATTTTTAACACACACAAACATGGCACAACAATAATGTAATTCATTTTGGGACTGAATTATCTAAATTGTTTCACAACATATTAGGACCTTTTTAGCCAACTCAATTGTGTTATTCTTGTAATGTCGTCTAGAGAAGAAATGTAAAAGAGTTAAAATTCACATTGTAAGTTGTATTGGTCATGGATGAATCTGCAAGGCTGCCAATTAGTCTGTCTGCAGGATATGAGAATGATTGGAATCTAGAAAGAGTAATTATTAGAAAATAATCAAGTGGTCTTGTTTCTGCATGCTAAAGACATTCTGCATGGCTGCCAATTAGTCTGTCTGCAGGATATGAGAATGATTGGAATCTAGAAAGAGTAATTATTAGAAAAAAATCAAGTGGTCTTGTTTCTGCATGCTAAAGACATTCTGCATGGCTGCCAATTAGTCTGTCTGCAGCATATGAGAATGATTGGAATCTAGAAAGAGTAATTATTAGAAAAAAATCAAGTGGTCTTGTTTCTGCATGCTAAGATCAATGTGCAGATCAAATAACTTTTTCCTCCTCCAAAAAAATACAAAGATGTTAAAGAATAAATGTGTTTCAAAAAATCCTGTTGTTGTTTGTAACACTTATAATTAATGATGTTGAATAAATTGACAAGGTGCTAAGTGTTATATATATTGTGACAAACCTATCCTTACTAACTGTGTTTATTTTCTTCTCTATACAGAAATCGGTGTCTCTATTTTTTTATTTTTTTGGGGTTGGCTGCTTGGACTGGCCTTTGCCTTTACCACTGTCGTGTTGGCGTGCTCTGGTGGAGCACCTTGGTGGTGAGGACACTGGCGATAGAATAGGAGTAGTCGTACCAGAACTTCTGCTTGGTTGCTGTTGGTGCTGGGATCTGAGTGTTTCATTGAGGCTAGTGAGGGTGGCATTGAGTTCACGTGTTGCAGCATTTTGATTTTCTAAAATTCTGGTGATAGATTCATTGATCATTTGATTGTTTTCTAAGATGTTGCTGTAGCTTTGCTGTTGTCTGTGCTGTTACATTATGCGTTGTAAGTTGCCCATGACATGTGTAATGTCTGCACGCATGATTTCCATGGTATTGGCAATTCTGGTGGTTGGTTCATTTTGGCGACTGAAATTTCTGCTGATTCTTCTGAGGTTAGATGGTAGGTTAGCAAAAATTTGGGTCTGCCTACGTAGGCAATATTGATTAGTGGCCTGCTGTGTAGCCCAACTGTCCCAAAACACTTGATCAGGGCCTTGTGCTACTGGTGTTTTTGGGCTGTGTTGTGGTGGTGGAGTGCTTTGCTGTGGTGGTGTACTGACAGGTGCTGGGTGGCTGATTCCTTCGATTAATGGCTGCATTTGTAACATGATTGTCTCATCCATGTCACTGTGTTGCTGCTGTTGCGTCGGGATGCTGGTACCAGTACTAGAATCTGGAATTAGAATCATTTTGGTGTTAGTTAGACATATGTTTGTGAAATTAAAGCAAAGCAATAAACATGAAACACATGTATTTAAATAGTGCTTTCAGATATCCAGTATAGCAACATCATCACTCAGAACTTAAATACAGACATATTCCTGTTTGTGGCAAATGTGTCTGCTTACTTCATTCTTAAAGCAAGCACATGAATTGTATGGTAGATCAGACATACTCCACCATAAAAACACACTTTAAATCATAATGTGTTGCCTTATAGTGTTTAAAACAAAAACATAGTAATGTTTTGGCATGTTGGTGCCAATGTTAGGACAAACACATAAGTGACAAGAGAAAAATTACCAATGTAATTAGTCCGGCGCCTTTAAAAAGAGGTGTTTGGCCTGGAGCAGCTGCTTTAAGGGGTAGTTACCCCCTTGAAGAACAATGTAAAAGGAGAAAAATGCAGCGCTATAACTGAACGATGAATTATTATTCAAATACATTTGTGATATTAATTCATTCTAACTTGCTGTGCTGAGATTGCCCCATCTGCTCTAAGTTTTTAATTAGTGCTCATTGTGTGTTATTATAGTAATACTCACGTGATATTGCAATTTTTCTTTTAATAAATTATATATATCTACATATTCAGTTTATAGCGCTGCATTTTTCTCCTTAAACACATAAGTGAAATTGATGAAAAAAACCTTACTATTTGCCAAGCTTACACATGTGTTTATGTTGCAACATCTTCCACACAATCTACTGCTGTATCGCTGAAGTGGACATACATTTCTTTACTGGATGTGGACAAGGCCATTTTGCTCAGAATCCATTTGATGTTTTATTGTTTTCAGTAAGTATAGCAGATTTTGTTGAATTTAGAGTTAATTAGTCTAATTAAATGGATTATTATGAGATGAGTAATTTTTTTATTCATTACAGTTTCTTACTCACAATCAAGATGAGGGGAGTGTGGTTGGCGTCTTGGAGGTGTGTCCAAAATTTGGAGTGATGGGACCGAAGAAACTGTAGACAATCTTCGTGGCGGGGTAGACTGCTGTGGTTGTGATTGGACATCAGACCTTGCTTTCTTTGTTGCCACATGTATTATTGTTTGGTGTGCTACAGGAGTCCGCCTTCTGCTGCTCAAGACTCCTTTTGTTGGACCTAGGATTTAAAGTGTACTTTTGTTATGGTCGTTCCTTTACAAACATAACCTATACTACAATGGACACTTTACCTGCTTCCACAGCGTCATCATCATCAGATGTAATGGGAGTAACTGTAGGCTGACCAGTACTGCTTTTTTTCAACACTGTAAATAATGAAACAAATAAAAGAACTCATTTATTCATGCTATTGTTGATACATCCACCCATTATGTTTATAAACATTAAATCTTTCAAAAATGGATGCTTATTTATTTGGGAATAATTTCGGACCAAAAGCATAAAATATTTTTAAAAACACACACATTGGCCAATAGCAATATGCACTATGGAAAGTGCAACACAGGAAATAATGTACAGGACACAGACATAGGACACTGGGGCAGATTTATTAAGCCTGGTGAAGTGATAAAGTGTAAGGTGATAAAGCACCAGCCAATCAGCTCACAACTGTCATTTTTCAAACCCAGCCTGTAACATGGAAGTTAGGAGCTGATTAGTTGGTACTTTATCACCTTCCACTTTATCACTTCACCAGGCTTAATAAATCTGCCCCACAATTACTAATACATACACTAACAAGCCAAAACACAGACAACTTCATTTTAAAATATTATGTAATTAATGAAAGATGCAATATAGAAAATGCTCTGTGATGTGGCACTCCAAACACACATTAGCACAATATGAGCCAAAAACCAAACCAAAATTAAAAAACCATCATAATAGTAAGGTAACTAAGGGTGTGTACACACGGTGAGATCCCTGCTATGTTCGATTTTGACTATGCGATTTCCCTTGAACTCCCCCTGAGCCCAGATAGCACAGATTGTACAGATTTTGACTATCTGTCCTTGAGATTTTGTCTATGTACGATTTTGACTAAGTGCCAATTTTGACTATACTTTGTACTAGATTGTACACTAGATAGTCAAGATTGACTTGCCTGCACAGTCTAGCCTTACGATACCGACCCCACGGGAGTGCGCATCGGGATCGAATCTGTATCGCAAGATGCCTAACACCTTGAGATATGCACTAACTTTTCATAAGATTTTGACTATATAGTCAAAATCTCACAGATTTATCTCACCGTGTGTACACACCCTAAGTCTACAGTGTTGTGTCAGGGTACAAATACAGACTCAAAATGAACCAGAAAATAGTGGGTTGATTTTAAACAAGATTACATACAGTACTAATGAAATTACACATGTAACTGGCTTCAAAGCCACTTTGCACTACTCCAGCCTCTAACATGTCAACCACTGTTTTTGAAACATTGCACATGGATAACTGAAATAAAAAACATAGGGGGTAATTCCAAGTTGATTGCAGCAGGAAATTTTTTAGCAGTTGGGCAAAACCATGTGCACTGCAGGGGAGGCAGATATAACATGTGCAGAGAGAGTTAGATTTGGGTGTGGTGTGTTCAATCTGCAATCTAAATTGCAGTGTAAAAATAAAGCAGCCAGTATTTACCCTGCACAGAAACGAAATAACCCACCCAAATCTAACTCTCTCTGCACATGTTATATCTGCCTCCCCTGCAGTGCACATGGTTTTGCCCAACTGCTAAAAAATTTCCTGCTGCGATCAACTTGGAATTCCCCCCATAGTCAAACTTGCAAACTGTAAAATGTGCAAAAGGAAAACATTATTGCTGGAAAATTCAATGACACACCAAGTCCAAACTACACATGGAAAATGTACTGTTAAAAAACCACATGACATACAATAAAGTACTATGTTACATTGGCTTTTGTAGAAAACATTACCCAAAACAATGTCTTTGCTGATGCACACATGAAGATGGGAGTAATATGCAACGTCACATGACACACATTTACCCAAAAAATAACGACATAAGTAATGTAATAGAATGTTAAGATAAATACACATGCTCACCATCCTTCCTGGGCAGGTCGGAATCACGGACATGGGTTGCAGACACTACTTCAGGAGGTATTAAACTCTGCATGGGCTCCTTAGAGTCCAGATATCTGGCAATATAGGGCTGTCCCCCACCGGTTTTGCGAGCCGACTTCGCCTCCTTGGCCATTTTGGACTTGACACGTCGCTTTATGTCATAGTACCGTCCGCTTGACCACCCCCTCACTATTTACAGCAGCAACAACTTTCGCCCACAACACCTGTTGTTGGCACCTTGGCGGACTCAGGCCCAAATAGCTATACTTCATCAGCACCCGCACCAATGCCACATTTTCAGCATAACTAAACTTTACATTCCGCCCAGTCTTAGTAGTGGTGCGTGGCTGCGGAGCTCTCTGACTGTCCCTATCACTGTCACTTGAGGCTGCTGCAGCAACCTCACCCACCTCCTCCACCTCACTAACCTCACTCTCACTCACCTCCTCCACCTGACCAACCTCCTCCCCCTCACTCACACCCTCCACCTCACTCACCTCAGCCACCTCAGCCACCTCTGAGTCAGACATAATTGAGAAAAAAAAAACACACTCCTCCACTACCACTGCACAACTCACACACAAACACACACACACACACACACACACACACACACACACACACACACACACACACACACACACACACACTGACAAGGGGCTCTAAATAAAAAAAACTTGGACAAAAAATGAGACAAAACCAAAAAAAACATGACTACAAGAATGACAGGACTACTTTCAAACACAATACTACACTCAGAAATCGCCAAAAAAACTCCTGACCAAACCAACTACTCACCAACCTCCACAACACAACCTCCCTCCTCACCACTAACTAAACCCACGAGGTGCGTACGGTTTGGGGCGTATTTATATGGTTGCGCACAGACACTCCTACATCTGAGACACAACCAATCACGAACGGGGATGAAAATCGAAACTAAAAGTGAAAATGCGGCCGTGGTTGATAAATAACCCTGCCGCGTTTAACATAGAAAATAAACCAGTAAAAACAACAAAAACACGTACGCAAACAACGACGGACGTAAATTAGTGATGAGCGAGGTTCGGTTTTACTCGGTTTTACTCGGTTTTACTCGGTTCTCAAAACGGCATCTTATTGGCTATCCAAAACACGTGACATCCGTGAGCCAATAAGATGCCGTTTTGAGAACCGAGTAAAACCGAGTAAAACCGAATCCGCTCATCACTAACGTAAATGTGCCAAAAAAAACCCGACTGGCATCAACATCGGAAAACACGAAAACCATAAACTCGACTGCTTCGTAAATTAGCGTATATAGTTTCAAAAAGTTGCATGAAAATGCACCCGATAAAAAATGAGTTTAAACACTACACAAAACAACTCAAACACGAATATTAGTAAATAAACCCCCAGGTCTGGGAGGAGATCCCTCAGGAGACCATCCGCCACCTCATCAGGAGCATGCCCAGGCATTGTAGGGAGGTCATACAGGCACGTGGAGGCCACACACACTACTGAGCCTCATTTTGACTTGTTTTAAGGACATTACATCAAAGTTGGATCAGTCTGTAGTGTGTTTTTCCACTTTAATTTTGAGTGTGACTCCAAATCCAGACCTCCATGGGTTAATAAATTTGATTTCCATTGATAATTGTTGTGTGATTTTGTTATCAGCACATTCAACTATGTAAAGAACAAAGTATTTAATACGAATATTTCATTCATTCAGATCTAGGATGTGTTATTTTAGTGTTCCCTTTATTTTTTTGAGCAGTATGAATATATACACGGGGGTATATTTACTAAGATACGTAATTGTCGGGATTTGGAGGGAGATTAAACACGAATGACATCGAATGTGTGAATGTGCGACTTTTTGTCTTTTTTACGCCTCATTTACTATGCTGTCGTATTCTGCATTGTCGTGTTTTCTGATGCCGATGTCATTCGTAATGTCTGGCAGTGTTTTACAGGAGTGATTAGTAAAACACTGCCGAACTTAACACAATGAATCCCGTCCGGATCAGTATGATCCGTGCAGGGCTTCATTGTATACCTTAAAAGAAGCGTGGAAAGTGTTAAAAATCACAAAAAAAAATTGCGTGGGATCCCCCCTCCTAAGCATAACCAGCATCGGGCTCTTTGAGCCGGTCCTGGTTGTAAAAATACGGGGAAAAATTTACAGGGGTTCCCCATATTTTAACAACCAGCTCCGGGCTCTGCGCCTGGTCCTGGTGCAAAAAATACGGGGGACAAAAAATGTAGGGGTCCCCCGTATTTTTAACACCAGCACTGGGCTCAACTAGTCAGAGAGATAATGCCACATCCGGGGAACACTTTTATATTGGTCCCTGCGGCCCTGGCATTAAATCTCCAACTTGTCACCCCTGGCCGGGGTACCCTGGAGGAGTGGGGACCCCTTAAATCAAGGGGTCCCCCCTCCAGCCACCCAAGGACCAGGGGTGAAGCCCGAGGCTGTCCCCCCCCATACAAGGGTGGCGGATGGGAGGCTGATAGCCTTTTTTGTAAAAAATAATAATATTGTTTTTTGTAGCAGAACTACAAGTCCCAGCAAGCCTCCCCTGCAAGCTGGTACTTGGAGAACCACAAGTACCAGCATGCGGGGGGAAACGGGACCACTGGTACCTGTAGTTCTACTTCAAAAAAATAGGATTTTAATACCTACCGGTAAATCCTATTCTCTTAGTCCGTAGAGGATGCTGGGGACACTTCAAGAACCATGGGGTATAGACGGGATCTGCAGGAGACATGGGCACTTTAAGTCTTTCAAAGGGGTGTGAACTGGCTCCTCCCTCTATGCCCCTCCTCCAGACTCCAGTTATAGGAACTGTGCCCAGGGAGACGGACATTTTGAGGAAAAGGATTTATTGTTAAACTAAGGTGAGATACATACCAGCTCACACCTCAAGTACATCGTACAACATGGCATTCAACGCAAGTCAACGGCATGAACAACATCAGCAACAGGCTGACCACAAACGTAACACAACATGTGTGTAACCATAACTAATAACTAATAACTGCAGATACAGTACGCACTGGGACGGGCGCCCAGCATCCTCTACGGACTAAGAGAAAAGGATTTACCGGTAGGTATTAAAATCCTATTTTCTGATACGTCCTAGAGGATGCTGGGGACACTTCAAGAACCATGGGGTTTATACCAAAGCTCTAGAACGGGCGGGAGAGTGCGGATGACTCTTCAGCACCGATTGACCAAACATGAGGTCCTCATCAGCCAGGGTATCAAACTTTTAGAACTTTGCAAAGGTGTTTGAACCTGACCAAGTAGCCGCTCGGCAAAGTTGTAATGCCGAGACCCCCCGGGCAGCCGCCCAGGACGAGCCCACCTTTCTGGTAGAATGGGCCTTCACCGATTTCGGTAACGGAAATCCAGCCGTAGAATGAGCCTGCTGAATCGTATGACAGATCCAGCGCTCAATAGTCTGCTTGTAAGCAGGAGCTCCAAGTTTATTGTGAGCATACAGGACAAACAGAGCCTCTGTTTTCCTAAACTGAGCCGTTTTGGTGACATACATTTTCAAAGCTCTTACTACATCTAGAAGCTTCGATTCCAGCAAGGCATCGGTAGCCACTGGCACCACAATAGGCTGGTTCAAGTGGAACGATGGAACCACTTTTGACAGAAACTGCTGTCGAGTCCTCAATTCTGCTCTATCTTCATGGAAGATCAAATAAGGGCTCTTGTGAGATAAGGCCGCCAATTCAGACACCCGCCTGGTGGATGCTAAGGCCAACAGCATGACCACTTTCCAAGTGAGAAATTTCAACTCCACCTTTTGTAAAGGTTCAAACCAATGAGATTGAAGGAATTGCAACACCACGTTAAGATCCCACGGTGCCACAGAGGCACAAATGGAGGTTGGATGTGCAACACACCTTTCACAAAAGTCTGAACTTCTGGAAGGGAGGCCAATTGCTTTTGGAAGAAAATCGATAAGGCTGAAATTTGCACTTTAATGGAGCCCAACTTTAGGCCCGCATCCACACCTGCCTGCAGAAAATGGAGAAAACGTCCTAACTGAAATTCTTCTGTAGGAGCCTTCTTGGATTCACACCAAGACACATATTTTCTTCAAATACGGTGGTAATGTTTCGCCGTCACTCCTTTTCTAGCCTGAAGAAGCGTGGGAATGACTTCACTGGGAATACCCTTTCAGGCTAGGATCCGGCGTTCAAACGCCAAACCGTCAAACGTAGCCGCGGTAAGTCTTGATATACGCACGGCCCCTGCTGTAACAGATCCTCTCGTAGAGGAAGAGGCCAGGGATCTCCTATGAGTAATTCCTGAAGATCTGGATACCACGCCCTCCTTGGCCAGTCTGGAACAATGAGGATCGCCTGAACCTTTGTTCTTCTTATGATCTGTAGCACCTTTGGAATGAGTGGAAGCGGAGGGAACACATACACCGACTGAAACACCCATGGTGTCACTAGGGCGTCCACTGCTATTGCTTGAGGGTCTCTCGACCTGGAACAATATCAATGAAGTTTCTTGTTGAGGTGAGACGCCATCATGTCTATTTGAGGAATTCCCCAATGACTTGTCACTTCTGCAAAGACCTCTTGATGAAGACCCCACTCTCCTGGATGGAGATCGTGTCTGCTGAGGAAGTCTGCTTCCCAGTTGTCCACAACTGGAATGAAGATTGCTGACAGAGCGCTTGTATGTCTTTCCGCCCAGCGGAGAACTTTAGTGGCCTCTGCCGTCGCCGCTCTGCTCTTTGTTCCGCCCTGGCGGTGTATGTGCGCTACTGCTGTTGTATTGTCCAACTGGATCAGGATGGGCAGATTGCGAAGAAGATGATCCGCTTGAAGAAGGCCGTTGTAACTGGCCCTTACTTTCAAGACGTTTATGTGTAGACAAATTTCCTGGCTTGACCATCTTTCCTGGAAGGTTTCCCCCTGTGTGACTGCACCCCAGCCTCGGAGTCTCACATCCGTGGTTACTAGGATCCAGTCCTGGATCCCAAACCTGCGTCCCTCTAGGAGGTGAGATCTGTGCAGCCATCACAGGAGTGAGATTCTGGTCTTGGAGGACAGGATTATTTTCTGGTGCATGTGCAGATGGGATCCGGACCACTTGTCCAACAGGTCCCACTTAAACACTCTGGCATGGAATCTGCCAAATTGAATGGCCTCGTAGGCCGCCACCATCTTCCCCAGCAATCGAGTGCATTGAAGGATTGACACTCTTGCTGGTTTCAGAATTTGTTTGACCAGACTCTGAATTTCTAGAGCTTTTTCCACTGGAAGATAAATTCTCTGTAATTCTGTGTCCAGAATCATTCCCAAAAACGACAGCCGTTTCGTCGGAATTAACTTTGACTTTGGCAAGTTTAGGAGCCAACCATGTTGTTGCAGAACCGTCAGGGAGAGCGTAATGTCCTGCACCAGTTTGTCCTTGGATCTCGCCTTTATCAGGAGATCGTCCAAGTACGGGATAATTGTGACTCCTTGCTTGCGCAGGAGAACCATCATTTCCGCCATTACCTTGGTGAAAATCCTCGGAGCCGTGGACAGACCAAACGGCAATGTCTGAAATTGGTAATGACAATCCTGAATGGCAAACCTCAGGTAAGCCTGATGCAGAGGATATATGGGGACGTGTAAGTAGGCAACCTTTATGTCAACCGACACCATAAAATCCCCTTCCTCTAGACTGGAGATCACTGCTCGGAGAGATTCCATCTTGAAATTGAATTTTCTTACTTAGAAATTGAGGGATTTTAGGTTCAGAATTGGTCTGACCGAGCCGTCCGGTTTCGGGACCACGAACAAACTCGAATAAAAGCCTTCTCCCTGTTGTGACGGGGGAACCCTGATAATGACTTGATTTTGACACAACTTTTGTATCGCATCGCATACTACCTCCCTGTCCTGAAGAGAAGCTGGTAAGGCCGATTTGAAAAATCGACGAGGGGGAATGTCTTGAAACTCTAGTTTGTACCCCTGGGACACTATTTCTAATACCCATGGGTCTAGGTCCGAACGATCCCAGAACTGACTGAAGAGTTTGGGACATGCCCCCACCAGTGCGGACTCCCGCAGAGGAGTCCCAGCGTCATGCGGTGGATTTGGCAGAAGCCGGGGAGGATTTCTGCTTCTGGGAACCCGCCACAGCCGGAGATCTTTTACCTTTTCCTCTTCCTCTATTAGCAAGGAAGGAATAACCTCGGCCTTTTTTGTATTTATTTTGCCGAAAGGACTGCATCTGTTAAAGTGTGTACCTTTTGTCTGAGGTTGTTTGTACTCCTCCCCCTCCCTCTGGGGGGTCTGATAGTCACACAAATACAAAATAACCTTTATACCAGTATTAATTGTTATAAGTAATTATTGGAAAATGATACAATACTTCCTTCCATTCCATATTCCTTACATGTGATACTACTTCATCTATGACCTTCTGACTAATATTCACTAGCCTTACCATGCAGTCTTATAATATATATATTTTTGTCTTATACCACAACAGCCCACAGACAGAAGGTCCCAGCTGAAATGCATTATGTATCTCAGCTAGAGTCCCATGTGAGCTATACATGCAAACTCTCTACTATTGCCTAGGCCAAAACCGCCCAAATATTACTCCTTGACAAAATCCGTCAAGTAACCTCGTTATATCGCTATATTGCATTATACATATGATTTAAACATTTAAATCCTTCTTACCCTCAGTTGTAATGAACCAAAGACCATATAAAGTATAACATCTTTTACTCCATAAACAGTAACTGCAATGTTATAGATGACTTACATGTGGACAGTTACAAATAATGCAATATAGATTACCAGGTCAGATACACAATACAGTTTAACAACTCAGAAGTGAATTCCTAACTTGATCCCAGTAATGTATTACCCCATTCTGTTGCTAAATAAACTTCAATGCAGGTTCTAGTTATTCCTTACTCGTATATGTTCTTGGTGTACGTGTAGATATATATATGTATGTGTGTGAATGTATGAATGCAAGAAAGCTGTGCTAGTGTTATAAGATTGTGCTCTTCCCTGTGTACGTGTGTATAAGGATGTGAGTAGATGGCTGTTCCAGAAAGCATGGTGAGAAACGTGTGTGTGTGTGTGTGTGTGTGTGTGTGTGTGTGTGTGTGTGTGTGTGTGTCTGTAGCATGTATTGTTAGGGGATAAATGTTTAACACGGACTCGGCTAATCAGTGGACTAACTGGTAAATGCTGGATAATCATCTACCTGAAAAACATCTAGTGTGTGTGTGTGTGTGTGTGTGTGTGTGTGTGTGTGTGTGTATGTATATATATTTTTGGGTATGTTAAAAAGTTATCAGTATGTGTATAGAGATGAAGAGATGAGCAAAAGGAGAGGTGATTTAAAGTGAAGGTATAAATAAAGGTAGAGTGTGTTCTAGTATAGTCAGAAGTATGGTTACCTTCCAAAGAAAGTGTTTTGTTGAGTGGATTTCCAGAAGCCAGGTCAGTGTTGTGTCCTGTATTGTAGTGTCAGGAAAAGAGAGCTTGTTTTTGGGTGAGGGGGCTTTATTAGTATTGTATAATTTTCCAATAATTACTTATAACAATTAATACTGGTATAAAGGTTATTTTGTATTTGTGTGACTATCAGACCCCCCAGAGGGAGGGGGAGGAGTACAAACAACCTCAGACAAAAGGTACACACTTTAACATTGGCGCCTGAACAGTCCTGCTACAAATTGTAATATCTAAAGGCCACAGAGAACTACAATTACCAGCAGAGAACCATTATTTTGTTTTTATTATTATTTACTTTTTCTTTAAATGGTTACACAATACAATCTTTTATATCTGAGTAATACATTGCTCAAAGCAATTAACAATCTGCTTATGTTTAAATGTGCTAACATTTCTTTCTCTAGGTGGACTAGGGAACTGAGACTTGCATATTAGTAGGTTTGACTGAATACTAACTTGAAATCTTTTATTTGGAAAATGTTATAATTTTTCTGTAATTTTTCATATTATTATTATTATTATTATTTTTTTTTAATATTGTTACAATATTTACTAATGACCATCTACTATAGAACACAATATTCGGGTTATTGCATTCTCTTTTCCAGGATAGCGAAAGCAGAAAACCAACCCGTATTTCTTGCAGAAACACGTCTTTGAAAGCTGTCTAGTGGGTACTTGCTTCGGCGACCACATTAAGAATTTTGAGCAGGCGGCGCGCACTGGGTACCTGTTCTAAGGCCGATATTAGCGATTTCGGCTGGGTGGCTCCAGGTCTGCAAGATAAATTCACCAATCCCATACAGGATTGAGGACTTCATTTCCACACAACAGACAGAAAATATTACTCGGGTCATTACACAGGTAGATATGGATTTCCTTACCATTAAGAAACTTGCAAAGGATAGCATGTATAATCCAGTTATACCAACTAGCTATACATCAGCTGAAAATTTGTGATTACAATTGTTAGATCAAGTTTATAGTCAAGATAAGCTTTGTAATGATAGATGGAATCTAAACCACAACTCTAAAAGGTTAAAAATGTTAGCTAAACTAGTACAAGTTTATGAAGACATAATTTGGACACCAGAACATGCAGAAATGTTAGCTAGAAGTATGTTGACTAAAAAAGGAAAAATGCTAGATCAGGAAGATAGTTGTAATATAGAAAAGATCAAGAAAAATGATACATTAAAGACAAATGTGGAAAAAAGCAGTTGTAAAGACTGCACAGATAGAGAAATTGAGATTGCACAGTTATGCACTGAGCTTAATACTGCAGATGATAACATGGCTACTACTGAGGCCCATATGGCCCAGATGCAACAAGATCTGGATAGTAGAGCCCAAATGATGATGAATATGCAGGGTTTAATAACTAATCTTTCTAATTCTATAAAAAATGTGTCCATAAATCCTAGAATTGATCCCATTGGATCAATACCCACAAAACAGGTTTGTGTATATAACAGGGAAGGTAATGGAGCAACAGGGAACCAAACATTTAGTTTGGAACCACATCCAACACTGCTTGATAGCAGAAATGATCAACAGGAATTAAGTACCCCCATGATTTATCCTGCAATACCTGTAGTGCGTTCACTACAATACCCATTAACAACGGGGGAAAATTCTATTGTTGTACAAGAGAATAGAGGTGGATGGGATGTACTTGATGCCACTTCTAGCTCTGTGCAAGCACACAATAGAAAAAAGGATTTGTTTTCTTTGAATCAACCGCAAGGTAATGATATAAACAGAACTAAGATCCTGTTAGACCTCAAGAGAGAATTCCCACAATATGATGGCAATGTAGATCCATTCACTTCATGCGATATTTTTGAGGGACATTGCACACAACTTAGTGTAGCCCCAGAAGATCGCATGGATTTGTTCAAATTGTGGTTACCCATTCACCTCAGTCAACGGTACGACATCACTGGGGACTCCACCCCCAAAAATGGCTTATATCATAACAGAGAGGAAAGACTTTCTGCACTTATGATATTAACAACAGGACATAAGGAAGTGACTCCAAACATCCTTGCTCACTTCACACCTACCATACAACATGAGCCATTAGCTCTATGTGGTAGGTTTAAAGCCATGTATAGGACAATAACCAATGACCATAGGTCCCATACTCCACCAGGCATGATTCGCGCATTTGTGGAAAAATTCACATACACAAATGTCAATCTGCGTACAATGGCTGAGAGGGAAACCACAATTTCTGGTGCAGCCAGAATAATTGAGGAATTCAGAAAAGAACTGTTGAGTTCTAAGAAATCTGTCCAGGTTAGGGAACATGATATGCGAGGAGGCATAAAAAAAGATCGCCACCATGCATACCGTGAACACAATCAAACGGTATCTCAGCCCTCTGCTCCACCAGCAGAGAGTGAGAACCTGATTTGTTACAGGTGTAGACAAAAGGGACATAAAAGATTAAATTGTCCTAACAAATTCCCATCCCAATCCGGAAATACTAATGGCTTCAAAAAGCGATATAGTAATTCCATACGGACAAAACATTTGCCCGTCTCACACTTACAGAAAAGTGTGGCAGCTTTAAATGTGCAAGCAGAAAAGCAGTCTGCTCCACAATTCAATGCAATGCAGCAAAAACAAGTAGCAGTCTGTGCAACAGAAGTTCCCACAGGAATTCTGATGCAGATAGATTGAAGGTCAGGGGTCCCAAAGGATCTGATACCAATATGTAGCCTCAT
Source organism: Pseudophryne corroboree (assembly GCF_028390025.1). Classification (NCBI taxonomy): domain Eukaryota; kingdom Metazoa; phylum Chordata; class Amphibia; order Anura; family Myobatrachidae; genus Pseudophryne; species Pseudophryne corroboree. The sequence goes on along the minus strand of NC_086444.1, from coordinate 458,604,070 downwards.
ATTGGATCCTTCAGGGAGACCCCATATCATGGCAAAGATAAAAAATATTTGGTTACAAATCATGCTTGACACTGGAGCTGAAATTTCAATCACCAACGTAGAACATGATTTAGACCCAGATAGCCCTCAGTGTGTGGTGATCGGCTTTGATCACCAACAAGGGGGGGGTGAAGGCTCATAGGATTAATGAGGTCAATGTAGAAATCAGCAGTGATTTCTCCTTAAACATTCCAATGTGGTATTACACAGGATCTGATAACATCATTGGAACTGATGTAATGACACAAAATGGTTGGATTCTGGATCTGGCAAATGGTATGGTATGGAGGGGTCCCAGAAAATCAAAGGTTTGGGTTATACAACAGCATTTTCTGAGCTCACCCATACACACAAATGTCAAAAGCAACATGCTTGTCCATAAATGGCCAGAGGTCTCACATAACAAAGACCTTGAACCTATTGTGTACAAGTATCCAGAATTATGGGCACAAGGAAAAAATGACTGTGGAAGAATGCTTGATGTACAGGTGGACATTCAAGGGCCAGACCCACCACCTCAGCATCAATATCGCTTCCCTCCTGAAGCCATGGAACCTGTGGTAGAATCTGTAGAGGACTTAGAAGAAAGGGGAGTGGTCATAAAGGGAAATTCAAAATGCAATAATCCTTTATGGCCAGTTAAGAAGAAGGAAACAAACACCTGGAGACTCACAATTGATCTCCGTGTTTTGAACAAATACACTCCCATATCAGCACAGGTAGTGGCAGAAACACCAGACATCATGGCAAGGATAAATGGCAAAAGTCAAGTGTTCTCAACCATTGATGTGGCTAATGGATTTTTTTCCATAGCTTTAACTGAAAGTTGCCGGTACAAGTTTGCATTCACTGTACGTGATACGCAATACATGTTTTGCGTTCTACCACAAGGATTCCATAGTAGTCCAACTTACTTCCATCAGGCATTAGCAGCAGTTCTGAGTGTTTTCTCACGCCCAGAATGCCTGCTACAGTATGTTGATGACCTACTCCTTCATACAGAGACCATGGAGGAGCACTTAACCCTCTTACAGGAATTGTTAGGCCTCCTGTCACGTGCAGGACTCAAACTGAGTCCTCACAAGGCAAACTTGGCGAGGTCAGAGGTAATATTCCTAGGAGTTAAGATTGCCCATGGAACAAAGGGTATAATGGCTGCCCGCGTGGAAGCAATGGTAAAACTACCCAAGCCAGGCACCTTACAGGACTTGCGTAAGTTCCTGGGGGTTGCAAACTTCATGAGGGAGTTCATAGAGGACTTTGCTACCAAAGCAAAGCCTCTCTATGAATTACTCAGAGGTGAAAAACCATCACTGAAAGGATGGGCAGATACACAAGAGGAAGCTTTTATCACACTTAAAAGAGACCTCTCCTCTGCCCCAGTTCTAGCCACCCCACATCCAGATGGAAACTTGGCCATCCAAGCACATGCTGGTTCATTGTCTATATCAGCGGTCCTCCTTCAGGATGTGGGAACAATGATCAGACCTCTTGGATACTTCTCAAGACTTCTTTCACCAGTGGAAAGAGGATTTGATGAATGTGCAAAGCAACTTGCAACCATACATTATGCTGTCAAAGTGACAGAGCATATTGTAGGGTTCAGACAGCTTACTGTGCAGACACCTCACTCTCCACTAACTCTCCTACTCCGGGATACACTTCCTGGAGTCTCTCAGCAGAGATTTGGGAGATGGATAATGGACCTCAGTGGGCGGAATATCAAAATCTGTCACAAAGCCAAGTATGTCCTTTCCCAGTTGTTAAACACAACAGGAACAGAGCATGATTGCGGCCAAGTAACACATTCCCTTGCAACACCATTCTTTAGGCAGGTAGCGCACCCCGATGACAGAATCATCTTTGTTGATGGGTCCCGCTCTTACCTGGATGGGTCATATGTGACAGGTTATGCGGTCTTGGATGAGACCACAGGAGCCCAGATTCTGGTTAGACTTCCGGGTCACCTGTCAGCCCAACGTTCTGAATTGGAGGCAGTGAAGGAAGCACTCCTTCTACAACCCCAAGGGAAACGCACTATATATAGTGACAGCTCATATGTAGTGCGGTCTCTTACATCACATCTTCAAACTTGGCAAAAACGTGGATTTGTTGACAGCCAGAATAAACCTCTGGCTCACGTTTCAGTTCTAACAGAACTATGGGAATGGGGTGTTTCCCACCCGGAAGAAGCAGCAATCATTAAGGTCCCTGCACACCAAAAAGGGAGCGATCCCTAGGGAACAACGCAGCAGATGAAGCGGCAAAAGTGGCTGCAGTATCTGGGATTTTCCGTGATCCTGATGCTCAAGCTTTGCCTTCATTCCAGGTAGCTGTACGTAGGAAAGCCCTTGCAGAAGGACCAGTGTCATTTGAAGATGAGCAAGCAAAAGACTCTATTCTTATGACTCACATAATTTCACCACAAGACCCCTGGTCTATAAGACAGGGTATACTGTGCCATTCACCAGGAGAAGGATTAGAACCTCTACCTGCAGTACCCTCACATCTCCAAGTGGAACTGACAAGACTCAATCATCAGCTCCTAGGACATCCTGGCCGGGATAAACTTTTTTCTCTTTTAAAGAGCAAATTATACTGGTCAGGAATGTTCAAAACTGTAGAAAATGTCACCCAACAGTGTTTGGTGTGTGCCCAAATCAACCCTCGGGCACCAGCCCTCAAGCCAGTGTTACAGCGTGTGCCTCCTGCAGAAGGGCCATGGGCAACTCTGCAAATTGACTTCATAGGACCACTACCAGCTGGCAGTCGAAATTGTCGCTATGCCTTGGTAGTAGTTGACGTGTTCTCCAAGTGGGTAGAAGCCATTCCTACAGCGAATGATTCAGCCACCACTACAGCACGGGTCTTATGGGATCAGATTTTGTCATGCTGGGGTATCCCAAGGATCATAGAATCAGATCGTGGGACCCATTTCACTGGCAAGGTCATGAAAGCCCTTTGTGAACTTCTGGACATAAAGCAGCGATTTCATGTCCCTTATCACCCAATATCAGCTGGAATTGTGGAACGAATGAATCGGACCATCAAGTCCCGGTTGGCTAAGGCATTGTTACAGAAGGGCTCTTCATGGGTAACAGCCTTACCTGCAATACTCATGGGTATTAGGGCCACGGAAGCAACCACCACAGGGATCACTCCGTTTGAGCTCATGACAGGTCGCAAAATGCCACTTTGCTTCCCTAATGAGCCCCAATTGTCAAACCCAATTAAAGATGCTGTCGCAAGAGATACGTTCCTGCAACAGGTGCAAGATAATCTCAAGGGACTGTTGCCTTATGCAGCTCTGCGGCTGCATAAACCCTATCTACAGGGGGAGACACCCATGCCCTCTGTAGGTGACTCAGTAATGGTCAAAGTTTTCCGTAAAGCAGGTCCTTGGGATGCAAACTGGGAGGGACCATATCAAGTCCTTGAGACAATGGGTGATACCATGTTAAAGGTACAAAGGCCAGTAACTACAAAGAGAGACTCTCAAAGGAGGCGCAAGGTTCTTTGGGTCCATATAGACCAAGCAAAGACCACCAGGACCTCTCCAGTCCAGAAAGATGCCAGAGTGCTCAATAAGTTGTGAAGGTAAAAAGAAGCACAAGGCAGGAGACAGATCTCTTTGAAAGCCATCATACGGTTATACATAAACTGCCTTTATTGGAACTATACTCATGCCTTCTCTCTTAGCAGATCATGGAACCAGGGAGAAAAGCTGTAACCCCAGTTCCCAAAGGACACCATTACAAATCCCATTCCTCCCTAGGAACCAAGAGGTGCAGAGTAAACCGCCATCTGAGAAAACTAAGCTTACAGACACTGGTACTACTGGTAGGTGTGGTACTGGTAGGATCTGTTACCCCTCTTAACAGCAAGAGAGAAAAGGGGGGGTCAAATACAACATCACAAGTAAATTACATGAGATCCGAACCTACTAACCAGTCGGGTCTCTTAGCAATAGAATGTAAGGAAGGTAAAATCCAGGCGCCCTACTACAATTACACTTTTGTACCGGGCCAATGGTATTTGTATGGATTTTGGAGAGATGGTTTTGCTGATGGTATGGTCCAACACTATACACCGGTAGTTAATGCGTCTGCTATTCAATATGAATTGCATGCATTATGCTTGAAAGAATATACCCACTTTAGAGATACCGATTCAGGACCCATTAAATCCATTAGGTGGATTTCAAAAGACCCACATTTACATCCATATAAAAAACCAATTGATAATACCACTGAAGTAGTGTGCACAAGAGATGGTGTCTTAAACCCTGAAGACACCACAGGGGGAGAATATGATGGATGGTATATTCTCAAAGCCACATTTATAGGATCTAATGTTCAGGATACCCTACGTGTCAGAACATATTTCGATAGACCTATACCCATCATAGGCACTATGAAAGCATATTGTATGTTCAGAGATTCCAAAATGTTAATCACAAGGGAGTCCAAATATGCACAAGGCCACATTCCCACAGATTATTTGCAAACTAGTGTCATGATGCTGAAATTAAACTGCAGCAGCACAGGCCAAGCAATATGGAACGATCAGATTGGCTCAGTAGACATGGAAGGATTGTACAGAGCAGTCGTTTTGAAAATCCGAACTGATGCCAAAAGCCTTAAATACATTCAGATAGAGGGATCACCATCCATACGATCTTTTATGATATCCATAATGAGAGATAAATGTATACCAGATGTTACTGGGTACTATTTTATCACCTATGCACATTGGGACTCAGATAAACAATGGTAATGTCTGATGTGAATCTATGGAGATGAGATATAATTTGCAATGGAATAGATACTCCCATAATTGAGGTATGGATGGATGGGACCCCTATGACTGAGGAGTATAGGAATAGATATGTGTCCTTTGATTGGAAGGATCCCAGTGGAAGAGATATCAATTTTGATATAAATATAGATGGACCTTTTAATTGGCCATTCTGTGAAGCAGTAGATGAAGGGTGTTGGACATTTTCACAGTGGGTCTATCTCTCCAAAATAAAACCTGTCTAATTCCTTTCCTTGCAACCAGGGGATAGTGACCAGTGGTACCCGTTTTAAGGGAGAGGACAGATATGTGTGACCATAGTCAGAACCACTTATGAAACAGAAGACCTACAACCAGTCAAACCACACCTAGATGCATGTAATTTCACTACACATAAAATAGCAGATGTAATAGCGCCCCAACTGTCTTCTCCATGGAATATTATAACAGATGTTAAATTCGTATTGTATACTTGGAGAATTTCAGTAGTTGACTTCAGTGTAGATCACTGGGACTATAGATGTGAAAAGTTTGTGAGAAACCATATAGACATGCTAAAGGGTTGGATAGAATCTGGTCAGGAAACAAGAAAATATGGTTTGGGTGTTAGGAAAAGTAGGAGTAAAAGAGATATCCTTTGCACATTTTTGGGAGGAGGAGCATTAGGATTAGGCACTCTTAATACCATGGACTTGGAAGTTCTAAGGAGTAAACTTGGGAGTCTGGCACAACATACAGGAGAAGGAATAAAGACCCAATTAGATGTAAATCACATCCTTGAACACTTGCAACATTCTCAAATAGATGCCACAACATCCCTATCCTTTGCTCTTCGTGAAAAATTTAGAGGATTGGTTGCAGGCCTGATTTCAGACCAAGATGAAACTCAGCTAGCACTGGCATGCACCCAGGTTCAGAGTGAACTGTCAGAAAATCTAAAACATATTGTATCCTCCCTTCACAATGGTCACTATCCATTCAACCTTAGGCAGCGGATAAGACCATTTGTCCCTTCCTTTGCGTTGAACCACACAAAGTGGTGGCTCACTCAGTGGCATGGTTGTCAGAACCTGACCTGTACTGCCTCTTCTCTAGCTCCCGTTTCAGGTACGGAAAGGCAGGGTTACACTGCAGTGAACTTAGGTATTCTCATGTCTGGAGAGACAATTCTCCATCCACACCTACAATCTGACATTGTAACATATGAAGGATTGAATCCGTATCTAATTGATACAGATGGTTGTTGGAAACGAGAAAATGCCATATTGTGCCAAGGAGATCACGACAGGGTTCTTAGACGACAGTGCTGGGACTCTGAAGGATCTTGTTTGATGGATGCTAGTCCAAAACCATCATCTAACTTAAAGTATCTGGGACATGGATACTGGTGCTGGTATCAACTCCAAAATGCCTCATATACTGTATATGCTACTAACTGCACGCAAAGAGGAACTCTCCTCCGAGGAGTGTATTGTACCCTTAATCCCATTCTAGGTATCGATGTAGCAGACGAGAGAGGAAGAACACCAGTAACCCCAGAGAAGCGACTAGATATCCTCCCAGACACTCCAGTGAGACTTCAAAAGATTCCACTTGGATTTGTTACAGAACTTAAGAACTGGCTGCTCGACTTCGGGAAAGAGGACGACATCCTGAAGAAACTGAAGGAGAATGAAAATCAAGCAACCATCAAATTGGATCATGATACCGTCAAGATAACAAGTATTATACATGCCTTAGAAGAAGACTCTAAAGTATCTTGGTGGGAAAGCATCTTCGGATACAGCCCAAAGGCAACATCATTCTTCAACCTTCTCATACATCCCGTAATAGTTCTCATCTTTTTGGTATTGATTATGTACATTGTGTTAATAATTGTCTACCGGAAGATAAAAAGACTGAATACACAACTACAAGACACACTAGAACTATACAAAGAAGAACTTTTAAAGACAAAGACTCGTCAAATGAGGAACTATTAAGGGAGGGGGGGCATATAAAGAGATGTTTTTCTCTTTGGGGGGGTTTTTCCTACTGAAAACAAAAAGAAACAGAGGTTTTTTTTTATCTCCCCGTAACTTTCAAGCCCTAACAAGATTGTTTGATTCCCCTGCCTGAAAGAACTTTGCGTTTCGGGTTCAAAGACTTTACGTTTCGGGTTCAAGGACTTTGCGGCGGGTTCAAGGACTTTGCGTTCGGGTTCAATTATTTTTTTTTATGTACATGCAAAATTGTTCATGAATTTGATTTTGTTTATTTTACTTATGGAAACTTGTTTGAAAAACTGTATTTGTTTATAGTAACTGCACTAACTCCAAAATTATTATTTTTTTTTGTATGTATAACTACAGAAGTGAATAGGTTTTATACTAAGATAGGGAGAAGTAACCAGAAATACATTTCCAACTTATAGTGTCGGATTTCCGACAACAGGGGGACTGTGAAGGAGCATCGATATTCGCGTCTGCTCAGCGCCACTGATAATGTGCGCATGCGCAAGACTGCTTGCGCACATTAAGAAATACACTGGGAATAAATCAGCTGTATATAGAACAAAATAAATATACTGTATTGATCGTAACATGAGCTACAGTAATACAAAGAACAGGAAATTACACCTAGCCAGCCATGGACCTTATGTCCCACTTCCAAGCCATGTGCAGCTGTGGGGGTAGGTTGGTGAAGTGCATGCTGGGAAAGGTTATATAAAGCCCCCTCACCCAAAAACAAGCTCTCTTTTCCTGACACTACAATACAGGACACAACACTGACCTGGCTTCTGGAAATCCACTCAACAAAACACTTTCTTTGGAAGGTAACCATACTTCTGACTATACTAGAACACACTCTACCTTTATTTATACCTTCACTTTAAATCACCTCTCCTTTTGCTCATCTCTCCATCTCTATACACATACTGATAACTTTTTAACATACCCACAAATATACATACATACACACACACACACACACACACACACACACACACACACACACACACACACACACACACACACACACACACACACTAGATGTTTTTCAGGTAGATGATTATCCAGCATTTACCAGTTAGTCCACTGATTAGCCGAGTGCGTGTTAAACATTTATCCCCTAACAATACATGCTACAGACACACACACACACACACACACACACACACACACACACACACACACACACACACACACACGTTTCTCACCATGCTTTCTGGAACAGCCATCTACTCACATCCTTATACACACGTACACAGGGAAGAGCACAATCTTATAACACTAGCACAGCTTTCTTGCATTCATACATTCACACACATACATATATATATATCTACACGTACACCAAGAACATATACGAGTAAGGAATAACTAGAACCTGCATTGAAGTTTATTTAGCAACAGAATGGGGTAATACATTACTGGGATCAAGTTAGGAATTCACTTCTGAGTTGTTAAACTGTATTGTGTATCTGACCTGGTAATCTATATTGCATTATTTGTAACTGTCCACATGTAAGTCATCTATAACATTGCAGTTACTGTTTATGGAGTAAAAGATGTTATACTTTATATGGTCTTTGGTTCATTACAACTGAGGGTAAGAAGGATTTAAATGTTTAAATCATATGTATAATGCAATATAGCGATATAACGAGGTTACTTGACGGATTTTGTCAAGGAGTAATATTTGGGCGGTTTTGGCCTAGGCAATAGTAGAGAGTTTGCATGTGTAGCTCACATGGGACTCTAGCTGAGATACATAATGCATTTCAGCTGGGACCTTCTGTCTGTGGGCTGTTGTGGTATAAGACAAAAATATATATATTATAAGACTGCATGGTAAGGCTAGTGAATATTAGTCAGAAGGTCATAGATGAAGTAGTATCACATATAAGTAATTATTGGAAAATGATACAATACTTCCTTCCATTCCATATTCCTTACATGTGATACTACTTCATCTATGACCTTCTGACTAATATTCACTAGCCTTACCATGCAGTCTTATAATATATATATTTTTGTCTTATACCACAACAGCCCACAGACAGAAGGTCCCAGCTGAAATGCATTATGTATCTCAGCTAGAGTCCCATGTGAGCTACACATGCAAACTCTCTACTATTGCCTAGGCCAAAACCAGTGACGTGCGGTGAGGTCATTGGCTGGGGAGGCACTGAGATATATAGTGGTCGAACTGGAAATTTTGAAGTGGGGGAATGCAAAAGTCAAGGATGCAATTATTTTGGCGCGCGCGCTACAGAAGAGGGGCGTGGTTACCCAAGAAGGGGCGTGTCAAGTGTAGTAGAACCCCTTATACTATCTAGTACTGGTGCCCCTTTCACCTTATAGCACACGGTACGAGCTGAAATTCACATTATAGCACACGGTACGAGCCGAAATTCACATTGTAGCACACTGAATGAGCCGAAATTCACATTGTAGCACACTGAATGAGCCGAAATTCACATTGTAGCACACTGAATGAGCCAAAATTCACATTGTAGCACACTGAATGAGCCGAAATTCACATTGTAGCACACTGAATGAGCCGAAATTCACATTGTAGCACACTGAATGAGCCGAAATTCACATTGTAGCACACTGAATAAGCCGACATTCACATTGTAGCACACTGAATGAGCCGACATTCACATTGTAGCACACTGAATGAGCCGACATTCACATTGTAGCACACTGAATGAGCCGAAATTCACATTGTAGCACACTGAATGAGCCGAAATTTACATTGTTGCACACTGAATGAGCCGACATTCACATTGTAGCACACTGAATGAGCCGACATTCACATTGTAGCACACTGAATGAGCCGAAATTCACATTGTAGCACACTGAATGAGCCGAAATTCACATTGTAGCACACTGAATGAGCCGAAATTCCCATTGTAGCACACTGAATGAGCCGAAATTCACATTGTAGCACACTGAATGAGCCGAAATTCACATTGTAGCACACTGAATGAGCCGAAATTCACATTGTAGCACACTGAATGAGCCGACATTCACATTGTAGCACACTGAATGAGCCGACATTCACATTGTAGCACACTGAATGAGCCGACATTCACATTGTAGCACACTGAATGAGCCGAAATTCACATTGTAGCACACTGAATGAGCCGAAATTCACATTGTAGCACACTGAATGAGCCGACATTCACATTGTAGCACACTGAATGAGCCGACATTCACATTGTAGCACACTGAATGAGCCGACATTCACATTGTAGCACACTGAATGAGCCAAAATTCACATTGTAGCACACTGAATGAGCCGAAATTTACATTGTAGCACACTGAATGAGCCGACATTCACATTGTAGCACACTGAATGAGCCGACATTCACATTGTAGCACACTGAATGAGCCGAAATTCACATTGTAGCACACTGAATGAGCCGAAATTCACATTGTAGCACACTGAATGAGCCGAAATTCACATTGTAGCACACTGAATGAGCCGACATTCACATTGTAGCACACTGAAAGAGCCGACATTCACATTGTAGCACACTGAATGAGCCGACATTCACATTGTAGCACACTGAATGAGCCGACATTCACATTGTAGCACACTGAATGAGCCAAAATTCACATTGTAGCACACTGAATGAGACGAAATTCACATTGTAGCACACTGAATGAGCCGACATTCACATTGTAGCACACTGACTGAGCCGAAATTCACATTGTAGCACACTGAATGAGCCGACATTAACATTATAGCACACTGAATGAGACGAAATTCACATTGTAGCACACTGAATGAGCCGACATTAACATTATAGCACACTGAATGAGACGAAATTCGCATTATAGCACACTGAATGAGCTAAAATTGTGACAGCCAGAGTGACAGCAGAGACAGGGAGAGAGAGAGTGACGTCAGGGAGAGAGAAAGTGACGACAGGGGGAGAGAGAGTGACGGCAGGGAGAGAGTGACGACAGGGAGAGTGTGACGACAGGGAGAGAGAGTGTGACGACAGGGAGAGAGAGTGTGACGACAGGGAGAGAGAGTGTGACGACAGTGACAGCAGGGAGAGAGAGAGTGACAGTAGGGACAGTAACGACAGGGAAAGAGGGTGACGGCAAGGGAACATTACCTGAATGTGGACGGCGGAGGCACCCATGGGTAGCGGCGGTGATAAGGAGTCCTTTGGTGCGATGAGGTCCTTCTGACCGCCATTTGTTGCGGCTGAGTGGCTGACAGCGGTGAGCGGAGGGTGGCTGGCGGCGGTGAGCAGCTGGCCAGGGACGTAAGTTAATACCATACGCCAGGAGGTGAAAAAGATCATATTGACTCCCCCCCCCCCACTCAGCCCAGTTCAGGTATACACACAAAGACACATGTACACGCATACATACACTTACATATATAAAAATACACACCTAGCCACATTTACAAACACACACACACACACACACACACACACACACACACACACACACACACACACACACATACATTATACCACTTATACACAAATAGCCACACATATATAGCCACATATCTACTCACAGTCACACACACACACACACACACACACACACACACACACACACACACACACACACACACACACACACACACACACACACACACACACACATACATGTCCCCACACTGACACTCTCCTCCATTAGTTCCAGACTGAGCTGTCAGTGGGGCAGGAGCTGGCCTGGCGGGCGGCTGTGAGCCGCGGCTTTTGATGCAAGAGTCGGGCTGTGGTGAGCTGTCAGTGGGGCGGGGGACGGGGACGGGAACCGGGCTGGCGGCGGCGGGTGGCTGGGCCGCTGTGAACTGCGGCTTTTCAAGCGGGAGCCGCGGATTTTCTTGCGGGAGCCGTGCCGTGGTGAGCTGTAAGTGGGGCGGGGGACGGGAGCCGGGCTGGCGGCGGCGGCGGGCGGCTGTGACCTGCGGCTATTCATGCGGGAGCCGGGTGGTTATGAGCCGGGGGCAGGTGAGGAGTGGAGCGGGTATAGAACATGGGAGAAGGGAGGAGCTACGTGCTAGTAGGTGGTGACGGGGCCAAAATGACCGCTGTCACAGTGATGGGCGTGCTTTCAGATACGCTGAAAGCACGCCCCTACAGTTCAGCGGCACTTAGACAGGTGCCGCTTCCATTAGTTTTTTCAATGGGCTTTTACAGCCCTCTGCTTGTCCCCGCCCCCTGCCCGCCCCCTGCTTCCGGCCGATCGCAATGGAGAGCAGGAGGCACCGATCTCGGTGCCGCACAAATACATTTCATCAGCAATTTAAACTGAAAAATTATTAATATAATATAAATAAAATACTTATGACACAGAATATGTGTCATAAGTATCTTCTTTGTATTATTTTAATAATCACAGGGGAGGCACTGCCTCCCCTGCCTCCCCTGACTGCACGTCCCTGGCCAAAACCGCCCAAATATTACTCCTTGACAAAATCCGTCAAGTAACCTCGTTATATCGCTATATTGCATTATACATATGATTTAAACATTTAAATCCTTCTTACCCTCAGTTGTAATGAACCAAAGACCATATAAAGTATAACATCTTTTACTCCATAAACAGTAACTGCAATGTTATAGATGACTTACATGTGGACAGTTACAAATAATGCAATATAGATTACCAGGTCAGATACACAATACAGTTTAACAACTCAGAAGTGAATTCCTAACTTGATCCCAGTAATGTATTACCCCATTCTGTTGCTAAATAAACTTCAATGCAGGTTCTAGTTATTCCTTACTCGTATATGTTCTTGGTGTACGTGTAGATATATATATGTATGTGTGTGAATGTATGAATGCAAGAAAGCTGTGCTAGTGTTATAAGATTGTGCTCTTCCCTGTGTACGTGTGTATAAGGATGTGAGTAGATGGCTGTTCCAGAAAGCATGGTGAGAAACGTGTGTGTGTGTGTGTGTGTGTGTGTGTGTGTGTGTGTGTGTGTGTGTGTGTGTGTCTGTAGCATGTATTGTTAGGGGATAAATGTTTAACACGCACTCGGCTAATCAGTGGACTAACTGGTAAATGCTGGATAATCATCTACCTGAAAAACATCTAGTGTGTGTTAGAGATGAGCGGGTTCGGTTTCTCTGAATCCGAACCCGCCAGAACTTCATGTTTTTTTTCACGGGTCCGAGCGACTCGGATCTTCCCGCCTTGCTCGGTTAACCCGAGCGCGCCCGAACGTCATCATGACGCTGTCGGATTCTCGCGAGGCTCGGATTCTATCGCGAGACTCGGATTCTATATAAGGAGCCGCGCGTCGCCGCCATTTTCACACGTGCATTGAGATTGATAGGGAGAGGACGTGGCTGGCGTCCTCTCCGTTTAGACACTTGATTTACTAATTTTGGGGAGCATTAGGAGTACTCAGTAGTGTACAGTGCAGAGTTTTGCTGATAGTGACCAGTGACCACCACTTTTATTTATAATCCGTTCTCTGCCTGAAAAAAGCGATACACAGCACACAGTGACTCAGTCACATACATACCATATCTGTGTGCACTGCTCAGGCTCAGGCCAGTGTGCTGCATCATCTATATATATTATATATCTGTCTGACTGCTCAGCTCACACAGCTTATAATTGTGGGGGAGACTGGGGAGCACTACTGCAGTGCCAGTTATAGGTTATAGCAGGAGCCAGGAGTACATAATATTATATTAAAATTAAACAGTGCACACTTTTGCTGCAGGAGTGCCACTGCCAGTGTGACTAGTGACCAGTGACCTGACCACCAGTATATAATATTAGTAGTATACTATCTCTTTATCAACCAGTCTATATTAGCAGCAGACACAGTACAGTGCGGTAGTTCACGGCTGTGGCTACCTCTGTGTCGGCACTCGGCAGCCCGTCCATAATTGTATATACCAGTGACCTAACCGTGGTTTTTTTTTCTTTCTTTATACATACATACTAGTTACGAGTATACTATCTCTTTATCAACCAGTCTATATATTAGCAGCAGACACAGTACAGTGCGGTAGTTCACGGCTGTGGCTACCTCTGTGTCGGCACTCGGCAGCCCGTCCATAATTGTATATACCACCTAACCGTGGTTTTTTTTTCTTTCTTTATACATACATACTAGTTACGAGTATACTATCTCTTTATCAACCAGTCTATATATTAGCAGCAGACACAGTACAGTGCGGTAGTTCACGGCTGTGGCTACCTCTGTGTCGGCACTCGGCAGCCCGTCCATAATTGTATATACCACCTAACCGTGGTTTTTTTTTCTTTCTTTATACATACATACTAGTTACGAGTATACTATCTCTTTATCAACCAGTCTATATATTAGCAGCAGACACAGTACAGTGCGGTAGTTCACGGCTGTGGCTACCTCTGTGTCGGCACTCGGCAGCCCGTCCATAATTGTATACTAGTATCCAATCCATCCATCTCCATTGTTTACCTGAGGTGCCTTTTAGTTGTGCCTATTAAAATATGGAGAATATGGAGAATTGTCAGCAATCGGCGTACGAGGTTACATCCAGAAAATGTGGAGAAGATGATGTTCATTAAAATGAATTATAATCAATTCCTCCGCGGAGACATTGACCAGCAGCAATTGCCTCCACAAAGTACACAGGGAGCTGAGATGGTGGATTCCAGTGGGGACGAATTGATAATCTGTGAGGAGGGGGATGTACACGGTGATATATCGGAGGGTGAAGATGAGGTGGACATCTTGCCTCTGTAGAGCCAGTTTGTGCAAGGAGAGATTAATTGCTTCTTTTTTGGGGGGGGGTCCAAACCAACCCGTCATATCAGTCACAGTCGTGTGGCAGACCCTGTCACTGAAATGATGGGTTGGTTAAAGTGTGCATGTCCTGTTTTGTTTATACAACATAAGGGTGGGTGGGAGGGCCCAAGGACAATTCCATCTTGCACCTCTTTTTTCTTTTCTTTTTCTTTGCATCATGTGCTGATTGGGGAGGGTTTTTTGGAAGGGACATCCTGCGTGACACTGCAGTGCCACTCCTAGATGGGCCCGGTGTTTGTGTCGGCCACTAGGGTCGCTAATCTTACTCACACAGCTACCTCATTGCGCCTCTTTTTTTCTTTGCGTCATGTGCTGTTTGGGGAGGGTTTTTTGGAAGGGCCATCCTGCGTGACACTGCAGTGCCACTCCTAGATGGGCCCGGTGTTTGTGTCGGCCACTAGGGTCGCTAATCTTACTCACACAGCTACCTCATTGCGCCTCTTTTTTTCTTTGCGTCATGTGCTGTTTGGGGAGGGTTTTTTGGAAGGGACATCCTGCGTGACACTGCAGTGCCACTCCTAGATGGGCCCGGTGTTTGTGTCGGCCACTAGGGTCGCTTATCTTACTCACACAGCGACCTCGGTGCAAATTTTAGGACTAAAAATAATATTGTGAGGTGTGAGGTATTCAGAATAGACTGAAAATGAGTGTAAATTATGGTTTTTGAGGTTAATAATACTTTGGGATCAAAATGACCCCCAAATTCTATGATTTAAGCTGTTTTTTAGTGTTTTTGGAAAAAAACACCCGAATCCAAAACACACCCGAATCCGACAAAAAAAATTTGGTGAGGTTTTGCCAAAACGCGTTCGAACCCAAAACACGGCCGCGGAACCGAACCCAAAACCAAAACACAAAACCCGAAAAATTTCAGGCGCTCATCTCTAGTGTGTGTGTGTGTGTGTGTGTGTGTGTGTGTGTGTGTATGTATATATATTTGTGGGTATGTTAAAAAGTTATCAGTATGTGTATAGAGATGGAGAGATGAGCAAAAGGAGAGGTGATTTAAAGTGAAGGTATAAATAAAGGTAGAGTGTGTTCTAGTATAGTCAGAAGTATGGTTACCTTCCAAAGAAAGTGTTTTGTTGAGTGGATTTCCAGAAGCCAGGTCAGTGTTGTGTCCTGTATTGTAGTGTCAGGAAAAGAGAGCTTGTTTTTGGGTGAGGGGGCTTTATATAACCTTTCCCAGCATGCACTTCACCAACCTACCCCCACAGCTGCACATGGCTTGGAAGTGGGACATAAGGTCCATGGCTGGCTAGGTGTCATTTCCTGTTCTTTGTATTACTGTAGCTCATGTTACGATCAATACAGTATATTTATTTTGTTCTATATACAGCTGATTTATTCCCAGTGTATTTCTTAATGTGCGCAAGCAGTCTTGCGCATGCGCACATTATCAGTGGCGCTGAGCAGACGCGAATATCGATGCTCCTTCACAGCATCTGATAGTGGTGAGCTTTCTTTTGTTGTGGAGGAACATAAGGCAAAAAAGACGACTTACCCGCGGTAGCTGTAGATACCAAATCAGCGAGGCCATCACCAAACAAAATACCACCTTTATACGGTAGAGCCTCCATAGCTTTCTTAGAGTCAGCATCAGCATTCCATTGATGAATCCACAATGCCCTCCTAGCTGAAACTGCCATTGCATTGGCCTTTGAACCCAAAAGGCCAATATCTCTCGCAGCTTCCTTTAGGTAGGCTGCAGCGTCCCTGATATAACCCAGCGTTAAAAGGATACTATCCCTATCCAGGGTATCTATATCAGATGACAAATTATCTGCCCACTTCTCGATAGCACTAGTCACCCACGCAGATGCAATGGCTGGTCTGAGTAGTGTACCTGTGGTGACGTAAATGTATTTTAACGTATTTTCTTGTTTATGATCCGCAGGATCCTTAAGGGCTGCCGTGTCAGGAGACGGTAGAGCCACCTTTTTAGACAACCGTGATAGAGCCTTGTCCACAATGGGGGGTGATTCCCACTTTTCTCTATCCCCAGAGGGGAAGGGATACTCCACCGTAATCCTTTTGGGAATCTGAAACTTTTTGTCAGGATTTTCCCACAGCTTTTCAAAGAGAGTATTCAGTTCATGAGAGGGAGGAAACGTTATCTCAGGCTTCTTTCCCTTAAACATACAGACCCTTTTGTCAGGAACAGTAGGGTCCTCAGTGATATGCAATACATATTTTATTGCCATAATCATGTACTGAATGCTCTTTACCAATTTTGGGTCTAATCTGGTATCACTATAGTCGAAACTGGAATCAGTGTCCGTGTCGGTATCGGTGTCTGCCAACTGAGTAAACGAACGCTTATGTGACCCTGAGGAGGTCTGGACTTGTGATAACACAACCTCCACAGATTTCTTCCATGCCTGGTTTTGAGACTCAGATTTGTCTAATCTCTTACTAATAAGAGCCTGATAATGCTGAAATATCCTTAGGAAAGAAAGCTATACCTTAAACACACCTTAAATACACTTTACCATGGAGCCGCTGCGGCCGCTGTACTTAACACACACTCTGCGCACTTTGTACGCTATTAGCTTACAAAGTCCCGTACTGCATACGGACTTCGCGTACAAATGCCGCGCTGACGGTACAAAGTACTCACAGCGCGTACACACCCAGAGATACACCACAAACCCTGAACAGTTATGCAATGCAATGAAAATACGCTTTAAACCTTAGCAGGGCAATGAAGACGCGACACCAATTGTGATTTTACCGCTGGGTTCCGACACCACAGTGGATTATTGCTGAAAGGGGGTTACAATACAAACAATACAATACAATATATTATAACAGAGTAAATGGCTACATTCAATGGTACCTACGTGAGTAGATTCGCTTGCGCTTCCCAGCCCGGTTCTCGTCATCTGACGAGAAGTCTTGTGTCAGACCAGGCCTGCAGCAGCTCTCTTTATACAATTCTTCCAATAAGCAATACAATAGATACTGTAATCTCTTTGTCCATTGGACACAGGAATGCACATTTACAGTACAGGAGAGGTCATAGGTCGGTTTGAATAGGTAGGCGATGTCTTTCCCAACTGCTCTTGTGGGTGGTCTCCTCTGGATTCCCGCCGCATACATAATGTACAGTAAATACAGTTTATATCTATATTCTGCTCCTGCACATAACTATCCGCAGGAACATGCGATCTTTCTCAAACCAACACCGGAATGTTACCCTTAAAATACCCTTCAGCTGGATACCAAACACCACCTTATGACCTTGTTCTGTCCCCTCCTATTCTGTAAAGGTGAATCCCTTTGTTCTGTTACCATTACACAATTGTTACTTTCTGATGTGGTACAGGGATACTATGTATACATTGTGCACTATTTGGATTAAATATGTAATGTGTTTTGATAGCCTTCCGTGCGTTCACAAACTCTACCGTAAATACTCATACCACGCGCTAATGCGCAGGACCGCGGGAGCGACCATACGCAAATTGCGGATATGCGCATGCATGACAGAACAAGTGCACGCAGGGAGGCCATCTGTGTGTAGTTTGTACGTGATGTGTGTACTGCAATATTTTTCGAATTTGACAGTCCACCCTTTGGCAGTCACCAATAACTGCCACTATCTAATCACTAAACAGAAAAATATCTATACAATATCTACAGAAGCTTTGATGATCGGAGAGTTGTAGGTGGGAAATGTATGACCTAGTGGGATAGTAAAAAGCATGTATGTATGAATCCATGTCTGAGGGGCATGTATCACCGTGCCGTATATGTTCTAAATAAGCTTCGAGGTATTGCGAAGTATACATTAAATCCTTCTCATCCCATACTAAGGGTCTGTAAATAGGCCAACAAACACTACCGAGCTCTTGTCGGATTGTTCCAACAAATGGGGTGCACATTTAGTTGATGATACACGGAGGGGAGACATATGTGAGTGCTAGTATATGTGGATATCACCTGTCGACTATGTGTGCTATTAATTGGAGGTTGCAGAGATGAAGATAAGACACATATCTAAAATACATTCAAATAAACATTTTTGGGTATGGCTGATGTCTTTTCCGGATGGATGTATCTGGGCAGAGGGGGAAACAAAAGAAAAACGGGTGAAAGAAACAGGCCATGAAATTAATTTGCAATCCTTATCATAACACTGTCTCTATGGATGGGTCATAAATTAAATCTGCTGCTATAACAGCGCCCTCGCTCCTTAGACTCATCAACTTTGTGCCGTGCTTGCGCCGCGTCAGAATTCGAACACACCTAAATATCGAACCAATAATTATGACGACTCCCAAGATACAAAGGAGAAACTTCCCTACACTCATAATAAAATTTTGAGCCCACTCTCCTAAACCTGAGAACCAATTTCGTGGGTTCAACCATGAGACCCAGCCGGTCAGTTCATTACTCACAGTCGCCAAGGTAAGGTTGTGTTTCCTCCTGAACTCCCACTTCTACTGCAAGATATCGTCCATCCTTTGATCGATAATCTCCGTTGGGTCATCAGTACTGTTCGTAATATACGTACAGCACTTCACCCCATATTGAGTTGCCAGAGTAACACAGTACCCACCTGTCACGGCTGTGATATAATTTAGGACCATCCTGTGCTGAATCAGTTCCTTCTTGTAAGCTTGTAACTCCCTTCCCGTATACCTGAAGGTGTCGTCATACCTCTCAGTGATATTATCTATCAAGTTCGCTAGCGCATGGATATACCTATAGTTTATAATTCCTCTGGCAGTACGGGTGATGTCTAATGCGAGAAGGAATTGAATCCCGGTGAATTCGTGGATCAAATCAGAGGCTGCGTGCTCTGTCCTATCTATGAGGTGTCTCTTGATAATGTGTTCATAGTGAGTATGAGTATAAGGAGCCTGAGCACTGCGGTGAACGTCTTTCAACTTATCATGGGTTATGGTCATGACCTCTGGCAGTACTCTCCCAATATAACACAATCCCTCTGAGCTCGGGGCAAGCCACTTGTACGCCTTCCTCCCACATGTGAAATAGGCATAATTTGGGAGGACATAGGGGACAAAATATAACATCACCATATTACAAACTTTCCAAGTGAAGAAACCAATCCCTAGTTCTCCCATCTGCTCAGTACAAGTATCGGGCTGGATGATATGAGCACAGTACCCTGGCAATACTTTTTCAACCCACATGGTCTTGCTTCCACGAGTATACCTATACCGGAAATACCTCCCACTGTTGGCTATTTGACGTACAAGTTCAGAGTCTATGGGTATCCTATCAGCTCTGTGTGAAAAGGTCATTGTCTGGTTATGCCACGTCACTTCCCAATTTCCCGGTTTTCGGTAATTGGAAATATTGAAACATAATAAGGATCTGTCTACATGATACTGGTGGAGCTTCAAACTAGGGGGCCTTGAAATATTGAATTTCTTGTCCACCGGTCTCCCATCCCGTAATTCGAGTACCTCATCTATTGCTAAAGGGTATGGTACTAATCCTGACTTGCTCTGACCTTGAGGTACCTGTGAGCACACCCAACATTCTGTCTGGTTTAAGACCTTACCCACTAGTGAGTGGTAATCACTCAACGGATGACGGTCCATGTCGATATTAAAGTTGGACTGACATCTCTGGATGCACCCATCCTGAACTATATTCTCACAATTTCAATATTCATCAGACAATAACCCCTCACAGTGCCTCCGAGCTCCTTGACTACCAGAGCGCTTACTGATGCCAGCCTTTACCAAAATGATGTGCTGATCCTGAGATCCTACAAATTCGTACTTGCCATCAGAACCCATTCCAGATCCCTGCTCGACCTCTCTGGGACCCTCACTAAAACAAACTGTCCTTATCAAAACCAGAATTACTAACAGAACCTGAAACGCAGTCTCTTGTTATCGATCCATTTCGTTAGGGGAAAGGAGGAAAATAAGAAGGAGAAAAGAAAGGAAAAATGTAGGGGGAGGTGAAAAAAGAAAGTGGTACGACAACCGTTCTAGCTCTTGTTACTCTCTGTGCTCAGATGCCCTTCAACAGTCCTGCCTCTCAACTTTCCCGGAACAAATACTCTAGTGTCTCTTTGCTTTGCTCTTTGGACACACAGTTCACTTTGCTCTTTGAACACACAGTTACCAAACCACAAAAACTTGATGAAACTGCACGAGTTCTCTCAGGGTCAGCGACCTGCTTGCAGTGGGACAAGTGGATCCACGTCTCTCTTTCGGCGACCTTCAATGCTGTTGTGCTGATTAACAAGACTTGATATGGTCCTTCCCACCTGTCTATGAGGCAACCTGAGCGTAAGAAATTTCGAAACATCACATAATTCCCAGGTTCAATGTCATGACAATTACTGTTCGGTAGGTCAGGAATCACCAGCTTTAAATTTCTCTGTTGATTTCTCAGCTGCTGGCTCATCCCAACCAAATATTTCACAGTGACTTCATTATTAAATTTCAAATCATCCTGGGGGTCTATCATTACATGAGGTTGTCGACCAAAAAGGATTTCAAAGGGTGATAGGTTAAGGGGAGACCTGGGAGTGGTTCTGATGCTGTACAACACTAGTGGCAAAGCTTCTGGCCACGACAATCCAGTTTCAACCATTAATTTGCTCAGCTTGTTCTTAATAGTGCTATTCACTCTCTCCACCTTTGCACTCGCCTGTGGACGATACGGAATATGCAGCTTGCTATTAATTCCCATCAGTTTGCACATGACCTGAAAGACTTCACCTGTAAAATGGGTACCCCTATCACTTTCAATTATTCTAGGGATACCATATCTACACACAAATTCCTGCACAATTTTCTTTGCAGTGAACATAGCAGTATTTGTGGCAGCAGGGAACGCTTCTACCCCATTTGAAAATACATCAATACAAACTAACACATATTTTAAATTCCTACAGGGTGGTAACTGTATGAAATCGATTTGTATTACCTGAAAAGGACCGTCTGTCGGAGGGATATGGGATGGCTCTGTTGGTATTGACTTTCCAATATTCTTCCTCAAGCAAGTAAAACATGTCATTGCTCTCTTACCTGCATGAGAAGAGAATCCTGGCGCACACCAGTAGGCTCTCACCAGCTTACACATACCCTCTTTACCCAGATGAGTCAGACCGTGTGCCGCCTCAGCTAAGCTTGGAAGATATGCTCTGGGGGCTACTGGCTTACCTTGTCCACCTGTCCACAGTCCTAAGGATTCCTGGCCATTTCCCTTTGACCTCCAGACTGCCCTTTCCTGTAATGAACACAAATCTGTTGTGTATTATCAGTTGTGTGAAGTAAACCGTCTGTGGAAAGTGAAAAGAGAGGGGAAATAATAAAAAGAAAATTTGTCAGATTTGCGTTCACCATCAGGCTGTCACACCATCATGCATATCGGTGTCTATGCACAGTCTCCCTTCACCAGTATTCTCATTCTCCACCCTTTGTGCATGACCAGGCACACTGCGTAAATACTGGTGTCCCTATGCTGGTGAGATATACTGGATTTGGGCAGAGCTCTGAAAGACCGAGTAGGCATGTGGCGTTTGAACTATAATCCTGTCAGTGAACGTAAGAGATGAATAGGAAACTTTGAAGACAAATCACATAGAGTTTAGTAACAGATAAGTTTGTAGAGGCAAAGAATATTTTACAAAATTTTACATCTGGATTGGGCACTACGGGGGAATGATTCTCTACTCGGTCTGCTCCCCTAAAAGAAATTCTATGTGTGTTATATCTCTAATGGGACTATCCCAGCCATCAATCCAGTGTCCTGTCCATTCTAAGTTCATAGGGAAGCCGGTATCTTTGAGATAATTTCCTCTACCTGTGATGGACATGCATCTAGAACAGTGAAATGCAACATTGGTCTTCGTGGGTATTCAACATATTTTGTGCTTCCTGGGTGGGAGCACTCTATATGTATACCATCTCTAACAAAACTCCTGTTAAGTTACTAGAGGTCACTTCTGGTAGAGAGAGAAGCAAAAGTTTAGAGACCTCCTCCTAACCCCAGCAAGTTCTGTCAAAAGGGTATAGTTGCATTTATTCTGTTCTTCCCATTAACCGAATCTGTGTTCTCTATATGGCTCGTGATTCCTTACTATATGTCCCTTGATCCCGTCTCTGTGTTTAATAACGTGGCTTGTTTTCTCTGTCTAGGGGTCTATATTGGCTATGTGTTCTACTACTCCTACAATCTCTGGCAACATGCCCTTCCTTCCTACAAGTGTAACATATCCTAGGTCCTTTCTTACTATCCGTGTTTTGGGGTTTAGGTTGATGAGACTTTGGTGTAAGAGCCTGTATTCTTTCAATCCTCAGCCTCTCCTCCTGCAGTTCTCTATGCCTAGCAATATTCTTATGGTGTTCAATCGCGCACTCTCTAAGGCAAGCTACTGTGGCCCCTCTCCAATCAGGCAAAAATGTTTGTACCCTGTCCCTTACTGTCTTATTGAGTCCGTCCATTAGCACAGAAACAGCCACTTCCCTATAATTCGCATTGTTCCCTGTATTTGATACCCCAATGTATCTATCCATTCTTTGCAGGGCCCGATGGAAATATTCAGATGTCATTTCATTTTCCCTCTGTTTTTTGGAGAAAATTCTTCTCCACTCAATGGGGAAACACAGCTCTAGTTGCCTATTAATTTGTTCTATATTTTCCTGAATGTTTCTGTCAGTCATAAGACTATCCGACTCTAATCTACAATCAGTGATAAATATTTGGGTGTCAATATTAGGGGGTAGGCACGCTTTCAAAACTATCCGCCAGTGTGTGTTTGTCGGTTCATACGCATTACCCAGATCTCTGATAAATTTCTGACATCTGGCTAAATGCTTCCGAGGGTCGGGGAATTCTGAAATGATTGATCGCAGCTCATCTCTGGGCCACGGGCAATACATTGCATTATTCCTGGTGAGGATTACTCCCTGACTATGGGTTCCCCCATTGGGAGTTACTATTTCCAAGACAGGGTGTAATTCTACCATTCCGTTCCTAATCTGTTTACTGTGAGGTGTTGTTGTCTCTGTGCAATGAACTGTCTCACACTTACCGGTAGCTGTGACCTCACTAGTTCTTTCATTTGGGAATATTGTTACTGCTCTACCTGGTTGGACAGGCCCCACTTGAGTGTCCTGCAAAGTGACTGCTTGGAGGAGAGCTGGAATTTGGCTGGATCCTTCATCTTCCTGTGACCTATAACCTTGAAAAGACTTCAAAACAGGATAAATCTTGCAAAAATTAGGGTTAATACATTGTTTTTGCATACTACTATCATTTACGGATATACCATTGACTGTAGCCATCTCTTCCCCTTCGACCTGTGTCGACACTGGTGTGTTTGTGTTCTCATTCCCGCTAGGTTTTGAACCTGTTTTGCGAATTTGTTCTCTTTGCATATCTCCCTCCTGTTGCCATAGTTTGAAACAATCATTATGTCTAATCCTTTGTTTTCTGGATTTAAGAAGACATATTCTACTGCTTACATTCTGCAGTACCTCTGGTTCAAAGCTGCCCACCCTAGGGAATGGTTCCCTATCATTGTTAGTCATACATACCCACTCATTGCATAAAACTTCTGTGTGTGAACCATATTTTTCACACATGATAAACCTTGCTGAGCCTTTTGGCCACAATTCTACCTGAAACCTGTCTAAACGTCTCTTACTTGAGCTCCCATACTCCCATATTTGTGGGTCTCTTCTAATAATTTAAAAAAATTCCCACAAACACCAAAATACTCAATATAAGTAGACGGTGGAAGTATACCTCGCCCACGCTGGCCAGTACAACGATACACTGTTGGTAGCGGATCGCAATGTACCCAACTTAGGGCTCCTATCAGACCTTACACCGTAATTTCTTTCGGTGGAAGTTCTGTTTGGAATATTTTCCTGAGAGAGGCAGTGAAAATTTCCTTTTCGGTATCTTTCAACTGGAATTGTTTGTAGCGTGAAAAACAGAGAAATTAGATAACTACCTTTCACCCTTTCCAGTGAAGCCCACCAGGGAGATTTCCCGAAGTTATCAAAGAAAAACCCCTTTGTCTATACAATCACGTCTGCGTATGCTCTTCCACAGCGCATATGACACAATAATATCACGTTGCGCTGTGCAGAACAAACGGACGTGTGATGCAATAGCACAGCCTATAGATACTAGTTATCTATATGCCCTACGATTGCTGTAGACCACCTAGCCTAGACCACTTCAGACCACTAAGAGTTGTATGGGATACCACTCAGTCCACTAAGACCACCTAGTTAATAATGCAGGATTGCGAACCCTACGCCACCGGGCCTCTACTAACCCAGTGTGTCCAACTTGCTTAGACCACCAAGACCACTTCAGTTCTTGGGTTCAGTATCCACTCTCTCCTGCGTTCGCTCACTCAAATACACTTTATTTTTCTGTACAGAAAATTAGGATTCATTCAAGTTGGCAGCTTTACCCCCAGAGGCAATTAAAAACATTTTTATTTATACTAAATTTAGTTTTTATACTAAATTTCTTAAGAAACCGGGTGGTTTGGTGCTATTGTAGCGTGGCTACTGTCCCACCTTTAAACTAAATGAACCTATCGTGTGGTTTTATTATGCGCGCACAACCCTATGCAAGCTTGCGTAATTACGCAACCGTGCGTACCTCTATGCCACGTGTGCGGCCTTGCGCTACGTGCACGTTTTTGTACGCTGTCCTCACGTTCCGTACCACGTATACCAATGTGCATACGCAATAAAACAGATCACACAACTTCTATAAATGGGGGTCATTCCGAGTTGTTCGCTCGTTATTTTTTTTCGCAATGGAGCGATTAGTCGCTAATGCGCTTGCGCAATGTCCGCAGTGCGACTGCGCCAAGTAAATTTGCTATGCAGTTTGGAATTTTACTCACGGCATTACAAGCTTTTTTCTTCGTTCTGGTGATCGTAATGTGATTGACAGGAAGTGGGTGTTTCTGGGCGGAAACTGGCCGTTTTATGGGTGTGTGCGAAAAAACGCTACCGTTTCTGGGAAAAACGCGGGAGTGGCTGGAGAAACGGAGGAGTGTCTGGGTGAACGCTGGGTGTGTTTGTGACGTCAAACCAGGAACGACAAGCACTGAACTGATCGCACTGGCAGAGTAAGTCTCGAGCTACTCAGAAACTGCACAGAGAAGTCTTTTCGCAATATTGCGAATCTTTCGTTCGCAATTTTGATAAGCTAAGATTCACTCCCAGTAGGCGGCGGCTTAGCGTGTGCAAAGCTGCTAAAAGCAGCTTGCGAGCGAACAACTCGGAATGACCCCCAATGTGAGCAATAAAACTACTATTGCCCACTAAACACAACACAGTTTCTTTCTGTATAAACCTTTACAACTAGGCCAGACTGTGTTTGTGCTTTACGCTTACTTCCTTAAATATTTTTTTAATTTTTTTTAACTATATAGCAACAAATATCTCCGGTTTCACACAAGTCTAAATGAATCTAGCAATCTGAATGTTATGGCAACAATGTGACAGAGTATGCAAAGAGTATGGGTGCTGTGTACGGTTTTGGCGCCAAAAAGAAATTCACAGATTTTAAATAGCTTTTTTCCTGTTTACCTTACGGGTTCTACCAGCATCTCTACAAACCATACAGAGCAGACGCCATATAATCAGCAATCAAGCAGGGTTTTCAGCATCCATTGACCAAGAAAAGGATACGTAGGATACTTTCTGTCCACTCTTTTGCTGGTAGATGAAGTCTGCTGTGACCTGTTAGGTAGTAAGTATGTGGAAAACCGGAGAGCCCCCAATTGACAATGCTGAAATATCCTTAGGAAAGAAAGCTATACCTTAAACACACCTTAAATACACTTTACCATAGAGCCGCTGCGGCCGCTGTACTTAACACACACTCTGCGCACTTTGTACGCTATTAGCTTACAAAGTCCCGTACTGCGTACGGACTTCGCGTACAAACGCCGCGCTGACGGTACAAAGTACTCACAGCGCGTACACACCCAGAGATACACCACAAACCCTGAACAGTTATGCAATGCAATGAAAATACGCTTTAAACCTTAGCAGGGCAATGAAGACACGACACCAATTGTGATTTTACCGCTGGGTTCCGACACCACAGTGGATTATTGCTGAAAGGGGGTTACAATACAAACAATACAATACAATATAATATAACAGAGTAAATGGCTACATTCAATGGTACCTACGTGAGTAGATTCGCTTGCGCTTCCCGGCCCGGTCCTCGGTCATCTGATAGATAACTTTGTGAGTCTTGTGTCAGACCAGGCCTGTAGCAGCTCTCTTTATACAAATCTTCCAAAAAGCAATACAATAGATACTGTAATCTCTTTGTCCATTGGACACAGGAATGCACATTTATAGTACAGGAGAGGTCATAGGTCGGTTTGAATAGGTAGGCGATGTCTTTCCCAACTGCTCTTGTGGGTGGTCTCCTCTGGATTCCCGCCGCATACATAATGTACAGTAAATACAGTTTATATCTATATTCTGCTCCTGCACATAACTATCCGCAGGAACATGCGATCTTTCTCAAACCAACACCGGAATGTCACCCTTAAAATACCCTTCAGCTGGATACCAAACACCACCTTATGACCTTGTTCTGTCCCCTCCTATTCTTTAAAGGTGAATCCCTTTGTTCTGTTACCATTTAAACTGTTGTTACTTTCTGATGTGGTGGAGGGATACTATGTGTACATTGTGCACTATTTGGATGAAATATATAATGTGTTTTGATAGCCTTCCATGCGTTCACAAACTCTACTGTAAATACTCATACCACGCGCTAATGCGCAGGACCGCGGGAGCGACCATACGCAAATTGCGGATATGCGCACGCACGATAGAACAAGTGCACGCAGGGAGGCCATCTGTGTGTAGTTTGTACGTGATGTGTGTACTGCAATATTTTTCGACTTTGACAAGCCACATTAGCATTCAACACATTTACCCAATCAGGAGTCAGCGGTGCCGACAGGGTCACTCCCACAGCCCTTTCTGTCCCTAATACAGTCTCCTCCTGGGAAGAGCACTCAGCCTCAGACATGCCGACACACGTGTACCGACACCTACAGACACACTGGGCATATAGGGGACAGACCCATAGTAAAGCCTGTCAGAGAAACACAAAGGGAGTTTGCCAGCTCACAACCCAGCGCTTATCCCGGTTCTGAAACTCTTATATATTGCCTCAGACCTGTAGCGCTTATATAATTAACTTATTTTGCACCAAATTAACTGCGCTCCCCCCCTTTTTCACCCTGTTACTTGTACAGCAGTGTTGAGGAAGGACCAGCGTCTCTGCGGTGAAGAGAAAATGTCGCTGAGTAGAGCTGTGAGGGCTAAGCCTCGCCCCCTTAATGGCGCGCTTCAGCCCGCTATTTTTTAACATATTTATGCTGGCGGGGGTTAGGATTTAGTGCCTAGGCACTTATACCACTCTTTGCCAGTCTCATATGAGGTTTTATATGCTGCCCAGGGTGCCCTCGCGCCCTGCACCCTGTAGTGCCGCTGTGTGTGGGAGCATGGCGTGCAGCGCGATCGCTGTTTGGTACCTCAAAGCCGTCACTGAAGTCTTCTGATCTTCTTCTACTCACCTGTCTTCTGACTTCTGTCTCTGCAAGGGGGGTGACGGCGGGCTCCGGGAATGAACCGCTAGGCGTACCTAGTGTTCCAAACCCTCAGGAGCTAATGTAGCCAAGAAGCAGAGCCTTGAACTCACTGGAGGTAGGTCTAACTTCTCTCTCCTAAGTCCCACGAAGCAGGGAGATT
Source organism: Pseudophryne corroboree (assembly GCF_028390025.1). Lineage (NCBI taxonomy): Eukaryota > Metazoa > Chordata > Amphibia > Anura > Myobatrachidae > Pseudophryne > Pseudophryne corroboree. The sequence continues at coordinate 458,575,689 of NC_086444.1, read as the reverse complement.
GTTGCCAGCAGTCTCCCTGAAAATAAAAAACCTAACATAAGTCTTTTTCAGAGAAACTCAGTAGAGCTCCTCAGAGTACCTCCAGTCTGCCTGGGCACAATTCTAAAACTGGAGTCTGGATGAGGGGCATAGAGGGAGGAGCCAGTTCACACCCCTTTGAAAGTCTTAAAGTGTCTATGTCTCCTAGGGATCCCGTCTATACCCCATGGTTCTTGAAGTGTCCCCAGCACTCTAGGACGTATGAGAAATACCCAAATAAAAACAAAACACATACCGTGATAGTAAAATTTTATTAAATATACATGCACACTTACATACATACATACTTAACTATGTTGACACGAAGCAGTCGGTCCCCTTGTCCAGTAGAATCCAGGGGTACCTGTAAATAAAATTATACTTACAAAGAATCCGGGGTAGATCGGTCCTCTTCTTATAAATTATAATCCAGGGATTTGGTAAAATAAAAAAAAAAACGGAATACCCGATCCACGCACTGAAAGGGGATCCATGTTTACACATGGATCCCCTAACCCCGACTGGCGTGACCCCCCGTGACTGCTGTCAAAGATGGTCCCTTCAGCCAATCAGGGAGCACCACGTCATGGCACTCTCCTGATTGGCTGTGCGCTCCTGAACTGTCAGTAAGGCTGCGCACTGTAGATACAATGTAGCGCAGAGGTGCTCCATTATATCCAATGGTGGGAACTTTGCGGTCTGCGGTAGATTGCGAGATTAAGTGGGGCCGACCACAAGAGTGACCCCACTTAACCTCTACAGTGCGCAGCCTGACTTTGCCTTAAAAAAAAATACGAATGCCCTCATCACTGCTGAGATTTGTGTTTACTAAATTCCTGAGATGACACTTTGATGAAAAAATACCAACTCGGTCAAAATTGGGAGTTTAGTAAATATACCCCACAGTATCTCAGAAATGCCATTTAAACAGTGATAACCAGTATATAAGCACAATAATATATTATTTCCTTACTTTCAAATCAAGAGGGTAATGGTGGCCTATCTAAATATTTTTTGGGGTAAAAGGTAAAAAAGTTCCTTGACCCCTGACCTAGACAGTACCTCTGTGACATCACAATGCATTTAGCTGCAGGCAGATAGACAGTACCTCTGTGACATCAGAATGCATTTACCTGCAGACAGCTAAACAGTACCTCTGTGATATCACAATGCATTAAGCTGCATACAGACAGTACCTCTGTTACATCACAATGCATTTAGATGCAGGCAGCTAGACAGAACCTCTGTGACTTCATAAGTACCACTGTGACATCACAACGCATTCAGCTGCAGGCAGCTAGACAGTACCTCTGTAACATCACATTGCATTCAGCTGCAGGCAGCTAGAAAGTACCACTGTGACATCACACTGCATTTAGCTGCAGGCAACTATACAGTACCTCTGTAACATCACAATGCGTTCAGCTGGATGCAGACAGAAAGTACCTCTGTGACATCACAATGCATTCAGCTACACACAGTACCTCTGTGACATCACAATGCATTCAGCTGCATACAGCTAGACAGTACCTCTGTGACACCACAATGCATTCAGCAGCGGGTGATTAGAAAGTACCTCTGTGACATCACAATGCATTCAACTGCATACAGACAGTATATCTGTGACATCACAATGCATTTAGCTGCATGCAGCTAGACAGTACCTATGTGACATCACAATGCATTCAGCTGCAGACAGACAGTACCTTTGTGACATCACAATGCATACAGCTACAGGCAGCTAGAAAAGACCTATGTGACATCAAAATGCATTTAGCTGCAGGCAGCTAGACAGTACCTCTGTGGCATCACATTGCAATCAGCTGTAGGCAGCTAGAAAGTACCACTGTGACATTGTAAAAGGTGAGTACAAGGTTTAATGTCAATGCAGATGCAGCTGGATGTACCTGGATTCTTCAACTGGAATTTCCCTCTTGGACCGGAACTCACTGCTGGAACCCTAGGCAGAGGGATGAAGAACCCCAGCCCCGGAGGACCCAATACAATAGTTACCACATGTTAGGACGGTAACATAGAATTTATTATTCTGAGACAGCTGGTCACCGCTATGAAATTGACGGGTTACAAGGGCAAGTACAATTCCACATAATAGAAACTATGCAAACAAGGATGTATAATAATAAGGCAAATAATAATGTACATTCACAATAGACTCGTATAATACCTTATACCATTTACTCTAACACTACGCGTCTTTTCCATTACTAAAATGTACTAATGTATACACACAGTGGCGGTATAACCGTAGATGTCACGGCAAACTGCTTCTACCTAAAGCGTATACTCGGTTCAGTAATTACCTCTGATCAGCAAAGGAAGCACTTTAAATATTAGGGGTATAAACCCTCGGTCACTCTCAGTCTTAAAGTTAGCAGGTGAGCGAATAACGTATAGTCAAATAATAGAATATATAGCACAGTTCAGTAGTGCAAAGTAAGTGGATTAAGCACAGTTCTGTATTGCGGAATAGCAGATAGTATACATCTAGTTAAAGCAAGCAGTTCAGGGGATAGAGAAGTATAGCACTTAAATTTATCTCACTGTACAGATAGTAAAAGGGAGCATGCAAGTGCCAGTTCAGTTCCGTCAGTAGGTAGTAGCATGCACCAGCAGATAGGCAGGTTGGTTTGTAATTAAAGGTAAGCAAACAACAGTCTCTAGTCAAAGTGCAGATAAAGGTGAAGGCATATAGGCACCCAGGGTATTTGCAGAAGTAAAGGAGTGAGTTCGGAGTGATAATTTGGTCAACACACACTACTCTCTTCCGTAGGGGCTGTCACTTAGCAGAGCACACTGGTGAAACACAGCCCCTGCACTAAAGTTACTCTCCTTCCACACTACCAGTCTGGGAGCAGCTCCTGCATTATTTCACTCTTTGCACTCAAACTGCTGCTTAAAGGAATTGCAGAGTTTGCATTAGCCCCCTTTTTAAGTCTCTCTCTGTGTGGCTGCAGCTGCTAGAATAAGGGCTTCAATTGTGCTTATGAACAGCTGCACTATCCCTGACTCTGAGGGGATAGTACTATTACATTGGGGGACTAAGCTCTCCCTCTTGTTCCCTAATTGCTGTGGGAATGGCTACTGACTGAAGAGCTGGTGGGGTGTCAGTGTGGCTGATGGGAGTACCTGCTAGTAACAGCTGTCGTTGTCTGGGTCCCCAGCTTCAAGGCTCTAATGACCGCTCCCTCTGATTCTCTGGCTGTTCTCAGGGGCATACTGATGATCTCCTCCCCGTATACTGTGTACAGGCTCCCACAGGGTTGCGGCTGGTGGCTGTCAGCTCCTTGTCTCTCCCCAGCATCTCCTCAGCGCAGCATCACTCACCGCGCTGTTGCCTCAGCGCACCACTCCTCACAGCGTCTCTCTCCCTGTCACCTCAGGAGACTTTCAGCAATCACCTCAGGAGGTAACCCCGCCTCCTACTCTTCCCACTCTGCACCATCCAATCAGCAGCTTTGATTCCTCCTGCTGGTGTTGTCTTGCAACCTAAGTAAGAGAAGCTGTTAACCCTTTCAGCTGCACTGTGCCGGCTAGTGAGAAGTGAGGGTTCCTTTTAGGGAAAATGTAGGTGTCTCACCCAGGTTGTCTCCAGTATATGGGTGATGGTACCTATATAGCAACATATATCTCCATAAATCCAAGTTAATATGCTATCCATATCAGAGTGTCACATAATCCCCACTAAAAACATTCATGTCCTCATGCAAGATTTTCAAAGGCAAGAATTCTGAGAAACCGTTCGTCAAATACATACTCAAGTCTTGAATGTCGCAGAGTAATATTGAGCATAAACAATATACTCCAGGTAAGTACATACTTATTAAATTATCTACATATATACAGAACAGCGGTTGAGGAAACATACTGTATCAAAACTTTCAATCGTGGTACCTTAGAGGTAACGTACCTCTTGTACTGCATTCTGGCCTCTTAGGAACTGGGGTAAGCACCCATTCGGCCTGATCGGATATATTACAAAGCGTATCATCACATTTATTTGTGATAATGCTGATTTATCTTCAGGAATGAAAGCTATACCTTAAACACACCTTAAATACACTTTACCATGGAGCCGCTGCGGCCGCTATACTTAATACACACTCTACGTACTTTGTACGCTATTAGCGTACAAAGTCCCGTGCTGTGTACGGACTTTGCGTACAAACGCCGTGCTGACGGTACAAAGTACTCACAGCGCGTACACACCCAGAGATACACTGTAAACCCTTAACAGCTATGCAATGCAATGCTAATACACTTTAAACCTTAGCAGGGCAAAGAAGACACGACACCAGATTGTAATTAAACCGCTGGGTTCCGACACCACAGCGTATTATTGCTGAAAGGGGGTTACAATACAAACAATACAATACAATATAACAGAGTAAATGGCTACAGTCAATGTTACATACGTGAGTGGATTCGCCGCGCTACCCAGTCTAGTCCTCCGTCATCTGATAGATAACGTTGTGAGTCTTGTGTCTGTCCAGGCCTGCAGCAGGCTCTCTTTATACAATTCATCCAAAACTTAACACAATGGATACTGTAATCTCTTTGTCCATTGGACACAGGGATGGTCATTTACAGTACAGGAGAGGTCATAGGTCGGTTTGAATAGGTGGGCGATGTCTGTTCCAACTGCTCTTGTGGGTGGTCTCCTCTGGATTCCCGCCGCATACATAATGTACAGTAAATACAGTTTATATCTATATTCTGCTCCTGCACATAACTATCCGCAGGAACATGCGATCTTCCTCAAACCAACACCGGAATGTTACCCTTAAAATACCCTACAGCTGGATACCAAACACCACCTTATAACCTTGTTCTGTCCCCTCCTATTCTGTAAAGGTGAATCCCTTTGTTCTGTTACCATTTAAACTGCTGTTACTTTCTGATGTGGTGCAGGGAAACTATGTGTACATTGTGCACTATTTGGATTAAATATGTAATGTGTTTTGATAGCCTTCCATGCGTTCACAAACTCTACCGTAAATACTCATACCACGCGCTAATACGCAGGACCGCGGGAGCGACCATACGCAAATTGCGGATATGCGCACGCACAGCAGAACAAGTACACACGCGGAGGCCATCAGTGTGTAGTTTGTACGTGATGTGTGTACTGCAATATTTTTTTCGACTTTGACAGTGGGTACCTTTACCCTGGGTCTTGGGGCTATTTGTTTCATGGAGCTCGGATTTGCACTACCCATAAATAATAAGAGCTCTATGGGGTCATGAAATGGAATACCCACTAGGGTTCCCCACCCCTCTGCCAGAGGTGAATCTTTTTCTACCGCCGGTATTTCAACAGTGCAGAGCTTCACTTGGTCACGAGGAACAGTACTCAGATGTCCATCGGGTCTTTGGATTTGGTAGGTATATAGTCCATCAGTTGGAACTCGGACAATCACATAAGGAACATCTTCCCACATAGCATCTAATTTACTGGACCGGTGATTTTTCCTTTTACAATCTTTATCTCCGATCTTGAGTGGTATTGGCTGGGCATCAGAATTATAGTTTTTCTCCTGACAGTGATGCACTGTTTTCATCCGTTGTTCAACCAGTTGCCGAGCAGTTTCTATCTGGTACTGATGTTCTTGCACCCAGTTAGTCTGCAGTGTCAGGCTCATCCACCACTGGTGCCATCTCTAAGTCTTTTGGGAGTTTGCCCTGTCTCCCGAATATTAGGTAGAATGGAGTGAATCCCGTGGAGCAGTGCTCTGTATTGTTATAGAGGTAAGTCAGTTCCAGAAGATCGTTTACTTTTACATTACGTTTCTCTGTTGAAAGACTTCGGAGCATTCCAATTATGATCTGGTTGGCTCTCTCGCATAGGCCATTCCCCTGCGGGTGATAGGCCGTAGTCCGCAACTTTTTACAACTGTAGAGGGAACAGAGTTCTTGGAATAACTGGGACACGAATGTGGGGCCTTGGTCGGTGAGAACTTTGTCAGGGTAACCGTAGGGGTGAATGAAATGCCAGAGGAACAGTTCAGCTGTTGTTTTTGCTGTCAAGTCACATGCTGATACCACCACCAAGAATTTGCTGTGGTGATCGGTGATGGTCAGGACATACTGGAACCCAGCGGAGCTATGCTCAAGTTTCACATGGTCTAAAGCAACAGGTTCAAGGGGGCAAGAGCTCGATATTGGATGTAGGGGATCTTTCTGGGACACGTCAGCTGGTCTTCTAAAAATAAAAATATCTTGCAATCACGACACCACTTGTCTATATCAGATCTCATCCCAACCCAAAAGAATCTCTGCCGGAGTACAGCATCCATCTTCTGTGTCCTGTAGTGCCCTGACTGACTGTGATAGGCATTAAGCAACATATCAGCTTGCTGTCTAGGTACGACAATTTGAGAGATGGGCTGGTGGGTGCCGGGATCAAGGCTGGTGAAAGATGACAAGGCCCTGTTGGAGGCTGATTCGCTCTCGGTGGCACAGCAGTTTGATCAGTTCAGGATCAGCAGCTGCTCTCTGGGACTTGGTAGGACAACTCTTGCTGCAAATAAGGCGCATTAAGTCTTGTAATACAGGACTCGCTTCCTGCACTTTCTTCCAGTCGAACTCAAGATTGTCCTATGGAGCATCATCAGGTGTGAGGTCGGCCGTGGCAGTAACAGGATCGGCGGTAACTATCGGCTTTCTTTTCTTGGGAGGTTTGAACACGGGTCTCAATATCTTCAGACCAATCACTTTCCTCTTCTGCGACATCGGTGGTTGGGAGGCGAGACAAGGCATCAGCATTTCCATTGGACTTGCCACTCCGGTACGACACTGTGTATCTGAAGTTGGCAAGATATGCCATCCATCGCTGCTCCAGCGCTCCAAGACGAGCGGAGGAAAAGTGCGCCAGTGGATTATTGTCCGTAACAATCACGAAGGGTGTGGCTGTTAGATAATTTTTTTTTACTTTTCGGTGACGGCCCAGATGAGGGCAAGGAGCTCCAGTTTAAAGGTGCTGTAGTTTTCACTGTTTATTTCGGTCTTCCTTAGACCTCTGCTGGCATACATAGTAACATAGTAATTGAGGTTGAATAGAGGCAAATTGCCCATCGTGTTCAACCTGTATTAAGTTGAGTTGGTTATAATGTACCTGCTGAAGTAATGTTTTATGACTAGATAACAATTATAATCATGCTACATCCGGGTTAACAACGCCAATATTTTAAATGTTATAACCTTGGATATCATTTTCAATCAGAAATGTATCCAATACTTTTTAAAATGCATTTACAGAGTCCGCCATTACCACCTTCCCTGTCAGGGAATTCCAAATCCTTATTGCCCTAACAGTGAAGAACCCTTTCCTCCGTTGCGTACAGAATTTTCTCTCCTCCAGCCTCAGCGAGAGTCCACGTATCCTAAACAGTGTTCTTTTAATAAATAATTCCTCTGATAACTCTTTCTAATGTCCCTTTACATATTTGAAGATATTAATAATGTCTCCTCTTAGACGCCTCTTTTCCAGTGTAAACATATTCAAACTAGTAAGCCTTTCCTCGTAATCCAGTTCCTCTAGTCCTTTAATCAATTTAGTAGCTCGCCTTTGAACCCTTTCGAGTTCACCAATATCTTTTTTATAACGTGATGCCCAAAACTGAACACAATATTCCAGGTGCGGACGTACCAATTATTTGAACAGCGGCAGGATTACATCCTCGTCCCTCGTCTCAATTTCCTGTTTTATGCATGCTAGCACCTTACTTGCCTTCTTTACTGCTCTATGACATTGTGTATGGTTATTAAGCCTATTATCAATGAGTACCCCAAAGTATTTTTCTAATACTGTTACCCCTAGACTTTCCCCATTTAATATGTAGGATGCAAGTTTGTTTTTAGTCCTGAAATGCATAACCTTGAATTTTTCTATATTGAACCTCATTCTCCATTTAGACGCCCAGGTTTCTATTTCCGAATTAATTACCCTACACAGTTTAGTATCATCTGCAAAGATTGACACTGTGCTTTCCAGGCCTATTTCTAGGTCATTGATAAATATGTTGAACAGTAGTGGCCCGAGTATGGACCCTTGTGGTATTCCGCTGACTACTGGGGTCCAGCTTGAGGACTTTCCGTTGACCACTACTCGCTGTACCCTGTTATTCAGCCAGTTACTTATCTATGTGCAAACAGTTTTTCCTTTGCCAAACTCCTTTAATTTGGTCATCAGTCTTCTGTGAGGCACTGTATCGAAGGCAAAATCTAAGTAGACCACATCCACAGCTTTTCCTTGGTCGAGATTATTGCTCACTTCCTCGTAGAAGCTAATTAAGTTAGTTTGACATGATCTGTCCCTCACAAACCCATGCTGGTTATTGCTAATAATCATAGCGGTCTGTAGATACTCCTGTATGCTATCCCTTAGAATTCCTTCCAATATTTTCCCCACTATAGACGTCAAACTAACCGGTCAGTAGTTACCCGGATAATTTTTGGATCCCTTTTTAAATAATGGCACTACCTCAGCTATACGCCAATCCTTCGGTACCATACCTGATGTAATTGAAATCAAGTATAGGGGTCTTGCTAGTGGTGACCTAAGCTCCATAAGAACCCTCGGGTGAAGTCCATCATGACCTGGTGATTTATTAATCTTAATTTTGCTTAGTCTCTCCTGGACTACTTCTTCACTTAAACAAGTATCTAACTCATTACTGTCACTATCGTTATACACTACTCCCACCATCAGTTCTTCTCTGGTGAACACTGATAAAAACATTTTGTCAGTATTTCCGCTTTTATTTCGTCATCATTTATCAATACTCCAATTTCATTTTTTATTGGACCTATGTTCTCCTTTTTTAACCTATTACTGTTTATGTATTTAAAAAACTTTTTAGGATTGTTTTTACTCTCTATAGCGATTTGCATTTCATTATCCATTTTAGCTGCTCTTATTGCATTTTTGCATTATTTATTGCATTCCTTGTAATACTTGAATGACTCCTCCTTTCCATTAGATTTAAATGCTTTGAAAGCACGCTTCTTTTATCTATTTCTGCCTTGACCTTCTTGTTAAGCCACATCGGTTTGCATTTAGTACTCCTGCTTTTACTGCCCATGGGAATAAATTTGTGAATATTGCTATCTAGCACCCTTTTAAAGCATCCCACATTTCCGAAGTGTTCTTGTTATGAAACAGAACTTCCCACTCAATGTCGTTAAGTGCACATCTCAGCATACTGAAATTAGCCTTCCTAAAGTTAAATGTTTTGGTTGAACCCTTATAGCTATGTTTCCTGAAACTGATGTCGAATGTGATCATATAGTGATCACTGTTACCCAAAGTCTCCCCAACTTTAGTGTTTTATGTAATGTACACGTTATTAGTAATTACTAGATCCAGAGTAGTTTTACCCCTAGTTGGGTCCTCGACTAATTGAGACAAGTAGTGATCCTTTAACATATTTAAGAACCTGTTGCCCCTCACTTTAACACATGAATCTTTACTCCAATTTATATCAGGATAATAAAAATCCTCAATCACTAGGATGTCCCCCAATCCCGCAGCCCTTTCAATTTGCTGAAGGAGTTGTTCTTCCTCATGTATGCCAATATCTGGCTGTTTGTAGCACGTGTCTATGACTAGGTTTTTTGCAGCAATACCCCAACCTGAGATTTCAACCCATAGTGACTCCACATTATTGCATGTCCCCTCATAAATAACCTCCTTTAAGTATGGTTTAAGAGATGGTTTAACATAAAGACATACACCTCCTCCTCTTTTGCTTGCCCTGTCCATCCTGAAAAGAATACCCCTCCAAGTTTGCAACCCAGCCGTGAGAGTCGTCCCACCATGTTTCCGTAATACCTATAATGTCATACTCAGCCTTTGATGCTAACAATTCCAATTCCCCCATTTACCTGCTAAACTTCTTGAGTTTGCAAGCATACATTTTAGTTTAGCGGGTTCCCTTGTTCATTTGTTTTTTTAAGATAACCTATCATGGTTTACTAGTGCGTCCCCAGAGTTACTCTTACTGACTGTCCTTCTCGCTCCCTCTCCACCCCCACCATACTTAATACTGCCCACCTTACTCTTCTCTTTGATCAACCCAGTGTTTCCATCTAAATTCTCCGCACTGACATAAGTATTTTCCCTTATGCTCCGTACATAATTTTCTATATGCTGTAATGATGACACAAAATTTTGTTAGTTAATGTTTTGGCAATACCTTTGTTATTTCCCTTTTTAGAACCCATGTCAATACCCTTGCCCTTGCTGGCACTTTCCCTACCCCCATCTCCACCCCCATTTAACTCACTACCAGCATCCCTACTATTCTCTCTGCATGACCCATAGTTTCTAGCTAAACCCTCCCCCCAGGCTCCTAGTTTAAAAGCTCCTCCAACCTACTAACCATCCTTCCCCCCAGCACCACAGCCCTCTCCTCATTCAGGTGCAATCCATCGCGACAAAAAAGATGGCGCCTGACTGAGAAGTCCTCCCAGTGTTCCAAGAACACAAACTCCTCTTTCCTACACCAGTCTCTAAGCCACACATTTACCTCCCTGATCTCCCTCTGCCTCCCTGGGCTAGCGCGTGGCACTGGTAATATTTCAGAGAATATTACCTTAGATGTCCTTTTTTTTAGTTTCTGGCCTAAATCTCTATAATTTTTTTTAAGGACATCTCACCTACCACTAACTTTGTCATTGGTGCCCCTCCCAACAATCTATCTACCCGGTCCGCGATGTTCTGTACCCGAGCACCCGGGAGACAACAGACCATATGGTGATCACGATCCCGGTAGCAGGTTGCCCTATCTGCCTTCCTGATGATAGAGTCCCCTACCACCACCATCTGCCTGCGTGTCTCTCTAGCTTTCATCCCATCTGAGCCAGAGGGACCACTCCTCCGGTTGCTTGATGGAACAGTCTCTTCCGGCTTCGTCATTTCGTTGCTGTCATCCACCAAATCTTCGTCCAATCAGGCAAATTTGTTCAGGTTTGATAGTTCAGAGATGTCATGCCTCTTTTTCTTCCTTCTAATAGTGACTCAACTGGCTAACTGATTATCCTCGTCTACCGGTGACCCCTCCCGCAACTCCTCCACCGTTCTATCTAAGCCTTGCTCGAGATTATGAATATCCCTCAGTCACGTAACAGTCTGCTCTAGATCAGTTACCTGGGCTTCCAGGGCAACCGTTTGCACACATCTCGTGCATATGTATTCGCACTGGGTAGGCTGCTCCAGGTGCAAAAACATCTTGCACGACACGCACTGAGTGAGACTCTCAATCACGGCCCCACCCATTTGTTTGAAAACTCTAACTCCCTGTTACCTTCCGAAGAACAATGCAAAACAATATAACTATGCAATACGATATTGACTATGACCTTGCTGTGAACAGAATCAATATTCACAACACAGCAGAAATAGCCAATACAATCAAATTCACAATACACAATAAAGTATATAATCAATACTTATCTGAGTGGGTCCTCTCTCTCGTCCATCTTATATTTGAGAAAGTAAAGCTCCCAGTCCACGGTGGCTGGCGTTCGTATAGACCTGGAAAGGTTTCTCATAGTCCGGATATGCAAGAAGTGGGGCCTCCGTTAGTGCCACCTTCAACCGTTCAAAAGCATTCTGTTGCTCCTCTGCCCATGTGACCAGGGCAGTACTCCACCTCTCTTGTCCTGACTTGCCTAGTAGTAACTCAATAAGCGGGGCGCCCACATTGGTGAAGTGTTGGTTAAAACGTCGATAATATCGCACAAAGCTGAGAAAGCTGTGGATGTCTTTCACTGTACGGGGAACAGGCCAGTCCGGCTTAACCCCTCCGGAGCTAACTATGTGGCCCAGATATTGCACACTTGGTTTGAGAAGATGGCACTTGGACGGCTTTAACTTTAGACCACATTTGGCCAACTGGACGAAGACTTCCTCTAGATGTTTCAAGTGCTTGTCATAGGATTTTGAGAATATGATGACATTGTCCAGATACAACAGGACCATCTCGAAATTCTTGTGCCCCAAACAGTGCTCCATAACTCATTGGAAGGTGGCAGAAGCATTACAAAGCCCGAATGGCATGCAATGAAACTCGAATAGACCCATTGGAGTCTTGAACTCGGTCTTTTCCCTGTCTTCTGGGGCCATTCAGAACTGCCAGTATCCGCTCGTCAGGTCAAGAGTTGAAAAGTACTGAGCTGTCTTAAGAGTTGTCAATGATTCCTCTATCTGGGGCAGTGGATAAGCATCTTTGCGTGTCACCACGTTCAGTTTTCGGTAGTCGATGCAGAATCTGAGGTTACCATCTTTTTTCTGCACAATCACTAATGTTGCTGCCCATGGACTATGGCTCTCACGTATCATACCAGCTTCTTTCATCTCATGTATCATGTTTCTCAATGGTTGGTACATGGCCGGTGGTAGAGGCCTGTGTCTCTCTGTAACTGGCTGATTAGTTCCAGTATGCATGTGGTGTTGGACTCCCTCAACCTTCCCGAAGTCTGATGGGTACTGACTAAAGGCCTCGGCATTCCTGTGCACAATCTGAAGTACGCCCTCACGCTGACTTTCTGAAGTATCTGGGCCACCGATCTGTACTTTGCTCCACCATGGAGCCTCACCAGTGGTCAATACTGGTCTGTCCAGCCACCGCTACCTCTGGAATCTTGGGTAGAGCCTCACCAAGGACATCATGACAGTCTACCAGAATGACTCTAGCTACCGGGCAGTGTCGAAACAATCGGACTGGAAAACTATGTGGGTTTAATATCCAGACAGGTACTCTCCCATGTGTCACTTTAGCCACCATCCATGCCACCATGAATGGTTGCTGTCCATCGAAGTCGCAGGGTTCCAGGATTGCCTCATAATTTCATTCCCCAGGGCTGATCTGGGTTTTGCACCACACTACGTGCTCAGAATTTGGTCGCAGGATGACGTGTTGGTGAATGGTGATTCTCGCCTTTCCAACTTCTCCCCTTGTACTGGTAAATCTCTTTTGCCCCTCAAGCAACCTAACTGTCTGCTGTAGAGTCTTCCGCTCCATCGGGGCCGCAGACCACATTTCCAGTTCGAAAGCCTCCACCAATGCATCCAGGCAGTTCTTTAAAATGTTCTTCCCTAAGATGACCGGGGGTAGATATTCATTGTACGTAGTGGTGACCAGACACCCTTGCCGCTCCATGTTAGCCTTGCCAATAGTTAGATCAGCCTCCCAATAGCCACGGAACTTGATTTGCTGTCCATTACTGGCCAATAGGTGTAACCAGGTATTTGGTGGGCTTACTATCTCAGATTCGTCCCTGTGTCTCTGAAACGGCAAGCTGGATCGTCATCACCTATGAGCCGTGTCCAGAAGAGCAGCCACCTCCACCCCATTAACTTGGATCTTTAGGTGGGGAGACTTTCCAACATATTGAGGCCACCACCCTCGCTTTGATGGACATACTGATTAAAGACTCATTGGGACACTACTTCTCGATGTGCCCACTCTGTTTGCACCACCTGCATATAGGTCTTCCTTTGGCATCAAATTGATCCATGGGGCGTTGCCCCAATTCTCGTGGCACATCCCACCATGGTCATCCTCTTCCACCTTGATTGCTCTTTGCTTTAGCCTGTTCCAGCCATATTTCCTACAGCTCCTTTATCATATCATTGACTACACTGGTGAGGGCTCCAATTTGATCTTGACCAGACTGTGATTGTTGAATGACGGTCCCTCTAGAGATAAAGGGTTTGGCCATCGGGCTTAGCTGAGACTCCCCGGGCACTCTACCCTCAGATGGTTCTAACACCGCTACATACTCTCCATCGTTGTTTTGGTTCAGTCCCAAGATGTGCATCATAGCCTCCTTGTACTCGGAGAAGGTGCAGATAGTCGCTTCCACTCTTGCTCCTTCTATGAGTAAGTTAATCATAGTCTCATCCACTTGTTCAGCTTCCCAGGGATCTCTGACCTGTATTGCCCACATGGTTACTTGTACCCTCAGGGCAAACTCCCGGAGAGATTCATTTGGTTGCTGCTTCCGGGTGTACAGATGACCCTTTAACTCTGCAATTGTCTGTAGATTGAAGATACCGGCCAACTTATTCAAGATGCCGTCGGCTGTCTTTCGCTCCTCATCAGATCAAGATATGACTTATCTTAGTGCTGCACCTCTTAGTTGTCCAATAACGACTTCCGCTCTTTGTTCCTCGTTAAGGGGGTACTGCCTGAATATAGAGCTTAATTTTTCCTTGCATTCTTTAAAAGGACTCGTGCCAGCTGTCTTAGTATATACCGAGTATATGGGAAGCCATGTGGACCCAAAATAATAGGGCATTGTGATCGGTGCAGCCTGTGATGACACAGCTGGTGGTGACTGGCCTGGTGAAGTGGGTAACCTCCTTCGGACTGTAGTTGATGTGGGCATGTGAGGTTCCTCTGGTTCCGACATCCTGAATCCTGTTTGTGGATGCCAAGTTGTAAAAGGTGAGTACAAAGTATAATGTCAATGCAGATGCAGGTGGACGTACCTGGATTCTTCACCTGGAATTTCCCTCTTGGACCGGAACTCACTGCTGGAACCCTAGGCAGAGGGATGAAGAACCCCAGCCCCGGAGGACCCAATACAATAGTCACCACATGAAAGGACAGTGACATAGAATTTATTATTCTGGGCCAGCTGGTCACTGCTTTGAAATTGACGGTTTACAAGGGCAAGTGCAATTCCACATAGGAGAAATGATGCAAACAAGGATGTGTAATAATAAGGCAAATAATAATGTACATTCACAATAGACTCGAATAATACCTTATACCATTTACTCTAACACTACGCGTCTTTTCCTTTACTAAAATGTACTAATGTGTACACACAGTGGTGGAATAACCGCAGTAGTCACTGCAAGCTGCTTCTACCTAAAGCGTATACTCGGTTCAGTAATTACCACTGAGCAGCAAAGGAGGCACTTTAAATATTAGGGGTATAAACCCTTGGTCACTGTCAGTCTTAAAGTTAGCAGGTGAGCGAATAACTCATAGTCAAATAATAGAATATATAGCACAGTTCAGAAGTGTGGATTAATCGGATTAAGTACAGTTCTGTATTGCGGAATAGCAGATAGTATACATCTAGTTAAAGCAAACAGTTCAGGGGATAGTGAAGTATAGCACTTAAACTTCTCTCACTGTACAGATAGTTGGTTTGTAATTAAAGGTAAGCAAACAACAGTCTCTAGTCAAAGTGCAGATAAAGGTGAAGGCATATAGGCACCCAGGTGATTTGCAGAAGTAAAGGATTGAGTTCGGAGTGATAATTTGGTCAACACACACTACTCTCTTCCATAGGGGCTGTCACTTAGCAGAGCACACTGGTGAAACACAGCCCCTGCACTAAAGTTACTCTTCTGGCACACTACTAGTCTAGGAGCAGCTCCTGTATTATTTCACTCTTTGCTCTCAAACTGCTGCTTAAAGGAATTGCAGAGTTTGCATTAGCCCCCTTTCTAAGTCTCTCTCTCTCTCTCTCTCTCTCTCTCTTTCTCTGTGGCTGCAGCTGACTAGAATAAGGACTTCACTTGTGTGTCTGAACAGCTGCACTATCCCTGACTCTGAGGGGATAGTACCATTACATTGGGGACTAAGTTCTCCCTCTTGTTCCCTAATTTCTGTGGGAATGGCTACTAACTGAAGAGCTGGTGGGGTGTCAGTGTGCCTGACGGGAATACCTGCTAGCAACAGCTGTCATCGGCCGGGTCCCCGGCTTCAAGGCTCTAATGACTGCTCCCTCTGATGCTCTGGCTGTTCTCAGGGGCATACTGACTCTCTCCTCCCCGTATACTGTGTACAGCCTCCCACAGGGTTGCGACTGGCGGCTCTCAGCTCCCTGTCTCTCCCCAGCATCACCTCAGTGCAGCATCACTCTCTGCGCTGTTACCTCAGAGAACCACTCCTCACAGCGTCTCTCTCCCTGTCACCTCAGGAGACTCCTCAGCAATCACCTCAGGAGGTAACCCCGCCTCCTACTCTTCCCACTCTGCACCACCCAATCAGCAGCTTTGATTCCTCCTGCTCTGCAGGTCTGTACCTGGGTCCTAGGGCTCCACAAGTTGCTGTCCTTTGGTTGCTGGCGTTGCCTAGCAACCTAAGTAAGGGAAGCTGTTAACCCTTTCAGCTGCACTGTGCCAGCTAGTGAGAAGTGAGGGTTCCTTTTAGGGAAAATGTAGGTGTCTCACCCAGGTTGTCTCCAGTATATGGGTGATGGTACCTATATAGCCACATATATCTCCATAAATCCAAGTTAATAGGCTATCCATGTCAGAGTGTCACAACATCACAATGCATTTAGCTGTAGGCAGCTAGACAGTACCTCTGTGACATCACAATGCATTCAGCTGCAGACAGACAGTACCTCTGTGACATCACAATGCATTTAGATGCAGGCAGCTAGACAGAACCTCTGTGACTTCATAAGTACCACTGTGACATCACAATGCATTCAGCTGTAAGCAGTTAGACAGTACCTCTGTGACATCACATTGTATTCAGCTGCAAGCAGCTAGAAAGTACCACTGTGACATCATAATGCACTTAGCTGCAGGCAGCTAGACAGTACCTCTGTGACATCACAATGAATTTAGATGCAGGCAGCTGGACAGTACTAGTGGCGGATTGGCTCACCAGGAAGATTCCTCCTGGTTGGCTGACGTGTCTGTGAAGTCTGCTTTGTGTGTTGTCATGCCCCACCCAGGCAGCTAGACAGAACCTCTGTGACTTCATAAGTACCACTGTAACATCACAATGCATTCAGCTGCAGGCAGCTAGACAGTACCTCTATGACATCACAATGCATTCAGCTACAGACAAACAGTACCACTGTGACATCACAATGCATTCAGCTGCAGACAGCTAGACAGTACCACTGTGACATCACAATGCATTCAGCTGCATGCAGCTAGACAGTACCTCTGTGACATCACAATGCATCAGCAGCAGACAGATAAACAGTACTTCTGTGACATAACAATGCATTCAGCTACAGGCAGCTAGACAGTACCACTGTGACATTCCAATGCATTCAGCTGCAGGCAGCTAGACAGTACCTCTGTGACATCACAATGCATTCAGCTGGATACAGCTAGACAGTACCTCTGTGACATCACAATGCATTTAGCTACAAACAGTACCTCTGTGACATCACAATGCATTCAGCTACAGGCAGATTAGCAGTACCTCTGTGACATCACAATGCATTCAGCTGCAGACATATAAACAGTACCTCTGTGGCACAACAATGCATTCAGCTACAGGCAGATAAAGAGTACTACTGTGACATCACAATGCATTCAGCTGCAAGCAGCTAGACAATACCTCTGTGACATCACATTGCATTCAGCTGCAGGCAGCTAGAAGGTACCACTGTGACATCACAATGCATTTAGCTGCATGCAGCTACACAGTACCTCTGTGACATCACAAAGCATTCAGCTGGATGCAGACAGACAGTACCTCTGTGACATCACAATGCATTCAGCTACAGACAGATAAACAGTACCACTGTGAGATCACAATGCATTCAGCTGCAGGCAGCTAGACAGTACTACTGTGACATCACAATGCATTCAGCTGCAGACAGAGAGTACCTTTGTGACATCACAATGCTTACAGCTGCATGCAGCTAGACAGTACCTCTGTCACATCACAATGCATTCAGCTGCATACAGACAGTACCTCTGTCATATCACAATGCATTTAGCTGCATGCAGTTAGACAGTACCTTTGTGATATCACAATGCATTCAGCTGCAGACAGACAGTACCTTTGTGACATCACAATGCATACAGCTGCAGGCAGCTAGAAAAGACCTCTGTGACATCACAATGCATTTAGCTGCAGGAAGCTAGACAGTACCTCTGTGACATCACATTGCATTCAGCTGCAGGCAGCTAGAAAGTACCACTGTGACATAGAAACATAGAATTTGACAGCAGATAAGAACCACTTGGCCCATCTAGCCTGCCCCCTTTTTTTTTTATCCTTTAGGTAATCTCAACCCTTTTCAAACCTTAATTCTTCACATCACAATGCATTTAGCTGCAGGCAGCTAGACACTACCTCTGTGACATCACAATGTATTCAGCTGCAGACAGCTAAACAGTACCTCTGTGACATCACAATGCATTAAGCTGCAGACAGACAGTACCTCTGTGAAATCACAATGCATTTAGATGCAGGCAGCTAGACAGAACCTATGTGACTTCATAAGTACCACTGTGACATCACAATGCATTCAGCTGCAGTCAGCTAGCCAGTTCCTCTGTGACATCACATTGCATTTAGCTGCAGGCATCTAGAAAGTACCACTGTGACATCACAATGCATTTAGCTGCAGGCAGCTAGAGAGTACCTCTGTGACATCACAATGCATTCAGCTACAGACAAACAGCACCACTGTGACATCACAATGCATTTAGCTGCATGCAGCTAGACAGTACCACTATGACATCACAATGCATTCAGCTGCATGCAGCTAGACAGTACCTCCTGTGACATCACAATGCATTCAGCTGCAGGCAGATAAACAGTACCTCTGACATAACAATGCATTCAGCTGCAGGCAGCTAGACAGTACTACTGTGACATCACAATGCGTTCAGCTGCAGACAGACAGTACCTTTGTGATATCACAATGCATTCAGCTACAGGTAATTAGAAAGTACCTCTATGACATCACATTGCATTCAGCTGCATACACACAGTACCTATGTGACATCACATTGCATGTAGCTGCATGCAGCTAGACAGTACCTCAGGGACATCACAATGCATTCAGCTGCAGACAGACAGTACCTTTGTGAAATCACAATGCATTCAGCTGCAGGCAGCTAGAAATGACCTCTGTGACATCACAATGCATTTAGCTGTAGGCAGCTAGACAGTACCTCTGTGACATCACAATGCATTAAGCTGCAGACAGAAAGTACCTCTATGACATCACAACGCATTTAGCTGCAGGCAGCTAGACAGTACCTCTGTGACATCACAATGCATTCAGCTGCAGGCATTTAAAAAGACCTCTGTGACATCACATTGCATTCAGCTGCAGGCAGCTAGAAAGTACCACTGTGACATCACAATGCATTTTGCAGGCAGCTAGACAGTACCTCTGTCACATTACAAACGCATTTAGATGCAGGCAGCTACACAGTACCAGGGGCGGATTGGCTCGCCAGGAAGATTACTCCTGGTAGGCTTTCATGTCTGTGAAGCCTGCTTTGTGTGTTTTCATGGTCTCCCCCAACCTCCTTCCCCACATGACAGGCAGCCCACTGCACTCAGTACACTGGCAGATATAACATTTGCAGAAAGAGTTAGATTTGGGTGGGTTATTTTATTTCTGTGCAGGGTAAATACTGGCTGCTTTATTTTTACACTGCAAATTAGATTGCAGATTGTACACACCACACCCAAATCTAACTCTCTCTGCACATGCTATATCTGCCTCCCCTGCAGTGCACATTGGTGGTCATTCCGAGTTGTTCGCTCGGTAATTTTCTTCGCATTGCAGCGATTTTCCGCTATCTGTGCATGCGCAATGTTCGCACTGCGACTGCGCCAAGTAAATTTGCTATGCAGTTAGGTATTTTACTCACGGCATTACAAGGTTTTTTCTTCGTTCTGGTGTTCGTAATGTGATTGACAGGAAGTGGGTGTTTCTGGGCGGAAACTGGCCGTTTTATGGGTGAGTGTGAAAAAACGCTACCGTTTCTGGGAAAAACGCGGGAGTGGCTGGAGAAACGGAGGAGTGTCTGGGCGAACGCTGGGTGTGTTTGTGACGTCAAACCAGGAACGACAAGCACTGAACTGATCGCACTGGAAGAGTAAGTCTCGAGCTACTCAGAAACTGCAAAGAAATTTCTATTCGCAATTTTGAGAACCTTTCGTTCGCAATTTTGATAAGCTAAGATTCACTCCAAGTAGGCGGCGGCTTAGCGTGTGCAATGCTGCTAAAAGCAGCTTGCGAGCGAACAACTCGGAATCACCCCCATGGTTTTGCCCAATTGCTATCAAAAATCCTGCTGCGATCAACTTGGAATTACCCCCAAAGTCTCTAATTATGGCTTCCAAATCTATATTTTCCACAACCTTCTGCTCAATTGAAAGTATAGCCAGATTTGATACACGTTCTTGCCCCATACTCAAGCGGAGATAATTTTTAATCAGCTTCAATTTGCTGAAACTACGTTCACAGGATGCCACAGTGACAGGTAGTGTCAGGAAGATCCTTTGAGCGATTTCCACATTGGGGTATGCATCTTTCAGGGAGTACTTAGTAATACATTTTAATAAATCCAGTTGGGTAGCTGACTCTATATTTTCTATGAGTTCAGTCAGTGGCGTAACTAGAAATTATTCTCCCCCAAGCCAAAAAATTCTCTGGCGCAAAGTGAAGAATTTGCGCGCGTGCCAAAAAGGGGGGTAGCTTCATTAGAATGGGTGTGGCTTCGCTGAAAGTGGCGTTGCAGGAAAAGACTACCTTATACCCCAGTTTTGCAACCTGCATGCCGAGACACTGGCCACCACAGGAAAAAAAAATAATAATCCTGATTCATGCCCCTTACATTATTTGTCATTATTCCTCCTTATAGTAATGCCCCTTACACATTATGCCACACACTGCAATGGCCCTTAGACATTATGCCACACACCGTAATGCCTGTGACATATTATGCCACACCGTAATGCCCGTTATAAATTATGGTACACATTGCAGTGTCCCTGAGACATTATACCACACACCATAATGCCTGTGACACATTATGCCACACACCACAATGCCCGTTATACATTATACCACACACTGCAATGCCGCTAAGACATTATGCCACACACTGCAGTGTCATTGAGACATTATACCACACACCATAATACCTGTGACACATTATGACACACACTGTAATACTTGTGACACATTACGCCACGCATCACAATGCCCATTATACATTATGCCCCTGAGACATTATGCCACATACAATGCTCGTGATACAGTATACCACACACCGTCATGCCTGTGACACATTATGACACACACCGCAATACCCGTTATACATTATAACACACACACTGCAATGCCCCTAAGACATTATGCCACATACAATGCCCGTGATACAGTATACCACACACCGTCATGTCTGCGACACATTATGACACACACTGCAATGCCCGGTATACGTTATACCACACACCGCAATGCCCGGTATACATTATACCACAATGTCTGTGATACATTATGCCACACACCACAATGCCCGTTATATATTATGCCACACACCGCAATGCCCATTACACATTAAGCCCTACAGTAAGGCCTCTAATTACTTTTAAATTACCTGATTGTTGCCAGGGGTTTCATGATCTTGGTTCCATGCACGGTGCCAGGGTTTTTCATGCTTAGGGTGTCATGCTCGTTGCCAGGGGTTTCATGCGCTGGGTGTTATGCTCATTGCCAGAGGTTTCATGCTTAGGGTGTCAAGCTCGTTGCCAGGGAAAAATGCTTGTTGTCAGGGATTGCAACAAGCTCCCCTCTGTTTAGTGTGCTGCGGGCACCGCTGCCCGATCCCCCTATTGCTGTTGCTGTGCCAGCTATGCCCCCAGTGCCAGATATACATGTCCCCACAGTGCCAGATATACATGTCCTCACAGTGCCAGCTATGCCCTCAGTGCCAGTGTCCCCACAGTGCCAGATATGCCCCCAGTGCCAGTGTCCCCACAGTGCTAGCTATGCCCCCAGTGCCAGTGTCCCCACAGTGCCAGATATGCCCCCAGTTCCAGTTTCCCCACAGTCCCAGATGTGCCCCCAGTGCCAGTGTCCCCACAGTGCCATATATGCCCCCAGTGCCATTGTCCCCACAGTGCCAGATATACCCCCAGTGCCAGTGTCCCCCACAGTGCTAGCTATGCCCCCAGTGAGTGTCCCCACAGTGCCAGCTATGTCCCCAGTGCCAGGGTCCCCACAGTGCCAGATATACCCCCAGTGCCAGTGTCTCCACAGTGCCAGATATGCCCACAGTGCCAGATATACATGTCCCCACAGTGCTAGCTATGCCCCAGTGCCAGTGTCCCCACAGTGCCAGATATGCCCCCAGTGCCAGTGTCCCCACAGTGCCAGCTATGCCCCCAGTGCCAGTGTCCCCACAGTGCCAGATATGCCCCCAGTGCCAGTGTCCCCACAGTGCCAGATATGCCCCCAGTGCCAGTGTCCTCACAGTGCCAGATATGCTCCAGTGCCAGTGTCCCCACAATGCCAGATATGCCCCCAGTGCCAGTGTCCCCACAGTGAGAGTGTCCCCACAGTGCCAGATATGCCCCCAGGGCCAGTGTCCCCACAGTGCCAGATATGCCCCCAGTGCCAGTTTTCCCCACAGTGCCAGATATGCCCCCAGTGCCAGTGTCCCCACAGTGCTAGATATGCCCCCAGTGAGAGTGTCCCCACAGTGCCAGATATGCCCCCAGTGCCAGTGTCCCCACAGGGCCAGATATGCCCCCATTGCCAGTGTCCCCACAGTGCCAGATATGCCCCCAGTGCCAGTGTCCGCACAGTGCCACATATGCCCCCAGTGCCAGTGTCCCCACCATGCTGCTGTTGTTTTGTGAGGGAAGAAGAGCGCAGCACGCACCTCTCCTGCCCCTCACTCTCCTGCGGCAGTAACTCTCTTCAATTAGGTGCCGGTCCGTGACCCAATCAAAGCTTGCGGTCCGGCAGCAAATCAGGAGCCTCAACTGCCGGTCCACGAGCTCTGATTGGCTCACGGATCGGTGTTGAATTGAAGAGACACCGCCGCCGGAGACATGTGTGTGTGCCGGGCAGCAGTGGCCAGGACGCGGCCGAGCCGCACGTGGCGGATGAAAGAGCCACGGTTTGGCCCCCGCTGTCCTAGACGCTAGAGGTCAAGTATGACCTCTAGCATGTTTCCTCCATGGCGGCGGCCATTTTGGAGGGGACATTTAACAGATTGACATGCGGACAACTAGTCCGCATGTCAATCTGCTCTGAAAGTGGTGGCGCCCCCGCAGCCCTGCACCTCCAAGCCTCCGCAGTGGCTGCGGGGGCAGTAGTTACGCCACTGAGTTCAGTAGCTTGAGCTTGGCAGCATTCCATTTCAGAAGCTAAATCTTCAACATTGACATCGTTTTTATTCTTAAGGCCAAAATTAGCTGCACATTTCTGTTAGAGATGAGCGCCTGAAATTTTTCGGGTTTTGTGTTTTGGTTTTGGGTTCGGTTCCGCGGCCGTGTTTTGGGTTCGAACGCGTTTTGGCAAAACCTCACCGAATTTTTTTTGTCGGATTCGGGTGTGTTTTGGATTCGGGTGTTTTTTTCCAAAAACACTAAAAAACAGCTTAAATCATAGAATTTGGGGGTCATTTTGATCCCAAAGTATTATTAACCTCAAAAACCATAATTTACACTCATTTTCAGTCTATTCTGAATACCTCACACCTCACAATATTATTTTTAGTCCTAAAATTTGCACCGAGGTCGCTGTGTGAGTAAGATAAGCGACCCTAGTGGCCGACACAAACACCGGGCCCATCTAGGAGTGGCACTGCAGTGTCACGCAGGATGTCCCTTCCAAAA
The DNA here is from genome assembly GCF_028390025.1 of Pseudophryne corroboree. Classification (NCBI taxonomy): domain Eukaryota; kingdom Metazoa; phylum Chordata; class Amphibia; order Anura; family Myobatrachidae; genus Pseudophryne; species Pseudophryne corroboree. The sequence goes on along the minus strand of NC_086444.1, from coordinate 458,552,053 downwards.
AACCCTCCCCAAACAGCACATGACGCAAAGAAAAAAAGAGGCGCAATGAGGTAGCTGTGTGAGTAAGATTAGCGACCCTAGTGGCCGACACAAACACCGGGCCCATCTAGGAGTGGCACTGCAGTGTCACGCAGGATGGCCCTTCCAAAAAACCCTCCCCAAACAGCACATGACGCAAAGAAAAAAAGAGGCGCAATGAGGTAGCTGTGTGAGTAAGATTAGCGACCCTAGTGGCCGACACAAACACCGGGCCCATCTAGGAGTGGCACTGCAGTGTCACGCAGGATGTCCCTTCCAAAAAACCCTCCCCAAACAGCACATGACGCAAAGAAAAAAAGAGGCGCAATGAGGTAGCTGACTGTGTGAGTAAGATTAGCGACCCTAGTGGCCGACACAAACACCGGGCCCATCTAGGAGTGGCACTGCAGTGTCACGCAGGATGTCCCTTCCAAAAAACCCTCCCCAAACAGCACATGACGCAAAGAAAAAAAGAGGCGCAATGAGGTAGCTGTGTGAGTAAGATTAGCGACCCTAGTGGCCGACACAAACACCGGGCCCATCTAGGAGTGGCACTGCAGTGTCACGCAGGATGGCCCTTCCAAAAAACCCTCCCCAAACAGCACATGACGCAAAGAAAAAAAGAGGCGCAATGAGGTAGCTGTGTGAGTAAGATTAGCGACCCTAGTGGCCGACACAAACACCGGGCACATCTAGGAGTGGCACTGCAGTGTCACGCAGGATGTCCCTTCCAAAAAACCCTCCCCAAACAGCACATGACGCAAAGAAAAAAAGAGGCGCAATGAGGTAGCTGACTGTGTGAGTAAGATTAGCGACCCTAGTGGCCGACACAAACACCGGGCCCATCTAGGAGTGGCACTGCAGTGTCACGCAGGATGTCCCTTCCAAAAAACCCTCCCCAAACAGCACATGACGCAAAGAAAAAAAGAGGCGCAATGAGGTAGCTGACTGTGTGAGTAAGATTAGCGACCCTAGTGGCCGACACAAACACCGGGCCCATCTAGGAGTGGCACTGCAGTGTCACGCAGGATGTCCCTTCCAAAAAACCCTCCCCAAACAGCACATGACGCAAAGAAAAAAAGAGGCGCAATGAGGTAGCTGACTGTGTGAGTAAGATTAGCGACCCTAGTGGCCGACACAAACACCGGGCCCATCTAGGAGTGGCACTGCAGTGTCACGCAGGATGTCCCTTCCAAAAAACCCTCCCCAATCAGCACATGATGCAAAGAAAAAGAAAAGAAAAAAGAGGTGCAAGATGGAATTGTCCTTGGGCCCTCCCACCCACCCTTATGTTGTATAAACAAAACAGGACATGCACACTTTAACCAACCCATCATTTCAGTGACAGGGTCTGCCACACGACTGTGACTGATATGACGGGTTGGTTTGGACCCCCCCCAAAAAAGAAGCAATTAATCTCTCCTTGCACAAACTGGCTCTACAGAGGCAAGATGTCCACCTCATCTTCACCCTCCGATATATCACCGTGTACATCCCCCTCCTCACAGATTATCAATTCGTCCCCACTGGAATCCACCATCTCAGCTCCCTGTGTACTTTGTGGAGGCAATTGCTGCTGGTCAATGTCTCCGCGGAGGAATTGATTATAATTCATTTTAATGAACATCATCTTCTCCACATTTTCTGGATGTAACCTCGTACGCCGATTGCTGACAATTCTCCATATTCTCCATATTTTAATAGGCACAACTAAAAGGCACCTCAGGTAAACAATGGAGATGGATGGATTGGATACTAGTATACAATTATGGACGGGCTGCCGAGTGCCGACACAGAGGTAGCCACAGCCGTGAACTACCGCACTGTACTGTGTCTGCTGCTAATATATAGACTGGTTGATAAAGAGATAGTATACTCGTAACTAGTATGTATGTATAAAGAAAGAAAAAAAAACCACGGTTAGGTGGTATATACAATTATGGACGGGCTGCCGAGTGCCGACACAGAGGTAGCCACAGCCGTGAACTACCGCACTGTACTGTGTCTGCTGCTAATATATAGACTGGTTGATAAAGAGATAGTATACTCGTAACTAGTATGTATGTATAAAGAAAGAAAAAAAAACCACGGTTAGGTGGTATATACAATTATGGACGGGCTGCCGAGTGCCGACACAGAGGTAGCCACAGCCGTGAACTACCGCACTGTACTGTGTCTGCTGCTAATATATAGACTGGTTGATAAAGAGATAGTATACTCGTAACTAGTATGTATGTATAAAGAAAGAAAAAAAAACCACGGTTAGGTGGTATATACAATTATGGACGGGCTGCCGAGTGCCGACACAGAGGTAGCCACAGCCGTGAACTACCGCACTGTACTGTGTCTGCTGCTAATATATAGACTGGTTGATAAAGAGATAGTATACTCGTAACTAGTATGTATGTATAAAGAAAGAAAAAAAACCACGGTTAGGTGGTATATACAATTATGGACGGGCTGCCGAGTGCCGACACAGAGGTAGCCACAGCCGTGAACTACCGCACTGTACTGTGTCTGCTGCTAATATATAGACTGGTTGATAAAGAGATAGTATACTCGTAACTAGTATGTATGTATAAAGAAAGAAAAAAAAAACACGGTTAGGTGGTATATACAATTATGGACGGGCTGCCGAGTGCCGACACAGAGGTAGCCACAGCCGTGAACTACCGCACTGTACTGTGTCTGCTGCTAATATATAGACTGGTTGATAAAGAGATAGTATACTCGTAACTAGTATGTATGTATAAAGAAAGAAAAAAAAACCACGGTTAGGTGGTATATACAATTATGGACGGGCTGCCGAGTGCCGACACAGAGGTAGCCACAGCCGTGAACTACCGCACTGTACTGTGTCTGCTGCTAATATATAGACTGGTTGATAAAGAGATAGTATACTCGTAACTAGTATGTATGTATAAAGAAAGAAAAAAAAACCACGGTTAGGTGGTATATACAATTATGGACGGGCTGCCGAGTGCCGACACAGAGGTAGCCACAGCCGTGAACTACCGCACTGTACTGTGTCTGCTGCTAATATATAGACTGGTTGATAAAGAGATAGTATACTCGTAACTAGTATGTATGTATAAAGAAAGAAAAAAAAACCACGGTTAGGTGGTATATACAATTATGGACGGGCTGCCGAGTGCCGACACAGAGGTAGCCACAGCCGTGAACTACCGCACTGTACTGTGTCTGCTGCTAATATATAGACTGGTTGATAAAGAGATAGTATACTCGTAACTAGTATGTATGTATAAAGAAAGAAAAAAAAACCACGGTTAGGTGGTATATACAATTATGGACGGGCTGCCGAGTGCCGACACAGAGGTAGCCACAGCCGTGAACTACCGCACTGTACTGTGTCTGCTGCTAATATATAGACTGGTTGATAAAGAGATAGTATACTCGTAACTAGTATGTATGTATAAAGAAAGAAAAAAAAACCACGGTTAGGTGGTATATACAATTATGGACGGGCTGCCGAGTGCCGACACAGAGGTAGCCACAGCCGTGAACTACCGCACTGTACTGTGTCTGCTGCTAATATAGACTGGTTGATAAAGAGATAGTATACTACTAATATTATATACTGGTGGTCAGGTCACTGGTCACTAGTCACACTGGCAGTGGCACTCCTGCAGCAAAAGTGTGCACTGTTTAATTTTAATATAATATTATGTACTCCTGGCTCCTGCTATAACCTATAACTGGCACTGCAGTAGTGCTCCCCAGTCTCCCCCACAATTATAAGCTGTGTGAGCTGAGCAGTCAGACAGATATATAATATATATAGATGATGCAGCACACTGGCCTGAGCCTGAGCAGTGCACACAGATATGGTATGTATGTGACTGAGTCACTGTGTGCTGTGTATCGCTTTTTTCAGGCAGAGAACGGATTATAAATAAAAGTGGTGGTCACTGGTCACTATCAGCAAAACTCTGCACTGTACACTACTGAGTACTCCTAATGCTCCCCAAAATTAGTAAATCAAGTGTCTCTCTAATCTATTCTAATTCTAAACGGAGAGGACGCCAGCCACGTCCTCTCCCTATCAATCTCAATGCACGTGTGAAAATGGCGGCGACGCGCGGCTCCTTATATAGAATCCGAGTCTCGCGATAGAATCCGAGCCTCGCGAGAATCCGACAGCGTCATGATGACGTTCGGGCGCGCTCGGGTTAACCGAGCAAGGCGGGAAGATCCGAGTCGCTCGGACCCGTGAAAAAAAACATGAAGTTCTGGCGGGTTCGGATTCAGAGAAACCGAACCCGCTCATCTCTAATTTCTGTAGGTGAGTGACAGACTCGTTCTTGAAGGATTTCCCTGACAAAAAGCTAAACTCTGACGACAGTGATGAAATAGTTTCATATCGATCCTTCATTTCTAACATCAGTCTGTCATAAACAGAATTTACTTCTATTTCAAAGTTCTGTTCAGAAGTGAAAAAAGAGGCATCATCTGCAGTCATCTCAGAGGTCAAAAATGTTCACTTTTCTTCTCCTTTTCTCAGAAAAATGTGTGTCAATTCCAAGTGCTTCAGCTGTTTGACTCCCATACTCTAGAATTGGCTGTATCCCTTCATCACACATTTTTTGAATAGATGTTGTAAGGCCTTTGATCATTTTAGAAGCGTCATCAAGGGAAATGCTTTTGCTTTGGATTGATTTGTTGATTCTGTCAATGGTTGTAAGAATCATATTCCAAAGATAAAGAAGACAAAGGAATCTGCAATCTATTTGTTTTAGGCTGGCTCTGGCTCCAGAAACAGTGTCAGAATTCCATGTAGTATTATTTGTCATTTCATGGAGCACTGTAAAACCTCATTAATTTTTTTTCTTAAGATCTCCATTTGCATTTTGTTTTGATGACCATCTAGTTTCACAGTGGGCCTTAAGAGTCGTTCCAATATGCTTCACTAAAAATTCCCACCTTAAAGTAGAACCACTGAAAAATGTAAAGAGATTTTGCACTATACCAAAAAATGTTATCATCATGGTAGACACACTGGCAGCATGTGTTCCAATGACATTTAAACTGTGGGCAGCGCAGGCAACAAATTGAGCTAGTTCATTTATCTGAGATATACAAGCTTGGATACCTTTGTATTTCCCAGCCATGTTAGCCCCATTATGGAATCCTTGCCCCCTGCAGTCCGCAATATTTAATCCGTCAGCCTGAAGTTTCAGTAGTATCTCATCTGTGAGCCCTTTTCCAGTTTTCTGATGAGTGTGGACAAAGTCAATAAAACTTTCTTCTATAGTACAAACACCTTCTGACATATCTACAAACCGTACCATTTCACTCATTTGCTCAAAGTGAGCACTGTCTGTGCAATCCAGTAAAATAGAAAAATATTTTGCTGCTTTAATTTTCTGAAAAATTTCATTTCTCACCTTCTTTCCGAGGAGCTCAATAACTTCATTTTGGATAATGGATAAAGTGCGTTTTTAGTTGCTTTCACATACGCAATTTGCTCTGCTAGCTGTGCATTATAATGACTAATAAGCTCCAAGGTGCTCAAAATACATCAGTTTTGTTGTCCGATTTTTCCTGTTTTTCCTCTTAGTGGAAAGTTATTTTTGGCACAATATAGAATAACATCCACAACTACCTTTAAAATGTTTCGCCACTTTTCTGTTTCTTTTTGTACACTCATTTGTATATCTGAATCCAAGGTTTTTCTTTCTTTTAGACGTTTTCCAGCTCTTTCCATGTCAAATAACATGTTCGGTGTGAAGAAGAACTTTCATGATTATCAATAAGAGGATTCAAATGTTTCCAATCTTGAAAACCCATCAGTAGATCAGTAAGAGGGCAAGATTTTACACTTGTTGCAAAAAGCAAACAGGGAAAACAAAAAAGAGCATTCTTTGTTTCACTGTACAGCATCCACTGCCTTTTAACTCGTTCACCATTTGGGAGGACTTTATAAAACCATTTGGAAACCAGGCGTCTGCCATCTTCTGATAACGGAAACTTGAACTTAGTAAAGTCAGTTGTTTTTGGACCATGTTCTATAAGTTCCAAACGAACACTGTCTGTAATTGCTGGGACTCCTGGCCACTTTACAGGATCTTCATAGATGATTTTTATGCATGGTTGTGAACAGGTTTCTGTTGATTCCTCAGATACAATATCGGTGCATAAGTTTTGATCTTCAGAGTCAGGAGACCTATTGCTCACAATGATTGGGTTCTGACTGATTGTGGTTGAAGATGAAGCTGCACTTTTTTCTATATCAAGTAGTGTAGTAGTATCTTCCTTTGTCAACCAACTAAGTTACCAGCCAGATTTGAAGCAATCCTTTCTCTTTCCTTTTTCTGTTTGCGAAAGGTGCTACCAGAAGCTTTTTTTGGGCCCATTTTTGTGCCTATGATGAATATAATCAGGGTATGGGTAATAAAGAAACTCCATATGGATTTTTTTTTTTTTTACATTGCCACACAAAACGGACTGCATCCTAGTGATAGACAAATAATACAGACTGCATCCTAGTGACTGCAATACAATCAGCATTCTTGTAATCACAATGCAATAAAAGAAGCCTCCTTGTGATTGTCACATATTACAGAAAATATTCCTGTATCCATAATACAAAAGGAAGCACAGCCTTGTGAGTGTCTTAACAATACATACACCATTTATATGACCACCACACAATAGCAACTCCATCAATATCTGAAAAATTATTTACCCCTTAAAAATCATTCCATTCCTCATCACCACATCATCAGTTGCATTAAATAGCCCCGTGGACACGGATGGTTAACCATTGTTTTAAAAAGTACTTATGTACATTTTATAAACAATTTTGAAACCATGGGACAGTACTGTAATCAGTGGCGGAATTAGCAAGTGGTGGGCCCTGGTGCAATAATATGTTTTGGGCCTCACCCCAGGGACGTGCAGTCAGGGGAGGCAGGGGAGGCAGTGCCTCCCCTGTCATCAATGATTCAAATAATACAAAGAAGATACTTATGACACATATTCTGTGCCATAAGTATCTGCTTTAGCCTTTGTATTATGTTAATAATTTTTTACCAACTAAAAAACAGTGTCAATGTGTTTTGGAGCCGCTGTCTGTGATGAAGGGCTGGAAGCGGGGGGCAGGGCCAAGCATCGGACAGTCATAGCCCATTGAGAAAAAACCCTGTAAGCGGCACCTCGAGAAGTGCCGCTTTGACAGGGGCGTGCTGACAGCCCTTATCATGCAAGCACGCCCCTGCCACTGATCTCATGTGATTGCCCGATTTCGGGGGTGGGGGGGACCACTAATAATTATTATTTACATTATTTTATTATGCGCCTGCCCGTCCCCCAGTAACGCACAGCTGCTGCCAAGTGCAGTCCGACCTGAGGGGGAGGAACGGCCGCGTTTCCTTCTCCTCTCACATGCAACTGCCATATCTGAGCTGCGGTGACAGAAGAGGACCACACTGGGTGCCAGGATGTCTGTGCTGTACTCCCCCAGTGACCCGAAGCACAGGAGCAGCAGCAGCCTCTCAGCCTCCCTGACTGAGTTCCCAGCTCCCCCAGTCTGCAGCAGGCGGCTGGGGATCAGAGACAGCGGGTAGGTGGGCGTCCGGCACTTAGCACCAGACTCCGGACGCAGCACCAGTGCCGGATTTAAAGCAGGGTCGTGTGGGGATCAATGTGCTCGGTACTCTACTCCCATGCCTGGGGGCTCTGCTCCATACTCTTCTAGCCCAGCCCAGGCTGCTGGCTGTCTGCAGTTCGGCATAATGAAGATGGTGGCTGAGGGCATGATCCTCCACATCACAACAGGGGGCACTGACAGGTAAGGCACTAGCTTCTGGCCCTCTACAGTATGTTTGTGTAAGTTGTAACTGTGTGTGCACACTTTGCCCTCCCGTGCCTGTTACAATGACAGCGGCTGTGATGGGGTGCTGCAGCTGGCCTGGCACCCTGGCACTTCAAGATGGCACATAGCTTCACAGAGGCCACCCTCTCTTGTCCCACTGCCCCATGTATCCCGCAAATCATGCCTGCCATGTTTATCTCCGCGCTTCCCACTTCAGTGTAATTAAACTAGACCACAACTCCAGGGAGCATGAGGGTGGCAGCGTGATCACCCGCACTGAGGACACCATCTGCAACAGCGGCCTGGGTGCCACAGGGTCCTCCATGGTGCATGTACCTTACAGTGTCGACTTGGTGATCAGGTAGCCCACCCTTAGCAATTTGTCACGGAGCATCTGCAGCCCATAGATGGAGAGGCAGCAGTGGTGGTGCCTGAGAGTGCCGGCAATCCATGTATCCTGCAGCCCCCATCCCAGCTGCTGCAGCAGGGCCAGTCCTGTATACCCACACAGTGTTCTGCAGAGTGGGCATAATTGCCCTGTGCCCGTTGCCCTATCACCTATGTCTACCAGCAGGGCCACACTGGTCATCTGACAGTCTGGTCCAGTCAAGCAGCAGATACACCTCCTGGCGATGCGCTCTGTGGGTGCGGGTTTTGTACAATTTGGCTGTGTCATGACGTCACTTTGCACAGCAACATATTTGGTAACACACTGGGACGAGGAGTTGAGGAGTTGTGAGTGGCATTACCGCTCTCCTGGTGCTGCCTTCTCCTGCTCTCCCGTCTCTCACTATTCCTCTTCTCTACCTCTCCCACTATTCCTCCTCTCTACCTCTCCCATCTCCCACTAGTCCTCCTCTCTACCTCTCCCATCTCCCACTATTCCTCCTCTCTACCTCTCCTATCTCCCACTATTACTTCTCTCTACCTCTCCCATCTCCCAGTATTCCTCCTCTCTCCCGTCTCCACTATTCCTCCTCTCTCCTGTCTCCCGCTATTCCTCCTCTCTACCTCTCCCATCTCCCGCTATTCCTCCTCTCTACCTCTCCCATCTCCCGCTATTCCTCCTCTCTACCTCTCCCATCTCCCACTATTCCTCCTCTCTACTTCTCCCATCTCCCACTATTCCTCCTCTATACCTCTCCCATCTCCCACTATTCCTCCTCTCTACCTCTCCCATCTCCCACTAGTCCTCCTCTCTACCTCTCCCATCTCCCACTATTCCTCCTCTCTACCTCTCCCATTTCCCACTATTCCTCCTCTCTACCTCTCCCATCTCCCACTATTCCTCCTCTCTATCTCTCCCACTATTCCTCCTCTACCACTACCATCTCCCACTATTCCTCCTCTCTACCTTTCCCGCTATTCCTCCTCTCTACCACTACTATCTCCCACTATTCCTCCTCTCTAGCTCTCCCATCTCCCACTATTCCTCCTCTCTACCTCTCCCATCTCCCAGTATTCCTCCTCTCTACCTCTCCCATCTCCCACTATTTCTCCTCTCTACCTCTCCCATCTCCCACTATTCCTCCTCTTTCCCGTCTCCACTATTCCTCCTCTCTACCTCTCCCATCTCCCACTATTCCTCCTCTCTACCTCTCCCATCTCCCACTATTTCTCCTCTCTACCTCTCCCATCTCCCACTATTCCTCCTCTCTATCTCTCCCACTATTACTCCTCTCTACCACTATCATCTCCCACTATTCCTCCTCTCTACCTCTCCCATCTCCCACTATTCTTCCTCTCTACCTCTCCCATCTCCCACTATTCTTCCTCTCTACCTTTCCTATCTCCCACTATTACTCCTCTCTACCTCTTCCATCTCCCACTATTCTTCCCCTCTACCTCTCCCATCTCCCATTATTCCTCCTCTCTATCTCTCCCACTATTACTCCTCTCTACCACTATCATCTCCCACTATTCCTCCTCTCTACCTCTCCCATCTCCCACTATTCTTCCTCTCTACCTCTCCCATCTCCCACTATTCCTCCTCTCTATCTCTCCCACTATTCCTCCTCTCTACCACTATCATCTCCCACTATTCCTCCTCTGTACCTCTCCCATCTCCCACTATTCTTCCTCTCAACCTCTCCTATCTCCCACTATTCCTCCTCTCTACCTCTCCCATCTCCCAGTATTCCTCCTCTCTACCTCTCCCATCTCCCACTATTCCTCCTCTTTCCCGTCTCCACTATTCCTCCTCTCTCCTGTCTTCCGCTATTCCTTCTCTCTACTTTAATTTTACATACCAGCACTTCTATTTACTAACATCAATGACTGATTTACCCCAAATATAAGTGGGATGTGCATTTGCTATACCATTTGGCATAACAACTTTAGGAGGACATTGTGTGTTTACAGCAGACATGTGGGACTATATCCCTACTCCCCTATCTTGCCGCACCAGCAACTGAGCTTCCCAGCTGCAGTGCCTCACCAGCCACTGACCTCACCGCACACCACTGCCTCACCCCTTTAACACACAAAATATTTAATATATATGTGTATATATATATATACACACACACACACACACACACACACACACACACACACACACACACACACACAAACATATACCTCACTCTAGGATATTTTGGGGGCAGGGTGCATCAGAGTTAGATTAAGGCTCTGGGATGCCAGGCGCACTAAAGAGCAGAGGGACCCCCATTGACTAAAATAAAAGTTTATTTGCGCCAGACAAGGGGGCACAGAATGTCATATACACAGGGGTAGGGGGGCACAGGGTGACACACACAAGGGCAGCGGGCACAGGGTGTCAAACACGGAGGGGGGGGTAGGGGGTCACTGGGTGACACACACAGAGGTGCAGGGGGTGCACAGTGTATCAAACATAGGGGCACCACACATGGGGGAGCACAGAATGTTATACACACAGGAGTAGGGGGGCACAGGGTGACACCCACACTCACAAAGGCAGCGGGCATAGGGGGCCACACAACAACATGAGGGGGGGGGGTAGATGGTGCCACACACACATAAGTCAGGGGGGAGGGCACAAGGTTTCATATACACACAGGGGTGAGGGAGGAAAAGGGGGCCACACACACATAAGGCGGGGGTACATGGGGCCACTCACAGGGGGGTGGGAAGCAGGAGGGCACAGGGCTCTCTGGGCACTCACTGCTCCAGCGAGGGAGGCTTGCGGACCCAGGCACAGGCTGAAGAGGAGGCCAGCGGCAAGAGGATCAAAGTAACAGCGCCAATGCAGCACCATGGCACCGCACGATAGTGTGAGGCCGGAATAGAGGACACTCCTGGAACTGTGCCCGTAACTGCTACACCCCTCCCCCCCACACAGGGCAGCTGCTGGAGGAGGGAGGGTGCCTTGACTGCTGGGGCGTCTATAACTGCCAGGTAAATATCTTAACCCTCTCCCTCTACCCTCCTAACTCTCCCTACCAGCAGCCTAACCCTAACTCTTCCCCCCCGCGCTGCCTAATGCACCCCCCCTTTAGTGAACCTTAACCCTCTCCGCAGCCTAACTATTCCCCCTTAGTGCTTAACCTTAACCCTCCCCGCAGCCTAACCCTCCCCCCTTAGTACTTAACCCTAACCCTCCCTCCCCACGGCCTTCCCCAAACCTGACAGTTGGGATTCCGGCATCAGCATTGTGATCCATGTCGGGATCCCGACTCATCCCAAATGCCAGTATACTGACCAGATCCCTATTATAAACACTTACCTTTTCCTACTTCTCCCACTTGATTCCCTGGGGACCTTTATTCCAAGATGCTGCTGCTGCTGTCATCCCTTAAGCTCCTGTTCTCTCCAGGATCCAGGTTTTTAGCCACTCCTGTGTCACTATTACAATAGCCCAGTAGTCATCTCACCACTGGTCACTTAAGGGATGAGATAAGGGGAGGGGGAGGGGTCAATGGGTGCTGTTGTAAAGTCTCTGCTCTGTTCTACCTCTGTCGGGAAGGAGGGAGAGGAGCTTGTTGGACATGTGATCCTCTGCTGCTGTCACACGGAGAAAGCCTCTACAACCCAGCAAAGAAGGAGAGGTCTCCTGAGGTACAGAGCTGCTATGTACCCTACAGAAAGAGCTGCTCCACTGTTTATCATACAATATACTGTCAGGCAGCAGTGGATTAGATGCAGCATCGGACAGCCTGTGCTGTATAATCACAAAATACATGCTGCAAGGATTGAGTTTTAGCCATGTGTGCCCTGCCCCCTCCCCCTCCCCCCCCCCCCCTTCCCCCATATCCACAAGTACACCCACGGGTGGGGGGCAGAGCACACATAGCTAAAACTCAATCTTTGCAGCATGTATTTTGTGATTATACAGCACAGGCTGTCCGATGCTGCATCTGATCCACTGCTGCCTGACAGTATATCGTATGATAAAGAATGCCCCCGGACATCCCCCCCCCCTCCCCAGCGGGTGCCCCCCCCCCCCTCCACCCCTCGCTGGACTTTTCCCATTGTCCTGTTGGCAGACACTAACAGTGCTCTCTGCTGCCCCTTTCTCTCAATCAGCGGCAGCGCTGATGTTTCTAATACCCATTTCACACAGCCCAAAATTTCCCAGGTTAAAACACATGAACGTGCATCAACCCGGGAAATTTCTCAGTGTGAAAGGGTACAGGGACAAAATCCCGGGATTTCTGTCCCCGCATTTCAACCCTGCAATCGACCAGGGTTGGTCCTGGGATGTTCCCTGGAACCTGGACAGTGTGAATGGTGCATGGACATGTCCCGCCTTCCCGGGTTGCCTATACTGATGCTGATTGGCTCTTCAGGGCACTTCCTGGTCTTGTTTTTTTTCTGTGGCGCGCAGAGGATGCACAGCAGCGTGGAGGCAGGTACTGTCAGCTCTGTGGCACAGCAGAACCCTGCTGCGCATTTAAACCACTGCTGCCCTTCAATGTCTTGGACAAATGCGGAGGTGAGGGAGCTTTTAAGTATCAGAGGGGAGGAGGAGATCTGGCGCCAAGTCACAGGCACTGTAAAGGATGCCCAGATATACCACCACATAGCGAAGATGCTGGTCTCGCGGGGCATAATCCGTACCCAACAACAAGTGGTAAATAAACTGAAATCGCTGAAAAAGCAGTTTAATCGCATCCATGCCCACAACAGGAACAAAAGTGGTGTTGCAAGGCGCAACTGGATGTTTTATGATCAATGTGCATCTATTTTTGGCAGCACTGCGCTCAATGACCCCATCAGCCTGTCATCCTCCAGCACAGCCACTCCCTCACCCTTTGTGGTTGCTGATGAGAGTGAGTCCAGCATGGAAAGTACCCAATGTGGCACACCATCATCATCCCCCATACTATTCCCAGATGACCTTGGCCACCCCGATCTGGAGTCATCTGTCAACCAGACTGATGACAATATACCCGACATCAGTGCGGAAGCTGTGATTGGGCAGGAGACAAATGTGGATGCGACACTCCAGCCAATTCCCCCTGTGATGCGCACCAATAGTAAGTATATGTGCTTGCTTAGCATCATTTATGCTTAAAAAAGCCGTATTCCTTTGAACATTAATTCTGCACTATATGACACAGTAACCGCCCACAATGAAGTTTATTCTGTAGAGTTTAGAGTGTATCTAGTGAAGGTGGTAGGTGGCCCCAAACGCGTACAAAAACAACACTGCTTGTTCTTATATGCCCTTTTATTCCCCTTGCAGTATATACAGTTCCCAAGAGGAGACGCAGAGCCACCAAAGTGGAGCTTGCTGCACGGGCAATGACCTCTGTACTGTTTGCAGAACTGCGCGACATGGATACCAACATGCAGCACCAGGAGGATGTCCGCCAACTCCGTTTTATAGAGGCAGAAAGAGAGCTGCAGCAATCATTCATTACACAGATAATGGGACACCAAGAACGCATCTTGAGCCAATACCAAGAGCGGCAGTTTTAGTTCATGGAACGCTTCTTGCCACACAATCAGAGCCACGATATGTACCCACATAACCACCCCAACCAGGCTCCCCCTGTCCCAGAGCACAGTAATCCATCGTATTCTCGAGGTCACTACTATGACCCCCCTAACCATAACCCTAACCCCACCCCGACCCCTAATATTTCATCTCCAGAATACAAAATCTATAGGCAACTGCCATAGTCAGTCTTTGGACTGTATACTTGTCATTTTCGTTCACACTTTTGTGCTGTTATAGGTAGTGATGTGCACCGGACATTTTTCGGGTTTTGTGTTTTGGTTTTGGATTCGGTTCCGCGGCCGTGTTTTGGATTCGGATGCGTTTTGGCAAAACCTCCCTGAAATTTTTTTGTCGGATTCGGGTGTGTTTTGGATTTGGGTGTTTTTTTACAAAAAACCCTCAAAAACAGCTTAAATCATAGAATTTGGGGGTCATTTTGATCCCATAGTATTATTAACCTCAATAACCATAATTTACACTTATTTTCAGTCTATTCTGAACACCTCACACCTCACAATATTATTTTTAGTCTTAAAATTTGCACCGAGGTCGCTGGATGGCTAAGCTAAGCGACCCAAGTGGCCGACACAAACACCTGGCCCATCTAGGAGTGGCACTGCAGTGTCAGGCAGGATGGCACTTCAAAAAAATTGTCCCCAAACAGCACATGATGCAAAGAAAAAAAGAGGCGCACCAAGGTCGCTGTGTGACTAAGCTAAGCGACACAAGTGGCCGACACAAATACCTGGCCCATCTAGGAGTGGCACTGCAGTGTCAGGCAGGATGGCACTTCAAAAAAATTGTCCCCAAACAGCACATGATGTCAAGAAAAATGAAAGAAAAAAGAGGTGCAAGATGGAATTGTCCTTGGGCCCTCCCACCCACCCTTATGTTGTATAAACAGGACATGCACACTTTAACGAACCCATCATTTCAGCGACAGGGTCTGCCACACGACTGTGACTGAAATGATTGGTTGGTTTGGGCCCCCACCAAAAAAAGAAGCAATCAATCTCTCCTTGCACAAACTGGCTCTACAGAGGCAAGATGTCCACCTCATCATCATCCTCCGATTCCTCACCCCTTTCACTGTTTACATTCCCCTCCTCACAGATTATTAATTCGTCCCCACTGGAATCCACCATTTCAGGTCCCTGTGTACTTTCTGGAGGCAATTGCTGCTGGTGAATGTCTCCACGGAGGAATTGATTATAATTAATTTTGATGAACATCATCTTCTCCACATTTTCTGGAAGTAACCTCGTACGCCGATTGCTGACAAGGTGAGCGGCTGCACTAAACACTCTTTCGGAGTACACACTGGAGGGAGGGCAACTTAGGTAGAATAAAGCCAGTTTGTGCAAGGGCCTCCAAATTGCCTCTTTTTCCTGCCAGTATACGTACGGACTGTCTGACGTGCCTACTTGGATGCGGTCACTCATATAATCCTCCACCATTCTTTCAATGGTGAGAGAATCATATGCAGTGACAGTAGACGACATGTCAGTAATCGTTGGCAGGTCCTTCAGTCCGGACTAGATGTCAGCACTCGCTCCAGACTGCCCTGCATCACCGCCAGTGGGTGGGCTCGGAATTCTTAGCCTTTTCCTCGCACCCCCAGTTGCGGGAGAATGTGAAGGAGGAGATGTTGACGGGTCACGTTCCGCTTGACTTGACAATTTTCTCACCAGCAGGTCTTTGAACCTCTGCAGACTTGTGTCTGCCGGAAAGAGAGATACAACGTAGGTTTTAAATCTAGGATCGAGCACGGTGGCCAAAATGTAGTGCTCTGATTTCAACAGATTGACCACCCGTGAATCCTGGTTAAGCGAATGAAAGGCTCCATCCACAAGTCCCACATGCCTAGCGGAATCGCTATGTTTTAGCTCCTCCTTCAATGTCTCCAGCTTCTTCTGCAAAAGCCTGATGAGGGGAATGACCTGACTCAGGCTGGCAGTGTCTGAACTGACTTCACGTGTGGCAAGTTCAAGGGTTGAAATCATTCTCCACTGTGCTTGATTCAGGTGCATTCCCCCTCCTTTGCCTATATCGTGGGCAGATGTATAGGCTTGAATGGCCTTTTGCTGCTCCTCCATCCTCTGAAGCATATAGAGGGTTGAATTCCACCTCGTTACCACCTCTTGCTTCAGATGATGGCAGGGCAGGTTCAGGAATGTTTGGTGGTGCTCCAGTCTTCGGCACGCAGTGGCTGAATGCCGAAAGTGGCCCGCAATTCTTTGGGCCACCGACAGCATCTCTTGCACGCCCCTGTCGTTTTTTAAATAATTCTGCACCACCAAATTCAATGTATGTGCAAAACATGGGACGTGCTGGAATTTGCCCAGATGTAATGCATGCACAATATTGCTGGCGTTGTCCAATGTCACAAATCCCCAGGAGAGTCCAATTGGGGTAAGCCATTCTGCGATGATGTTCCTCAGTTTCCGTAAGAGGTTGTCAGCTGTGTGCCTCTTCAGGAAAGCGGTGATACAAAGCGTCACAGTCATATAGTCCTGAGTCTGCCCTGCTCCACTTGTCCACATGTCCGTGGTTAAGTGGAGATTGGGTACAACTGCATTTTTTAGGACACTGGTGACTCTTTTTCTGAGGTCTGTGTACATTTTCTGTATCGCCTGCCTAAAGAAATGGAACATAGATGGTATTTGGTACCGGGGACACAGTACCTCAATCAAGTCTCTAGTTGTCTCTGAATTAACGGTGGATACCGGAACCACGTTTCTCACCGCCCAGGCTGCCAAGGTCTGAGTTATCCGCTTTGCAGCAGGATGACTGCTGTGATATTTCATCTTCCTCGCAAAGGACTGTTGGACAGTCAATTGCTTAGTGGAAGTAGTACAAGTGGTCTTCCGACTTCCCCTCTGGGATGACGATCGACTCCCAGCAGCTACAACAGCAGCGCCAGCAGCAGTAGGCGTTACACTCAAGGATGCATCGGAGAAATCCCAGGCAGGAGAGGACTCGTTAGACTTGCCAGTGACATGGCCTGCAGGACTATTGGCTTTCCTGTGTAAGGAGGAAATTGACACTGAGGGAGTTGGTGGTGTGGTTTGCAGGAGCTTGGTTACAAGAGGAAGGGATTTAGTTGTCAGTGGACTGCTTCCGCTGTCACCCAAAGTTTTTGAACTTGTCACTGACTTCTGATGAATGCGGTCCAGGTGACGTATAAGGGAGGATGTTCCTAGGTGGTTAACGTCCTTACCCCTACTTATTACAGCTTGACAAAGGCAACACATGGCTTGACACCTGTTGTCCGCATTTGTGTTGAAATAATTCCACACCGAAGAGCTGATTTTTTTTGTATTTTGACCAGGCATGTCAATGGCCATATTCGTCCCATGGACAACAGGTGTCTCCCCGGGTGCCTGACTTAAAAAAACCACCTCACCATCAGAATCCTCCTTGTCAATTTCCTCCCCAGCACCAGCAACACCCATATCCTCATCCTGGTGTACTTCAACAGTGACATCTTCAATTTGACTATCAGGAACTGGACTGCGGGTGCTCCTTCCAGCACTTGCAGGGGGCGTGCAAATGGTGGAAGGTGCAAGCTCTTCCCGTCCAGTGTTGGGAAGGTCGGGCATCGCAACCGACACAATTGGACTCTCCTTGGGGATTTGTGATTTAGAAGAACGCACAGTTCTTTGTTGTTTTTGCCAGCTTAAGTCTTTTCATTTTTCTTGTGAGAGGATGAGTGCTTCCATCCTCATGTGAATCTGAACCACTAGCCATGAACATAGGCCAGGGCCTCAGCCGTTCCTTGCCACTCCGTGTCATAAATGGCATATTGGCAAGTTTACGCTTCTCATCAGACGCTTTCAATTTTGATTTTTTGGGTCATTTTACTGAACTTTTGTTTTTTGGATTTTACATGCTCTCTACTATGACATTGGGCATCGGCCTTGGCAGTTGATGGCATTTCATCGTCTCGGCCGTGACTAGTGGCAGCAGCTTCAGTACAAGGTGGAAGTGGATCTTGATCTTTCCCTATTTTAACCTCCACATTTTTGTTCTCCATTTTTTAATGTGTGGAATTATATGCCAGTATCAATAGCAATGGCCTACTACTATATATACTGCGCACAACTGAAATGCACCACAGGTATGGATGGATAGTATACTTGACGACACAGAGGTAGGTACAGCAGTGGCCTACTGTACCGTAATGCTATATATTATATACTGGTGGTCAGCAAACTGTGCAAAACTGAAATGCACCACAGGTATGGATGGATAGTATACTTGACGACACAGAGGTAGGTACAGCAGTGGCCTACTGTACCGTACTGCTATATATTATATACTGGTGGTCAGCAAACTGTGCAAAACTGAAATGCACCACAGGTATGGATGGATAGTATACTTGACAACACAGAGGTAGGTACAGCAGTGGCCTACTGTACCGTAATGCTATATATTATATACTGGTGGTCAGCAAACTGTGCAAAACTGAAATGCACCACAGGTACGGATGGATAGTATACTTGACGACACAGAGGTAGGTACAGCAGTGGCCTACTGTACCGTAATGCTATATATTATATACTGGTGGTCAGCAAACTGTGCAAAACTGAAATGCACCACAGGTATGGATGGATAGTATACTTGACGACACAGAGGTAGGTACAGCAGTGGCCTACTGTACCGTAATGCTATATATTATATACTGGTGGTCAGCAAACTGTGCAAAACTGAAATGCACCACAGGTATGGATGGATAGTATACTTGACGACACAGAGGTAGGTACAGCAGTGGCCTACTGTATCGTAATGCTATATATTATATGCTGGTGGTCAGCAAACTGTGCAAAACTGAAATGCACCACAGGTATGGATGGATAGTATACTTGACGACACAGAGGTAGGTACAGCAGTGGCCTACTGTACCGTACTCCTATATATTATATACTGGTGGTCAGCAAAATTATGCACTGTACTCCTACTATATACTACAATGCAGCACAGATATGGAGTGTTTTTCAGGCAGACAACGTATACTGGTGGTCACTGTCAGCAAAACTCTGCACTGTACGCCTCCTATATAATACTGCTGCTCCCCAGTCCCCACAATTAAGCAGTGTGAGCACAGATATATGCAGCACACTGAGCACAGATAACGGATAAGGAGCGTTTTTTTCAGGCAGAGAACGGATAAAACTGGTGGTCACTGATCAGCAAAACTCTGCACTGTACTCCTCCTATATTAATTATACAGCTGCTCCCCAGTCCCCACAATTAAGATATAAGCAAGCACAAATATTTGCATCAACAATGAATAAACGGAGAGGACGCCAGCCACGTCCTCTCCCTAACATTTCCAATGCACGAGTGAAAATGGCGGCGACGCGCGGCTGCTTATATAGAATCCGAATCTCGCGAGAATCTGACAACGGGATGATGACGTTCGGGCGCGCTCGGGTTAACCGAGCCATACGGGAGAATCCGAGTATGCCTCGGACCCGTGTAAAATGGGTGAAGTTCGGGGGGGTTCGGTTTACGAGGAACCGAACCCGCTCATCACTAGTTATAGGCCACAATTTTCATGTTTGGGTGTGTGTGTGTGGGGGGAAGTTGTGTTTGAAAGTTTATTTTATTATTTTAAGTTTGCATTGTGCTCCGCACATATTGCCATTTTATGCCAAGTTGAAACCTATATATGCCTGTGCATTTAACAGGTTACTTTTGCACCATTAAAACAAAGTCAAAAGCTTGCCAAAACTTTTGTTTATGTACAATTATTTATATAGGTTGAGTATCCCATATCCAAATATTCCGAAATACGGAATATTCCGAAATACGGAATTTTTTGAGTGAGAGTGAGATAGTGAAACCTTTGTTTTTTGATGGCTCAATGAACACAAACTTTGTTTAATACACAAAGTTGTTAAAAATATTGTATTAAATGACCTGCAGGCTGTATGTATAAGGTGTATATGAAACATAAATTAATTGTGTGAATGTACACACACTTTGTTTAATGCACAAATTTATAAAAAATATTGGCTAAAATGACCTTCAGGCTGTGTGTATAAGGTGTATATGAAGCATAAATGCATTCTGTGCTTAGACTGGGTCCTATCGCCATGATATCTCATTATGGTATGCAATTATTCCAAAATACGGAAAAATCCCATATCCAAAATACCTCTGGTCCCAAGCATTTTGGATAAGGGAGACTCAACCTGTATTAGGAATCACTTAACATTTCTTTAAGGACGGTACAAATGTTTTCACTGTTTGCCACTCATCTTTGTGCCCCTTAAAAAGGGCATTTCTAATGGCATTCTTCCTAAAATTAAGGCCCATCTCGGGTTCTGTATGAAAGGTGCAGACCTGGGATGTCTCGGCTCAAAATGCTGGTGTGAAAGGTGCCAACCCGGGAATGTTCCTGCATGAGCCCGTGGCAGTATTCCCAGGTTTTGCCCCTGCATTTCTGGTGTGAAAGGGGTATTAGAGAGCAGCTGACCAGAGAAAAGCATTAATAACATTCAAAACTGATCACGGTGGCACCGCCTCGCTGGGCAGCGCCCCTGGCGAGTGCCATCCTCACCAAACAATAGATACGCCCCCGGCCGCGAGTTGTAAAAGGTTAAAAATCTCTGTGTTATTCCGTGTATACAATACAGCAACTCTGTCATCCAGTGATGTTTCCATGGCTACTTGGTATGTTATATCTCTTGTGCTGCCCATGTCAGGCCACTTCTACAAAATGTTACAGGGCCACTTTTAGTTCCCAATCTGCCCCTGGTCTCAGACACAGCTGCAGCAAAAGGCATACGGAAGGCCCAATTGCGTACAATCAGACCCTAGGAGGAGGGGTTCCACCACCACATCAGACCCCACCCCCTCATCAGACCACACCCCTATTAGGGCTGCTTGCATAAATTTCCCGGGCTGGTTTTCCATCCCAATCTACCCCTGTTCATATCGTTGAGCAATTATTTACAACTGCACATACAACAAAACATTCAGAAAAGCCCTCAGGTGCATGTGTTACACAGGGGCTGTTATAATCGGGAGAGAAGATATTAGAAATGGAGCAACAAAGTGGTAGGCATCAATGGAAGGTGACTAGGTGGCCTGAAGTGAACGCAAAAAAAGTCTGTCTTATGGGCGTTTTATGTGAGAGGCATGTCAGTGAAAGCTGCTGGGTTCCCAGATGCACAGACACTGCCACAGAGGCCATGCTTGGATGCAGAAATTGCCCCTGCAGTAGGGCAGGTACAAATGTTGATGGTTCGCCGATGGCGGCTTATCAAGAATCACAGTCAGTGTTACAGTGCGCAGAGATGCATAAAGTGGGCAATCAGGTGCACGCTGGTACATCTGGGGTAGGCTGACACTAGCATTTACATAATATCGCAGCCGTGATTCCAGCAACAGACGCAAGAGAGCGCGCAGCATCTATCTCTGAACCAAGGGAGTTATTCTGACCTGATCGCTCACTGCAGTTTATTGCAGTGCAGCGATCAGGTCAGAACTGCGCTGGTGACGCAGTGCGCCGGCGCACGGCTGACAGCCGAAGGCTGTCGTTGCCTAGCGATCGCCTCTGCCTGATTGACAGGCAGAGGCGGTCGCTGGGCGGGAGGGTGCAGCACAGCAGCGTTTGCCCGCCGTTTTGTGGGCGCAGTCCAGCCAATGCAGGCGTGACCGGACCGTGTGGGCAGAGTCGGCCCTAGGCATAGGCAAACTAGGCAAATGCCTATGGCATTTGGAATGCCTAAGGGCACAAGCAGCCTCTGCTGATTAAAATGATATGTAGCATGCCTATATTCTGTGTGCGGCTGCGGCTCTATCTGCATACGAAATGCATTACTAATGTGAGTCATTATGTGTATAAGGTGCACTACAGTACTTTGTGGTGTAACGTATAGAAAGGGCACTACTGTGTGGTCTAATGTGAATAAAGAGTAATATGGTGTGGTGTAATGTGAATAAGGGGCACTACTGTGAGGAGTAACGTGGTACTACTATGTGATGTAACGTGAATAAGAGACACTATTGCATGATATAATGTGAATAAAGTTGCAGTACTGTGTGGCGTAATTGGCGTATTATTGTGTGGCCATGCCCCTTCCCAGCAAGAACACACCCCGTTTTAGGCTGCAGACTGAATGTGCACACTGTTCCTATTTAGGGGTTAAGAGCAAAATGAGGACTGCTATGGGTGGGGTGTGATCGTGCTGGGAAAGGGGCACAGGGTCAGAGGCGGAACTAGCATCTGTACAAGGGGGCACCAGCCAAAATCTTGCCTACTGCATCATATTGGTTAGGGCTGGCTCTGCGTGTGGGGGGCGGGCCGCAGCGGCAGCTTGACGTCACACGCAGCTGCTGCGAGCTGGGCAGCGATGAGTAGCTCCCGGCCAGCGGGCAAAAGCTGCGCTAGCCGGAAGCTACTCCTGAAGTACAAAAGCATCGCCGCTGTGCGATGCTTTTGTACTTCAGCGACGGGGCAGGGACTGACATGCGGGGCGGGCTAGCTCTGTGCTGGGTGTCCACCAGCATGTCAGTGTGGATGATCGTAGCTGTGCTAAATTTAGCACAGCTACGATCAACTCGGAATGACCTCCCAAGTCCTTTGTTCCTTCTTCAGAGGTAGGAGCAATTAAAAAAGAAGAACACAAGGAACAATTAGCTTCTGTATCAAACCATTGTGCACTATTTTGTAATACATGCTTGCATGCAGGGAAATTACTGGCTAACAAATACTGGACAGCTTTATTTTTCCCTGAAATTTAGAATTAAGCTAGGATACACCGTTTCCACATTTAGCTGTCTCCACATTTAATATATGCGCTGCCATCAGTGAAACATATATTTATGGAAGCACTAATTAAAAATATTATTTAGTAAAACAAATTTCCATGAAAATTTCAAAAATTGTAGTTTTAATATCACAGTGATTTGCAGCAGCCCAAGGCAAACTAATGAAGGATAGTGCAGTTCCATTTGGTCGCAATGGGGACTGCAGTGTGAAGAAATTAACCCTGCTTCTCACCCCTGCATCTAGTAACATAGTAACATAGTAACATAGTATCTGAGGTTGAAAAAAGACAATTGTCCATCGAGTTCAACCTATTTGTGGTCTCCTATGCATGATGATTTGACTAAAATTTCTGACTGATGCTGCTGTCAGCCATTGCATTTTATCCCTATTTATAGTAACTATAATGCATGACTATGCACCATACCCCTGGATATCCTTATCCATTAGGAATTTATCTAACCCATTCTTAAAGGTGTTGACAGATTCCGCCATTACAACTCCCTCGGGCAGGGAATTCCAAACACGTATTGTCCTTACCGTGAAAAAGCCTTTACGCCGTATTGTGCGGAATCTCCTCTCCTCTAACCTGAGCGAGTGTCCACGAGTCCTCTGTGTTGATCTAACCAAAAACAGGTCCCGCGCAAGCTCTGTGTATTGTCCCCTTATATATTTGTAGATGTTGATCATATCCCCTCTTAGTCTCCGCTTTTCCAATGTAAACATGCCTAGTCTTTCAAGCCTTTCCTTGTATTCCATCATCTCCATGCCCTTAATTAGTTTGGTCGCCCTCCTCTGTACCTTTTCAAGCTCCAGGATATCCTTTTTGTAGTACGGTGCCCAGAATTGTACACAGTATTCAAGGTGTGGCCTCACTAGTGATTTATATAACGGGAGTATAATACTCTCGTCCCTAGCATCAATACCCCGTTTTATGCATGCTAATATCGTATTAGCCTTCTTTGCTGCAGTCCTACTTTGGGTACTACTGCTTAGCTTGCTATCTATGAGGACACCTAAGTCCTTTTCCAGTACAGAATCCTCTAATTTTACCCCATTTAGTAGGTAGGTGTAATTTTTGTTCTTGTTACCACAGTGCATTACCTTACACTTGTCTGTGTTGAAGCGCATTCTCTATTTGGCTGCCCATGCTTCTAATTTAACCAAGTCATTCTGAAGAGACTCGGCATCCTCCTCTGTATTTATAGCCTTACACAATTTGGTATCATCTGCAAAAATTTACACCATGCTCTCTAGACCTTCTGTTAGGTCGTTAATGAAAATATTGAACAATAGCGGTCCTAATACTGAGCCTTGCGGCACACCACTTAGCACTTCAGTCCAAGTTGAAAAAGATCCATTAACCACAACGCGCTGCTCCCTATTATCTAACCAGTTTTTGACCCAAGTGCATATTGTGCTTCCTAGCCCTGATTCTTGTAGCTTGTAGATAAGTCTCATGTGTGGTACAGTATCGAACGCTTTGGCAAAGTCTAAAAAGATTACATCCACGTCTTTACCCTGATCTAGGTTTGCGCTTACTGTTTCATAAAAGCCAAGTAAGTTGGTTTGACAGGATCTGTCCTTCATAAACCCATGTTGATTCCTTTTAATGACCTTATTGGTTTCAAGGAACTTCTGAATACTATCTCTTAGAATACCTTCCAATACTTTCCCCACTATAGATGTAAGACTAACTGGTCTATAATTACCTGGTTCAGCTTTACTTCCCTTTTTGAATATAGGCACTACTTCCGCTATACGCCAGTCTTTGGGAACCATACCTGATATAACTGAATCCTTAAAGATCAAAGATAGCGGTTTTGCCAGTTCAGAGTGAAGCTCCATTAGAACCCTTGGATGAATGCCATCGGGCCCTGGTGATTTATTAATCTTTAAATGTTTTAATCGGTCACAGACTACTTCCTCGCTTAAATAAGTACCTATCAGTGTGATATTCTCATTATTGAGATTGTGTGTCAGTCCCTGAATTGGGTCCTCTCTAGTGAATACTGTTGAAAAAAACTCATTTAGTGTGTCCGCTATGTCATTATAATTTTTGCTTAAGACTCCCAACTTGTCTTTTAAAGGGCCTATACTCTCCTTCTTTAATCTCTTGCTATTAATGTATTTAAAGAATTTTTTGGGATTCGCTTTGCTTTCCTTTGCTACTAGTTTTTCAGTTTCTACTTTAGCCGCTCTTATTTCCTTTTTGCAAATTTTGTTACATTCCTTATAGTGCTGAAATGACTCTGCTTCCCCGTCAGATTTGTATTTTTTAAATGCTCGCCTTTTCTTGCCCATAAGTTCCTTAATCTTTTTGTTAAGCCACATCGGTTTATGATTTTTATTCCTTTTTTTGCTACTCATAGGAATACATTTGAGTGTATTTTTAGCTAGCAGGAATTTTAGTACCTCCCATTTCTCCATAGTATTTTTTCCTAAAAACAAACCTTCCCATTCAATATCCCTGAAAAATACTCTCATCTTTTCAAAATTTGCTTTGCTAAAGTTTAAAGTCCTAGTTGAGCCAGTATAGGGCTGTTTATAGAAACTGATATTGAATGTGACCATATTGTGGTCACTGTTTCCTATGGGTTCCCCTACTATAATACATGTTACCAAATCCCCATTGTTTGTTAATACCAGGTCTAAGATTGCATTGTACCTAGTTGGTTCCTCAATTAGTTGGACTAAGTAGTTATCATTCAGTGTGTTTAAAAACATATTGCCCCTAGCAGTATCACATAAGTCGTTTTTCCAGTTTATCTCTGGACAGTTAAAATCTCCCATCACTACTATGTCTCCTACTCCTGCTGCTCTTTCAATTTGCTTTAGTAACAATTCATCATCAGATGCGTTGATACCAGGCGGCCTATAGCATACACCCAACACTAACTTTTTTATTCCTTTTTCCCCGCATGCAATTTCTACCCATAATGTCTCGACAGTGTCTACAGTCCCCTCCTGATTATCTTCCCATATATTAGGTTTTAAAAACGGCTTTACGTAAAGACACACCCCTCCACCCTTTTTATTTAGTCTGTCTCTCCTAAACAGTGTATAGCCCTCTAGATTGACTGTCCAATCATGAGATTCATCCCACCAAGTTTCAGTAATGCCTATAATATCATACTGTTTGCTTGCTGCAAGTATTTCTAGTTCACCCTTTTTACCAGTAATGCTTCTGGCGTTTACATACATACAACTAAGATAAGTATTTTCCCTTGCGTTAGGGACATCTTTCACCTTATGTAGCAAGGATGACCTGTAATCGTCATTGGTTAGTGCTTTGGTAAAATCCCTTTTAGTACCCATGTTAGTAACCTTACCGCCTGCTCTTACCCTCCCCCCAACTTCTCCCCCATTTCGTTTACTACCGCCATCCCCACTATTCTCACTGCATGACCCGTAGTTTCTAGCTAAACCCTCCCCCCAGGCTCCTAGTTTAAAATCTCCTCCAACCTTCTAACCATCCTTCCCCCCAGCACCGCTGCCCCCTCCTCAGTCAGGTGCAATCCGTCACGACAAAAGAGATGGCGCCTGACTGAGAAGTCCGCCCAGTGTTCCAGGAACACAAACCCCTCTTTCCTGCACCAATCCCTAAGCCACACATTTACCTCCCTAATCTCCCTCTGCCTCCCTGGACTAGCGCATGGCACGGGTAATAATTCCGAGAATATTACCTTAGATGTCCTTGCCTTCAGTTTCTTTCCTAAGTCCCTATAGTCTTTCTTAAGGACATCCCACCTTCCGCTAACTTTGTCATTGGTGCCAACGTGCACCAAGACCGCCGGGTCTTTGCCAGCCCCTCCCAACAATCTATCTACCCGGTCCGTGATGTGCCGTACCCGAGCACCCGGGAGACAACAGACTGTACCGCGATCACGGTCCCGGTAGCAGATTGCCCTTTCAGCCTTCCTGATGATAGAATCCCCTACCACCACCATCTGACTAGGTACCTCTCTATCTTTTATCCCAACCGCGCTAGAGGGACCGCACCTCTGGATGCTAGAGGGAGCAGTCTCCTCCTGCACCGTCATTTCTTCACTATCATCCTCCGATTCCTCGTCCAATCGGGCAAATTTGTTCGGGTTTGATAGTTCGGAGATGTCGTGCCTCCCCCTCTTTTTCTTCCTTCTAACTGTGACCCAACTGGCTACCTGATCATCATCCTCTTCTACCAGTGACCCCTCCCGCAACTGCTCCACCGTTCTGTCTAAACTACGCTCGAGATTGTGAATCCCCCTCAGTCGCTTAACGGTTTGCTCTAGATCAGTTACCTGGGCTTCCAGGGCAACCGTTCGCACACACCTCGTGCAGATGTAATCACACTGGGCCGGTAGCTCCAGGTGTGCATACATCTTGCACGACATGCACTGAGTGAGGTCCTCAATCACAGCCCCTCCCATATTGTTTGTAAGGTCTAACTCCCTGTTACTCTCACAGAAAAAGCAGCAAAAATAAAAAGTAGAAGACAAGCAATCTCACTTATACAATAAATTAAGCTGGCTTATACTTATCTATCTTTGTGTGGTTCTTGGTCCTTCACTTTTATGCAGCCGTAGTACTCTCTCCTGCGGCACCTATACTCCACTTAGCAGTTGCAGTTGTTCCAGCTCACTGCACCTCCTTTTCACTCGGCTTCCAGCTCCTGGAAAAACACACAAAAAAAAACAACAACCCGCACACACGCACAATCACAGCCCCTCTGCTACTCCAAGCTGCTACTCCAAGTAAGAGACCCTCTCACTCACTCACAAGGTCAGCCCATTGCAGCCTCACCGGAAGTTTAATGGTAATGCAAATGTGTGTTCCTGATTGTGTATTGTGTATTATAAAACTCACCTTTTTCTATATTCTAACTCACCTTTTTGCTGTTTAAAACTCACACTTAGAAATCCCAGCAGCACTTGAAAGAGACCAGCCCCACAGAGCGAGCTCCAAGAGTCTGGTCACTGCTTATATAGGCCCAGCCAGCTGCCTTAATCAGCCCCTCCTCCTCCTGATTACTCCTGATTACTCACACCTGAGTTAACCCCTCTGGCTTTTCACCTCTGACTTTTTTTTTTTTCCCACCAAAAAAAAAAAAAACCAGTACAGATATATTAAAACAAAAAGAAACAGTATAGATACAAACAATCAGAATCAGATTATAGATATAGTATAGATACTAACAATCAGAATCAGATTACTTTCTCTCACAATATTACTATCCCTATATGGATAGACAGATTAATCAGAGTTCACCTTTTTGCTGTTTAAAACTCACACTTAGAAATCCCAGCAGCACTTGGAAGAGACCAGCCCCACAGAGCGAGCTCCAAGAGTCTAGTCACTGCTTATATAGGCCCAGCCAGCTGCCTTAATCAGCCCCTCCTCCTCCTGATTACTCCTGATTACTCACACCTGAGTTAACCCCTCTGGCTTTTCACCTCTCACTTTTTTTTTTCCCCACCAAAAAAACAACAACCCAGTACAGATATATTAAAACAAAAAGAAACAGTATAGATACAAACAATCAGAATCAGATTATAGATATAGTATAGATACTAACAATCAGAATCAGATTACTTTCTCTCACAATATTACTATCCCTATATGGATAGACAGATTAATCAGAGTTCACCTTTTTGCTGTTTAAAACTCACACTTAGAAATCCCAGCAGCACTTGGAAGAGACCAGCCCCACAGAGCGAGCTCCAAGAGTCTAGTCACTGCTTATATAGGCCCAGCCAGCTGCCTTAATCAGCCCCTCCTCCTCCTGATTACTCCTGATTACTCACACCTGAGTTAACCCCTCTAGCTTTTCACCTCTCACTTTTTTTTTTCCACCAAAAAAAAAACCCAGTACAGATATATTAAAACAAAAAGAAACAGTATAGATACAAACAATCAGAATCAGATTATAGATATAGTATAGATACTAACAATCAGAATCAGATTACTTTCTCTCACAATATTACTATCCCTATATGGATAGACAGATTAATTAGAGTTCACCTTTTTGCTGTTTAAAACTCACACTTAGAAATCCCAGCAGCACTTGGAAGAGACCAGCCCCACAGAGCCACACCATCTCTCAACCACACCATCATCTGCCACGGACCCTGCATCTCCCACCATAATTTTATCTAGTCCCTGTATCACAGAGGCCCATGTGCAGCATCCAGGACCATCCCAAGCCAAATGTTTTTTAAGCAGATATAGATTTTGGCTCCCCTATATTTACAACTGTCATATACTTAGTATGTCACATATCAGGAATACAGGTAATTTAACAATGCCACAAAGGAATCTGTAGATCAAAGAAAAAAATAATAAAACATATGAGTCACATGAAAAAAATACACACTGATAGGCCCCACAGGATAAAAAATAAAACTCAAAATACACATTAAAAAAAACTATTGTTCCTTAGGTCTTTGTAAGGATATTCATATGCCGATCTCAAGTACAGTATGTTTAAATTGCTCTACTGTCTTAGCGACTACCACCTCTGATGGGAGGCTATTTCACTTATCCACTACCTTTTCTGTATTATTATTATTATTATTATTATTATTACTGTATCACATGCAGTGTGAGCTATACATACACTGTATTATTATTACTATTAAATACAGGGCTGGTTCTAGACCTTGTGGAGCTCAGGCCAACAGTTTCCTTTGATGGCCCACCCCCATATTTAAAATAAGGACAGTGTGCATTGAAGGCGCGCAAGAAATATAGAAACGTGGCCACAGAATAGTACCAGTTCATATTACACCACACAGTAGTGTCAGTTATTCAAATTATACCACAAATTAGTACCCCTTATACACGTTACATCACACAGTAGAGCCCTTTATACATGTTACACCAGCGTAGAGCCCCTTATACACTTTATACCACAGTAGAGCCACTTATACACATTACACAACAGTACAGCTGATTATATATGTTACACTTAAACAGATCTGCTTATGCACATTATGCCACGGTAGAGCCCCTTTTACACTTTACACCACTGTAGAGCCGCTTTAGAAGTAGCTGTGAGGTGAGCACAATGGAGAGAGAAAGAGAGGGCAAGAGAAAGAGAGGGGGGAGGACAAGAGAGAGAGATGTGAGGGTGAGAGAGGGAGATGAGGACAAAAGAGAGAGATGAGGACAAGAGAGAGAGGTCAGGACGTGAGAGAGAGAGGGGTTTCTGGGCAACAAGAAAGCCCATCCCCCCTCGCATTTGTCTCTGGGCACTGGTGGGTAGCAGAAGAAGCCGCAGGTCATACTAACAGCGAAGTCTCACTCCAGTGGCAGTGGGAGATGGTGTCTGTAAGAGCTTGGCACCATACGCGGCTGCGTAGCTTACGTTATTGGCCGGCCGACCCTGGCAGCATGCCCCTACGCAGCATCCCTCTGTGCAGCGGAGTAGGCAATGTTATATGAAGTTGGATGTCTAAAACAAAAAAACAGTTTTAAAATCTTTGTTTCAAATGTATTTAAAAACATAATCATAACTGCTTTTAAATTAGGGAATTTATGGATCCAAATTGAACCATAACCTGGTCCAGATCCCCCAGAAGAGATCCGTTCTGAACCGAGTCGCAGTTCGAATCTTCCTGCGGTTCGGAATTCGGATTTTAAATCCAAATTTCAGGTTTTGGATTGCAAAATTTACATGATTTAAGCTGTTTTCTTGATTTTTTTTTTTTTTAATGATTATCGATTTATTATCAATTTATTTAAACCAAACCAAAATCCAAATCTGACCCAAAACAATTGAGGGTGGTTTCATCAGTGGGGGTAATTCTGAGTTGATCGCAGCAGCAAGTTTGTTAGCAATTGGGCAAAACCATGTGCACTGCAGTGGGGGCAGATATAACATGTGCAGAGAGAGTTAGATTTGGGTGGGTTACATAGTTACATAGTTACATAGTCAGTGAGGTTGAAAAGAGGCAAAATGCCCATCGGATTCAACCTGTATTCTGCATTAATCTGTTTATTTTATAATGTGCATGCTGAAGTAATGGTTTAGTACCGATTTACAGCAATGATTCCTACCACTCCCAGATAATTTTAATGTCAATATGCTAAATGCTAAAGCCCTTGATACGTTTTCCTGTTAGAAATTTGTCCAATCCGTTTTTAAATGCATTTATAGAGTCTACCATTACTACTTCCTCCGGCAGTGAGTTCCAAATCTTTATTCCCCTTACAGAGAAGAACCCTTTCCTACGTTGCGTACGGAATTTTCTCTCTTCTAGCCTCAGTGAGTGCCCACGCGTCCTATACAGAGTTCTTTTAATAAATAAATCAGTTGCTAGCTCCGTGTAATGCCCCTTTGCATATTTGAAGATATTAATAATGTCTCCTCTTAGTCTCCTCTTTTCTAGTGAATACATATTTAATTTAGTAAGCCTCTCCTCGTATTCCAGTGTCTCTAAACCTTTAATCAATTTAGTAGCTCGTCTTTGAACTCTTTCTAGTTCTGCGATGTCCTTTTTGTAATATGGGGCCCAAAACTGAACACAATATTCCAGGTGTGGGCGTACCAATGATTTGTACAACGGCAGGATTACATCCTCATCCTTGGTCTCAATGCCCCGTTTAATGCACGCAAGCACTTTACTTACCTTTTTTGCTTCAGTTTGGCATTGTGTACTGTCTGTTACTAAGCCTATTATCTATGAGCACCCCCAAATCTTTTTCCACCATAGTTACCCCTAGATTTTCTCCATCTAGAGTGTAGGATGCAAGTGTGTTTTTAGTCCCAAAATGCATAACTTTGCATTTTTCTATGTTGAATCTCATTTTCCATTTAGACGCCCAGAATTCCAGTTTAACTAAGTCATTCTGTAGAGAATCCACATCGGTTTCTGAGTTAATTACCTTACACAGTTTTGTGTCGTCTGCAAAGATTGACACTGTGCTTTCCAGGCCTATTCCTAGATCATTGATAAATATAATGAACATCAGTGGGCCAAGAACAGACCCTTGTGGTATTCCACTGACTACTGGTGCCCAGCTGGAGAACATCCCATTTACCACTACTCGTTGTTCCCTGTTGTCCAACCAATTACCTATCCAAGTACAAATAGTATTTCCTAGGCCAAGTTCCCTTAATTTGTGGACCAGTCTCCTATGTGGCACTGTATCGAAGGCTTTTGCAAAATCTAAGTAAACCACGTCCACTGCTTTTCCATGGTCAAGATTCTTGCTCACTTCCTCATAGAAGCTAATTAAGTTGGTTTGACATGATCTGTTCCTTACAAACCCATGTTGACTTTTAGTAATAAACTTAGTTGCATGTAGGTGCTCCTCTATGCTATCCCTCAAAATGCCTTCTAATATTTTACCCACTATAGAGGTTAAACTAACTGGTCTATAGTTTCCAGGATTATTTTTAGGTCCCTTTTTAAATAAAGGCACTACCTCAGCTATGCGCCAATCCTTTGGTACCATGCCTGATCTAATCAAACTATTGAAAATCAGGTATAGGGGTTTAGCTAGCTGTGTCCTAAGCTCCATAATAACCCTCGGATGCAAACCGTCTGGGCCTGGTGATTTATTAATCTTTATTTTGCTTATTCTCTCCAGGACTACTTCCTCACTTAAACAGGTATCTAGCCAAGAGTCATTACATTCACTGTCGTTAAGCAATACTGTCACCTGTGCATCCTCCCTGGTGAATACTGATGAAAAAAAATTGTTCAATATTTCAGCTTTTAATTTGTCATCGTTTGTCAAGGATCCCAATTCATCCTCTAATGGGCCCACGTTCTCCTTCTTCAACCTTTTACTGTTTATATATTTATAAAACTTTTTAGGTTATTTTGTTTCTGTGCAGGGTAAATACTAGCTGCTTTATTTTTACACTGCAATTTAGTTTTCAGTTTGAACACACCCCACCCAAATCTAACGCTCTCTGCACATGTTATATCTGCCCCTCCGGCAGTGCACATGGTTTTGCCCAATTGCTAACAAAATTGCTGCTGCGATCAACTCAGAATTAGACCCAATGCACGATGGTGAATTAGAACCAAGACACGGGGAGACCATGCATATCTCTATTTTAAATAGATAAGAATGATTCCTGTGAATTAGAAAAACGTTTGAAATGTTTGAAAAGTCGGTTGGGTGTCTGTTTTTTCCAGTCTATTAGATAGGAAAAAACAGACTCACAACTGACTTTTCAAACATTTGAATCTCCCCCATAGTATTAACAATAACTGTAAGTACTGGTGGTGTTTATGATAAATCAGCCAATGACTCATACCGAAAATTACTGTAGATGTGCCAATTCCCAGGTAGCAGAAGAAAGATAGACTGGTTCATTAGGTTACCAGGTTAACTTCTTTATACACATTTCTTATTTCTAAATAAATATCAATCTGTTTTATAAGGAAGATCATGACCTAATACTGTACAGATACAAAAACAAACATATTGTAATTATGAGCAGTTCAATGACAGTCAAATTGGGATTATGAAGGATTTTATTTCTGTTTGAGGTCAGCTAGCAGCACCCAACTAGAAATTTTGAGCCTAGTTCAGAGATGGACGCAATGCCAATGTTTGCGCAGTTGGCAGATGTTTTTTCTACTGTGCATGTGAGGCAGTGGATTTACGATGGCGGTCATAGTGTGGATTAGAAGTGATTGACAGACAGCGACCATCTGTGGGTGGTATCTAGTAAAAAACAGGCATGTCGTAACCATTTAAGGGGCATGCCAGAGCCAGCGACTTCACTGGCCCCAGTGGCATACTATACCGGACATTGGGGGTCATTCAGAGTTGATCGCAGCAGCAAATTTGTTAGCAGTTGGGCAAAACCATGTGCACTGCAGGGGGAGGTGCAGATATATCATTTGCAGGGAGAGTTAGATTTGGGTGGGTTATTTTGTTTCTGTGCAGGGTAAATACTGGCTGCTTTATTTTTACACTGCAATTTAGATTTCAGTTTTAACACACCCCACCCAAATCTAACTCTCTCTGCACATTGTTTTTTACCAACTGCTAACAAATTTGCTGCTGCGATCAACTCTGAATTACCCCCATTGTAACCAAACATAGGGAGGTTCAGAGGTCCAATAGTACGACCAATGTGTGTTCAATGGTCCATCTTTGTACACAAGAGGTGGATCTCAGAAGCTGGTGGAGGGTGTCTCAATACAAATTCCGTCAGCTTCAAAGACCCATTGTGTCCACCTCTGAATTAGACCCTCTGGCATAAAATATAGGTTATGGATCAATGTGTCATCCTGGATGAGGTCTACAGTCGGTCAACCACTAATGGTCGACACAGTAAAAACGGTCAACACAGTGAAAAGGTTGAAACGGGACAGGTCGACACATGAAAAGGTCTACATGAGTTTTTTGTTTTTTTAAATGTCGTTGTTTTGCTGTGGTTACTATTCCCAATTGTAGTCCACGTGGATGGTAGAGTATGAAACAGTACAAAATAAAAAGAATTGTGTCAACCTTTTTATGTGTCGACCTGTACCACATAGACTGTTTCAATGTGTCAACCTTTTTCCCGTGTTGACCTTGTCCATGTCAACCAATAGTGGTCCAATAGCGGTCGACCTATTGACTGTTGAACTAAGTACTGTCAATCTACCATCCGGATACCCAAGATACATTCTTACCTTTGTATATGGAGTGCCATGCATTTCCGTAATGTCCAACACAAAGCACAGTTGTATTTCTGTGTAAGGCATACAAATGCATATAATTGCAACCCACAATAGTGTAGGGATGCAGCTTGACAGCGTTACCAATACAAACGAAAATCATAGTTTCCAATAGAAAATTTTAAGAAATATAAACACCATAATTACTGCTTTAAAAATTGGGCCTCATCTGTTCTCTGTGCTGGATCAAAGGGCTTTTGACACAGATTTAATCCGCCTAATTCAATATTTCTAAACTTGTCCCAGATTGGATGGGATGTAATGAAGTCCGAGTTTGGCTGCTGTGCGGGATGCAGGGCGACCTCGAACATTTTTTCTTAAAGGGGCAATCATTTACAAAGCATGGTTTAGCCTTATAAATTACTGCCCCTTTAAAAAAAAAATAGAGTTCGTCCGACAACCCGCATGGACGCCGAACTCGAACTTCATTACATCCCGCCCATAGTCTCTCCTGATTAATGGACTATGGGAGGAATTGCTGAGTTGGAACAGGGAACTCGCCAGGGGTACCCTCCTCTCCCTGTAGCTATTCAATCTAGCCTTAGCCCACCCTCCTACCAATTTTATAGAATTGTCCCCTCTTTTGGGGTATCCCATTAGGTGGGAAAGAGATAAAAGTTGCATCTTTCATAGACAATCTTTTATATATTGATGATCCCATGGCCAGATTAATCCTTGGGGACGGGGCACTTAAGACTCCTCTGGCTCTCCACATCTTGTCAGCACTGCCCCCATGTGTCTTCCTGTCTGCCCCCACTATGGGACTGCACACTGGAAGTGCAGCAGTGTGCTCCACATAATTGAGACAACTATTTTATTTAATTTTCTTGCAGTAGAACAAAGACAATTTAAACAACCTTAAAATACACATAGAAAAATAAAATCTATCATCTATCTTTTCACATGGAAGAATAGCAGCAGCCTCTGTACTTACATATCAGGCTCATATTTCCCACAAGGCAACCTAGGCACCTGCCTATGGCCCCCGTAGGTCCCTAGGTGCCTTTGAACAGGCCCCACAATATATTCTGGTCTGTCCAAAATGCACGCAAAATAGCACTGCGAAACTACGTCATGACATCACGTGGACTCGCCCGTACCCCCAGAGCCCCAAGGTCTGCACATGTTAGATACTTGTAATATAAATAATATAACTAAATAAATAAATAAATAATATAGTAATATAAATAATATAAAGCAGTCTGTCCACTCCCCACCTACCTATATGCTTGTATGCCTATACCGACATCTATAAATTCCAGGTTTATTTTTAATTAGGTAGTTAGTTTCTAGCTTGTAAAATTTCCCTGACATCCCAGTAACTATTATATTAGGCAGGCACCCAGTCCTTGCAGTGGGAAATGCAAAGGAAAGCCCTTTGCCACACAGCCCGGGAAAGGTAAATCCACCATAAAGTAGTCTGTGGTGATAACTCATCAACATGGTTACATATCATAGGTGGTCATTCAGATCTAATCGCTGGGCCGTTTTTTGCTACCCTGCGATCAGATAGTCGCGGCCTGCAGGGGGAGGGTGTAAGGTCTGTGCAGGTGTGCATTTGATTTTGGTAGCAGAGCTGCACAAACATCAGTTTCTGCAGTCTCTGCGCAGCCCAGGACTTACTCAGCCCCTGCGATTGGTTCCTGCTGATCGGGGCCGGAGCTGACGTCAGACATGCTCCCTGAAAACGCCTGATCCCGCCTGCGTTTTTCTGGACACTCTTGTAAAACGGTCAGTTGCCACCCACAAACGGTCAAAATCCCAACATGGTCAAAATGTCGACATTTAAAATACAGACAAGGTCAAAATACCGACATTTAAAATGTTGACAGTTAAAAAAGGGGGTTATTCAGAGATGCATACGCAGCCAGATCTGCATTCATCTCCGCAACGGCTGGGGGTCGCCCAGCACAGGGCAAGGCCACCCAGCATGTGTGGGGCCGCCCTCCCTGATTCATCCGCAATAAGATTGTGACGTCACGCAGCTGCCCCAAAAATGGTCCCGGCCCACCCCTGTTCTGCTGCATCGCCGCCCCACAAACCTCCGCCACTGTCAATCACATTGTTGCTGCATCCTTCACAGATGCAGCCGTAATGTGCGTAATGTGTTGCCACCATCGGCTAACTGCACTGCACACCTCAATAGCAGCGAGGTCTAATGACCCTCTTAGTAAGTAATGGGTGTTATACAAATTAAACATAGTCTTTCTATTGAAAATTCACTGCAGCGG
The DNA here is from genome assembly GCF_028390025.1 of Pseudophryne corroboree. NCBI lineage: Eukaryota > Metazoa > Chordata > Amphibia > Anura > Myobatrachidae > Pseudophryne > Pseudophryne corroboree. Next base: position 458,515,590 of record NC_086444.1, on the reverse strand, counting down.
TCTCAAAAAAATATTTAAGGACAGATGACACAATTTGGAATGTAACATTATGGCTCAAAACGTGGAATACTTCAAAGATGAAACTCTATGAAAATGGCTCAATCCCTTTGGATAGTAGAGAGAGATAACATATCAACCAGTCAGCTCCTGTCATTTTTCAAACACTGCCTGTAACATGGCAGTCAGGAACTGATTGGCTGGTACTTTATCTCTATCCACTTTATCACTCTCCAAGGCTTAGTACATCTTCCCTGGGAGTTTAGATTACATAAAATAATATAGGGTGGCGTACCCAACCCACAGTTAATCACCAATTTCAGAGTGTATAAAGGTTTCTTTATATTCTTTTTGTATTTAAATCCTCCACCAAAAGAAGAAAGACAGCATAATCCAACTCACTTAAAGGAGGGCAGAAACAGGAGCCTAAAGGTTTCTTTTAATACACAGGTCATAGGTCATGTCTTGATAAAGGCTCCTTCTGAGCTGAAATGCATCGACAGCATCTGGGGCAGCAATACACCAGGTTATTGCCAGGTCGACCTGGGTTGTGACTCAGTCTGAATGGGGCCAGGAAAAATAACCCGGATCGAGAGACCCGGCAATAACCTCGGTTATTTTTGCACAGCATGCTCTGAACAAAGGGCCATAAAACTAATTTGAATCTATACAAGCCAGTGAGCCAGCATAAGCTGCTAGGTTGTCGGATTTACCAAGCTCCAGAATGTGAAGCATTTCGGAGTCTGCCCCCGGCATCTAATGCCAACTCCAGATGTTATAGCCTATGAGCCTATGGGCTACAGGTTGCCGAAATGAATGGCCACTGCACATGTGTAGTCGGCTCCTTTTGGAGCCCCTATCCCAGCATGTTGGCAGTACAGAATTTCTTGTTGCCATGAATAGTGGCTATAAGAAATTCTAATGAATGGTCCAAAATCCTGATAATACATGGGCCCTCAAGTATGGGATTATGGAAGAAAGCAAATGTTGCCATTAGCCCTGCTTATGGACACTGGATTTAGAACTCGCATAGATGAGAGACAGTCAGGGGCACTGAGAGGAGGGTGTTAGGTAAGAAGTACCTGGGCCTATCAATCTTTGGGCACCAGGGCTGGCCCTGAAAAATGGCAGCTTAGAAAAATGGCTCATACATTATGCACAGAGCACTTGATAGTGCATAGCCACGCCTTTTCTCCACCCTAATATCTATATTTGGAGCCCATCTGATTTCTCAGCAGCCCAGTTGATTAGTTTTATGTAGGCAATAGATGAGAGAATTGATATCCTGGTTATGCATAATTCTGTAATATGTATGTACACCAAAAATGTGTACGCATGCATCTGCATGAGTGCAGTATGTTATGTACAGAAATTATATGTTCATGTACTATTGATACATGTCTGGGAGGGGTTGGATACGATAATCTGGCGCTCAACATGCTGATGGCCAGATTCTCGGTAGAGGAATCCTGACGTTCATAATCCTGATTGATTTTGGGGGTTGGGTTTGATTTGCCGGCGGTTGGGATTCCGGCAGTCAGAATACCAACCTCGGCATCCCAAAGATCATAATCCTGACAGGTGAAGGTAAGTAACCTTACCCCCCACGTCACCCTAACCCTGCAGCCTAAACCTAACACCCCTTCCCGCAGCATAACCCTAACCCAGAGATGGCTAACCTTGACACTCCAGCTGTTGTTGAACTACACATCCCATAATGCCCTGCATCAGTTTTAGCATGGCCAAATAGCAAAACTGTAGCAGGGCATGCTGGGATGTGTAGTTCAACAACAGCTGGAGTGTCAAGGTTAGCCATCACTGCCCTAACCATTGGTGGTGCCTAAACTTAACCCCCCCCCCAGCATCATAAACCCAACCTTTCCCCTCGTAGCGTAACCCCCCTCCCCCACAGTTTAAACATAAACCCCTGGGGCTGCAGCATAACCCTACCCCTCTCCCGCAGCCTAAACCTATCCCCCACTTCCTGCAACTTACCAGTCCTGCGTCCTGGTGGCTTGTGGTTCGGCATCCTGGTTGTCGGGATTACTAATAGTGTTGGGATTCCGGTGTCTGTATTCTGACAGCTGGGATCCTGACCAGATTCCGATTTTGTTAAGTATTGTAACCCTAATTCTAACCCACCCCTCCCACAGCCTAACCCTAACCATCCCTTACCACAGCCTAACCCTCCCCTACCACTGCCTAACCCTAACCATTCACTCCCACAGCCTATCCCTAACTGTCCCCCTAGTATCTGACTCTAACCCTAATCTTAACACCAACCCCATTACTTACCATCAGATCCATCAGGATGTTGAGCATCGGGATTGTGCTGCCGGGACTCTGAACCCCGGCATGTTGTGTGCCGGGATATTGACTACATTTTGTCTTTGCAAATGATGGAGGAATTTTATATTGTGATTAAATTATAGGGTTATATGATCCGAAGCTCTAATTAGCAGCTCCAAATAAGTAATTTGCAGATTCACCTCTACAACTTCATTAATTAGTGTGAGTGCTATATTATATGAAATTGCATCTGTTTACTTGCATTACATAATTACCAGATGCTTGGATTTAATTTAATTTAATGTGTATTTGCATTTTGTATTTGTCTTTGTATTTAATTATATTTTATATGGCAAACGCGACATTATTAAGTCTATGGGGTATATTTACTAAGATTCGTATTAGTACCGATTTGGAGTGAGAATCATCACGAATGACATCGAAAGTGTATTTGTGCACCTTTTTGAATTTGTTACGCCTCATTTACTAAGCTGTCGTATTTGTATTTTTCGTGTTTTACGATGTCGATGTCATTCGTGGTTTTGTAAGGTATAATGCGGCCGATTTTGAGGTTTGTCGGCCGTGTTCTGTGGTTTTTGTTACGAATGCGTCACATTTCGGTTACGGCAGTGTTTGTCCGTTCACTGGCGCGTTTTTTTCCTAAGTTTCGTTTTTGTCACTCGTCCGTGATTGGTTAGATTCGTGATGGAGGAGTGTCTGTGCACATTACTATAAAAACGCCCCAAACCGGCCGCACCTCGTGGGTTTAGCTAGTGGAGAGGAGAGAGGAAGGTGTATTAGGAGTTGGCGAGTTTTGTGGAGTTTGTGGAGGATTTGAGGCGGAGTTTTGTGATTGTTGAGTGCTGTACTGTGTGTGTAAGTAGTCTTGTCATACTAGTTGTGTAGTTATTTAAAAGTCTGTCTATTTTTTTGTCTTTTGTTTTTTAGTTACGTCTATTGTCATTGTTTGTGAGTGAGTGTGTGTGTGTGGTGTGTAGTGGTAGTGGAGGAGTGTGTTATTTGTTTTATTTTCTCTGTGTTATTTGTGGTTTGTTCTGATTATGTCCCAGTCAGAGGTGAGTGTGGTGGAGGAGGTGAGTGAGAGGGAGGAGGTTAGTGAGGTGGAGGAGGTGAGTGAGGTGGAGGAGGTGAGTGAGAGGGAGGAGGTTAGTGAGGTGGAGGAGGTGAGTGAGAGGGAGGAGGTTAGTGAGGAGGAGGGGGAGGTTGCGGCTGCGGCTTCCACTAATAGTGATAGTGATGGTGTTGTGGCTCCGCAGCCACGCACCACTACAAAGACGGGCCGCGATGTAAAGTTTAGTTATTCCGAAAATATGGCTCTGGTGCGGGAGCTGATGAGACATCATCGCCAGTTGTTTGGGTCTGATGCAGCAAAGGTGTCGACCCGCAGGAAGACTGTTCTGTGGGGGAAGGTTGTTGCTGCTGTGAACAGTGAGGGTGTGGTGAGGCGGACCGAGGACACCTGTCGGAAACGCTTCTACGACATCAAGCGCCGTGTGAAGGCGAAGATGGCGAAGGAGGCAAAATCTGCCCGTCAAACCGGGGGTGGACACCCCTTCCGAGCGTCTTATAAAGATTGGGAGGAGCCTATGCGTACGCTGATTCCGCCAGAGGTGGTTTCTGCCATTCATGTCCGGGATTCGGACCGCCCAAGGCAGGATGGTGAGTTTTTAATATTTCTGCCTTTATTTTTAACATCTGTGCTTTGTCCTTAGTTGTGTGTAAATTCTTTATGCTAATTGTGTTGCTAATTTGATTTTTTATTAAAATGTGTTGGTGATGTAGTGCAGGCCTGGCCACCCTGTGGTTCTCCAGCTGTTGTCAAACTACAAGTCCCATCATGCCTTACCACAGTTTGGTACTTAGTGAATGACAAATGTGTTGGTGGGCATGCTGGGATGTGTAGTTGCACTACATCTGGGGAGACACAGGTTGTGCCGGGATGGTGTATTGTGACTCTTAATTATGTTTTTTTAGCCATTATGTATTGTCAATGTTTCTGGTTGTGTTGGTCATTTTCTGCTGTCTGCTTTTCCAAGTAAATGTTATTTTGAGTTTATTAATGAAGTGTGATGACTGTGTTTTATGCATATGTTTTTTAATATTTCCTTTTTCCATGGATGTATGTTTATTTTGTGTTGTTCTGGTTTATCATTGGTTTTGATGATGTGTATTTGCATGCATTTGTAGGTTTGTTTATTTTATTTTAGTGCAGATATTTGTGGCTACTGTAATTTTTTTTGCGTTAAAAAATGTTAACTGAGCATGCAATATTGTGGCTGCGACGTATGTGTTTTAAGTAGTATAATATTGGCCATTATTTGCATTTCTGTATGTATTATATGGTGTGTTTTTTTGGCATTGAAAGTATACACAGCCAATGTAGTCATGCATTCAAGGCTAAGCATCGCTTAGTTTAAGTCACAGCAGCTACCACATATGTTTTCATCCCAAAAATAATTTCGCATAAACTTAACAACCAAAGAGTATGTTCATATCGACATTCTTCTTCTTTCTACAGTACGCCAGAGAAGCAGCACAGCCAGGCCACAGCCAACCCTACCTAGAGCTGATGATGGTGGGAATGCTGGTAAGATTTTACTGTAACCACATATTCTGCAAACACATTTAAAATTTTAATTTAAATTCTAATGAGGATACTATCACACAGGTTCTTCGTCTGTTCCGCCTCCACTAAGGCGCCCATCACAGGGCAGCGTTACTGTGGCTACAAGGCCACCCAAGAGGCCCCGTGTTCATGCTCGTGCTCCTGCACCAGCATCACCACCCCAAAGGCGCATCTCTGCAGTGTCTGCCGTGCCACCACTCGCTCTTTTGGCCAGCCCCCAAAGTGAGGATCCACAATCCCCACAGTTGTCTGGTGAGTAATTTTTTTTTTTTTTTAAACAATTAGTAAACAGTGGATTAGATTAAATAACCAGGAGAAGGCATAAGGAAGTGAAAAAACACTGTTATGTGCAAGATGATAAAGACAGCAGTACAAAAATTATTAAAAATGTGAAGGTACATTTTGGAGATGCTTGCCTTGTGCCTTTAGCACCTTGCACATATCACTGGTTTCTCACTTCCTTATGCCTTCTCCAGGTTTATACATCTGCACCACTGTTAGTACTGTAAAATCAAAACTCAAAATGACCACTCATACTTGCAATAATAAACAACTGCAAGCAGATGCTGTTAACATAATTTTAGGATGTTAATTGTAAAATTAGAGGATGCCCATATCAACACATTTCCACAAATGTTTTTTGGCAACAAAAATAAAACCAAAAAAACACAGAAAAATCTTAAAAAAACATTGACATGGGCCAAAATTCCACTTCTAAACATAGGGCACCTTAAAAAAGAAAATAACATTGTTAATGTGTACATTTTATACCACTATATTAGTAAACGTTTTTGCCAGACCACTGACTGCCTTGACCAATGTATGATTGTATTGTTCAACACATTTCTTGATTTTTGTGTGTTGGGCCAAAGGAAGCTTCATAATCCAAAAGAAAATGTAGTACTTTAAATTTGTAAGAGTACATGGAGTGTAAACAGTAATTATGACTCTGAATCCTACAATTTTAAAAAATTACAAACAACTGAGTAGTATACGTTTGGAGCCACATCATTTAACTAAAAGGTGACCAACATAGTTAAGTTTATTCAATAATCGATTTAACAATTACAAATGCATGTTGCTGAAAAACTATTGTAAGACCAATGCGACAAATGTACTAAATATTGCCTGTGTTCAACCCCATACAGACCCAGCCATCATGAGCGACGATGTCCAGCAGGACCGTGCCCAGGAGACCTTTACACTCCACCTGCAGCCCATCGATCCTACACAGGCAAACATGCCTCAGGACATACCCCAACCACCTCAATCATCCCAAAGCCCCCAAATGAGCACAACACCAGGGCCAACACAAACGGACCAAGAGTTTTGGTCAGGTTGGGCCGCACAACAGGCACAACACTCCGCGTGCCTCACCACCCAAACACCACACCTGTCAAGTCTGCCCCATCATTTGCCAAAAGTGAGTCGCAACTCAGCCAGACTCATAGTGCAGGTGGGCCGAATAGCGAACACTATGGAGCAGATGAGGGCAGACAACACCCAAATGCAGGCTAACCCTCAGCGCATCATGGATGATCAACAGCGGCAGCAGCAAACACTAATACAGATGATCCAGCATAACCAATTAATCAATGACAATCTGTATCGCATGATTGGCAACAACACTGCCGCTTATACCCAGTTTACGGCAAGTTTAAATATTTTAAGCCAAAATCTAAGTGTGTTGGGCCCACACCATGTGACCTCAAGCTCAGGGACAACAACCCCAAGCCAAACCCCAGTTCAATCACCAGTTCGACGTTCAAGTCGAAGCTGCACCTACGAGCCACCACAATCCTCTGCACCCAGCACCCAAAAACGAAAAAAATAATATTGACTGTCCAGAATATGGTGGCCATTTAATTATTTAAAATCTGTGTTAAGCCTAAATTGGTATGTTGTTTAAAATAAATTGTTAACACCAAATATGTGTATTGCTTAATTAGCTACCAAAAAAACAAACACATTAGTGTCTAGGGCCAGATGAGTATTGGTTTAAAGATATTGCCTGCCCCTAGGTGTCCTCAGCTCACCGTATGTCTAATCTATGACACCCAGCACATTGGCCATGTCCGCAAGATCACATAAAGCTACCCTGACTGCAGGCCATTGCGAATCCTGGGTAGGGAAGCTGAGAGACGCATCTATGTAGCCAGCCAAGACATCCAAAACCTGAGTGGCCCATCAAAAAATAAAGGTGAGTGACATGACCTGTAAGCAAGTCCAAAATGAGTAAAATTACATTACAGAAGCAACACTTAGACGTAGACGTGTATATATGTTTTCAATCACCAGAATTACATATTTCTAGAAGGTGGCCTGTGAAATACTAATTACTTTGCAACTCACAGGCTGGAAGCTGCCAGTAGCCATAAAGTGCAACACAGGAAGGAGTTTGTGCAGGCCTGAGACAGGGCGAGAGCGTGCTGTCTCAGGGTCTAGGGTCAGTTTGACCAGATCATACAGAGTGAAATAAGTTATAACATTTAGTTTGAGCATCTGTATAACATGGTCATCAGCAAGTTAGTTTTAGTTTAAACGGCCAATAAAAAATAAAGGCATGGCCAGCCTACGCGGAACATGAACAACCTGCTGACCCTGTTGATTTTCCTGGCCTGGGTTTATTGTAGTGATGAGCACCGGAAATTTTTCGGGTTTTGTGTTTTGGTTTTGGGTTCGGTTCCACGGCCGTGTTTTGGGTTCGAACGCGTTTTGGCAAAACCTCACCGAATTTTTTTTGTCGGATTCGGGTGTTTTTTTCAAAAAACCCTAAAAAACAGCTTAAATCATAGAATTTGGGGGTCATTTTGATCCCAAAGTATTATTAACCTCAATAACCATAATTTCCACTCATTTTCAGTCTATTCTGAACACCTCACACTATTATTTTTAGTCCTAAAATTTGCACCGAGGTCGCTGGATGACTAAGCTCAGCGACCCAAGTGGCCGACACAAACACCTGGCCCATCTAGGAGTGGCACTGCAGTGTCACGCAGGATGGCCCTTCCAAAAAACACCCCCCAAACAGCACATGACGCAAAGAAAAAAAGAGGCGCAATGAGGTAGCTGTGTGACTAAGCTAAGCGACCCTAGTGGCCGACACAAACACCTGGCCCATCTAGGAGTGGCACTGCAGTGTCACGCAGGATGGCCCTTCAAAAAACTACTCCCCAAACAGCACATGACGCAAAGAAGAAAAAAAAGATGCGCAATGAGGTAGCTGTGTGACTAAGATAAGCGACCCTAGTGGCCGACACAAACACCTGGCCCATCTAGGAGTGGCACTGCAGTGTCACGCAGGATGGCCCTTCAAAAAACTACTCCCCAAACAGCACATGACGCAAAGAAAAAAAGAGGCGCAATGAGGTAGCTGTGTGACTAAGATAAGCGACCCAAGTGGCCGACACAAACACCTGGCCCATCTAGGAGTGGCACTGCAGTGTCACGCAGGATGGCCCTTCCAAAAACTACTCCCCAAACAGCACATGACGCAAAGAAAAATGAAAGAAAAAAGAGGTGCAAGATGGAATTGTCCTTGGGCCCTCCCACCCACCCTTATGTTGTATAAACAGGACATGCACACTTTAACCAACCCATCATTTCAGTGACAGGGTCTGCCACACGACTGTGACTGAAATGACGGGTTGGTTTGGACCCCCACCAAAAAAGAAGCAATTAATCTCTCCTTGCACAAACTGGCTCTACAGAGGCAAGATGTCCACCTCATCATCATCCTCCGATTCATCACCGTGTACATCCCCCTCCTCACAGATTATCAATTCGTCCCCACTGGAATCCACCATCTCAGCTCCCTGTGTACTTTGTGGAGGCAATTGCTGCTGGTGAATGTCTCCACGGAGGAATTGATTATAATTCATTTTAATGAACATCATCTTCTCCACATTTTCTGGATGTAACCTCGTACGCCGATTGCTGACAAGGTGAGCGGCGGCACTAAACACTCTTTCGGCGTACACACTTGTGGGAGGGCAACTTAGGTAGAATATAGCCAGTTTGTGCAAGGGCCTCCAAATTGCCTCTTTTTCCTGCCAGTAAAAGTACGGACTGTCTGACGTGCCTACTTGGATGCGGTCACTCATATAATCCTCCACCATTCTTTCAATGGGGAGAGAATCATATGCAGTGACAGTAGACGACATGTCCGTAATCGTTGTCAGGTCCTTCAGTCCGGACCAGATGTCAGCATCAGCAGTCGCTCCAGACTGCCCTGCATCACCGCCAGCGGGTGGGCTCGGAATTCTGAGCCTTTTCCTCACACCCCCAGTTGCGGGAGAATGTGAAGGAGGAGATGTTGACAGGTCGCGTTCCGCTTGACTTGACAATTTTCTCACCAGCAGTTCTTTGAACCCCAGCAGACTTGTGTCTGCCGGAAAGAGAGATCCAAGGTAGGTTTTAAATCTAGGATCGAGCACGGTGGCCAAAATGTAGTGCTCTGATTTCAACAGATTGACCACCCGTGAATCCTTGTTAAGCGAATTAAGGGCTCCATCCACAAGTCCCACATGCCTAGCGGAATCGCTCTGTGTTAGCTCCTCCTTCAATGTCTCCAGCTTCTTCTGCAAAAGCCTGATGAGGGGAATGACCTGACTCAGGCTGGCAGTGTCTGAACTGACTTCACGTGTGGCAAGTTCAAAAGGTTGCAGAACCTTGCACAATGTTGAAATCATTCTCCACTGCGCTTGAGACAGGTGCATTCCACCTCCTATATCGTGGTCAGTTGTATAGGCTTGAATGGCCTTTTGCTGCTCCTCCAACCTCTGAAGCATATAGAGGGTTGAATTCCACCTCGTTACCACTTCTTGCTTCAGATGATGGCAGGGCAGGTTCAGGCATTTTTGGTGTTGCTCCAGTCTTCTGTACGTGGTACCTGTACGCCGAAAGTGTCCCGCAATTCTTCTGGCCACCGACAGCATCTCTTGCACGCCCCTGTCTTTTTTTAAATAATTCTGCACCACCAAATTCAAGGTATGTGCAAAACATGGGACGTGCTGGAATTTGCCCAGATTTAATGCACACACAATATTGCTGGCGTTGTCCGATGCCACAAATCCACAGGAGAGTCCAATTGGGGTAAGCCATTCTGCGATGATCTTCCTCAGTTGCCGTAAGAGGTTTTCAGCTGTGTAGTGTGCGTATTCTGGAAAGCGGTGATACAAAGCGTAGCCTGCCTAGGAAAGAGTTGGCGTTTGTGAGATGCTGCTACTGGTGCCGCCGCTGCTGTTCTTGCGGCGGGAGTCAATACATCTACCCAGTGGGCTGTCACAGTCATATAGTCCTGAGTCTGCCCTGCTCCACTTGTCCACATGTCCGTGGTTAAGTGGACATTGGGTACAACTTCATTTTTTAGGACACTGGTGAGTCTTTTTCTGAGGTCTGTGTACATTTTCGGTATCGCCTGCCTAGAGAAATGGAACCTAGATGGCATTTGGTACCGGGGACACAGTACCTCAATCAAGTCTATAGTTGGCTCTGCAGTAATGATGGATACCAGAACCACGTTTCTCACCGCCCAGGATGCCAAGGCCTCAGTTATCCGCTTTGCAGCAGGATGACTGCTGTGATATTTCATCTTCCTCGCAAAGGACTGTTGGACAGTCAATTGCTTGGTGGAAGTAGTAAAAGTCGTCTTACGACTTCCCCTCTGGGATGACCATCGACTCCCAGCAGCAACAACAGCAGCACCAGCAGCAGTAGGCGTTACACGAAAGGATGCATCGGAGGAATCCCAGGCAGGAGAGGACTCGTCAGAATTGCCAGTGACATGGCCTGCAGGACTATTGGCATTCCTGGGGAAGGAGGAAATTGACACTGAGGAAGTTGGTGGGGTGGTTTGCGTGAGCTTGGTTACAAGAGGAAGGGATTTACTGGTCAGTGGACTGCTTCCGCTGTCGCCCAAAGTTTTTGAACTTGTCACTGACTTATGATGAATGCGCTGCAGGTGACGTATAAGGGAGGATGTTCCGAGGTGGTTAACGTCCTTACCCCTACTTATTACAGCTTGACAAAGGCAACACACGGCTTGACAAATGTTGTCCGCATTTCTGTTGAAATACTTCCACACCGAAGAGCTGATTTTTTTGGTATTTTCACCAGGCATGTCAATGGCCATATTCCTCCCACGGACAACAGGTGTCTCCCCGGGTGCCTGACTTAAACAAACCACCTCACCATCAGAATCCTCCTGGTCAATTTCCTCCCCAGCGCCAGCAACACCCATATCCTCCTCATCCTGGTGTACTTCAACACTGACATCTTCAATCTGACTATCAGGAACTGGACTGCGGGTGCTCCTTCCAGCACTTGCAGGGGGCGTGCAAATGGTGGAAGGCGCATGCTCTTCACGTCCAGTGTTGGGAAGGTCAGGCATCGCAAACGACACAATTGGACTCTCCTTGTGGATTTGTGATTTCGAAGAACGCACAGTTCTTTGCTGTGCTTTTGCCAGCTTGAGTCTTTTCATTTTTCTAGCGAGAGGCTGAGTGCTTCCATCCTTATGTGAAGCTGAACCACTAGCCATGAACATAGGCCAGGGCCTCAGCCGTTCCTTGCCACTCCGTGTGGTAAATGGCATATTGGCAAGTTTACGCTTCTCCTCCGACGATTTTATTTTAGATTTTTGAGTCCTTTTTTTACTGATATTTTGTGTTTTGGATTTTACATGCTCTGTACTATGACATTGGGCATCGGCCTTGGCAGACGACGTTGATGGAATTTCATCGTCTCGGCCATGACTAGTGGCAGCAGCTTCAGCACGAGGTGGAAGTGGATCTTGATCTTTCCCTATTTTTGGAACCTCAACATTTTTGTTCTCCATATTTTAATAGGCACAACTAAAAGGCACCTCAGGTAAACAATGGAGATGGATGGATACTAGTATACTTATGGATGACGAGTGACTACTACAGGTAGCTACAGCCGTGGACTACCGTACTGCGTCTGCTAGTATAGAGATGATAATGATATAAAAAATATATATATCACTACTGCAGGTATATATAATATAATGACGGACCTGCTGGACACTGTCAGCAGACTCCTAAACTACTAGTATGAAGAAGATAGAAAAAAAAAACCACCACAGGTAGGTATACAATTATGGACGAGCACTGACGACACAGAGGTAGCTACAGCCGTGGACTACCGTACTGCGTCTGCTAGTATAGAGATGATAATGATATAAAATATATATATATATCACTACTGCAGGTATATATAATATAATGACGGACCTGCTGGACACTGTCAGCAGACTCCTAAACTACTAGTATGAAGAAGATAGAAAAAAAAAACCCACCACAGGTAGGTATACAATTATGGACGAGCACTGACGACACAGAGGTAGCTACAGCCGTGGACTACCGTACTGCGTCTGCTAGTATAGAGATGATAATGATATAAAAAATATATATATATCACTACTGCAGGTATATATAATATAATGACGGACCTGCTGGACACTGTCAGCAGACTCCTAAACTACTAGTATGAAGAAGATAGAAAAAAAAAACCCACCACAGGTAGGTATACAATTATGGACGAGCACTGACGACACAGAGGTAGCTACAGCCGTGGACTACCGTACTGCGTCTGCTAGTATAGAGATGATAATGATATAAAAAATATATATATATCACTACTGCAGGTATATATAATATAATGACGGACCTGCTGGACACTGTCAGCAGACTCCTAAACTACTAGTATGAAGAAGATAGAAAAAAAAACCCCACCACAGGTAGGTATACAATTATGGACGAGCACTGACGACACAGAGGTAGCTACAGCCGTGGACTACCGTACTGCGTCTGCTAGTATAGAGATGATAATGATATAAAAAATATATATATATCACTACTGCAGGTATATATAATATAATGACGGACCTGCTGGACACTGTCAGCAGACTCCTAAACTACTAGTATGAAGAAGATAGAAAAAAAAACCCCCACCACAGGTAGGTATACAATTATGGATGAGCACTGACGACACAGAGGTAGCTACAGCCGTGGACTACCGTACTGCGTCTGCTAGTATAGAGATGATAATGATATAAAAAATATATATATATCACTACTGCAGGTATATATAATATAATGACGGACCTGCTGGACACTGTCAGCAGACTCCTAAACTACTAGTATGAAGAAGATAGAAAAAAAAACCCCACCACAGGTAGGTATACAATTATGGACGAGCACTGACGACACAGAGGTAGCTACAGCCGTGGACTACCGTACTGCGTCTGCTAGTATAGAGATGATAATGATATAAAAATATATATATATATCACTACTGCAGGTATATATAATATAATGACGGACCTGCTGGACACTGTCAGCAGACTCCTAAACTACTAGTATGAAGAAGATAGAAAAAAAAACCCACCACAGGTAGGTATACAATTATGGATGAGCACTGATGACACAGAGGTAGCTACAGCCGTGGACTACCATACTGCGTCTGCTAGTATAGAGATGATAATGATATAAAAAATATATATATATCACTACTGCAGGTATATATAATATAATGACGGACCTGCTGGACACTGTCAGCAGACTCCTAAACTACTAGTATGAAGAAGATAGAAAAAAAACCCCCACCACAGGTAGGTATACAATTATGGACGAGCACTGACGACACAGAGGTAGCCACAGCCGTGGACTACCGTACTGCGTCTGCTAATATAGAGATGATAAAGATGATAGAGATGAACAAAAAAAATATAACACTACTGCAGCTAAATATTTATATAATATAATGAATGACGGACCTGCTGGACACTGTCAGCAGAATGCGTTTATAGAATAAAAAAAAAAACACCACAGGAGTGTTTGTTTAACTTTTTCAGGCAGACAATATACTGGTGGTCACTGGTCAGTCACACTGGCAGCAAAAGTGTGCACTGTACTCCTGCTATTAACTGCACCCCAGTCTCCCCCACAATTCAGCTGTGTGAGCAGTGAGCACTCAGCACAGTCAGATATACATAGATGATATTATCATGCAGCACACTGAGGCTGAGCACAGATATGGTATGTGACTGTGTATCGTTTTTTTCAGGCAGAGAACGGATTATAAATAAAACTGGTGGTCACTGGTCACTATCAGCAAAACTCTGCACTGTACTGAGTACTCCTAATGCTCCCCAAGTAGTAAATCAAGTGTCTCTCTAATCTATTCTACACGGAGAGGACGCCAGCCACGTCCTCTCCCTATCAATCTCAATGCACGTGTGAAAATGGCGGCGACGCGCGGCTCCTTATATAGAATCCGAGTCTCGCGATAGAATCCGAGCCTCGCGAGAATCCGACAGCGGGATGATGACGTTCGGGCGCGCTCGGGTTAACCGAGCAAGGCGGGAAGATCCGAGTCTGCCTCGGACCCGTGTAAAAAGGCTGGATTCCGAGGAACCGAACCCGCTCATCTCTAGTAAATATAGGGTAATGTGATTTATATATTTTATTCTAACAATCTCAAGCCAAACCACTTTGCTATGTCTGCTTTCGGAGCGTGTAGTATGTACTGCCGTAGGTATTATAGGCAGTGAATTGCCGTCAAGTTATAATATTTACTTTAAAAAATGCCGTAACAAGTGAAACAGCATTGTTTAGAATTGCTATCATCCTTACCAACAGATTTTTTTCCTTCCTTCCGTCCATTGAAAAGACGGTTTAGGTGCATCAAAGCTAGGACATCTCGATTAAAAAATAGATTTTTTTTCCATCTGTAATTGTTGGTTTTAACCAGAAATGGTGAATTGCAACTATTTTTGTGAATTGGATTGTAATTTTGTTTTTCTTTTACAATGACAATAAAGAATATCCTATCCTATCCTATCCTATCCTAGGTCTAGGTGTCAACTCTTTATTAGCCACTTGTACTGTAGTGCAGTTTGAGTAGCTGTAGCCAGAGCCGGCCCTAACCAATATGATGCCCTAGGCAAGATTTTGGCTGGTGCCCCCTTGCACAGACACTAATTCTGCCTCTGACCATATACCCCTTTCCCAGCACCATCACCCCTCACCCATAGCAGTCCTCATTTTGGTGCTCCTACCCCCTATATTTTAAATAGGAACAGTGTGCACATTCGGTGCGCAGCCCAAAATGAGGTGTGTTCTTGCTGGGAAGGGACATGGCCACACAATAATACCCCCAGTTGAAATTACGCCACACAGTACTGCAACTTTATTCACATTATATCATGCAATAGTATCTCTTATTCACGTTACATCACACAGTAGTACCACTTTACTTCTCACAGTAGTGCCCCTTATTCACATTACACCACATCATATTGCTCTTTATTCATATTAGACCACACAGTAGTGCCCTTTCTATATGTTACACCACAAAGTACTGTAGTGCACCTTATACACATAATGCCGCATTTCATATGCAGATAGAGCCACAGTCACACTCAGAATATAGGCATGCTGCATATAATTTTAATCAGCAGAAGCTGCTTGTGCCCCTAGGCATTCCAAATGACCTAGGCATTTGCCTAGTTTCCTTATGCCTAGGGTCGGCTCTGGCTGTGGCAAACATTTGCCTAAACTCTAAAAATAGGTTTACTTTATTCCTCTATAATGAAATATTTTTAAAAAGACCAATCTGCCCTCTGGATCCATTTTAGTGAGAAAATAATTAAATCATATTAATAAATAATATATACTGTGATAAAAGGCACTGGTAAGGTTATTCACTGGAGATATATTTGTCCCAGATTTCTGACCTACATGTTTTAAAACCCCATGAACATGTCTGTGATTGCAAAACAGACTCAATAGACTTTTATACTTTAAAATAAGCCGGTTAGGGGTTCCTAGGGTTATAGATGGAGAGTGAGGGTGGGTTCCTTCCATTAGGCCTATTTTGGGTCATCAGCCTGAGAACAGGTTGATTAGTATTTGCACCTGTAAGTGGCTGATAAAGGTCTGTCAGGGTTTTTACGCAGTGTCTCACTATCATTGGGAACAGGCATCAGGCTTGTTATGAGATACTGTGATTTACTGACTATGGGGGTCATTCCGAGTTGATCGTTCGCTAGCTATTTTTTGCAGCACAGCGATCAGATAGTTGCCGCCTATGGGCCTCATTCCGAGTTGTTCGCTCGCAAGCTGCTTTTAACAGCATTGCACACGCTAAGCCGCCGCCTACTGGGAGTGAATCTTAGCTTAGCAGAATTGCGAACGAAAGATTCTCAAAATTGCGAATAGAAATTTCTAAGCAGTTTCTGAGTAGCTCGAGACTTACTCTTCCACTGCGATCAGTTCAGTCAGTTTCGTTCCTGGTTTGACGTCACAAACACACCCAGCGTTCGCCCAGACACTCCCCCGTTTCTCCAGCCACTCCCGCGTTTTTCCCAGAAACGGCAGCGTTTTTTCACACACTCCCATAAAACGGCCAGTTTCCGCCCAGAAACACCCACTTCCTGTCAATCACACTCCGATCACCAGAACGAAGAAAAAACCTCGTAATGCCGTGAGTAAAATACTCCAAACTTCTTAGCAAATTTACTTGGCGCAGCCACAGTGCGAACATTGCGAATGCGCAGTTTGTGGAAAATCGCTGCAATGCGATGAAAAATAACGAGCGAACAACTCAGAATGAGGGCCCATGTGCACTGCGGGTGGTGCAGATATAACATGTGCAGAGAGAGTTAGATTTGGGTGGGGTGTGCTCAAACGGAAATCTAAATTGCAGTGTAAAATAAAGCAGCCAGCATTTACCCTGCACAGAAACAAAATAACCCACCCAAATCTAACTCTCTCTGCAAATGTTTTATCTGCTAACAAATTTGCTGCTGCCACCAGATCTGAATTTGGCCCTATATTTGTGGTAGGGACATTAGGTCCTACCAACTTTTGAGAGAGGGAACCTGTTTGTTAGATAGAGCCCAGAGGGGCTAGGATTTATTTTTATGTGTAATGTTTTCTGTGTGCTGTTTCCTGTCTGCTGTATGTTTGGAGGTGCCCATCTACCCCAGAAGAAGGCACCCCTATCTTGATCTCACAATTGGTGGAAACGAATGCCAGCAACCCACTGAAATTGCCGTCAATAGGGAAAAAGTAGTGACCCCTTGATGAAGTCAGACAGACGAAACGCGTTGGGTGCACCTCAAGTGACGCTCCACACTAATATAAGATGGAATCTCTCATTTTTTAATCTAAATTTATGGTTTTAGCCCTTTATTAATATCTGTTGTCTTGTAATCTCATTTTATAGTTTTATCTTTTTATTTAACTTTATCATTATATTTGTGGAAATAAATTTATTGTTCAATTTTTACTATATCCCAGTACCACGTATCTCTTTCTTATGTCATTTCGTCATGGATAGTTATATTTATTCAGACACAGTCGGTTGCTGATACTCCTATCCCCTCATTCCTATTTTTAACTTCTAAGTGGCACCTTACCTATGCCGAACACTTAGGGGCTAGCTGACACCATATAAGAAGAAGGGAGTGTTTGTATTGTGTCAACAGTGACTATCTATTTAAGTTTATTCACACCCACCTGTGGCACCGTACTCCTATTTTTTTATAGGGAAAAAGTATGTTTAAAATGTAAAGTGGCAAACCCCAATTTGTTGTTCTGGACATCAATTCAAATGCTGTGAAATCCATAGTGGTGGCATCAGCAGATACATAGGAAAGCCAGATTCTGTTTCAGTCCTACACCCAAAGACAACATGGAGTATATTGCTAGGGCCTTGAAATATCTCCCAGATCCTGTATGTAAAGGAAAGAGACACAATAATAGTTTAGTATGTTCCAAAATATTAGTAACAAAAAGTCAGGGCAGACCCAAAGTTTAAATTCAGGCTATGCACTACATGTGTAATACCCCGTTACGCAATGTTTTATGTCTGACAGCCTAAACCTATCCCCCCATCTTCACGGCTTACCTGTCCTGCGTCCCAATGGCTTGTCGTTCTGCATCCTGGCTGTCAGGATTCCGGTGCCGGGATGGTGAACATATTCAGGGATTCTGAATAGTGTTGGTATTCTGGCGTTGGTATTCTGACAGCCAGGATCCTGACCGGATTCCGATTTTGGTAAGTATTGTAACAAACCCTAATTCTAACTCACCCCTTCTGCAGCCTAACCCTAACCATCCCTTACCACAGCCTAACCCTCTACTACTGCAGCCTAACCCTAAATGTTCCCCTAGTATCTGACTCTAATCCTAATCCTAACCCCAACCCCATTACCGTCAGATCCATTGGAATTTTGAGCATCGGGATTTTGCTAACACATACAGATAATACCCTGCAGCCCCTACAGCAGCACAAACGTTCAAGAACTTGTCACATAATCAGTGTCAGGTGGTGACAGTTCATCAGGACAGTGAGCTGTGGTCACCATTTTGAAACAGGAGCTGCATAAGACCCAGTATGTATAAGAGAGCAGGTGCTGTCTGTGAGGAGCCTATCCTGAGGTAAACCACCTGCATGCTGAGGTGGGGCAGAGGACTGTGAGGGAGCCGCATTGTGAAGGATAGCAGGGGCAGTGAATGCTCTGGAGACTACCTGTCTCTGGCCAGACCCCTGCAGGCGCTGGATAGAGAATGGGGAAGTGCCGGGCAGCGGCGGTGATCTCTGGCAGTCAGGCAGGATGATGTGCTGAGTGCTGGCCTCTTCTTAGTGCTTGATCAGGAGTGGAGGGGGAGACTAGGAGTCAGCTTTCCAGACGAGAGGTGGCTCTTCCCCCGTAAAAAGCAAACCTGGGGCTCTTGGCAGAGGCAGGCAGTGAGGTGGCGCTATCCCCAGTAAGCACAGTCAGAAGGTGGTGCTCCCTGTGAAGGACAGCCCAGAGACACCCACTACTTCCAAATAAGGACAGCTGGGGTTGTCAGCCTGAATGTGGTGCTGGTTTGCAGCTAAATGACAGGAGCAGCTCCGTCAGTACCAGCACTGCATAATATACACAGCAGTACACAAGTTGCTTTCATAATTACAGTAGCCACACATTATGAAAGACTTGGAGCAGCCAACTCAGTACATTATTAAGGAACTGCTACAGCCCCCTGAAAGTTGTATACAGTTAGTTGTATTGTCCTAATTTAGCACAGGACTGATAAAAAAAAACCTCCAGGAGAAGGAGATAACTCCCTCGGTATTTGCAAGAACCAGTAACTTCCGAACTGCAGTGTCACGATTCCCAGCATGCCGATCCTCCAGATACGCCAATCTGAGAATCGCTGCCCGTGACACCTTTCTGATTACCTCAGCGCATGTGGTATGTTAACACAGTCACTGCCACCAGCAGAAGTACCTTTTCTGTCAAACCCATGGCGAGCTTCTGCTCTCAGACACACACAATTATTAATACTTAAAACATATATCGGTAACAGGGGTCACTCGAGGTCTTGTGTTCAAAACACAGAAGCCAGAACTAAAAATTATAGAATTTGATTTTAAGAAAATCTTCAAAGCTTATTGTTACAAAAAAGGTTACAAGATTATAATAGTTTAAATAGTCACACAAGTAATTACAATTTCAAGAAATAAAAATAGGGAGAAAACACAACGCTCAAGTCACCTGCATTACAGAACGCTGTAGAAGTGAGACTGCTTCGGGTTTCTGGTGTCATTATAGGACCAAGTTGCTTCCTTGACCCACCTCAAAGATAATGAACAATATGCAGAGCGAGTTTCACATATTTAAACCTACTGCAATAAACACGCAGCCCCATCCCCTTGGGATTCATTTTTAACCCTTCCAAAACCAGATTTGATTGAATCTCAGTTAACACTCTGGGGTTTCTGATCCATTCTAGCAAGAGTGGATTCCCTTATATTTAACTGCTTGTTTGAAGTAGGAATACTAGGACTGTGTAAACAGCTTTTAGCAGTTCCAGGAAGAAAGTGTCACACCTTGATAGACCTGGTGTCTTCCCTGGATTGTATAACTGACAGATCCTGCCCCACACTTTGATCATGGTTTCATAGAGAATTCCTGGGCCATTAGCCTTTTGACTCTGGACTCCTGGTGTATATGAGGAAACACTAGCAAGGCAATTAGCTTTCCAACCATTTGGCATGTGTCGATGTCGAAAAATATTGCAGTACACACATCATGTACAAACTACACCCAGATGGCCTCCATGCGCGTACTTGCTCTGCCGTGCATGCGCATATTCGCAATTTGCGTGTGGTCACCCCCGCGGTCCTGCGTATTAGTGCATGGTATGAGTAATTATGGTAGTGTTTGTAATCGCATGGAAAAGCCATAAAAACACATTACATATTTAATCCAAATAGTGCACAATGTACACATAGTCTCCCTGCACCACACCAGTGAGTTACACATGTTTAAATGGTATAAGAACAAAGGGATTCACCTTTACAGGACAGGAGGGGACAGAAATAGGTTATTTTAAGAGTAATATTCCGGTGTTAGTTTTCAGAAGATCGCACGCTCCTGCGTATAGTTATGCGCAGGAGCAGAATATAAATATTAACTGTATTTACTGTACAGTTGATATGCGGCAGGAACCCAGAGGAGACTATCTGCAAGTGCACCTGGAACAGACATCGCCCACCTATTCAAACTGACCTATGACCTCTCCTGTACTGTAAATGACCATCCCTGTGTCCAATGGATAAAGAGATTACAGTTCCTATTGTGTTAGGTTTTGGACAAATGTATAAATAGCCAGCTGCAGGCCAGGTCACTCTCTCAATCTCTGAAGATCATCAACCTTGATGATTGAGGACCGGACCGGGAAGTGCAGGCGAAACCAAAACGTATGTACCATTGACTGTAGCCATTTTCTTATTGTATTGTTGTTATTGTAACCCCCTGCAAGTAAAGAACTATTGGTGAGTCAGATCCCAACATAGTCTTTGAAATACAAATTGGTGTCGTGTCTCTCTTTCCCTGCTAGTGTTATATAAGTGAAATCCAGTCACACGTGTAGCTGCAAAGTGCTCACGGCGTGTCTTTGTGTGTGTACGCACCGCGTGTACTTTGTATGACCATCGCGGCGTTTGTACGCAAAGTGCGTACAGAGTACGGGGCTGTGTACGCAAAGTGGGTAAAAAGTACGTAGGCTAAGGATTGATTACAGCGGCCGCAGTGGCTCCATTTAAAGTGTATTGAATGTCTTTTTAAAGTGTTGCTTTTAGTCCTGTAAATAAATCAACATTTACACGTGCAAAGCCATTTAACTTGTACAATACACTGATACATCACTCAGTTAGAATAATACAAATTTTAATCATACCCATTCCGATATAAAATTGGGCATCCTCAGTATTTGCAGGAACCAGTAAATTCCGAACTGCACGATTTAAGAAAATATTATACTACATAGTGACATGTGAATATAGGGGTGTGGTATGCATGACCGCCGGTCAGCATACCGATGCTGGTATCCCGGCAGCGGAATGCCGGCGCAGGGGGGAGGGGGGGTCAACAAACCCCTTGAGGATGGGTTCTATTCCCACTCTATGGGTGTCATGGATGTATATAGTATAGAGAGCTGCATTTGTTTTGCAGTACATGTCTTTAGCAGGTTGTAAATACCCAAGGAAATCCCGAGTGACCAGGGTACTCCATTTATTTAAAAAAATCATGAAAGAAATATTCCGCCTGTTTAAAATTACTTAGTTATGAACCACCATGTATAACCCACAGACTGATGCGTTAGAGGAGAGGTTTAACAAAACTTTAAAAAAAAAACATGCTAAAGAATGTGGTAGATAACGATGGAAGAGATTGGGATTATTTACTACCTTATTTAAAGCTGGCCATAAGAGATGTTCCCCTATCCTCCACAGGGTTTTCACACCCAAGAAGATTACTGAACAGTGATAAATGGGAGTCCATATAAAACTTATTGAGCATGTTTCTCAGATGCAAAATGTTGGAGTTGGGGGTAATTGAACAGTCACATAGTAAGTGGTCAAGTCCCATTGTACTTATTCCAAAAACTGACCTGAGTTTGCGCTTCTGCAGTGATTTCCATAAGTTGAATAAAGTGTTGAAGTTCAATGCCTACCCATTGCCTCGGGTGGATGTACTTATTGAAAGATTAGGGACAGCAAGTACTTGACCACTCTAGATTTAGCAAAGGGTATTGGCAAGGGCCATTAACCAATAATGCCAAAGAAGTGACAGCTTTTTCTGCACAAGAAAGGTTGTTCCAATACAAGGTAAGGCCTTTTTGGGTTACATGGGACACCCATCATTCCCATAGACAGTATGCTGCTGACTATCTGGTTGATGTAATCATCTATAATCCTCTTTGTCAGTTTCACTTACCCAAAGTACAAGCAGTGTTGGACTCCATCCATAAGGTAGGATTGACAGCCAACCCCCCAAAAAGTTCTCTATGGATGAAAGAAGTATAGTAACTTGGAAGCTCTATTGGCAGAGGCTTAATAAAATTGAGGAAAAACAAAATAGAACGCAACCCCTAAATAAGAAGCAGGTAAGAGCGTTTTTAGGAATCACAGGGTATTATACAAGGTTTACACCCAATTTTGCCACCATTGCAGTCCCACTGACAGACCTTACCAAAGGCAAACAGAAAGTTATGGATAAATGGATTCCTGAAGTAAGACAGGCTTTTTTAGGAGTTGAAGGTAGCATTGTGTACCCAACAAGTTCTGGTGATGCCTAACTTTCAAAGGAAATTTGTGGTGCAAACTGATGCATTGGATGTAGGGATAGGTGCGGTCCTGACCCAGAGCAAAAAGGGTGAAGAACATCCTCTTATTTACTTAAGCCAACAGTTAAAAGTACATGAGAAAAACCGATGCCACTATCAAAAAGGAACATTGGCAATGAAGTGGGCATTAGAAACTCTCAGGTACTACTTGGGATGAAAATTCAGGTTGATCACTCATCATGCCACATTGAAATAGATGTCTGAGAATAAAGAGAACAATGGAAGAATAGCGAGGTGGTTCTTGGCATTGCAAAACTTTACATTTTCAGTAGAGCACTGGCCAGGAAGCCAACTGGCCAATGCAGATGCTTTGTCTTATGTGTTTTGTATGGGGGTTGCAGTTGTTCCACCCCACAGGTCAAAACCATTCACGAGGCCCATTTCTGTGTTTTAGGTCTTCAGTCTGAGAGCAGGTTATTAGTGCCTGCACCTGTAAGAGGCTGATAAAGGCTGTGTCAGGGCTTGGCTCAGTGTCACACTATCTGGGGAAACAGGCAGCAGGCCTGTTATGAGACACTGTGATTCACTGACTGTAAGTACTGTGTATATGCCTGTTTTTGTGATAGGGATATTAGGTCCTACCACTTAGATAGAGGGACAATATTATTATTTTTAGTTGGAAGTTTTGGTCGTGCTCGGTCAGTCACTGTCAGACATTTTTAGCCGTGTGACATGTCTCCTTGTCTTGCTGGAAAATGCAATTCTCCCCAAGACAATCAGCATGTAAGGGTGTACATGATCTGCAAGGATGGATTCATAACCATTTCGGTCGAGAATGCCTTCCACATGGATGAATGGGCCCAGAGAATGGCATGAAAATATTTCCCAGATCATAACGTTGCCACCACCAGCTTGTGTTCTTCCAGCAATGGGTGCAGGGTGTTTGTTCTCTGACTCATCAGAGAAGGTAACTCTTCGCCAATCACCGGAGAGCCAATTCTGATACAGCCATGTAAATTCAATCCTTTTCTGCCAATGCACCTTTGTTAGCATAGGTGCAGTGACCATCCGTTTGCTTCCGAGCTCCATACGAAGCAGGGTTCACTGAACTCTCATTTTAGACACGTCTGGTAGCCCCAGGTTAATTTTAAGGGTGAGCTGCCCCACTGTAGCATCTCAAGCGGCCCTCACACACCTTTGTAGTCGACATTCACCTCAAATCGTCAGTTATTTGCAATGGTGACATTTGTCCAGTCACGATACACCTTCACCATAGCAACATGCGACCTGTTCACAAACTGCATTGTTTCAGAAATACTGCCATCCTAGTCACGAAAACCGATAATCATCACTTTTTGCAACTTGGATAAATCTCCCCTTTTACCCATGACAGCAACAAATTATAAATGTGGAAACGGTCTATCGCACACCTTATATACCCACCAAGCCAGCGCACGACATGTGGCGTACTTCATGGGCCAACATCAAGTGTAGGAGGTGGTCATAATAATATGACTCGACCTGGTATTATTAGCTGCAGGCTAGTCTTTGCTAATAGAAAGCATGCTTGAAATAGTCAATTCTCTCCAATGAAATCATCCCTTAGTAGGCAGAGAAACATGTTACAGGCTTTATTTTGATTGTCCGTTGTTTAAAGATCTAAACTGATGTTCCATTTGGAGTCTTATGCTTGACAGCCTGGATTACATTTGTATGCTTGCTTCTATAAGCACATATGAGGTTTGTACAGATATGACCATATCAAAGATGGCTTTTTTATTAGCAAAGCCTATCCTGATTTACATTAATATTCCTACTGCTGTAACATAAGTGAGGACTGTGTGCAGAAGGAATTGTCTCCAAGTAAATTGTTTATGGCCAAAGATTACAGGATGGTGAGGGTGTTTGTGAGGGGATCTGTACAGCTCAATATTACCTGGCAGTTGGTTTGTCTCTCAGTGATAACAACTACTTGCTGCGTCGAACTTCAGCAGATAGAAAATATTTCCAAGGGCAAAACTGCAACAGTTTGGAAGTAACAGAAGAGACAAAGACAATGGAGGAAGGAGGGTGGAAGAGTCACGGAGAGACACTGTAGGGGTGGCAGTGGTGGGGGGTTGGCGGCGACGACATTGCACTGAGATACAGATTGAAAGGAAGGGCATAGCACAGAGACATAGATTGAAGGGGGCACTGCAGTGAGACATAGATTAAAGGGGAGACACTGCACTGAGACATAGATTGAAGGGGGGTGGGGGAGACACAGAGACAGAATGAATGCAGGGGGAAGAGACACAAGGAGACATAGAATGAAAGGGGGGGTGAGACATAGAATGAAGGGGGGAGAGACACAGGGAGACATAGTATGAAGGGAGAATGATACATAGAATGAAGGGGGTAGAGAGACACAGACATAGAATGAAGGCTTGGAGATTATGGTGTGGCTCAGAGACGATGCAGGGGGGGATGATGGTGTGCTGAGAAACTATGCCTCTGGGAGGTGATGGTGGGCTGAGAGATGCAGGGGGAGATGATGGTGTGGCTGAGAGATGACACATAGAGATGATGGTGTCCTGAGAAATGACCCAGTGGAGAGATGATGGTGTGCTGAGAGACGACGCCGGGGGGGGGGGGGGGGGGGATAATAGTGTGCTGAGAGATGATGCGGTGGGTAGATGACAGTTTACTGAGAAACGACGTGGAGGAGAGGGGATGGTGTGCTGAGAGATGTAAGGGGGAGATGATGGTGTTGCTGAGAGATGCAGAGGTCAGGAAGTCACACGCGGGTACAAGTCTGGCTGTACCGCTATTGTATGATAATGACCTTGTTAATATTCCTTCACAAACAGGCATCTTCCAGGCAATGTGACCTACATGAATAGTGAATACCGAGTGTAGACGCCATCTTCCCAGGGAGAATTAATTTCTCAGAGGTTCCACATTGTGAGAAACTATCATATAGCTAAGGTACATATGCTGTAATAAATAAACAGATTCTGTTTCTGAATTAATTTATAATATACCTTTCCTTGGTATGGATCGTCTTCTTGTTCTTCTCAGCAAAGTAAATACGAATTTTCTTCTATTATTCGCTAGATAATTAAACTTAATTTGTTTTAATTGATTATTATTATTATGTTGCCACAAATAAATGTAATGACCAAGAAATCAGAGTAAATTTATTTTTTCAGCCACTGTAGATTTCAGCTTCTTACTATGAAGGAAGATAAAATAAACTGCTTCCAAGTTAAAGATAACATATTTACTAAAGTGAATAAGACAAAATGAATACAGTTAATAATTCAGCATTTTGTTCTATCGGAAACAATGTTACATAAAATAATATATACCCGTAACTATAATTGTGATATTGCTGTTTACTATAGTCAATACTATTTAAACTCTTTTTATATATATATTATACTGCGCAGTCTAATTAGTTTAAATGGCCATTCCGGTGGTGCACATGGAGTCTCTATTAACCAATAGCATTAAAGGCAGCAATGAAAGAGTAAGGCTTCTTGCTGTAGCAGGCGTAATAATCTTGCCTAAACTCTCTGGAGATCTCGTTCTTTTATAAATACTATCAAACTTTGTATTCCAAAATGTGAATTGAGTCTGACTAAATTCAGGAAGAACAAAAAATGAGTTCTGATGTCCTAGGTATCAAATAGTTAATCTGCAGAGACTTGAGAACACCTGTTTGCTTTTAACACTTAAAATCTGAATTAACTTTGTTTTTTTCTTTCTGTCATAGGCTATCCTTCAGATGGCGTGACTAATAACTCAACATTGAGCAGTATATTACTTGTATAGACATCACAAGTGTTTAAGCTAATTCCTTGCTCTTTACAGACTCTACTCCCATCAGTGACCACTGCGTTATGCCCGCGCTATAATGTTCTCATCTCTGTTTATAATGTTCTTGTAACGTGGAATTACACATCAGAGTTGCTACTCAATACGGCATAAAGATCATTATCTTTCGTTCCAGCAGGTGTTGGATAAAGGCTGAAAGTGGCAGGGAACTGAAAACTGCACGGGTGAGATACAATTATAATTCAATTTATCCACAATGACTGTATAATTTCCACAGCGTTTATCGGCTATTTCATACCTCTACTCCGCCGTTATATATTAACAGGGTATATTTGCCTCATCAGTCACTGAGCTATATTTCATTATAATCTTATAGTTCCAGTTTATGCAGAGCTAAGTATACTCTATAGCTGGCAGTATTTAGTGTGACACAGAAGATAATTTCTTCACTTACACTTCTGTGATTCAGCTGTACAACTGTGAGGTACCCAACTTCTTACTAGAAATATGTCACTCTGTCTGTCCGGACCTTGGTGTTGAAACACTGCCTTTATCCAGAAGAAACTATTGTAAATATTACTGGTGTCTGAGCTGTCACGGTGCCCACGGAAACCCAGCTGTGTCTGCTGCTGCTGTGGCTGGCGTCTTTGTTACTATGGCGCCCACGGAAGCCCTGCTGTCCCTGATGCTGCTGCGGCTGGCGTCTCTGTTACTATGGCGCCCACGGAATCCCTGCTGTCCCTGATGCTGCTGCGGCTGGCGTCTCTGTTACTATAGCGCCCACGGAAGCCCCGCTGTCTCCTCCGGATAGCCGCCGGGTCAGACTAGGTACTCACTGTCCGTGACGATCTCCTCGATCTCTTCAGGAATCGGAGCCATTCCACGCCGTCTAGCCGCGCCACCTCACTCCCGTGCAGGTACCTCAGGCAACTCTCTCCAACCGTCTCACTGATACCCCCTTTTATCTTCTCCACAAGGGTGTCCCGGATGTGTCCCGCCAACGACACATCAGCAGGCAGTTAACTACCTGTCTCCTGCACGAGGACATCCCGCTGCCATGCACTCATTAAGTTTAATGGTTTTGTCCATATAGTCACTCCAACTCCCCTCTGGGAGGGCCACACACATAACGTTAGCCATTGTATTTTTCCTCCATGTATTTATACAAGAAAAATATATATACATTACAGTCGTTATTTTACAATTTTTTCAATAGACTGCCTAAAATAACCAGGTTATTACAATGCAATGGAAAGAAATGTTCCCAGAGTGACGACAGATAGGTGGGGTGTCATGTTGGCACTGCCCTTTTTCAGTGGTCACACCCCTTCTGGTATGTGGCCATGCCCACCTTTCTGCTGTACGTGCACTTAGTGTACTTTGTATTTGTGAGTGTCGGGGGGGGGGGCACCATTCTTCACCTTGCACTGGGTGACAAAGACCCTAGTTATGCCTCTGGGGTGAAGCCTCTTTGATACATGACGGCAGCAGTGTGTATGAGTGTGTGTGTGTGTGTGTGTGTGTGTGTGTGTTTGGAGGCAGTGTGTTTCAGCAATGTGTGTGAGTTTTGCAGCAGTGTGTTTGATAGTGTGTGTGCGTGTGTGTGTGTGTGTGTGTGTGTGTGTGTGTGTGTGTGCGTGCGTGTTTGGCAGCAAAGTTTGTGTGTGTGTGTGTGTGTGTGTTTTGCATCAGTGTGTTTGGTAGTGTGTGTGTGTGTGTGTGTGTGTGTGTGTGTGTGTGTGTGTGTGTGTGTTTGGCAGCAGTGTATGTGTGTCACTTCAAGGCAAAATTCACTCCATGAGGACCCCAGAAAACTATACCCACAGAACTCCAAGTACTTTTCCATTCATTGTATAATATTTTAGGATGAAGGGCTTATCGGGCTACTCAATACCAAGGGGACCATGGATGGAGTGCTTAGATCACATACATCAAAGTCATAAACATGATGCCCCACCTGCATGCAGCGTCAAATATGCAATGACTGACACACATACCATGGGGTCATGGATGCTGAACCCAACAAACTATCACCCCATGTTAAGTTCTGGTGGCCACCAAAAGAGGTTATCACCCAGTGAAAGACATCTTGTCCAATAATCACATTACATAGTCCCCATGGGGGGTTGCTGATAATATATGGGGGTCACCACCTGCAAGGCCACTCACCTAAACCATCAAACCAAAGCAGACATCTCCCCTGCACGGAAATGTATTGACACTGAAGGGACAGAACGCCAACTGCCCATACAGTCTGATGCCAACTCGGGCTGCTTTCCCATAGTGCCGTTAAAAGTGAAGTCACGGTCAGATAGGTGGAGGGGCTCTACCTGGCATAGTGTATAAGAGACTGTTCTGTGGAGTATCATGTATAATCAGCTCTGCTGTGGTGTAATGTGTATATGGGGCACTACTGTATGGTGTCATGTGACTAACGGACATTACTGTGTGGTGTAATGTGAATTGGTACTATTCTGTGGCCACACCCCTATATTTTTGTTTATGCCTTCGGTGTGCACTGTCTCTATATTCAATATTTCAGGCACCGGGCACCAAAATGTCTAGTTACGACTCTGGGTGTTACATTAGACAAATGCTTTTATTCCAAGAATAAAGCATTTAAAAAAAAAAAAAAAAATTCTGGTGACATATCTAGGGATGGTATTACCAGAACAGGGAGTACCACTTTGATAGTTAAAAATGAGGTATTCCCCAAGGGGTTACTTTGAGGATGGGCTGCCACTAACGGGCCTGTGCTTGCCCCCCAGACTAAACTTTGACAGCTAGCCCCTGGCAGCACTGCCTGCTTATTTTAGTCCAAAGAAGCAAAAACTAGGCACTGCCTGTCTGGCTTATGATTAGCAGAAAGCACTTCCAATGGCAAGCCAGCCACTAGTCACTGGGGGTGGTGGATTTTACTGGGGTGGCTGCAGCCTGTAAGTAAGTTCTGTCACTGTGAAAGACTGACTTGCTCTCAGCCCTTTGTAGATAATTGTTCGCGCAAGTGCAGTGGTGCAAGTAGTTACTTTTACTTACCAGTACACTTTATGGACTTTGTGGACATGCACAAGAAAAGGGCATAGCCTCATGGCACGTGGGTATAGACACACTTCATAGTCATATGCCTACATAACATGTCCCCATTTTTTGTCACTCTGGGAGATGCCCAGTTCTCTGGGAACTGCTGTACTGCTCCCAGTCACTCATTGCCCGGTGTTGTGATGTGCTCGTGGGTGCAACTAATTGCACTGGTGGTAAAGTAATAGTGGGTACGGCATACCTCCCAACTGTCCCGATTTTTGCAGGACAGTCCTGTATTTTGGGACTATCCCGCTGTCCCACCCGCGGGCAGCAGTGTCCCGCGGTGGGGCGGGTCAGTTGGGAGGCCCTGTCACTTGCTACTCTGCTTAGCAGAGCAGCGGTGAATAGACGCTGTGCACAAGAGGGAGAGGGGGCATGCAAGCAGCTCACAGAGCGCTGGGCATGCCCCCATAATGATGAGAAATGGGGGCGTGGCCCATGATAACAGCTTTCCCACGAGGCCACACCCCTTTCCCTGACGGGCGTTGCTACGCTGTGCAGAAGTGTCCCTCTTTCTGGGGTCTATTCATGAAGCAGTGAAAAGAGTGGAGAAACAGACCAGTGGAGAAGTTGCCCATGGCAACCAATCAGCATCTTCCTTACATTTTATAGAATGTACTTGATTCAGGCTTCCTTCAAAGCTGATTGGTTGCCACTCCACTGGTCCTTTTCTCCACTCTTTTCACTGCTTCATGAATAGAGCCCTCTGTCTCCCAAAAGTTGGGAGGTATGGTACGGCATACAAGCTACTCATTTTTTAATGGTATGCTATACTGAACTGTGCCACCTTACTTGCACCACTGATCCTTATGCAGAGTATATTATGTGCATAATTATTAATGCAAAATCATAGTATACTGTATTTGTGTATTTTTCACTGCTGCATACTTCAACTGCAACATTGGTGACAGTGGATTCAGGACACATTGCGCATGCTCCTGGAAAAGGGGCAGAGCCTGGGGGGCGGAGCCTCATGGCAACCACGGTGTCATTGCTATGTGGGGCGTGCCAAGCACTCTCCGAGATGCTGGGCTGCCCCCAGGCTCTAGATGCAGTGTGCATCGCACAGTGGCCCTCATTCTGAGTTGATCACTCGCTAGCTACTTTTAGCAGCCATGCAAACGCATAGTCACCGCCCACGGGGGAGTGTATTTTCGCTTTGCAGGAGTGCGAACGCCTGTGCAGCAGACCAGCTGCAAACACATTTTGTGCAAAACAAGACCAGCCCTTTAGTTACTTATTCAGTGCAATGATTGCTGCGATGAAGGACCCGGTATTGACGTCAGATACCCGCCCAGCAAATGCCCGGCCACGCCTGCATTTTCCCAAACACTCCCAGAAAACGGTCAGTTGCCTCTCAGAAACTCCCACTTCCAGTCAATCTCCTTTCGTCCGCCGGTGCTACTGAAAACGTGGCTAGAACCTGTGCAAAACCACAATGCTCTTTGTACCCATACGCTGCGTGTGCGCATTGCGGTGCATACGCATGCGCAGTTTTGCCATTTTTTTAAATGATCGCTACGCAACGAACAACGGCAGCTAGCGATCAACTCGGAATGAGGGCCAGTGTCTATTCACCAGCTTCTCTGCTATAAGTGGTGACAGTGCTCCCTTCTGCCCCAACTTTCCCCCTGCATGACACTGCGGCACACAGAGGGACAGCGGGATAGTTGCTGAAAGCTGGACAGGTGGGAGGTGTGTTCTTGTACATGCATTTTCATTATAATGTTAAAAACAAAAATATCCATTGTTCTACACATACTAGCTAAACTTTCAAATTTCTCTTTTTTAAGTAAACTCTTTGTACATACATACACTTAACCAATAACAATAAGGCATTTCAGTTACTAGAGAGAATAACTCCGCATTGTGAGAAGCAGTGTTTGTTTGTTTATGTATATTAATTGCAATAAATTAAATACTCCAGAAACAAAAATGAAGTAAGGGATGTATGTTATGAGTTCCCTGATTACCATTCAGGATTTTAGCTTATGGTAAACCTAGGGTCTAATTCAGACCTGATCGCTGCTGTGCGTTTTCGTACAGCAGCCAATCAGATCTGAACTGTGCATGCGGCACATGCCAGACAGCCGACAGCTGTCTCAGCCCTGCGATCACCTCTGCCTGATTGACAGGCAGAGGTGGTTGCTGGGCGGGCCGGAGGCGTTTGGCCACCGTTTTTGGGGCGTGGGCTGGGCAGTGCAGGTGTCCCCGGTCCGTTGGGGGGCGGGCCGTGGTGGCTGTGTGATGTCACTAGAGATGAGCGCCGGAAATTTTTCGGGTTTTGTGTTTTGGTTTTGGGTTCGGTTCCGCGGCCGTGTTTTGGGTTCGACCGCGTTTTGGCAAAACCTCACCGAATTTTTTTTGTCGGATTCGGGTGTGTTTTGGATTCGGGTGTTTTTTTCAAAAAACCCTAAAAAACAGCTTAAATCATAGAATTTGGGGGTCATTTTGATCCCAAAGTATTATTAACCTCAAAAACCATAATTTACACTCATTTTCAGTCTATTCTGAATACCTCACACCTCACAATATTATTTTTAGTCCTAAAATTTGCACCGAGGTCGCTGTGTGAGTAAGATAAGCGACCCTAGTGGCCGACACAAACACCGGGCCCATCTAGGAGTGGCACTGCAGTGTCACGCAGGATGTCCCTTCCAAAAAACCCTCCCCAAACAGCACATGACGCAAAGAAAAAAAGAGGCGCAATGAGGTAGCTGTGTGAGTAAGATAAGCGACCCTAGTGGCCGACACAAACACCGGGCCCATCTAGGAGTGGCACTGCAGTGTCACGCAGGATGTCCCTTCCAAAAAACCCTCCCCAAACAGCACATGACGTAAAGAAAAAAAGAGGCGCAATGAGGTAGCTGACTGTGTGAGTAAGATAAGCGACCCTAGTGGCCGACACAAACACCGGGCCCATCTAGGAGTGGCACTGCAGTGTCACGCAGGATGGCCCTTCCAAAAAACCCTCCCCAAACAGCACATGACGCAAAGAAAAAAAGAGGCGCAATGAGGTAGCTGACTGTGTGAGTAAGATAAGCGTCCCTAGTGGCCGACACAAACACCGGGCCCATCTAGGAGTGGCACTGCAGTGTCACGCAGGATGGCCCTTCCAAAAAACCCTCCCCAAACAGCACATGACGCAAAGAAAAAAAGAGGCGCAATGAGGTAGCTGACTGTGTGAGTAAGATAAGCGACCCTAGTGGCCGACACAAACACCGGGCCCATCTAGGAGTGGCACTGCAGTGTCACGCAGGATGGCCCTTCCAAAAAACCCTCCCCAAACAGCACATGACGCAAAGAAAAAAAGAGGCGCAATGAGGTAGCTGACTGTGTGAGTAAGATAAGCGACCCTAGTGGCCGACACAAACACCGGGCCCATCTAGGAGTGGCACTGCAGTGTCACGCAGGATGGCCCTTCCAAAAAACCCTCCCCAAACAGCACATGACGCAAAGAAAAATAAAAGAAAAAAGAGGTGCAAGATGGAATTGTCCTTGGGCCCTCCCACCCACCCTTATGTTGTATAAACAGGACATGCACACTTTAACCAACCCATCATTTCAGTGAAAGGGTCTGCCACACGACTGTGACTGATATGACGGGTTGGTTTGGACCCCCCCAAAAAAAGAAGCAATTAATCTCTCCTTGCACAAACTGGCTCTACAGAGGCAAGATGTCCACCTCATCATCATCCTCTGATATATCACCGTGTACATCCCCCTCCTCACAGATTATCAATTCGTCCCCACTGGAATCCACCATCTCAGCTCCCTGTGTACTTTGTGGAGGCAATTGCTGCTGGTCAATGTCTCCGCGGAGGAATTGATTATAATTCATTTTAATGAACATCATCTTCTCCACATTTTCTGGATGTAACCTCGTACGCCGATTGCTGACAAGGTGAGCGGCGGCACTAAACACTCTTTCGGAGTACACACTTGTGGGAGGGCAACTTAGGTAGAATAAAGCCAGTTTGTGCAAGGGCCTCCAAATTGCCTCTTTTTCCTGCCAGTATAAGTACGGACTGTGTGACGTGCCTACTTGGATGCGGTCACTCATATAATCCTCCACCATTCTTTCAATGGTGAGAGAATCATATGCAGTGACAGTAGACGACATGTCCGTAATCGTTGGCAGGTCCTTCAGTCCGGACCAGATGTCAGCATCAGCAGTCGCTCCAGACTGCCCTGCATCACCGCCAGCGGGTGGGCTCGGAATTCTGAGCCTTTTCCTCGCACCCCCAGTTGCGGGAGAATGTGAAGGAGGAGATGTTGACAGGTCGCGTTCCGCTTCACTTGACAATTTTCTCACCAGCAGGTCTTTCAACCCCAGCAGACTTGTGTCTGCCGGAAAGAGAGATCCAAGGTAGGTTTTAAATCTAGGATCGAGCACGGTGGCCAAAATGTAGTGCTCTGATTTCAACAGATTGACCACCCGTGAATCCTTGTTAAGCGAATTAAGGGCTCCATCCACAAGTCCCACATGCCTAGCGGAATCGCTCCGTGTTAGCTCCTCCTTCAATGTCTCCAGCTTCTTCTGCAAAAGCCTGATGAGGGGAATGACCTGACTCAGGCTGGCAGTGTCTGAACTGACTTCACGTGTGGCAAGTTCAAAGGGCATCAGAACCTTGCACAACGTTGAAATCATTCTCCACTGCACTTGAGACAGGTGCATTCCACCTCCTATATCGTGCTCAATTGTATAGGCTTGAATGGCCTTTTGCTGCTCCTCCAACCTCTGAAGCATATAGAGGGTTGAATTCCACCTCGTTACCACTTCTTGCTTCAGATGATGGCAGGGCAGGTTCAGTAGTTTTTGGTGGTGCTCCAGTCTTCTGTACGTGGTGCCTGTACGCCGAAAGTGTCCCGCAATTCTTCTGGCCACCGACAGCATCTCTTGCACGCCCCTGTCGTTTTTTAAAAAATTCTGCACCACCAAATTCAAGGTATGTGCAAAACATGGGACGTGCTGGAATTTGCCCATATTTAATGCACACACAATATTGCTGGCGTTGTCCGATGCCACAAATCCACAGGAGAGTCCAATTGGGGTAAGCCATTCTGCGATGATCTTCCTCAGTTGCCGTAAGAGGTTTTTAGCTGTGTGCGTATTCTGGAAAGCGGTGATACAAAGCGTAGCCTGCCTAGGAAAGAGTTGGCGTTTGCGAGATGCTGCTACTGGTGCCGCCGCTGCTGTTCTTGCGGCGGGAGTCCATACATCTACCCAGTGGGCTGTCACAGTCATATAGTCCTGACCCTGCCCTGCTCCACTTGTCCACATGTCCGTGGTTAAGTGGACATTGGGTACAACTGCATTTTTTAGGACACTGGTGAGTCTTTTTCTGAGGTCCGTGTACATTCTCGGTATCGCCTGCCTACAGAAGTGGAACCTAGATGGTATTTGGTAACGGGGGCACACTGCCTCAATAAATTGTCTAGTTCCCTGTGAACTAACGGCGGATACCGGACGCACATCTAACACCAACATAGTTGTCAAGGCCTCAGTTATCCGCTTTGCAGCAGGATGACTGCTGTGATATTTCATCTTCCTCGCAAAGGACTGTTGGACAGTCAATTGCTTACTGGAAGTAGTACAAGTGGGCTTACAACTTCCCCTCTGGGATGACCATCGACTCCCAGCAGCAACAACAGCAGCGCCAGCAGCAGTAGGCGTTACACGCAAGGATGCATCGGAGGAATCCCAGGCAGGAGAGGACTCGTCAGAATTGCCAGTGACATGGCCTGCAGGACTATTGGCATTCCTGGGGAAGGAGGAAATTGACACTGAGGGAGTTGGTGGGGTGGTTTGCGTGAGCTTGGTTACAAGAGGAAGGGATTTACTGGTCAGTGGACTGCTTCCGCTGTCGCCCAAAGTTTTTGAACTTGTCACTGACTTATTATGAATGCGCTGCAGGTGACGTATAAGGGAGGATGTTCCGAGGTGGTTAACGTCCTTACCCCTACTTATTACAGCTTGACAAAGGGAACACACGGCTTGACAAATGTTGTCCGCATTTCTGGTGAAATACTTCCACACCGAAGAGCTGATTTTTTTGGTATTTTCACCAGGCATGTCAACGGCCATATTCCTCCCACGGACAACAGGTGTCTCCCCGGGTGCCTGACTTAAACAAACCACCTCACCATCAGAATCCTCCTTGTCAATTTCCTCCCCAGCGCCAGCAACACCCATATCCTCCTCATCCTGGTGTACTTCAACACTGACATCTTCAATCTGACTATCAGGAACTGGACTGCGGGTGCTCCTTCCAGCACTTGCAGGGGGCGTGCAAATGGTGGAAGGCGCATGCTCTTCACGTCCAGTGTTGGGAAGGTCAGGCATCGCAACCGACACAATTGGACTCTCCTTGTGGATTTGGGATTTCGAAGAACGCACAGTTCTTTGCGGTGCTTTTGCCAGCTTGAGTCTTTTCAGTTTTCTAGCGAGAGGCTGAGTGCTTCCATCCTCATGTGAAGCTGAACCACTAGCCATGAACATAGGCCAGGGCCTCAGCCGTTCCTTGCCACTCCGTGTGGTAAATGGCATATTGGCAAGTTTACGCTTCTCCTCCGACAATTTTATTTTAGGTTTTGGAGTCCTTTTTTTACTGATATTTGGTGTTTTGGATTTGACATGCTCTGTACTATGACATTGGGCATCGGCCTTGGCAGACGACGTTGCTGGCATTTCATCGTCTCGGCCATGACTAGTGGCAGCAGCTTCAGCACGAGGTGGAAGTGGATCTTGATCTTTCCCTAATTTTGGAACCTCAACATTTTTGTTCTCCATATTTTAATAGGCACAACTAAAAGGCACCTCAGGTAAACAATGGAGATGGATGGATACTAGTATACAATTATGGATGGACTGCCGAGAGCCGACACAGAGGTAGCTACAGCCGTGGACTATTGTACTGTACTGTGTCTGCTGCTAATATAGACTGGATGATAATGAGATGTAGTATGTATGTATAAAGAAGAAAGAAAAAAAAACCACGAGTAGGTGGTATACAATTATGGATGGACTGCCGAGTGCCGACACAGAGGTAGCTACAGCCGTGGACTACTGTACTGTGTCTGCTGCTAATATAGACTGGTTGATAATGAGATGTAGTATGTATAAAGAAGAAAGAAAAAAAAAACCACGGGTAGGTGGTATACAATTATGGATGGACTGCCGAGTGCCGACACAGAGGTAGCTACAGCCGTGGACTACTGTACTGTGTCTGCTGCTAATATAGACTGGTTGATAAAGAGATGTAGTATGTATGTATAAAGAAGAAAGAAAAAAAAACCACGGGTAGGTGGTATACAATTATGGACGGACTGCCGAGTGCCGACACAGAGGTAGCTACAGCCGTGGAGTACTGTACTGTGTCTGCTGCTAATATAGACTGGTTGATAATGAGATGTAGTATGTATAAAGAAGAAAGAAAAAAAAAACCACGGGTAGGTGGTATACAATTATGGATGGACTGCCGAGTGCCGACACAGAGGTAGCTACAGCCGTGGACTACTGTACTGTGTCTGCTGCTAATATAGACTGGTTGATAAAGAGATGTAGTATGTATGTATAAAGAAGAAAGAAAAAAAAACCACGGGTAGGTGGTATACAATTATGGATGGACTGCCGAGTGCCGACACAGAGGTAGCTACAGCCGTGAACTACCGTACTGTGTCTGCTGCGACTGGATGATAAATAATGATATAAAAAATATATATATATCACTACTGCAGCCGGACAGGTATATATTATATAATGACGGACCTGCTGGACACTGTCTGTCAGCAGAATGAGTTTTTTATAGAATAAAAAAAAAACACCACACAAGTCACACGACGAGTGTTTAACTTTTTCAGGCAATCACAATATAGTATACTACTAACTATACTGGTGGTCAGTGTGGTCAGGTCACTGGTCAGTCACACTGGCAGTGGCACTCCTGCAGCAAAAGTGTGCACTGTTTAATTTTAATAATATGTACTCCTGGCTCCTGCTATAACCTATAACTGGCACTGCAGTGCTCCCCAGTCTCCCCCACAATTATAAGCTGTGTGAGCACAGTCAGATATATACATAGATGATGCAGCATACTGGGCTGAGCAGTGCACACAGATATGGTATGTGACTGAGTCACTGTGTATCGTTTTTTTCAGGCAGAGAACGGATTATATTAAATAAAACTGCACTGTCTGGTGGTCACTGTGGTCAGTCACTACTAAACTCTGCACTCTCTACAGTACTCCTAAGCTCCAGTAAATCAAGTGTCTCTGTCTCAAATCAATCTCACTCTCTCTCTTCTAATCTAAATGGAGAGGACGCCAGCCACGTCCTCTCCCTATCAATCTCAATGCACGTGTGAAAATGGCGGCGACGCGCGGCTCCTTATATAGAATCCGAGTCTCGCGAGAATCCGACAGCGTCATGATGACGTTCGGGCGCGCTCGGGTTAACCGAGCAAGGCGGGAAGATCCGAGTCGCTCGGACCCGTGAAAAAAAACATGAAGTTCGGGCGGGTTCGGATTCCGAGGAACCGAACCCGCTCATCTCTAGATGTCACATGCAGCCGCTACGACCTTCACAGTGATGAGTAGCTCCTGCCACCGCGCAGGAGCTGTGCTGGCAGGGAGCTACTCCTAAAGTACAAAAGTATTGCCGCTGTGCGATGCTTTTGTACTTGTGCGGGGGGATCGGGCCTGACATATGGGGAGGACTTGCCCTGTACTGGGCGTCCCCCCACATGACTGTGTGACTGATCGTAGATGTGCTAAATTTAGCACATCTACGATCAGGTTTGAATTAGGCCCCTAGTCAGCCTTTTAAATCCAATGTACTGTAATATAAAACGACATTTCTGGGCCATCAGGTAGTAACCTAAAGATACAGTGCCAATTTCTTTATGTCCATTAAAAAAGTAATTACTAATGCATGAAAGTTATTCAATACAAAAGAAAAATAAATGAAAACCAAGCTCTTCCGGTCACAATGAATATAGTACATTTTATTATGATGCTGGTTTCTTAGTTTACAAAACTCACAATGCAGTTCACTAAATGTGTTCTCATACTATTACCCAGGGTTACTTAATCTTCCCCAGGAGATCTCCAGCCAACACTGAGGTGCGGTGAACCTTGTACAGTACAATTACTTGTGGACATGTTTGCTGTGAAGTATGACATCATTGTGGACATAGCTTAGTCTGGTAAAGTCCAAAAACATTACAGAAAGCAGGAAAATCAGAAATGTCCAGAGTCTGCTCATAACATGCACAGGCTGATTATAAAACATGTCTAAACTATTTCCCCCCTGACTAGACATAATTAAGGATAACAAGGTTATAGTCCCTTTGGAAGAATTAATGTGAAGAAATAAGAAATACAGATCCTATAAGGACACAAAACAAATAAAGTCCCCCAGCACTGTTTGGAATGCACACAAGCCATTGCTGTGATAGTTCTGGTCTAACACGTGCAGTGTTTTGTTGAGTGTTATGAATACTATAGTTGAAGAGGTTTTGGCCATGAATGAGATCAGGGCTTTGTAGCTTTTTTTTTCATTGTGGACATTCTCCAATTTCTCTGCACTGAGCTGATCAAGCACCTCAGCTGTTATTATTGGCTTCTGACATATTGCATAGATAGAAAAATGGTTTCTGATTCATAGGCTGCCGTCTTGTTGAATAAATCAGTTATTCGTTTTATGTCTGGGAACTGAGATTCTTCAAAGTAAGCGCCAACATTTACAAATGCATCTGGCTAATAATAAAAGAAAAAATAGATCTTTGATTACATTTGTAGCAGCATATGGGTTTATTTGTAACAGAATGACATATGTATAAACCTTAAATTAACTGCTTGTGGATTATGTAAATGGACATAGGGGGTAATTCCAAGTTGATCGCAGCAGGAATTCTGTTAGCAATTGGGCAAAACCATGTGCACTGCAGGGGAGGCAGATATAACATGTGCAGAGAGAGTTAGATTTGGGTGGGTTATTTTGTTTCTGTGCAGGGTAAATACTGGCTGCTTTATTTTACACTTCAAATTAGATTGCAGATTGAACACACCCCACCCAAATCTAACTCTCTCTGCACATGTTATATCTGCCTCCCCTGCAGTGCACATGGTTTTGCCCAATTGCTAACAAAAATCCTGCTGCAATCAACTTGGAATTACCCCCATAATGCAATGTGAGGTACTTTGTTTTAACTTTGCACAGCTCCTGCAAACGTAGATCACAGTATCTGTTAATATGCCACTTGGAAAACGGTCTTTCTCATGTGCAACAGGTGTGCAGGGATGTGTAATAGATGCATGTTTTTGTATAGCAT
The DNA here is from genome assembly GCF_028390025.1 of Pseudophryne corroboree. NCBI lineage: Eukaryota > Metazoa > Chordata > Amphibia > Anura > Myobatrachidae > Pseudophryne > Pseudophryne corroboree. The sequence continues at coordinate 458,475,775 of NC_086444.1, read as the reverse complement.
TAGTTGCCTGTATCACAACCATGGGGGTAATTCCAAGTTGATCGTAGCAGGAATTTTGTTAGCAATTGGGCAAAACCATGTGCACTGCAGGGGAGGCAGATATAACATGTGCAGAAAGAGTTAGATTTGGGTGGGTTATTTTATTTCTGTGCAGAGTAAATACTGGCTGCTTTATTTTTACACTGCAAATTAGATTGCAGATTGAACACACCACACCCAAATCTAAGGGGCCCTACACATTTGACGATGCGCCGCTGAGGTGCCCGACGGCCGAAACGGCCGACGAGCGACCCGGCGGCGGGGGGGGGGCAGTGACGGGGGGAGTGAAGTTTCTTCACTCCCCCCGTCACGCGGCTGCATTGAAGTGCAGGCAAATATGGACGAGATCGTCCATATTGGCCTGCATGCACAGCCGACGGGAGACCAGCGATGAACGAGCGCGGGGCCGCGCATCGTTCATCGCTGGAGTCTCCACACTGAAAGATATGAACGAGTTCTAGTTCATTTATGAACGAGATCGTTCATATCTTTCAGAAAATCGGCCAGTGTGTAGGGCCTATAACTCTCTCTGCACATGTTATATCTGCCTCCCCTGCAGTGCACATGGTTTTGCCCAACTGCTAAAAAATTTCCTGCTGCGATCAACTTGGAATTACCCCCCATGTTTGCAGTTTGTGTCACACAAATACAATCATGCTAAAGATGTGAAAATTAGTAATTATTTACTTTACTTAATATATCCACCCTGCTGCATCCCACTTTGCGTGTTATATGCTGCTCTCAATGTGCAAGAGATTATTCCAGAAATAGAAAAAGTTTGGTCCATTTTTTAGTACTTTTTGTGGTAATGAATGTAATACTCTCAAATGGTAATTTCTGCACCTTACCTCCTTTTTTATCTAGTTAGATACACTTCATAATACTCCTTTCAGACTGAATTTGTATTTGTAAACAGGTCCTTTCCGGGTCCGACCCGGCTGAGACTCCTTTCAGGCTAGCGGCCTTACCCTGCTTATTGCCAGGTTGGTGATGTCACCACCGATGTGTGCAGGAGCGGCGCATGGAGATGAGATGACCTCCAAGCACCGCCTCTTTCTATTCAGTGAATGGGTGCCAGGTCGCATCAACCTGGCTTACCCTGTCATACGACACAGTGAGCCGGGTTGAACACATGTTCAACCCTGCTCACTATCTTAGCTGAAATACCGGGTCGCTCAACCCAGATTATTTCAACTGGCCCATTTCAGACAAGGGTTCTGCGCGTTCACATGCAATAACCCAGATTATTGCTGGCAGTCTGAAAGGGGCTTAACCACTTGCCTGGCATGGTCGCGTGCCTGCAAGTGCTCTATCTGATCTGGTCGCACAGGATGCGACCAGTCAGATAGGGGAGTGTTAGCAGCGGCAGGGAAGAGTGTTAGCAGCGGCAGGTCCCTCTGCCTCCCTGCACTCTCCCCCTGTGTCTGCCGTGCTTCCGGCTTTCAAAATGAAAGCTGCGATAGTCGCGATGTTCCCAATGTCCCGATGGTCACGATGTTCCCGATCGATGTTTCGATGTTTGAAGCAAAAAAAAAAACATTTAAAAAAAATAACTAAAAAATATTTTTTTTCCTTTTTTTTTTAACTAAAATCATTTGGGATAGGGTTAACGTCATGTTCTTCACATAATTCACTCATAAAAAACCCCGACAATTTTGGAGTGGTTTTCGGCGAAATAAATCGTCAGTTAAGTTGTTAAGTAAATATTATCTTCCAGGGACATGTGCGCTCCCCTCATCCATGCCCTTTCCCAATGACACATTGTCTGCCAGCAGGTTTGAATTGTAGAGTGCAAATAGCTTTTCATCATTTATTTTTTTATTTTTAAATCAGATAAATTTCTGAGCATTATTATTATTGTTATTATTATTATTATTAATATCCTTTATTTATATGTTACCACAAGGGTCCTGCTCCGCCTAACAAAGGACAAACCCATCTGAGCAAAACAAGAAAACAGTGACATGGTTCATAAACATAATCACATAAGCAGCAGGGTAGCAGGAACCAAGGCTGAGTGGAGGGTCTGAAAGGGAGAGGGAGAGAATTTCAAAGTTAGAATGCAGCGCAGGCAAAATCTTGGAGGTGGGAGTGGGAGGAAGTAATCAGTTGGCAGGAGAGGTGGCATCCATTTATGTAGCGAAGAGGGCGGGTGAGAGTATGAAAGGAGATAAGATTGTGTTGTGTGCAGGCTTTGTAGGTGAGTGTAATAAGCATGAATTGAGGTCACGTGATCTTGGGCGGGAGTTTACAAACAACTGGGATGTTATGTTCATTGGCTAACGATTATCATGTGACCGGAGACGATCACATGATAAAAGCTTTAGAGTTTATTTTTATAGTTTTATACTATTTAAAAGCCTCGTTTTTATAAATAAAGATATTATTAAGATAAAGTGTAAAAGAGAGTGCCTTCTGCTGTTATTTGATATTTGTTTTGTGAAATGTGATTTAATCTGCTAGAGCTGGAACAACAGATGTTCCTCAATGCCCCTTAATCTTAAGGGTATATAAAGTTTGTCAGTTAGACATTGGATTCATGCTCCTGAGGAAGCTGGCAGCTATTAGACCATTGAGCTACACCCTGAGGACCACAAGTGCTGTATTCCCTCATCCACATCCCTGGCGACATATGGACTCCTTTGCAACCACCGGATAAAATTCCAGCACAAGTAATCTACAGACCCGGACTCATCCCTGTTTGCTATTTGGATCTTACTACATGAGATACCTAGGGGACTTTTCCGGAAACAAGTCTGGTAATAATCTACTCATCAGTTGAACTTGTGGGCATATGTGGAATAGAGTCCTAGTCAGAAGCTGTGGACATTACACTTAGAAGGGATAACCAGTGGTACCTCATACTTTACAATTTTAATCTACGATTTTCAGCAATTACTTCACTTCATAATGAGGAATAGAAAAACCTTGTTTTTATGAATGTGTACTAAATTATTTGTCTATATTTTAAATTATTGATCCAACTGTTTATTGTTATTTGAAGTAACAGCCGGCGCCAGTATTTACTTTTTTTCTTATGAATTGAGTTCTGAAAGGGAAGGGGGAGCCAGTGTAGGGCTTGTAGGAGAGGGGAGGCAGACGTAGTAAGGTTGGAGAGGAAGATGAGCAGGGTGGTTGTATTGAGGACAGACTGGAATGAAGAGAGATGGGAGTCAGGGAGGTCAAAGAAGAGGAGCTTACAGTAGTCCAATCTAGCAATGAGCAGTAAGTAGATGACGGCCTTTGTAGCATAATGGGTGTGAAAGGGTCTGATCCTAGAAATATTTTTGATATGAAAATGGCAGGTCTGCTAAAGACACTGAATGCATGTTTGAAGAAGAGAAAGGAGTCAAGAATAACTCTAAAATAGCATACTTGGGGGCTAAAGGAGATGGTAGTGTTGTCAATAGATAATTCAATTGGGGGAGGTGAGGTTATGTGGGATGGTGGGAAGTTGATCAGCTCAGTCTTAGACATGTTAAGTTTAAGAAAGTGCTGGGAAATCCAGAAAGAGATAGTAGAGAGACAGTTGGAGATACGAGTAAGGAGGGAGGGAGAGAGTTCAGGGGTGTAAAGGTAGATCTAAGCAGTGCCGTAACTAGACATTTTAGCGCTGTGTGCAAGAAATATCATCAGCGCCCCCCCATTCATATTTTGAATAAGGCAAATTATAGGAGCAAGGCTTCATGGGGAAGGGGCGTGGCCACAAAATAATACCAATTTATAGTCCGCTGCACAGTAGTCTCCATTATTCAAATTACACCGCACAGTAGCGTCCAGAGCCGTAATAGAGAGAATTGGCCCCCTCCTCATTTTTCCAATAGGGGCATAAGGTACATGCCTCATGGGGAAGGGGCATGACAAGATTGATACAAAGAGAAAGCCCATGTTATGATGCCCATTCCCACATTATATATACAGTATATATTACACACACATTTAACAAGAATCCTCTTTATACCACATTCATGCACTTAACTTGAGAGCTCGTTTTTATTCAGTTACAATACCCTTTATTAAATCCTGGGTATGGCAGTATTGAATATACTGCCATACCCAGGATTCAAACCTATAACCTGTTGAATTCTAATCATACACCATACTCATTGAGCTATTTGATCCTACATTAAAACTATGAACACTATATGAAGCTACTGGTGCTTTGTATAAAAAAATAATCAGCATTGCAATTGAGCAGATCTATTAAGTGTGCAGCCACACATCCAATCTCTTGCTGCCACACACTACATAGATCTGCTCAGCTGCAATGTTGAATATTTTTCACAAAGTACAAGGTAAGCTTCAAATAGTTTCTATATATAAATAGAATTCTCTAGCTTAAAATTCTCTAGCTTTCTATGCCAGGGCCAACAGCTCAATTAATAGATTGACTGTAATGCCACAGACAATGGGTTTGAATCCCGGGTATGTCAGCATCTTGAAATGTAATAAAGGACAGTGTGACTGACTAACAAAGAAATCTCAAGTTGAGTTCATGAATGTTGTATTGGTATTAGAGACAGAATGGGTCAGGGTAGGAGACAGGGGCAGACAGGAGATGCTGGGTTTCATAAAGGGAGAAAGCTGCAAGTGAAAAGGAATTAAAATAGATAATTTACAAGTGCTACCAACAGCGCCCCCTATCTTGCAGTGCTATGTGCGGTGCCCCTTCCGCACACACCTAGTTACAGCCCTGGATCTAAGTATCATCCTAAAGATGACATTGGAGGTCAAAAGAGCTCACCTAGAGGACATATAGAGGGAGAATAGGGGAGGTCCAGGAACAGAACCTTGGGGAAAATCTACTCTCAGTGTAAGTGGTGATGGGTGGAGTCATTAGAGGAGACAGAGAAGGTATGGTCAGAGAGGTAGGAGGCTGTCATGAGAGGGCAGTATCACGTAAACCAAGGGAATGATGAATTTGCAATAGAAGATGGTGATCCATGGTGTCAAAAGCAGCAGAGAGGTCTAGAAGAATGAGCAATGAGCAGTGACCCTTGAATTTAGCTGCAAGGAGGTCATCACTGATTTTTGAGAGGGCAGTTTAAATGAAGTGGAGAGGATGGAAGCCAGACTGAGTCAAGCAAGGAGTGGAAGGAAAGCATGGCGGTAAGGTAGTTGTAGACAATACACTCAAGGAGTTTGGGGGCAAAAAGGAGGATATAGATGGGTCAATAGTTGGAGAGAGTGTTAGGATCAAGAGTAGTTTTTTTTAAGAATGGGGGAGACCAGCGCATGCTTGAATGCATGGGGAAAAGAGGGCCTTATTCCTGTTGGATCGCTATTGAGACTGAAATTGCAATTGTCTCAAAACTAGTACTGCTGAAAATCCCATGTGAAGAGCTGCCCTGAATGGTAAAAGTCAAGCACCGATGCAATCGCACATCAGCGTATGCATCTGCAGAATTGTGACTCAGTCGCAGAAACCTAGTACCATCGACATTTAGAGTTGACCCAGGGCTACTCAGAATAATGAAAATGCAATCGCACCTATGCCATTTTTTAATCAGAAGCGATTGCAACTGATGTCCAATGCACACCTAGAAAACGGCATGATCCGCATGCGTTTTTCCAACCACTCCCCACAAATGCCATGTTAACACCCACTAATGGTCACTAATGGTCAATTTAGCGATCCATGCTGACTAAAGCCCAGTGTCTGATGAGAGGCAGAGATTTAAGAGATGGGCAAGATGGGAACAGGCAGATGGATAAAGATACAGATGGAGCCACGCTAATTGTGTCTCCATCTGTGCTGGCGCGCCTATCGCCAGAGTATCTCCATCCGCACATCCGTGACGGAGATGTGCCCCATTCACGAGAATGAGAGAGCGTCTCTGTGCACTCTTGGCGGGCCTGAGCGGATGGATCGCCTAGTCACGCCGAGAGTGCACGCCTGCCATGGAGCCGCACTGGATGAGTGTGGCTTCATCTGTAGCAGAGGTGCTGGGATGGAATCAGGTCTAGGAGGTAGGTGGAAAGGCGGGAGGACCGGATATGGGCCTTGCCTTTATCGCCAGATACAGGGAAAAAGGAAGTCATGGTTGGTAAGATGGATTTGGAAGGCTGTGGTAGGAGGGGGTGGGGTGCTGAGGATCTGGTGGGATGGGATATTCTGATATATGGAGTCAATTTTAGAAGTTAAGTGGGTGGCAAAGTCAAGGTCAGAGAGTGAGAAGGGTTGGTGAGGGCAGAGGAGTAAGTTGAAAGTGGCAAAGAGACGCCAGGGGTTTAAGGCTGGGAGGAGATGAGGTTCTTAAAATACGACTGCTTAGAGAGGGAGAGGGCAGCACTGTAGAATGAGAGCATACATTTACATGGAGGAAGTCTGCCTTGAAGCGTGATTTCCTCCATTGTTGCATGGCAGTTCATGAAAACTTTTGCAGGCATCTGGTGCATTTGAAATGCCAAGGTTGAGTTGTGGATCTGCAAGGGTGAGTAGTGATCTCTGAAGCTACAGAGTCAAGGGCAGAAGTAAGGGAGGCATTGTATAAGGAAGTGGCTTGTTCATGGCAGGAGAGAAAGAGAGAATAGGGGAGAGAAGTGAGTCGAGCACAGAGGATAAATATATGGTGTCGTTAGCCTCAATGACATGCTTAGTGATTGTAGACTTAGTAGGCAGAGGTGGAGAAGAAGAGAGGGATATGTTAAATGTGAAAAGGGGATGGTGAGAGAGGAGGCAATGGGGAATTGGTGTAATCAGAAATATCACAACGGTGAGTTAACACCAGATCAAGTGCATGCCCACTCACATGGAAGGGTGAGGAAGTCCACCGGGAGAGATCAAACAATGATGTGAGGTTGAGGAGTTTAGAGGCAGAGAATTCTGTGGGGATATAGATACGGATCTTGAAGTCACCTAAGATGAGAGAAATAAGGTCTGAAGAGAGGAAGAGGTGGAGCCAGGAAGCAAAGTTGTCAAGAATTTGGAGGGACAGCCAGGGAGGTGGTAAATGACAGCTACTTAAAGGTGAACAGGTTTGAAGAGGAATATAGCAAGCACTTCAAATGTAGAGAATGCAAGGGATGGTTCTAAGTGTATGGGTTGGCAGAGGCAACCGGAGGATAGAAGGACTCCAACACCACCACCATGGTGACCATTGGGCCAGGGGCTGTGAGAGAATGTGAGTCCCCCAGAGGAGAGAGTTGCAGGAGAAGTGGTGTCAGTGGGGGAAATCCATTTCAGTAATGGCTAGGAGGTTCAGGAAGTTGGCGATGATAAGGTGATGGTTGGGGCCAATTTATTACAGGCAGTTCTGGCATTTCAGAGGGCACATGAGAGAGGGACATTGTTAGTTAGTTAGTTGGGGAGATGTGAATGAGATTATCTTTGTTGCTAGAGCATTGAGGTGAGATTCATTTGAAGGGAAGAGAGAGTAGTGATAGTGCTGGTTCCTGAGCTAGGAAGTGAGCATGCAGGATGTGGGCATAGAGAGAGTTTAGGGCCAAATAAATTAAGCATTAAGAAGTGAAAAAGTTGAGACTGATAAAGTGCCAATCAGTAAAGTAACTGCCATGTTACAGGATGTGTTTGAAAAATGACAGGAGTTGGTTGCCAGGTACTTTATCACTCTTTATCCGTTTATACTGCATAACGTTTAATACATTTGGCCCCCAGTGTGATGCGGATGGAGGTGAGGTGAGTTGACATAGGTGTGGTATACAAAGATGCAACATCGAATCACCATTGCAACCGTTGATTCCGATGGTCAAAGACCTCGGCCATCTGAGTAAGCCGAAGTGTTTACTCAGTGGCCACTGGAACTCCTCTGCCGGGGCTAAGAAATCTGCACCATAGACATAGAGTCACAGTCAGCACCCCTACAAACCAGGGGTTACATACATCCATTTTGTAGAACGGTCCCTGTCACCACCCCACTCCATTCGCCCAATGCTTACCATGCTGCAGCTTAAGGGGTTCTGTGAGCTATCATGCAGGACTCATTCAGAATATGCACAGAACCGGAAACATTGGAGGTGTACGTAAACCAAAGATATATAATAATGTAGTAATGATCATGTTCCAAATACATCCAGTTTGTAATGGCTATGTGGCTGTACACTATACATTTACGAGCATAGTTATAAAAATAATTTTTACTACCTATTAACATTATTTTAGTATCAGCTGAATGTATAAATGGGTACCCATGGACCCATGATCGGTGATCTGGTGAGGGTAGCCGGTCATATGTTTGCTGCTCTTGCTGTGACCCCTGGTGCAGTAAAGTGAAGCTGTGAATCCGGCTTCACACTTTACAAGACCGCAGGTCACAATGGAGCCAGGGCCGGAGCTTCCACTAGGCAGCTTTAGGCAGCTGCCTAGGGGCGCCGGCACCTGAGGGGGCGGCCTGCTACAGCTACCTGAAAAAGGTTGCATTGTCCTACCTTTCTCAGCCACTGCATTCCCCCTGAATTCGTATGTTACAGTAGCCACGACTGCTAAGCTCCCGTATTGCAGCCTCCAGCTCCACCTCCACCCGGCACAGGCAGTTTACTTTGACATCTCCTAAAGTCCTGGCTGGGGGTGACATGCAGCACTGCTCTTCATTCCAGGCTCTTTCACAGACTACTCTGTCCCAACTCTGCACTGCAGCCTGCAGGTAAGGTGTCTGCACAGTGCATTCTCTGCATTGATAAGGAAAGAGGGCGAGAGCAACAGTGTGGTGAGGGGGGAGATGAGGAGCAGGCATGCACACAGTCTGGGGGGAGGAGCAGCAACATGCACACAGATGGGGGGGGGGATAGAACAGCAGACATTTAACAGAGTAGGGGGGAGGGGGTGAGAGCAGCATGCCTTTCATCTGAAGGGTGGGTAGGGGGAAGGAGCAGTAGGCAGACATTTTGCCTAGGGTGCCGAGAAACCTTGCACCGGCCCTGAATGGAGCACAGAGCCAGATGACTGGCTGCCCTCTTGGATAACCAGTCCTGGTTGCAGGTAAATGTAAGCGGAGGGTCGCAGAGGTAGCTGGCGACTTTGTGTACCCTGAAAATTGCAGTAAGAGGATTCGCAGGAACAGAGCGATCTTACAAGCTCTGTCCCTGCATGTGATCTTTGATACATCCTTGCAAAGTATTTAAATAGTGTTTTGCGGATTTGGGCGAATTTATCACATCCCATTCACATCCGGGATGTGGATTGTGATAAATATGCCCAATACTGTTAAGGTCAAATGTGTGTATTGATGTAGAATATCACATAAGGGGTACTGTGCCAATTGTGAGGAGTTTTTCTTTAGAAATACATCAAAACTTTATTGTACATTTGTTAATGAGTGTACTTCTAGCTACAGTACATGCTGTAAACATGGCATATACACTAATAGTGCAGAGTTGGGAACATATTTTGAAGTCAGTATACTGTACAGTATAAAGTGTAAATATGTTTTTTGCACTTTGCCTAAAATTGGAGCATTGTATATGCTTGTGATGGGTATGGTTAAAAAATATGCTGTTTTTCACAGTGTACTTTACACCCATTTTGAAACCAACTGTGCATCAGCCCCCTAGTAGCTATATAAAATATATTCTCTCTAGCCTGCAGGATTGTTGACTTTAGGCACTATGGTCACTAGGGGACCCTAGCGGTGTCCCAGAGTCTAGTGCGCATGCACAGGCCTCCGGGAAAATGGCCAGCCGGGCATTTTCCCAATGAATTTCCTGCTGCGCATGAGCAAAACACCGGGAAAATGCTGCTGCACCATTTTCCCGGTGATTCTGCAGCGCTGCTGCGGCTGACGCGGGACTCTGGAGAGTAAGTATTGAAAAATGGGTGCAGGGTGTACGGTGTGGGCCACCCTGGACCCATAGGCATTTCTATAATGGGTGCAGCGTGTGCGGTGCACACAGGTCCCTAATTACGGGGGGGGCCACTATACACCCACTACACCCAAATAGTATACTTTCCCCCTCGGAGTCCCGTGGGCACCATGTTCCCAGAGCCTTGCGCATGCATAGTAGACTCTAGCTTTATGCCAGAGTCTACAAACTTCTGGATAGGAAGCTGTACGCGGATCGCCTCCTCTCTTGAAACGCCCCTGCCTGGACCCCTATGTATATTTATTAAATATAATTTAGAGAATAATCCTTCCAAGATCAGTATATAAAACAGCGCTGTGGGACCACGATGGGTACACCATTCGCAGAGAATACATGTCTGTATTTGGTGAAATGGGAAAGTGAATATATTATGGATAGAGGAAAAAATCAGTTTCTTAACCATTTGAAATTATTTAAACGTTATATTGATGATGTGCTTATAATTTAGCAGGGGAGTGAGGATGTTTTTTTTTTTTACAATTTATGGATTATATAAAAAATAATGTTCTAAATCTGAAGTTTACTTATAATATTCAGAAATACAGTATAGAATTTTTGGATCTGGTCTTGGACACATCAAAATGTGATATAACAAGTAAAAAAAAAACAGTTGATACATATACAAATATAAAACAAGTTGATAGCAACAGCTATGTTCATTTTAACAGTTGTCATTTAGATAAAAGGAAACAAAAGAAACCTTACTCTTAGTTTATCAGATTGCAAAGAAATTATAATGAAAAGTGTAAGTTTGAGGAACAGGCTAAAATATATAGGGAGAGATTTTTGGCGAAAAAATATCCAAAAACATTAACTGAAAATAGTATATAAAGGGCAAGAATAACTCCAAGACAACAATTACTTTAATATAAGGAAAAGAGGAAAATGGTGTAAGATGATGCTTTTTTTTTTTACTTTTTGTAATTAAATACAGTAAAAGAGAAAAAAAGAAATTAAGAATATATTGAAGAGACATTGGAATGTATTGGACAGCTGGATCCAATATTTATTTATTTATTTATTTATTAACAGTATCTTATATAGTGCAGCAAATTCCGTTGCGCTTTACAACTGGACACAATTAGAAGACAAAACTGGGTAAAAACAAACAGTCATAGAGGTAGGAGGGCCCTGCTTGCAAGCTTACAATCTATGGGGAAATAGGCATTGATACACAAGGATAGGGGCTATCTATTGAATAGTTGTCCACCAGATTGCAAAGGTTCTTGGTGGGCTGCATGATTTCACATCACAGCAGTGATGAACCAGGGTCAGGAGGAAGGGACAGTGAAGAAAGAGTAAATATGTGAGGATATGTGTGGACTGTACATAATCGGATAGGAAAGCTTATGAAGGTTATGTGAGCGATTCTGGAATTTGATAAGCCTGTCTAAAAAGGTGAGTTTTCAGGGAACGCTTGAAGGTTTGAAGACTACAGGCGAGTCTTATTGTACGTGGCAGGGCATTCCACAGAGTGGGCACAGCCCGAACAAAGTCCTGTAATCGTGCATGGGAGCAAGTAATGAGTGTGGATGTGAGAGGTAGATCTTGTGAAGAGCGAAGGGGCCGGGTTGGGAGATATTTTGAGATAAGCGAAGAGTATATGAGTGTAGTATGGTTAATGGCCTTGTGTGTAAGTAACAGTATTTTATATTGAATATGGTAGAATACAGGTAGCCAATGGAGGGACTGACATAGTGGGTCTGCAGACGATGAACGTCTAGCAAAGAATATTAGCCTCGCAGCTTCATTCAGAATGGATTGTAATGGTGAGAGTCTCTTCTTAGTAAGACCAGTAAGAAGACTATTGCAATAATCAATGCAGGAGATAATTAGAGTATGGATTAGAGTTTTAGCAGTGTCTTGCGTAAGGTGTGATCATATTTTGGATATGTTTCTTAGATGCATGTAACATGATTTTGAGACATTGAATGTGGGGAGCAAAGGACAGTTCTGAGTCAAGTATGACACCTAGGCAGCGAGCTTGTGGTGTAGCGCTGATTGTAGAGTTCTCAAAAGTGATAGAAATATCAGGTTGGTAACTGCAATTGGCCGGTGGAAATGTAATTAACTCTGTTTTAGAAATATTAAGTTTGAGGTGGTGAGATGACATCCAATATTGGGGGACGTAATTCCTAGGACCCCACAAGTAGTCTTTAAATGAGCTAATCCTGTAAAAACTGCTTGCCCCCCTAGCCTATTGAAAAATGTTAAATCTAAACAATGGTTAAAAGGAATAAAAAAGGTTTTTTTCCATGTTGAAGATGTAAAGTTTGTAAATTTTCCAGCCCTGTGAGAGATAGCTTCACTAATTCTGATAGGTCCTTTAAAATAGATAGTTTAATGAACTGTTTATCCACCCATGTTGTATATATGATTGAGTGCCAGTGCGTTATGAAGTACATTGGTAAGACAAAACGCCACCTCAAGTTACGAGTGTTAGAGCATATGAGGAATACACTAAATAAAGTTACTAATCACAGTGTGCATCGGCATTTTGCAGCTTGTCAGAATTCCTCAATAACAAATTTTAAGTTTAAAGCTATTGAATGGGTCACACAGGATACAAGAAAAGGTGATCTGCTCAATAAACTGGCAAAATGAGAAACATGGTGGATACACAAATTAAAACCCTGTGCCCCAACAGTTTGAATGAAGGGTGCGATATACTGTAGTGCCTTTCTTGGTATGAAATATGAGACTCCTTCTGGTTCCTCCTTGGGTGGGATGTGGATGCTGCATCTTGGTCAGAGCAGTTGTTGGGTGATCTCACCCCTGTTTTGACTTGGATGATGCAGTTTTCATGTCCCCATTTACTTATTTTCCTGCTGTTTTTGTATAAATATATATATGAAATATACAATTATACTATGGGAATTTGTATTGTTGAAAAATGTTTATATAAGTATTTCATGGTGGTTATGAAAAAAAACCCCTCTAATCTCGCTGTTGTAATATAGGGAGTATGAATTTATATAGAAGGAAGGGTTGTTTCTTATTAATATATTTAATTCAGTGTACTTCCTTTTTCTCTCTCTTTTTTAATGTATTTTATATGTAATTTTCCGTCCCGGGCGTGGCTGCTGTGGAGAAAACTGATGTGATGTGGGAGTGTTTGGAATCCGAAGACAGGGCTGGAGAGCACTGTGGAAGTAGACTCAGCTAAGCGGTCCCAGCGTGATACACCACATGTTACTTGATGTAATGAGCTTTTTGTGATATTGCATATATCACACATGTTCCTTGTGAGTGGCAATCAATTGAAATAAAGCTAAAAGAGTTTTTATAGTACTTCACTATTGTGTGCCTCCTATCTTTTCAGTACACACACATATTTTTTTATATATATGTGTGTGTGTGTGTGTGTGTGTGTGTGTGTGTGTGTGTGTGTGTGTGTGTGTGTGTGTGTGTGTGTAGTACACACATATATAAGTTACTTACCTGTAAACTGTAGCTACAATAAACAGTAATTATTAACTTGTTTCAGGAAGTTGTTTAAAGAACACAGCAGCAATATGTATAATTACTTTTTTCCTTTTTATTTCAAAAACAACAGCTGTCATCCTCCTGTAGGATAACCATGGTAAATGTAACAGGAATAGTTATGTAAGTAGTCAGCTGACCCTTATTGGTTTTTATGTAATACATTAATTGCATTTCCTGTACTTGATTGCAGTGTACGACTGCTTTTAAAACTAAAATTATAACCTATTGCTGACTTCATATGGTTATACTTTTATCAGAATAATATGACTGAGAACAGCTTTGTTTGAAGAAAGATTAGCACATTGCGAAATGAGCATTAGCAGGAAATGTGTATATTTGGGTTGTGAGGTCAGTTATTTAACGTGGGGCTGACATGAAATTCAGATGTTGCACAATGCATTGGAATTAGATCATAAGCATTCCTGTTGTTTTCTTTCACAATCAGGTACAGTATATGAAATAATGTAATGCATCTATATAGCATGTATATTCCATATATGTTTTGGTATAAAAGGAATTAGTAATTAAAATACTCTTGCATCAAAGACTAATACCAGGTAAAAAAAATACACATTAGATAAATGTCATTTTTTTAAATCACAAACCATTTGAAACCAAGGAGAGAGCAGCCAGGCCAGCAGAGCAGGGGGACGGGGTGGGGTTATGATGCGTGGAGGGGGCGGAGGCGGAATGGAGGCATGGTTACCGTGATTGCGTAATTGTAGCCACGCCCCCGCTCTGTAATGCTGATATTACCAGGGCCATCTATTTATATGGGCTCAACAGGTAGTTGCCCAAGGGCCCCAGGATGATAACTGAGGGTCCCCTTTTTCGAGGGGTATCAGTGTGCTTGGCTGAGAAGAAGAGCTGAACCTGTTGCTGCCAGGTAAGGGGACGACCTGGGACCCTCCATCAGACCTGGGCTTGGGTAATTAGTACCCCCCCCCCCCCCCCCCCCCCCCCCCCCCCCTCCACCAACCAGTATGTTTTTGGTTTGTGGGATGGAACCAGAGCCCCCGGAGGAAACCCACGCAAGCATGTGAGGAATATGCAAATTCCACACAGTTAGGACCATGGAGGGGATCAAACCCAAGTAATGCTAACCATTACACCATCCATACTGCCAAAGAAAGAAAGAAAGAAAGAAAGAAAGATTAGTTAGTTAATTCAATTGTTTGATTGACTAAGAAAATGTATGAGGGAGGACAGGGGTGGGGGTGGGGGGGGGGGATGGGTGGATAGCAGTGCCAGCAAACCATCAATGCAACTTACGTTAATTGCCTGTACCTAATTCTTGGCCTACAAAATGCCATTTTATCCACTATCTACTTAAACACAGATATGTGGACAAGCGGTAGTGGTCAAACTAAAGATTACATGACTGTGGCAGCACTGGGTGGGTGTATTGCCTTCAGCAGTGGCAGCAGTATCAAACACACAACACCAGCTCATTCACAGGCAGGCTACTCTCTGTATCACTGGCTCCACTAAGAGGTACCAGTGTCAACCTGTTAGAAAAACTCAGGGATTTCGTAGCAAGATGACTTACCCTGCTAAGACACTCCTGAGTATTTATCAATTGTCTATATATATATATATATATATATATATATATATATATAAGTTGTAACACTGTAGGGGTGCAAGGTGCCTTTTCCTGGGGAATATGGCAGCACGCAGCAGCTGAGGAACAACACAAGTCCAGTTTCTGGTACAACTGACCCCGGCCAGTTTTATTGAAACAGAAAATAAAACAAACCCCAAAATAAAAATACCTTGCCTGTCCGGCACTAACTAAACATAAGATGTTCCTAACTGTCACTAAACAAAACACAGAGTTCTTCAGTACATACTGTATAGCTTACTTGCATCAGAAAGCGTGTCTCTCACACACAGATCCTGCAGCCTTCCCAGGCAGTCTGCCCATACTAATCAGGTTAGAAGCACTATATCACTCTTACACAGCTGAAACCCTGATTAGCCCTCTGTGAGGCCAAAGACCCGAACTGGGCCCAATGTCTAGAACTCGCCTTATCTCTCTCTCAGAGCCTTTACCCAGCTTTTACAGCAAACTGAAAAGGTTCAGACAAAACAAAAAGCATTTTTCCTAGAAGTTAACATTTTCTAAAACATGTAAGACAAGAACCTGGGACAAATATACCTGCCCTCAAACACTATCCCAGTGTTCTTGTCACATATCCCCCTCCCCTGTTTCGACCTAGGGGCCGGAACACTTGTAGCCCCCAAACAGAAGATGCGAGACAATGCATCTGCGTTGGCCAATTGTGTTCCCGGTCTATGTTCGACAGTAAACTTAAAGTCCTGCAACGCTAGAAACCATCTAGTTACACGAGCATTCTTGCCTCTATTTACATACATCCATTTTAAAGGGGCATGGTCTGTCACTAGTCTGAATTGTCTACCCAAGAGGTAATATCTCAAGGTATCTAGTGCCCACTTAATGGCCAAAGCCTCCTTTTCCACAATGGCATACCTTTTTTCATGCTCATTGAGTTTCCTACTCAAATAAATGATAGGGTGTTCGTCCCCATCTCTGGTTTGGGACAGCACAGCACCTATCCCTACCTCTGAGGCATCTGTCTGTACCACAAATTCTTTTGAAAAATCTGGTGTTATCAACACCGGTTGTGAACACAAAGCCACTTTTAACGCTTGGAACGCCTTTTCTGCATCAGGGTTCCATTTCACCACATTTGACTGCTTCCCTTTGGTAAGGTCTGACAACGGCACCGCTGTGGTCGCAAAATTAGGAATAAACCGTCTATAGTACCCAGTAATTCCCAAAAAAGCCCTTACCTGTTTTTTATTCACTGGACGAGGCCAGTTTTGAATAGCATCAACTTTATTCAATTGGGGCCTAATCAGACCTCTGCCTATGGTGAAGCCCAAGTATTTGACCTCCTCCATTGCGAGGCAGCACTTCTTTGGGTTAGCAGTTAACCCTGCCTCTCTGATTGAGTCCAGTACTGCTTGTACTTTAACCAAATGTGACCCCCAGTCTGTACTGTGAATTACCACATCATCCAAATAGGCAGCTGCATATTTTCTATGGGGCCTCAAAATTTTATCCATCGCCCGTTGAAAGGTTGCTGGAGCCCCATGCAACCCAAAGGGTAACATCTTATACTGGTACAGCCCCTCCGGAACCGAAAAGGCTGTTTTTTCTTTGGCGCTATCAGATAAAGGTATTTGCCAGTAACCTTTGGTCAGGTCCAATGTGGTGAGAAACCTGGCTGTTCCCAGCCTTTCTACAAGCTCATCCACACGGGGCATGGGGTATGCGTCAAACTTGGACACCTCATTTAACTTACGAAAGTCATTACAGAAGCGTATGCTACCGTCGGGCTTCGGGATGAGCACTATGGGACTGGACCACTCACTGTTAGACTCCTCTATGACTCCAAGTTCTAACATGGTTTTAACTTCCTTAGAAATAGCTTCTCGCTGAGCTTCAGGAATCCTATATGGCTTTAAATGAACCCTGACCCCTGGTTCTGTGACAATGTCATGTTTTATTATGGTCGTTCGGCCAGGCAGCTCTGAAAATACCTCCCTATTTTGGATGAGAAATTCTTTAACCCGATTGTTCTGATCAGCTGATAATGTCTCTGACACCTTCACTGCGGGAAGCAACCGGGGTGAAGACACCGAAGGGCAAGGCTCCGCTGACAGAGACAACCTATCTTTCCAGGGTTTGATTAAGTTAACATGGTAGATCTGTTCGGGTTTTCTCTTTCCCGGCTGGTATACTTTGTAATTAACCTCATTCACTTTTTCCCTAATCTCAAATGGACCCTGCCATTTAGCTAGGAATTTGCTTTCCACAGTGGGTACCAAAACAAGAACTCTATCTCCAGGAGCAAATTCCCGTATCTTGGCACTCCGGTTATAGACCCTCTGTTGAGCACTTTGGGCCTGTTCCATGTGCTCTCTGACAACAGGTACCACGGCTGCAATCCTATCCTGCATTTGTGTTACATGCTCAATAACGCTTCTATAAGGAGTGGGCTGTCCTTCCCACGTCTCTTTGGCAACATCCAACAGCCCTCTGGGGTGTCTACCATACAACAAATCAAATGGAGAAAACCCCGTAGAGGACTGAGGAACTTCTCTGATGGCCATTAACAAGTAGGGCAACAAACAATCCCAGTTTTTCCCATCTCTCTCAACAACCTTTTTTAACATACTTTTTAATGTTTTATTAAACCTTTCCACCAACCCGTCAGTTTGGGGATGGTAGATGGACCTGAGTGACCTTAAATAACTTGCACAATTCTAAATAACTTGCACAATTCTTTCATGATCCTTGACATAAATGGAGTACCTTGGTCAGTCAAAATTTCTTTTGGTATTCCCACTCTACTAAATACCTGCACCAGCTCCCTAGCTATCGCCTTGGTTGTGATAGTGCGTAAAGGGACAGCCTCAGGATATCGAGTGGCATAGTCCATAATTACCAGGATATACTGATGGCCCCGAGCAGACTTTAACAAGGGCCCCACGAGATCCATGGCTATTCTGTCAAACGGGACCTCTATAATAGGCATGGGAACTAGTGGGCTCCTGAAATGGGGTCTAGGGGCATGATACTGGCATTCAGGACAGGAAGAACAATATTCAGACACTTCTTTATAAACCCCTGGCCAAAAGAACCTTTGTAAAACTCTTTCAGTGGTTTTTTCTGCCCCTAAATGTCCTGCGGTAACGTGACTATGAGCTAAATCTAGTACCGTTCTCCGATAAGGCTGGGGAACTACCAGCTGTTCCACCACATCCTCACCCCTTTTGACAATGTGGTACAAGAGCTCATTACAGATGGCCATGTGGGGATACGTAACCCTGTCACCTGGTACCACAGGTTCCCCATTAACAATCTTAACATTCTCTCTAGCCTTGATTAAGGTAGGATCCTTTAACTGTTCAGACGCAAACAGATCCTTCTTTACCTCCAGGTCAGGCACGCTTTAAGTTCTAACTACTATGTCTCTGTTCCCGGCAAGAGGGTCCTCACTGGACTCCCCATCTGTCACTTCCCCAGCCAAACTAGCAAAAGGCAAAGGGCCAGAAAGTTCCGAAGACCCACGTACATCCAAAAAATCACCGGTATTATCAACTGGCTTTTTACTTCTCACATCTGTTGATAACCGTGATTCCCACAGTTTCCAAAAATGAGGAAAATCCCTCCCTATTATGGCCTCATGCACCAAGGTAGGGACCAGTCCCACTTTAACCATTGCTGACCCACAACAAGTTTCTATATTCACCTCAGCAGTGGCATAATATTGGGTATCCCCATGTATGCAAGTTACCCCAATAGGTATTTGCTGGACCTTTAAGGGGTTCACTAACCCAGCTTTCACGAGGGTAACTAAACTTCCTGAATCTAGCAAGGCCTCTACCCGGTTACCTTCTAAGAACACATCACACATTTGTTTTTCCAGCTCAGGTGAAGGTACCACAGTACAGGCTAACCTAGCAAAGAAAGACATTCTGCGACATTCAAAGGCAGCATCACATTGCATGGGTTCTTGCGTGACTGGGCAATTGGCAATAACATGACCTGGCATACCACACCTAAAACATTTAACCACACGATTATCAACCCATTTGGGCAGCATAGACCGTTCTAGCCCCATTGGCCTGTTTCCAGGGCCAGTGTTTACAGTCTCTCCAGCCTTGCGTTCTCTTAACCGCCCAGCAACGTTTTCCCACGGAACAGTCTTACCAGTCTTTACTGAAGGGCGCTGTCGAGGATCTATGGGTTGCTGGGTGGTCATCAGTAGTTCTTCTGCTGCCAAATACCTCTCTACCATGTCCACTAATTGGTCAGCAGTACCCGGGTTTCCATGGCTCACCCACTTGCGCAGGACCATGGGCAAAGATCTCAAGTAGCGGTCCATGACGACTCTTTCCACCATCTGGGGACCAGTTAATGTCTCTGGCTGCAGCCATTTTTTTGTTAGCTGAATAAGGTCGTGCATCTGGGAGCGCGGAGGCTTCTCCATGGCGTACAGCCAACGGTGCACCCGTTGCGCTCGTACTGACAGCGTGACTCCCAGGCGGGTCAGGATCTCAGTCTTTAGCTTATCATAGTCCCGAGCCTCAGCAGGGCTTAAATCAAAGTAAGCTTTTTGGGGCTCACCTGACAGGAAAGGTGCCAGCAGACTGGCCCACTGTGCTTTCGGCCAGTTCTCACGCTCGGCAGTCCTTTCAAACGTGGTCAGATAGGCCTCCACATCATCAGCCTCTGTCATTTTCTGCAGGAAGTGACTGGCTCGTATAGAACTAGAGCTGGTTGGAGCACTGACGGCCACATCTCCAACCCGAGCTGCAAGTCTCTGCACCACTTCTGCTAAGGCCTCTCTATCCTGACGCTGTAGTCTCCAATTTTCCTCCATTGCCACCTGCTGCTGTCGGTTGGCCTCCTGCTGAGCCGCTGTAGCTTGCAGCAAGGCTTTAAGCAGATCCTCCATGTCAACAGATTTTTCAGGCGGCTTTGCAGCTGCTTTCACCCAGGACATATATCAAACCCTCAGGGGTGAGTCTCAGTAACTTCACACTGGGCTGTATCTGCATAAACCACCGTTTTCTGCAGGCCTCACAAAGCTGCTGCTTTCACTTATGCGCAGAACGGCCTGCTCGCATTCTCCACCAAGTTGTAACACTGTAGGGGTGCAAGGTGCCTTTTCCTGGGGAATATGGCAGCACGCAGCAGCTGAGGAACAACACAAGTCCAGTTTCTGGTACAACTGACCCCGGCCAGTTTTATTGAAACAGAAAATAAAACAAACCCCAAAATAAAAATACCTTGCCTGTCCGGCACTAACTAAACATAAGATGTTCCTAACTGTCACTAAACAAAACACAGAGTTCTTCAGTACATACTGTATAGCTTACTTGCATCAGAAAGCGTGTCTCTCACACACAGATCCTGCAGCCTTCCCAGGCAGTCTGCCCATACTAATCAGGTTAGAAGCACTATATCACTCTTACACAGCTGAAACCCTGATTAGCCCTCTGTGAGGCCAAAGACCCGAACTGGGCCCAATGTCTAGAACTCGCCTTATCTCTCTCTCAGAGCCTTTACCCAGCTTTTACAGCAAACTGAAAAGGTTCAGACAAAACAAAAAGCATTTTTCCTAGAAGTTAACATTTTCTAAAACATGTAAGACAAGAACCTGGGACAAATATACCTGCCCTCAAACACTATCCCAGTGTTCTTGTCACAATATATATAATACGTATTTATAGACTTCTGCAAGAAAATGTCTTTGGACACCAATCCTTTATACCACATTCATGCACTTATCTTGAGAGCTTGTTGTTATTTAGTTACAATATCCTTTGTTAAATAACACATTTCAATATACTGCCATACCCAGGAGTCTTACCTACAACCTGTTGAATTTTAAACACACACCTTATTCAATACGCTATTTGATCCTGCATGCTAACTATGAACACTAAATAAAGCTACTGGTACTTTGTGAAAAAATAATCAGCATTGCAATTGAGCAGATCTATGTTGTGTGCAGCCACACATCCAATCTCTTGCAGCCGCACACTACGTAGATCTGCTCAGCCATAATGCTGATAATTTTTTCACAATGTACAATGTAAGCTTCAAATAGTTAGAATTCTCTAGCTTAAAATTCTCTAGCTTTCTATGCAAGGACAGATAGCTTACTGAATACACTGTCTGACTGCAATGCCACAAGCAATGGGTTTGAATCCCAGGTATGTCAGCATCTTGAAATGTAATAAAGGACAGTGTGACTGAATAACAAAGAAATCTCAAATTGAGTTCTTGAATGTTGTATAGGTATTAGCGACAGAAGGGGTCTTGGTAAGAGACAAGGGCTGGGCTTCAAAAAGGGGGGAAGCTGCAAGTGAAAGTAATTAAGACAGATAATTGACAAGTGCCGCCAACAGCGCCCTCTACCCTGCAGCGCTATGTGCAGTGCCCCCTCCGCTCACACCTAGTTACGGCCCTGTTTCCGATAACACATGAAACATGGTGAGAGCACTGCAACTGGGTGAATTTGAACACGTCCCAAGTTTGCCCACACATAAACTTAGTGGTTCAGATGTATTTTTTAAATGACAGGGGTGTGCAGGAGATGCTGTCTCTAGCCGGAAAAATGTCTGGACATTTTTGGCATTCATTTAGAAACCGCTTGTAGAAGATTGCAGCAGCTGCAGGAACAGATCCATTTCCCATGCCAGCTACTGAAGCAAGAGGTATTGCACCATTTTTATTCTTCAGCAAATGGAGGAACAGCACAAGAAGCTATAACATAGGGAGAGGAGGGGGAATATACCTTACTCCAGCACACTGAAGAATACTTTCTATTTTATGCAAGCTACTGAAAAAAATACCATTTAGAGTAGCAACTAAAGAAATATGGAAAAAGACTCATGTTCATGAAAATGAACTACAAATTCTATGAGACTTCTGTAATGGTGGATTCCAATATTGGCAGTTTTATATTTTTCAGCAGTAAACTTTCCCTTTATTAGAGGTGATGTTTGTCTATGCACAGTAGACCATCCCCAATGCACTCCAAAAATACAGCTCGTTATGAAAAGAAATTGGTGCAAGATGGATTTTCCTTGGACCCTCCCATCCACTTTTATGTTGTACAATAAAAACTAAGACATCCACAGTTTAACTAACCAAGCACTTCAGCAACAGGGACTGCCACTTTGAAGTGCCTGGTTTGCCCCCACAAACCATTTTTTTTTGGAGGGACTACCTCTGATCACTAATGAGGAGATTGATGATGAGGGTGTTAATTACATTGTAATTTTGTACAATAAATTTCATGAACTTGTCACTAATTATGTTACATGGAGGAAGTGCCTAGATGGTTAACGTCCCTATCTCTACTAACTTTGGTCTTACAAATAAAGCAGATGCCTTCACAATCATTGTCAGGATTTGGGTAAAAATAATCCCACAACCGAGAGGTGACTTTTTTGGTCTTATGCCCAGTCGTCAAAATCACTTTCTTTTTATCATGAGCAAGAGCACATGATCACTGCAGCCACATGATCAACATCCTCATCCTCCTAATTATTGTCAGATAGTAGTAGTACACAGTTATCCTCCTCATCCTGTTTCACTTCCAAACATGCATCCTCAATTTTTATTATGTCCTCATCCCTATCACTGACCTGGTTGGGAAGTGTTGTGGACTCGGGGCTTCTTCCGGTGACCGGGAAGAGGAACCGCTACTGGGTTGCAGTAGAGATGGCCGGATGTAGGTCTTCCTCATACAGGATTAAGACGGTAGGCAGGAGGCACGGGTGAATGCTTGAAGGTCTCCTGAAAGACAAGACTTGTAAAGGGGTTGATGAATTGGTGGAGAGTACCAAAAGCTTACAGTGAGCGATGTTGGTACTAGAGGCACCGAAATGCTAAAGGTACTGAGGTGTTTTTGAAGGTGCTGAGGCGCTTAGAGACGTTGTGATGCTTGAAGACTCAGTGGTGCTGGAGGCACAAAGGTGCTGGCCCAATGTGGGCCCAATGTGGGCACTGCTATCAAGTAGTTAGGACTGCTGTATCAGAGAAGCCGTGAAGTGGCCAGCAGCTAAACATGTGTTTGCAAACATTTGTGACGAATTCTCTGAATTTTATTACCAGATAGATTCAGGGATGGTTACAGGTAATTTTCAGTGCGCGGAAGGGAATTTGGGGGTGGGGATTTGCACCCCCCTTCCTCTTTGTTTGTTTGTCTGTGACCCCTCCCCCTTCCAGCACCTGATTTATAATTATCTCCAGGTATGATTGAGCAGCTTCCAAATTGTTTGTCTGCTTGTGTGCATGAGGCATTGAATGGGAACAGCATTTGGAAGGCATGCTGTTCCTTGTAGTGCCAATGGGAGATCCTGGGGGTGGCTCTCTGGTAAGTTAGCTCTCAGTCTGGAACTGTTTTAGTAATGGCCTTTATTATGAGGCATACTGTGACAAATTACATGGTCCAATGTGGGCACTGCTATCAAGTAGTTAGGACTGCTGTATCAGAGAAGCCGTGAAGTGGCCAGCAGCTATACATGTGTTTGCAAACATTTGTGATGAATTCTTTGAATTTTATTACCAGATAGATTCAGGGATGGTTACAGGTAATTTTCAGTGTGCGGAAGGGAATTTGGGGGTGGGGATTTGCACCCCCCTTCCTCTTTGTTTGTTTGTCTGTGACCCCTCCCCCTTCCAGCACCTGATATATAATTATCTCCAGGTATGATTGAGCAGCTTCCAAATTGTTTGTCTGCTTGTGTGCATGAGGCATTGAATGGGAACAGCATTTGGAAGGCATGCTGTTCCTTGTAGTGCCAATGGGAGATCCTGGGGGTGGCTCCCTGGTAAGTTAGCTCTCAGTCTGGAACTGTTTTAGTAATGGCCTTTATTATGAGGCATACTGTGACAAATTACATGGCCCAATGTGGGCACTGCTATCAAGTAGTTAGGACTGCTGTATCAGAGAAGCCGTGAAGTGGCCAGCAGCTAAACATGTGTTTGCAAACATTTGTGACGAATTCTCTGAATTTTATTACCAGATAGATTCAGGGATGGTTACAGGTAATTTTCAGTGTGCGGAAGGGAATTTGGGGGTGGGGATTTGCACCCCCCTTCCTCTTTGTTTGTTTGTCTGTGACCCCTCCCCCTTCCAGCACCTGATATATAATTATCTCCAGGTATGATTGAGCAGCTTCCAAATTGTTTGTCTGCTTGTGTGCATGAGGCATTGAATGGGAACAGCATTTGGAAGGCATGCTGTTCCTTGTAGTGCCAATGGGAGATCCTGGGGGTGGCTCCCTGGTAAGTTAGCTCTCAGTCTGGAACTGTTTTAGTAATGGCCTTTATTATGAGGCATACTGTGACAAATTACATGGCCCAATGTGGGCACTGCTATCAAGTAGTTAGGACTGCTGTATCAGAGAAGCCGTGAAGTGGCCAGCAGCTAAACATGTGTTTGCAAACATTTGTGACGAATTCTCTGAATTTTATTACCAGATAGATTCAGGGATGGTTACAGGTAATTTTCAGTGTGCGGAAGGGAATTTGGGGGTGGGGATTTGCACCCCCCTTCCTCTTTGTTTGTTTGTCTGTGACCCCTCCCCCTTCCAGCACCTGATATATAATTATCTCCAGGTATGATTGAGCAGCTTCCAAATTGTTTGTCTGCTTGTGTGCATGAGGCATTGAATGGGAACAGCATTTGGAAGGCATGCTGTTCCTTGTAGTGCCAATGGGAGATCCTGGGGGTGGCTCCCTGGTAAGTTAGCTCTCAGTCTGGAACTGTTTTAGTAATGGCCTTTATTATGAGGCATACTGTGACAAATTACATGGCCCAATGTGGGCACTGCTATCAAGTAGTTAGGACTGCTGTATCAGAGAAGCCGTGAAGTGGCCAGCAGCTAAACATGTGTTTGCAAACATTTGTGACGAATTCTCTGAATTTTATTACCAGATAGATTCAGGGATGGTTACAGGTAATTTTCAGTGTGCGGAAGGGAATTTGGGGGTGGGGATTTGCACCCCCCTTCCTCTTTGTTTGTTTGTCTGTCTGTGACCCCTCCCCCTTCCAGCACCTGATATATAATTATCTCCAGGTATGATTGAGCAGCTTCCAAATTGTTTGTCTGCTTGTGTGCATGAGGCATTGAATGGGAACAGCATTTGGAAGGCATGCTGTTCCTTGTAGTGCCAATGGGAGATCCTGGGGGTGGCTCCCTGGTAAGTTAGCTCTCAGTCTGGAACTGTTTTAGTAATGGCCTTTATTATGAGGCATACTGTGACAAATTACATGGCCCAATGTGGGCACTGCTATCAAGTAGTTAGGACTGCTGTATCAGAGAAGCCGTGAAGTGGCCAGCAGCTAAACATGTGTTTGCAAACATTTGTGACGAATTCTCTGAATTTTATTACCAGATAGATTCAGGGATGGTTACAGGTAATTTTCAGTGTGCGGAAGGGAATTTGG
This sequence comes from Pseudophryne corroboree, assembly GCF_028390025.1. NCBI lineage: Eukaryota > Metazoa > Chordata > Amphibia > Anura > Myobatrachidae > Pseudophryne > Pseudophryne corroboree. Next base: position 458,450,423 of record NC_086444.1, on the reverse strand, counting down.
GGGTGGGGATTTGCACCCCCCTTCCTCTTTGTTTGTTTGTCTGTGACCCCTCCCCCTTCCAGCACCTGATATATAATTATCTCCAGGTATGATTGAGCAGCTTCCAAATTGTTTGTCAGTAATTTGCAAAGCCCAGGAATCTTTGTATTGCTTTCAAAGAGAGAGGCTGAGTCCAGTCACGAATGGCGGAGAGCTTTTCCGGATCCATGCGAAGCTCCGTCCCCGAGATGATATAACCGAGGAACGGAATTGATGTTACCTCAAAGGTACATTTGGAGAGTTTAGCATAGAGATGATTCTCTCGTAAACGGTGTAGCACTTCTTTGACTTGAGTCCTGTGTTCAACAAGATTTTTGGAAAAAATCAATATGTCGTCCAAATATACCACAACACTCTGATATAACATGTCTCGGAAGATTTCGTTGACGAATCCCTGGAAAACAGCAGGCGCATTAATAAGACCGAACGGCATCACCAAGTATTCGTAATGCCCATCTCGGATGTTGAAGGCAGTCTTCCATTCATCCCCTTCTCGGATGCGTATGAGATTATAAGCTCCCCTCAGGTCGAGTTTGGAGAAAACGTGGGCACCACGAACCCTAATAAATAACTCTGTGATTAGTGGCAAGGGGTATTTATTCTTGATAGTGATATCGTTTAAGCCGCAGTAGTCGATACATGGTCTCAACCCCCCGTCCTTCTTCTTCACGAAAAAGAAGCCCGCTACAGCAGGGGAGGAAGAGGGGCGAATAAATCCCTTGAGCAGATTGGATTTAATATATTCCGACATAGCTTGAGTCTCGGGAAGTGACAGGGGATATGTGCGACCACGAGGTGGCGTCTTCCCTGGGACAAGGTCAATAGGGCAGTCCAAGGCCTATGAGTTGGTAACAGATCAGCTGCTTGTTCCGAAAACACATCCTTGTACCCTTGATACGCCTCCGGAATATACTCTTCATTCGTCTTGGAAGAGACACGGAGCGGACAAACAGGAGTGAGACAATTAGCGTGACAAAAGGAACTCCAAGACAGAATTTGTGAAGACTTCCAGTCAATGTGGGGATTATGAATTTTTAGCCAAGGCATTCCAAGCACCAGATCGTGGTACATTTCTGGAATCACCAAGAATTCCAGACTTTCTTGATGTAGAGCCCCGACCTGCAGCTTAACTGGCTCCGTGCGCCACATTATGAGACCCTTGGAAATTCTAGTCCCGTTGATAGCCATCAACGAAATAGGCCGCTCGATAGGCCTTAACTTTAAACCAATGCTTTGGACACAGGAGGAAGAAACGAAGTTCCCCGCTGCTCCGGAATCCAACAGGGCTTCACAAGACCTGGAGGCTGAATTGGTGACTAAAATTACAGGAAGCAAACAGTCCAAAATTGGAGAAGATTTTGTCGTAACCCCCAGCTTGACTCCTCCGGAACAAGCTAGGCCTGCCCGTTTCCCGGACGGGATTTACAAAACTTGAGAAAATTATCTGCGGCTCCACAGTAAAGGCAAAGTTTACCCTCACGACGACGCTGTCGTTCTTCCGGAGACAGTCGGGATCGGTTAATTTGCATGGGCTCATCCGAGCTAGGCATAGCCACCAGTCTAGGAGTAGGATTCCAGAACCTGGAACAATCTGAACGGCTACGTTCTCTTCCATGCTCCTGCATCCGAAGATCCACTTTGACGCAAAGGGAAATCAACTCTTCTAATGGAACCGGCAGATCCCTTGTGACCAACTCATCTTTCAGCCGGTCGGAAAGACCGTTCCAGAAGGCAGCTCTCAGGGCATCATTATTCCAGCGTAATTCAGAGGCAATGGTCTGGAAATGAACCACGTACTGACCCACGGAACGGGAGCCCTGACGAACACGGAGCAAGTCGGAAGAAGCAGTGGTCATCCTGCCGGGTTCGTCGAAGATTCTTCGAAAGGACGTGATGAAGTTGGTGTAGTTGGAAACCACGGGATCAGATCGTTCCCACAAGGGAGACACCCAATCCAACGCTGATCCTTCAAGCAGGGAAATGATATACGCTACCTTAGAGCGATCCGTAGGGAAGTTATGAGAGAGCAGCTCGAAGTGCACCTCGCACTGATTTAAAAAACCACGGCAATTCTTTGGGTTCCCATTATAGCGGGAAGGAGTAGGAAGCTGAAGACGTGACCTGGTACCGGCCGGAGGTTGGACATTACTGGAAACAGCAACTGGAGCAGTTACGGGAGCTGGAGCCGGAATTGCGGAGGCTAAGGATGCTTGGATTTGATCCAATCGGCCGGACAGTTCCTGGAGATATTGCATTACTTGACCCTGTGTCGCCTCTTGAGACTGAACTCGGGAAGCCAAACTTTGGATGGCGCTCGACTCTGTGTTCCGATACCCCGGGTCCATGGGGCCTGAGTATACTATCACTGACCTGGTTGGGAAGTGTTGTGGACTCGGGGCTTCTTCCGGTGACCGGGAAGAGGAACCGCTACTGGGTCGCAGTAGAGATGGCCGGATGTAGGTCTTCCTCATACAGGATTAAGACGGTAGGCAGGAGGCACGGGTGAATGCTTGAAGGTCTCCTGAAAGACAAGACTTGTAAAGGGGTTGATGAATTGGTGGAGAGTACCAAAAGCTTACAGTGAGCGATGTTGGGGTGCTGGAGGCACTGAGGTACTAGAGGCACCGAAATGCTAAAGGTACTGAGGTGTTTTTGAAGGCGCTGAGGCGCTTAGAGACGTTGTGATGCTTGAAGACTCAGTGGTGCTGGAGGCACAAAGGTGCTGGAGGCACGGAGGTATTGAGGCACGGAGGTGCCGGAGGCACAGCGGTGCTGAGTGCTGAGGCACAGAGGTATTGAGGCACGGAGGTATTGAGGCACGGAGGTATTGAGGCACGGAGGTGCCGGAGACACAGCGATGCTGAGTGCTGAGGTACAGAGGTGCTGGAGGCACTGAGGTATTGAGGCATGGTGGTGCTGAGGGCACGGAGGTGCTGAGGCACGGAGACGCTGAGGCACGGAGGTGCTGAGGCACGGAGGTGCTGGAAGCACGGAGACGCTGAGGCACGGAGATGCTGAGGCACGGAGATGCTGAGGCACGGAGGTTCTGAGGCACGGAGACACTGGAGACACTGAGGTGCTGAGGCACAGAGGTGTTGAGGCACGGAGACACTGGAGACACTGAGGTGCTGAGGCACGGAGGTGCTGGAAGCACGGAGACACTGGAGACACTGAGGTGCTGAGGCACGGAGGTGCTGGAAGCATGGGAGCTCTGGAGATCACAGGTACAGTAGCAACGATGATACTCAGGCGCCGGAGCACTGCCCGGCGTCTGAATTTGAACTTCCCGCCAGTGCCTGATTGGAGGAAGCACTGATGACGTCACCCGCACCTCCCGTGGACGCCGGGCGCACACGCCGGCCGGCCGGAGCGCCGGACGCCGGGACCCGTCAGCGAGGACGGCCGCACGGAGACCCAGCGCGCCCGGAGGGGTAAGTATGGGGACCGCGGCGGCGGCGTGACAATCCCCACCTTTTCTTGTACTGCTTAAAACATTTGCAAATGGTGTAGACATGGTGGAAAGAGGCAAAGGAGGCTTTAGACCAGGGGTGGGCAATTATTTCAGCTGGGGGGCCGCTTAACACTTCTAGCGAATATTCGAGGGCCACACACAAAATACTCAAAAGGAGATCCCTTTTTACACATTACGGCAGACAGCGTCCCCTTTTTACACATTACGGCAGACAGCGCCCCCGTTTTTAAACATTACGGCAGACAGCGCCCCCGTTTTTACACATTACGGCAGACAGCGCCCCCATTTTTACACATTACGGCAGACAGCGTCCCCTTTTTACACATTACGGCAGACAGCGCCCCCGTTTTTATACATTACGGCAGACAGCGCCCCCGTTTTATACATTACGGCAGACAGCGCCCCCGTTTTTACACATTACGGCAGACAGCGTCCCTTTTTTACACATTACGGCAGACAGCGCCCCCGTTTTCTGGGAGAGGGGAGTGAGACAGCCCCACAACTGACCTCTTGTTGTTTATCCTGGCAATGCAAGTGCTTTTTTAATGCAATAGAGCTATCACTCATTTAATGCTGAGTATAAAGTGAAGGAATGATGTATTTATAACGCCCCCTTCTAGAATGGTTCCTGAATCCCTGGGACGTGATATACATTTCCCAAACTAGAATAGAGATGTTTTTACTGATTTATGTGGTTTTTAGCACTGAGCTGTTGAAGGCCGCAGTAGGATTCCCATTCTGCTTATATTGTGTTGCCAGTATGTGCAGACGTGTACATGTTTTAGTGGTCTATTTATCAATGATAAAACCTTAAATTCTGTCATTTTAAAAATGCCCTCCGGGAGACACACTGTAGGGAAGGTATGGGTGGGAAACGCATTGCATAATCACGCCCTCCTGCTGCTCAAATCGGATGCCGTTCACCGCTTCTCGGCCGCCGCTCCTGCTCACTGCAGTGCCCGCCCCTGTGCCTCCCAGCGCATGATAACAGAGGAAATCCCGGTCAGCTGACCCTGTGACGTGACCGGGATTTCCTCAGCGGCGCCGCATCTGAGAGCAGTGCAATGACAAGGGGCATGTCGGGCCGCTTGTCATTGCACTCTGGTGGGGCACAGTGGGCCAGGCAGGATCGGTCCGCGGGCCGCATCCGGCCCGCGGGCCGCCTGTTGCCCACCCCTACTTTAGACTCACACATAGCTAACATGGACATCCCTGTAATCTCCCCAGGGATTTGTGAAAACACAGTTTGAGCCACAGTGTTCTTTTTTATTTGGGGCACTGATTTATCATTCTTTAAGGTGATACCTCTAACCCCATTTTTAACATTGTGAAAGAATTCGATTTCACATGTGCTTTTCTAAAATGTTATGCCCCTGGACCACCTTTAGTAGATGTTGTACTATCATTATTGGCAGCGCTAGTGCTTACTTGCTGCTCCTGCTTTAATTTCGACGGCTCGTTATCCATTTCGACGAAAACACAGAAGTAGTACAAACAATAGATCAATTTTTTTTACTTTTTTAATTCACAGGTCCACTTACACTGCGTGGATCAGCACTTTTATAGGTACAGCACACAAAGTACAAACAATAGAACAATGGGGGTCATTCCGAGTTGTTCGCTCGCAAGCTGCTTTTAGCAGCTTTGCACACGCTAAGCCGCCGCCTACTGGGAGTGAATCTTAGCTTATCAAAATTGCGAACGAAAGATTAGCAGAATTGCGAATAGACACTTCTTAGCAGTTTCTGAGTAGCTCCAGACTTACTCGGCATCTGCGATCAGTTCAGTCAGTTTCGTTCCTGGGGGGTCATTCCGAGTTGTTCGCTCGCAAGCTGCTTTTAGCAGCTTTGCACACGCTAAGCCGCCGCCTACTGGGAGTGAATCTTAGCTTATCAAAATTGCGAACGAAAGATTAGCAGAATTGCGAATAGACACTTCTTAGCAGTTTCTGAGTAGCTCCAGACTTACTCGGCATCTGCGATCAGTTCAGTCAGTTTCGTTCCTGGTTTGACGTCACAAACACACCCAGCGTTCGCCCAGAGTCTCCTCCGTTTCTCCAGCCACTCCCGCGTTTTTCCCAGAAACGGTAGCGTTTTTTCACACACACCCATAAAATGGCCAGTTTCCGCCCAGAAACACCCACTTCCTGTCAATCACATTACGATCACCAGAACGAAGAAAAAACCTCGTAATGCCGTGAGTAAAAAACCTAACTGCATAGCAAATTTACTTGGCGCAGTCGCACTGCGGACATTGCGCATGCGCATTAGCGACTAATCGCTCCGTTGCGAGAAAAAAATACCGAGCGAACAACTCGGAATGACCCCCAATATGTATTTCTTTAAAAAAACATTTTTTTGCAGCAAATGACAACTGACACTGCAGAGTCACACCACTTATATTTATGTGAACACAGTGGAGGACAGCACACACAGATCGTTATCCATATTGATGAATACACAGCAATAGAAAAATATTTTTTTCTACTTTTTTTAATTCACAGCTCAGCTCACACTGTGTTGAGTCAGCGCTTTTATATGTACATGAACGAACGCACTGGGGTAAAAGCACATACAACGATTCTTACAAAAAAAATAACAATTTCTTTAAACTTTACTTTCTTTGCAGCAAATGACAACTGACACAACAGCAGCCACTGGACAAAGAGAGTGGATGGACACAGCACAGCAGCCAGTGGACACAGCACAGCCACTTGAACGGATGGACACAGCATGGCAGCCACTGGGCACAGCACATCATCGTGGACTGGAATCAGTGTGAAATGGCACCCGAATCACTGCCACAGGGTCTTCTATAGAATAAAAAACACCATAAGAATCCAACACCGGGATGATGACGTTTTTCCTCGATTTGGAATCCGAGCAAGGCAGGAAAACTTGAGCTGCCGCTCAGATTCACTTGGCTCCCGGACGTTCGGGTGGGCTTGGATCCCAGAGAACTGAGCCTGCTCATCTCTAGTCTCTACTAATAATATCTAGGTTGCATATACCAATAATAAATACATATAGGGTGGTATTCAATTGTTTTCACCCCCTTCCACACAGGCAGAGGCGGTCACGGGGAGGGAGGAGGTGTGTCAATGGCATTAGAACGCCATTGGCGGGGCACCATCCGGACAATGCAGGCATGTCCGGAACATTGGGGGGTGGCCCGCGGCAGCTGCGTGACATCATGCGCAGCCACTGCGACCCAGGATGCGGCAGGTAGCAGGCTGCCAGCGCACAGTAGCTGCGCTGGCAGGGAGCTACTCGCCAGGTGCAAAAGCATCACCACCGTGCAATGCTTTTTCACCTGTGTGGGGGGGTAAGGCCTGACATGCAGGGGACGATGACTAGTCCTGTGCTGGGCATCCCCCCGCATGTCAGAGTAAATGATCGTAACTTTAGCACATCTATGATCAGATCTGAATCACCCCCTCACTTAGGGGCCAATTTATCAAGCTTTCTTGTCCCAGATGTAGGGGCTCATTACATAAAATGGCATAATACAGAGTCTATGATGCCAGTGGGGGAAAAAAACAGGGCAGGGTTCCCTGATGTGCAGCCTTAAAGTAGTATAGGTGACAACTATCAGACATTCAATTCACATTATATGGAATTTTCACAGTAGCAATGAACAGTGATAAGGGATAGCAAAATGCCCAAATATGTGATATACTAGCTGAATACCCGCGATTCGCTACGGAATTCCAAGTATAATCACAAAGTTTTTATTGTACGGGAATCTGTAGTCTATGTGTCTTATTTTCTGGACAATGGGATATACCTAAAGTTAACTGGTTAGTTTAGCACAGAAGATCAGCAATCTTTGTCAGGCTCCACCTCCGGGCAGGTTTTCCCTGTATTGATGCTGTTAAAATGCTGGTGCTGAGGAGAATAATCTGCCGCCTTCTCTACCCCATCCCGCCTCTGATGCTGCCATGCTTTGTGCTGTAAATACTGAGATGACAGGCCAAGCTCCGGCCGCTGTATGTTAAATATGTAAGGTTTACAGGGATAGGCTGACTCTATTCCAAAGGGCCCTAGGAAGCTTCTCGCTCTTCTTAGGGCTCCTCTTCTGAGGTAAAAAGTTAAAGATTTTTGCACAACACTTAAAGTCACTGGGAGAGCTGTCGGCACCCTTTACCCAGCAGATAAGCAGTTGCTGACTGTTAAGCTTTCCTTTAATGTATTTAAGAGTCAAAATATCTACCTCTCCTTTCCTCCTATTGCTCTCTGAGAGGTTCGGCAATGTTTAGTTCAAGTGACAGGTTAACTTCTGATAGTTGAGACACTATCTTCTCCTTACTGGAAATAGGTTGGTTAAATACTTGTGTCTGAAATCTATATATATATAAAAGGCAAATACCCCTGACTCATCACAAAATCTCCTGAACCATAAGGCTGGACTGCCTTGCCAGTGGCAGTTGCAGAGCAGTCCATTATTGAAATAGGGAAGCCACACCCAGCGAAGTTTGACAGTGTTTAGGGGTGACAGTTGATGTAGCTCTCCTATTTGTTCTGCAACTATCACTGGCAAGGAAGTCCAGGAATAGAGTATTGTGTCCTCCCCCCTCTGCGACTTGGTATTGCCGACACCATGCATTCTTTATAGCCCCTGCTGGGTGGGCTGCTTTAACTCTTCTCTGTGACGTGGGAATTCCCAATAATCATCACACCCCTTTTAACCTCTTTTTGGGTGGAACTTTGAAAAATCCTTTCTTAGTGGGTGCCTACGTCACAAACGCAAGCTGCTGTCCAAATGTCAAGTTCCTAGTCCTTATGGCTTAGAAGATTTTGTGATGAGTCAGTGGTATTTGCCTTTTTATTTTTATATATATATATATATATATATATATATATAAACTTTTTTTAATAATTCAATCGTTTTGGATATTATTTTGAAATAAAGAAAATTTATGGTTACTATATTGGTATGTACTGGGATTCGTTGCAAAATGGCGTGGATGTGGAGTAAAAAAATGTTTTCAGTTACGCATCTGACCCATTTTCCTTATGGCAACTAACATCCTACTACAAGGCTAGCCAACCTGTGGCTCTCCTAATGTTGTGAAACTACACACCCAGCATGCCCTGCCACAGTTTTAGCATTCCACAATAGTATAACTGTGGAAAAGCATGATGGGACTTGTAGTTTTACAACAGCTGGAGAGCCACAGGTTGGCCAGGCCTTTGCTACTATAAAGTTCTGTTATCTTAGTTTATCACTTCCACATAAGACAAAAAATTGGTACCCTAAACTAAAACCGTAAATTATGAAAGTGGAACCTGAATTGCCAGAAGTCTCACATAAATAAAAGTATACAAACATAAATGTTTCTACACATTAAAATAAGCATGTAATATGTAATACCGTGTAATACCATCCCCCAGTGTCACAAAGCCGGGTGTGATTGTATATTTCTGTCAGTGGTAGTAATAGTGTTAATTAATAATAACAATAATTATTTTATTTTTATAGCTCTCTTTCTCCAATAGGACTCCAGGCACTTAAAAGATAGAATGGACATAATATAGTACAAAACCAATGAAGTACAGAGAAGCTTTTCATAAAATACAGAAGCATGAAGATACTAAAGGGACATTATGGAAATGCTTGTGTAAACAGGAAAGTCTTGAGCCTGCTTTTGAAGGATTCTATAGTTGGGGCCTCTCGCACTGTGCGGGGAAGTGAGTTCCATAGAGTCGGAGACGCATGACTAAAAGCTCGACCCCCAGATGAATTCCGGGAGATTCTAGGTACTGATAAAAGTCATTCATTTACAGATCGCAGTAATGGGGTAGTGGGGCAGTAGCTGCTTTAGGTCATGTAGTGCTTTGAAACTCCATAAGCCAATCCTGAAGATGATTCGCCATTTTACAGGCAACCAGTGAGGGGAGTAGAAAATGAGTGTAATGTGGCTGAAATGGGGCTGGTTGGTTAAGAGCCTGGCAGCTGCGTTTTGCACCAGCTGTAAGCAGTGCAATTCTTTTGCTGGTAGACCAAGGTAGAGGGCATTGCAGTAGTCTAATCGAGATGATACAAATGCATGTATGACTTTTGGCAGATCTTCTGAAGGGATTAAGTGCTTGATTCTGCCTATGTTCCTCAGATGAAAGAATAAGGATTTGATTGTGGTTGATATCTGATGTTTAAGTGTCAAGCCACCATCCAGGACAATGCCAAGATTCCGCACACGATCAGTGGTTTGTAATTCTGAATCCCCAAGTGTAAGTCCAGTTGGTTGTCTATGCTGCAGTCTTGTACTTTGATGTTGCGGCCCTATCATAAGGACCAGTTTTAGCCGGGTTCAGTCGCTGCCAACTGGCACTCATCCACTCCTGGAGCTCAACTAGACAGCAATTTAGGGTTGTTATTGGATTCTCAGTGACTGGAGCAAAGGACAAGTACAGTTGTGTATCATCTGCATAGCAGTGGTAGACCAGGCCATGGCGCCTGATTATTCCTGGAAAAGGATCCAGAAGTATATTCTCAACTGTAATGCAAATAACTAAAAGTGCATGTTATGCACAATCAGAACATAATACATAATCAGAACCATATAGGAATATCAGGCAAGCTTATAAGAATTGAGCACAAACATGATAAAACATAACCCCTTTGTGTTCCAGCGTTAAACGCACTTCTGGCTCCTATTCTGGCCTTTAGTGCTATTGCTATCACAGTGTATCACAGTGCTCAGTGTATTCATTTTAAAGATTACGCTCCATAGAAATGAATATTAATATTACTCTGTTCCAGTAGTGTAGGCATACTTACCTACCTTTCAGGAACAGCCGGGAGGCTCACGAAAATCAGGTGGTGATCCTGGCACCCTGGAAAGGTGGGCAAGTCTCCTGCATCTGCCACCAGTCCCCCCTCGGCCGTCCACAACAGAGAACAAGTGGGTGGTCCGAGGGCGAGGTTCGCGCTATACACTGCCAATTTTCTTAGTAATGTAGAGCGGGGGGGGGGGGGGGGGTGGAGCCACGATGACACGTTTGTGCCTTCACATCCCCAACTAGCCCATGTTTGTGCCAGCCATGCCCCCTCTTTGCCAACCAGGCTGCCCCGTGGCAAAGTAGGCATGTATGACTTTAGGTTACTTCAATAATTATGCTTATCACATGGCAACTAAAGGCTTTAACGTTTATATTGGTGCAGTGTTTATGAGCTTCTAGTGTTTATGGGATACTACACTTAGGAGGGTGCAGCGTCTCTGGGTGGGACTCACACATCATTTATTATGAGTGCTGCACTTCTAATGTTTTTTGGTTTTCTAAGGGCTTTATTGGCAAATTTCTCTAAAATGTGGCATTTATGCCAGTAAGGAAATTATTCATGAATATGCAGTATATTATATTATACATTGGTTTGTCCTGATAGAAACAAATAAAATGTAATGTCATACTCTACTTGCTTTGACAAAACCCCAAGCTAACTCAAGCAAAACAGCTTTCCAAAGAGTTGCGCCTAATTTGTAGTTGGAACTACTAGAGCTAACATGAATATTTGACAAATAATGTAATATGTTATGTTGTTTCCTTCTGACATGATTCCCATAAAATCTTTGACAAACCTTCAATAATATATTAATAAAAACATATGCCAGACAATCCAATCCAATAAATAACACTAATTTATTTAGACATAAAATATCATCTAGACTCAGTCTGTCAAATATTACCAACTGTTTCTCATATCAGAGAGCGACAGCAAGACTAGTACAGATGACAGCATACGGTGTGTGACTTTCAGCGTAATCATCTACTCCTTCCCTTTTCTCTTTAGCTCAAATAATTTATTATTGCATTCAAATAATCATGTTTTAGGAGAAAATATAAAATAACGTATCACCTGCAAATTGAAGGAACATTTTAATTATAGCTATTTAAAAATAATAACAACTAAAATGTATCGAGATAAAGTGGACGGAGATTAAGGGGCAGATGTATTAACCTGGAGAAGGCATAAGGAAGTGATAAACCAGTGACATGTGCAAGGTGATAATTAACCAGCCAATCAGCTCCAATATGTAAATTAACAGTTAGGATCTGATTGTCTGGTTCCTTTGTCACCTTGCACATACCACTGGTTTATCACTTCCTTATGCCTTATCCAGGTTAATACATCTGCCCCTAAGTACCAACCAACCAGCTCTTTACTGTCATTTTTCCAACACAGCCTGTGACATGGCAGTAAGGAGCTGATTGGCTGGTACTTTATCTCCATCCACTTTATCTTTCTCAGAGGCTTAGTAAATAGACCCCCAAACTTTATGCGATAATTTTGGGACTGATGCAGAGTTGAATGCATGTCACCAGTAACTGCTTCCACATTGCATGCAGGGAACTACATGCAGATATTAATCTGTATGCAGGGTTGGACTGGTCCACGGGGGTACAGGGGAAATCCACAGTGGGCCCCACAGTACCACTAAGAAATGTTTTCTACTTGCACCACTGCTAGCTAGGCAACCTATGTCTGGGTTGCTATATGGGTGATGCACTTCAAGTGCACACTCATGCTTCAGTGAGTGAATCAAACAAGTAAAAATGTCATTTCTTGGTAGCACTTCTACAAGTATATGTCCTGTAGAAAGTGTTAATGGTATTGCTTTTATTGTTATTTATTCTTATTCTTATCATTTATTTTGTGAATAAATCAAAACATAAATAATAAGAATTTACTCACCGGTAATTCTATTTCTCGTAGTCCGTAGTGGATGCTGGGAACTCCGTAAGGACCATGGGGAATAGACGAGCTCCGCAGGAGACTGGGCACTCTAAAAGAAAGATTAGGTACTATCTGGTGTGCACTGGCTCCTCCCTCTATGCCCCTCCTCCAGACCTCAGTTAGAATCTGTGCCCGGCCAGAGCTGGATGCACCTAGTGGGCTTTCCTGAGCTTGCTAGAAAGAAAGTATTTGTTAGGTTTTTTTATTTTCAGTGAGATCTGCTGGCAACAGACTCACTGCTACAAGGGACTGAGGGGAGAGAAGCAAACCTACCTGCTTGCAGCTAGCTTGGGCTTCTAAGGCTACTGGACACCATTAGCTCCAGAGGGTTCGAACACAGGGCCTGACCTCGATCGTCCGTTCCCATGCAGGGTGTTTTTTTGTTTTTTTCAAGTACACAATGTGGTTGAAAAAAACACCCAGCGTGGTGTTGAAATGTTTGGATCCTTGATGCTGTATTTGCACTAATATATTTGTATATACAGTATAAGTCTGTCGAATTCCACCTGTGTCATTTTGTGTGTCAAGAATGTGTACATCTCACACAGGGGACCATACCAGGCTATATCATTATGCAAGGAGGGCACCCTGGCACCTGCAGCTAATCATATTTTTGCTGAGTGCAGAACATCCACAAAATATGTATGTGTGTATATATATATTTTGTCTTTTTTTTTTCACGTCTTCACCTGTCTTCCCCCCTCCCTCCAGGCAGTTGCTCACCTACAGTGATGCACAGCAGGCAGCAGCGACATCCACTGTTCCTGATGCCGGTGTCCGTCCAACACTGCACCATACTACAATCAAAAAACTCTGCATAAACTACAGCTCCCAGCAGCCTTTGCTGCTGGGAGCGCTCAGCAGTAAGGGCTGCTGGGAGCTGTAGTTTATACACATGTTCTTGATTGTAGTGCGGTGCAAGTGCCGGACACCAGCATCAAGAACAGTGGCTGCAGCTGCTGTGGTCAGTTACGGACTTCACTTCAGGAACTGCTGGGGGGGGGGGGGGGGAGACAGGTGATGCCGCAGTCTCTGCAAAGGGAACCTACCCCATGGCTGCGTGTGGCACCGCTGGGCGGCGCCCCTCCTTGGCTGGCGCCCCTGGCGAGTGCCATCCTGGCCAATGGGTAGATGTGCCCCTGCCTGTAAGAGCCCTTATTTGATATTTCATAAGGATTGGGCGGAGCTCAGGGCTCGCCCGCAGTTTTTGCCGAAGGTGTTATCAGCTTTTCACATTAATCAACCGATAGTGGTTCCGGTGATGTCTGACACATCGGTTGCTAAAAAGTCCTTGGACGTGGTTCGGGCTTTGAGGATTTACGTCAAAAGGACTGCTCGTCATAAAAAGACGGACTCGCGCTTTGTCCTCTATGATGCTATGAAGATTGGATGTCCTGCCTCTAAGCAGTCCATTGCTTGTTGGATCCATCTCACTATCCAACAGGCTTACTCTGCGGCAGCATTGCAGCTACTGAGTTCTATTCAAGCCCACTCCACAAGGTCGGTGCGTTCTTCCTGGGCGGCTGCCCAGGGCATCTCGGCCTTGCAGTTGTGCCGAGTGGCTACTTGGTCTGGTTCGAACACATTCGTGAAGTTCTAGAAGTTCGATACCTTGGCTGGTGATGACCTTCAGTTTGGTCAGGCGGTTTTGCAGGGGTCTCAACTAGTGATGAGCGGGTTCGGTTTCCGAGAAACCGAACCCCCCCGAACGTCACCTTTTTTACACGGGTCCGAGCCATACTCGGATTCTCCCATATGGCTCGGTTAACCCGAGCGCGCCCGAACGTCATCATCCCGCTGTCGGATTCTCGCGAGATTTGGATTCTATATAAGCAGCCGCGCGTCGCCGCCATTTTCACACGTGCATTGAGATTGATAGGGAGAGGACGTGGCTGGCGTCCTCTCCGTACTACTACTAATACGAGACAGTTGGTTGATCTGATTGCTTGTTTTATTTTACTATAATTGTGGGGAGGATTGGGGAGCAGCTGTTAGGAGGAGTACAGTACAGTGCAGAGTTTTGCTGATAAGTGAGTCGTGACCACCAGTTTTTTTATCCATTCTCTGCCTGAAAAAAACGCTCCATACCATATCTGTGCTCAGTGTGCTGCATGATATATCTGTGCTGAGTGCTCACACTGCTTAATTGTGGGGACTGGAGAGCAGCTATAGCAGGAGTACAGTGCACAGTTTTGCTGACAGTGACCACCAGTATACGTTTGTCTGCCTGAAAAACACTCCTGTGGTGGCTTTTTTTTATACTAGTTTAGCAGTTTGCTGACAGTGTCCACCAGGTCCATTATACTGTATATAGCAGTACGGTAGGCCACTGCTGTACCTACCTCTGTGTCGTCACTCGTCATCCATTAATAAGTATACTATCCATCCATCTACATTGTATACCTGTGGTGGCGTTTTTTTTTATACTAGTTTAGCAGTTTGCTGACAGTGTCCACCAGGTCCATTTATTATACTGTATATAGCAGTACGGTAGGCCACTGCTGTACCTACCTCTGTGTCGTCACTCGTCATCCATTAATAAGTATACTATCCATCCATTTACATTGTATACCTGTGGTGGCTTTTTTTTTATACTAGTTTAGCAGTTTGCTGACAGTGTCCACCAGGTCCATTTATTATACTGTATATAGCAGTACGGTAGGCCACTGCTGTACCTACCTCTGTGTCGTCACTCGTCATCCATTAATAAGTATACTATCCATCCATCTACATTGTATACCTGTGGTGGCTTTTTTTTTATACTAGTTTAGCAGTTTGCTGACAGTGTCCACCAGGTCCATTTATTATACTGTATATAGCAGTACGGTAGGCCACTGCTGTACCTACCTCTGTGTCATCACTCGTCATCCATAAGTATACTATCCATCCATCTACATTGTATACCTGTGGTGGCTTTTTTTTTGTACTAGTTTAGCAGTTTGCTGGCAGTGTCCACCAGGTCCATTATACTGTATATAGCAGTACGGTAGGCCACTGCTGTACCTACCTCTGTGTCGTCACTCATCATCCATTAATAAGTATACTATCCATCCATCTACATTGTATACCTGTGGTGGCTTTTTTTTTTATACTAGTTTAGAAGTTTGCTGACAGTGTCCACCAGGTCCATTTATTATACTGTATATAGCAGTACGGTAGGCCACTGCTGTACCTACCTCTGTGTCGTCACTCGTCATCCATTAATAAGTATATTATCCATCCATCTACATTGTATACCTGTGGTGGCTTTTTTTTATACTAGTTTAGCAGTTTGCTGACAGTGTCCACCAGGTCCATTATACTGTATATAGCAGTACGGTAGGCCACTGCTGTACCTACCTCTGTGTCGTCACTCGTCATCCATAAGTATACTATCCATCCATCTACATTGTATACCTGTGGTGGCTTTTTTTTTTAGACTAGTTTAGCAGTTTGCTGACAGTGTCCACCAGGTCCATTATACTGTATATAGCAGTATGGTAGGCCACTGCTGTACCTACCTCTGTGTCGTCACTCGTCATCCATTAATAAGTATACTATCCATCCATCTACATTGTATACCTGTGGTGGCTTTTTTTTTATACTAGTTTAGCAGTTTGCTGACAGTGTCCACCAGGTCCATTTATTATACTGTATATAGCAGTACAGTAGGCCACTGCTGTACATACCTCTGTGTCGTCACTCGTCATCCATTAAGTATACTATCCATCCATCTACATTGTATACCTGTGGTGCCTTTTAGTTGTGCGCATTAAAATATGGAGAACAAAAATGTGGAGGTTAAAAAAATAGGGAAAGATCAAGATCCACTTCCACCTCGTGCTGAAGCTGCTGCCACTAGTCATGGCCGGGACGATGAAATGCCATCAACGTCGTCTGCCAAGGCCGATGCCCAATGTCATAGTACAGAGCATGTAAAATCCAAAACACAAAAGATCAGTAAAATGCCTCAAAAATCAAAATTAAAAGCGTCTGAGGAGAAGCGTAAACTTGCCAATATGCCATTTACGACACGGAGTGGCAAGGAACGGCTGAGGCCCTGGCCTATGTTCATGGCTAGTGGTTCAGCTTCACATGAGGATGGAAGCACTCATCCTCTCGCTAGAAAAAAGAAAAGACTTAAACTGGCAAAAGCACAGCAAAGAACTGTGCGTTCTTCGAAATCACAAATCCCCAAGGAGAGTCAAATTGTGTCGGTTGCGATGCCTGACCTTCCCAACACTGGACGGGAAGAGCTTGCGCCTTCCACCATTTGCACGCCCCCTGCAAGTGCTGGAAGGAGCACCCGCAGTCCAGTTCCTGATAGTCAAATTGAAGATGTCACTGTTGAAGTACACCAGGATGAGGATATGGGTGTTGCTGGCGCTGGGGAGGAAATTGACAAGGAGGATTCTGATGGTGAGGTAGTTTGTTTAAGTCAGGCACCCGGGGAGACAGCTGTTGTCCGTGGGAGGAATATGGCCATTGACATGCCTGGTCAAAATACAAAAAAAATCAGCTCTTCGGTGTGGAACTATTTCAACACAATGCGGACAACAGGTGTCAAGCCGTGTGTTGCCTTTGTCAAGCTGTAATAAGTAGGGGTAAGGACGTTAACCACCTCGGAACATCCTCCCTTATACGTCACCTGCAGCGCATTCATCATAAGTCAGTGACAAGTTCAAAAACTTTGGGCGACAGCGGAAGCAGTCCACTGACCAGTAAATCCCTTCCTCTTGTAATCAAGCTCCTGCAAACCACACCACCAACTCCCTCAGTGTCAATTTCCTCCTTACCCAGGAAAGCCAATAGTCCTGCAGGCCTTGTCACTGGCAAGTCTGACGAGTCCTCTCCTGCCTGGGATTCCTCCGATGCATCCTTGAGTGTAACGCCTACTGCTGCTGGCGCTGCTGTTGTTGCTGCTGGGAGTCGATCGTCATCCCAGAGGGGAAGACGGAAGACCACTTGTACTTCTTCCAGTAAGCAATTGACTGTACAACAGTCCTTTGCGAGGAAGATGAAATATCACAGCAGTCATCCTGCTGCAAAGCGGATAACTGAGGCCTTGGCAGCCTGGGCGGTGAGAAACGTGGTTCCGGTATCAATCGTTAATTCAGAGCCAACTATAGACTTGATTGAGGTACTGTGTCCCCGGTACCAAATACCATCTAGGTTCCATTTCTCTAGGCAGGCGATACCGAAAATGTACACAGACCTCAGAAAAAGAGTCACCAGTGTCCTAAAAAATGCAGTTGTACCCAATGTACACTTAACCACGGACATGTGGGCAAGTGGAGCAGGGCAGACTCAGGACTACATGACTGTGACAGCCCACTGGGTAGATGTATTGCCTCCTGCTGCAAGAACAGCAGCGGCGGCACCAGTAGCAGCATCTTGCAAACGCCAACTCGTTCCTAGGCAGGCTACGCTTTGTATCACCGCTTTCCAGAATACGCACACAGCTGAAAACCTCTTACGGCAACTGAGGAAGATCATCGCAGAATGGCTTACCCCAATTGGACTCTCCGGGGGATTTGTGACATCGGACAACGCCAGCAATATTGTGCGTGCATTACATCTGGGCAAATTCCAGCACGTCCCATGTTTTGCACATACCTTGAATTTGGTAGTGCAGAATTATTTAAAAAACGACAGGGGCATGCAAGAGATGCTGTCGGTGGCCCGAAGAATTGCGGGCCACTTACGGCGTTCAGGCACCGCGTACAGAAGACTGGAGCACCACCAAAAATACCTGAACCTGCCCTGCCATCATCTGAAGCAAGAGGTGGTAACGAGGTGGAATTCAACCCTCTATATGCTTCAGAGGATGGAGGAGCAGCAAAAGGCCATTCAAGCCTATACATCTGGCCACGATATAGGAAAAGGAGGTGGAATGCACCTGTCTCAAGCGCAGTGGAGAATGATTTCAACGTTGTGCAAGGTTCTGCAACCCTTTGAACTTGCCACATGTGAAGTCAGTTCAGACACTGCCAGCCTGAGTCAGGTCATTCCCCTCATCAGGCTTTTGCAGAAGAAGCTGGAGAGATTGAAGGAGGAGCTAAAACAGAGTGATTCCGCTAGGCATGTGGGACTTGTGGATGGAGCCCTTCATTTGCTTACCCAGGATTCACGGGTGGTCAATCTGTTGAAATCAGAGCACTACATTTTGGCCACCGTGCTGGATCCTAGATTTAAAACCTACGTTGTATCTCTCTTTCCGGCAGACACAAGTCTGCAGGGGTTCAAAGACCTGCTGGTGAGAAAATTGTCAAGTCAAGCGGAACGTGACCAGTCAACAGCTCCTCCTTCACATTCTCCCGCAACTGGGGGTGCGAGGAAAAGGCTAAGAATTCCGAGCCCACCCGCTGGCGGTGATGCAGGGCAGTCTGGAGCGAGTGCTGACATCTGGTCCGGACTGAAGGACCTGCCAACGATTACTGACATGTCGTCTACTGTCACTGCATATGATTCTCTCACCATTGAAAGAATGGTGGAGGATTATATGAGTGACCGCATCCAAGTAGGCACGTCAGACAGTCCATACGTATACTGGCAGGAAAAAGAGGCAATTTGGAGGCCCTTGCAGAAACTGGCTTTATTCTACCTAAGTTGCCCTCCCTCCAGTGTATACTCCGAAAGAGTGTTTAGTGCAGCCGCTCACCTTGTCAGCAATCGGCGTACGAGGTTACTTCCAGAAAATGTGGAGAAGATGATGTTCATTAAAATGAATTATAATCAATTCCTCCATGGAGACATTCACCAGCAGCAATTGCCTCCAGAAAGTACACGGGGACCTGAGATGGTGGATTCCAGTGGGAACGAATTAATAATCTGTGAGGAGGGGGATGTACACAGTGAAAGGGGTGATGAATCGGACGATGATGATGAGGTGGACATCTTGCCTCTGTAGAGCCAGTTTGTGCAAGGAGAGATTAATTGCTTCTTTTTTGGTGGGGGCCCAAACCAACCAGTCATTTCAGTCACAGTCGTGTGGCAGACCCTGTCGCTGAAATGATGGGTTCGTTAAAGTGTGCATGTCCTGTTTATACAACATAAGGGTGGGTGGGAGGGCCCAAGTACAATTCCATCTTGCACCTCTTTTTTCTTTCATTTTTCTTTGCATCATGTGCTGTTTGGGGAGTATTTTTTTGAAGGGCCATCCTGCCTGACACTGCAGTGTCACTCCTAGATGGGCCAGGTGTTTGTGTCGGCCACTTGGGTCGCTGAGCTTAGTCACACAGCTACCTCATTGCGCCTCTTTTTTTCTTTGCATCATGTGCTGTTTGGGGAGTATTTTTTTGAAGGGCCATCCTGTCTGACACTGCAGTGCCACTCCTAGATGGGCCAGGTGTTTGTGTCGGCCACTAGGGTCGCTTAGCTTAGTCACACAGCTACCTCATTGCGCCTCTTTTTTTCTTTGCATCATGTGCTGTTTGGGGAGTATTTTTTTCAAGTGCCATCCTGTCTGACACTGCAGTGCCACTCCTAGATGGGCCAGGTGTTTGTGTCGGCCACTAGGGTCGCTTAGCTTAGTCACACAGCTACCTCATTGCGCCTCTTTTTTTCTTTGCATCATGTGCTGTTTGGGGAGTATTTTTTTCAAGTGCCATCCTGTCTGACACTGCAGTGCCACTCCTAGATGGGCCAGGTGTTTGTGTCGGCCACTAGGGTCGCTTAGCTTAGTCACACAGCTACCTCATTGCGCCTCTTTTTTTCTTTGCATCATGTGCTGTTTGGGGAGTATTTTTTTCAAGTGCCATCCTGTCTGACACTGCAGTGCCACTCCTAGATGGGCCAGATGTTTGTGTCGGCCACTAGGGTCGCTTAGCTTAGTCACACAGCTACCTCATTGCGCCTCTTTTTTTCTTTGCATCATGTGCTGTTTGGGGACAATTTTTTTGAAGTGCCATCCTGTCTGACACTGCAGTGCCACTCCTAGATGGGCCAGGTGTTTGTGTCGGCCACTTGTGTCGCTTAGCTTAGCCATCCAGCGACCTCGGTACAAATTTTAGGACTAAAAATAATATTGTGAGGTGTTCAGTGTTCAGAATAGACTGAAAATGAGTGGAAATTATGGTTATTGAGGTTAATAATACTATGGGATCAAAATGACCCCCAAATTCTATGATTTAAGCTGTTTTTTAGTGTTTTTTGAAAAAAACACCCGAATCCAAAACACACCCGAATCCGACAAAAAATTTCAGGTGAGGTTTTGCCAAAACGCGTCCGAACCCAAAACACGGCCGCGGAACCGAACCCAAAACCAAAACACAAAACCCGAAAAATTTCCGGTGCACATCACTAGTCTCAACACTCTCCCACCGATTCTGGGAGCTTTGGGACTTCCCCGTGGTACTAATCCATCCTAGTATCCCCTAGGACATTAGCGAAAATAGGAATTTGATACCTGCCGGTAATTCCTTTTCTCATAGTCCATATGGGATACTGGGTGCCCACCTCAGTGCTGCGTGTTTCCTGCTTACCTGGTTGTATGTTCTTGGTTGGGTCTGCTGTTGCTGTCCCTAGTACTGTTCATGTTAGCGTTGTTATCCTTCGTTTGGTTAGCGTGGCTATCCTTTGTTCTGGTTAGTGTGGCTATCCTGTTTTACTGTTGTGTGTTGGTTCATTACCTCACTGCTGTTGTTATCTGTTTTCCTTTTCTCAAAGTATGTCCGTCTCCTTGGGCACAGCTTTCCTAGACTGAGTCTGGTGGAGGGGCATAGAGGGGAGGAGCCAGCACACACTGAATATTTCTTAAAGTGCCAGGTTCCAATGGACCCGATCTATACTCATGGTACTAATCCATCCCAATATCCCCTACGGACTACGAGAAAAGGAATTGCCAGTAGGTATCAAATTCCTATTTTTATTTCTACACTGCAATTTAGATTTCAGTTTGGATACACCCACCCAAATCTAAATCTTTCTGCACGTTATATCTTCCCCACCCAAGGACGTGTGGTAAGCTAAATGGCTCAGGAGGCATTGGCTAGCAGAAGAGCCAGATTTACACACAATATATGAGCCAAAGGGTACATCTGGGCATTATACACAGGTGCAGCAATTTAAAATCCTTGAAATTTTGTGAGTTTTGATCTGAAATGTGTGGAAAAGATTGGAAGATGAGGCACTGCTTCACCTCATTGTACGTCACTGTCCCCACCTACAGTACAACATGGTTTTGCCCAGGTGCACAGTTACTTACTTTTTTGCTTTACTTCCAAATCAGAATTAGGCCCAGTTAAGAACTGGGATGTTCATTGACTCAGGACATCCGCTAGCGTGTACATACACTCTGCCCAGAGGCGGATTTACTGCTAGGCAACACAAGAAAGTCCCATGGGGTCCGTCCGCACTACCACCAGCCAGCTCACCCACTTCAAGCTATTATCGCTGCACCGCTATAAACTGAGAGGGGACTGGAGTGCAGCAGGAAGCATCGCAGCAAGGAGACCAGCAGGCGATAACACCCCAAACTGCCCACCCTCACTCGCTGGAGGTTGAAGCTGCCGGCGGTAACAGGCACCCCCCCCCCCCCCCAGCTCTGCCGCCAATATGTGCCCGCGTGTAGGCTGGATGCAGCAGCCGCAGACAAGAGCACAACTCCCACCTCTCTTGCTGGAGGTGGCAGCTTTCACTGATAGCAACCCCCACCCAGAGCTCATAGTGGCCTCAGTGGAGCCTACAGCCGCCGGAGCTTACAGCTGCCAGGGGCACTTCTATCTATCCCCCCTGCGGCCGAAGCATAACCCCACCGACTAAGCTTACAGCTGTGGCAGATAGCACCCCATACAGCTGAGTCAAGGGGGAGCTGCAGCGCGTTGGGGCATAGTGAGCATGCTGTCCTTCAGACCACTGAAGGGCCGAATCATAGCCACAGCAGCAGGTAAGGCAGTGCTTTTCTGCCCTTTACGGTATGTTTCACGAGATCAGGAGATCTATTAGTGTGTGTATATAGCGTATATTATAATATATATATATATATATATATATATATATATTCAGAAGCTCTCCAAAAATACAATGTATTGAAATCACAGCTGGATCCCAATGTTTTGGGGCTCACAGAGGGCGTAGAAGCATTTGCTGTGCAATTAGCCGGCTGCTCTCTCTCCTTCTCTTTCCTTCTCAGCTCCTCTCCCTAGACTCACTAACGCTGATGCCTGCTGGAGGGAGAGGTGGGGCTGCTCTCTCCTTTCTCCTTCCATTTCCTTCTCAGCTCCTGTTCCTAGACTCACTAACGCTGATGCCTGCCAGAGTGAGAGGAGGGGCCGCTCTCTCCTTTCTTCTCCCTTTTCCCTCTCAGCTCCTCTCCCTAGACTTACTAATGCTGATGCCTGCGGGAGGGAGAGGAGGGGCTGCTCTCTCCTTTCTCCTTCCCTTTCCTTCTCAGCTCCTCTCCTTATACTCACTAACGCTGATGCCTGCCGGAGTGAGGAGGGGCTGCTCTCTCCCTTCTCCCTTTTCCTTCTCAGCTCCTCTCCCTAGACTTACTAACACTGATGCCTGCTGGAGGGAGAGAAGGGGCTGCTCTCTGCCTTCTCCTCCCCTTTTCTTCTCAGCTCCCCTAGACTTACTAATGCTGATGCCTGCTGGAGTGAGAGGAGTGGCTGCTTTCTCCCTTCTCCCCTTTGCTTCTCAGCTCCACTCTCTAGACCAGGGGTAGATTGAGATGTAAACCCAGCCCAGAAAATTTAAAGGAAGCAGCCCTAATGGGGGTGTGGTCTGATGTGGGGGTGGGGCCTCTGGAGGGGGGTGGGATCCCTCTTCATAGGGCCTGTTTGTAAGCAAATGTGACCTTCCTTTTATCTTTTGCTGCAGTTGTGTCTGAGACCAGGGGCGGATTGGGAACTAAAAGTGGCCCTGTAAAATTTTGTAGAAGTGGTCCATCATGGGAGCACAAGAGGTATAACACATGGCTGCATCACTGCAGAGTTGCTGTACTGCAGAGATGGAATAAAAGAATGAATGGGGACAATGCAGTGTACTGAGTGCGGTGGGCTGCCTGTCATGTGGGGGGTGGGGGCCACATGACAACACACAAAACAGACCCATGGACATGTCATCCCTATGGCCAATCTGCCCCTGCCATAGACTCACTAATGCTGATGCCTGCCACTCTGATGGTTGCTCTCTCCCTTCTCCACCCATGCTGATCTGCTTTACTGCCTGAATAACTGAACGTGAAGCTGTCACCATGGGGGTTGAAGGATGCAGCAAATGCATTCATGTACAATTTCATTCTGGGCGAGTGCAGCGCGGGGTGTGAGAGGGATGTATGTACATACAGTGCAGGCTGATGGGGGAGGGTTTATTATTATGATATTTTATTTATAAGGCGCCACAAGTGTTTTGCAGCGCCATACAAAGGACAGCACAGGGAGACAAAACTTAACATTATAGTAAATAAATAACAAAAATAGAGTACAGGTAACAAAGAGCACCACAATTCTCAAAACATAATACAGCATAGATGTAAGTAGCGAGTGAGTGATCAGCATACTATTAGGAGCTGGTGGCCATAGATAAAGGTGAGCCTTTACCGACAGGAGAAAAAGCAGGTAAAGATGGTCGCTGAGTAGCGAGAGCTGTGAGTGAAATGTTTTGAGAAGAGGGTTTTGACAACAAGAGGAAAGAGAGCCCTGCTCTGAGCTTACAATCTAGTAGGAAGGGGCGACAGACAGATGACATAAGGTGCAAGCAAGCGAGAGGTCATCTGATGGCAAGATGTAAGCAAAGCAGAGATGGTCAAGGCATGAGGCAGGGGGATGGAGGAGCAGCCTCAGGACTAGGTTATGCATCGGAAGGGTACGCTTTGATGAATAGGTGGGTTTTCAGTGCCCGTTTGAAGCTTTGCAAGGTCGGGGAGAGTCTAATGGAGTGGGAGAGTGCATTCCACTGAAAGGGTGCAGCACGGGAAAAATCTTGAACTAAAGCATGGGACGCAGTGACCAAGATAGAGGAGAGGTGCCAGTCATTGGCCGACCGTAAGGGGCGGGAGGGAGTATGAAGGGAGAGGAGGTTGGAGATGTAGGGGGCAGTGAAATTATAGATGGCCCTGTATGTGAAGGTGAGGAGTTTGAAGAGGATTCTGTAGAGGTATGGGAGCCAGTGCAGATTTTGCCGAAGGGAGTGGCAGATCTGGAGCGGCGGGAGAGGAAGGTAAGCCTAGCTGTGGAGTTGGGGACAGATTGGAGGGGAACAATATGGTAGCAAGTGAGGCCAGTGAGGAGAACGTTGCAGTAGTCGTGAGATGACCAGTGAGTGGATGATAAGTTTAGTTGCACTCTGGGAGAGAAATGGCCTGATGCAAGCAATGTTGCGTAGCTGGAACTGACAGGATTGCGCCAGAGCTTGGATGTGGGGTGCAAAGGAGAGGGAGGAGTCAAGAGTGACGCCCAAGCAGCGGCGTTGGGGAACAGGGGAGATTATGGTGTTGTCAACAGTGATAGAGATATTGGTAGGGGGTGTTACTCTGGCTGGGGGAAATACAATGAGTTCAGTTTTATCCATGTTGAGCTTCAGAGAACGCTCAGCCATCCAGGAGGAGATGGCGGAGAGGCAGCTGGAAACCTGAGAGTTGAGTTGTGTGTCATCAGCATAGAGGTGGTATTGAAGGCCAAAGCAGTTAATGAGCGCACTCAGGGAAGAGGTGTACAGGGAGAACAGAAGGGGGTCGAGGACAGAACCCTGAGGGACACCAACAGGAAGGATGGAAGGGTGTGAGGTGGTGCCGTAGGAAGACACAGAGAAGGAGCAGTTAGTGAGGTAAGAGGTAAACCAGTCAAGGACAGTGCTAGAGAGGCCAATGTTTTGTAGTGTGCGGAGGAGAGGATGATCCACAGTGTCAAAAGCAGCAGAGAGGTCCAGAAGGATAAGCAGAGAGAAGTGGCCCCTGAATTTGTCCGACAGCAGGTCATTGGTGACTTTTACCAGTGCAGTCTCAGTGGACTGGAGTGAGCGAAAGCCAGATTGTAGTGAATCAAGGATGGAGTTGTCAGAGAGGTAACTTGTGAAACAGTTGTAGACTAGTCGTTCAAGTAGTTTGGAGGTGAATGGGAGAAGAGAGATGGGGTGGTAGTTAGTGGGTGATGAAGGGTCAAGGTTGGGTATTTTGAGAATAGGTGAGACCAGAGCATGTTTGAGTGGTGAGGGAAAGATGCCGGTAGAAAGTGATAGGTTGAAGAGGTGAGCAAGGTGGGAGCAGGCAGTGGGGGAGAAAGAGCGGAGAAGATGGGAGCGGATACAGGGGGCAGTTTGAGGGGAAAGGATAAGATGAGGGAGTGGATTTCCTTGTCTGTAGTGGGACGGACACATGTAGTGGGACGGACACATTATATCGATGCTCTGCCCCTTGGGAGGAGCCATTCCCCGTTGATTGATTGACATTTCCCATATGAAGGAACAGGGTAAATGCCCATCGGTCAGCCGTGGTAGGGCATACAGTGCCTGATGCAGCTGACCATACACTTAGAAAAAAAATTTAATCTGAGGGAAATGCTGGATGATCTGGCATGCCCGATTGATCGATATTTTTACTTGGGTTGGCCGCATACACGCTACGATTATCTGGACGACCCAACCAATATCTGTTTACAGAGGGTGCTGTGATAGTTGTAAGTAGTGCAGGTGTACGGTTATGCTGGAAACTGCGGTCGCTGGAGAATAATGCTTCTGAGAAGAGAGCATCTTGCCCTGTCACCAGACCCTGCCCCTCAAGAGCAGTGGCGGATCTTGCCACGGGCAAGCGGTACTTTTGCCCGGGGCGCCGCCTTCCGGAGGGCGCTGGCGCCATCCTGAGGGCGCCGCACCAGGGCAAGATCAGCCACTGTGTCCCCCGCTGTGCCCCCCCCCCCCGCTTTGAAGGGAACCAGACGCGTAGCGTCTAGTTTCCCTTCATTGAGAGGACCTTAGTTGTGCGGTGCGAGATGACGTCATCGCGCACCACACAGCAAAGGTCCTCTCCATGAAGGGAAACTAGACGCTACGGTCTAGTTTCCCTTCATGTAGAGGACCTTTGCTGTGCGGTGCGCGATGACGTCATCGCGCACCGCACAGCATAGTGGCACAGACACTAGGGGTCATAATTGACCTCTAGTGTCTATGCTGTTCTATGGGAGAGACGTAATAACGTCTCTCCCATAGATCGAGGAGAGGAGAAGAGCGGCGCTGCCAGCGGAGGAGGTCTGCAGCGGTCTGGATCAGGAACGGGGATGGTAAGTATACTTTTTTTAATTTTATTTTTTCTTTCAGCGTCGCTACAGGGGGCATAAATGGGATCGTAACTGACCACGCCCCCATTTGAAGCCACGCCCCTATACTTTGCCCGGGGCGCCACAAGGCCAAGAACCGGCCCTGCTCAAGAGGCACCATTAGGGCTGCTGCCAGAAAAAATTTCCAGGGGGTTTGTAAACCCAATCCACCCCTGGTGGTCAGAAATGAGGCTATACAACAGTCAGTATCACAACCTCTATCTCCGGGAGCTTCTGGGCTCTGTGTGTGCTATCTATTCCCGGCAGCGGCATACATCTTCACGTGCCTTCTGACGCCACGCAATATATATGGATCCAACTGGGGGGGTCATTTTGTGGACAGTCATATGTGAACGGCAGAATGCAGACAGCATTAAGCTAACTCGACTGCAATGTTATTTAAGGCATTTTAAACTAGACATGTGTGGGCTCGGTTTCCTGAAAATGTATCCCCTCCGAACTTCAAGAATCCAAGGGTATCCAAGCTGTGGCTTGTGTTTTCCCGCCAGGCTTGGACTCCAAATCAAGGCAAAACGTCATCATCCAGTCATCGGATCTTGCGGGCAGGGTTGTGGCGAGGGTGGCTTCGGTGGAGCGCGAGCTCCGGGCGCCAAAAAAGATAAAAGGGCGCGCTGACCTACCCTTCCCGCCGGCCACTGGCAGCCACAGAGCAGGAGGAGGTGAAGCAGAAGGCGCACACTGAGTCGGACTCTGAGACTAGGTAGGGAACCGGGCAGGCCAGAGGCGACAGCAGAAGACACTGACAGAGCTCTGCCCACCCTCTTTATACTGTATGTCTCACCGTCTGTTTGTAGCTGTGCAGCAGGGTTACTTCTGTCCTGCAGCACCACTTTCGACTTTTGCAGAACCTCTCTCTGCCCCGGCTGCGGCAGCACTTTTCTCTAATGTTTTGTGAATTGCCACTATTTTCTGGCCACACACCTGCCCAATGAAGCCATTATTTATTTATTATTACCAGTTGATTATATAGCGCACACATATTCTGCAGATTTTTAGAGAGAATATTTCGCCATTCACATCAGTCCCTGCCCCACAACACAACAGGGTTCATTTTTGTTGGGAGCCAATTAATATACCAGTATATTTTTGTATTGTGGGAGGAAACCGGAGTACCCGGAGTAAACCCACGTAAGCATGGGGAGAATATACAAACTCCCCAGGTGGGAATCGAACCCATGACCTCAGTGCTGTGAGGAAGTAAATGTTAACCATCTCACCATCCGTCTTGCCATGCCCTTATATTATTGTTGCAAGTGTTCGGCACACACTGACCCTATTTTAAACATTGGGTCTACTTGGTCTAGGCCCTCAATTCAGTACAGGGGAGGGGGCGCCAAAACATAACCTTGCTCCGGGCACCGTGGCACCTAGCTACACCTCTGCTTGCGGGTTTTGGATCGATATAAGTCCCTCCACTGGTGATTCAGGCGCCATTTCACACAGGACAGCCACAGCTGAAATTAATGAATAATAACATATCAGTCCATTTAGTTTATGCTGGTGCACAGCCCAGAGCTCCTAAGTGCAGTGTTAACCATCATTAACCCGCTTAGTGGTGCACAACACTACACATGCACAGTCACACTGGTGCTGCTGCCTGCTGAGGAAACTTTAAAGTGAGGAGTCACTGTTTGACATGTCCCTAGTTACAGTAACTTAATATACCGGCCGAGCTAGATGGATGTAGGCAGTTAGCTAAACATTCTTTTTTATTTTTTCTAGTGCAGGTTAGGAACATCTATATATTACTTGCATTTTTGTCAAACTGGTGCTGTAATTTAACTGCATCACTTTGGTGCACAGCATACTGTTGGTGGGTTTTTTTTTTGTCACCACCGGGTCCTCCTAATACAGGGGCAGTATTAACACACAATGGGGCTAATTCAGACCTGATCGCTGCTGTGCGTTTTCACACAGCGGGCCATCAGGTCTGAACTGCGCATGCGCCACAGTGCACATGTGCATGCAAGAGATGCTATCGGCATCTCAGCCCAACGATCGCCTCTGCCTCCCTGACAGGCAGAGGCGTTCGCTAGGTGGGAGGGGATGGGCCGCCATTTTAGAGGCGCGGTTCGGGCAACGCAGCTGCTGCGACCCGGGATGCAACAAGCAGCTTTCTACCATAGCACAGGAGCTGCGCAGGTAGGGTAAATGATCATAGATGTGCTAAATTTAGATGTGCTGAATTACTCCCTGAGTCCACAGTGTGAGTTGTAATTTGTGAAAAAAATATACCGTATATACTATATACTCGAGTATAAGTCAGCCCGAATATAAGCCGAGGCACCTAATTTTACCACAAAAATCTGGGAAAACTTATTGACTCGAGTATAAGCCTAGGGTGGGAAATGCAGCTCTAGCCGTACACAGCCCTCATACTGCCAGATATGCCCTCATAGTGCCAGATATGCCCCCACAGTGCCAGATATGCCCTCACACTGCCAGATATGCCCCCACAGTGCCAGATATGCCCTCATAGTGCCAGATATGCCCCCACAGTGCCAGATATGCCCTCATACTGGCAGATATTCCCCCACAGTGCCAAATATGCCCTCATACTGCCAGATATTCCCCCACAGTGCCAAATATGCCCTCATAGTGCCATATATGCCCCCACAGTGCCAGATATGCCATCATAGTGCCAGATATGCCCCACAGTGCCTGATATGCCCTCACACTGCCAGATATGTCCCCACAGTGCCAGATATGCCCTCATAGTGCCAGATATGCCCCCACAGTGCCAGATATACCCTCATACTGCCAGATATTCCCCCACAGTGCCAAATATGCCCTCATAGTGCCAGATATACCCCCACAGTGCCAGATATGCCCTCATACTGCCAGATATGCCCCCACAGTGCCAGATATGCCCTCACACTGCCAGATATGCCCCACAGTGCCAGATATGCCCTCATACTGCCAGATATGCATGCCCCCTCAGTGCCACATATGCCCTCACACTGCCAGATATGCCCCCACAGTGCCAGATATACCCTCATAGTGCCAGATATGCCCCCACAGTGCCAGATATGCCCTCATACTGCCAGATATGCATGCCCCCTCAGTGCCACATATGCCCCCCCCAAGTGCCAAATATGCTCCCCCAGTGCCTGGTACAACTTACCCTCCGCCGGTCCCACGCTGACTTGTGAAGGAGGAACACGGAGGGCACAGCGCGCGCCTCTCCTGTGTCCCTCCTGCGTCCGCGGCGGGTCTGTTAAATGAAGTAACGGTTCGTGAGCCAATCAGAGCTCACGAACGGGTGCTTCATTTAATAGACCCGCCGCTGCCGCCGGAGACGCAGGAGGGACACAGGAGAGGCGCACGCTGTGCCCTCCGTGTCCCTCCTTCACACTGACTCGAGTATAAGCCGAGGGGGCTTTTTCAGCACAAAAAAAAGTGCTGAAAAAGTCGGCTTATACTCGAGTATATATGGTATATATTTTTTGGGTACAGCTTGTGTGTGCTGTAGGTGCCGTACTCCATTGTGTTCCTATAGTCAATGTGGGTCACGATCAGTCAATGGAAGAGCAGTAGCAGCAACCAAATACTAGGGCTAAGATATGACTGTATTTCCTAATTATAAGGAGGATTTCTCTTTTTCACTCCTCAACACAACATATGTTCAAAAAAATGACCACAGTTCCATATATCATATACAGATGAATTTCGGGTGTTACACACCCCACATGTTCTTATACTCACACAAAATGATGGGAATAGAGAACATACGTTCAATATTCTATACAAGCTTAGTGCTATCCTGATCCGTGGATAGTTTTTTCCAGTTTTTCAGCCAGTAACAGCATGTGTTCTAACCTCCAGGCAGTCTTAATGATTCTTCCACCGATAATTCCAGAACGGGACGCTCCTACAGGATGAGCATACAGCGCATAAGATGTTAAAGTCCGGGCATGCAGCTACATTTCTCCATATGGCGGCTACCATCGTTTTGTGTGAGTATAAGAACATGTGGGGTGTGTAACACCCGAAATTCATCTGTATATGATATATGGAACTGTGGTCATTTTTTGAACATATGTTGTGTTGAGGAGTGAAAAAGAGAAATCCTCCTTATAATTAGGAAATACGGACATATCTTAGCGCTGTCTCCTGATCACTGTTTTGTGTGGACTTTGTTACCTTGAGGACGGTGAAACCTAATTATTGGGAGAGAAGCAGCAGAGAAGTAAAGCACTTTTTGGACTAGAATTATTTTATAGTTTTAAATACTAGTGCTGTGGCTACTGATAGTCATGATGATCATGATATTAGTACTTCAACATCTACTAAAGCCGGCGCTTAAGTGCTTAGAGCAGTGGTTCTCAAACTGTGTGCAGTGGCACCCTGGGGTTCCACGAGACACTTGCTGGGGTGCCTCAGGTTGGTGGTCCAGGACCAATTCAAATATTTATGGTCAATGTACTGTAATAGGCAAAAGAAGTGCTTGTGGCTGCCAATCATAAAACATGTGGACAATCAGAAGCAAATATTGTCCCCTACCACATAACTGAACCTAAGGAAGACATATAAACACAATTTACTTCAGTTAATATTTATTTCTAAATTTCTTAATAAGAAACTTTTGGCCTAGGGGTGCCATGAAAAAAATTCTGATACTCTAGGGCGCCGTGACTCAAAAAAGTTTGAGAACCACTTAGAGGGTTTAAGAAAGAGCACCTGAAATCAAAACAATATTTAACAACACTACAGAAAAAACACCTCTAGAACACAGAAAGTTTACTGCCCCTCAAAAATAAAATTGCTAATATGCCATTCCCCACACGCAGTCGCAAGGAAAGGCCTTGACCTTTGTTTGCCATTTGTGGTTCTGCAACTATCAGTGAGGCATTTTCTTCTGCCTCTCATATTGATGCAAGACCTTCTCACTGAAAGTCTAGAGGAGGTGTAAAAAAAATGAAAACTAGAAATTCAGTGCTCAAAAACTATTAAGGCAATAGAACAAACTGTGTGTTCAGAAATGTCACAAATCCGTGAGGAGAGTTTAAGTATGTCCACGAATGCTATGTGTGGTCCTGACCTTTCTAATACTGTACTTGTAGCGAAGCCTCTTTCCACCATGTCTGCACTCTATGCAAATGTGGGGATGAGCAGAGCTAGTCAATATACTGACTTAGAAATTGAGGATACTACAGTGGCAGTGCAACAGGATGTAGGAGATATTTGTGTAGCTGACACTCGTGCTAATGAGAATTTTAATTATGAGGATGTTGTTTGTGTAAGTCAAGCACCGGTGAAAGTCATTCTCGCCAATGATAAGATAAAGGCCATTGTCGTGCCTGGGCATAAGACCAAAAAAATCCACTTCTCATGTCTAGAATTTTTTTCCCCAAATCCTGACAACAATTGTCTAGATATCTGTAGCATTTGTAAAGCCACAGTAAGGAGAGGTAGGGACCTTAAGCATCTAGGAACCTCCTCCCTGTTACATCATTTGCAGTGAGTTCATGGACAGTTATGGGGAAACGTATGCTAAAAAAAATAACAAGCAGTCCACATCAGCTACCTCCCTTCTTCTAGCTATATCCCAGCACCTGCTATCTCCACCACCAATACCTTCATCATCAATATCCTCACTAATGATTGTAAGTAGTCCTGCATCCAATTTGATAAAGCTAGGTGACTCCTCTCCTGTCCAGGATTACTTAGAAGTATCCTTCAGCGCTAGAGCTGCTGCTGCTGCTGCTGCTGCTGCTGGAGGTGAATCTTCATCCCAGAAGGGGACCAAGAAGACTACTAGTAGTTTCAAACAACAATAGACTGTTAAATCATTTGCAAGAGGAACTAAGTGTGAAAGCTGTTGCCCAGTTGCACAGCAGATCACTGATGCTACAGTATGACAGCTATGCTTTTATTGTCTGCATGAAATATCATTAATTACCATTAATTTAGACAGTTAATTGAGGTCCTGTGTCCCCGCTACCAAATTCCATTTTAGTTCCATTTTCCTAGAAAAGCAATTACTTGCCTGTATCATGACGTTAAAAAAACCCTAATTATTGGCCTTCAAAATACCATTGTACCCACAGTCCACTTAACCACAGATATGTGGACAAGTGGAACTGAGCAAACTAAAGATTACATGACTGTGACAGTCCACTGGGTGGGGGAATCGCAGCAGGTACAGCAGCTGCATCTAACAAACAACACCAGATAACTCAGACACAGGCTAATCTCTGTACCACCGGCTTCACTAAGAAGCATACAGCTGACAACCTGATAGAAAAACGAAGGGATGTCACAGCAAAATGGCTTACCCCACCTGGACTCTCCTGAGAATTTGAATTCCGATAACACAACAAATATTGTGGGAGCATTACAGCTGGGTGAATTCGAACACATCCCATGTTTTGCTCACACACTCAACTGGTTATACAGAGTTTTTTTAAGAAATGACATGTGCATGCAGGAGATGCTGTCTGTGGCCCAAAATATTTTGGGACATTTTTGGCATTCAGCAACAGCATGTAAGAGATTGCAGCAGATACAAGAAGTCAAATTTGCCCTGCCACCAACTGAAGCAACCGTTGGTGGAATTCTACCCTTAATATGCTTCAGCGTATGGAGGAAAAGCAACATCCTATCCAAATATACTCAACAAACGATGACATTAGGAAAGGAGGAATGTACCACAGTTCAGCACAGTGGAGAATTCTTTCTGTGTTGTGGAAGGTGCTGAAAACATTTGAAGTAGTCATCTGTGAAGTGTGTTTAGACACTGCCAGCTTGAGTCTGGTGATTTCTATAATTAGACTTTTGGAAAGCTTGAGAAACTGAAGGAGGAGATGAGATGAAGCAATTCCGCTAAGTATATCAGTTTTGTAGATTAAGTTCTTTATTCACTTCACCAGGAATTGGATCACTACATTTTCGTAACCATGTTTTATCCTAGGTTTAAGTCTTACGCCATGTCTTTCTTTCCAACTGACCCAGACCCAAATGACCCAGATCTTAAGAGATGCAAAAAAGCTCCTGAGGAGCAAGTTGTCAGCTCAAGTGGTACATGACATGACGACGTCTCTTTCTTCATTTTCTCTGGCAAATGCTGCCGCCATAAAAAAACTGAGCTTTCCCAAGAGACCCAGTGGTGAGGTAGATGAGTCAACACAACATTTTGACATCTGGTCAGGTCTAAAAGAATTGGCCAAAATTAGTGACACCTTTACCATAACTCCATCTAATATGGTTAACATCCAAAGAATGGTGGAGGATTATTTTAATGACAGTGTACAAATAGGCATGTCATAGACTCCCTTTGACTACTCAAAGGAAAAAAAGGCAGTTTGGAGGCCCTTGTACAAACTCACTTTGCATTACTTAAGCTTCCCACCCTCCAGTGTGTACTCAAAAAGAGTTTTTATCACATCCTGGAACCTTGTCAGCGACCAGCATAGTAGACTACTTCCTCAAAATGTGGAAAAGATAATGTTCATCAAAATCATCTACAAATCCCACGATGAAGACCTTCACCGGCAATTACATCAAAGCACAGTGACTTCTGTAATGGTGGATTTCAGTGGGGATGTGTTTGCTACCTGGTTAGACAATGTGCAAATACCAAAGGATTGGATTTGTATATATGGGGATTTGATATTAGATTATCTACTTTAGTGCAAATATTGTGTATTATATAGCTCTAGATTCCTATGAAAACGGTGCCAAAAACTCTTCCCTGACCTCTCCTTATTGAAATAGCCATACAATCATGTGACATCTCAGTATACTGTTCTATTTTTCTTAAGGATCCCTCAATAAGGATATGTCCTGGGTGAGGTTAGAAAAAGAAAATATGGTGATTGAAAAGAGTAAACTGGTTCTGGGTCAGCCACCGGGAACATCAAACCAAACTTACCTACTGTACTTTTCTGGAACCTGCTAGAGATTCCCGATTTTTGTGAAGTCCCCTGTACCCCCAAACAGTGGGTACTCCTAGTGAAGTGGGCAGGATGGGGAGAATAATACTAAGAATTATGCTCCATGAAGAGGGGGCAGGGCCTGGTGATGCAATTCTATGCTAATCACATACCTTTGGGGCCTAATGAAGCAAATGAGAGATTTTTTTTTATGTAGGCAAACATGCATAAAACTAATTTTTATTTCCTATAACTACTGAAAATAATATGGAATAGTATGTGAACAGCCATTACAAGTATTTAATAGAGTAGAAATCCAGTACTTAACAGGATTCCAAATTACAAGAACATTTTATGTTGAAAAAGTAAAAAATATGTGTGGATTCCTTGAGTGAAAGCATCTGAAAACAAGAAATCATTAACTCAACAGAATAGTAACTTGATTGGATTAAAGAATCAGATAATCAGCATAATCCATTAGCAGTTTGAATCCTTGAGTGAAAGCGTATTAAAACAAGAAATCATTGACTCAACAGAATAGTAACTTGATTGGATTGAAGAATCAGATAATCAGCATAATCCATTAGCAGTTTAAATCCTTGAGTGAAAGCGTATTAAAACAAGAAATCATTGACTCAACAGAATAGTAACTTGATTGGATTAAAGAATCAGATAATCAGCATAATCCATTAGCAGTTCACAAGCCACTGCTAAGGGGCAATAACAAATTTATGTAGAAATAGAGCATGTAAAGGGAGGAACGAGTGTTGACATGTTAAAAATATACTGGTAGGTTAATTGGCTTCTGACAAAAATTAACCCATGTGTCATAGGCGCAACTAGGAATGATGGCGCCCAGGGCAGATAAAAAATGGAGCCTCTTTAAAATTCCTACATTTTTATTCAAATAAGTACACACTGAAAACTCAAATTAGGGAAGCCTGTGTGTGTTATACTGTACCTAGACTGATGCTTCGTGGAAGATGTACTAAGCTATGAAAAGTGATACATTTCACGGTGATAAAGTGCCAGCTAATCAGCTCCTAACTGCCATGTTGTAGGCTGGGTTTGAAAAATGACAGTTAGAAGCTGGTTGGCTGGTACTTTATCACTGTGCAATTTATCACTTTTCAAGACTTAGTACATCTGGCCCAATATGTCTGGAGAAAATAAAAACAATAGTAATAAAGTGTCTGCCACTGCTACCACAGCTTTTTCTAATGATAATTATTTGAAGTAATTTACAATTTTAAAAAGGTTAAGATAACAAATAATGATACATATAGGGCTATCCACTGTCAAAATCGGCATATATGGCTATTATATGAGAGAAATATTTAGGTTAGGCCTATATGCCAGGATAAGACTTGCACACAGTATGGATCTTTGTATTGCATGATGGCCACTGCAGTGGACATATGATTTTACATCAACTGTGAAAAATATTTGATCAAAACATGTACCATATTATGCCCTAAACAGTACTTTTCTTTGAATTTTTATTTTTTTACCTGCTCTATCTTTACATAAAAATATTTTACAGAGTCCCTGATGTGCTCAGTGCTGGGGAACTTTTCTCATCCATTTTATTTTGACCTTATTGTTTTTGTAGGAATTAAAAGCTGCCACTAGGTGGCATGACTTTTAAGTTTGGTAGCTGTCCAAAGAAAAGGACCCCATGCATTAGTGTGTCAAAAAAATTTTTTTATGAGATAATGACTGAAAAATAGCTGTCCACTGAAGTGTAATGAAAAGGTTAAGATTCCTGTCACCAGTTGAGACTCAAATGTTGGGCATATCTCCCCACATTTTAACATCTTGGAGCAAGACTCCCATGCACGTGACCAAAAAGGGGGCGTGGCCTTGTTGCAGTGCCACAATTGCAAGCCACGCTTCTGTGTGCCATCACTGAGGGGGCATGCCCAGCACTCTGTGAGCTGCTGGCATACCCCCAGTTTCTCTGTCTCCATTGAATAGACACTGTGTGCATGTGCAAGGTGTCTATTCACCACTACTCTGCTAAGCAGGACAACGAGTGACCGAGCCTCCCAATGCGCCCCCCAGTTGGGACAGCGGGACAGTCCCAAAAAGTAAGATTGTTCCATGAAAATCGGGACAGTTGGGAGGTATGTGTTAGGGTCATGGCACTTCAAAAGAAAAATTACTTTCTGCTCTTATTAATCTGTCACCCTCTTCAAAGGGTAAATTGTGCTGATCTTACCCTCAAAGATGTAAAGAGGGGGTAAGTGGAAAATGAGGGGAAGTAGAAGGTATGGGGAAAGTGGATATTGGGTTGTGGAAGTAGATGGAATAGGTGGAAAAATTGGAGACATAAGCACAAATGGCAGGCGCACGTCACATAAGGGTTGATGACAGAAGAGCTAACACGATGGTGACAGACACATAGGGAATAGGCCTGGCAACAGGAGGAGGGGCCAAAGGGGATTCCCCTACCGAGCCCATACATTGTAAGGGGCCCCAAGCTACTGGGCAGTATTAACTGTGATGGCTGCTGCGGCAGTGCGATGGCTGCCGTGGCTAGCATGCAAAGATTAATAGACTGTTTCTGATAACTCAGACCCGCCATCCGACCCGGCCCACCTGCAGTAACCCCCCACTAGTTGCTCCCAGGTCACCTGTCCAGATCCCCATCGAGTGTGGAATAATGTCCTGCTCTGAGCCTGCATGACGCTCAACGCTGCACCCTCCTCCTCGTCCTTCCCTGTTCTGTCTAGACTCTGCAGTGGAGATGGTCTCCATCTAAGAAGAGTGGTACTGCGGGCATGTGGCGGCACTGGCAGTAACACTGACTGCAGGAGAAACAAGCTCAGCCAGGCAGCGTGGGGAGTCTGGATAGTGGCGATGTCTGTGCACTGTATTGGTAAGTGGGTGGGGTCTCATTATAAGCAGCAGTCTGAATGAGCACACGTAAAATATATAATATTCACTATGCATGATGATGCAACCAGCATATGCAAATATAATATAAAAGTGCAGATAGTCCTATTTTGGCTCAGCAGAGGTGCAGCATATTTTTATTACATTGCCTAGTGAATATTAATTGTCTGGAAGTTTTTTATATTAAAATGTCAAGCTGTGGGGGGGGGGGGGCAGAGATATCATTGTACTGGGCCGCAAAGTTTCTGTTGCCGGCCCTGATAGGGAAAGCACTCAGAGCAGAGACGCAGACAGTATGGGACAAACATGGCTACTACTAATGCCGGTTCTTACCATTCACCAGCTCTGATCCTGCTGACTCCTTCCGCCACTGCTGGCTCATGCTGTCATAGTACATTAAAGTTTTTCATTTTCTTATTGCGTCCCGGCCAGTGCTGCAAGAATGGCAATACAGGGCAGTACTGTGTACCAGTAAGAAATTCCCAGCCGGTATGCAGTACTGCTGGGCCGCCACCTTGCAGACACCGGTGCCCCTCTCCTGCCTGCCCAGTCAGTCCGGTGACTGGCGGCTTCTCTCCATTTGAGTACGGCGGTGGCAGCGGCATGTATTACACAAATGCCAGTTCGTGAGATAATCAGACAGAGCTTGCGGAATGGCAGCAATCAGAAGCCATCACTGCTGTACCACGAGCTCTGATTGACTCACAGACCGGCGCCAGATCTGAGTGAGATACAGGACACCGCCGCCATCGCCGCAGGAGGAGACCGAACTGAGGGCAAGAGAAGGGCAGGAGAGGTGCGTGCTACAATCTCATCTCTCCTCTCCCTGACAGCAGCAGCAGACAGTGCCGGCTGAAGGCAGCAGCAGCAACAATGGTGAGTTGCACTGCGGAGGGCATATCTGGCACTATAGGGGAATGTGTATCTGGCACTGTGGGGGCATATCTGGCAATGTGGGGGTATATCTGGCACTGTGGGGACATAAGTGTATCTGGAACCATGAGGGTATATCTGGCACTATTGGAGGCATATGTGTATCTGCCACTGTGGGGGCATATGTGTATCTGGCACTGTGGGGGTATGTGTATCTGGCAATGTGGGGGCATATCTGGCAACATATCTGGCACTGTTGAGGTATTTCTGGCACTGTGGGGGCATATCTGGCACCGTGGGGGCATATGTGTATCTGGCACCGTGGGGGCATAACTGGCCCTATTGGGGGCATATGTCTATCTAGCACCGTGGGGGCATATGTGTATCTGGCACTGTGTGGACATGTGTATCTGGCAATGTGGGGCCATATCTGGCAACATGAGGGCATATCTGGCACTGTGGGGGAATATGTGTATCTGGCACTGTGGGGGCATATCTGGTACTGTGGGGGCATATCTAGCACCGTGGGGGCATATCTGGCACTGTGGAGGCATATCTGGCACTGAGGGGGCATATCTAGCACCGTGGGGGCATATCTGGCACCGTGGAGGCATATCTGGCACTGTGGGGGCATATGTCTACCTGGCACCGTGGGGGCATATGTGTATCTGGCACTGTGGGGGCATGTGTATATGGCAATGTGGGGGCATATCTGGCAATGTGAGGGCAGATCTGGCACTGTGGGGGAATATGTGTATCTGGCATTGTGGGGGTATATCTAGCACTGTGGAGGCATGTGTATCTGGCACTGTGATATATCCAGGGGTTAAAGTGAGCCGGAACGGGGCGGAACTGCGTTCCGTCAGTTCCA
Organism: Pseudophryne corroboree; assembly: GCF_028390025.1. Classification (NCBI taxonomy): domain Eukaryota; kingdom Metazoa; phylum Chordata; class Amphibia; order Anura; family Myobatrachidae; genus Pseudophryne; species Pseudophryne corroboree. The sequence goes on along the minus strand of NC_086444.1, from coordinate 458,411,408 downwards.
CCAGGAGATGGAACGCAGTTCCGCCTCCCCCGGCTCACCTAACCTGATGTCCCGGGCGGCGCTGCAGGGAGATGCCGGGCGCCCGCTGAGATCGTGTTACCAGCGGGCGCCCGTCTCCCTCTCCGCAGCGGCAGCCGGAGGCAGGAGCTCAGTACTGAGCTCCTGCTTCCGGCTCTGTCAGTGCGCGCTATGGGAGAGACGTCATGACGTCTCTCCCATAGTGCCGAGGAGCGGGCGGCGAGAGAGGACTGCGGCGGGAGCGGGGCTTGGTAAGTATGGTGCTTGCCCCTCCCTCCTATATGTGTACCACTAGCGGCGTTTCTACTGGGGGCTAGTTACTGGGGGGGTTTTACTACTGGGGGGCTGTACTACTGGGGCAAACTACTGGGGGGCTTTAGTACTGGGGGCAAACTACTGGGGGGCTTTACTGCTGGGGCAAACTACAAGAGGCAAACTACTGGGGGCATTACTACAAGGGGGCAAGCTACAAAGGGGCAAACTACTGGCAGCATTACTATTGGGGGCTAAACTACAAGGGGGCATAATTACAGGAGCTAAACTACTGGGGGTATAACTACAAGGGGGCAAACTACTGGGGACATTACTAACTTTGGCAAATTACATGGGGGCTAAACTACAGGGGCTAAACAACTGGGGGCACAACTGCAGGGGGCATTACCACTGGGGGCTAAACTACATGGGGCAAACTACATGAGGGCAAAACTACTGGGGGCATTACCACTCAGAGGCTAAACTAAAGGGGGGGGGGAAGTAAATTGCTGGGGTCATAACTGCAGGGGCATTACCAGTATGGGCATGACTACTGGGGCTAAACTACAGGGGCTAAACGACTAGGGGCAATACTACACAGGGGCATTACCATTAAGGGCATTACTGATGGGTAGCGTCTAGATTCTCTTCGCGCTAAGGACCTTTCCCACAACCCCCTGGGTCCATGTCACAATCTATTTGGAATAGTAAAGTGTGGTGAGCGAAGCGGAGCGGAGCGAGACACCGAGCCCGATGCGTGGCGAGCGAAGCGAGCCCGCGAGGGTCCAATGCTGCATAGAGAAATAAATTTGCCCCAAACGATCGGAGAACGAAGGAGACATTTAGATGCTGTAAGGGCGGAAGTGCTCTCCTGCCCTCTCGTTTTGTCACGTCCAGGTCCTTAGCACGAAGGCAACATAGACACAACCATTACTGATGGGGTGCACAGCTAATGAGGGCATTGTAAAGGGGGCACTTCATAAGGGGCACTACTGTTGGGGGCATTGCATAAGGGGCACTACTACTGTGGGCATTGTATTATAAGGGGTGCTACTGCTGGGGGCATTACTGTATGGGCCGACAAAGAAGCTGCGTTCCCGGTCCGCCCTCCGTCGCTCCGTCCCTACCATCGCCGCCGCACTGGAAGCCCAGGTTCCAGACTCCCAGCTGCAGCGGATCTGGAACCAGGCCGGCTTTATTATCCCTGCCGCTGCATCGAGCTCCTGTGACCGCGGCGCTACTAGTTCAAATCTGTCGCTGATTGGCTGCCGGTCCGCAGCAGTTTTGAAATATTAGCGCCGTGGTCACAGGAGCTCGATGCGGTGGCAGGGATAATAAAGCCAGCCTGGTTCCAGATCCACTGCAGCCGCCCTCAGCCTCTTCTGCCGCCCCGCCCTCGGACCACTGCGCACCCACAGCCTCCTCCTCCGCACTGTCTCCGAGGCCCACAGCCTCCTCCACGTCACGCCTACCACAGCCTACTCGTCCACAGCACCACAGACCACCACCGCTGCTAAACAGGTAATCTAGCCTGCTGCCTTTCTCTCTCCCTAGTCCCTACTGTATTCCCTTGCTGTCACTTTCCATGTCCCTGCTGTCACTTTCCATGTCCCTGCTGTCACTCTCCCTGTCACTCTGTCACTCTATAATGTGAATTTCGGCTCATTCTCTGTGCTATAATGTGAATTTTGGCTCATTCTGTGTGCTATAATGTGAATTTCGGCTCATACCGTGTGCTATAATGTGAATTTCGGCTCATACCGTGTGCTATAATGTGAATTTCGGCTCATACTGTGTGGTGTAATGTGAATTTCGGCTCATACCGTGTGGTGTAATGTGAATTTGGCTCATACTGTGTGGTGTAATGTGAATTTGGCTCATACTGTGTGGTGTAATATGAATGTGGCTCATACTGTGTGGTATAAATGTGAATTTCGGCTCATACTGTGAGGTATAATGTGAAAGGGGTCCTACTATTGTGGTGCATAATGTGTATAACGGGTATATGGTGTGGTAAACTACACTGAAGGGCACGCCCCTTTTGCGTGGCCACGCCCCCTTGTCAGGAGTGCGCGCGCCTTCAGCGCGCACATAATTGCACCCTTCACTTTTCCATACCCCCACTTCAAAATTTCCACTTGGGTACTACTACTGTGGACATTATTACTATTGTGTGACCACGCCCCTTTATTTTTAAGACCACACCCCCTTTTTGCAGCGCGCACCTACGGCGCGCGCAATACCTTTATTATATGGGCACAGTGGGGAGGGGGGTGAGTTCCACCACCTCTCTAGGACCACTTTAAGCACTGGATATATCTGTCACTGTGGGGGCATATGTGCATCTGGCACTGTGGGGGCATATCTAGCACTGTGGGGGCATATCTGGCACCATGGGGGCATATGTGTATCTGGCACTGTGGGGGCATATCTGGCATATGTGTATCTGGCACTGTGGGGGCATATCTGGCACTGTGGAGGCATATGTGTATCTGGCACTGTGTGGGCATATGTGTATCTGGCACTGTGTGGACATATCTGGCACTGTGGGGGCATATGTGTATCTGGCACTGTGCAGGTATATGTGACACTATTGGGGCAAATGTGTATCTGGCACTATTGGATGCATATGTGTATCGGGAACTGCCCTATTGGGGTTATATGTGTATCACTCCCCCATTTTCATTGGCCACGCCCCATGTGGCATGTGGCTACACCCATTTTTTTGTATGCCATCAGCGCGCGCACACAGTACCACTAAGACTTTTTTTTACTTGCACCACTGGTCCTGGCTCACAGGATGTCATGCCATCATGCTGCACCGCTGAAAGGGAGAAGAGCTGTGGTGCATGTGGAGCTGCCATAACAATGGAAGTGGTGGTTCCAGACCCTACCTATCCTTAATCCCCCATATGTTTTTAAATGTCTTCAATTCCACACATCGCAATTTATTTGGGCGGATAAACGACCCCGGGTACGCCTTCATATTCTCCAAACACCTACTCAGGGAGGTGGCCTAGGTATTCCCAATTTTAAGCATTATTATCTCTGCGCAGCTTGCTCATGCCTCCTTTGGAACTATTTTTGTTCCTCTAGAATATGGGTTCATCTTGAGAATGAGGTTTCTGGAGCTGCCATCCCTGCTTCCCTCCTCTGGCTTCCCCGGGCTTATCGCCCAAAAAAGACCAATGACCATACCATTGTCTCACGTTCCTTGTTGCTCTGTAACTCAGCTGTCCGTAAGTTTGGGCTTTTTCCACCTCCTACTCCAAACATTCCCCTGATTTTACCCCTGGTATGGTCCCTTTAGCATTCTCTCCCTGACTGAAAGCAGGTATAAGATACCTAAATGACTTGTCACACGATTCCACATTTCCACTTTTTTTTCTGACATCCAAGCCAAATTTAATATCCCTTCTAAATACTTTTTCCAATACCTGCAGCTACGAAATTTTCATGGCTCAGTTAAACACTGTATCGTAAATCGTTCTCTGGCATCTTTTGAATTCCTTTCTCTACGTCAGTTCTCCACAGCCGGACCTCATTGCCCACACGAGACCCTCACGAGTTGGCCTGGGAACGGGACTTGGGTGAGACCATAGATCCTGATGATTGAACTGAAATTAGGCGGGAGAGCTGCTTCAAGCTCAATTTGTGTGAGGATAAAAGAGAATGTCTATAAAATCCTCTATAGATGGTACTTAGTTCCTTCCCGGCAAACACAAATGTTTCCCAACGTCTCCGATAGGGGTGTGGTTCGTTTTATCGACAGTATCTAGGTCGACAATGTTTAGGTCGACCACTATAGGTCGACAGTCACTAGGTCGACATGGATGGAAGGTCGACAGGGTTTCTAGGTCGACATGTGCTAGGTCGATAGGTCTAAAGGTCGACATGAGGATTTATTTATTTTTTGTGTCGTTTTCTTCGTAAAGTGACCGGGATCCCAAATTAGTGCACCGCGTCCCCTCGCATGGCTCGCTTCGCTCACCATGCTTCGGGCATGGTGCCTTCGCTCCGCTACCGCTTCGCTCGGCACACTTTACTGTTCCAATAGTAGTCCACGTGGATCGTTAAGTATGAAAAAATAAAAAAAAATAAAAAATTTGAAAAACTCATGTCGACCTTTAGACCTGTCGACCTAGCACATGTCGACCTAGAAACCCTGTCGACCTTCCATCCATGTCGACCTAGTGACTGTCGACCTATAGTGGTCGACCTAAACATTGTCGACCTAGACACTGTCGATCTTCAGACCGGATCCCCTCCGATAGATGCTGGTGTGGTTGCACATCAGAGGGCACATTTCTCCATATATGGTGGAGCTGTCCTAAGCTTAGTGGTTTTAATGGTCTTAGTGGTCAGAAATTAGGATTTTGATTTCTATGATTCTCCAACTCTCGATTTCCCTAGATCCTACATTTTTTCTCCTACCTCTGCCCATCCCAGATGCCACATACCATCAAAATAAACTTATTAGGCATATTCTCTCTGACTGGAAGCAGCCCTCCCCACCTACCTTTGCTTCAGTCATTACCAGGGTCTAGCTGGTTCAGCATATGGAGTTCATGACTAGTATTATCAAACACTCCTCTAAGTCCTTTGACAAGATTTGGGGTCCCTGGTTGTCCTTCTTTAATGCTAGTTCCCCATTCACTTAAACCTCCTTTCCTGTCTTCTTCTTCTTTCTTTTCTCTCCCTTTCTCTTTAAATGGCTCTAGCCATGCAATTTCCCCTCCCCTCTCCCTCCATCTATCCCTTTTTTGCGTGTCTTTCTGACTGTGTGCTGTGTTGACCTTCAATAAATATATTGTTTAAAAAAGAAAGAAAGAATGGAAGTGGTGTGTTGTGCAGTGGCTTGCTGGGGCTGGATACTAGAGGCAAAGCAATGCTGTTGAGATAGAAGGGGTAAGGGTACATGACTGGAGAAACAGATGGGGGAGACACAAGGTTGGCTAGTAAGGCAGAAGGGGAGGCTGGAGCTGGAGAAACAAAAGTTGGAGACAGAAGGGAGGACTGGCTTGTGAAACAGAAGGGGGGCTGATGAGACACAGAATGGGGAGCTGGCCAGACAGAAATGGGGCCTGACTGGAGAAACAGAATGGGGAGACAGAAGGAGTGCTGACTGGTTAGGCAGAAGGGGTCTGGCTGGAGCTGGACAGACACTGGGGATGACTGGCACATTGCTAACTCCTTTCCTTCCAAGCTGCGCTACTGCGCATGTGCCAATGGGGAGGGGGGGGGGGGGCACCACAGTCTATTTCGCTCTGGGAAGAGAGCCCTTCCTATTTTGTTAGTCCCGGGCGCCACAATTTCTGACGGCAGCCCTGGGGACAATCATGTGTTGGGGGGCGGGGGGGGAATGATGTATATTAATGAATGAGGGTGCCACAAATTACATCATCATTGCCACTCCCCATGACATTTTGTATACAGTGTGCTCAGCAGTGACTGCAGCGCTAATTACATAGAGCAGGTGGGGGGACACTTAGCAAATATAAACATACATGCAGAGATGTATGTAACGTGCTGGCTGCAGGTCCCCGGGGATCGGCACTGTTATGTCTATCACAGGCGCCATGCTGCATGTGGAACTCAGCATTAGGCATCACTCTCCATCTAAGCCCGCCCACGGACACCCATTGGCTAGATTTTACAGGGGTCTGGGGGCGGTCTTTGAAGGAGAGTGAAGCCGAATGCCGCGTCCCGGATGAAGCAGTGGCTGTGATAGACACAGTGCTGTGTATGTTTAAATGTGCTAACTGGCTTCCCCCTGCAATGTGTGGTGTGGGCTGCAGCCGCCAATGAGTGTGTCCATCTCCCCATCGTATCTGGACTCGCACATGTGCAGTATGGCATAGTGAAGGAAACTGGATTGGTAAATCTGGGACCAGGAATTCTGCCTACCCTTTCAAGGCAGTCCGAGACTTGATGTTAATCCAGAAGTCTATTGCAAAATCCAGGAGGGTGGGCAACCATAATAAGTAAGTACCACTGAAAGATGCAGTTATATAAAATAATTATACCACTGGCAACTAGTTCTGTCCTGAAGTGGCTGGGTTGAAACTAGAGATGAGCAGTTTGGATTTCACAGAATCCAAGCAGCTTCAAACATTGGTATCCAAGCTCACCCGGACTCGGGTGTTCCCGCCAAACTTGGATTTCCATTTAAGGCCAAACGTCATCTTCCCGGCCCCGGATTCTCGCAGGACTTGGATTCTATATAAGGCGCCATGGCTGGGATTCTGCGCCATTTCACTGGTCACTGCAGGCTTTGCCCAATAATAGTGAAAACAATATCGTAAGCTCTGATGTGGTCAAAATTGACTGGAAATGACCTGAAATTAATGTTGTTGAGGTTAATAAAACTCTAGGAATAAAAAAAGGCCCAAACTAAGTGATTTTAGCTTTTTTTGTAATTTTTTTCAAAAAAATCCAAAACCATTCATTGTGGTTTTAAAATCTAAATCTAAAGCCAGATGACAAATCACAGCCAAATCCAAATCCAGCAAAAATGGTCTGGCACACACCTCTAGTTTAAACTGTGCCGTGCACGTACTGACTGAAGATGTGTTCTTGAAGGGGGGAAGGAATCTATTTGGCATATACTGGCAACAATCTCCCTAAGATGCCAGGGTATGAGATGATAAAATACCAGCTGCAGAATATGAAAAGCGGCCTCAGACCAGGCTGGTTGATCCTCTTCTCGGGAACAAGGGATATTGAATATTCTTCCTGAAAGCTTCAATTTGCCTAAAGAGCCAAGGAGGAAATATTATTTATGCTCTCACACTGATACCCCTTTCACACCATACAAATAACCTGGTATATTGCCAGGTCAACGCAGGTCAATGTGTGGTGTGAAAGGGGTAAGTCTTCAACTCCCGGGTCGCCTGACCCAGTATTTCAACCCGGGAATAGAGCAGGGTTTATTACCAGGTCAGGTGCAGTGTGAATGGGTTGCCCAGGTTGATGCCATCTGGGACCTATTCACTCTATGGTGGAGGGGGCATGGAGCTGATCTCACATGCCAGTGCCGCATCCGCCCCCACCCCCCAATGCCGCCTCTGCCCACGATGGCAACCCAACCCGGCAAAAAAAAAATACAGAGATGGCACCATAATAGAAAAAGGGTAGGGTTGGTGGTTGTGTGACCAAGTGAGTGAGGGGATGTGTACAGTGAATATAGGACCTGCTGGCCTTGACTTTACCATTGGATTGCAGCAGCACACCAATACCAAGGTGCAAAATGGATTAATGAAAATTGTAGCCAAAGGAAAATTAAATCCATGTTCCCCTCCCATTACTACCAAAATTGTTCACAGGAAAGGTGGCCTGTTATTGTTTTTTTTAGATATTCTACATGTAGATGTATGTTGTGTTGCTTTAATGTGGAGGGCAGGAAGTTGCATCACTAGTTATTCATGTAGTACCTCTGCAGCCATTATTCAGCATGATGCAATGAGTAAAACACACTTCTGCAGCTCTCCAGGGTCCTGTGAAGATTTGCCTGACTGTGATAGCACAAGGTCTTCAATGGGGTGTAGTATGGTATGCCGGGGGTTGGGCTCCCAGCGACCAGCATACCGGCGCCGGGAGCCCGACCACCGGCATACCGACAGTGTGGCGAGCGCAAATGAGCCCCTTGCGGGCACGGTGGCGCGCTACGCATGCCACGCTATTTTATTCTCCCTCCAGGGGGTCGTGGACCCCCACGAGGGAGAATAAGTGTCGGTATGCCGGCTGTCGGAATTCCGGCGCCAGTATACTGTGCGCCGGGATCCCGACAGCCGGCATACTGAAGACCACCCCTTCAATGCATAGATCAATGACGCCATCTCTGATGCATGGCTCAAGTTCAAGAAGGAATGGCACATATACTGCTGTAAAATATATGTGGGGAACTGAGCTATGGCTAATTATTTAATTAGCTGCTCTGGTAATAAAAGGTAAATATACAGTATATAAAAAAAACAGAGCACTTGAAATGTTAGATGCAGTTATATGTAGACGCATTGCCTGAAAATAAAAAAGGTTAAACAAGACAAGTTTGAATGTTTAAGCTCTTGTCAGGAATCGACTCACCAAGCTGACATCTGTCCGCCGCTGCGGACTCCGTCCTGGGTCCCTGCGTCCATCTGTCATCCGCGTCTCTGCCATCAGACGCCATCCTGGGCCTGGGAGCGCTCCTGTGACAGCGGGCGTGTAGCACGCCGCGTTCCCGCTGGGCCGCGGCATGGGCGCCGCCATGACAGCCTCCAGCAGTCAGCATACGGCGGCCAATCCGGTGCTTGGCCGCACCCACTTTTCCTCACTCCACCAATGACTGTGCAACAGGGGGTATATATGAAGCTGCAGGATCAGTCTGCAGGCATCCTGAACTTTGTGTCACTCCTGCGACTCATGTGTAAGGATCTGGTTCCTGTTTCCTCCGTGTACCTGGATACCTACCTGCTGTTCCGTGTTCCTGGCTATCTACCTAAGACTCTATCCTCCTGGTTACTTCTCACAGCTCCGTGGAACTACAAGCGCCAGCAATACCTGCTTCCATCTACAGGCTTCACACTCACCACCATCTCTGTGTGCTTCAGCCTAGCAGTAGAGACTGACTCCGGGCGTGTTCCATCTCTCCACCTGTGATACAGCTTGCTTGCTGCCAGTGCCTCATCACCTGCACTGTGGACATAGTCAGACTCCTGCCTCTGCTACCAGGTTTGCCATACAACACCATCTCTGCTGGTTCCATGTTTTAATCTGCTCTGGTTCCCATACCAGAATATTCTCTGCCAAGTTATCACTCATCTGTTATCATCACTACCGGTTATCATTTCATCAGTCACCATTCATTCTGTTACCATAGACTTTCAGCTGCCACGCTGTACAATTGACATTTGCATTTCCTACTGTTATTTTCTGCTGCCGTTTTGTGAACCATCTGTCTAATAAATATCATTGCGCTCATGCGCAGAAACATAATCCAGCCTCCTCGTTTTCTCCCATCCACCTCCACTGACCCACTAGCGCCCCCTCCGGGGACACAGACAAAACCAAGTCTGACAGTAAGTTCAGGATCGATGGACTCGGATGGTGGACGGAGTGTGGGGTCAGAGGCCTTGCAAAATCTGGTCTCCCGTTTGGATGGTCAAGAGGCTGCGCAGCAGCAGATGTTCCAGTTCCTGCAAGGGATGTCCTCCCGGATAGATACACTACAGCAATCCCTGCCTAGTGTACACACTCCTACAGTTCCTGTTACTCCAGCACCTGCCAGTACTGTGAGTCCTTCTATGCCGGCTGCATCAGCTCCAGTGTCACGTCTGCACCTGCCCGTGCCAAGCGAGTATGATGGCAGCCCAAAGTTATGTCGCGGGTTTCTCAACCAATGTGAAATCCAGTTTGAATTGTTGTCACATAATTTCCCCACGTCAAGATCCAAGGTTGCCTACATCATCTCTCTACTTTCTGGATCTGCTTTGAGTTGGGTGTCTCCTCTGTGGGAACGTGCCGACCCTCTGATTAACAACTATGCAGAATTCGTGTCAACCTTCAGACGGATCTTTGACGAGCCTGGTCGTGCAACATCAGCTTCTGCCGACCTAATCCAACTTCGTCAAGGTACCCGTAGTATGGGACAATATGTCATCCAGTTCCAGACGTTGGCCGCAGAGATTCAGTGGAACAATCAAGCCCTGGTAGCAGCTTTCTGGCATGGACTCTCTGATCGGATCAAGGACGAACTGGCAACCCGCGATCTTCCTGTACAATTGTCCGATTTAATTTCCTTGTGCATCAAGTTGGACTCTCGCATCCGCGAACGCAACAATGAACGTGCTCGGAGTGAGCCACGCAGATCAAGGATGATACCTTCCGTACAGTTCCAGTCTCCACCTTCTGATGAGCCTATGCAAATAAATAGGTCCCGCCTAACTCCTGAGGAGCGGTCAAGAAGACTTCGTGAGAGACTATGTCTTTATTGTGCGGCTGCAGGTCACCAGATTAATTCCTGCACAGTGCGTTCGGGAAACGCCAGATCCTGACTTGTAAAGGAGGAGTCAAGTTGGGATCTTCTAGACAAGCTCCTTCTAATCAAGACCTTATCCTTCCTGTGACTTTAGAGACTTCAGTTGGGCTTCAGTCTGCATCAGCATTAGTGGACTGTGGAGCCGCAGGAAATTTCATCACCCAAGCTGCGGTAAATAAATTTTGCTTGCCTGTATGTGAACTTTCTTACCCAGTCTACATTACCGCCGTGGATGGTAGCCGAATCTCCAAGGGGAATATTTCTCACCAAACTGCACCAGTGGTTTTGGGAGTTGGGTTCCTACACTCAGAATTAATAAAGTTCTTAGTTATTCCTCAAGCCACCCAGGAGATCGTTTTGGGCATGCCCTGGCTCCAGCTACACAATCCACAGTTTGACTGGTCAACGTTACAACTTACTTCATGGGGTTCACATTGCCATCAGTCCTGTTTAGCCCAAGTTTGTCCAATCAAGTCTACTGAAGTAAAAACCCAGTCAAGTCTTCCTGCGGCTTATCAAGATTTCTCTGATGTCTTCAGTGAAAAAGCCGCGGATGTCCTGCCGCCCCATAGAGAATGGGATTGTCCCATCGATCTCCTTCCTGGCAAGAAGCCACCTAGGGGGCGTACCTACCCGTTATCTGTTCCCGAAACTGAAGCGATGAGCGACTACATCAGGGAGAATTTACAGAAGGGATTCATTCGTCCTTCATCATCACCCGCTGGTGCAGGCTTCTTCTTTGTTAAAAAGAAGGATGGAGGACTGCGTCCATGCATTGACTACCGGGGTCTCAATGACATTACCATTAAAAATAGTTATCCATTACCACTCATTACCGAATTATTTGACAGAGTTAAAGGAGCCCGCATCTTCACCAAGCTAGATCTCCGCGGTGCCTACAACCTCATCAGAATCCGGAGTGGTGACGAATGGAAGACAGCTTTTAACACTCGAGATGGTCATTACGAGTACCTGGTAATGCCATTCGGGTTGAGTAATGCCCCAGCAGTGTTCCAACACTTTGTGAACGAAATCTTCCGTGACGTTCTGTATAAATACCTCGTTGTTTATCTGGATGATATCCTCATCTTCTCCCAAGATCTTCCCTCTCATCGTCTACAAGTCCGTGAAGTCCTCCGACGTCTTCGTGAGAACCGGCTCTACGGTAAACTATCCAAGTGTACCTTTGAAGTTTCCTCTATACCCTTCCTGGGATATATAATTTCCGGATCGGATCTCCAGATGGACCCGACAAAGTTGGAAGCCATTGCCAATTGGTCCATTCCAAATTCTCTCAAGTCTATTCAGCGGTTCCTGGGATTTGCCAACTACTATAGGAAATTTATTCGGGGATTCTCCACTCTCATCGCTCCTATTACCAACTTAACTCGGAAAGGGGCAGACCATTCCAACTGGTCAGAAGAGGCTTTAGCGGCCTTCCAGAAAATCAAGCTGGCCTTTATGTCTGCTCCAGTTCTGTCCCAGCCAGATGTAAACAGACCGTTCGAGTTGGAGGTGGATGCCTCTACAGTTGGAGTTGGAGCTGTTCTCTCCCAGAAGGGAACTGATGGGAAAATCCACCCCTGTGGATTTTATTCTCGTAAATTCCTCCCTGCAGAAGCTAACTATTCCGTTGGAGATCAAGAACTACTGGCGATTAAGCTGGCCCTCGAGGAATGGAGGTATCTCCTGGAAGGGGCCAAACATCCGTTTAACATCTACACGGATCATAAAAATCTGCTATATTTAAAGGCAGCCCAGTGCCTTAATCCTCGCCAGTCCAGGTGGGCTATGTTTTTCTCACGTTTTAACTTTAAGCTTCATTTCCGCCCAGGTTCGCAGAATGTTAAAGCTGACGCCTTATCCCGATCTATGGAATCCGAAGAGGAAACGCCTGACTCAGTTCCACATTCCATCCTGAGTCCAGTGGTATTTGCTGCATCTCAAGTCTCCCCAGCTCCTCCTCCTGGTAAGACTTTTGTTTCCCCAGAACTCCGTCCCAAGTTGCTGTCTTGGGCCCATCAATCCAAGTTCACTGGTCATCCCGGTGTTCTGAAAACCTTCAAGTTCCTCTCTGAGACATACTGGTGGCCAAAGATGAAAGCTGACATCAAGGATTTCGTGGCATCCTGTCCTAAGTGTGTGCAGCACAAGACTCCTCGTCAGTCTCCAGCAGGTCAGTTACAACCATTGTCTGTTCCTAGTCGCCCTTGGTCACACCTGTCCATGGACTTTATCTCCGACCTTCCTCCTTCTCAAGGATACAATACCATCTGGGTTGTAGTGGACAGATTTACCAAGATGGCCCATTTTGTTCCTCTCCAGGGTCTCCCTTCTGCCCCAAAACTCGCCCAAATCTTCCTACGGGAGATTTTCCGCTTACATGGTCTACCCTCAGAAATAATATCCGACCGAGGTGTACAGTTTGTAGCGAGGTTTTGGAGGGCTCTCTGTTCTGCCATGCAGGTTAAACTGAAGTTCTCGTCATCTTACCATCCTCAGACGAATGGGCAGACAGAGAGGGTAAATCAAGAACTAGAGACATTTTTAAGGTTGTATGTTTCATCTTCTCAGGATGACTGGTTTGATCTGCTCCCATGGGCCGAGTTTGCCCACAACTTCCGCTACCACACTGCTACTGAGACAACTCCATTCTTTGCAGTGTATGGGCAACATCCTCGTGTTCCAGATTTCCAAGAACTCCCTCACATGGATGTTCCTGCTGCCACTACTGCCCTGAGTCAGTTTTCTTCAATCTGGAGGAAGATTCACACTTCTCTCAAAAAGGCCTCCAGCCGGTATAAATACTTTGCTGATCGCAAAAGACGTGCAGTTCCTAGCCTGAAACCTGGGGACAAGGTTTGGCTGTCTACCCGGAACCTCCGTCTTAGGGTCCCGTCTATGAAATTTGCACCACGTTTCATTGGTCCCTTTCCTGTCGAAAGAGTCATCAACCCTGTGGCCTACAAGCTGAAGTTACCACCTTCTCTGCGAATACCTAATGCTTTTCATGTTTCTCTCCTCAGACCTTTAGTCCTGAATCGTTTCCAAAGAGCTCTTCCAGTTGGTCCCAAAGTTCGAACTCAGCGGGGCGTGGAGTTCGAGATTGGCAAGATTCTGGATTCCCGTTGCCGGTATGGACGTCTTCAATACCTTGTCGATTGGTCCGGTTATGGCCCAGAGGAGAGAAGTTGGGTAAATTCGTTGGATGTCCATGCTCCAAGGTTGGTCCGTGTCTTCCATAACACTCATCCTTCCAAGCCACGTGGGTGTTCAGTGCCCACCCTTAAAGGGGGGGGTACTGTCAGGAATCGACTCACCAAGCTGACATCTGTCCGCCGCTGCGGACTCCGTCCTGGGTCCCTGCGTCCATCTGTCATCCGCGTCTCTGCCATCAGACGCCATCCTGGGCCTGGGAGCGCTCCTGTGACAGCGGGCGTGTAGCACGCAGCGTTCCCGCTGGGCCGCGGCATGGGCGCCGCCATGACAGCCTCCAGCAGTCAGCATACGGCGGCCAATCCGGTGCTTGGCCGCACCCACTTTTCCTCACTCCACCAATGACTGTGCAACAGGGGGTATATATGAAGCTGCAGGATCAGTCTGCAGGCATCCTGAACTTTGTGTCACTCCTGCGACTCATGTGTAAGGATCTGGTTCCTGTTTCCTCCGTGTACCTGGATACCTACCTGCTGTTCCGTGTTCCTGGCTATCTACCTAAGACTCTATCCTCCTGGTTACTTCTCACAGCTCCGTGGAACTACAAGCGCCAGCAATACCTGCTTCCATCTACAGGCTTCACACTCACCACCATCTCTGTGTGCTTCAGCCTAGCAGTAGAGACTGACTCCGGGCGTGTTCCATCTCTCCACCTGTGATACAGCTTGCTTGCTGCCAGTGCCTCATCACCTGCACTGTGGACATAGTCAGACTCCTGCCTCTGCTACCAGGTTTGCCATACAACACCATCTCTGCTGGTTCCATGTTTTAATCTGCTCTGGTTCCCATACCAGAATATTCTCTGCCAAGTTATCACTCATCTGTTATCATCACTACCGGTTATCATTTCATGAGTCACCATTCATTCTGTTACCATAGACTTTCAGCTGCCACGCTGTACAATTGACATTTGCATTTCCTACTCTTATTTTCTGCTGCCGTTTTGTGAACCATCTGTCTAATAAATATCATTGCGCTCATGCGCAGAAACATAATCCAGCCTCCTCGTTTTCTCCCATCCACCTCCACTGACCCACTAGCGCCCCCTCCGGGGACACAGACAAAACCAAGTCTGACAGCTCTTTTGTGAAAAAATTGTATTAGTGGTCCCCTGTTTACTTTGGGGGGTACAGGGTTTCCAATTCTTGCCAGGTACAGCTGCAGTTGTAGCAAGTGTGCTGGCTGAACTAGTCTGTCCCTAATTCTGCCTACCTTTTCGCTTCCATGCACTTCGTCGGTCTAGTTTCCTCCGTCCTCCATTCAGCACAAGTTCGCGCTTAGCGCTGACATCACCATTCAGTTGCCACTGATTCAATAGAACGCTCCAATGCGTTCCTGGCAGTAGCCCTTTGTCAAGGATGGTGATATGGGTCCCGGTTTTTGTTTTTATTCTAACACTCAAAAAACGTTATTGAAAAATGGAAATGGTCATCTGCGATTTGGTTAAAATAGCAGGCACCTCATGTTCATTAAGGGTGTCCTATTTAATTAAAAATGGTAATGCATCAAAAAAAATGTGTGATACAAATGTTATTTAATGAATCTAGTTTAAAAATTAGGGGTTAATTGATTTGGAATGTTATGGGAACATGTTTCAGATGAAGGTAACATTGTAGTGATCTACAAAAAAAAAAAAACAACCAAAGAACATTTCATTTAAAGTCTATGTTTAAGTCAGAAGGCTCAAGTGTTTGTAAACAAAATATCCACTTTGTTTCCTTTTTCTTCAGTTCTTGCACAATGTTGCCACCTCTCCAGTTTGTTTGTGCGTTTTCAATTGCAGTAAACCATAAACCAGTGGGATCTTTATTGTGGAGTTCTAGAAAGTGTGTTGACACACTGTGAGTCAGAAGTCCCTTTTTTATATTAAAAATGTGTTCTTGTCTTTAACTTTCATTTTGTTTTTCCAATGTATTGATAGCCACATTGGCATTCCAGTAGATAAATCATTTCTTCTGTGTTTCAGGTGAGTGTGCCTTTTATTTTTTATTCCTTTTTTGTAATGTTGGATTTGAACACTTTCTGTGGTTTACAGTAGTTGACTGGTTTTTTTTTTTTTTTTGTAGTTCTACAGGCTAAGCGGTTCAGACACGGGAAGAAGCCTTTTACATTTGTTCTGGTTATTTCTTGTTCTAGTTGTATGTAGCTCCTCGTTAATTCTTGTTTTAGATTTCTTGCTTTTTTTTATAGATTATTTTTTGTTTTTCCGGTACCAAGGTTTTTAATTGATCATCCAATCTTAATATGTGCCAATGCTTTTTAAAATGTTCTCAATTAGATGTTGCTGGCCACTGAATTGAGTTATGAAAGCTATTTGGAAATCTTCTGTTGTTTATGTTGGTTTGTACTGAAGTTATTCCTTTCTTTCTAGCACTGAAATATTTTCAATTTCCATTTGTAGGGCTTTTTCATCATATCCCCGTTGGACAAATATATTTTTCATTTGTATACTTTGGTGCAGATTTATTAAGCTCGGTGAAGTGATAAAGTGGAAGGTGATAAAGCACCAGCCAATCAGATCCTAGCTACAATGTCACAGGCTGGGTTTGAAAAATGACAGTTAGGAGCTGACTGGCTGGAGCGTTATCACCTTCCACTTTATCACTTCACCGAGCTTAATAAATCTGCCCCTTTGTTTCCTGAAGGTGCTTGGTTCTGTACAATTTCTCTTTAGTCTCCTAAATTGACCACCTGGTATGTTCTTTATCCATTGTTTATGGTGGTTTGAGCTGACTGGAAGTACGTTATTACTGCTTACAGTTTTGATGTGTGTTCTGCTGTTTATTTGGTTGTTCAATATAAATATTTCCAGGTCCAAATAAATTACCATCTCCTTCCAAATAAAGAACAAATCATCTATCGTTTCCATAAAATGATGTGTTTTCGGAATAGCTGTTGTTTCAGATTTTCTCCTGTTCCCACATGGCTACGAAAGGTTCACGTTACTGGGCTCGAAAGATGAACCCATCGCAGTGCTTTTAGTTATAAAATTTATAACCCTTTAGTTATAAAATTCTCCTTTATTCCAGAAATAATTCCGATGCAAAATGTAATCAATGCCTGATAAAATGAAGTTCATTTGAGAATTTTGTAAGCTACTCTGATTTGATAAAAAGTGTCATGTTGCCTCACAACCTAGATCATGTGCTATACAAGTATACAGAGTTTTTACGTCGCTAGTGCATAAAATGTAGTCATCTTTCCATTCAGTGTTATCTAGGATTTGTAGAATATGGATAGTATCTTTCTTGCACACAAACTATTGTCTGTATAAATAAATAAATAGATATATTTTGAAAGGTTAGATGATAGCGAGCCAATACGGGACACAATTGTGTAGCCTGGAGGGTTCTGTAAGTCTTTGTGAATTTTTTGGCAGCTGATAAAAGGTCAGAACTTTTGGGTGTTCTATGTATAAGTAGTCAAATTCATTTTTCATCAGCATATTCAGTCTGAGTCGTTCTCGCAATAATTCATGAAGTTCTTTCTGATATGCTTTAGTAGGGTCTACTTTCAATTTCTTGTATGTTCATGCATCTGATAAAAGGTTGTCAGTTTCTCTCTCAAATGTTTCTCAACTGTTTCTTTATCCAAAATAAGTAAATCTCCTCCTTTGTCAGCTGGTTTAAAACAAATTGTGTTGTCCTTGTCACGGGTGATTTTAGTTGTGGACCCGGACTGAGCTGAAGTATGGGGCCGTGGCTTGAATTACCAGCGTAGAATGTAGCAGGTTTGATATAAGATTTACGCATATACAATACAAAGGTTCAACAGGTATAAACGTAATTTTGGCAATGGATAAAAGATCAGGAGTAACAACAGATAGTTTCGAGAATTCAGGCCAGCTACTACATTATATGTAAGTACCTTGCGTAGGGCAACAGTGATAAGCTGGGAGAATGCAGGCCAGATTTGCAGAAATACAGAGTGCTGGGAGAATGCAGGCCAGCTACTCCGTTACAAGAAAATACCTTTAGCGATGAGCTGGGAGAATGCAGGCCAGCTTTGCAGAACAGGATACTGGAGTTGACCGATGAGCAAAGCAGGACTCCAGGATTTACAGATGAGCAGAGCAGGACACCAGGATTGACCGATGAGCAGTGAGGCACAGCTGAACACCAGGATTGACCGATGAGCAGGGCAGGACACCGGGATTGACCAATGAGCAGTGAGGCACAACCAAACACCAGGATTGACCAATGAGCAGGACAGGACACCGGGATTGACCAATGAGCAGGACAGGACATCAGGATTGACTGATGAGCAATGCAGGACACCGGGATTGGCCGATGAGCAGGACAGGACACTGGGATTGACTGATGAATAATGAGTCACAGGCGGACACCGGAATTGACCAACGAGCAGGACAGGACACCGGGATTGACTGATGAGCAGGACAGGACACCGGGATTGACCAATAAGTAGTGAGGCACAGCCAAACACCGGGATTGACCGATGAGCAGGACAGGACACTGGGATTGACCTATGAGCAGGACAGAATACCAGGATTGACCAATGAGCAGGACAGGATATCGGAATTGACCGATAAGCAATGAGACAGCTACGCAGGATAGCTGTTGGGGCCAGGTGGTGCTGTGGATGGAGTTTAGCACTGGAGTCCAGGATAACCAGGAGCAGGTTTGCAGACTGCATACAGGGTATGAACAACAAACCACTGGTGATTCCACAGTGCTGGGAGACTGGCTTTATACCCTTGGCTGTATGGTGATTGACCATGGCAATCAGGTGATGGCTGAGTGGCTCTGGATTGTATCCAAACCTGTCAGCTCACCTGGACTGTCATGGCTGCGCCCAGTACTGGGCTTGGAGGGAAACTTTAGCATTGTAGGACCACATGGAGGCAGTAATGGCTGCAGAGACTGTATTTGGTGACCACTGGAGTCAGAGAGGTATGTAGTATAATGACAACATGGATAATCCTCAATGATTGCTGTGTAGGCACAGCATGAAGAGACATGCTGAATTCAGTATTCACACAGAAGGTTAATCAACACAAGTGCAGCTCCTTAGCAACTCTTACCTTCCAGACAGAGAACTCAGCACTCAGGGAACTCATGGTACTGGTCAGCTGTTTATCTCAGTGAGCAGAAAAGATGCAGGATCCAGGACAGAGGGCAGAGGTAAGTCACCAAATGATATGAATTTAGACAGGATTGTGACAGTCCTCTTTTAATTCTTGTAAGGCTCATGTTTCTTTTCTTGCAAGGTTGTACCTTTTCTTTTCTTTTTCAGTAATATTTCTGACATCTTATTCTATGAGTCTTTGAAACGTTTTGATGTGTGCACCTTTATGTGTACAGGAAAGAAGGTGGATGTTGGTTTAAGATTGCTTTGTTTGTACAGTGTTTC
This sequence comes from Pseudophryne corroboree, assembly GCF_028390025.1. Lineage (NCBI taxonomy): Eukaryota > Metazoa > Chordata > Amphibia > Anura > Myobatrachidae > Pseudophryne > Pseudophryne corroboree. The sequence goes on along the minus strand of NC_086444.1, from coordinate 458,392,534 downwards.
TGTTATTTCCTCCCTTTTTTTTTTAACAAAACCCCCCAAAAAATATTTGCAAAACAACCAGAGAGGAAATACCTTTCAAAAATTTCAGCCAGGCTATGCTGATAGGTGTGCACTATAGAACCTATCCTTAGTTGTATTGCAAATATTCTCTACAAAGCACTGAGGAATATGTATGTGCTTTAGAAACTGTTATTAAATAATAATTATTTTATAAACTATGAAGATACTTCAGTGGTGTCAGTATGGGTAATGTCACCCAGTGCTGCACCCCCAGACCCCACAAGTGACACAACTGGATCCTTGTTAATTATGATCAATATCGTCATCAGTAGCACCAGTAGCAACACAGATCTTTGCTGTGGGGACAGTGCACCTGCAACAGATACACCTCATGTCTCATAACCGTAGCTTTGTCGACCTATAATTAGAGAGCAAGTACTGTACATGAACACACTTTTACTGTATTTGCTCTATGCTTGTGTATCCCTCCCTTGTTCCACCACTCCAGATTCAAGGAGCACGAGTCAGGAATATGCAATATGTGCACATGGATACAGGAACATGCTTTTTTTTTTCTTTCCAAAAATTGTATTGATTATCATGGAAATGAACACATTACAGTGCTGGTTGTTTGTACAACAACCACACAGACATACAGTAGGTAATATCACCAAATATCAAAGTGTAATGAAGTAACAATAACGAGAGAATAAATTCAAGTAGATAAACAGTGGAGGTGGGGGAATCACATGAGAAAGAAAAGGAATGAAAAAAAATGGGGGAAGAAGAGGAGAGAGGAGCTCAAAGAATGTAAAGAATCAAGTCGTAGGAAGTGACAACATGAAATACACTGTAAAATATTATGTATCCTATACAGGCTTAGAATATAGAAAGAAAATAAATAGCAAGCAGAGCAATATTAGATGAGTCAGGAGTCATTGGTTATGGACCTAAGAAGATTCCAAGTAGTATCTTGATATAATTTCAGAATATGAGATTGAGTGGAGTCATCTAAAGTTTTAGTGAAGAGTTCCCATTTCTGATAAAAAATTTTTACACCTGTCTCTATCTCAGGCATAGTTGATCACCTGTCAAAATGTAAAAGTTGTAATAATTTATATTTATCCTCCAATAAAGAGGGGGTGGATCCTTTAGTCTAATGTATGAGAATTATTGTTTTCGCAACAGTGACAATGACTGTGAGAAGACATAATCGGGAATGTTTATTTGGACCTAAATTCCAGTGGCTAAAGATACCACAGATACACGCTTGAGGTTCAGGAATTAGATGCATGTGAAACATAACATTTATAAACTGAACTACTTTATGCCAAAATCGTTTTATTTTCCCACATTCCCAAATGCAGTGGAAGACTGTAGTGTGAGTTATTTTACATTTCAGGCAATTACCTGTTTCTAAGGAGGTCATATTTATTCTTTGAGCCGGTGAGATATAGGCTCGGTGAACCGTCCTTATGTGTACTTCTTGTAGATATGTAGATTGTAAGTATTTAAGTGTAGAATCGTAATGTGTTAAGAGGTCAGGTAGTAATTGTAAAGCAAGGATATCAGGAGTCCATTTGAGCAACGTAGAATTCCATGCTACATGGTGAGACAGAGACGTGAAGTGCATGTATAACATACACAATTTGTTGGGACAGTCGAGATCAAAAGTAGTATGGAGCTTAAAGTCTTCTGATTCTAATTAGTATCTACGGGTTTAGAGAGGAATTGTATATAGTGCCTAACTTGCGAATACATGAAATTTTTTTGACTAGGTAGATGATATTTAGTTTGTAGGTCAGCAAATGAAAGCAGCTGTCCACCTGGATCAAATATTTTTGTTATTAGGATAATCCTTTATCTCTCCAGAGCACATAATTGCTGTTCGACAATGATGGGGGAAAGGCTGAATTCCCCCATATAGTGAGATATGGGGAGTATAAGTGGTTAGACTGAAATTTCCGATTAATACTAATCCAAGCCTTATAAGTATCAATAAATAAGGGGTTACTCAAGATATGTGGGGGAATGTCAGCCGTTTTTGAGAGCAACAAGGCACTAGGGGAGTAAGGAGTGAATAATGCAGAGTTTAGGTGATAATCAGTGTAGCAGTTTGATTCCAGCAGCCAGTCATGGATGTAACAACAAAAGATAGCCTGAGAATAGGAAAAAAGGTCAGGTAAACCCATTCCCCCTTTCTTTCAAGGAGCTTTCATCTTATTGAAAGCTATTCTCGGCCATTTGCCTTACCATAGGAAATGAGAAAAACAAGAAGTCAGATGTTTAACATCTATCATTCGAAGACTTAATGGCAACATTTGCATAACATAAAATATTTTTGGAAATAAATCACTCTTGACAACCGCAAGTCGTCCTAGCAAAGAAAGAGGTAAAAATTTCCAGATGTCAAGAGTGTGTTTGATTTTACTAATAATAGGGGTAAAATTTCTTTCATATAAACATTTCAGGTCTGCTGTGATATTCACCCCTAAATGTTTAATTGAGGCATGGGAGATATGAAAAGGTTGGAGAGTAGGTAAGGCTTTAAAATATGCAATATTACCACTAATAGGGAGTATCTCCGACTTGCTCGAATTAACCTTATATCCAGATATCACTCCAAACTAAGAAATCAGATCTAATACAGCTGGTAGGAAAGAAGCAGGATTAGAAAGAAAAAGTAACATGTCATCGGCATACAGAGCTACTTTCAATAGCTTGCCATTTACCAAGATCCCTTCAGCTTGATGAGAAGCTTGTATAGCTATAGCTAATGGCTCAATAGCCAGTGCAAATATCAAGGGAGACATCGGGCAGCCCTGTCTCGTCCCTGATCCTATTGGAAAGCGATCAATCAGGTGTCCATTGCAGGATATCTGTGAAAGTGGGGAGTCAAAGGGGAAGATTCAAATGTTTGAAAAGTCGGTTGGGTGTCTGTTTTTTGCTGTCAATTAGACAGGAAAAAACAGACTCCCAACTGACTTTTCAAACATTTGACTCTCCCCCATATAATGTTTCCAAAATATTTATAAAGCTTACAGGGAAGCCGAAAGCCTGTAGAGTATTAAATAAGTGTTCCCATTTAACATGGTCAAATGCCTTTTCGGCATCAAATGAGACCACAACTCTGGGAATAGTACACATGGGTTGTTGTGATTGGTATATTGCAGTTACCACTTTCCTGACATTTACCACGGAATGGTGACCCACAATAAACCCTGTCTGTTCTGAATGAATTATTTTTGGCAAAAAGAATTTCAGTCTATCAGCCAAAATGTTAATCAAGATTTTGTAGTCCGAATTTAATAATGAGATCGAGCAATACAAACCCGGTAGGGAGGGATCTTTTGCCAGTTAAGGAATTAATTTGATTATGGCAGAGTTAAAGTGCAATTGTCTGAGATTGTATAATATGATTGTAAAATGTAACAAGACTGTCACCAAAACGGGGCAGCAGAATTTAATAAAATTTTGCAGACAGACCGTCAGGGCCAGGAGCCTTAGACGGTTTCAACTCTTGTATAACTTTCGTTACTTCTTCCAGAGTGATTGGTGATAAAAGAAAATCAGACATATCATCTGAAATCCGGGGTAGATCAGGTGGGCACCACAATTGATGTGGCACATTCAGGTTCACAGAATGACTTATCAGAGGAGGGGCCGAATATAAAGAGGCATAAAAATTTCTCATAACCTCCGTGATCTGGCTACTGGAATTCGTTAAAGATCTGTTGTCCAATCTTAAAGGATGAACAAGCATAGGGGGTTGAGACTCTCGTAATAAATTAGTGAAGAGTTTCCCTGTTTTGTTTCCGAATTTATGAAATTTCTAATTAATAGAAAACATCTATTTGTCAGTTTTAGATTTAAGATATTCATCAAAATGAATCTTTGCCAAATTATAGCTGGATTTAGTGGTCGGATTGGGATTGGATTTAAATAGTTGGAAGGCTGTTGGGGAGCTGAGATTGGAATTCAATATAAGAGTCAGCTAATCTTTTGTTTTCAGCAGCTACATAAGAAATTATGACTCAGCGAAGTACCGCTTTGCCAGTTTGCCAAAACAATAAGGGTTCAGATCTTTCATGAGAAATGTTAGCATGTTTAAAATCCATTAATGTCGATTCTAGTTTCCTAAGTAAAGTCATAGACTGAGCTAGGTAGCTTGGGAACCTCCATTGTCTATTAGGACCTCTGTCTAAATCCGTCTGATGTGCCATCCAAACTAATGCATGGTCTGATATAGCAATTGGCTCTATAGCAACATCTAGAACCTTCAGGAATAATACACTAGATAATAAAATATAATCTATATGCGACAACGTGTGGTGTGCCGCCGATAAACAAGTAAAGTCTTTCTCTGTGGGATGAAGGGTCCTCCAAACAATTATTAGCTGCAGTTTCTCAGACAATTCAGGAATCCCTAATTTTGAGGGAGAAATACGAGATTTAGTTAAAACAGATCTATCCAATATGGGGGTGGAAACAAGGTTGAGATCACTACATAAGATAAGTGAGTCAGAGCTATATACAGATAATTTCGAGAGCAAACGGGAAAAGAAAGATTTCTTGTACACATTTGGCGCATATACTACACAAAGAACACATTTAAAATTATTTAAGTTTAATTCCGTCAGTACATACCGTCCATCAGGATTGGATTAAGAGAAAATTACAGTAAGAGAAAGTGAACGCCTAGCTAAAACAGCTACACCTCTAGATTTAGAATTATAAGGTGCAGCTGACACCAGAACCCAGCCCTTCATTTGTAATTTATTTGTTTCTACGACTGAAAAATGTGTCTTTTGCAAACAAGCTATATAAATTTTCTGCTTAGAAAGATGCCTAAGTATTTTTCATGTCTTGGCAGGGGAATTAATTCCCCCTACATTCCAAGTACCTATTCGTACAGCCATTAAGTAATGGGGGTGTCAATGAAAAACCAGTCAAGGCTCAGATTCCTAGATGGAAGGAGCACCAAGGAAGGGGGAAAAAGGGGGGAGGGAGACACAAAAGAAAAGAAACAGACAGAGAAACATAAGAATTGTAAATGAAACAGATAGGATACATTTATGTAGCCGGTCAACAATAAGACAATAATCAGCAGTAAATTTACTGTCAAAAAATTAAAATAAAACATATCAAGCCATGTAAACCATGGCATTGTGTAAAAGGTGTAATAGGGTCTCTAATCAGGGCAGTTCAACTAATAAACAAATCAGTGCTGGTAAAAGATGTTTCAGCACAATTTCACAAATAACATAACCAAAGTTCAAGTAGAGTTACATGTTACAGATTAACCATCTGAAACTCTTAAAATTAGCAAGTATAGAAATCTACAGAAGAGTAATATGAATATGAGTCAATAACATTTGAAAATATAGAGCAAACATAACTATGCAGAGAATATTCAGAACATATAGAATCTAGTGCACGGAAATGTATTTCGACATACTGGTAAGTATAAAGAAACATATTATGTATAGTTCAAACTTTAAGCAGCCCAGTAGTCTATCAAGCCAGTATTATAAGAAAAAGTGTCACATAATGAGAACAGACGAAAATCTCATCTTCTTATCAACCAAGAACAAGAGGAAATTGATACATTTTAGGATACATATGTTATGTTCTGAGAAGAACTCACAGCTCTCTCTTCGACCAGGAAAGCCTCTGCGTCAGCCGGATTGGTAAAATCTCAGAAGGAAGAACCATCAGAGATACGAAGCATGGCCGGTACATGAGGGCAAATTTTCTTTTCTCCTCCACTAGGTGGGTGCAAATCGGGGAGAATGATTTTTGGGCACTTGACAGATCTACAGAGAAATCTTGAAAAATATGAAGATTAGAGGATTCTCATGGGATAAACTTCTTATTCCTAGAAGCACGCCAAATCAATTATTTATGCAGATAGTTGAGACATCTGAATAGAACCACCCAAGGGCGAGCATTAGTGGTTTGTGATATCTGTCCCACTCTATGTACTCTTTCAATCACTAAATCACTGCAAGCGGTCTCAATCTCCAACAGCTTTGGTAGGGTGGTACAAACAAAGGACGCTAGTGCCGGACCTTTCACCATTTCTGGGAGCCCGACCAAACGGATATTGTTTTGACGAGATCTTTTCTCGAGATCATCGAGCTTATTCCATAAGTGAAAGTTATCTTTTTCCAGCTTGCGGAACGTCTGTTTAAGATGAGAAACGTCTTGAAAAACCTCTCCAACCCTATGCAGCACATGCATTTTTTATGTGCATGCACAGTTCACAGTGCTAAAAAAAAAAGAGTATTTTACACTAGAAAATGGGACCTTTTCCAACTTAAGTGGACCCCCCCTCAATGACTCTAGTGTCCAGAACCTTCCCTTAGATAAGATAGTAATCGGGTGCATCAGAGAGGAGGAGGCCCATATGCAGTCTCCGTCTGGGCCCCATCCTCTCTAGCTGGCAGAGCAACAGACTCTGGGCACTAGGGTCACTGGAAGACCATAGCCCTGTCCCAGAGTCTAGTCTGCCAAGCCAATTTTCCAGTAGTTTCTGCAGCGCTGACAAAATGGGTATTGACAAAATGGGTGCAGGGTATGCAGTGTGAGCCTTCCTAGATCCCGGAGGCCAATGTGCACTGCACACATTGTGCCTATTATAGCTATGCCAATGGTAGTAATGTTTGCAAAATCCCTTGTGTATCTGATGCATAACAATAACATTTACCTTTACCTTCAATGCAATTACAACCCACAGCTAGAGGAGAGTGCTGCTGTTGTTCAGTGGGCAGCAGCCTTCCTGCACCCGCTGCAGCTCAGCACACAGCAACGTGGGTATACATGCAGAAGCTGCTGACAGGTAAGAGAGAAGAGGGGGCCAAGGCAAGTGGCTGACCTTGGCACCCACCAGGCCCCTCTATCAGGCCTGGTAATTAGTACCCCCTTCCCTCTATCTGTGCCACTGCATACACATCTCCACTTGCAGATGGCAAAACATCTCACCTTTGTATATAGGCCACAGTCTACTTGACTAATTAGAAGCAATAAGCAGTCCATGTAATTAGGTTCATCCAAATCCCATATTGATTATCAATATTTCCTTTGGTAACTGGTGCAGCAATTGGGTGTTTGCGCTTAGGATAAGTGTTTTGAGGGCATGTTGTGGGAGTGAAGAATTAAGGGATAGTCAGCGTCTAGTGTTTGCGCAGATCTATCTGATTTTATACAGATCTTTTGTATGCTGATAGTGATGATGGCTATTTCACAAATTAATGGATAAGGGTATCTCTGAGTCAGGCCCTATTTATATCTTTCTAGATAATATTTCAGGGATTATTTGTTTAATAAAAAATTGTACAGTAAGAGAGGTAGAGAGTAACATTTCTTGTAGCATCCACTGTCCCAAAACCCTATATAAAGTCATTCAAGTACAGATGGAGCCCTCCTCATCTGTCCCTTTAACAGGATTAATTGAGCCAGGGCAATCAGACTTAATCCACTGCTGTAATGACTTAATCCCCTGCTGTATTGTTCTCCCTGTATTGTATTGCAGTTGATAGATTAAAGGCTTATGCTAATATGCCTTGGTGCACCTAGGCGCAGCAGAGATGCCTAGATGAGCGAGGTTCCATCTGTATATTTGTTCAGAGAATTCTAGCTTTCATAGACAGCTTTTATATTTGTGCACATAAAGCAAACGGGATCCGGTCAAGATTCAGGCTGTTGGGATCCCGGCTGTTGGAATACTGATGCCGGAATCCTGACACTCATCAGAATACCGAAATACTGAAAAGGATCAGGACACCGACGCCGGAATCCTGACAGCCGGCAACCCGACTGTGAGTACAACGGGAGGGTTAGGTTTAGGATTGGGGGTGGGGTGGTTAGTTTTAGCCGCCGCCCTGGGAGGTTAGGTTTGGGCTGCAGGGAAGGGAGTGTTAGGTTTAGACACTAATGGGGGGAGCCATTAAATGGGGACGTTATCGACGGGGCCGGCTGATATAGTCAATGTTGGGCTGCCTGCACAGTCTATATTCTGAACCCACGGGACCACGCATCGGCATTGTAAGCTGTGTACACACAGTGCAATATGCACTAACTTTCCTTACGATTTTGACTATATACACACCATTAGTCTTTTGGGATAGCCTTTGCTCTTTATCTGATGTTCCCTGGAATGTCCGGCATTAGCAAATTTGGGACAATTATTAGAGGAATTATCGAATGAAAGAGATGCTTCTATTAAAAGTGTCAATGAAGACATAGGACCAGATTCAGTAAGGATTTTATTTGCAAAGCTCCTCGTAGCAGCTTTGCAAATGCAATCCTTAGCATACCACCACCTTCCTGCATTTGCGTTCTGTACACCAAGATACAATCACAGTTCTGGAAGTCGCGATGTTCATCTGCGACTGCAGACTGAGTAAGCCTGAGCTTACTCAGACTAGCAGTCGCAGTGTGTCTTGCAAGTCCAATGAAACTGCATCTGGGCTTCGCCAATCCCGCAAAATAGGGGCGACATGCACCTGTTTCTGGGAACGCCAGCCTGTCAATCAGGCAGAGGCATTTTGTATTATTACAATGTGGTAGCAGGACCTGCTCTGCACATGCTGAGGTCCTACGCAAGTGCAGTTTCCAGACCATGGGGAAACTGTGGGTTGGATCGCATAATCGATCCAACCTGAATAAGATCCATAGTTTACAAAAGGGATAGTTGCCTTAAAAAATAGAATACCAGACTTCCGGTTCTGGCTTGATGGAGAGAGGAGCTTCGTCTCTGAGCTCCTCTTCCCGCTCCCTTGTAACCCCTTTAACAAGGCTTAATCAGCCTCTCTACAGTGCCTGACCCCCTCCACAGTGCCCTCCGTTACCTCCATTGCAGGGAGATGGATTGCTTTATGGCACCCCAGGCGCCGCAGCCACCACGCCAGGAGAAGAGGCACGCAGCAGGGAACATGGCGCCAGATGCTGCTGCTGCTGAGAGCGCTCTCCCTCTTCACAAGAAGCTTGCGGCTGAGGGATCTCCTACTGCGGGACATGTGAGTCTATAGGGAGGTGGTGGAAGCGATCACTGCCACTACGCCCCCCCTTCTCTCCAAAGCAGTAGCTGACATCACTGGTCAGCTACAGCAACTGAATCAGAGAGTCTCTATTAATGAACAGCAGATACGTGTTGCCCATGCTATTGGTGATCTGCAGCACTCAGTGAAACGCCTTTCCACTGGAAACTATCAGCTTTGGAACAAAATTGACGACTTAGAAAATAGATCTCATCATAATAACATTAAGCTGGTCGGTCTGCCAAAATCTGTTAAGGGCACGGCTCTGGCCCATTTTGTCCTCAACTCTTCCCTCATTACTAAACATTGACTTGGTTTGCCAGGACATGGTTATTGAGAGGGTTCATAGGGTGGGTACGACAGCAACTCCTAACAGGCTGAGACCCCGTGTTCCGCTGCTTGAACTATCTACACAAAGTGGAAATATGGGGGGTAATTCCAAGTTGATCGCAGCAGGAAATTTTTTAGCAGTTGGGCAAAACCATGTGCACTGCAGGGGGGGCAGATATAACATTTGCAGAGAGAGTTAGATTTGGGTGGGTTATTTTGTTTCTGTGCAGGGTAAATACTGGCTGCTTTATTTTTACACTGCAATTTAGATTGCAGATTGAACTCACCACACCTAAATCTATCTCTCTCTGCACATGTTATATCTGCCCCACCTGCAGTGCACATGGTTTTGCCCAACTGCTAAAAAAAAATTCTGCTGCGATCAACTTGGAATTACCCCCATGGTTGGCTTCCTGCAAAGTTAAAGCCTTATCATGGGAAGGTCACAAGTTACACGTTTTCCAGGACTATTCTGCCGAGCTGTCAAGGGCTAGGAAGTCTTTTTCACATGTATGTTCTTAACTTGTCACTGAAAGTCACAAATTTGGTTTACTGTACCCTGCTAGACTCTACGACTGTACCTCTTTCAAAGATTTCACCAACCCCTCTGATGACTCAGCTTTTCTTCGGGAGCTGTCCCAAGCCAAAGAAGCTGATATTTCCGATTCCGCAGGATGATGTTATGGATCCATATGCTGCCTTATTGAGATGTTGCTATGTTCCCTCCTCCTCTTCGATGTTACCAGCGGTTGATATTTGGCTGTTTTACTAATGAGACTCATGTCTTATCTCCCTTGTATCCAGAGGCGTAACTAGGGTAGGGCGAGTGGGGCACGTGCCCTGGGCGCCCTGGCAGGCCCAGGAGAGGGGGGCGCCGCCGGCGTCCAGGGCATCATGCCCCACCCGCCCCGTTACCCCTAAATGTGAGGGGAGGAGAGACCACAGCGTCTCTCCCTCCCCTCACCGCCGCTGGAGCACTAGCAGCGCTGCCAGCAGCGCTGCCGTGTCCGGTCTCCGGCGCTAGCCAATCAGGGCTTGCGGACCAGCTCCTGATTGGCTGCCGGTCCGCGAGCTCTGATTGGCTAGCGAACCGGCGCCAGACAGTCGCCGGCGTCCGGAGGGAGCAGCGAGGGAAAGGAGAGGCGCTGCGCTGCGCTCTCCTCCCCTCACAGGTGAGTGACGGGGCAGGGGGGGTCCGGCGGCGGAACGGGGGGTGCCTGGCACTGTGGGGCATGTATCCAGCACTGTGGGGCACTGTGGGGCACTGTAACTGGCACTGTGGGGCATGTATCCAGCACTGTGGGGCACTGTAACTGGCACTGTGGGGCACAGTAACTGGCACTGTGGGGCACAGTAACTGGCACTGTGGGGCACTGTAACTGGCACTGTGGGGCACAGTAACTGGCACTGTGGGGCACAGTAACTGGCACTGTGGGGCACTGTAACTGGCACTGTGGGGCACTGTAACTGGCACTGTGGGGCATGTAACTGGCACTGTGGGGCATTGTATCCAGCACTGTGGGGCATGTAACTGGCACTGTGGGGCATTGTATCCAGCACTGTGGGGCACTGTATCCGGCACTGTGGGGCACTGTATCCGGCACTGTGGGGCACTGTAACTGGCACTGTGGGGCACTGTAACTGGCACTGTGGGGCATGTAACTGGCACTGTGGGGCATTGTATCCAGCACTGTGGGGCATGTAACTGGCACTGTGGGGCATTGTATCCAGCACTGTGGGGCACTGTATCCGGCACTGTGGGGCACTGTATCCGGCACTGTGGGGCACTGTAACTGGCACTGTGGGGCACTGTAACTGGCACTGTGGGGCATTGTATCCGGCACTGAGTGGGGCATTGTATCCGGCACTGAGTGGGGCATTGTATCCGGCACTGAGTGGGGCATTGTATCCGGCACTGAGTGGGGCATGTATCTGGCACCGTGGGGCATGTATCTGGCACCGTGGGGCATGTATCTGGCACCGTGGGGCATGTATCTGGCACCGTGGGGCATGTATCTGGCACCATGGGGAATGTATCCGGCACCGTGGGGCAATGTAACTGGCACTGTGGGCCATTTTCAGTGGCCACACCCCTTCTGAAGCGTAGCCACACCCCTTCTTGAGTGTGACCACGCCCATTTTTTGGGCGCGCGCACATGCTTCTTTTACTGTTTTTTTTTTTTTAGGGGGGGGGGGGGCGCCATTTTCCATCTTGCCCTGGGCTCCAAAAACCCTAGTTACGCCTCTGCTTGTATCCTTCTCACATACGTCTTGTAATATTTGCATGCTCTGACAAATTTTTGTGATGTTTACCTTTTCTATTACTCTGCACTGAATTGTCTTTATTATGTTGTTTATATTTTGTCTATGCTCTCATAATCACTGTGGGAGTCGTTTGGCCTTTATCTACCTTTTTCATTGTTGGGAGGGGGGAGCGGGACTGTTGTTTTACTGCTGGATGGGTGGTTTTGTTGATATGCTATTCTTCCTTTTGTTTAGGAAGTCCTGCATCAAACGCGTGCGTTTGTATGCTTTTTCATACTTTTGTCTTTCCCTGTCTTTCACCTCCCTCTTGTTGTCTACCTCTCCCTCATCCCCCTTAACCCTCCCTCTATGCACCATATTATGCTTCATTTGTGGGTTGGGTGGAGTCACATTATGCTGGGATGGTGTACTGGTGAATCTCGTTTCCCTTCCCGGTTCCTTGAATAATGCCTGATCTACATTTTGCTATGTGGAATGTCGGGGGGATTAATTCCCCGGTGAAGAGAAGCAAGTTTCTGTTATATTTGCAGACAAGCGGTATAGACAGGGCATTCCTCTGGGAAATGCATTTAACTCCTCTCGAGACATTAAAATTGAAAATGCTAAGGTGGTCGGTTGTGGCTTCCTCTTCCTACAATTCCACGGCTTGCGGTGTGGTTATTTTAGTAAAACGCTGTCTTTCCCTTTTGAAACCCTGAACGTGAATGCTGATACTCATGGTAGGTTTGTTGTGGCTTTTGTCAGTATGTTGGGCAAGCAATTTAACATGGCTAATGTATATATGGCCCCCCCCCCTCTTATTCTAGGTCCTTTTTCCAAGATTTAATTACTCTTTTAACCCCTTTTATGGAGGGTAATCTTATTATTGGGGTGACTCTAATTTGGTCTCCTCCCGTTATTGGATAAATCGATGGTCCGAAGGAACCCCCCCCCTCCCCACCCCGTTCTTAAGGTTGGTATTCCCCTGTTCTCTAAAGTACTGCAGGTTGTGGATACGTGGCGTGCATTACATCCTACTGACAGGGATTATACCTGTCTCAGCGGCGCATGGCTCCCTCTCCCGCATTGATTATCTGTTTGTTTCTCACTCTCTGTTTCCTCAAGTTAGTGATTGCTGTATTGCCCCTATCTCCCTTTCTGATCATGCTTTCATTTCTTCTACCATTAATTTTCCTGATGAGCAGGGTTCTTCTAAATTGTGTAGATTTCCCTCTAGGCTATGCCATTCTTCCACATTTAAATCCTTTTTGGATGCTGCTTGGGACGATTATAGCATGACTAATTCTGAGCATTTTCAGTCAAATCCTCTCTATTGGATTTTGGTAAAATCTGTTCTCAGGGGGGCTATTATATTGTTCACTGCAACTCCCAATAAAAAGGATTCTGCCCAGTACTTATTGCTCCAAGATTCTTTGTCCAGGGCCTTTCAGCAGTATGAATTTGAAGTTGACAAGCAGGAATATTTCCTGGCAAAAACTAATTTTGATGAATTTTTGAAAGACATGGGGGACCGTTACCTTTTTTCGATCCATTACAGGTTTCACAGATTTGCCAACAAATCTGGACGTTTGCTCTCTAACCTATTACGGGACACCTTTTCTCCTGCAGTTGTCCATCCTTTGCGTACTCAGCAGGGAACACTGACCACAACGAATAAGCAAATTACACATATTATGCAATATTTTTTTATAAAGACCTATATTCTACAGTGTTTCCTGAGTCTGGGTCTCTTGACCCTTCCTTGGTTCCTTCTATCCTGGCATTTGTACCTCCCCTCTCCACTTCTTCTTTCTCTACTCATGTCTTCACGCACCCCACGCTCCCTCCTTTCTGGGATTCCTTACCCTTTCCTTCTCTCACAGACAACATGGCTTCTCTAAGCCCTGATAACCATAGACGAGGTTCAGTTGGCAATTAAACAATTGAATCCTAATAAGGTGCCAGGCCCTGATGGTTATAGTAGTGAATTCTACAAATTATTACTTCCCAAAATTGGTAGTGTCCTTGTTGATGTCTTCAATTCCATGTTGCTGGCTGATGCTCCCCCCCCCTCCCCATTTTAATTCTGCTGTTCGCAAGCTTTTACTTAAACCTGGTAGGGACCTATCCCTCCCGGGCTCCTATCGGCCAATATCACCACTAAACCTGGATTATAGATTACTAACTAAGATTTTAGCTGACTGTCGTAACCTGATACTTTCTCACATTGTCCATACCGATCAAACTGGCTTTATCTCCAGCAGGCATTCAGTGGTCAATGTGAGAAAGATGATCGCAGAGCTTTTTGCTTGTCAACATTCTGTCTCCCCCACGGGTAAAGCTAATTTACTTTCATTTCCCGGGACCTTTATACTTGCCATACAGATATTGGCCCTCATTCCGAGTTGTTCGCTCGCTAGCTGTTTTTAGCAGCATTGCACACGCTAAGCCGCCGCCCCCTGGGAGTGAATCTTAGCTTCTTAAAATTGCGAAGGAAAGATTCTCAAAATTGCGATTACACACCTCTTAGCAGTTTCAGAGTAGCTCCAGACTTACTCGGCATCTACGATCAGTTCAGTGCTTGTCATTCCTGGTTTGACGTCACAAACACACCCAGCGTTCGCCCAGACACTCCTCCGTTTCTCCAGCCACTCCCGCGTTTTTCCCAGAAACGGTAGCGTTTTTTCACACACACCCAGAAAACGGCCAGTTTCCGCCCAGAAACACCCACTTCCTGTCAATCACATTCCGATCGCCTGAACGAAGAAAAAGCCGTGAGTAAAATACCTAACTGTATAGCAAATTTACTTGGCGCAGTCGCAGTGTGAACATTGCGCATGCGCACTAAGCGGAAAATCGCTGCGATGCGAAGAAATTTACCGAGCGAACAACTCGGAATGACCCCCCTTATACACATCCCCTGCCACCCAGGTCTCCTGTAATGGTTTTTTATCTGACCCGTTTTTTATTGAAAAAAGGGAGGCGTCAGGGTTGCCCACTTTCTCCGCGCCTCTTTGCCATTGCCCTTGAACCCTTAGAACATTGAGCCCTTAGAACATTGCTGGATAACACTGGTATCCTCATTGGTGACATTGAACTTAAAGTCACTTTGTTCGCCGATGACATGTTGCTGTTCGTCTCTAATCCCACCTCTTCAGTTCCAGAAATTCTACGTTTGATTTCGGATTTTGGGAGGTCTGCGGGCTATAAGGTCAATGTCACCAAGTCCGAACTTCTACCATTACATATCCCTCCTACTCTGCTTTCCTCCCTCACATCTGTCTCTCCATTTGCGATCACACAGTCTCACATAAAATATTTGTGGTTTAATATACCGCGAGATTTGTCTAAGCTATATGATTAAAATTTCCCCCCTGTTCTTTCAAAAATGATTGCCAGGTTAGAAGGTTGGGCTACTCTTCCCCTCTCCTTGATAGGCAGGATTGCTGTTCTAAAATCTGTAATATTCCTCAAGATATTCTACACTATGGAAGTACTCACTGTTCGTCTCCGTGATTCAGACAACCTTCGTCTTCATTGGGCGATGACTCATTTTTTATGGCAGGGAAAAAAGTAAAAAATTGCTGCACAATGGGGGTAATTCTGAGTTGATCGCAGCAGGAAGTTTCTTAGCAATTGGGCAAAACCATGTGCACTGCAGGTGTGGCAGATATAACATGTGCAGAGAGAGTTAGATGTGGGTGGGTTATTTTGTTTCTGTGCAGGGTAAATACTGGCTGCTTTATTTTTACACTGCAATTTAGATTTCAGTTTGAATACACCCCCCTCCCAAATCTAACTCTCTCTGCACATGTTATATCTGCCGCTCCTGCAGTGCACATGGTTTTGCCCAACTGCTAACAAATTTACTGCTGCGATCAACTCAGAATTAAGCCCAATAGCACAATCTTATTCACATTACATCGCATAGTAGTGTCCCTTATTCATGTTATGACACACATTAGTGCCCCTTATACACAAAGCCCACAGTAGTAGCACCCCTAACACACATAATGCCCACTGTAGTAGCACCCTTAATACACATAATGACCACAGCAGTAGCACTCCTTTCAATGCCCACAGTAGTAGTGCCCCTTATGCAATGTCCACTGTAGTGGTAGTGCCCCCAGTAATAGTGCCCTTTATGTCCTCAGGAGTGATACCCCTTATGAAGTTCCCCCTATACAATGTCCTCATTAGTAGTGCCCCCAGTAGTAATGCCCCTGTAGTAGTACCCCCAGTAGTTATAGCCCCCAGAAGTCATAGCCCCTGTAGTTATAGCCCCCCAGTGATGCCCCCAGTAGTATAGCCCCCAGGTAGTTATCGTCCCCCTGTAGTTATGGCACCCTGTAGTTATGGCACCCTGTAGTTATAGACCCCTGTAGTTGTAGCCCCCTGTAATTATAGCCCCCAGTTGTTTAGCCCCCTGTAGTTACAGCCCTTGTAGTTATGACTCCTCTAGTTTAGCCCCCTGCAGTTTAGCCCTTGTAGTTATGCCCCCTGTAGTTTAGCCCCTGTAGTTTAGCCCCTGTAGTTATGTCCCCTGTAGTTTAGCCCTCCTGTGGTAATGCCCCCAGTAGTTATGCCCCCTGTAATTTAGCCACTGTAGTTATAGCCCTTGTAGTTATGCCCCCAGTAGTTTAGCTCCCCCCGTAGTTTAGCCCCATCTGGTAATGCCTCCTGCATAAGCAGCTTACACACACACACGCACACACACAAAAAAAATACTTACCAAGCCCCGTTCCTGCTTCCAAACCGCTGCCCTCCATGTGGTGCACGTTCCTTGGAACTATGGGAGAGACTTCATGACGTCTCTCCCATAGCACACAGCCGCACACTGCCAGAGCCAGAAGCTAGAGCTCAGTAGTGAGCTCCTGCCTCCAGCTGACACTGTGGAGAGAGAGCGAGGCGCCTGCTGGTAACACAATCTCAGCGGGTGCCCGGCATCTTCCTGCGGCGTTGGGCACACATTGGGTTAGGTGAGCCGGAGAAGGCAGAAATGCGTTCCATCTCCAAATGGAACTGACGTAACGCAGTTCCGCTCCGTTCCAGATCACTTTAACCCCTGTTCAAGTGATTTCCATATAACCTCTGAATTTTCTTCTTTTCTTTTCTATTCTTCTTTCTCTTTCTTAATACATGCTTCTCTTTTCTCCTTATTGTTGTTATTTGTATGCTGGTTTACTATGTAACCTCTAGTATGCCATTCTAGACCTCATGATCGCTCCATTGCCACAAATGTAAATTTTTTCTTGATGTGCTCACCCCACCCCTCCTTTTTCTCCCCTTCCCCTCTGCTCTATGTATCTATGTTCTCTTGGGCACTGGTAGAACCCTTCACTACCCCTTATGTTTTGGTAAACTTTATGTACTGTTACTGCAAGGTACGAACTCTGTTCTTATTTTTTGGTTGTTCCGCAGGTGTGATTACTGCTATTGCCTTTCGTATGACTGTTTATGTATGCACCATGCTATGATATAATGGTCTACCTTTACACTTCACGTGGCATTGGTTGTTTTTACATACTGTTTACTGTTTTTTCTTGCTGAAAAAAAAAAACCAATTTTGAAAAATAATAATAATAATAATAATAATAATAATAGAATACCCTACAATTATTCCCTTCAAGTGCAATTGGGCACATCACATGGTCAGACCATGCCCCGGTATATATCTCTGTTTCACTTTCACCGGCCCCCACCGCACCATGGTCATGGAGGTTTAATAATTCCTTGACGCAAGATCCTTGTTTAAAGGCCAAACTCACCTCCGCCATCTCAGACTATATTGCGACAAATGATACCCCAGACGTTAGTGCAGTTACAATTTGGGAGGCACACAAATGTGTAGTTCGGGGAAGATGTATACAGCTTGGCTCTTTGCTCAAGAAAGAGCGAATGGCACAGAGGCAGCAGCTCATTGAATGAATAGCGACTCTAGAGACCTCGCACCAGTCCTCCCTTGATGCAGGGGTCTTTCTCGAACTAACTGAGGCTCGTAAAGCCCTAAATAAATTTTTATGGGATAAAACTAAATTAGAAATGACCAAGTGTCGCATAAATTTTATTTGTGGGGCAACAAACCAGGTGCTATGCTCGCTAGGGCATTAAGGGCCCAAAGACTGCAGTCTTATGTTCGCTCCGTTCATGGGCCGGGGGGACATGCTGCAAATACATTGCCTCAGATTGCTCATTCCTTCCAAAATTACTACGAGTCCCTCTATAATCTTAGAAAAGATCAAACCCCTCAGGCTGCCGCTGATCTGAGGGTATTGATTCAGAGATACCTGGCGGAAATCAAATTTCCAAAACTTCCTGAGTCAGACTTGGACACCGTGGAACAACCCTTTACTCTAGAAGAGCTAGAAACAGCCTTGGCGGCTACACCGACTGGGAAGAGTCCAGGCCCGGATGGCTTCCCAGTCGGATACTATAAAGCCTTTAAACAATCCTTGTTGCCCCTCTTCTTGAAGGCGTGCAATGCCATCTCTGCAGAGAAAGGCTTTTCTCCGCAGACCTTGGAAGCACATATAACTGTAATCCCAAAAGAGGGTAAGGACCCCACCCAGTGCTCGAGCTACCGACCTATTTCCCTCCTCAACTGCAACATTAAACTCTTTGCCAAGCTGCTTGCGGGACGTTTGGGCCGCCTTCTCCCGCGGGTGGTTCATGGGGACCAGGTGGGATTTATACTGGGACGAGAGGCTAAGGATAACACTTCTAAAGTTATTGATCTCATCTACCTTGCTCAAAGCGGTCCCTCCCACATGGTCCTCTTGTCCACTGACGCGGAGAAGGCCTTTGACAGGATAGATTGGCAGTTTATGGAAGGTCTTCTTGAGCACATGGGTCTGGGTCCGACCTGTCTTAGTCGTATATTGACTCTTTATAAGTTACCATCGGCTAGGGTCCGTGTGAATGGTGCCATCTCTGCTCCTTTTATGATACAAAATGGAACAAGACAAGGCTGCCCTCTGTCCCCGCTTATATTTGTTCTCTGCATGGAGGCACTTGCGAGAGTAATTCGGGCCAATCCAAATATTCACGGCGTATGGGCGGGGAAGCGGGAACACAAATTGGCACTGTATGCAGACGACCTTTTGGCTACTTTGACGGACCCGGTAACTTCTCTTCCAGCGCTTATGCAAGAATTCAATAGGTTCAACTTGCTCTCCAATTTTAAGGTAAATTACACTAAATCAGTGGCCTTGAATATTTCAACGCCTTCACGAGTACTGGAAGGCATCCGAGATTCGTTTCCGTTTCAGTGGCATCCTACTCAGCTAAAGTACTTAGGAGTTCTCCTGACTAAAGACCTCTCTGACTTATGTCGGGTAAATTTCCTTCCATTATTGCATAAGATCACCACGGATTTTAATAAATGGGCTGCACTTCAACTTACTTGGCTGGGTAGGATTAACACGGTAAAGATGACGATCCTCCCTAAAGTTCTGTATCTGCTGCAAACGTTGCCTATAACAGTACCAACCTCCTTTTTCACTATTCTACAGTCATCTGTTGGTCGTTTCATATGGGGGCGGAGAGGGCACCGGCTTTCCCAATTCACACTGACCCGTACGCGTAGAGAAGGTGGATTACAACTACCTCATTTTATTAGCTATTATTACGCTGTGCATCTGTCCAGAGTTATTGACATGACCAGATCTCCCTACACTAAGCAATGGCCATCAATAGCTGAAACGACTGCAGGTACCCCCTTATTTATTCTCCCCTTGCTTAAAAAAATCCCACGCATAAAACACCCCACCCTAGACTCGACCCTTAAGGTATGGAGGAAATTTAGGCACTTAGACTCTTTCAGTCCGAGTCCCTCCTTGCCGACACCTTTATTATTTAACCCAGACCTACAGTACCCGCGAATCCCCTCTCCTTGTCTCAGTCCTCAGTGTGGGCTAAAGCTGGCATATCTCGGTTGAGTCACCAGATTGGTTCGTCCGGATTCCATCCCTTCGCAGACTTGCAACGATCTTTTAACCTACCGCCTAATTCTTTTTGGGCTTACTTACAAATTCGGCATTACGTTGCTGCGACACCAGCTCGTGCGGTGGGATGGAGACCGACGATTTTTGAATCCTTGTGTCTCTCTGAGAGTTTGCCACGGCACCTAATATCTCTATTGTATAGACAATGCCTTTCGAGCACTTCCACTCAACCCCTGGCATTCGTTATGGCATGGCATGAGGACCTCGGTAGAGAGCTGACCTCTGACCAATGGTCGCGCATTTTTCAGTTCATATTTGCCAGTTCTCCTTCACTCCAAGTGCTGGAGACACAATACAAAGTGGTGTCGAGATGGTATAGATGTCCAGATCGAGTCCACCATATGTATCTGAGTGTTTCAGATGTCTGCTGGAGGTGTGGCCGGTCTCGAGGCACTCCTTGCCATATATGGTGGCGGTGCCCGGGACTAGCTTCCTTCTGGCAACAGGTTCATTCTATTACCAGGCGTATCACAGGACTCCCAATACCTGAGACACCTGAGTTTTGGTTACTTAATTTGATTGACCTACCATTATCCCAGTTTAAGAACTCCCTATTGCGACATTTAATGAATGCTGCTAGAGCGACCATTCCGTGCTTCTGGAGAGCTCAGGTACAGCCTCCCATTGCCAGATGGTTCCAAAGAATCGATCACTATATGGCAATGGAAGACTTGACGGCTTCTTCCGAACAGTCTGTGTCCCGATTCACAGCCGTCTGGTTTGACTGGCTGGAATTCAAGGGAACTCAGGAATACAAAACTTCTGTGCTACGCTCCATTCCTACGACACCTTAGGGCTGTGATGGAGATGGCGATTCTTCTTTCTTTCTCTTTCTTTCTCTTTCTTTTTCTTTCCCTTTCTTTGTCTGTCCTTTATGCTTCTTGTATGTTCTATTTTCCCTGTTATTAATATCTGAAGATAATACAGATTAATGTCTCTAGCTAAGTGGGCTAATGATGTCATATATTGCTTTTGTTTCTTGTATTCTTAGTCTACGATTGGAACGACAGCTTCTGCTATAAGAAAACTTGTATTATTTGCAATTCCATTGTGCTGTATACTGTTATCTCTTTATTAATAAAAACTCAATTTGCAAAAAAAATTAAATAATAGAATACCCATTCTAGTTAAGGAAGGGCATATTAAATGTATTCCTGATAATTCAAAGAGAATAAAATACTGAAGTAAAAATATAGACCAAATAGCAGCTATATGAAACAGATGACTCCCGGAGATTATTCTGCTGGATGGGAGCAATGAGATAGCTCAATATTTCATGCTCTTTATTTGAACTGTTATCACTAAACACTGATTCCTCTTCTTAAAAACATATAAAGCAAAATATATAACAAGGTGACTAAAGAAAATATATTTGGTTATACATCTTAATTGATCTTGGAAACCAAAATAACTGAGATTGGGAAATATGGGCCTTATTCAGTATCCATCGCATCCAAGATGCAATTGCATTAGCATTTTTATGGGCCACTACCCATATGCAGGGCCAGTTCTGCGCAGCAAATTTAATTGCATTGATGCAAATGCCTCTGCCTGACTGACAGGCAAAAACGTTTGTGGGTTGGTTGTGGGTGGTGACACAGCATTGCGGGTGCGTGATGCAGAAAACGGGGATGTGGTGCCAAAAATGGGGAGGGTCCGGCCTGATTTCTGGTCGGCCAAAGGATGTCACATGTTGCCGCTGCGACAGGTAGGATGCTCGCGCTGCACCTACTTTCGTAGGTGGGAGGGAATTTAAGCTGTGTAAGTGTGCGAATGCAAATGTAGCAAAGCTGTACAAACAGATTTTGTGCAGTCTCTGCACAGCCCAGGACTTACTCAGCCGCTGCAATCACATCATCCTGTCCGGGACCAGAATTGACGTCAGGAACCCTCCCAGCAAATGCATGGACACGACTACGTTTTTCCAGAAGCTCCATAAAAACGGTCAGTTGACACCCACAAACGCCTTCTTCCTGTCAATCTCCTTGTGATCGCCCATGTGAACTTATCCATCGCCCAAACCCATCGCTGAGCGGATATCCGCTTTGTACCCGTGCGACACACCTGCGCATTGCGGTGCATATGCATGCGCAGTTCGGACCTGATCGCACGCTGTACGAAAACGCACAGCAGCGATCACATCTGAATTACCGCCTAGGAAAGAAATGAGCACACAGCGAAAAGATGGTATTTTAAATGTGCCTATCTTGCAGCTTAGTCCTATAAGGATGAAAGGAAGTGTGTATATGACAGATAAGACAACTGTAAAATGCTAGGATAAGCTATTGCATGGATTCTGTTGATATGTTTATAGTTTTTAAGAACTAAATTATCGGGATATAACAGATATTTTGTAACTTTTAGCTAAAAACGTGATTTTCTTTTTTTTTTTTTTTTTTAGTTTATAACCATAATAAGGCATTGTTTTTTGTCCACCCATCATGACTTCAAGCTGCATTATCATCTAAGTGGTGACAATTTTCCTTTAACACAGCTAATGTCTGTAGAAAAGTGAGGCAGCAGAAAGGCCAATAATAGGGAGCTCTACGGTTGTACGGCCTTGTGCTTTTGGCTCAGAATGTGAGACAAACAACAAAGACCCATCAAACATGGCTGGTGGAGGAAAAAACAGGACTTTATGGAGTCAGAGGGACTAATAAGGTTTAGCTGGTAATGCAGTCATAATGTCAAACCGTTATTATATAGCCTGATTTAAACAGAAAAGAGAACGGACTCGGTATGAAATACGGATTGCCGGGATGCCGGCCGTCAATATACCGACAGCGGCATCCCGGCCACCAGTATGCCGGCAGCAGGGTAAGCACTAGTAAGTCCCTTGCGGGCTCGCTGTGCCCGCCTCACCGCGGGCTCGATGGTTCGCTGACTCGCCACAGGTTATATTCTACCTCTATGGGTGTCGTGGACACCCATAGAGATACAATTATTATTATTTTTATTAACAGTTTCTTATATAGCGCAGCAAATTCCGTTGCGCTTTACAATTTGAAATAACAATAACAAACTGGGTGATAACAGTCATAGAGGTAGGAAGGCCCTGCTCGCAAGCTTACAATCTATAGGGAAATAGGCATATGTACACAAGGAAAGGTGCTATCTATTGCATAGTATGAGAAGACATGTGAGGATATGTGTGGACTGTACAGAGTGGATGTAATTTGATAGGAAGGTTTATGACAGTTATGTGAGCGGTTCAGGAATTGGATACGCTTGCCTAAAGAGGTGAGTTTTGAGGGAACGCTTGAAGGTTTGGAGACTAGAGGAGAGTCTTATTGTGCGTGGTAGGGCATTCCACAGGGTGGGTGCAGCCCGATGAAAGTCCTTCAGTCGTGAGTGGGAGCGAGTAATGAGTGTGGATGAGAGACGCAGGTCTTGTGAAGAGCGCAGAGGTCGGGTTGGGAGATATTTTGTGATAAGCGAAGTGATGTACATTGGTGTAGTTTGGTTAATGGCCTTGTGTGTGAGTAAAAGTATTTTATATTGAATGCGGTAGAGTACAGGTAACCAATGGAGGGACTGACAGAGTGGATCTGCAGACGATGAACATCTAGCGAGGAAGATAAGCCTCGCCGCTGCATTCAGAATGGATTGTAGTGGTGAGAGTCTTGTTTTGGGAAGACCAGTTAGGAGACTATTGCAATAATCAATGCGGGAGATAATGAGAGCGTGGATTAGAGTTTTAGCAGTGTCTTGTGTAAGGTATGGTCGTATTTTGGATATGTTTTTTAGATGCATGTAACATGATCTTGAGACAGATTGAATGTGGGGAACAAAGGACAGATCAGAGTCAAGGATGACACCTAGGCAGCGAGCTTGTGGGGTAGGGTAGATAGTCGAGTTTTCAACAGTGATAGAGATATCAGGTTGGTACCTACTATTGGCCGGTGGAAATATAATTAACTCTGTCTTTGAAATATTAAGTTTGAGGTGGTGAGATGTCATCCAGGATGAGATGGCAGAAAGGCATTCAGTGACACGGTCCAGTACAGATAGGGACAAGTCAGGGGAGGATAGGTAGATTTGAGTATCATCTGCGTACAGATGATACTGAAAACCAAAAGAGCTGATTAGTTTACCAAGAGATGAGGTATAGATAGAGAAAAGCAGAGGACCCAAGACTGAGCCTTGCGGTACTCCAACTGAAAGAGGTAGCGAAGAGGAGGTAGATTCAGAGAAGCGAACACTGAAGGAGCGATTAGATAGGTACGATAGGAACCAAGAAAGGGCTGTGTCTTTAAGACCTAGGGATTGTAGTGTCTGTATGAGAAGAGAGTGGTCAACAGTGTCAAATGCAGCAGATAGATCTAGAAGAATAAGTAGTGAGTAGTGGCCTTTAGACTTCGTAGTGACCAAATCATTAACCACTTTAGTCAGTGCCGTCTCTGTGGAATGTTGGGAACGGAAGCCTGACTGAAGTGGGTCCAACAAAGTGTATGAGTTAAGAAAGTGTGTGAGTCGAGTGTAGGCAAGTCTCTCAAGTAGCTTAGAGAGACAAGGGAGCTGAGAGATAGGGCGGTAGTTTGAGAGAGCATTAGGGTCAGAATTTAGTTTTTTTTAAATGGGAGTAATCACTGCATGCTTGAAGAGTGAAGGAAAAATACCAGTAGAGAGAGAGAGATTACAGATGTTAGTTAAGGTAGGGATGAGCACCAGAGACAGAGCTTTACTTATTTGTGAGGGTAAAGGATCAAGAGGAGAGGTAGTAGAGAAGCAGGATGAGAAGAGTGATGATACTTCATCTTCATTTGTGGGATCAAATGAAGAAAGAGTGCCAGAGGGTTCAGGTACAGAACGGAGCAGGTCACTGGCTGCCGAAGAGCATACCATTTCATCTCGGATCTTATCAATCTTCTCCTTGAAGTAGGAAGCAAGATCCTGTGCCTTGATAGTGGCTGGCGGGGTAGGTGCGGGAGGATTCAGAAGTGATTTAAATGTATTAAAGAGTCGTTTGGGGTTAGAGGCTTGAGCAGAGATAAGAGTTTGGAAATATGTTTGTTTGGCAGTGTCCAGGGCATTTTTATAAGAATGGTAGACTGTCTTATATGTGAGGAAGTCACTTGAAATACGAGATTTACGCCACTGACGTTCAAGTTTTCGTGTGAGTTTTTGTAGTTGTCTTGTTGATTTGGAGTGCCATGGTTGACATCTAGGCCTACGTGGAGTGTGATGGGTAGCTGGAGCCACTTCATCAAGGGCTAGTTCTAGAGTCTTATTAAGGTGTGATACAGCCATCTCAGGAGAGGTGAATGCAGAAATAGGTGAAAGCAGTTGTTGGAGTGAAGTGGAAAGTTCTTGAAGATTAATTGTGTTAATATTTCTGCGAGTTTGAGGAAGATTGGAGAACTTCCGCAACACAGGGTTTGAATTAACAGAGGAAAGCATGCAGGTGATAAGGTTGTGATCTGATAGGGGGAAAGGAGTGTTAGTGAGTTCAGAGATGGAGCATAGTCTGGTGAGTACTAGATCAAGGCAGTGACCCGCCTGATGAGTAGAGGAGTCAGTCCATTGGGAGAGGCCAAGAGAGGAGGTTAGAGAGAGTAGTTTGGAGGCATGCGCAGCAGATTTTGGACAATCAATAGCAATATTGAAATCACCCATGATAATGGTGGAGATGTCAGAGGATAGAAAGTGAGGGAGCCAGGCAGAAAAATCTTCCAAAAATTGTTTTGGATGCCCAGGTGGGCGGTAGATAGCTGCAACACGCAGAGAGAAAGGAGAGTAAACCCTAATGGAATGTACTTCAAATGATGTAAATGTGAGTGATGGAACCTGTGGTAGAACAGTATATGCAAAAGATTGGGAAAGTAAAAGTACAACTCCTCCTCCTTTATGGTTATCGGGTCTGGAGGTGTGTGTAAAGTGGAGACCACCATGTGCCAGTGCTGCAGGGGAGGCTGTGTCAGATTGTGTGAGCCAGGTTTCTGTTATAGCCAGCAGATTGATGTTGTTAGATATGAAGAGGTCATGGATAGATGTTAATTTGTTACAAACAGAGTGTGCATTCCATAAGGCACATTTTAGGGATCTGGAGGGTGATGGAAGACATGTGATGTTTATGATGTTAGCTGGATTTCTATGTTGCTGTGAATCAGGTGAATGCGAGTGATGCAAGTAACTGGGTCCTGGATTTGGTGAAATGTCACCAGCTATCAGAAGCAGAAGAGAGAGATAAATGTGGGTGTCAGAGGTTTGTGAAAGTTTTTTATGGTAAGAGGTTGTAGATGTTATTGTCAATGAGTATAGGGAAGTAAAAAGCTCATGAGTGCTAATAAGAGTGTAGAATTGAGGGGGCAATATGTACAGAGGGGTGAGTTGCTGGGAGACTGAATGATGCAATGGCCTTTATGAATACTCCATGAAGAGCAATGCAGAATATAGAAAGAGAGGATATGGGAATCAGCGACCACTGGTGTCAGGTGTAAAGGAACATATGGTAGTATTCAAAATTTCTCAAAAGGATATATACATTTATTCTACATAGGACAATAATTAATAGTTGAAGCAGAAAAAATGAATAAAACATATTTGTTTAATATCAAATTCAAGTAATAAGATTAAAAAGATTTAAAAATGAAAAATAAAAAAGAATGTATAAAGTGCATAGAATAAGTTCTTAACTTAAGTGCGGAGGTCAGTCTAGGAAGCAACCATGGAGTAACCAACGTGTTTCGTCCATCAGGACTCCATGATTGCTCCCTAAACTGACCTTTTTGAAACTTTTTGTGTATCCAAAAGCCTTAGACTAGCAACAATGACAACAGAAGGAAAACTTTAAACTCATCTCGCAATGGAAAAGTGATTATAAAACTATACAGAAGGGAAAAGCTGAGGATCAGGGTTACTGGTGACACCCCAAAAACGACACTGGGCAGCCACCTCATGCGTGTGCTAGAGGAGCTACTAAGCTACAATGACATCCAACACATTGATAATAGCTGGAAACTTTAAACCCGGGCAATGGTGGTATAGGGCACTAAGCCCAATTTCCAAAAATAGAGAATAATGTGAGCAAGTCACAGTGTTACATTATTTTCCACACAAGTGACGTCAATGTAGACTCCTATATTGAAGGGTAGCTGCTTAACTCCAATAGGCCGGTTTTCCCCTGGTCGCCATGATAATCTGCAATAGAAGTGACAACAGTGCCTCCTAATGTACCTTTTGTACCTGTAGAGTATCTCCCTACCAGCGCAGCTCCTGCGCGTTGGCAAGGAACTACCCGTCACTCTCCAGGTCGCATCGGCTACGTGTGATGTGTTATGCTCACCAGTGCCAGCAGGAATGTACTGGTGTCTGAACGGTGAGGAATGCAAAACAAATGAACTCACAGACAGACTGGGGAATATGACATTACATACACAGAAGGTGATAGGGTAACAAAATAAACACAAAGTGAACAGAGAAGCCCAAAGGCTAAGAAACTGGGTGTCTCCCTAGTATTAGGAATGCTCAGATGGAAAGAAGCGAGATGTAGTGATTTAATACGTAGAGAACCCGAAATGCTGTTGCTAAGGGCAACAGCAAAACCCTAAAGGGTTACCAACGGGTGTGGCAGTAAACTCCTTGGTCAGAGATGGAATAATAGACACAAGGAGAGTCTCCACAATCCTAGCCCTCACTTGCAGTGCACTGGTTCAGCTTACTGCCACTAAACTGACACCTGAACACCTTGCACAGTGAGAAAGGATTTTGGCAGGCAAGTCTGAGAATACAGCCGCAAACTTGCTAGATTCACAGAGTAGCAAAAGAACCCCAGCATGTTAAACGACTGACTCCAGTCTTACTGCAAGGTCTGGATTGGCAGAGTGTAATACCAAATCCCAAGGCCTATTTGCAGTAAGCAACAAACAAATACAAAGTTTGCACAGTACTAGCTAGCTTTCAGGAACTGACTAACCAACAAAGATTCAGCAGCATCTGCCTAACCTGAGAAGAGGGTTTATATAGCAGGTGCTGTCCACGCCCCACTCAGACCTCACAGACTGTGAGCACAAAAACCAGCACCGGATCCCCTGCCGTGCACAGAGCCTGTAACCACTGCACAGCAAAAGACCCGAACCGGAGTATCAGCTACGCTCAGGTTACTCCGCTAGCACTTCTCTCCCGGTTGCCATGACGACGTGGCAGCACAGAGCAGGAGACCCTAACAGTACCCCCCCTCTGACGAGGGGTCAAAGAACCCCTACCACCGGGTTTATCGGGGAACTGCGAGAAGAAAGAGCGTAACAGTCTGGGGGCATGACGATCACAACTGTGCACCCACGACCGCTCCTCCGGGCCATACCCCTTCCAGTGCACCAAAAATGACAGCCGACCCCGAACCATCTTGGAGTCAAGAATCCTTTCAACAAAAAACTCCCTCTGGCCACGTATCAGAAGAGGGGAAGGTCTTCCACTGGAAGAAGGATTACTAATCGCCCGTTTTAAAAGGGAACAATGAAATGTTTTATTGATACCCAAAGAACGGGGTAGATCTAACTGAAATGCCACCGGATTGATAACCCTAGTGATCTTATAAGGACCGATGAACCGGGGGCCTAACTTATGAGATGGCTGTCTCAACTTCAAATTCTTGGTAGACAACCAGACGAAGTTTCCTAATTTGAAGCTGCAGGGTCTTTTCCGCTTATCAAAAACCCTTTTGGTCACTAATGACACAGACACAAGGGCTTTCTTCACTTTCCTCCAAATACCTCTAAGGACCGAAACCACAGAGGAACCACCAGGCGTGGAGTCCAGGGGGTCAAAAGAATTGGCCTTAGGATGATGCCCATACACACAAAGGAAGGGAGAGATCCCTGTAGCAGAGTGAGCCGCGTTGTTATAGGCAAACTCCGCCATGGACAGATGAGCAACCCAGTCAGTCTGACACTTGGAGACATAACACCTGAGGAACTGCTCCAAGGACTGGTTCACCCTTTCAGTCTGCCCATTAGACTGCGGATGGTAGCCTGACGACAAGCTGACAGAAATCTGGAGATCGGAACAAAATGCCCTCCAGAATTTGGCCACAAACTGGGATCCGCGGTCAGAGACCACATCAAGTGGCAATCCGTGGAGGCGCACAACATGCAGCATAAATAATTCAGACAGGCGTCTGGCCGATGGCAGCCCAACCAATGGAACGAATTGCGCCATCTTCGAAAACCTGTCAACGACAACCCAGATGGCTGTCATCCCCGAGGATTTGGGCAAGTACACCACAAAATCCATTGAAATGTGGGTCCATGGCTTAGATGGAATAGAGAGTGGATGTAATGGGCAAACAGGAACCCCTCTAGGAGTCTTATTTCGGGCACAGATGTCACATGCCCGAACCCACTGATCCACATCCCTAGCCACCGAGGGCCACCACACCGCCCTAGATAGCAACTCCCGAGTTCTGGCAATACCCGGGTGACCTGCCGACTTCTTGGCATGGAATTCCAGGAACACTCGCTGTCTTAACCTAGGAGGCACAAACAAAAGACCTACCGGAAGGTCTGGAGGAGCCTGCTCCTGTGCTCTAAGGACTAATGACAAGAGGTCCTGGGTAATGCCCACTTTAATACATGATAGGGACACAATGGGCAATGGCTCCTCGGTGGTCTCCTGGATTGGAGCAAAACTCTGCGAGAGCGCATCAGCCTTGATGTTTTTTGACCCAGGGCGATATGTTATCAAAAAATTAAAGCGAGCAAAAAACAAAGCCCATCGTGCCTGCCTGGCATTGAGGCGCTTCGCTGACTCTAAATATGCCAAATTCTTATGGTCGGTGAGAATTGAGACCACAAACTTAGCCCCCTCAAGCCAGTGTCTCCACTCCTCGAGTGCATCCTTAATAGCCAACAATTCCCGGTTACCCACGTCATAATTCATCTCGGCAGGCGAAAATTTACGGGAAAAGTAAGCACAGGGATGAAGGCGATTATCAGACACCCCCATCTGAGAGAGCACTGCCCCAATACCCATCTCAGAGGCATCCACCTCCACCACAAAAGGACGCTCTGGATCTGGGTGTCGCAGCACCTTGGCCGAGACAAATGCCCTTTTGAGACGGGCAAAAGCCGCTTTGGCCTCACAAGACCAGTGAGCAACATCCGCCCCTTTCTTAGTGAGTGCCACCAAGGGCGCCACTATAGACGAAAATCCAGCGATAAATCATCTATAAAAATTCGCAAAGCCCAGAAAACGCTGAAGCGCCTTCAAACTAGTGGGCTGCACCCAATCCAGGACTGCCTGTACCTTGGAACCCTCCATTTGGAAACCCTCTGGGGAGATAATATATCCTAGAAATGCGATTTGCTGAACTTCAAATTCGCACTTCTCCAGCTTCGCCCCAAGCCGGTGGTCTCTGAGTTTCTGGAGGACTAAGCGTACATGCTTCCGATGTTCCTCCAGGGAATGGGAGAAGATTAGGATGTCATCTAAGTATACAACTAAGAATCTATCCAAATATTCCCTGAGCACATCGTTCATGAAGTCCTGGAAGACTGCCGGGGCATTACAGAGCCCAAAGGGCATCACCAAATATTCATAATGCCCTGAGTGGGTATTAAAGGCAGTCTTCCATTCATCCCCCTTTCTTATTCGGATTAGATTGTACGCACCGCGTAGGTCAATCTTAGAAAAAATGGTGGCAGTACGAAGCTGGTCAAACAAGACCGAAATGAGAGGCAGTGGGTATGAGTTTTTAATCGTGATACGGTTCAATTCCCTGAAGTCGATGCAGGGTCGCAACGAACCGTCCTTTTTACCCACGAAGAAGAACCCCGACCCAACTGGAGACTGTGAAGGTCTGATAAATCCCTTAGCCAAGTTCTCCTGAATGTACTCTGCCATAGCCTGAGTCTCAGGACGTGACAGGGAGTACAACCTGCTCTTGGGAAGCTTAGCATTCGGCAACAAATCAATGGCACAGTCATAGGGGCGATGGGGAGGTAGTACCTCTGCAACTCTTTTGGAGAACACGTCCGCAAAATCTGCATAACATCCTGGCAATCCTGGCAAACTTAGCTGCGAAAGCCTGACTGGAAGGCTCAAGCAACTCCTGAAACAATCAGTACCCCAACTAAGAATCTCCCCAGAGACCCAGTCAAATTGAGGATTGTGGGCCCTTAACCAGGGTAACCCCAACACCAATGGGGCAAAAGTACAGACAGTCACATAAAAGGACAATTTTTCAGAGTGTGTGGCTCCAATAAACAAAGAAATCTGGCTAGTGCAAGAGGTAATTTTACCCTGGGATAATGGTTCCCCGTTTAACCCACAAATCTCAATTTCCGATGCCAAGGGTACTAAGGGAACAGAGTGTTTCAGGGCGAATTGGCGGTCCATAAAAACCCCGTCGGCCCCACTGTCCACAAAGGCCTCAGTCTTGACAGTTTGACCGAGGATCTTCAAGGTCACCGGAATGATAAAAGTCTTCTTGGGAAATTCTGACTTCTGGCCTGACAGGATATTTCCCATCACCCTCAGGCCCTGAAGTTTTCCGGCTTTTCTGGGCATGATACTACCACATGACCTTTATTCCCACAGTACAAACATAACCCCTGCTGTCTCCTCCGCGTCTTCTCACGCGAGGAGAGGCGGGTAGCCCCAATCTGCATAGGCTCCTCGGAAAATTCCACAGAGTCTGAGGTTCCCTTGGGAAAGAAGGAAACCTCGGTCTCCCTTTCAAGCCTGCGCTCTCTCAGCCGTCTATCCACCCGAATGGATAACTGCATGAGCTGATCCAAGCTATCAGGCAAGGGATATTGTACCAGTTGGTCTTTTAACTGGTTAGAAAGACCTCTTCGGTACTGGTGTCTCAGGGCTGGGTCATTCCACTGGGTATCATGGGCCAACCTCCGAAACTCCATACAATAAACCTCAACTGGCCTTCGCCCTTGCTTAAGGATCGAAATCTGAGCCTCGGCTGAGGCCGTCTTGTCAGGGTCATCATACAACATGCCCAGTGCCGTAAAAAAAGCATCAACACTTTTAAGCGACGGACAGTCAGGCTGCAACCCATATGCCCAGACCTGTGGGTCTCCTTGTAGCAAGGAAATCACTATGCCCACCCACTGAATCTCCGACCCAGAAGACTGAGGCCTAAGCTGGAAATATAGCTTGCTGCTCTCCTTGAAACAAAAGAACTGCGAGCGATCTCCAGAAAAACGATCCGGGAGATTTACTTTCGGCTCCTTAAACCCTGAAGGTACTGCTGCTGCGAGAGCTCCGCCAGCGGCCTGCGAGGTGTGCATTTTAATGGACAAATCATTAAATTATCGAGTCAGGACCTGCACCTGATCGACCACCTGTTGCAAAGTATTTTGAGGGGTGTGCTCCATATTCCCACAAAATTTCAACAGGAGTATTAGGCTGCTGAATATGTTATGCTCACCAGTGCCAGCAGGAATGTACTGGTGTCTGAACGGTGAGGAATGCAAAACAAATGAACTCACAGACAGACTGGGGAATATGACATTACATACACAGAAGGTGATAGGGTAACAAAATAAACACAAAGTGAACAGAGAAGCCCAAAGGCTAAGAAACTGGGTGTCTCCCTAGTATTAGGAATGCTCAGATGGAAAGAAGCGAGATGTAGTGATTTAATACGTAGAGAACCCGAAATGCTGTTGCTAAGGGCAACAGCAAAACCCTAAAAGGTTACCAACGGGTGTGGCAGTAAACTCCTTGGTCAGAGATGGAATAATAGACACAAGGAGAGTCTCCACAATCCTAGTCCTCACTTGCAGTGCACTGGTTCAGCTTCCTGCCACTAAACTGACACCTGAACACCTTGCACAGTGAGAAAGGATTTTGGCAGGCAAGTCTGAGAATACAGCCGCAAACTTGCTAGGTTCACAGAGTAGCAAAAGAACCCCAGCAGGTTAAACGACTGACTCCAGTCTTACTGCTAGGTCTGGATTGGCAGAGTGTAATACCAAATCCCAAGGCCTATTTGCAGTAAGCAACAAACAAATACAAAGTTTACACAGTACTAGCTAGCTTTCAGGAACTGACTAACCAACAAAGATTCAGCAGCATCTGCCTAACCTGAGAAGAGGGTTTATATAGCAGGTGCTGTCCACGCCCCACTCAGACCTCACAGACTGTGAGCACAAAAACCAGCACTGGATCCCCTGCCGTGCACAGAGCCTGTAACCACTGCACAGCAAAAGACCCGAACCGGAGTATCAGCTACGCTCAGGTTACTC
Source organism: Pseudophryne corroboree (assembly GCF_028390025.1). Classification (NCBI taxonomy): domain Eukaryota; kingdom Metazoa; phylum Chordata; class Amphibia; order Anura; family Myobatrachidae; genus Pseudophryne; species Pseudophryne corroboree. The sequence continues at coordinate 458,359,714 of NC_086444.1, read as the reverse complement.
CGCTAGCACTTGTCTCCCGGTTGCCATGACGACGTGGCAGCACAGAGCAGGAGACCCTAACATGATGTCATGCAGCCGCCACGGCCCGTCCCCGCACGATCCGGACACGCCTGTGTTGCCCGGACCACACACCCAAAATGGTGTCGAAACGCAGCCGGCCCGCCACCTCCCACCCTGCGAAGACTGCTGAGAATGCTGGTAGATGACGTTCTGCCCACCAAAAGATCTTTGTTATCTCTGTTATTGTGCCTTGACTGCGAGTGCCCCCCATATAATTTATGTAGGCCTCCGCAGTCGCCTTGACTAACTGCACCTTCACTGGGCACCCCTGGATGAGGTGTTGCACTACAGAAAGAGCTTTGAATTCAAACACATTTATAGAGAGTTGACTCTCCCATTCCGTCCAGCAGCCCTGGAATGACTGAGCGTAACAGACTACTAAGAGGCATCGGCAGTAGTGATGTGCACCGGAAATTTTTCGGGTTTTGTGTTTTGGTTTTGGATTTGGTTCCATGGCCGTGTTTTGGATTGGGACGCGTTTTGGCAAAACCTCCCTGAAAATTTTTTGTCGGATTCGGGTGTTTTTTTACAAAAAAACCCTCAAAAACAGCTTAAATAATAGAATTTGGGGGTCATTTTGATCCTATAGTATTATTAACCTCAATAATCATAATTTACACTCATTTTCAGTCTATTCTGAACACCTCACAATATTATTTTTAGTCCTAAAATTTGAGGTCGCTGGATGACTAAGCTAAGCGACCCAAGTGGCCAACACAAACACCTGGCCCATCTAGGAGTGGCACTGCAGTGTCAGGCAGGATGGCACTTCAAAAAAATAGTCCCCAAACAGCACATGATGCAAAGAAAAAAAGAGGTGCACCAAGGTCGCTGGATGGCTAAGCTAAGCGACACAAGTGGCCGACACAAACACCCGGCCCATCTAGGAGTGGCACTGCAGTGTCAGGCAGGATGGCACTTCAAAAAAATAGTCCCAAAACAGCACATGATGCAAAGAAAAAAAGAAGTGCACCAAGGTCGCTGGATGGCTGAGCTAAGCGACACAAGTGGCCAACACAAACACCTGGCCCATCTAGGAGTGGCACTGCAGTGTCAGGCAGGATGGCACTTCAAAAAAATAGTCCCCAAACAGCACATGATGCAAAGAAAAAAAGAGGCGCAATGAGGTAGCTGTGTGACTAAGCTAAGCGACCCAAGTGGCCGACACAAACATCTGGCCCATCTAGGAGTGGCACTGCAGTGTCAGGCAGGATGGCAGATTTAAAAAATAGTCCTAAAACAGCACATGATGCAAATAAAAAAAGAGGCGCAATGAGGTAGCTGTGTGACTAAGCTAAGCGACCCAAGTGGCCGACACAAGCACCTGGCCCATCTAGGAGTGGCACTGCAGTTTTCTAGCGAGAGGATGAGTGCTTCCATCCTCATGTGAATCTGAACCACTAGCCATGAACATAGGCCAGGGTCTCAGCCGTTCCTTGCCACTCCGTGTCGTAAATGGGTCTGGGACTCAGGGTCGACAACAAAAAGGTCGACACACCTTAGGCCGACACCAATTGGTTGACACACCTTAGGTCGACATGGACAAAAGGTCGACATGGACAAAAGGTCGACATGAGTTTTTTATGTTTTTTTGGTGTCGTTGTCTTCGTAGAGTGACCGGGAACCCCAATTAGTGCACCGCGTCCCCTCGCATGGTGCCTTCGCTTCGCTCGGCACAGATTACCGTTCCAATCGTAGTCCACGTGGATCGTTAAGTATGAAAAGGTTCCAAAAAAGTAAAAAAAAACATAAAAACTCATGTCGACCTTTTTCCATGTCGACCTTGTTTCTGTCGACCTTTGTCCATGTCGACCTAAGGTGTGTTGACCAATTGGCGTCGACCTAAGGTGTGTCGACCTTTTTGTTGTCGACCTGGAGTCCGGATACCGTCGTAAATGGCATATTGGCAAGTTTACGCTTCTCCTCAGACGCTTTTAATTTTGATTTTTGGGTCATTTTACTGAACTTTTGTTTTTTGGATTTTACATGCTCTCTACTATGACATTGGGCATCGGCCTTGGCAGACGACGTTGATGGCATTTCATCGTCTCGGCCATGACTAGTGGCTGCAGCTTCAGCACGAGGTGGAAGTGGATCTTGATCTTTCCCTATTTTACCCTCCACATTTTTGTTCTCCATTTTTTAATGTGTGGAATTATATGCCAGTATCAATAGCAATGGCCTACTACTATATATACTGTGCACAACTGAAATGTACCACAGGTATGGATGGATAGTATACTTGACGACACAGAGGTAGGTAGAGCAGTGGCCTACTGTTCTGCTATATACTATATACTGGTGGTCAGCAAAATTATGCATTGTACTCCTACTATATACTACAATGCAGCACAGATATGGAGCGTTTTTCAGGCAGAGAACATATAATACTGGTGGTCACTGGTCAGCAAAACTCTGCACTGTACTCCTCCTATATAATACTGGTGGTCCCCAGTCCCCACAATAAAGCAGTGTGAGCACAGATATATGCAGCACACTGAGCACAGATATGGAGCGTTTTTCAGGCAGAGAACGTATAATACTGGTGGTCACTGGTCAGCAAAACTCTGCACTGTACTCCTCCTATATAATACTGCTGGTCCCCAGTCCCCACAATAAAGCAGTGAGCACAGATATTTGCAGCCACCTGAATAAAACTGAGAGGACGCCAGCCACGTCCTCTCACTATCATTTCCAATGCACGAGTGAAAAATGGCGGCGATGCGCGGCTCCTTATATAGAATACGAATCTCGTGAGAATCCGACCGCGAGATGATGACGTTCGGGCGCGCTCGGGTTAACCGAGCAAGGCGGGAATGCTTGAATCTGCCTCGGACCCGTGTAAAAAGGGTGAAGTTCGGGGGGGTTCGGATTCCGAGGATCCGAACCCGCTCATCACTAATCGGCAGTTTCCAGCACCCAATTCGGAATCCGGAATGGGCAGCCCTGTGTCAGACTGGTTCGCATGAGCCACCACGTGAGGGAGTGCCGAACCTATGGAGATAGGACCATGATCTGTGTTTTGATGTGCAGGTAAGATCCATCCCACTGGTTGAGGATCTGTAGCTTCAGAGGGCGGGATTGAATCTGAGCATACTCCACCATGTCGAATTTTGCTATCATTGAACCTAGGATTCTCCTACACGCATGAATGGAAACTCTGCGATGTTACTAAAAAAAAACTGAATTTATACTGCAGGGCTAGAACCTTGTCCAGTGCCAAGTAAACAAGTTGAAGGCGGGAATCCAAGAATGCCAAGTGTATAATTTCCTGCGAAGGTGTCAAAGACGATTTTTGCCAATTTTTTCCTCCAGCTTTGAGTCTGCAGAAGATTTACTGTGACTTGACTGTGGTCCTGTAACACCTCTGGAGTCTATGCCAAAATCACAAGATCATCCAAATAAGGTAGTATATGGAGCCCTCTGTGGCATAGCTGCATCGCCATAACTGCCATATTTTTTGTAAACACCCAAGGGACTGAAGACAAATCGAACAGTAATGCCTGAAACTGGAAATTATCCTCCCATATGGCAAAGCAGAGGAAGCACTGATGATCTGGTCTGATAGGAATATGCAGATATGCATCCTGAATGTCCATGAAATCCCCCTCCTCCAGTGCTAGAATAATGGACCGGAGGGACTCCATGAGAAACCTGGGAATTCAAAGAGCCTTGTTCAGTCTCTTTAGATTGAGTATGGGCCATCCGGCTTCTGAACTAGAAAGAGGTTGGTATAAAAAAAACCCAACCCCTCTGAACCTGGGGTACTGGGATAATGACAATGGAGGCCTGCAGAGCTTGCAATGACTGCTGAAATGTTTTTACCTTTGTTATATCTCTTTGAAGTCCTGTACAAAAGAACCTTCTTGGAGGATGTTCCCAAAACGTCAGTGCGTAACCCTGCGAGATGACCTTCCTCACTCATGCATCTGTTATGGTATCTATCCACCTTGGAGCAAAGAATATAAGTCAGCCTCCTACTGTGGCCCTTACCATCAGGCAGTGGGCTTCTCTGGCTGATTTGTCGCTGGACATTTGGTAGCCCAGGATTGTTTACCTCGGGCTTTAAAACACTTGGAAGGTGGCTGATATCAAGAGAATGCCTGCCCCCTTGCTCTACCATGTGGGCGAAAGGAACGAAAAGTTCTGGCCTGCAAAGGAGCAGCTCAAGGCATGAAGACTGACTTGGATGCTGCCAAATTAGACACTATCTTTTCTAACTCCTTCCCGAACAGTGTATCACCTGCATAAGGTAGGGCCTCAAGAGCCTTCTTGGAACTGGCATCTTCTCTCCAAGACCATAGCCAAAGTGCCCCTTTGGCCGCTATCGTGGAGGCTGAAACCTTAGATGTCAATACTCCGGTATCCATAGCTGCCTCACTCAAATAGATACTCAACTACTGAATGGTCAGTACATGTGCCAGTAACTCCCTTCTGCTTTTCTTTCCCTGTGAGTCCAAGCTCCAACTTCTCTGCCCATTATCCAGTAGCCTTAGCTAGCTTCCTATCTATGGGATTCTTTAATGAAGATGAATCCGGCATAGGCAGCGTTGAGTATCTATCCAGGCATGCTACATGCATATTGACCATTGGAGAGTTTTCTTACCTAGCCCTCTCCTTAGGTGGAAGAGTGTAAAACTAAGCCATACATACGCTTGGATAACTGTACCCACTTAGCTGGCTGGGCCCATGTTACTTCCAAAAGATCCTCAAGCTGGGCAGATGAAAGAAAATGAGCAGCTTCCTTCTTTTGGCGTTTGAAAAGCAGAGCCTTATCCCGGGGTGATGGGTCCGCTTCTTCAATCTGAAGTACTGCTCTCACTGTCCTGACCAGTGCTTCTATATCTGTGACCGACATGGAGTCCTCAAGAACCATAGTGGACTCTAAGTCAGAACCAGCTGACCCCTAGTCTGAAAGAGACTCCTGTTCCGAGTCTGGTTCAGAGTTAGCCTTTAATAAAGGAGTAGAACTCACTAGTGTCAGTGACCTGCACCTGGATCCTTGACCCAGAGGCTGTTCTCCAGCTGAAATATCTGCCAAGTGCTGTACAGACTGAGCAAACCACTGTACCCATGGTGGCTCAGCATAAGCCTGGGAAGGCTGTGCTGTCTCAACCATGACAACTGGTGTACCAGGAGTCATAGCAGCAGGTATTGTTGTCTGAAAAGCAGGCAAGTGATCTACTAATTGGGACATCACCTACGTCAATGCAGAAGCCACTGTTTGTGCCTCTCGCCTTGGAACCGTAAAACAGCTATGGCACATGCCATCGTTGTCCGGATCCTGTTGGGAGACAATGTTGCAACAGACTCTGCAAGTGCGTGGTACAGGTATAGTAACCTCCTTGTCAACTCTGTCTTTAGGGGGCATATTTCCTCACAAAAAAACTTCACAAACTGAGACCATGCTGAGAGTGAAGTAACTGTAGTGCCAGAGTACAGCTACCCCAAACTGCAAGAAGTGTGGTAATTTAACAATGCCAGATAATGCAGTACCACTTTGGATATTTACACCTTTTTAAGGTTTGTTCCAATATAGTGAGTAGCAAAAGTCCCATGCTCAACCCACAAGCACACTGAACTCTCAAAGCACTAAAAGAAGTGGGTAATCATACTCAGCTGTCCAGCCATGTAAAGCAGGCAGGAGTCTTGCAAAGGACCAGGCTCTGGGAGCAAGGTACAGGGGAGACAAAGCCCTGAAACTCCCAATCTGTGCCAAACCGAAGCAGCATGTGTTCACAAAATGGCTGCTCGGCATTAAAAAGGTGAAGAATAAGAGGGAGGCGTGTTCACCCTGAGGCAGGCAGTTAGCTCAGGCTCCAAGCAAGCCTCAGGAATGGGGGAGGGGCTACTGGCCTGGCCCTCTCTTCCTCAGATGCTAATTTAACCCCCAAGGACCTGCCATGGCTTGTAGCATATGCTCTGGTGGTCTAGAGGTGTTGCGCAGTACCCTGTGCCCCCACGGTACCTGGCCCCACTGTCTCCCCACAGCGGGGAGGATCGCCACCATGTTGCGGCTCCCTATAACAAGGAGCCATTCACTCACCTTCCTAGCTTCCAGATGCGGCTGCGGGGTCTCCCGGAAGTGTGTGCTCTCCCCTTAGATCCCTGACGGCGGAAGTCACCGACCCAGTCACTGGTGCTGCCATCGCCAGGTGTTGGAGCTGCTGTATGGGCATACCGCTGCCAGTTATTAAAAAAAACAAAAACTTCAGGCCTGAACACCAGCCCTACTCATAACGGTAATGCTCCTGCTAGCAACAAAAAAAAAATGGTAAGTCTGGGCCGGAGGGGCAGGGTATAGGGGAAGAGGGACTGAGGCATGCTGGGAACATTTGTTTAACTCTTTGGTGCCTGCTCACTCCACACCACCAATATCTAGTGTATAAGCATCTCCTGTGCCCACTAGTGGACGCACAAGAAAAGAGAGCTTCCCCTTTAATTAGTGTGCATGTGATACATTTGGACCAATAGGAAGCAATAAGGAAGTTCTGTTCAATTTTGCATTCGATTTTGCTGGGGATTTTAATGGGCATTTGGGGTTCGATTTTGGAAGGGATTTCAAAATCTCAACCCAAAATCCCTTCTAAACATGAATCAAAAGTGAATTTGATTTGAAAATTGAATGCAAAATAGAATTTTAGTAAATGAGGGATTTTTCAGGGATTTAGAAAATCAAATAGAAGTGATTTCAGTTGATTATGTAGATTCATAAAAGTGATCTTAAAATAGAATTATAGTAAATATACCCACAGATGGCCAAGAAACATGTAAATCCACACCCTATGTGCAGTAGCAATTTTCCCATTAGGCACATGAAGAATGAGACAAGCAGGGACTTGCGGTAAGGTAAATTTCTCAGGAGGCACTGGCTAGTTCCAGAGCCAGATTTACATACAATATACAAGCCCAAGTGTCCATGTGGGCACACATAAGTTCCATTATGTATGAAAGGAGAAAGTGCACAATGTTCCAACAGTGAATACTGACTCATAAGATGTATAGCTCTGCCTATTAATGAATACATATTGGCCCTCATTCCGAGTTGTTCGCTCGCTAGCTGCTTTTAGCAGCAGTGCAAACGCTAAGCCGCCACCCTCTGAGAGTGTATCTTAGCTTAGCAGAAGTGCGACCAGTGGCGTCACAAGGCGGGTGCGGGGGGTGCGGCCCGCACCCGGGTGTGACACCTGGAGGGGGTGACACCAAATGTCAGCTCCTCCGCAGTGACAGGAGCCAGGTGCTGCAGTGTGAAATTCCGCTACAGCACCCGGCTCCTGTCATAGCAGAAGAGCCGACAGCACACTGAGACCGTCTCTGGGGGAAGCCCAGCATCTCCGGAGATGCTGGGCACGCCCCCAGAGTGACGATCCCGGTATCCCCACGAAGCCACGCCCCCTAGCCGTAAGGCCACGCCCCCTTTTGCCGCGATCGCGGGAGTACATCAGGGGTGCGCACCGGGTGTCACCACACCTGTTGACGCCTCTGAGTTCGACCGAAAGGATCACAGCGCTGCTACAAAAAAGATTGTGCAGTTTCAGAGTAGCTCGAGACCTACTCCTAGCTTGCGATCACTTCAGACTATTTAGTTCCTGTTTTGATGTCACAAACACGCCCTACGTTCGCCCAGCAACGCCTACGTTACAGTTACCTCCCAGAAACACCCACTTCCTGTCAATCACTCTGCGGCCAGCAGTGCAACTGAAAAGCGTCGCTAGAGCTTGTGCAAAAGTGCATTGCCTTTTGTGAAAGTACGACGTGCGTGCACACTGCGCCCCATATGCATGCGCAGAATTGCCAATTTTTAGCCTAATTGCTGCGAACAACGGCAGCTAGCGATCAACTCGGAATGAGGGCCATTGCTTGTTTCCAGTTGCACTGCTACAATCACAGTGCATACCTCCCAACTGTCCCGATTTTGGTGGGACAGTCCCGTTTTTTGGGGACTGTCCCGCTGTCCCACCCGCGGGCCGCAGTGTCCCATGGTGGGGGGGGGGGGGGGCATTTTGGAGGCTCCTGTACTCGCTGCTCTGCTAAGCAGAGCAGGGGTGAATAGATGTGTCTATTCAGTGGAGACAAGAGGAGAGGGGACATGCCAGCAGCTCACAGAGCGCTTAGCATGCCCCCTCACTGACGAAAACGGGGGGGGGGGGGGGTGGCTCGCGATCGCTGGTCCTCCCGCAAAGCCACGCCCATTTTCATAGGCCATGCCCCCTTTTCACAGCGCATGTGTACCTCTTTCATAAAGAGGAAAGTTGGGAGGTATGACAGTGTGGTTTACATTTCTGTACCGGATACATTCCGTATTGTATTGCTATACCTGTCCTTGATAGATATACTGCAGTGATAGGTGTAAGGTAATTTACTTTATGGAAACTGTAATACTTCTTGCTTCACTGTACACAAAGAAAACCTTTGTCACTGAAATAAATATTACAATAAAATAGTGCAATTAGGTATAAGTTATGAAAATGATGCAAAAAACAAGGCCTTATAAATGCTTGTTTTTTACTGAAATACATACTGCTACTGCAGTGGATGTATCAAAAAATACTGTGAGAGTGTCACTGCGCATGAGCCGCCTGTTACTCCATCCGAAACTTACCTACACAGGATCGGCAGCTCAGCTGACTGCACAGGTGACCGGGTCACAGTGAATGAGACCACTGATTCTGTGAAGGTAAGTTTGTTTCTCTTTATTTTCTATTATAACTATTTTCTCTGTGATCAGCCTGTGGTCTATAGACACACAGGGGTATATTTACTAAGATTCGTAATGTTCAGAATTTGGTTGAAGTTTAAACACGACTGACATCAATAGTGTTAATTTGCAACTTTTTTGTTTTTTTAAGACTCATTTACTAAGCTTTCGTATTTTTCGATGTCGATGTCATTCATATATTTTTTTATGTGAATGCGGCCGAATCTTGTATTTGCGGTTGTATTTTGGTGGAATTTTACGGATTCGTAAATTAATTTTTCACGGCAGTGTTTTTGTCCCTTTCCGGCCGTGTTATTTTCTAACTTTCGTTTTCGTCACTCGTCCGTGATTGGTTGTGTTTGTCATTGAGGAGTGTCTGTGCTCATTAGTATAAAAACGCCCCCAACCAGCCGCACCTCGTGGGTTTAGCTAGTGGAGAGGTGAGAGGAAGTTGGTGTTTTGAAGTTGGTGATTTGTTGGTCGGTTTTGGAGTTTTCTTGCGATTGTTGAGTGCTGTATTGTGTGTGTAAGTAGTCTTGCGATAATTGTTGTGTAGTCTCTTTAAAGTTTGTGTCATTTTTAGTGTTTGTGCATTTTAGTTACAGTCTATTGTCATTCATTGTTTGTTTGTTTGTTTGTTTGTTTGTGAGTGTGTGTGTCGTTGGTGTGTTGTGTGTAGTGGTAGTGGAGGAGTGTGTTTTGTGTTTTTTTTATTAGTGTTATTTGTTGTTTGTCATTATTATGTCCCAGTAAGAGGTGAGTGAGAGGGAGGAGGTGAGAGGGGGAGGAGGTGAGTGAGGTGGAGGAGGTGAGTGAGGGGGAGGAGGTTAGTGAGGTGGAGGAGGATGAGGTTGCTGCTGTGGCCTCGAGTGATAGAGACAGTGATAGTAGTGTTGCTCTGCAGCCACGCACCACTATCAAGACGGGCCGAAATTTTAAAATTAGCTATGCAGAAAATATTGTTTTGGTACATGAGTTGATGCGCCATCATCGCCAGCTGTTTGGGCGTGATGCGGCCAAGGTGCCTTCGCGTAGGAAAACTGTTCTGTGGGTGAAGGTAGTAGCGGCAGTAAACAGTGAGGGTGTGGTGAAGAGGGCCGAGGACACGTGTCGGAAGAGATTCTACGACATCAAGCGCCGTGTCAAGGCAAAGATGGCAAAGGAGGCTAAGTCAGCCAGGCAAACAGGGGGTGGCTATCCCTTTATAGCGTCTTATCGGGAGTGGGAGGAACCTGTGCGGACCCTTATTCCGCATGAAGTTGTTGGTGCGACTAATGTGCGGGATTCGGATCGTCCTAGGCATGATGGTGAGTGTTTTTTTTAAATTTGTTATATTTGCATATGTGTTTGTGCCTAATTAGTATTTTTTAAATGATATTGTATTGTTAATATATTTATATGTTATAAATTGATTAGCTATTTGTGTTTGATTTTTAATGATTTTGTGTTTGTATAGTGAGGTGTTAGGTAGTTATGGTTTTGTGTATAGTATTTTTTTGCTTGGTCCATTTTGTAAGTTGGAAATTCTTGCATATATGGTTTTATTTGTAAAGGGTCATTAGCTACGTGTGAGTCACGTGTTGTTTAGAATGTAATTTTTGGTGCTTTATTTTTTCTTTGTTTAATGTATGTTGTATTTTACTTGTCTTTGTGGGCAATATGTTAGTGTAGATGGCTAAGTATTGTATGTTTAGTTTATATTCACTTTGCAAATTTTTGGTATTAAAAATGTAAATGACATATTTTTATATTAATGTAATACTCAAAAATATATGGTAATACATGGGTGTATATTCCCCTCAGCTGTCTGGTGAGTAATCACAAAACAGCAATTAAAAATAACTTACTTACACACTGTTTTTGCACACAAAATACACATCAGAAAAAAAATATATATTCCTAGTACTTATCCACAGCAGCAAGCACATGGCTTGCAAAATAAAAAGGACCCAATCTCCACTATACAAGTTGCGCAAATTTAGAGTGTTCTTTTGCGCCTTACAGTAGTATTGTGTTGAAATTATTTAATTGAATAGGCAAAAATTGTGCTTCAGGTAGATTCACACCCTTTCACAATGGTGATAGAATTCATATTGTCATTTACTGTTTGATATTTTAATGCAAGTACGATAAGGCGGATGTCAAATCACTTTTTTTCATGGGGTAAACTTTGTACCTCTGTGTTTGTTTCATAAGTGTGGGCTTTGTCAAATATGTGTCCACTTTTGTTTTGATGTAAATTTTGACTTCATACAAACCTACATAATTGGCCTTTTTGATTGTGTATACGAGTCTTGGTGAACATCCTAATTTTCATTTGAAAAATGTTTGACAAACAAGTCTAGAAAGTTTAAGTAAATAATAAAACCAACATAAGTAAAAAAGATCCTCAAATGTTGTCCCCTTAAACCCCATACAGAACCAGACATCATGCCCCCGGAAGCCCAGCAGGAATCTGAACATCAGGAAACATACACCCTCCATCTGCAAGCAATAGACATTAACCAACCTACCACGCCTCAGGAAAGTACCCCGCCACCCCAAATGTCACCACACCCACAATTGAGCCAAACAACCCCCCCCCCCCCCTCCCGCCACAACCTGACCCATCATTTTGGGGAAATTGGAACCAACAACAGGCACAAAATCTTGAGTGCCTACGCACACACACCCAATACCTAGCCAGTCTGCCCCATCATCTACCGAGACTGTGCAGAAACACAAGCAGGCTCAATGTCCTGCTATGCAGAGTTGCTAACAGTATGGAGCAGATGAGAGCAGATAACAGCCAACTTATTGTTACCTTTCAGCGCATAATGGATGAGCAACACCGCCATCAAAAAGCCCTCATTCAGATAATTCAAAATAATCAAATTATATCAGAAACCATGTCCCGCATCATAGACAACAACACAATAGCCACAACACAACTTACCGCAACCCTGGCTAACCTCAGTCAAAATATTAATTTGTTGGCACAACACCAACAAGGTTCCAGCTCAGGGACCAACACACTTACCTTGACCCCAATTTCATCACCAGTTCGGAGATCAAGCCGAACCCACTCCACTATCCAAACCAAACCCACGTCAGCCACCAAAGAACAGCCTAAGACATAACCAACCCTGCAGCTGGAGACACATTGTTCACAATCCTAGGCCTACAAAATAGCACTTTTTTGAAAAGAAAACACATGTTGTACAGTAATAAATGTGAGAAATTATTGATGTGCAATGTGTTATGTGAAAATAACTGTCAGTGTAACAGGATAATTCATTGAGTTATCACTCACATGTGTTGGGACTATTCTAGCATCATTACTAACATGAAGGTTTACAACATCACAGGCATAATTATGTACAATCAATTTTGTAAGGTTGTTGTTAGGAAATGTATGTTTGGCTAATTGGCACACATTACTCAATGTCCATTATGTTGTGGTAATGAGGTTAAATATTTCAAACACAACTTCAGAAGGAAGTCTACACAAAACAAACACAAACAATAGCCTAAAAAAATGGTTGTTAGGGCATACTAATTTATTATGTAGAATTGTGGCAAACATTACCTTAGAATTGGAAAAAAACTATTTACAATCAAAACACATAATTACTAACAAAAATCTATATACAAATAACTAAGTAACTGATACCCAACAGTTAGACATAAACACATATACAGCAAATTAACAACACTCAGCTGACTAGCTCGAGAGGGAGCAAGAGCCACATTACTACAGAAAATACATTGGTGTGCCTTAATTGTTCATAAACAAAGCACACAGGCAAATTTACTTACCGCTAAAATGTGCCAAAATAAGGTCTTGTCTTACCTACCTCCCTATATCTGTACTCACAGTGTCGCCAGATGTTTCTAACTCCTCTGCTTGCTGACTGTTTTCTTCATTATCATCAACATGTGGCAGATGTTGCTGCAAACACATGTTATGAAGAAAACAGCAGCAGAACACAATCCTAGTCACCTTTAAGGGACTATACAACAAAAGCCCAGCAGACTTATCCAGACACCGAAACCTTGATTTCAGTACACCAAAACATTGTTTTATCACATTCCGCTTAGACTTATGTGCATGATTGTAATTGTGTGCAGCAGGGGAATCAGGGACGGACAATGGAGTCAGTAGCCAAGAGTAGCAGCCATAACGCCCATCACTTGAAAAACAGATATTGGCAATATTGAAAAATATTGATGCACAAACACAGTGCTAACATAATGTGCAGGTTGAGGTAAACACAAAATTAAAAAAAAAATACTTGGTACATACCCAGCAGCCAGCCATCTGACATTTCTCCAGCTTCAAATTTATCAAAGAGGGATGACTGACTGAGGATGAAGGAGTCATGGCAGCTGCCAGGGTAACCCGCAACAACACTCATAATTTTGAGATTTGCATCACAAACCACCTGGACATTAGTGGATTGGCCAAGATGTCTATTTATATAAATATATTGCCTGCCCCTAGGTGGTCTCAGCTCAACGTGTGTGAAATCTATGGCACCCAGCACATTTGGCATGCCAGCAAGCTCATAAAAAGATACCCTGACTGCATACCACTGAGACTCCTGGGTAGGGAAGCAGATAGAGGCATCTATGTATGGTTCCAATGCATCCAAAACCTGAGTGTACATTCAAAAATATAAGGTGAGTGTCTTAAGCACTTTGTTCAAATATACTGTATAAATTCACATTACACAATACAAAAATGGGGCATAGAGGAGTATGTATGGTTTGCCTCACCTGATTTAAATATTTTGAAAAGGTGGGCTGTGAGATTCCTATTACATCGCCTGTCACAGCCTGAAAGCTGCCAGTAGCCATAAAGTGCAACACAGCCAGGAGTTTGTGCAGGCCTGAGACAGAGCGAGAGCGTGCTGTCTCAGGGTCTAGGTCCAGTTTGACTAGGTCATACAGACAGAAAATGTTGTTCCTATTTAGCCGGAACATCTGTATGAACTGGTCATCGGCCAATGCGTTTAAGTTTAAACACCCCCTAAAAAAACGAGGCGGCACCTGTACAACCTGCTGACCATGTTCAGTTTCCTGGCCCTGGTTTCTTGTACCCTCATGGAGCAGTCTCAGGAATCCCACAGCAAAACCAAATTTACTGCTACACACGGCAGCAGCCATTTCAGAGTGATTGATTTGACAAATGTGCTGGCCGACCTTTTAAAGAGCCACAAATGCAGGTTTGATTAATGATGAAGTCGGAACACATGTATACACGCTTCTCAAAAGCAGGTCTACTTTTTTTTCGTGATTTTTTACGAATTGTATATTTTTACGACCGCAAATGCACTTTCACGGTGGAAATTACAAATAGGAATGAATAGTAAATGTTCTATACCTAAACAGCCGTGTTTGACAGATGGTGTATTCATTCGTATTTCTGAACTTGGGCCGCCCAAAAAATACGAATGCCCTCATCACTCCCGAGATTTGAGTTTAGTAAATTCCAGAGATGACACTATGAAGAAAAAACACCAAATCGGTAAAAATCGGGAGCTTAGTAAATATACCCCACAGGCTGATCACAGAAACCTGCTCCTGGCTCTGCTCTTTGTGTCAGCATGTAGGAGGGCAGAGCAGGAGTAGGGAAAATGGAGGGTAGCCTCCATTATCGCAAGGCTCTCTCAGGTACTTTTTTGCAATTTTGCTTTAGTAAATTTGAACAGCTCGCATTTCCCTGTGTAGTACGTGTCTACCCTGCATGTCAGTCCCTTGAGATGGGCCACGAGATCAGGGCTGGCCTCAAGGGCCACTAGCGCCCAGTGCGAGTATTTTTGCAGCGCCCCCCGGGGAAAAAAAAGACAGTTCCACAGGTATGAAGGAGGGGAGTGCACTGGGCTGGATGGGAAAGGGGGCAGTGAGATGTCCCTTTAAATGAGACCAGATGATAGCAGCTGCTTAAAGCACTGTTAGCTAGGTCTGTTGTGTTCCCTCTACCCAGGCAGGAGACTAGGCTTCCCTCATGCTTGTGTCTCTGCTCTACACCTGTGGGAGCTTCCTGGATCAGCTGGAGGGGCCATGTGCCAAGGTATTTTGTCTGACCAATCAGGTTGGACTTCATCAGGGCTGTGCCATCCGCTTCATCGCTTGTGAGTGGCAGCGCACAGCAGCCACATTAACAGCTCTACCTCTCTGTAGTGTCAGGTTGGATAGGCCACAGCGCCCCTTACGCTCTGGTGCTCTGTTTAGCAGCACTGTTCGAACTAGCCTCGAGCAGTCCCTGCTCGAGATAAACATCCAATCAGCAGTTTTAAAATGTAACCCGGGTCACATAACCCAGGTTGTGCTTTTCAAAGTTTTGCTTATTCATGTTGGTTCTGGGTTCAATCCTGGTCGCAACCTGGGTGCACCCTTTCACACAAAGCCAGGACCTGGGATGCCCCAGCAATATCCCCGGTCAGACACTCGATGTGAAAGGGGTATAATAAATGACTCCAATACTGCAGATTGGTAACCAGACTATCAGGAACAGAGGGACCTCTAGGTAATTCACCGGATGCTAATAATTTGCATTGGATAGATCTCCTATACAGTTATGACTTCTTCACCTATCACTACCATTGGCTTCCTCACAACCCCTGCTCAGTTTGTACTAGGGAGGCCAATCCCGGGATTGGGATAGGCGGGATCCCAGGATTCTGACCCAAAAACGCCGGGAGCACTCAGTTCAGACACTGCCTTCTCAAGCTGGGCAGTAAGGGACTCTTCGCCCTATGCTCCGCCCCATTGCCTCCTTCCTCACAGGTTGGCCAGAAGTTGCCCTGCCGGGATGACACCACTGGAGTCCTCACTGAGGACACTATGCCACCCAGTCGGGGAACACCGAAGTGACACTGCCCAATGCCTGCCGCTGTCTCTGAACCTTGGGGACCCCTCTACTCACTTGGTGACCCCTCTACTCTCTACTAAATTTGTATTTAATTTTTTGAACTTGAAACCCCCCTGACCCCTCCCCCTCATATATAAATTGAAGGACAATTCAATCCTGGGAATCCTGGGATTGAGATTTTTTTAGTAGAGATGAGCAGTTACATTTTGCTAAAAACCAAACACACCCAAACTTTGTAGTTCTGAGACGAACTGAATCCTTGCTCAGCTAACTTTGGGGTTCTAAATAGAGATGAGCAGGTTCGGTTCATCAAGATCCGAACTCCCCCGAACTTCACGTGTTTTACACGTGTCCGAGGCAGTCTCGGATCTTCCCACCTTGCTCGGTTAACCCAAACGAGGCTGAACATCATCATCCCGCTGTCGGATTCTCGCGAGATTCGTATTCCATATAAAGAACCACGCAACGCCGCCATTTTCACTCGTGCATTGTAGATTGAGCGGAGAGGACATGGCTATGTTCTCTGCCTGAAAAGCTCAATATCTGTGATCAGTGTGCTGCATTGTGGTGACCACCAGTATAGTAGTACAGTACAGTAGGCCATTGCTGTATCTTGCAGCTCTGTGTCACTTCTAGTATCCATATCTGTGCTGCATTGTTGTGACCAGTATATAGTAGTACAGTGCAGCATTGTGGTGACCACCAGTATATAGTAGTACAGTACAGTAGGCCATTGCAGTTTCTTGCTGCTCTGTGTCACTTCTAGTATCCTGATCAGTGCTCAATATCTGCTGCATTGTTGTGACCAGTATATAGTAGTACAGTGCAGCATTGTGGTGACCACCAGTATATAGTAGTACAATACAGTAGGCCATTGCTGTATCTTGCAGCTGTGTCACTTCTAGTATCCATATCTGTGCTGCATTGTTGTGACCAGTATATAGTAGTACAGGGCAGCATTGTGGTGACCACCAGTATATAGTAGTACAGTACAGTAGGTCATTGCTGTTTCTTGCTGCTCTGTGTCACTTCTAGTATCCTGATCAGTGCTCAATATCTGCTGCATTGTTGTGACCAGTATATCGTAGTACAGTGCAGCATTGTGGTGACCACCAGTATATAGTAGTACAGTACAGTAGGCCATTGCTGTATCTTGCAGCTCTGTGTCACTTCTAGTATCCATATCTGTGCTGCATTGCTGTGACCAGTAAATAGTAGTACAGTGCAGCATTGTGGTGACCACCAGTATATAGTAGTACAGTACAGTAGGCCATTGCTGTTTCTTGCTGCTCTGTGTCACTTCTAGTATCCTGATCAGTGCTCAATATCTGCTGCATTGTTGTGACCAGTATATAGTAGTACAGTGCAGCATTGTGGTGACCACCAGTATATAGTAGAACAGTACAGTAGGCCATTGCTGTATCTTGCAGCTCTGTGTCACTTCTAGTATCCATACTTGTGCTGCATTGTTGTGACCAGTATATAGTAGTACAGTGCAGATTTGTGGTGACCACCAGTATATAGTAGTACAGTACAGTAGGCCATTGCTGTTTCTTGCTGCTCTGTGTCACTTCTAGTATCCTGATCAGTGCTCAATATCTGCTGCATTGTTGTGACCAGTATATAGTAATACAGTGCAGCATTGTGGTGACCACCAGTATATAGTAGTACAGTACAGTAGGCCATTGCTGTTTCTTGCTGCTCTGTGTCACTTCTAGTATCCTGATCAGTGCTCAATATCTGCTGCATTGTTGTGACCAGTATATAGTAGTACAGTGCAGCATTGTGGTGACCACCAGTATATAGTAGTACAGTACAGTAGGCCATTGCTATTGATATATTACTGGCATATAATTCCGCACATTAAAAAATGGAGAACAAAAATGTGGAGGGTAAAATAGGGAAAGATCAAGATCCACTTCCACCTCGTGCTGAAGCTGCTGCCACTAGTCATGGCAGAGACGATTCAATGCCATCAATGTTGTCTGCCAAGGCCGATGCCAAATGTCATAGTAGAGAGCATGTAAAATCTAAAATACAAAAGTTCAGTAAAATGACCCAAGAATCTAAATTAAAAGCGTCTGAGGAGAAGGCAAGGAACGGCTGAGGCCCTGGCCTATGTTCATGGCTAGTGGTTCAGCTTCACATGATGATGGAAGCACTCATCCTCCCGCTGGAAAAATGAAAAGAGTTAAGCTGGCAAAAGCACAGCAAAGAACTGTGCGTTCTTCTAAATCACAAATCCCCAAGGAGAGTCCAATTGTGTCGGTTGCGATGCCTGACCTTCCCAACACTGGATGGGAAGAGGTGGCTCCTTCCACCATTTGCATGCCCCCTGCAAGTGCTCGAAGGAGCACCCACAGTCCAGTTCCTGATATTCAAATTGAAGATGTCACTGTTGAAGTACACCAGGGTGAGGATATGAGTGTTGCTGACGCTGAGGAGGAAATTGACAAGGAGGAATCTGATGGAGAGGTGTTTTGTTTAAGTCAGGCACCCGGGGAGACACCTGTTGTCCGTGGGATGAATAAGGCCATTGACATACCTGGTCAAAATACAAAAAAAATCACCTTTTCGGTGTGGAATTATTTCAACAGAAATGCGGACAACTGGTGTCAAGCCGTGTGTTGCCTTTGTCAATATGTAATAAGTAGGGGTAAGGACGTTAACCACCTAGGAACATCCTCCCTTATACGTCACCTGGAGCGCATTCATCAGAAGTCATTGACATGTTCAAAAACTTTGGGTGACAGTGGAAGCAGTCCACTGACAACTAAATCCCTTCTTCCTCTTGCACCCAAGCTCCTGCAAGCCACACCACCAACTCCCTCAGTGTCAATTTCCTCCATAGACAGGAAAGCCAATAGTCCTACAGGCCATGTCACTGGCAAGTCTGACGAGTCCTCTCCTGACTGGGATTCCTCCTTCCTCCTTGAGTGTAACGCCTACTGCTCCTGGCTCTGCTGTTGTTGCTGCTGGGTGTCGATCGTCATCCCAGAGGGGAAGTCGGAAGACCACTTGTATTACTTCCAGTAAGCAATTGACTGTCCAACAGTCCTTTGCGAGGAAGATGAAATATCACAGCAGTCATCCTGTTGCAAAGCGGATAACTCAGGCCTTGGCAGCTGTGTTGGTGTTAGACATGCATCCGGTATCCGCCATTAGTTCACTGGGACTTAGAGAATTTCTTGAGGTAGTGTGTCCCCGGTACCAAATGCCATCTAGGTTCCACTTCTCTAGGCAGGCGATACCGAGAATGTACACAGACCTCAGAAAAAGAGTCATCAGTGTCCTAAAAAATGCAGTTGTACCCAATGTCCACTTAACCACGGACATGTGGACAAGTGGAGCAGGGCAGTCTAAGGACTATATGACTGTGACAGCCCACTGGGTAGATGTATTGCCTCCCGCAGCAACAACAGCAGTGGCGTCACCAGTAGCAGCATCTCGCAAATGCCAACTCATTCCTAGGCAGGCTACGCTTTGTATCACCGCTTTCCATAAGAGGCACACAGCTGACAACCTCTTACGGAAACTGAGGAACATCATCGCAGATTGGCTTACCCCAATTGGACTCTCCTGGGGATTTGTGACATCAGACAACGCCACCAATATTGTGCGTACATTACATGTGGGCAAATTCCAGCACGTCCCATGTTTTGCACATACAATGAATTTGGTGGTGCAGAATTTTTAAAAAAATGACAGGGGCATGCAAGAGATGCTGTCGGTGGCCCGAAAAATTGTGGGCCACTTTCAGCATTCAGCCACCGCGTGCCAAAGACTGGAGCACCAGCAAACACTCCTGAACCTGCCCCGCCATCAGCTGAAGCAAGAGATGGTAACGAGGTGGAATTCAACCCTCTATATGCTTCAGAGGATGGAGGAGCAGCAAAAGGCCATTCAAGAAAATACATCTGCCTAAGATGTAGGCAAAGGAGGGGGAATGCGCCTGACTCAAGCGCAGTGGAGAATGATTTCAACGTTGTGCAAGGTTCTGCAACCTTTGAACTTGCCACATGTTAAGTAAGTTCAGACACTGCCAGCCTGAGTCAGGTCATTCCCCTCATCAGGCTTTTGCAGAAGCAGCTGGAGAGATTGAAGGAGGAGCTTAAACTGAGCGATTCCGCTAGGCATGTGGGACTTGTGGATGGAGCCCTTCATTCGCTTAACCAAGATTCACGGGTGGTCAATCTGTTGAAATCAGAGCACTACATTTTGGCCACCGTGCTCAATCCTAGGTTTAAAGCCTACGTTGTATCTCTCTTTCTGGCAGACACAAGTCTGATGTTCAAAGACCTGCTGGTGAGACACTTGTCAAGTCAAGCGGGACGTGACCTGCCAACTGCTCCTCCTTCATTTTCTACCACCACTGGAGCTGCCAGGAAAAGGATCAGATTTCCAAAACCACATGCTGGCGGTGATGCAGGGCAGTCAGGAGCGAAAACTGACATCTAGTCCAGACTGAAGGACCTGCCAACGATTACTGACATGTCGTCTACTGTCCCTGCATTCTGTCACCATTGAAAGAATGGTGGAGGATTATATGAGTGACAGCATCCAAGTAGACACGTCAGACAGTCCGTACGTATACTGGCAGGAAAAAGAGGGAATTTGGAGGCCCTTGCACAAACTGGCTTTATTTTACCTATGTTGCCCCCCTCCAGTGTGTACTCCGAAAGATTGTTTAGTGCAGCCGGTCAACTTGTCAGCGATCGGCATACGAGGTTACTTCCACAAAATGTGGAGAAGATGATGTTCATCAAAATGAATTATAAATAATCAATTCCTCCGTGGAGACTTTTACCAGCAATTGCCTCCAGAAAGTACAGAGGGACCTGTGATGGTGGATTCCAGTGGGGACGAAGTAATACTCTGTGAGGAGGGGGAGGTACACAGTGAAAGGGGTGAGGAATCGGAGGATGATGATGAGGTCGACATCTTGCCTCTGTAGAGCCAGTTTGAGCAAGGAGAGATTGATTGCTTCTTTTTTTGGTGGGGGCCAAACCAACCAGTCATTTCAGCCACAGTCGTGTGGCAGAACGTGTCGCTGAAATGATGGGTTTGTTAAAGTGTGCATGTTCTGTTTATACAACATAAGGGTGGGTGGGAGGGCCCAAGAACAATTACATCTTGCACCACTTTTTTTTATTTTATTTATCTTTGCATCATGTGATGTTTGGGGCCAATTTCTTTAAGTGACATCCTGCCTGACACTGCAGTGCCACTCCTAGATGGGCCAGGTGTTTGTGCCGCCCATTTGGGTCGCTTAGCCTAGTCATCCAGCGACCTCTGTGCAAATTTTTGGACTAAAAATAATATTGTGAGGTGTGAGGTGTTCAGAATAGACTGGAAATGAGTGGAAATTAGGGTTATTGAAGTTAATACTATAGGATCAAAATGACCCTCAAATTCTATGATTTAAGCTGTTTTTGAGGGGTTTTTGAAAAAAAACACCAGAATCCAAAACACACCCGTATATGACAAAAAATTTTAAGGGAGGTTTTGCCAAAACGCGTCCGAATCCAAAACATGGCCGCGGAACCGAATCCAAAACCAAAACACAAAACCCGAAAAATTTCCGGTGCACATCTCTAGTTCTAAGTCAAACCGAGTCCCAGCTCAGGTCATCCTACCAAGTTCGGATCTTGGATCTAAAAATTAATCTTGCGCATTTTGGATTGCATGTTAGTCCCTCCCTTGTTATCTCAGGTGCTATTTTACCCTGGAAATTACTTGCAATGAATGCTATGGATGTAAATAATATTGTAAGAACATAAACAGGTCCAAATTACTTGAACTTAGCTGTTTTTATAAATTTTAAAGAAATCCAGATCCAAAACACTTGAGGGTGGTTTTGCAAAACCACAGCAAACCCAGAACCAAAATACGGGGTTCTGCGCACATCTCTAATTTTTAGGTAAGAAAATCCATTCTCTTTCAGCCCAATTATAACTTTTAAGATTTGGCTATTACTTAAGAAACTGGAGATAACTTATTTTAAATGGCTTATGCATATCCCAATAATCATTAAATCAGTTTCATACTTTAGTGTTTTGAATTAAACAATATTAGCTGTTATTTTTAGTAACTTTTTTTTTTACACAATTTCTAGAATGCTTTCATTAGTAGACCACCTAATATTTCCAAAAAATGCCTTTGTATTTTTTGCGGAAGAGCTGTGAGATATGAATTAGCACAGAAGGTGGCTGGGTTGCAAAGAGTCTCGATACAGGGGGTCATTCCGAGTTGATCGCTCGCTAGCTATTTTTTGCATCGCAGCGATCAGATAGTCGCCGCCTATGGGGGAGTATATTTTCGCTTTGCAAGTGTCCGAATGGTACAAAAAAGTTTTCTGCAGTTTCTGAGTAGCTCTGGATTTACTCAGCCGCTGCGATCACTTCAGTCTTTTTGGTCCCGGAATTGACGTCAGACACCCACCCTGCAAACGCCTGGACACGTCTGCGTTTTTCCAAACACTCCCAGAAAACAGTCAGTTGACACCCATAAACGCCCTCTTTCTGTCAATCACCTTGCGATCAGCTGTGCGAATGGATTCTTCATTAAATCCATCGCCCAGAACTGATCCTCTTTGTAGACGTGCAATGCGCCTGCGCCTTGCGGTGCATATGCATGCACAGTTTTGCTGAGTTTTGACCTGATCGCAGCGCTGCAAAAAATAGCTAGTGTGCGACCAGGTCGGAATGACCCCCAATGTACTGACAATAACACCTTTACCGGGGACATGTTCGGTGCTTCCGTCTAAAAGCTCTTGTGGGAGGAAAATGCATTGTCTCTCGAGCTAATGAAAAATAAAATCAATTCATGTTATTTGTATGAAAAGTTAAAACCCTCATGAGCAGGTCAGGGACAGAACAAGCATAATGTGCTCAGTGATGTTACACACAAGCCATGTTGTAATTTAGGTTTTAATGGTAAACATGAAGCTGATAAATCACACTGAATCATCCTTAAACCTACTAAACCTACTGATAGACTCGAGTATTATATAAGGACAATTAAATTTGATTTGGAAAGGTACTTTCCAAGTCCTGAAGTGTAATACAACTCATGCTGTAGATTGTATTTCTTAATGTAAAGTTACAGGTAATGTTCTGATCAATGGCCCTCATTCCGAGTTGATCGGTCGCAAGGCGAATTTAGCAGAGTTACACACGCTAAGCCGCCGCCTACTGGGAGTGAATCTTAGCTTCTTAAAATTGCGACCGATGTATTCGCAATATTGCGATTACTAACTACTTAGCAGTTTCAGAGTAGCTTCAGACTTACTCTGCCTGTGCGATCAGTTCAGTGCTTGTCGTTCCTGGTTGACGTCACAAACACACCCAGCGTTCGCCCAGGCACTCCCACCGTTTCTCCGGCCACTCCTGCGTTTTTTCCGGAAACGGTAGCGTTTTCAGCCACACGCCCCTGAAACGCCGTGTTTCCGCCCAGTAACACCCATTTCCTGTCAATCACATTACGATCGCCGGAGCGATGAAAAAGCCGTGAGTAAAATTACTTTCTACATAGCAAAGTTACTTGGCGCAGTCGCAGTGCGAACATTGCGCATGCGTACTAAGCGGATTTTCATTGCGATGCGATGAAAAATACCGAGCGAACAACTCGGAATGAGGGCCAATATTCAGTCTCCAGCACTGATATGAGAGAGACCTCACTGACCACATTGAGACTTGCTCAAGGGTTTGAAATAGGTTCTTCTTTTAAAACAATTGTTTAATATCAGGGCCGCAACTAGGGGGGCTAAAGGGGCATGCGCCCCGGGTGCAGGATTTGAGGGGGTGCCGAGAAGTTACAGAGGAGAAAGTTTTTTGTTTTGTTTTTAAACCGGCAGTGCTGTGCTGCTTCAGTGATACAGCAGACATCTCCCAGGGCAGTGTCTCAGATCCACCCATGGCTGCCATCAGAAATTGTTGGGCCTGAGACTGACAAAATAGGCAGCCCCCATCCGGGTGAAAAAAAAGTGAAATAAAATGATACATATATTTAAAAAAAAAAAAAATTCTATGCAGACACGTAGCAACACCATTTTATGCCCCTTGCACCATGTTAAGTCCCCACAGTAATGCCCGTCACAATATTATGCCCCACACAGTAATGCCCCTGAGACCATATTATGGCCACACAATAATTATGCAAGTAGCTGTTACATGTAGTTATCAGGGGTTCTGCTCATTGTCAGAGGATTCCTTCCTTCCCTCCACCATTGCTGCAGCTGACGGGAGGGTCCAAGATGCTCATGCCGCTGCTGCCCGCCTCCGTCCCTGCTGTTCTGCTGCTGTCCTCCAGCAGCTCTGTATTGAAAACGTTCCTCCCAAAATGGCCAACGCCAGGGCTCCTCTAGTATCTTGAATAACTGTCTCCTCTGTGGTGGCGGGCATTTTGGGAGGGGCGCTTTCAATACAGAGCTGCTGAAGGGTCGGAGGACATCGGCAGAACAGCGGGGACGACAGCTGAATGGCAGCGGGTGGGCAGGCGGCTGCATAACCATCCCAGGCCCTCCTCTCCCTGTCAGAGAGGCCTGGCCCGGGACAGCTTTGCCCCCAGCACCCCCCTGATGGCGGCCCTGAACCCACCTATCTGCCCGCAGCTGGCTCCGATGCTGTGCGGGTGAGCTCCAGTACCTGGGATCTCTCCTATGCCGGCTACTGTCTTAAACTGTCTTCTTTGCCATGCAGTGCTGTGGCTAGCGTGCGGTGCACCGTGCAAGCTATAGAAGCGAGCTGTTGGTGCTTTGTTTTACAGCAGGCTATGATCCCGGCTGCTTGCCCAGCACCAACCAATAAGCTGCCGGCTACACACCACTGAGAGGACATGTTGCCCCATGCTTTTGCTTGTTAACAGGTGCAGTCACCGATGTTACAGAAAGCAAAGGGTCACATTGCTAGCTATCTACTAAGAGTCTGAACAACCTCCAACTGTTACCGAGTATCACTACAGCAGCTTTCTGGTGAGTTTAAAGACAGACTTTATTACTGGCACTGTGCTCCCAGTTAGCAGATTCAACCTCCGCTTTGACTCCCACATGGGGAATGTACTGTAGTGATGTAGTGTACCATAAATAGGTATGTAGTGTAGTAATGTATTGCAGTATATAGGGGCATGTAGTGCAGTAATGTGGTGTAGCATATAAAGGGATATAGTGTAGTGATGTACTATAGCATATAGCATATGTAGTGCAGTGTATAGGAGCATGTAGTGTAGTGATGAAGTTCTGCGTGTAAGGGGATGTAGTGTAGTGATGTAGTGCAGTGGATAGGGGAATGTAGTGCAGTGATGAAGTGTTATGATATTCAGTAGAGATGAGCGGGTTCGGATCTCTGAGAACTAAACCCTACCAGACTTCACTACCTGAGCCCGGATCCGAGCCCGGCTCAGGTTTTCACGCCTGGCTCGGAAACCAGAACGAGACAAAACGTCATCATCCCGCTGTCGGATTCTCGCAGGGTTTGGATTCCATATAAGGAGCCGCGCGTCACCGCCATTTTCACTCTGGCATTGGAGAGTATAGCGAGAGGACGCATCTCCGTCCTCTGTGTCTGTGCGGGAGGGAAAGTGGGGTGGCGATTCCAGTGCTGTCTTGTGCTGCTCAGTCCAATGTAGTGTCTTATGCTGCATCAGTTCAGTCACAGTGGTGGTGTCCTCTGCTGCCATATGTCCAGTGTAGCTGCATAAATCCAGTGTAGTGGTGCTGTGTTGTCCTGCATCAGTACAGTGGTAGTGTCTTGTGCTGCATCAGTCCAGTCACAGTGGTGGTGTCCTCTGCTGCCATATGTCCAGTGCTCCTGTATAAGTCCAGTCCAGTGGTGCTGTGTTGTGCTGCATCAGTCCAGTGGTGGTGTCTTGTGCTGCATCAGTTCAGTCACAGTGGTGGTGTCCTCTGCTGCCATATGTCCAGTGCTGCTGTATAAGTTCAGTCCAGTGGTGCTTTGCTGTGCTGCATCAGTCCAGTGGTGGTTTCTTGTGCTGCATCAGCCCAATCACAGTGGTGATGTCCTCTGCTGCCATATGTCTAGTGCTGCTGTATAAGTCCAGTCCATTGCAGCGATGCTGTGTTGTCCCGCATCAGTCCAGTGGTGGTGTCCCTGTGCTGCTGTATAAATCCAGTAGTACTGCCGTATATGTCCAGTGATACTGCCGTATATGTCCAGTGATACCGTCATATATGTCCAGTGATACTGCCGTATATTTCCAGTGGTACTGGCGTATAAGTCTAGTGATACTGCCGTATAAATCCAGTCCAGTGGTACTGCCGTATAAGTTCAGTGGTTCTGCCGTATATGTCCAGTGGTACTGCCGTATAAATCCAGCTCAGTGATATTGCCGTATAAGTCCAGTGATACTGCCGTATAAATCCAGTGATACTTGCGTATAAATCCAGTCCAGTGATACTGCCATATAAGTCCAGTGATACTGCCGTTTATGTCCAGTGGTACTGCCGTATAAATCCAGTGGTACTGGCATGTAAATTCAGTCCAGAGATACTGCATTATAAGTCCAGTGATACTGCCGTATATGTCCAGTGGTACCGCCATATAAATCCAGTGGTGCTGGCGTATAAATCCAGTCTACTGATACTGCCATATATGTCCAGTGATACTGCCGTATATGTCCAGTGGTACTGCCGTATATGTCCAGTGATACTGCCGTATATGTCCAGTGGTACTGCCATATAAATCCAGTGTACTGCCGTATAAATCCAGTCCAGTGATACTGCCGTATATGTCCAGTGATACTGCCGTATATATATCCAATGATAATGCCGTATATATCCAGTGGTACTGAAATATAATTCCAGTGATACTGCTGTATATGTCCAGTGGTACTGCTGTATAATTCCAGTGATACTGCCGTATATGTCCAGTGGTACTGCCGAATAAATCCAGTCCAGTGATACTGCCGTATATGTCCAGTGGTACTGCCGTATAAATCCAGTCCAGTGATACTGCCATATAAGTCCAGTGATACTGCCGTATAATTCCAGTGGTACTGCCGTATAAATCGAGTCCAGTGATACTGCCGTATAAATCCAGTCCAGTGGTACTGCCGTATAAGTCCAGTGATACTGCCGTATAATTCCAGTGGTACTGGCGTATAAATCCAGTGGTACTGGCGTATAATTCCAGTGATATTGCTGTATACTTCCAGTAATACTGCCATATAATTCCAGTGGTACTGGCGTGTAAGTCCAGTGGTACTGCCATATAAATCCAGTCCAGTGGTACTGCCGTATAAGTCCAGTGATACTGCTGTATAAATTCAGTCTAGTGGTACTATCATATAAGTAGAGTGGTACTGTTGTATAAATCAAGTGATACTGCCGTATATATCCAGTGGTACTGCCATATAATTCCAGTGATACTGCCATATGTGTCCAGTGGTACTGTCGTATAATTCCAGTGGTACTGGCGTATAAGAATAAGTCCAGTCCAGTGGTACTGCCATATAAGTCCAGTGGTGCTGTCCTGTGCTATATATTATTTAGTCCATTTAAAGGGGTTATTAAAATTTAATCCAAATAATTTTAATCCAAATAATTTTTACTGGGATACACTGTCCTGTGCTGCATATTGTGTTATATAACTCCCAAAAAAATAATGGAGAACAAAAATTTGGAGGATAAAATAGGGAAAGATTAAGAACCACTTCCTCCTAGTGCTGAAGCTGCTGCCACTAGTCATAGGCGATGAAATGCCATCAACATCGTCTGTCAAGGCCGATGCCCAATGTGATAGTAGAGGGCATGAAAAAACCTAAAGGCAAAATTCATAAAAATTTAAATGGTCTGAGGAGAAATGTAAACTTGCCAATATGCCATTTACTACACGGAGTGGCAAGGAACGGCTAAGGTCCTAGCCTATGTTCATCACTAGAGGTTCAGCTTCACATTTTAGAGATGTGCGGCGGGCACTTTTCGTGTTTTGTGTTTTGGTTTTGGTTCTTATTCCACTTTCGTGTTTTGGTTTTGTCTTGGTTTTGCCAAAACCACCCTTTCGTGTTTTGGTTTTGGTTTTGGATCTGGATGATTTTTTTAAAAATACAAACATAAAAACAGCTAAAATCACAGAATTTGGGGGTAATTTTGCTCCTACGGTATTATTAACCTCAATAACAATAATTTCCAGTGTCGATGTCAAAAATATTACATAGAAAGAACATACAAACTCTACACACATATAAGTTGCTATACTTGCAAATACGCGCAGCGAGCACAGCAATATATGGTAACACACGCATTTACACGGACATGCCACAGAGATGGATTCGACACTTATTTCATACAGTACATAATTATAATAATATCAAGCGCCAGACATCATAATGATTTAATATTATATAATGAAGTAATGTCATGTATGTGTATTATTTGAACGAAGCAAGATAGACAAGATAGAAAGTTCCCTCCCCCAAAACTAGATAACACATTGCAGAGACACACAGTTCTCAGTTGCTGTTTTGTATCAGATGATGATGGAGTTGCTGCCAGATCAGTTCCTGTATTTATTTGCTGAGAGAGAGAGAGATATTAAGAGGGGGATGCATTGAAAGATATGGTAATTGTATCGCTGGCCTGTAACTGTATGTATGTATGTATGTATTAACTGCTTACTGTATGAGTTATAACCATATAACTATAGGTATACTGTACATTGTAATATATTGAATCCATATCCTTTTAATAACAAATATATACATCAATGAGCTTTGGAACTCAGATAATGTGTGGGTGTATTGTTTTCTCTTATGGGATGCAGTGTTTTGCTATGTATAGCGCACATTCATGGCACATGGTAATAAGAGGTGCAGGCATTTACAATATATATTAGAGCGGGCATTTTAAATATTTGTTAGAAAGCAATTTGGTATTTACAGATGAGGGCTCTTTCGGGATATCATGGTCTTAATGATGCACTGTACATTATAAATGCGATGCTGTGGTCAATCAGCTTGTGGTGGACGCATCGTGAAGCTGAGAAAATCATATCCGTGTGTTCTGTTGTGTTATCAGTAAGCCAATGATATGAAAATTCAAGGGACAATGTGTTTCTCATAATATTTAAGATGCTAAAATATATTTTTATTGTTGCAAAACAAAGTTCAAATAAGTCTTATCGTGTTTGATTCAGATTGGATTGTTTATCTGTTAAGTAGATTTAAAAGTACATTTAAAAGTTGCTGCATAGCCTTGATTTAGTTTTTCTTAAAACCCAGGCCTAAAATAACTTCTGGTGCTTGTATAATGTGTGAGTTATTTGTGAAAAAGGAAGCCACGTGGTCTGTCCTCCATTTTGGACTAACCACATGGCCTATCCACCATTTTGTGTAAACCTTATGGATGTAGAAGGGGGAGGAGCAGTGGCCATTTAGGAAGGTCATTTTCTAAATAGCTGATTTTCAGTCTGCTCAGAACAATCAGTTTCCTTTGTCACATCAAGCACCATTTATGAGTTACCAATGCATTTATTTAACCCATGCCATAGTCAATTACAAATAGTTTCAATTGGGCCTAGTGAGAGCAAATGGTGAGATAAATGCTTGGCTTGGTGCAAGAAATTGCACACAGAAAAAAAGAAAAAATACTTTTTTTTTTCTTCTTCTTTCCCAGGATTTAGTTAACTCTCTGTTTGCTATAGGATAGCCATTGAAATGCAAATTAACCTGTGTAACTGCTTTTTTTTTAGCAGTGAAAAGCAAATAGCTTTGATATGCAAATAAGAGGTAAGGTGTCTTATAGGAGACCAGTGAATGGTACATATATATAATATTATTATAATTATGTGTATATTTATATCAGTGTATGTTCTGCAAGATGGCTATCCAATCTGAATCATATCATTTAAATTATAGATTATTGCAGTCATTATAGATCTGTGTGAAATTGGATACATTTGTTGCTATATAGGTAAATTTGAAATAACAGTATTTAAGGAAGTAAATGTAAAGACACAAACGCAGTTCTGGCATGGTTGTTAAGAAAAAACTGGGTGTTATGTTAAGTGAGCGATTATAGTTAGTTTTGCTCACATTTATAGAGACTGTGTGGTTTGTTGAATTGCGTACGCACATTGGAACACATGGTACGGAACGTGGGGACAGCGTACAGAAACGTGCACATGGCGCAAGGCCGCATACGTGGCATAGAGGCACGCACAGTTGCGTAATTACGCAAGTTTGCGTAGGGTTGTGTGCGCATAATAAAACCACAGAGATAGTTCGTTTAGTTAAAAGGTGGGACAGTAGCCATGCTACAATAGCACAAAACTACCCGGTTTCTAAAGCAGATTAGTATAAAACTTTTGTTTAAATTGTATTGCCTCTGGGGGTAAAGCTGCCAATCAGAACGAGTGAAAATTTTCTGTACAGAAAAACAAAGCGTATTTGAGTGAGTGAAAGCAGAGCGAGTGGAGCTGAACCCAGGAACTGAAGTGGTCTAAGTGGCTGAAGTGGTAACACTGGGTTAGTAGAGGCCTGGTGGCGTACCGAAAAGGAATTTTTCGCGTGATTAGAACTAAGTGGTCTTAGTGATCTGAAGTGGTCTAAGTGTCCCATACAACTAAGTGATCTGGAGTGGTCTAGGTCAGGTGGTCTACAGTAATCCTAGGGCATATAGATAACTAGTATCTATAGGCTGTGCGATTGCATCGCATGTCCGTTTGTTCTACACAGCACAACGTGATACCATTGTGTCATATGCGCTGTGGAAAAGCATACGCAGACGTGATTGTATAGACAAAGGGGTTTTTCTTTGATAACGTCGGGAAATCTCCCTGGTGGGCTTCACTGGAAAGGGTGAAGGATAGTTATCTAATTTCTCTGTTTTTCACCCTACAAACAATTCCAGTTGAAAGATACAGAAAAGGAATTTTTCGCTGCCTCTCTCAGGAAATATTCCAACAGAACCTCCACCGAAAGAAATTACGGTGCTGTAAGGTCTGATAGGAGCCCTAAGTTGGGTACATCGCCTTCGCTATCGACAGTGTATGGTAGTACCGGCCAACGTGGGCGAGAGTGGGTGGAAGCACTCGGAGAACTTTCACCGTTGCCTTATATTGAGTATTTTGGTATTTGTGGGAATAGCCGAGAAGGCAAGACCCACAAATTATGGGAGCCAGTTGCTCAACTAAGGGACGTATGGTAGCCAGGGTTCAGGCAGAAGAGTTGGGACCGAGAAGGTCAGACTTAAAACCGAGAAGGTATTATGTGTGGAACATATGGTCCACACGCTGAAGTTTTTTGCAATGAATGGTTACGTATGACTGACAAAGATAGGGTACCATTCCCTAGGGTGGGCAGCTTTGAACCAGAGGTACTGCAGAATGTAGGTATTAAAATATGTCTGATAAAATCCAGAAAACAAAGGGTCAGACATACAAATTGTTTAAACCTGTGGTAGCAAGAGGGGTTGGTGAATTTGATCCTAAGGTATTGCAGGTGGTATGTCTAACCAAAGTCATATAAGACAAGAATGGAAATATAAGAACTGTTTGAACTTGTAGCAACAATAAACAAGTAGGAAGAAAAAAAGAGAATGCAAGTACACCGCCATATGTAGATGTGGAAGCAGTTACGGCCAGCATACAAACTATAGAAAATAATAAAAATATGAAAAATATGACTGTAACCTATATATGTACTAATGAATGTTGAAGTTTTATTTAGGAGGAGAAGGTGACCTGATTGTTTTCAGCCATTTCTCATGCACCCAGAGAAGTATCCAACCGGTAAAAGAAGAGCAGTAGCCTGTGGGGGAAGTGGCTGAGACCAGTGGAACAGGTAAGTATGGTATCATTCGTGTACATATACAGTAAAACCCAAAAATAAAACAAAAAAAATCAAGAAAGTAACGTCAGAAATGGAGAAAAAACCTGTCCGCACATTAGTATTTGCCAGTAGGAAAGCGGACAGAGACAGGGTAACCCCCGAGTATTTCTTTCAGTTACCATATAAGAAGTATTCATTCCTAGTAATGCCCCTAGTCAAGATGAGCTCGGAAATGTTTGTTGGACCATGTACAGACCCTTAATATGGGATGAGAAGGATTGAATGAATACTTCGCATGACCTAGAAGCTTGTTAAACGTTTTTTTTTTGTCTTTTGCAGTAATAGAAAACTCTCCATCTGGATAAGATCACTGGTAAACACTAATTCGGCAAATGGGAGGTGGCTGTCTCTGTGCTAATGGACGGGCTCAATAAGGCATTGAGGGTCAGGGTGCAGACTTAAAAATCTCTGACATTGATAAATGCATATATTGCTAAAGTGCTAATTGAACCACTGGAACAATTATCACTATAGTGCTGCTACAGGTAAATCATCAGTCCATACCAAACCACCTTAGTCCATATAATTGTATTTAGTAGCAACTGCCACTTAGTATCAACCCAAGTTCCAAGGTTGATTTTGTTTTCACTTAAGTGGTTAAATTGTAGCTAACTGTCCCATACACAAGAGAACCACTCGTTGAATTGGACCGTGGTCTTTGAAATGAATAAATGCTGCAGCACTAGTTGTATTTTACTCTGAAGGACCACTTAAAATAAATATTTCACATATGCAGGATATTTTTGATGCAAATAGGATATCCTTCCATCCACTGACACAAGTGTTATATCGTATATTGCAGGAATGGAATCTGCTATTCGTTTAAGACACTGTTTCTCACCTCGCTGTGGCCCGGGTTACACTCTCCCCGCTGCCTAGGAGCCACTCACAGCCGTGGCGTCCCGCCGCTGATAGCTCTGGTGTTCACGTTTGGCTCGGCCCACTAGAGTCAGATGAAACAGACCGCGACACAGCTCCCAGCCACGGTTACGTACCGCTGAGTCTCCCCCTTTACATGCATCCAACTTCTCTCAGCCGGAGCCCGTATAGCTGTAGTCGGTAGGAAGATGTAGATAAACGTACCGCTGGATTTCAAACCTGCTGGGGCTGTAACGCTTCCCACCTCCGGAGTACGGATGAACAAAAACGGTGGTTGTCAGAAATAGCCAGTTCACAAATCCTGCAACAGTGTGGTCCGTATCAGAGTCCCATAGGGATTTCAAAGCACAAGAGCAAGACACTCTTAACGCGTTTCTCCGTTGTAAGATTCTAACGGTTTCCTCAGAAGATAACCACCTGTATTATACACCCTTATTTAAACAGTCTCCTCCAATCAAATGTTCCAGTTCATTATAAGGAACAGGTGTAATACAGGTGTATATGCATAAACATTTCTCTTTATATGACCAGCCAAATATACTTCAATCAACAGGTAACAGTAATCATATCCCGCATATTCAAACCAAAGAATTAATATATTATACAATCAATCACATAAAAATAAAAAAAAATATATATATTATTAATTTATTAAGGACAACACGGGAGGAATATAAACTAACATAGTTTTGTCAACATAAAGGATAAGTGGATGAATACTGCTCTCCTGGCTATCCACCTAGGGTTTAGCCTGGCGAAGAGAGCTCTGACTTACAATCAGTCGTCCTGGGTTCAAATCCCACTCTGTCCTTAATATAGACTTTCATTCTCTTGTATTTATAATTTACTCTATAACATCCACTTATCTTTTATCTATAATACATTACAGATTTTACATAAAATTTTTTATTTTTTCCACATTTTACCAAAAAAGCTAAATAATACCCAGACAAAACTATTCTTTTATTCTTAATTAGATAGATACTTCCACTCAAAGGACCCATGATCTATCTAACTCCTAAGGTATTTTCTAATAATTTGCAAAGTTTTTTGACACCTAGTCACTATGTGGGTTCCGCTCCAGTAGAAAAGACAAGACAAACTTGGCTTAGTTCTAATCCACTAAAGAAGGGCTGTTTTAGATGTGGACGGGCGGGATGTATGACCTGTAAGCATTTAGAGCATAAGAGTACTTGTTTTCATTCCACTACGTATGACATTGATATTGAGATCAAAAGTCGCATTGATTGTAATGCCACATATGTAATTTATTTGATAACTTGCATATGTGGTATTCAATATGTAGGACGAACCACTCGAAAGCTTAATACAAGATTTTTAGAACATAGGCGAAATATAGTGAAAGGAGTAAAAACACATAGGGGTAAATTTACTAACATTCGTAATTTTCCGTTTGAGGTCAAAGTTCAATCACGAATGACATCGAAAGTGTAAATATGCAACTTTTTGAATTGATTACGACTAATTTACTAAGCTGCCGTATTCTGCATTTTCGTTTTTTCCGATGTCGATGTCATTCGTTTTTTTAGGCAGTGTTTTACGTGAGTGACTTGTAAAACACTGCCGACTTTAATACAATGAATCTCAGCCGGATCTGAGAGATCCGTGCTGGGCTTCATTGTGCACCTTGTAAAAAAAAAAAAAAAAATGTTTAAACTTAAAAAAAAAATTGCGTGGGGTCCCCCCTCCTAAGCCAAACCAGCCTTGGGCTCTTTGAGCCAGTCCTGGTTGCAAAAATATGGGAAAAAAATTGACAGGGGTTCCCCCATATTTAAACAACCAGCACCGGGCTCTGCGCCTGGTCCTGGTTCCAAAAATACGGGGGACAAAAAGTGTAGGGGTCCCCCGTATTTTTGAAACCAGCACCGGGCTCCACTAGCTGGACAGATAATGCCACAGCCGGTGGTCACTTTTATACAGCGCCCTGCGGCCGTGGCATTAAATACCCAACTAGTCACCCCTGGCCGGGGTACCCTGGAGGAGTGGGAACCCCTTAAATCAAGGGGTCCCCCCCTCCAGCCACCCAAGGGCCAGGGGTGAAGCCCGAGGCTACCCCCCCCCATCCAAGGGCTGCGGATGGGGGGCTGATAGCCTTTGTTGAAAGTTATGAATATTGTTTTTAGTAGCAGTACTACAAGTCCCAGCAAGCCTCCCCCCGCAAGCTGGTACTTGGAGAACCACAAGTACCAGCATGCGGCGGAAAACCGGGCCCGCTGGTACCTGTAGTACTACTACTAAAAAAATACCCCAAAAAAGACATAACACACACACCTTGAAAGTATAACTTTAATGCATACATACACACCACCATATACACATACTTACCTTATGTTCACACGAGGGTCGGTCCTCTTCTCCATGTAGAATCCATGGTGTACCTGTTGAAAAAATTCTACTCACCAAATCCAGTGTAGAGGGCTCCTCGGGTAATCCATTTGTAATCCACGTACTTGTAAAAATAAAAAAACGGACACCCGATCACGAACTGAAAGGGGCCCCATGTTTTCACATGGGACCCCTTTCCCCGAATGCCAGAAACCCCCTCTGACTTATGTCTAAGAGGGTTTCTTCAGCCAATCAGGGAGCGCCACGTTGTGGCACCCTCCTGATCGGCTGTGTGCTCCTGTACTGTCTGACAGGCGGCACACAGCAGTGTTACAATGTAGCGCCTATGCGCTCCATTGTAACCAATGGTGGGAACTTTGTGGTCAGCGGGTGACCGAAAGTAACCTCACCGCTGACCACAAAGTTCCCACCATTGGTTACAATGGAGCGCATAGGCGCTACATTGTAACACTGCCGTGTGCCGCCTGTCAGACAGTACAGGAGCACACAGCCGATCAGGAGGGTGCCACAACGTGGCGCTCCCTGATTGGCTGAAGAAACCCTCTTAGACATAAGTCAGAGGTGGTTTCTGGTATTCAGGGAAAGGGGTCCCATGTGAAAACATGGGGCCCCTTTCAGTTCGTGGTCGGGTGTCCGTTTTTTTATTTTTACAAGTACGTGGATTACAAATGGATTACCCGAGGAGCCCTCTACACTGGATTTGGTGAGTAGAATTTTTTCAACAGGTACACCATGGATTCTACATGGAGAAGAGGACCGACCCTCGTGTGAACATAAGGTAAGTATGTGTATATGGTGGTGTGTATGTATGCATTAAAGTTATACTTTCAAGGTGTGTGTGTGTGTTATGTCTTTATTGGGGTATTTTTTTAGTAGTAGTACTACAGGTACCAGCGGGCCCGGTTTTCCGCCGCATGCTGGTACTTGTGGTTCTCCAAGTACCAGCTTGCGGGGGAGGCTTGCTGGGACTTGTAGTACTGCTACTAAAAACAATATTCATAACTTTCAACAAAGGCTATCAGCCCCCCATCCACAGCCCTTGGATGGGGGGGACAGCCTCGGGCTTCACCCCTGGCCCTTGGGTGGCTGGAGGGGGGAGACCCCTTGATTGAAGGGGTTCCCACTCCTCCAGGGTACCCTGGCCAGAGGTGACTAGTTGGGTATTTAATGCCACGGCCGCAGGTCGCTGTATAAAAGTGACCCCCGGCTGTGGCATTATCTGTCCAGCTAGTGGAGCCCGGTGCTGGTTTCAAAAATACGGGGGACCCCTACACTTTTTGTCCCCCGTATTTTTGGAACCAGGACCAGGCGCAGAGCCCGGTGCTGGTTGTTTAAATATGGGGGAACCCCTGTCAATTTGTTTCCCATATTTTTGCAACCAGGGCCGGCTCAAAGAACCCGAGGCTGGTTTGGTTTAGGAGGGGGGACCCCACGCATTTTTAAAAAAAAAATTAAAACATTTCCCACCCCTTCCCACTGAAAAACATGCACGGATCTCATGGATCCGTGCATGCCTATACAAACACGGGATAAAAAAGCAGGTCTGTTTTTTTTAGCACTTTTTCACGATTTGTATTTCATCACGGCAGTGTTTGGCTATTGTCGGCAGTGTTTGTGTTTTGCACTTTTTAGTAAATGACCGATTTCTACCAAATTGCAGGCGTATTTGACCGATGGTGTATTGATTCGTGATTTTTTCCTAGCACTTCCAAAATATTACGAATGCCCTCATCACTGCCGTGATTTTTGCTTAGTAAATTACCGAGATGACACTTTGAAGAAAAAACGGCATCTCGGTCAAAATCGGGACCTTAGTAAATATACCCCATAGTCTGTCTAGGCACCTTCAACATATGGGTAAAATGGATGGCTTGAAATTACAGGGTATTGAGCATATACCCATTACAGCTAGGGGTGGAGATAGATTCAATTGTCTCTGTAAGAGAGAGGCGTTTTGGATATTTTCCCTGGGTTCATTATCCCCTTTGGGGCTCAATGATAATATAGAAATGAATAACATATGAGCTTAGTCCATAAAAATAATAGTATGCCTGCCTCTCTAAAAATAAAATCTTCTCTCCCCTCTTTTTATTATTTTATTATTTCCTTCCCCCTCCCCTCATTTCCTTTCCCCACCTCCTCCCCCTTTTCTAGGCCTCAACGACAATATTATATGAGCTTAGTTTGTACTAGAGATGAGCGCCTGAAATTTTTCGGGTTTTGTGTTTTGGTTTTGGGTTCGGTTCCGCGGCCGTGTTTTGGGTTCGACCGCGTTTTGGCAAAACCTCACCGAATTTTTTTTGTCGGATTCGGGTGTGTTTTGGATTCGGGTGTTTTTTTAAAAAAACACTAAAAAACAGCTTAAATCATAGAATTTGGGGGTCATTTTGAATTTTTTTTGTCGGATTCGGGTGTGTTTTGGATTCGGGTGTTTTTTAAAAAAAACACTAAAAAACAGCTTAAATCATAGAATTTGGGGGTCATTTTGATTAACCTCAAAAACCATAATTTCCACTCATTTTCAGTCTATTCTGAATACCTCACACCTCACAATATTATTTTTAGTCCTAAAATTTGCACCAAGGTCGCTGGATGACTAAGCTAAGCGACACTAGTGGCCGACACAAACACCTGGCCCATCTAGGAGTGGCACTGCAGTGTCACGCAGGATGTCCCTTCCAAAAAACCCTCCCCAATCAGCACATGACGCAAAGAAAAAAAGAGGCGCAATGAGGTAGCTGACTGTGTGAGTAAGATAAGCGACCCTAGTGGCCGACACAAACACCGGGCCCATTTAGGAGTGGCACTGCAGTGTCACGCAGGATGTCCCTTCCAAAAAAACCCTCCCCAATCAGCACATGACGCAAAGAAAAAAAAGAGGCGCAATGAGGTAGCTGACTGTGTGAGTAAGATTAGCGACCCTAGTGGCCGACACAAACACCGGGCCCATTTAGGAGTGGCACTGCAGTGTCACGCAGGATGTCCCTTCCAAAAAACCCTCCCCAATCAGCACATGACGCAAAGAAAAAAAGAGGCGCAATGAGGTAGCTGACTGTGTGAGTAAGATTAGCGACCCTAGTGGCCGACACAAACACCGGGCCCATTTAGGAGTGGCACTGCAGTGTCACGCAGGATGTCCCTTCCAAAAAACCCTCCCCAATCAGCACATGACGCAAAGAAAAAAAGAGGCGCAATGAGGTAGCTGACTGTGTGAGTAAGATTAGCGACCCTAGTGGCCGACACAAACACCGGGCCCATTTAGGAGTGGCACTGCAGTGTCACGCAGGATGTCCCTTCCAAAAAACCCTCCCCAATCAGCACATGACGCAAAGAAAAAAAGAGGCGCAATGAGGTAGCTGACTGTGTGAGTAAGATTAGCGACCCTAGTGGCCGACACAAACACCGGGCCCATTTAGGAGTGGCACTGCAGTGTCACGCAGGATGTCCCTTCCAAAAAACCCTCCCCAATCAGCACATGACGCAAAGAAAAAAAAAGGCGCAATGAGGTAGCTGACTGTGTGAGTAAGATTAGCGACCCTAGTGGCCGACACAAACACCGGGCCCATTTAGGAGTGGCACTGCAGTGTCACGCAGGATGTCCCTTCCAAAAAACCCTCCCCAATCAGCACATGACGCAAAGAAAAAAAGAGGCGCAATGAGGTAGCTGACTGTGTGAGTAAGATTAGCGACCCTAGTGGCCGACACAAACACCGGGCCCATTTAGGAGTGGCACTGCAGTGTCACGCAGGATGTCCCTTCCAAAAAACCCTCCCCAAACAGCACATGACGCAAAGAAAAATAAAAGAAAAAAGAGGTGCAAGAGGGAATTGTCCTTGGGCCCTCCCACCCACCCTTATGTTGTATAAACAAAACAGGACATGCACACTTTAACCAACCCATCATTTCAGTGACAGAGTCTGCCACACGACTGTGACTGATATGACGGGTTGGTTTGGACCCCCCCCCAAAAAAGAAGCAATTAATCTCTCCTTGCACAAACTGGCTCTACAGAGGCAAGATGTCCACCTCATCATCACCCTCCGATATATCACCGTGTACATCCCCCTCCTCACAGATTATCAATTCGTCCCCACTGGAATCCACCATCTCAGCTCCCTGTGTACTTTGTGGAGGCAATTGCTGCTGGTCAATGTCTCCGCGGAGGAATTGATTATAATTGATTTTAATGAACATCATCTTCTCCACATTTTCTGGATGTAACCTCGTACGCCGATTGCTGACAAGGTGAGCGGCGGCACTAAACACTCTTTCGGAGTACACACTTGTGGGAGGGCAACTTAGGTAGAATAAAGCCAGTTTGTGCAATGGCCTCCAAATTGCCTCTTTTTCCTGCCAGTATAAGTATGGACTGTGTGACGTGCCTACTTGGATGCGGTCACTCATATAATCCTCCACCATTCTTTCAATGGTGAGAGAATCATATGCAGTGACAGTAGACGACATGTCCGTAATCGTTGTCAGGTCCTTCAGTCCGGACCAGATGTCAGCATCAGCAGTCGCTCCAGACTGCCCTGCATCACCGCCAGCGGGTGGGCTCGGAATTCTGAGCCTTTTCCTCGCACCCCCAGTTGCGGGAGAATGTGAAGGAGGAGATGTTGACAGGTCGCGTTCCGCTTGACTTGACAATTTTCTCACCAGCAGGTCTTTCAACCCCAGCAGACTTGTGTCTGCCGGAAAGAGAGATCCAAGGTAGGCTTTAAATCTAGGATCGAGCACGGTGGCCAAAATGTAGTGCTCTGATTTCAACAGATTGACCACCCGTGAATCCTTGTTAAGCGAATTAAGGGCTCCATCCACAAGTCCCACATGCCTAGCGGAATCGCTCCGTGTTAGCTCCTCCTTCAATGTCTCCAGCTTCTTCTGCAAAAGCCTGATGAGGGGAATGACCTGACTCAGGCTGGCAGTGTCTGAACTGACTTCACGTGTGGCAAGTTCAAAGGGCATCAGAACCTTGCACAACGTTGAAATCATTCTCCACTGCGCTTGAGACAGGTGCATTCCACCTCCTATATCGTGCTCAATTGTATAGGCTTGAATGGCCTTTTGCTGCTCCTCCAACCTCTGAAGCATATAGAGGGTTGAATTCCACCTCGTTACCACTTCTTGCTTCAGATGATGGCAGGGCAGGTTCAGTAGTTTTTGGTGGTGCTCCAGTCTTCTGTACGTGGTGCCTGTACGCCGAAAGTGTCCCGCAATTTTTCTGGCCACCGACAGCATCTCTTGCACGCCCCTGTCGTTTTTTAAATAATTCTGCACCACCAAATTCAAGGTATGTGCAAAACATGGGACGTGCTGGAATTTGCCCATATTTAATGCACACACAATATTGCTGGCGTTGTCCGATGCCACAAATCCACAGGAGAGTCCAATTGGGGTAAGCCATTCCGCGATGATCTTCCTCAGTTGCCGTAAGAGGTTTTCAGCTGTGTGCGTATTCTGGAAACCGGTGATACAAAGCGTAGCCTGCCTAGGAAAGAGTTGGCGTTTGCGAGATGCTGCTACTGGTGCCGCCGCTGCTGTTCTTGCGGCGGGAGTCCATACATCTACCCAGTGGGCTGTCACAGTCATATAGTCCTGACCCTGCCCTGCTCCACTTGTCCACATGTCCGTGGTTAAGTGGACATTGGGTACAACTGCATTTTTTAGGACACTGGTGAGTCTTTTTCTGAGGTCCGTGTACATTCTCGGTATCGCCTGCCTAGAGAAGTGGAACCTAGATGGTATTTGGTAACGGGGGCACACTGCCTCAATAAATTGTCTAGTTCCCTGTGAACTAACGGCGGATACCGGACGCACGTCTAACACCAACATAGTTGTCAAGGCCTCA
This sequence comes from Pseudophryne corroboree, assembly GCF_028390025.1. Taxonomy (NCBI): domain Eukaryota; kingdom Metazoa; phylum Chordata; class Amphibia; order Anura; family Myobatrachidae; genus Pseudophryne; species Pseudophryne corroboree. Next base: position 458,319,163 of record NC_086444.1, on the reverse strand, counting down.
GTTATCCGCTTTGCAGCAGGATGACTGCTGTGATATTTCATCTTCCTCGCAAAGGACTGTTGAACAGTCAATTGCTTACTGGAAGTAGTACAAGTGGGCTTACGACTTCCCCTCTGGGATGACCATCGACTCCCAGCAGCAACAACAGCAGCGCCAGCAGCAGTAGGCGTTACACGCAAGGATGCATCGGAGGAATCCCAGGCAGGAGAGGACTCGTCAGAATTGCCAGTGACATTGCCTGCAGGACTATTGGCATTCCTGGGGAAGGAGGAAATTGACACTGAGGGAGTTGGTGGGGTGGTTTGCGTGAGCTTGGTTACAAGAGGAAGGGATTTACTGGTCAGTGGACTGCTTCCGCTGTCACCCAAAGTTTTTGAACTTGTCACTGACTTATTATGAATGCGCTGCAGGTGACGTATAAGGGAGGATGTTCCGAGGTGGTTAACGTCCTTACCCCTACTTATTACAGCTTGACAAAGGGAACACACGGCTTGACACCTGTTGTCCGCATTTCTGTTGAAATAGTTCCACACCGAAGAGCTGATTTTTTTGGTATTTTCACCAGGCATGTCAACGGCCATATTCCTCCCACGGACAACAGGTGTCTCCCTGGGTGCCTGACTTAAACAAACCACCTCACCATCAGAATCCTCCTGGTCAATTTCCTCCCCAGCGCCAGCAACACCCATATCCTCCTCATCCTGGTGTACTTCAACACTGACATCTTCAATCTGACTATCAGGAACTGGACTGCGGGTGCTCCTTCCAGCACTTGCAGGGGGCGTGCAAATGGTGGAAGGCGCATGCTCTTCACGTCCAGTGTTGGGAAGGTCAGGCATCGCAACCGACACAATTGGACTCTCCTTGTGGATTTGGGATTTCGAAGAACGCACAGTTCTTTGCGGTGCTACTGCTTTTGCCAGCTTGAGTCTTTTCATTTTTCTAGCGAGAGGCTGAGTGCCTCCATCCTCATGTGAAGCTGAACCACTAGCCATGAACATAGGCCAGGGCCTCAGCCGTTCCTTGCCACTCCGTGTGGTAAATGGCATATTGGCAAGTTTACGCTTCTCCTCCGACAATTTTATTTTAGGTTTTGGAGTCCTTTTTTTACTGATATTTGGTGTTTTGGATTTGACATGCTCTGTACTATGACATTGGGCATCGGCCTTGGCAGACGACGTTGCTGGCATTTCATCGTCTCGGCCATGACTAGTGGCAGCAGCTTCAGCACGAGGTGGAAGTGGATCTTGATCTTTCCCTAATTTTGGAACCTCAAAATTTTTGTTCTCCATATTTTAATAGGCACAACTAAAAGGCACCTCAGGTAAACAATGGAGATGGATGGATACTAGTATACAATTATGGACGGACTGCCGAGTGCCGACACAGAGGTAGCTACAGCCGTGAACTACCGTACTGTGTCTGCTGCTAATATAGACTGGTTGATAAAGAGATGTCGTAGTATGTATGTATGAAGAAGAAAGAAAAAAAAACCACGGTTAGGTGGTATACAATTATGGACGGACTGCCGAGTGCCGACACAGAGGTAGCCACAGCCGTGAACTACCGTACTGTACTGTGTCTGCTGCTAATATAGACTGGTTGATAAAGAGATGTCGTAGTATGTATGTATGAAGAAGAAAGAAAAAAAAACCACGGGTAGGTGGTATACAATTATGGACGGACTGCCGAGTGCCGACACAGAGGTAGCCACAGCCGTGAACTACCGTACTGTACTGTGTCTGCTGCTAATATAGACTGGTTGATAAAGAGATGTAGTAGTATGTATGTATGAAGAAGAAAGAAAAAAAAAACACGGGTAGGTGGTATACAATTATGGACGGACTGCCGAGTGCCGACACAGAGGTAGCCACAGCCGTGAACTACCGTACTGTACTGTGTCTGCTGCTAATATAGACTGGTTGATAAAGAGATGTCGTAGTATGTATGTATGAAGAAGAAAGAAAAAAAAACCACGGTTAGGTGGTATACAATTATGGACGGACTGCCGAGTGCCGACACAGAGGTAGCCACAGCCGTGAACTACCGTACTGTACTGTGTCTGCTGCTAATATAGACTGGTTGATAAAGAGATGTCGTAGTATGTATGTATGAAGAAGAAAGAAAAAAAAACCACGGTTAGGTGGTATACAATTATGGACGGACTGCCGAGTGCCGACACAGAGGTAGCCACAGCCGTGAACTACCGTACTGTACTGTGTCTGCTGCTAATATAGACTGGTTGATAAAGAGATGTCGTAGTATGTATGTATAAAGAAGAAAGAAAAAAAAACCACGGTTAGGTGGTATACAATTATGGACGGACTGCCGAGTGCCGACACAGAGGTAGCCACAGCCGTGAACTACCGTACTGTACTGTGTCTGCTGCTAATATAGACTGGTTGATAAAGAGATGTAGTAGTATGTATGTATAAAGAAGAAAGAAAAAAAAACCACGGGTAGGTGGTATACAATTATGGATGGACTGCCGAGTGCCGACACAGAGGTAGCTACAGCCGTGAACTACCGTACTGTGTCTGCTGCGACTGGATGATAAATAATGATATAAAAAATATATATATATCACTACTGCAGCCGGACAGGTATATATATTATATAATGACGGACCTGCTGGACACTGTCTGTCAGCAGAATGAGTTTTTTATAGAATAAAAAAAAAAACACCACACAAGTGAAGTCACACGACGAGTGTTTAACTTTTTCAGGCAATCACAATATAGTATACTACTAACTATACTGGTGGTCAGTGTGGTCAGGTCACTGGTCAGTCACACTGGCAGTGGCACTCCTGCAGCAAAAGTGTGCACTGTTTAATTTTAATATAATATGTACTCCTGGCTCCTGCTATAACCTATAACTGGCACTGCAGTGCTCCCCAGTCTCCCCCACAATTATAAGCTGTGTGAGCTGAGCACAGTCAGATATATAATATATACATAGATGATGCAGCACACTGGGCTGAGCAGTGCACACAGATATGGTATGTGACTGTCTTGTACTCCTGGCTCCTGCTATAACCTATAACTGGCACTGCAGTGCTCCCCAGTCTCCCCCACAATTATAAGCTGTGTGAGCTGAGCACAGTCAGATATATAATATATACATAGATGATGCAGGCATGCAGCACACTGGGCTGAGCAGTGCACACAGATATGGTATGTGACTGAGTCACTGTGTGTACCGTTTTTTTCAGGCAGAGAACGGATATATTAAATAAAACAACTGCACTGCTGGTGGTCACTGTGGTCAGTCACTAAACTCTGCACTCTCTTCTACAGTATCAGCCTCAGGTCAATCTCTCTCTCTCTCTCCTAATCTAAATGGAGAGGACGCCAGCCACGTCCTCTCCCTATCAATCTCAATGCACGTGTGAAAATGGCGGCGACGCGCGGCTCCTTATATAGAATCCGAGTCTCGCGAGAATCCGACAGCGTCATGATGACGTTCGGGCGCGCTCGGGTTAACCGAGCAAGGCGGGAAGATCCGAGTCGCTCGGACCCGTGAAAAAAAACATGAAGTTCGTGCGGGTTCGGATTCAGAGAAACCGAACCCGCTCATCTCTAGTTTGTACTAATAATAATATGCTTGCCTCCTTATTCTCTTCCTCTTCATTTATTCCTTTCTATTCCTTCATATGTCCCCTAAACTGTCTCAGTTCAGTATAGTGGTATTCTCTGTTTATTTATATAAATTATTAGAAAATACCTTAGGAGTTAGATAGATCATGGGTCCATTGAGTGGAAGTATCTATCTAATTAAGAATAAAAGAATAGTTTTGTCTGGGTATTATTTAGCTTTTTTGGTAAAATGTGGAAAAAATAAAAAAATTATGTAAAATCTGTAATGTATTATAGATAAAAGATAAGTGGATGTTATAGAGTAAATTATAAATACAAGATAATGAAAGTCTATATTAAGGACAGAGTGGGATTTGAACCCAGAACGACTGATTGTAAGTCAGGGGCTCTCTTCACCAGGATAAACCCTAGGTGGATAGCCAGGAGAGCAGTATTCATCCACTTATACTTTATGTTGACAAAACTATGTTAGTTTATGTTCCTCACGTGTTGTCATTATTAAATTAATAATATATATATATATATATATATATATATATTTTTTTTTTTTTTTTATGTGTTTGATTGTATAATATATTAATTCTTTGGTTTGAATATGCGGGATATAATTCCTGTTACTTGTTGATTGAAGTATATTTGGCTGATCATATAAAGAGAAATGTTTATGCATATACACCTGTATTACACCTGTTCCTTATAATGAACTGGAACATTTGATTGGAGGAGACTCTGTTTAAATAAGGGTGTATAATACAGGTGGTTATCTTCTGAGGAAACCGTTAGAATCTTACAACGGAGAAACGCGTTAAGAGTGTCTTGCTCTTGTGCTTTGAAATCCCTATGGGACTCTGATACGGACCACACTGTTGCAGGATTTGTGAACTGGCTATTTCTGACAACCACCGTTTTTGTTCATCCGTACTCCGGAGGTTGGAAGCGTTACAGCCCCAGCAGGTTTGAAATCCAGCGGTACGTTTATCTACATCTTCCTACCGACTACAGCTATACAGGCTCCGGCTGAGAGAAGTTGGATGCATGTAAAGGGGGAGACTCAGCGGTACGTAACCGTGGCTGGGAGCTGTATCGCGGTCTGTTTCATCTGACTCTAGTGGGCCGAGCCAAACGTGAACACCGGAGCTATCAGCGGCGGGACGCCACGGCTGTGAGTGGCTCCTAGGCAGCGGGGAAAGTGTAACCCGGGCCACAGCGAGGTGAGAAACAGTGTCTTAAACGAATAGCAGATTCCATTCCTGCAATATACAATATAACACTTGTGTCAGTGGATGGAAGGATATCCTATTTGCATCAAAAAATATCCTGCATATGTGAAAGATTTATTTTAAGTGGTCCTTCAGAGTAAAATACAACTAGTGCTGCAGCATTTATTCATTTCAAAGACCACGGTCCAATTCAACGAGTGGTTCTCTCGTGTGTGGGACAGTTAGCTACAATATAACCACTTAAGTGAAAACAAAATCAACCTTGGAACTTGGGTTGATACTAAGTGGCAGTTGCTACTAAATACAATTATATGGACTAAGGTGGTTTGGTATGGACTGATGATTTACCTGTAGCAGCACTATAGTGATCATTGTTTGAGTGGTTCAATTAGCACTTTAGCAATATATGCATTTATCAATGTCAGAGATTTTTTAGTATTTTTAAAGTGTAATAAAATCATATAAAACTTTATGCGCTCTCTTCTCTTATATGTATTATTTGTGTTTAATAATTGGTATTACTTCAGATTACCAAGTGGGAGCCGCTTTTAGCTTTACTTTTTATTTTCTTGATGACCAGTAAAGTGTATTGAATAAGCATTTTGCGCCTGAATTAATATACACACACAGAAGTATTAAGATCTTTAGGCTGTGCCCTACGCCTGTGTGTGTATATAATTATAGTTAGGGTGCAGACTTCTTTGAAAAATTGTAAAGGGGTCACAGTAGCTAATCTTAGAAAGTGTACTATTGAACATCACAAGAATAGTGCTATGCGCAGAGAACAACAGGTGGAGAGGTTGAGGACGGTAAGTATACTAGGACATACAGGAAAGACCCATCAGTCCAAACCCCAGATCCCTAATGGTCAATAATATGTTACACTTGTAGGAAGGAAGGGCATTTTGCCAGAGATTGTAGGAGTAGTAGAACACATAGTCAATATAGACCCCCTAGACAGAAAACACAAGCCACATTATTAAACACATAGACGGGACCAAGGGACATATAGTAAGGAATCACGAGCCATATAGAAAACACAGATTCGGCTAATGGGAAGAACAAATAAATGCAACATTACCCTTTGACAAAACTTGCTGGGGTTAAGATGGGGCCTCTAAACTTTTGCTTCTTTTTTTCCTAGCAGAAATGGCCCCTGATTAACTTAATTTTGTTAGATATGATAGACATATACTGTGCTCCCGCTCAGGAAGTACAAAGTATGTTAGACACCCACGAAGACTAATGTTACATTTCATGGTTCTAGATTCATGTCCATCACAGGTAGAGGAAATTTATCTCACAGATACCGGGTTCCCTATGAACTTAGGATGGACAGGACACTGGATTGATGGCTGGGATAGTCCCAATAGCGATACGATAAACACAGAATTTTTTTTAAGGGGAGTAGACCAAGTAGAGAATCACTTCCCCGTAGTGCCCAATCCAGTTGTCAAATTTTTATAAAATCATCTTCACCTCTACAAACTCATCTGTCACCAACCTCTATTCTGTTTCTCTACAGTTTCCTCTTCATTTTTTGCGTTCACACAGGGTGGTACAATACATGGACCCAAGTACAGTTCAAACTCCACATGTCTAGGTCCTTCAGAGTTCTGCCCAAACCCAGTATATCTCAACAGCACGATAACACCAGTATTACTGCAGTGTGCCTTGTCATGCACAAAGGGTGGAGAATGGGAATACTGGTGAAGGGAAATTTTGTATAGACACTGATATGCCTGTTGGTGAATGGCAAACCTGACATTTTCTTTTTCATTTTATTCTTCCTTCTCTCCTCTAGAGATGTTTCTTTTTTCTTTTTCTTTTTTAGTTATGCTCATGGTACTCTACATTGCAAACACACGATAGTAAATTAAAATGAAAAATTTGTGTTCCCTACAGGAAAAGGCAGTCTGGAGGCAGTCTGGAGTCCTCAGGACTGTGGACAGGTGGACACGGTAAGCCAGTAGCCCCCAGAGCATACCTTCCAAGTCTAGCTGAAGTGGCACACGGTCTGACTCATCTAGGCAAAGAGGGTATGTGCAGGCTGATGAGAGACTACTGGTGTGCGCCAGGATTCTATTCTCATGCAGGAAAGAGAGCAATGACCTGTCTTACTTGCTTGAGGAAGCATATTGGTAAGGCAATACCAACAGAGCCATCCCATATCCCTTCTGCAGACGGATCTTTTCAGGAAATACAAATCGACTTCGTACAGTTAACACCCTTTAGGAATTATTGTTATGTATTGGTGTGCACTGATGTTTTCTCAAACTGGGTAGAGGCATTTCCTGCCACCATGGATGCTGCTGTGTTTAACGCAAAGAAAAATTGCGCAGAAATTTGTGTGTAGATAATGGTGCCCCTAGAAGTAGGAGCAAAGCTTGAAATTGTACTATTGTGATCATAGATACTGCCACTAGTATTATGTAGCATCGGAACCACTCCCAGAGCTTCACTTAACGAATCACCCTCTTCGAAAATTTGTGTTTGGTTTTGTTTTGGTATTTGTGTCTTTTTTGGGTTGTTTTTGGAAGACAACCTCATGTCATGATTGATCCGCACAATGATCAGAAATACACCAATGAGGTGACAGTACAGTACCTTATTGAGTTGAGCCAGCATTTGAGAACTTGACAAAGTTGGTATGCCAAATACTAACTGTCTTAATTGTGAACCAAGAGACTGTGTGATGGTTCTTACGCTCAGGTTGCCTAATAGACAGGTGGGAAGGACCATACCAAGTTTTGTTGACACCACTATCCCAGTGAAAGTAGCCAAGAGAGAGACTTGGGTCCACGATTCCCATTGCAGGAAAGTCGGTAGTCCGGAAGGAACTCGTAAATGGAGTGAGATCGCAAAAGTATCACCAGAGACTCTGTTCCATGAAGACTGAGAGGCGGAACTGTTGAACACTACCTGAGCGTACTAAAGGATTGCAGAAAGACCAGTCATTGTAATTGATTTGTTATGAACAAGATTTGTTTTGTTCTATTTCTCTTTTCTCTCTTTCCGCTGACAAACATTTTTTTTCAGGATATTCTATTTTTGCGAGGTTTTTTTTTTTATGAGGAGTCGAGTGTGGGTCTGGAACTGGTTCTGGAGGAAGGAGTGATTTCCTTATAGGATCCCAGGATTAGCCGATCAGTTTGTTAAAGTCAGAGAAAAATCAAAGGTCTAGTAGTTATGAAGTTCAGAGGTAATCAGGAACAATCAGACAATGGCTATTCACACATTGCAGATAAAGAGCTCATTAATATATGTGGAAGAAAGGTTTATGAGTGGCTTTCCCCGAACTCCGACGGTTTATGATGTTTAGGAAGGACACTACTTATAACCCTTGTTCAATTATTAAACAGACCTAGCATACGTTCCAGAAATGGAAACAATGTTCAGAAAATGAAAGGAATATGTAGATCATGAAAATTTTATATGTCACTTTCACGATTTGTTTGTGTCTTCTTCATCTACCCAGCAGAACCTCAATCGAATTCAAACATCAGTGTACAAAGACGTAGGTACATGTATGTGTGAAATGTTCGTCGCAAATCAGACATTATAGGCCAAAGCACTGTCCCAGCATACTCTATAGGTTGAATGTTGTCCCATACCCAACCAGTGGTCCCGTGACCGCCGAGTGCATATAGAGGATGTCTCGTCCTCCTCCCTGTCTTCCCCAAATATAGTCAAGTGTCTGATTTGCGAAATGAATACATACTTGTGTCTAGGTCACCGATTATTGTATGAAATATTTTTTTTTTCTTATGTTAATAATTGATGGCAGTGACTGTCGAAGTCAAAAATATTACATAGAAAGAACATACAAACTCTACACACATATAAGTCGCTATACTTGCAAATACGTGCAGTGAGCACAGCAATATATGTAACACACGCATTTACACAGACATGCCACAGAGATGGATTCGACACTTATTTCATACAGTACATAATTATAATAATATCAAGCACCAGACATCATAATGATTTAATATTATATAATGAAGTAATGTCATGTATGTGTATTATTTGAACGAAGCAAGATAGACCTGTCATATTTACTATTAAAGCAACCAGATTAATGTGTAGATTCATTTGATACTTGTTATTAAGTTGTAGGACATTGCAACAAGGAGTTATGATTAAATGTATGAAAGCTAAAATCACTCTTATTAGGATGATGGACAGGAAGCTCAGGCCAGCCCCTTTTGATGTCTTCAAGGTTGAACCTGTTTAGCATACAAATAAACTAGTGACTCATCATGAATGAGAAAGTTCCCTCCCCCAAAACTAGATAACACATAGCAGAGACACACAGTTCTCAGTTGCTGTTTTGTATCAGACGATGATGGAGTTTCTGCCAGATCAGTTCCTGTATTTATTTGCTGAGAGAGAGAGAGATATTAAGAGGAGGATGCATTCAAAAGATATAGTAATTGTATCGCTGGCCTGTAACTGTATGTAACTGTATGTATGTATGTATTAACTGCTTACTGTATGAGTTATAACCATGTAACTATAGGTATACTGTACATTTTAATATATTGAATCCATATCCTTTTATTAACAAATATATACATCAAGGAGCTTTGGAACTCAGATAATGTGTGGGTGTATTGTTTTCTCTTATGGCATGCAGTGTTTTGCTATGTATAGCGCACATTCATGGCACATGGTAATAAGAGGTGCAGGCGTTTACAATATATATTAGAGCGGGCATTTTAAATATTTGTTAGAAAGCAATTTGGTATTTACACCACTCATTTCCAGTCTATTCTGAAGACCTCACAATATTGTTTTTAGGCCAAAAAGTTGCACCGAGGTGGCTGAATGACTAAGCTAAGCAACACAAGTGGACAACACAAACACCTGGACCATCTAGGAGTGGCAGGGCAGATATAAAAAAGGCCCCAAATAGCACATCATGCAAAGAAGAAAAAGAATTGCAATGAGGTAGTTGTATGGCTAAGCCAAGCGACACAAACAATTGGCCCATCTAGGCGTGGCACTGCAGTGGCAGACAGGAGGACAGATATTTAAAAAAAGGCCCCAAACAGCACATCATGCAAAGAAGAAAAAGAATTGCAATGAGGTAGTTGTATGACTAAGCCAAGCGACACAAACAATTGGCCCATCTAGGCGTGGCACTGCAGTGGCAGACAGGAGGGCAGATATTTAAAAAAAGGCCCCAAACAGCACATCATGCAAAGAAGAAAAATAATTGCAATGAGGTAGTTGTATGACTAAGCCAAGCGACACAAACAATTGGCTCATCTATGCGTGGCACTGCAGTGGCAGACAGGAGGGCAGATATCAAAAAAAGACCCCTAACAGCACATGATGTAAAGAAGAAAAATAGGTGCACCGAAGTTGCTGTAGGTCTAAGCTAAGCGACACAACCACCTGGCCCATCTAGTAGTGTCACGCAGTGGCTCAATGTTGAGAGTGGTCCGCAATTGTTCGGTCCACTGACAGCATCTCCAGCACGCGCCAGTCACTTTAAAAAAAATATGCAATTGGTGGACTTATACAGCAGTACCCCAGGACTAATACAGCAGTACCCTGGACTTATACGGCAGTGTCACACAGGATGGCACTTTTCAAAAAATAGGCCCTAAACAGCACCTCATGCAAAGATGTCGAAGAGGTGCAATGAGGTAGCTGTATGACTAAGCCAAGCGACACAAACAATTCCAAATGGAATTATACGTCCAAATCACTGGAATTAATTGGCAAGATCACTGTAATTAATAATTATAAATCACTGACATTAATTGGCAAAATCACTGTAATTATACATCCAAATCACTGGAATTAAATGGTAAAATCTCGCTATCGCCTGCCTAGTGAAGTGGAATCTAGATGGAATTTGGTTCCGGGGACACAATACCTCCATCAATTTTCTAAATACCACTGCACAAATGGCGTATAACGGAGCACGTCTAACACCAACATAAGTGTCAAGGCCTCAGTTATGAGAGCTTCCATCGTCATGTGAAGCTGAACCACTAGTCATGAACATAGGCCAGGGCCTCAGCCGTTCCTTGCCACTCCGTGTCGTAAATGGCATATTGGCAAGTTTACGTTTCTCCTCAGACCATTTAAAAAAAATTTTGGGGTCTTTTTACTGAACATTGGCTTTTTGGATTTTACATGCCCTCTACTATCACATTGGGCATGGGCCTTGGCAGACGACGTTGATGGCATTTCATCGTCTATGTCATGGCTAGTGGCAGCAGCTTCAGCACTAGGAGGAAATGGTTCTTTTTGATCTTTCCCTATTTTATCCTCAAAATGTTTGTTCTCCATTATTTTTTGGGAGTTATATGAGACAATATGCGGCACAGGAATGACTGATGGACAGGACACTACCACTGGTCTGATGCAACACAACAGGTTGTTGTTGTTATAATTATTATACTGCAGCAGTGGACATATAGCAGCAGCTGATATCATGACTGGAATTACTGATGACACAGGACACTACCACTGGTCTGATGCAGCACAACAGGTTGTTGTTATAATTATTATACTGCAGCAGTGGACATATAGCAGCAGCGCATATCGTCACTGGAATTACTGATGACACAGGACACTACCACTGGTCTGCACAACACAGCACCACTTTATACAGCTGTAAGAGACCTGGCGGGTATCTGGCGCGACGCTGCCGGAGCGCGCAAGCGCAATTACTCACCACGCCTGCTGCGGACTCTTACCTTCGGGTCAGTGACTGTCCCGGCTCCCTTGGGTTGGTGACGGTCCCGGATCTCTCGTTCTCTGTCGGCTGCGCTTCGTCTGAAAGAGAAGGGCAGCTACGCTGAGCCTCTGGCAGGGGACTGGGGGGGAGTAAATCGGGCCGACGCGCGCCGGACTACAGGATGGTCATCATTGGCACTTGTGGCCTCAGACTGGTTACACCCGTGTGCGAGGCACGGTGTGTGCAACCTGGACGGAAACGCCCAACGTAGCAGGGGAAGGGGGGGGGGGGAGAGGGGTCACGTACGACACAGCAAAACAGACTCAACACAGATTATCCTCACCGGGTATATGCCTGTCCCCTTAATAGCCGGAGGTCGTGGTCTCGGCGCCTGGAACAAACTTCGAACAACCACAACAGCAACAACAACAACAATAGCAACAACAGCAACAACAACCCCGAAGCGATACCCCACTTCCCTTGAGAACCTACCGGTGGAAGATCCGTGGGTAGTCGCGAGCAATGCACATCGCAATATAAATGGTACACGACCGCGCGCAATGACAGCGCATCAGCAAGACAATACGGAACAGTGGATGAAGAGGTGGATGATGTACAATGATAACAAGTACGGTGGTGCCGTACGAAACAATGCGCTGAACCGATGGGGGCCTAGCGCCCTGTGCGGCTCAGGCCTTGGCCTGCCTAACTGGGGGCAAACAATGGGGCCTAGCGCCCTGTGCGGCTCAGGCCTTGGGCCTGCCTAACTGGGGGCAAACAATGGGGCCTAGCGCCCTGTGCGGCTCAGGCCTTGGGCCTGCCTAACTGGGGCAAACAATGGGGCCTAGCGCCCTGTGTGGCTCAGGCCACTACCACTGGTCTGATGCAACACAACAGGTTGTTGTTGTTATAATTATTATACTGCAGCAGTGGACATATAGCAGCAGCTGATATCATGACTGGAATTACTGATGACACAGGACACTACCACTGGTCTGATGCAGCACAACAGGTTGTTGTTATAATTATTATACTGCAGCAGTGGACATATAGCAGCAGCGTATATCGTCACTGGAATTACTGATGACACAGGACACTACCACTGGTCTGCACAACACAGCACCACTTTATACAGCTGTAAGAGACCTGGCGGGTATCTGGCGCGACGCTGCCGGAGCGCGCAAGCGCAATTACTCACCACGCCTGCTGCGGACTCTTACCTTCGGGTCAGTGACTGTCCCGGCTCCCTTGGGTTGGTGACGGTCCCGGATCTCTCGTTCTCTGTCGGCTGTGCTTCGTCTGAAAGAGAAGGGCAGCTACGCTGAGCCTCTGGCAGGGGACTGGGGGGGGGGAGTAAATCGGGCCGACGCGCGCCGGACTACAGGATGGTCATCATTGGCACTTGTGGCCTCAGACTGGTTACACCCGTGTGCGAGGCACGGTGTGTGCAACCTGGACGGAAACGCCCAACGTAGCAGGGGAAGGGGGGGGGAAGAGGGGTCACGTACGACACAGCAAAACAGACTCAACACAGATTATCCTCACCGGGTATATGCCTGTCCCCTTAATAGCCGGAGGTCGTGGTCTCGGCGCCTGGAACAAACTTCGAACAACCACAACAGCAACAACAACAACAATAGCAACAACAGCAACAACAACAACAACCCCGAAGCGATACCCCACTTCCCTTGAGAACCTACCGGTGGAAGATCCGTGGGTAGTCGCGAGCAATGCACATCGCAATATAAATGGTACACGACCGCGCGCAATGACAGCGCATCAGCAAGACAATACGGAACAGTGGATGAAGAGGTGGATGATGTACAATGATAACAAGTACGGTGGTGCCGTACGAAACAATGCGCTGAACCGATGGGGGCCTAGCGCCCTGTGCGGCTCAGGCCTTGGCCTGCCTAACTGGGGGCAAACAATGGGGCCTAGCGCCCTGTGCGGCTCAGGCCTTGGGCCTGCCTAACTGGGGGCAAACAATGGGGCCTAGCGCCCTGTGCGGCTCAGGCCTTGGGCCTGCCTAACTGGGGCAAACAATGGGGCCTACCGCCCTGTGCGGCTCAGGCCTTGGGCCTGCCTAACTGGGGGCAAACGATGGGGGCCTAGCGCCCTGTGCGGCTCAGGCCTTGGGCCTGCCTAACTGGGGGCAAACGATGGGGGCCTCGGCCTAGCGCCGTCGTTGGTGGTGCAGTGGGGAACGGGCCAGAAGCAGCGCCACCTGGGGAGACAGAAAGGGGCCTCACTGAGGGCTTACCTGGTCCTGTTGCGTCCGGACCTCCGCCTGTCGTCCCAGGGTCTTCGCAGGGCCACCTCCGCTGACTGCGCCGACGTCCGACGTCCATGTCCCGCGACGCCGCTCGCTGTCCTGCTCTCTCCTCTTCTGGCCGCGGGTAGGCATATCAAAGCCCCACCTCGTGGCCTTCTGGGATGGGTGACGCGGCAGGTCCTCATTGGCCCGCTGCGTCGCCCAGTGATGACGCGCCACAGTACGTGGGTGCGCCCGTTGATGCGGCAGCTGGCGGTGGGGGATGGAGGCTCTGGCACGGCAGAGGGGGATGGAGGGGGTCGCGCCAGTGCGCCCACACAGCTGCACTGGATATATGGCAGCAGAGAACACCAACACTGTGAATGGCTGGACTGATGCAGCACAATACACTGACTACACTGGACTGGTCTGCACAACACAGCACCACTTATACAGCTACACTGGATATATGGCAGCAGAGAAAACCAACACTGTGACTGCCTGGACTGATGCAGCACAATACACTGAGTGACTACACTGGACTGGACTGAGCAGCACAACACTTGCCACCCCACTTTCCCGCCCCAACACACAGACACTGAACACTGAGGACAAGTCCTCTTTATACAATGGCCGCGACGTGCGGCTCCTTATATGGAATCCAAATCCCGCGAGAATCCGTCAGCGGTATGATGACGTTTTGGCGCATTCGGGTTTCCGAGTCAGGACTCGGTTCCGGGCTCGGAAGGCAAAGTTCGGAAGGGTTCGGTTCTCTGAGAACCGAACCCACTCATCTCTAATGACGATGGAAGCCCTCATCCTCCCGCTAGAAAAATTATAAGAGTTAAGCTGGCAAAAGCACAGCAAAGAACTGTGCGTTCTAAGATGGTATCACAAATCCCCAAGGAGAGTCCAAGTGTGTCGGCGGTTGCGATACCTGACCTTCCCAACACTGGATGGAAAGGGGTGGCTACTTCCACCATTTGCACGCCCTCTGCAAGTGTTGAAAGCAGCACCCACAGTCCAGTTTCTGATATTCAAATTGAAGATGTCACTGTTGAAGTACATCAGGATGAGGATATGGGTGTTGCTGGCGCTGAGGAGGAAGTTGACGATGAGGATTCTGATGGTGATGTGGTTTGTTTAAATCAGGCACCGGGGAGACAGTTGTTGTCCATGGGATGATTAAGCCCATTGTGATTCCTGGACAAAATACCTAAAAAGCCACCTCTTCGGTGTGGAATTATTTCTCCACAAATCCAGACAACTGGTGCCAAGCCATGTGTTGCCTCTCTCAATCTGTAATAAGTAGGGGTAAGGATGTTAACCACCTAGGAACATCTTCCCTTATACGGCACCTGCTGCGCATTCATCAGAAGTCATTGTCAAGTTCAGAAACTTTGGGTAAGAGCGTAAGCAGTCTACTGACACCTAAATCCCTTCTTCATCTTTTACCCAAGCTCCTGCAAACCACACCACCAACTCCCTCAACGTCAAATTCCTCCTCAGTCAGGAACGTCAGTAGTCCTGCAGGCCATGTCACTGCCAAAACGGAGGAGTCCTCTGCTAAATGGGATTCCTCCAGAGGATCCTTGAGTGGTATGCCTACTGCTGCTGTTGCTGCCGCTGCTGTTGTTGCTGCTGGGAGTCGATCATCATCCCAGAGGGGAAGTCGGAAGACCAAATGTACTACTTCATCTAAGCAATTGACTGTCCAACAGTCCTTTGCAAGGAAGATGAAATATGACAGCAGTCATCCTGTTGCAAAGCGGATAACTGAGGCATTGACAGCTATGTTGGTGTTAGACGTGCGTCCGTTATCTGCCATTAGTTCAGTGGGACTTGGAGAATTGATGGAGGTAGTGTGTCCCCGGTACCAAATCCCATCTAGATTCTACTTCACTAGGCAGGCCATACTAAGAATGTACAGAGACGTCAGAAAAAGTGTCCTGTGTCCTAAAAAATGCAGTTGTATCCACTGTCCACTTAACCACAGACATGTGGATAAGTGGAACAGGGCAGACTAAGATGTATTGCCTCCCTCAGCAACACCAGTAGCAGCATCTCACAAACGTCAACTCGTTCCTAGGCAGGTTATGCTATGTAGCACTACTTTCCGTAAGAGGCACACTGCTGACAACCTCTTACGGAAACTGAGGAACATTATCGCACAATGACTTACCCCACTTAGACTCTCTTGGGGATTTGTGATATCGGACAACGCCACTAATATTGTACGTGCATTACATCTGGGCAAATTCCAGCATGTCCCATGTTTTTCACATACTGTACAATTAATTTGGTGGTGCAGAATTTTTTGAAAAATGACAGGGGTATGCAATAGATGCTGTCGATGGCCCGAAAAATTGCTGGCCACTTTCAACATTCAGCCACTGCGTGCTGAAGTCTGGATTGCCAGCAAACACGCCTGAACCTGCCCTGCCATCACCTGAAGTAAGAGGTGGTAACAGGTGGAATTCAACACTCTATATGCTTCAGAGGATGGAGGAGCATCAAAAGACCATTGAAGCCTATACATCCACCCAGAGCCGGCCCTAAGCAATATGATGCCCTAGGCAAGATTTTGGCTGGTGCCCCCTAGCACCACCACTAGTTCTGCAGGAGATGCCTGGCATCTTGCACCTCTTTTTCTTCTTTGCATCATGTGCTGTTTGGGGACTAGTTTTTTTAAGTGCCATCCTGTCTGCCACTGCAGCGCCACTCCTAGATGGGCCAGGTGTTTGTGCCGCACACTTGTGTCGCTTAGATTAGTCATACAACTACCTCATTGCACCTCTTTTTCTTCTTTGCATCATGTGCTGTTTGGGGACTAGTTTTTTTAAGTGCCATCCTGTCTGCCACTGCAGTGACACTCCTAGATGGGCCAGGTGTTTGTGCTGCACACTTGTGTCGCTTAGCTTAGTCATACAGCCACCTCGGTGCAACCTTTTGGCCTAAAAACAATATTGTGAGGTATTCAGAATAGACTGGAAATGAGTGGAAATGAATGTTATTGAGGTTAATAATAACGTAGGATCAAAATTACCCCCAAATTCTGTGATTTTAGCTGTTTTTATGTTTTTTTCAAAAATCACCCAGATCCAAAACCAAAACCAAAACACGAAAGGGTGGTTTTGGCAAAACCAATCCAGATCCAAACCACGAGCATGGAACCAGAACCAAAACCAAAACACGAAAAGTGCCCGCTGCACATCTCTAATATACAGTAGTGCAGTGATATAGTGCAATGTATGGTGACACACAGGGGGGCATGTAGTGGAACACGCCCTGGAGGGCATGTGACACTTAGGCAGTGCCAGATTAAGGTCTTCATGGGCCTGGAGCTGAAACTTCTGAAGGGCCTATTGCATTCCACCGCATGGGGTGCATACTTGCCTCCTCTCCCGGAAGTTGCGGGAGGCAGGCAGTTCTCCCGCATCCTGTCCGCACCCTAGTGATGCTGGCAGAATGAAGAGATACTCACAGTCTCACACTGGTCCATGTGGTGGGGGAGGGGCTAAAATGATGTGAATCTCATCATTTTAGCCTTGCCCCCTTCCCGCAGACCCGTGAATTGCAGCATTTTCCTAATGTGGGGGTGGGGCTTGATGATGTCACGACCCGCTCCCCCGGAGTTTCCTGCAGCATCTCCCCTCCCGGCTTCTCCCGGAGAGGAGAAATTAAAAGTATGCAAGTATGATGGGGTGTGACCAACACTGTAGGTGTGTGGCGACTGATATGGGGGTGTAACCAGTGCTGTATATATATTTTTAAATAATTGAAAAATCTCAGCACATAAATGCTCAATTATATCTCCAACAAATCAATTATTGAAACAAAAACATATATAGAAAATGGAAAAACTAAAAAAATGAAAACCCAATATAACAAATGTGAACACATTCCCTTCTTCAGAAAGTGTGTCCGTCATCTTCAGTAGTCCAGGATCAAAATCTATGTGAATGATGAAGAGTCTGTGTCTGATACCATGCATCTCAACCACAGCAGCTCCTTTGTGCGGACACAGTGTAACAAATGTGCCGAAGCAGTTTTTTTGTAATTTCCATCTGAATGCATTACATCGGGGAGAGGGCACTCACCGGACTTTATGAAATGTCTATTGACCAAAATTCTTACCAGTCACAGTCAACATTTTGATTCCTCTGTCAGAACATTTGTAAATAGGGCACCATCACAGCACAAGTGCAGCAGATCAGGCAGAGATTACAGCACTGTTTCACGGGCCTTTCCATTTATACCATCAGAACCATGTGCAAAAAGACACCAAACTATATATGGTCTAATCTGGACCACATGGCCTACCCGGTAGTGGTATCACTTCCTATAGCATCAATATTAACACAAGGTCCCAAACGTCCAAGCGCAACAAAAAAACAAACCTTTATACTGTTCAACACTATAATCATATAATCGGTCAGGCAGAGATTTACCACTCTGCTGGTAACCTCAGGGTACCAAGTGAACAATGTGGCACTGGTGCAGCTGAACTGTACGTCTCATGCTGGAACACAAAACCAGATATCTGCAGCTAGCTCCTACTGTGGAACGCAACAACTTCTAATGCAGCTACCAGTAACCAAGCAACATCAGTGCATCTGTGCAGACCAGTAGGGACCATATCGTAGCACTGATTTAAAATTTTGAATGACCAGCTAAACTACAGGAATAATTCATTAAATTCTGAATACCCTTAACAGGAGTTAAAGTGTATGTCTCATAACAGTACATATCTAGGTATACAATACTAGCAAACTCAATGTAATATTAGACTAATATTATTACTAGAGATGTGCACAGGACCATTTTGCTGGATTTGGATTTGTCTCGGATTTGCCAAACCGCCGTGACTGGTTTTGGATTTGGATTTTCAAAAATTGACATAAGAAGCTAAAATCACATAATATGGGTCTTTTCTTGTTCCTAGAATATTATTAACCTCAATAACATTATTTTCCAGTCGTTCCCACTCAATTTTGACCACCTCACAGCTCACAATATTGTTTTTACCAATATTGGCCAAAGGCTGCAGCGAGCTGGCTGGTTACTAAGCAACAGAGCAGTAGCACAAACAAACGGCAGTTTATAGCACATAGGCCCTCATTCCGAGTTGTTCGCTCGCTAGCCGCTTTTCGCAGCAATGCACACGCTAAGCCGCCGCCCTCTGGGAGTGAATCTTAGCTTAGCTGAATTGCGAACGATGTATTCGCAATATTGCGAAATGATTTTACTTTGCAGTTTCTGAGTAGCTCGAGACTTACTCTTCCAGTGCGATCAGTTCAGTGCTTGTCGTTCCTGGTTTGACGTCACAAACACACCCAGCGTTCGCCCAGACACTTCCCCGTTTCTCCAGCCACTCCCGCGTTTTTCCCAGAAACGGCAGCGTTTTTTCACACACTCCCATAAAACGACCAGTTTCCGCCCAGAAACACCCACTTCCTGTCAATCACACAACGATCACCAGAACGAAGAAAAAACCTTGTAATGCCGTGAGTAAAATACCAAACTTCTTAGCAAATTTACTTGGCGCAGCCGCAGTGCGAACATTGCGCATGCGCAGTTTGCGGAAAATCGCTGCGATGCGATGAAAAATAACGAGCGAACAACTCGGAATGAGGGCCCTAGTGTATATGAAAAATTGCCACACATCAGTGGCAAAAATAAAAAGTGGTGCAAGATGGAATTGTATTTGAACAAAGCACACTAGGGTGAACAAAGAGCAGCAAACAGTTAAAACTTTAGAGATAGATAGATAGATAGATAGATAGATAGATAGATAGATAGATAGATAGATAGATAGATTGATTCTGTTTTTTAACTTACAGCTCGGTTCAAACTGCGTGGATCACAGAACTTATAGATGCATGTGAATTAAGCATACTAGAGTAAAGCACACCAAACACTACAATTTACACAAAAGTACACCGCAGCATACGTCAGCTTGCAGCGTGCTCCCCATACACAGTCACTTTTAAAAGCACAGCCACTTGTGAGTCTGAACACAGCACAATACAGCTAGTATAGAGCAGCATACAGCAGCGTGCCCCCTATACACAGTCAATTTAAGCAGAGACACTTGTGAGTCTGGACACAGCACACAGCCAATAAAGCAGAGTCAGCGCAGCATACTGCAGCATGCATTACTGTGAAATGGAGCAGAGTCCCGACTGCGGCGCCTTATATAGAATCCAACTCCTGTGAGAATCTGGGAGGATTGTGTATAGGAACATAGCGAAGCGGCACTCACATGGACTTCAGCAAAAAACTTGAAGTGTATATCATAGTCTGATGTTTAGGTCCTTAGACATATGTTTGAGAAGTGGAGTGCCGGTCTTGGTCCTATATACACACATAAGGAATGTGTAGTGTATCTATCTGTTTGTATATATAAAGTAGCAGTCAAAAGTTTGGACACACTTTCTCATTCAATTGAATGAGAAAGTGTGTCCAAACTTTTGACTGGTACTATATATATATATATATATATATATACACTGCTCAAAAAAATAAAGGGAACACTAAAATAACACATCCTAGATCTGAATGAATTAAATATTCTTATTAAATACTTTGTTCTTTACATAGTTGAATGTGCTGACAACAAAATCACACAAAAATTATCAATGGAAATCAAATTTATTAACCCATGGAGGTCTGGATTTGGAGTCATCCTCAAAATTAAAGTGGAAAAACACACTACATGCTGATCCAACTTTGATGTAATGTCCTTAAAACAAGTCAAAATGAGGCTCAGTAGTGTGTGTGGCCTCCACGTGCCTGTATGACCTCCCTACAACCCACACAAGTGGCTCAGGTAGTGCAGCTCATCCAGGATGGCACATCAATGCGAGCTGTGGCAAGAAGGTTTGCTGTGTCTGTCAGCATAGTGTCCAGAGCATGAAGGCGCTACCAGGAGACAGGCCAGTACATCAGAAGACGTGGAGGAGGCCGTAGGAGGGCAACAACCCAGCAGCAGGACCGCTACCTCCGCCTTTGTGCAAGGAGGAACAGGAGGAGCACTGCCAGAGCCCTACAAAATGACCTCCAGCAAGCCACAAATGTGCATGTGTATACTCAAACAATCAGAAACAGACTCCATGAGGTTGGTATGAGGGCCCGACATCCACAGGTGGGGGTTGTGCTTACAGCCCAACACCATGCAGGACGTTTGGCATTTGCCAGAGAAGACCAAGATTGGCAAATTCGCCACTGGCGCCCTGTGCTCTTCACAGATGAAAGCAGGTTCTCACTGAGCACATGTGACAGACGTGACAGAGTCTGGAGATGCCAAGGAGAACGTTCTGCTGCCTGCAACATTCTCCAGCATGACTGGTTTGGCAGTGGGTTAGTAATGGTGTGGGATGGCATTTATTTGGGGGGCCGCACAGCCCTCCATGTGCTCGCCAGAGCTAGCCTGACTGCCATTAGGTTACAAGATTTGATCCTCAGACCCCTTGTGAGACCATATGCTGGTGCGGTTGGCCCTGGGTTCCCCCTAATGCAAGACAATGCTAGACCTCATGTGGCTGGAGTGTGTCAGCAGTTCCAGCAAGTCGAAGGCATTGATGCTATGCCCGCCCGTTCCCCAGACCTGAATCCAATTGAGCACATCTGGGACATCATGTCTCGCTCCATCCACCAACGCTACGTTGCACCACAAACTGTCTAGGAGTTGGCGGATGCTTTAGTCCAGGTCTGGGAGGAGATCCCTCAGGAGACCATCTGCCACCTCATCAGGAGCATGCCCAGGCATTGTAGGGAGGTCATTCAGACACGTGGAGGCCACACACACTACTGAGCCTCATTTTGACTTGTTTTAAGGACATTACATCAAAGTTGGATCAGCCTGTAGTGTGTTTTTCTACTTTAATTTTGAGGGTGACTCCAAATCCAGACCTCCATGGGTTAATAAATTTGATTTCCATTGATAATTTTTGTGTGATTTTGTTGTCAGCACATTCAACTATGTAAAGAACAAAGTATTTAATAAGAATATTTCATTCATTCAGATCTAGGATGTGTTATTTTAGTGTTCCCTTTATTTTTTTGAGCAGTGTATATATATATATATATATATATATAACAATAAAATCAGTGCGCAAAAACAATGGCCCTCATTCCGAGTTGTTCGCTCGCTAGCCGCTTTTCGCAGCAGTGCACACGCTAAGCCGCCGCCCTCTGGGAGTGAATCTTAGCTTAGCAGAATTGCGAACGAAGTATTCGCAATATTGCGAAAAGATTTTTCTTTGCAGTTTCTGAGTAACTCGAGACTTACTCTTCCAGTGCTATCAGTTCAGTGCTTGTCATTCCTGGTTTGACGTCACAAACACACCCAGCGTTCGCCCAGACACTCCCCCGTTTCTCCAGCCACTCCCGCGTTTTTCCCAGAAACGGCAGCGTTTTTTCACACACTCCCATAAAACGGCCAGTTTCTGCCCAGAAACACCCACTTCCTGTCAATCACACTATGATCAGCAGAACGAAGAAAAAACCTTGTAATGCCGTGAGTAAAATACCAAACTTCTTAGCAAATTTACTTGGCGCAGCCGCAGTGCGAACATTGCGCATGCGCAGTTAGCGGAAAATCGCACCGATGCGAAGGAAAATAACGAGCGAACAACTCGGAATGAGGGCCAATATACAGTAGCTCCTGAATTTTGTCCATGGAACAACAAGTCCCAGATAGAGCTGCTGTGCAGAGATACCGTCCACTTAGTTTGGTGAAAATTTGTCCTTGTTTTGCAATAAGATCTATGCTTTCACTTTGCTAAGTGGTTTAGCTTGTTGTAGTGGTTGCAATGTTTTTTAAAAGCAGGACACATCTCCCGTGCAAATGCATGGCGTCCGCCACAGTTGCAAAATGGCCTGTATTGCATTTGTGTGCACTCTACACCAGTGGCGTGTGGTGAGGTCAGTGGCTGGTGAGGATCTACAGCCATAATGTCCACCAAATCCTGCCGATGACCCCTACTGCCGCCGAGCCAATGCCTGCTACTGCTTCTGAGCCAATGCCCGCTGCCACTGCCAATGAATGCAATTTTGCTGTCCTGGGCTTCCATTAACTTAATGGAAAAGTGTCTGAATAGGTTAAAAAAATGCGTGAGGTCCCCCCTCCTAAGTATAACCAGCCTCGGGCTCTTTGAGCTGGTCCTGGTTGTTTAAATACTTTGAAAAAAATTGGACAGGGGTTCCCCGTGTTTAGACAACCAGTACCGGGCTTTTAGTCCAGTCCTGGTTCAAAAAATACAGGGGACAAAAGATGTAGGGGGTCCCCCGTAACCAGCACCGGATTCCACTAGCTAGGGAGATAATGCCACAGCCAGGGGACACATTTATGTAGGTCCCTGTGGCCGTGGCATTAACCCCCCCAACTAGTCACCCCTGGGTGGGGTTCCCTGGAGGAGTGGGGACCCCTTAAATCAAGGGGTCCCCCTCTCCAGGCACCCAAGGGCCAGGGTTGAAGACCGAGGCTGTTCCCAGCACCCCTGGGCGGTGGGTGCTGGGCTGATAGCCATAAGTGTGTCAAACAAATGAATATTGTTTTTTGTTGTGGAGCTACAAGGCCCAGCAAGCCTCCCCCGCTTGCTGGTACTTGGAGAACCTCAAGTACCAGCATGCGGGGAAATAACGGAAATAACAGGCTTGCTGGTACCTTTAGTTCTACAACAACAAAAATACCCAAATAAAACACAACACACACGCCGTGAAAGTAAAATTTTATTAAAACACACTTACACACTCACACATACTTACCTACATCCCACGCCGATCACGTCCACTTGTCCATGTTGAATCCAATAGGGGTGCCTGTAAAAATTAGAGGGAGATTTCTTACCTACGTCCCACGCCGATCACGTCCACTTGTCCATGTAAAAATGAATATTATATTTACAAACTTCGTTCTAATTCACAGGAGGGGAAAAGGAGAGAGAGAGACCTGGTTATGCTGCTGCCTGGGAGGAAGGAGCCGGCGGGAGTCCCCGACCTGGTCATGCTGCTGCCTGGGAGGAAAGAGCAGGCGGAACATGAAGGAGAGGGGAGAGCTGCAGAGAGAGAGAGAGAGAGAGAGAGAGGGAGTCTCCCTGACCTGGTTATGCTGCTGCCTGGGAGGACGGAGCCGGCGGAAGACGAAGGAGAGGGGAGAGCCGCACACAGACGCTGCCACTGCTATGCACGTCCTTTGCCCCGTATAGCACTGCCAATGACAGCCAGATGCAGTCACTGTCAGTGCTGCAGCTGCTGCCCAGTGAATCACAGAGGCGTGGGGGCAATCACAGTGACAGGGGCGTGCTTTCAGATAGGCTGAAAGCACTTCCCTGCTGTTCTGCGGCACTTGGGCAGGTGCCGCTTCCATTACTTGTTTCAATGGGCTTTTACAGCCCTTTGCTTGGCCCCGCCCCCTGCTTTCCAGCCGATTTCAATGCACAGCGGGAGGCACCGTTCTAGATGCCGCACGAATGTTTTTAAACTAGTGATGTGCACCGGACATTTTTCGGGTTTTGTGTTTTGGTTTTGGATTCGGTTCCGCGGCCGTGTTTTGGATTCGGACGCGTTTTGGCAAAACCTCACCGAAAATTTTTTGTCGGATTCGGGTGTGTTTTGCATTCGGGTGTTTTTTACAAAAAACCCTAAAAAACAGCTTAAATCATAGAATTTGGGGGTCATTTGGATCCCATAGTTTTATTAACCTTAATAACCATAATTTCCACTCATTTCCAGTCTATTCTGAACACCTCACACCTCACAATATTATTTTTAGTCCTAAAATTTGCACCGAGGTCGCTGGATGGCTAAGCTAAGCGACACAAGTGGCCGACACAAACACCTGGCCCATCTAGGAGTGGCACTGCAGTGTCAGGCAGGATGGCACTTCAAAAAAATTGTCCCCAAACAGCACATGATGCAAAGAAAAAAAGAGGCGCACCAAGGTCGCTGTGTGACTAAGCTAAGCGACACAAGTGGCCGACACAAACACCTGGCCCATCTAGGAGTGGCACTGCAGTGTCAGGCAGGATGGCACTTCAAAAAAATTGTCCCCAAACAGCACATGATGCAAAGAAAAATGAAAGAAAAAAGAGGTGCAAGATGGAATTGTCCTTGGGCCCTCCCACCCACCCTTATGTTGTATAAACAGGACATGCACACTTTAACGAACCCATCATTTCAGCGACAGGGTCTGCCACACGACTGTGACTGAAATGACTGGTTGGTTTGGGCCCCCACCAAAAAAAGAAGCAATCAATCTCTCCTTGCACAAACTGGCTCTACAGAGGCAGGATGTCCACATCCTCCTCATCGTCCGATTCCTCACCCCTTTCACTGTGTACATCCCCCTCCTCACAGATTATTAATTCGTCCCCACTGGAATCCACCATCTCAGGTCCCTGTGTACTTTGTGGAGGCAATTGCTGCTGGTGAATGTCTCCACGGAGGAATTGATTATAATTCATTTTGATGAACATCATCTTCTCCGCATTTTCTGGAAGTAACCTCGTACGCCGATTGCTGACAAGGTGAGCGGTTGCACTAAACACTCTTTCGGAGTACACACTGGAGGGAGGGCAACTTAGGTAGAATAAAGCCAGTTTGTGCAAAGGCCTCCAAATTGCCTCTTTTTCCTGCCAGTATACGTACGGACTGTCTGACGTGCCTACTTGGATGCGGTCACTCATATAATCCTCCACCATTCTTTCAATGGTGAGAGAATCATATGAAGTGACAGTAGACGACATGTCAGTAATCGTTGGCAGGTCCTTCAGTCCAGACCAGATGTCAGCACTCGCTCCAGACTGCCCTGCATCACCGCCAGCGGGTGGGCTCGGAATTCTTAGCCTTTTCCTCGCACCCCCAGTTGCGGGAGAATGTGAAGGAGGAGATGTTGACGGGTCATGTTCCGCTTGACTTGACAATTTTCTCACCAGCAGGTCTTTGAACCTCTGCAGACTTGTGTCTGCCGGAAAGAGAGATACAACGTAGGTTTTAAATCTAGGATCGAGCACGGTGGCCAAAATGTAGTGCTCTGATTTCAACAGATTGACCACCCGTGAATCCTGGTTAAGCGAATTAAGGGCTCCATCCACAAGTCCCACATCCCTAGCGGAATCGCTCTGTTTTAGCTCCTCCTTCAATGTCTCCAGCTTCTTCTGCAAAAGCCTGATGATGGGAATGACCTGACTCAGGCTGGCAGTGTCTGAACTGACTTCACGTGTGGCAAGTTCAAAGGGTTGCAGAACCTTGCACAACGTTGAAATCATTCTCCACTGCGCTTGAGTCAGGTGCATTCCCCCTCCTTTGCCTATATCTTGGCCAGATGTATAGGCTTGAATGGCCTTTTGCTGCTCCTCCATCCTCTGAAGCATATAGAGGGTTGAATTCCACCTCGTTACCACCTCTTGCTTCAGATGATGGCAGGGCAGGTTCAGGATTGTTTGGTGGTGCTCCAGTCTTCTGTACGTGGTGGCTGAATGCCGAAAGTGGCCCGCAATTCTTCGGGCCACCGACAGCATCTCTTGCATGCCCCTGTCATTTTTTTAAATAATTCTGCACCACCAAATTCAATGTATGTGCAAAACATGGGACGTGCTGGAATTTGCCCAGATGTAATGCACGCACAATATTGCTGGCGTTGTCCGATGTCACAAATCCCCAGGAGAGTCCAATTGGGGTAAGCCATTCTGTGATGATCTTCCTCAGTTTCCATAAGAGGTTGTCAGCTGTGTGCCTCTTCTGGAAAGCGGTGATACAAAGCGTAGCCTGCCAAGGAACGAGTTGGCGTTTGCGAGATGCTGCTACTGGTGCCGCCGCTGCTGTTCTTGCTGCGGGAGGCAATACATCTACCCAGTGGGCTGTCACAGTCATATAGTCCTGAGTCTGCCCTGCTCCACTTGTCCACATGTCCGTGGTTAAGTGGACATTGGGTACAACTGCATTTTTTAGGACACTGGTGAGTCTTTTTCTGAGGTCTGTGTACATTTTCGGTATCGCCTGCCTAGAGAAATGGAACCTAGATGGTATTTGGTACCGGGGACACAGTACCTCAATCAAGTCTCTAGTTGCCTCTGAATTAACGGTGGATACCGGAACCACGTTTCTCACCGCCCAGGCTGCCAAGGCCTGAGTTATCTGCTTTGCAGCAGGATGACTGCTGTGATATTTCATCTTCCTCGCAAAGGACTGTTGGACAGTCAATTGCTTACTGGAAGTAGTACAAGTGGTCTTCCGACTTCCCCTCTGGGATGACGATCGACTCCCAGCAGCTACAACAGCAGCGCCTGCAGCAGTAGGCATTACACTCAAGGATGCATCGGAGGAATCCCAGGCAGGAGAGGACTCGTCAGACTTGCCAGTGACGTGGCCTGCAGGACTATTGGCTTTCCTGGGTAAGGAGGAAATTGACACTGAGGGAGTTGGTGGTGTGGTTTGCAGGAGCTTGGTTACAAGAGGAAGGGATTTAGTGGTCAGTGGACTGCTTCCGCTGTCATCCAAAGTTTTTGAACTTGTCACTGACTTATGATGAATGCGCTGCAGGTGACGTATAAGGGAGGATGTTCCGAGGTGGTTAATGTCCTTACCCCTACTTATTACAGCTTGACAAAAGCAACACACGGCTTGACACCTGTTGTCCGCATTTGTGTTGAAATAATTCCACACCGAAGAGCTGATTTTTTTTGTATTTTGACCAGGCATGTCAATGGCCATATTCGTCCCACAGACAACAGGTGTCTCCCCGGGTGCCTGACTTAAACAAACCACCTCACCATCAGAATCCTCCTTGTCAAT
Source organism: Pseudophryne corroboree (assembly GCF_028390025.1). NCBI lineage: Eukaryota > Metazoa > Chordata > Amphibia > Anura > Myobatrachidae > Pseudophryne > Pseudophryne corroboree. The sequence goes on along the minus strand of NC_086444.1, from coordinate 458,291,590 downwards.
TTCCTCCCCAGCGCCAGCAACACCCATATCCTCATCCTGGTGTACTTCAACAGTGACATCTTCAATTTGACTATCAGGAACTGGACTGCGGGTGCTCCTTCCAGCACTTGCAGGGGGCGTGCAAATGGTGGAAGGCGCAAGCTCTTCCCGTCCAGTGTTGGGAAGGTCAGGCATCGCAACCGACACAATTGGACTCTCCTTGGGTATTTGTGATTTAGAAGAACGCACAGTTCTATGCTGTGCTTTTGCCAGCTTAAGTCTTTTCATTTTTCTAGCGAGAGGATGAGTGCTTCCATCCTCATGTGAAGCTGAACCACTAGCCATGAACATAGGCCAGGGCCTCAGCCGTTCCTTGCCACTCCGTGTCGTAAATGGCATATTGGCAAGTTTACGCTTCTCCTCAGACGCTTTTAATTTTGATTTTTGGGTCATTTTACTGAACTTTTGTTTTTTGGATTTTACATACTTAATGACGACACAGAGGTAGGTACAGCAGTGGCCTTCCGTACTGCTATATATAGTATACTGGTGGTCACTGTGTCAGCAAACTGCAAAGCTAAAATGCACCACAGCAGTGGCCTTCCGTACCGTACTGCTATATATAGTATATGGTGGTCACTGTGTCAGCAAACTGCAAAACTAAAATGCACCACAGGTATAGAATGTAGATGGATAGTATACTTAATGATGACACAGAGGTAGGTACAGCAGTGGCCTTCCGTACTGCTATATATAGTATACTGGTGGTCACTGTGTCAGCAAACTGCAAAACTAAAATGCACCACAGGTATAGAATGTAGATGGATAGTATACTTAATGACGACACAGAGGTAGGTACAGCAGTGGCCTTCCATACCGTACTGCTATATATAGTATACTGGTGGTCACTGTGTCAGCAAACTGCAAAACTAAAATGCACCACAGGTATAGAATGTAGATGGATAGTATACTTAATGACGACACAGAGGTAGGTATAGCGATGGCCTTCCGTACCGTACTGCTATATATACTGGTGGTCACTGTGTCAGCAAACTGCACAACTGAAATGCACCACAGGTATAGAATCTAGATGGATAGTATACTTAATGACGACACAGAGGTAGGTACAGCAGTGGCCTACTGTACCGTAATGCTATATATTATATACTGGTGGTCACTGGTCAGCAAAACTCTGCACTGTACTCCTCCTATATAATATTATACTGGTGGTCCCCAGTCCCCACAATAAAGCAGCACACTGAGCACAGATATGGAGTGTTTTTCAGGCAGACAACGTATAATACTGGTGGTCACTGTCAGCAAAACTCTGCACTGTACTCCTGCTATATAATACAGCTGCTCCCCAGTCCCCACAATTAAGCAGTGTGAGCACAGATATATGCAGCACACTGAACACAGATATGGAGCGTTTTTTTCAGGCAGAGAACGGATAACTGGTGGTCACTGATCAGCAAAACTCTGCACTGTACTCCTCCTATATTATACAGCTGCTCCCCAGCCCTCCCCACAATTAAGCAATAGTGCACAATCAAGTTCAACAATAACGGAGAGGACGCCAGCCACGTCCTCTCCCTAACATTTCCAATGCACGAGTGAAAATGGCGATATATATAGAATCCGAATCTCGCGAGAATCCGACAGCGGGATGATGACGTTCGGGCACGCTCGGGTTACCCGAGCCATACGGGAGAATCCGAGTATGCCTCGGACCCGTGTAAAATGGGTGAAGTTCGGGGGGGGTTCGGTTTCCGAGGAACCGAACCCGCTCATCACTAATTTAAACAGCCATTTACAATCTAAAAAAATTAACATAATATAAAAAAATATACTTATGACACAGAATATGTGCCATAAGTATCTTCTTTGTATTATTTTAATCAGGAATGACAGGGGAGGCAATGCCTCCCTTGCTTCCCCTGACTGCACGTCCCAACTACACCTGTAAATAAATAGTATTGGATAAAAACAAAACTAATGATTAAAGCACAATATAATTCTTTGACATCTCTTTACATTAATAAAATTGGATCAGCCTGCAATACTGGCACACTGGGATTTAAGCAGGCAGAGAGAGAGTAAAGGATTTAATTTGCAACATTATAGGCTCACCAAACAACTCCAAGGAGATGTCATGGGTGCAGCCGCACATAAAGGATTTAATTAGGAACATTATAGGCCCATCTAGACAGCGCTCTTCAAATATCTCCAATGGCCCATTTGTAGCTGCTTGTGGTTGTTAGGTAACAGTACTGTCCCAGCAGGTGTGAGATTTTGTTTATATCCAATACTATGCTATCCCCAAGGTCATAAGTCATATATTATAATAGTCATGCTAAAACTCTGCCGACGATTCGAATTAAGCTGCTCTTATCTTTGTCCAGTCACTAACCTTCTACCAGTGTGCTATGCCGTGCCAGGCCTCTGAGGCATATGCAAGAGACAGCAATAGCAGAGCCCTGTAAAGGCAGTTGCCATTATGACATCACAGCATGACCTCACACACGCCACCAGACCAGCTAAGACTGGTTATTTCTGGTTTGAGGCCCTTGTTGTCTATTATGGAAAAAGTTTACAGGAAATAGCGCATAATTCTGTTCCAATCAAAATGAGGGAATACTTAGTCCTTTAGTCCATTAAATACAAGGATGTAACCCATGCATGTCCAAACTGCGGCCCTCCAGCTGTTGTGAAACTACATATCCCAGCATGCCCTGACACAGTTTTGCTGTCAGAGAATGCTAAAGCTGTGTCAGGGCATGCTGGGATGTGTAGTTTCTCAACAGCTGGAGGGCCGCAGTTTGGACATGCCTGATAACCCAATTTTCTTTTTATCTGTTTCTCATTCATGTATGGAATCCATCGTCCGTCAAAACGAAGAGCCTCAAAAGTAAAACCAGAAAACAGAAAATATAGTGTAGTATCTTTGATATTTCTGGAAACACCCTCCCCCAAAGAGTATAGTGATGATTATGCTGAATCCAGGGCCGTAACTACGTGTGTGCCAAGGGGGCTTGGCACACAGCGCAGTTGCCCTGAGGGCGCAACGGCCAGCGGCATGTAATGAGTCAAATTGACTCATTACATGCCGCCTCTGCTGTGTGCGCCGCCGCCGTGCTGTGGAGGGGAAGACAGAAGCGCCGAGCAGCGGAGAGAAGGAGGAGGAGGGAGGGGGAGCAGGGAGCCGCAGCAGCGCTATTTGATTGGTAGTAAGCGCCGCTGCAGCATCCCCCTCTCCTTCTGTATTGGCTGCCCGGCGCTGCTATGGATGCTGGGATGCGGTTCCTTCATCCCAGCATCCACAGCAGCGCCAGGCAGCCAATACAGAAGAAGAGGGGGATGCTGCAGCGGTGCTTACTACCAATCAAATAGCGCTGCTGCGGCTCCCTGCTCCCCCTCCCTCCTCTTCCTTCTCATCTCACTGCCTGCACCGAGGGAGTTGCCAGCACGAGGAGCCTGTCAGGTAAGTATCTCTCTCTCTCTCTCTCTCTCTCTCTCTCTCTTTTAGGGGGACACCGTCTGCCATAATGTGTAAAAAGGGGTCCTGGCTGCCGCATTGTGTAAAAACGGGGACTGGCTGCCGCAATGTGTAAAAAGGGGTCCTGGCTGCCGCATTGTGTAAAAAGGGGGACTGGCTGCCGCATTGTGTAAAAAGGGGGACTGTCTGCCGCAATGTGTAAAAAGGGGGACTGGCTGCTGCAATGTGTAAAAAGGGGGACTGGCTGCCGCAATGTGTAAAAAGGGGGACTGTCTGCCGTAATGTGTAAAAAGGGGGCCTGGCTGCCGCAATGTGTAAAAAGGGGGACTGGCTCCCGTAATGTGTAAAAAGGGGGCCTGGCTGCCGCAATGTGTATAAAGGGGGACACCGTCTGCCGTAATGTGTATAAACGGGGACGCTGTCTGCTGTAATGTGTAAAAAGGGGGACTGTCTGCTGTAATGTGTCAAAAGGGGGACGCTGTCTGCTGTAATTTATAAAAGGGGCTCTACCTGGTGTAGTGGCGCTACTGTGCAGCGTAATTTGAATAATGTAGACTACTGTGCACCGTAGTATGAATTGCTATTATTTTGTGGCCACGCCCCTTCCCCATGAAGCCACGCCCCTCTAAATTTTTCACGCGCCTACGGCGCGCACTGCCCCTGTCTTACATGGGGGGGGGGCGCCACTGTCGTTTCCTGCACACAGCGCTAAAATGCCTAGTTACGGCACTGGCTGAATCCATATAACAGGTATAACGTACCTAAACTCACATAGTGATGAGCTCACTTAGGCTCATAAAGATATCTTTAGCTTTAACACCCAGTGTGAACCGACAAAATCAGATACTTCAACTTCGTCTTTCCCAAAACGAAAGATGTACCGTACTCACACAGGATGAAGTGGTTCAAAAAACGTAGCAGTTTCTTTAGTCTTTGATACTTGTATAAGTTCCCACTTTATGATGTAGTTAAACTCAGAAAGAAAAAGATAAAAGATATATGGTGTAATACGTTTACAACACAGCAAGATTACACTCAAAAGGTGCACAGAATATCAATATGCATAGGTACAGCGTACCGAAACTCACACTGCAGTGGGGTACTTTAGACTTATCAATGTATCTTTGAAACAAAGCCACCATATGTAAAAACCAGCAGTGGTGAATGGACATACATAAAAAATAAAGGCAGAGAGCTTTTTCTATTTTTTATGTATGTCCATTCACCACTGCTGGTTTTTACATATGGTGGCTTTGTTTTGTATGTAATCGGTCGTTTTTCCATCACACAGGTCATTAATGCATTCATCCGGCATTTTGGTGGATTTTTTATGTTTTAATAAAACATCTGTTTTAGAGTAAGCAAGTCCATTCCATTCCTTACAAGGGCCCTCATTCCGAGTTGATCGCTCGCTGCCGTTTTTCGCAGCGCAGCATTCAGGTGAAAAAATGGCATTTATGCGCATGCGCATGGTACGCAGTGCGCATGCGCTAAGTACTTTCACACAAAAGGTTGCAGTTTTGCAGACGCTCGAGCGATGTTTTTCAGTCACTCGATTGACAGGAATTGAGTGTTTATGGGCGGCAACTCTGCGTTTTCAGCGAGTGTGCAAAAAAACGCAGGCGTGCCAGGCAAAAACGCAGGAGTAGCTGGAGAAAAGGGGGAGTGGCTGGGCGAACGCAGGGCAGTTTGTGATGTCAAACCAGGAACTGAACTGTCTGCACTGATCGCAAGATAGGAGTAGGTCTGGAGCTACTCAGAAACTGCAGGAAAAGATTTTCGAGCAATTCTGCTAATCTTTCGTTCGCACTTCGGCTAAGCTAAGATACACTCCCAGAGGGCGGTGGCTTAGCGTTTGCACTGCTGCTAAAAGCAGCTAGCGAGCGATCAACTCGGAACGAGGGCCAATATACGGAAATAGGGATCTGTAAGGAACAAAGAAACTGCTACGGGATTACAGCTACATATTGGGGGTAATTCCAAGTTGATCGCAGCAGGAATTTTGTTAGCAGTTGGGCAAAACCATGGCCCTCATTCCGAGTTGTTCGCTCGGTATTTTTCATCGCATCGCAGTGAAAATCCGCTTAGTACGCATGCGCAAAGTTCGCACTGCGACTGCGCCAAGTAACTTTACTATGAAGAAAGTATTTTTACTCACGGCTTTTTCTTCGCTCCGGCGAACGTAATGTGATTGACAGGAAATGGGTGTTACTGGGCGGAAACACGGCGTTTCAGGGGCGTGTGGCTGAAAACGCTACCGTTTCCGGAAAAAACGCAGGAGTGGCCGGGGAAACGGTGGGAGTGCCTGGGCGAACGCTGGGTGTGTTTGTGACGTCAACCAGGAACGACAAGCACTGAAATGATCGCACAGGCAGAGTAAGTCTGGAGCTACTCTGAAACTGCTAAGTAGTTAGTAATCGCAATATTGCGAATACATCGTTCGCAATTTTAAGAAGCTAAGATTCACTCCCAGTAGGCGGCGGCTTAGCGTGTGTAACTCTGCTAAATTCGCCTTGCGACCGATCAACTCGGAATGAGGGCCCATGTGCACTGCAGGGGAGGCAGATATAACATGTGCAGAAAGAGTTAGATTTGGGTGGGTTATTTTATTTCTGTGCAGGGTAAATACTGGCTGCTTTATTTTTACACTGCAAATTAGATTGCAGATTGAACACATCACAATCACAACCAAATCTAACTCTCTCTGCACATGTTAAATCTGCCTCCCCTGCAGTGCACATGGTTTTGCCCAACTGCTAACAAAATTCCTGCTGCGATCAACATGGAATTACCCCCATTGTTATGGAAGTAAGGTACGTCTGTGCATCATGATGTTTTAAATGAAGGCCATCCGTGTATTTATGCAGTGACTTATTTTAAAGACCCATATTGGCATGCATGTATAAACTAGAGATGTGCACTGGAAATTTTTCGGCTTTTGTGCTTTGGTTTTGGATTCGGTTCCGCCGCCGTGTTTTGGATTCGGATGCGTTTTGTCAAAACCTTCCTGAAATTTTTTTGTCGGATTCTGGTGTGTTTTGGATTCAGGTGTTTTTTAAAAAAACAAACCCTCAAAAACAGCTTAAATCATAGAATTTCAGGCAGAGAACGTAGATATTTGCAGCACACTGAGCACAGATATGTAGCTTTTCAGGCAGAGAACATAGATATTTGCAGCACACTGAGCACAGATATTTGCAGCACACTGAGCACAGATATTTACAGCACACTGAGCAGAGATATGGAGCTTTTCAGGCAGAGAACTTAGCCACGTCCTCTCTGTTCAATCTCTAATGCTCGAGTGAAAATGGCGGCGACGCGCGGCTCTTTATATAGAATACGAATCTCGCGAGAATCCGACAGCGGGATTATGACGTTCAGCCGCGTTCGGGTTAACCGAGCAATGCGGGAAGATCCGAGGCTGTCTCGGAACAGTGTAAAATAGGTGAAGTTCGGGGGGGTTCGGATCTCGACGAACTGAACACGCTCATCTCTAGTATAAACGAGCCAGCACCAACGATGATCAAACGCGGGGGTCGCGCATCGTTCATCATTGGTGCCTACACACTGAAAGATGAACGATATCTCGTTCATTAATGAACGAGATCGTTCATATCTTTCAGTGTTATCGCTTAGTGTGTAAGGCCTATTACCGTTTTGTTATACGTATAGATTTTTATTGTAGGGTTTCCCTATTTATCTTTGGCTATGTAAGGCTTTGTATGAACCCAATTTCCACTGTTGTTATGTTGTTTATTACTGTTACAGTGTTTCAGTGATAACCTCATTTAAGGACAAAACGATGAAAAAATCGGAGTAAATCTGTGAAAAGCACAAACATAATCCAATTGGTCTGATTCTGCATATGCTACAGCAGTGTTTTTTAACCACTGTGCCGTGAAGCAGTCTCCAGGTGTGCCGTCATAGAAGCAGAGCCAGGCCCGTCAGTGTTTTGCCGCTACTGAGGCCTTGGAATGATCAGTACTGATGGGTTTAGTGGTTGCAGAGCCAGTTCTAATTTTGGGCCCGGGCATTGTTGGGCTCTTCTGGCTTTCTCAGATGTGGCTCAGGTGCAGGGCCAGCAACAGTAATCTTGGGGCCCAGTACACTGATATCTCTGGGGCCCCCTCAACCCCCTTAACTTGGCAGAGGGGAGCTTTAAAACAAAATAGTATATTTCTCTCTCACTCTCTGTCATCCTTAGTTTCAGTTATATGGTAGGGCAAAGCCGGCGCTACCCGCTCAGCAGAGTCTGCAAAGCAGGGAGGCGCTGGGCAAGAGAGGTGCTCTCCCTGATCTGCGACCCTGCTGCTGTGCACTCATGCTGGCTCCGCTGTACCTGTCAGACTCTGTGAGTAAGTGGCACTGCTACTGTGGGCATGTGTATAAGTGGCACTGCTACCGTGGGCATGTGTATAAGTGGCACTGCTACCGTGAGCATGTGTGTAAGGAGCACTGCTACTTTGGGCATGTGTATAAGCGGCACTGCTACTGTGGGCATGTATATAAGCAACACTGCTACCGCGGCATGTGTATAAGTGGCACTGCTACCATGGGCATCTGTATAAGTGGCACTGTTACCGTGGGCATGTGCATAAGTGGCACTGCTACCGTGGGCATGTATATAAGCGGCACTGTTACTGTTGGCATTATTATGTGTATAAGCGGCACTGATATGGTGGGCATGTGTATAAAGTGTACTTCTACTGTGGGCAATATTATTATTACTATATGAGGTGTAATGACAATGAGATTGTGCTACTGTGTGGCGTACTTTGAATTGGGTTTCTATTGTGTGGCCATGCCCCTTCCTTGTGATACCACACCTTCTTTTTGAAGACGCGCACTGTCCCTTTATTAAGTATTGGAGAGAGGGCACAAATTTATAGTTTGCAGGGAGGCGCCAAACACCCTAGCACTGCCCTGTGGTAGGGGACAGGATTTGCTTCTGTTTGTGTACATATGTTATGATTGCCAGCCACCAGCACTAGTTTTGAGTATAACATGAACTATAAATATTTTGAATTGGTCCTGGACCACCAATCCAGGCACCCCTGCAAGTGTCCTGAGGCACCCAAGGGTACAGTTTGAGAACCACTGGACTAGTGTGTACCCAGCATAAATATTGCAGCTAGTCTGTGGGTTACAGCTGCGAGCTCCACTTCTGGAAAAAATGCAGCAATGTAATTTGTGTGACAAACTGCAGAGATTAACCCTTTCTGTGACTGCTGCACAGAGATCTCACAACCTCTATTCATAGGGCTGAATTTACTTAGGGGAGATGTTCTCGCCCCATAAAGAAGTTCAAGTATATACTGCACTTACAGTACAATTGGATTCGCAGATAATTTCTTGCAATACACTATATACATAGAAACATCAATTTTTACTGCAGCCATTAGGGTTAGTTTAGGGGTAGGGGTTAGGGTCAGGGCCAGCAACAGAAATCTTGGGGCCCAGTACACTGATATCTCTGGGGCCCCCTCAACCCCCCTTAACTTGGCAGAGGGGATCTTTTAAAAAAAAAATAGAGCCTTTGACTCAGCCTGTCAATGAGCCCGGCAGGTGGTTTTCATAATGGGCTACCCGACTCTTCGGTGGTGGTGACAGGGACATACAGAAAAGCCCGAGCGCAGCGACATTTATAATGATGGCAATACAGTATGGACCACAGGAACTGGACAAAGGGATGGAGTAAAAGGAGTGGGGAGGGTTTAGGTGGCCTGTTAATTGTTTTCCTGCTTAAATTGAGCAGCCCGAGCATACACTATAAAAAAGCAATATTGGCACTGTGGCCCCCTTTATTTCTGTCCTTAATACTTGGGGCCCCCCTGAACCTCGGGGCCCTGCACAAGTGTCCCCTTTGTCCCCCCCGTCGCCATTCCTAATCAGGCGTTACCTATGGAGAAGCTGCGACATGACATCCTAGGACACGCAACTGCACCATGCATCACCATTATATTTGAGTGTGCCTTGGCAATATTTAAATCTTGTTCAGTGTACTGCGAGTTGTAAAAGGTTGAAAATCTCTGTGCTACAGTGTCATCACCATGTTGTTATAAAAACGCCCCAAAAACTCTGAAAGATGTGCATTGTGGGAGGGGCTGCTGCAGAGGCCCGGTAGGTGCTCCAGTTTGCTACCCCTCCCCAGTATGCCCTTGCTGTAGCCAATGGAAGGGGCACCATCTTCCCAGTGATCTCTTTGGAAAGATGGCGCCGCACATACAAAGCAAAGACTCTAGCACAGCCCCTGATTGGCTGCCGGTTCACGATCTCTGATTGGCTCACGAACTGGCGCCTGATTTAAGATACCCACGCCTCCGCTGGAGACCGGACTGTGGAGCAGGATAAGTGCGTGCTGCACTCTCTTGCCCTCACTGTAAGCAAGGTGGTTGGACCGCTAAAGGACCCCTGCCCGTGGGCCGCAAAAGGATGCGGTAAGGGAGGCATTCGGCCCATGGGCCGCGGGTGTGACACTCCTGCACTAAAGTATCAGAATTAGCTTCACGGCACCCCTAGGCCAAAGTTTCTTATTGAGAAATTCAGAAAAAAATATAAAATGAAGTCAGTTGTGTTTATGATATGTCATCCTTAGGTTCAGTTATGTGGTGAGGGACTGATTTTGCCAATTTAATTAAGTATAAAAAATTTGAATTCGTCTTGGACCACCAAACTATGGCACTACTGCAAGGTCCCCCTAACACCTCCCCCCTCTTTCCCGAGGCACCCCAGGGTGTCACGGACCCTAGCTGGAAACTACTGCCATAAAATAAACTTCTTTTTTTTAATTACAAGTGTTCTCCACATTGTGGGCTCGGTAGCTTGCTGTGCTCACCACAGGTTCTATTCCCACTCATGGACAGCCCCCTGCCGGCATTCTAGTGGCCGGGATCCCGGCGGCAGTATGCTGACCGCCGGGATGGTGACTACATCCCATTTAGATGACTATGTGGGAGTTTTATCATTATTATTCTATTTGTATGTAAAAAGTGTTGAAAGGGTAGAGCGCTACTGTGCAGATTCCATACTGTTCCTTCAGGGAGGCTTCACTCCCTGTACCAAGATGGCTGCTGACCCAAAATACTGCACATAAGTGCGGCACCATCTTGTCAATGTCTTAGAGCATCACAGTGGGAGACAGTAGTTTTTCACTTAACTCCTCAGAGACCTGAGATTATCAGAGATCTACAACACTTCCAGTGATCCTGCACTGCTATCTGTTGCATACATTCATCAGCTGGGGAGCCGAATGACACCCCTCTCGTCTCAACCTCCGCTCAGTGAGAACCAGTGTGTAACAGTGATTATATGGGATTCATATAAATATTTTATACAATTCACAATATGAGCTTATCATCTTTGGAGTGTTGGAGAATTATTATACATTTTAATTTTTAATTTTTTGGTCAGATATAGTTTTTTTTATTCTTATTATTTCAGAATGTGACTGTACCCTCTTTTGTCATTTTCACCTCAGCTCACTTTTTTTTTTTTATAAAAGAGAACATTATCGACTTCCGGTTCCGGGACCCATGGAGTGAGCCGCACGCTGCAGGAGCTCCGTCCCGCCGCCCACCGCAATAAACCTTTTCAAGGCTGCTACAGCCTCTACATCACCCGGCACACCCTCTGCAAACTCTGCGGTCAGCATGGACCGCTATGTGACACCCATAGCTGCGGCTACCCAGGCTCCTACAGGCGTAAATGCGAGGCTGGAAAAGCGCCGCGCGGGAATCAACATGGCGCCTGGCGCCGGTCCTGAAGTCACCTCCCCAGCCTCCAAAAAAGTCGCGGCCGAGGGGACAGACATCACAGGACCACAGGTATGCCGTGATCCTGAAGCCCCTGTAACGTATGGAGACGTAGTGGCAGCAATAAAGGCAACCATGGCCCCTCTGTTATCACAGGCTGTCACTGATATCACTACACAGCTGCAGCACTTACAGCAGAGAGTCTCTCACACTGAATCCCAGCTGCAAGCAGCAACTCATGATATTGAGGGACTGCATCACTCAGTAAAATCTCTTACCACAGAGAATTATCAAATATGGAATAAGCTAGATGATATAGAAAATCGCTCAAGAAGAAATAATATCAGATTGGTGGGTTTGCCAGAATCACTTAAAGGCACAGCACTAGCTCATTTTGTACGTGTCACCCTGCCTACACTTTTGGGCATAGAACGAGACTGCAGCGATCTAGTTATTGAGAGGGTCCATCGTGTGGGCCCTGTCCCCACCCCCGCCAGACCGCGTCCACGGGTGACACTGTTCCGCTGTCTGAACTACCTTCATAAAATGGCATTCTGGTCTGCATCCCGCAAAATGAAAGATATCCAATGGGAGGGTAACAAGCTTTTCATATTCCAGGACTATTCGGTGGAATTGACCCGGGCCCGTAAAGCGTTTTCACCTATTTGCACTCAACTTGTGTCCGAGGGCCGCAAGTTTGGATTACTCTACCCCGCACGCTTACGCATTTATGAGGGTACCTCCCACAAAGATTTTCTATCACCCGCAGACGCAGTGGCCTACCTCCGTAATATCTCTAGAGAAGACACCACAGATATTACAGACCTCCCTTCGGCGGCTGCTGGATTATAATATACAGGTTTTCCCCCTGCGATTTCATCATATCTTCTGCGTGAACTGTGCTGGTTCTTTTTGCAAATGATCTCTTGCATCATAGTGACTGCTGCCGCTCTATATTTGATTCGGCTTCATTATATCTTCGATATGTTTTCATATATACAAAACAAGAAGAAGAAAAAATGTTCTATAATTGTTTATCATGTTACTTGCATATGCTGGGGACTCCCCCATTATCATGGACTTCCGTGGTTATGTTTGCTTATTTGTAATCTTTCCCATAGATTCTCTACATTACTCGACTCACTACATTCTGCCCAGGAGCTGTTGTTTTTAGGAGTATGCTGTTATCCTGCTTATTTTTTGTGGGATGCTGGGTGGGTATAGATAATAGAATTATGGCGGTGGGGAGGGGATCCTCCTTTCCTGTTAGTGCCCGTCACTGTATACCCGGGCGCGGGCACACCATCACTGGTGCTCGCTCATGCTTGCTGACCGGAGGTCACTGGCCACTGGCATATTAGTGATTTTTAAAATTATACTTCTACGATTGTACGGCCTGCTACTCACGATTGCCTCCTATCTCCCTTTTTCTTCTCTTGTTTTGTCTCTTTCCACCCCCCACTTCCCCACCCCCCATCCATCAGGATGTGATTATGTCGCTGTTTCCTGTGAAGGTGGTAAAGAATGCATCTGTTTTGCCTTTTCCTCTGACATATGGCTGACCTGACGGTGGGATCCTGGAATGTTGGGGGCTTTAATTCCCCAGCAAAGAGACGGAAAGTTCTCCTCTATCTTAATAAGCAACGGGTAGACCTGGCGTTCCTCCAGGAAACACACCTGACTTCAGAGGAGACGGCAAAACTAAATGCTTTGAATTGGCGGGTATTGGGGTTTACCTCTTTCAATTCTAAAGCCAGAGGTGTTGTTATATTGATCAAACGTTCTATCCCGGCGGAAGTTCTGTCCACTGTTGCTGACCCTGACGGTCGTTATGTGATACTATCTGCTAAGATTCATGGTAGAATTTATTCAATGTGTAATGTATATGCACCTAACGTCTATTCTAAGAAATGTTTTCAGTCCTTACTGGCCAAACTGACTCCCTTCCTCACAGATCCCTTGATACTCAGTGGGGATTTCAACCTTATCTCCTCCTCCTACCTAGACAGATCGCACCCACCAGCAAGACCTCTCTCATTGCCCAAATTCGGGATACCCCTACTGGCTGAAAGACTGCAGGTAGTAGATATTTGGAGAGCCTTACACCCCACAGACAAAGAATACACCTGCCTCTCTGCGGCCCATCATACACTGTCTAGGATAGACTACATTTTATTATCCCATTCTCTTCTACCACATGTATCCGACTCTCAAATTGAGGCAATATCTCTGTCGGACCATGCTCTAGTCACAGCGACCCTTCACTTTCCAGACGCTCCCTCATCTCCCAAATTGTGGAGATTCCCTACATATCTCGCCAACTCCCTGAAATTTCAACAAAGACTGGAATCTTCTTGGGAATCTTATAAGACTAATAATTCATCCCATTTAGATGAGGATCCTATATTATTTTTGATGACCGCAAAGTCGGTTCTCCGAGGTGATATAGTATCCTATGTCTCCGCCACTAACAAAAAATATGCCTCTAAGTACCTAGAGTTCCAGAGGCCCCTGTCGACAGCCTATGAGCAATACAAATCCTCTCCTACTCCACACAACCGTCTTCTTTATATGGAGGCTAAAACACATTTCGATGAATTCATGTCTTCCATGGGTAATAGGTTCTCCTTTTCGGTGAATCACAGGTTTTATAAGTTTGGCAATAGAACTGGAAAATTGTTAACGACTCTCCTTACTGGTTCCCGCCCTCCCATGGTCACTCATCCCTTACGCACCACCACTGGCGTATTAACTACAAACAACCAAGAAATCTCTGAGATAATGAAATCTTTCTATAAAGATTTATACTCCTCAACCCCACATCCCTCCCCTTCCACGGAATCTACCCCTCCACCATGGCCCAAAGAGTTTTGGGACGATCTTCCTATCCCCCAACTTCAACCCTCCATGGTACAATCATTGCTTGATCCGATCTCATTGGAAGAAGTCCAGAGTGTCATTGGTCAATTTGGCAGGGACAAAGCACCGGGCCCTGATGGCTTTAGTGCCGATTTTTATAAAATTCTTTTACCCCGAATAGGGGAAAATCTGGTGTCTGTACTAAATGCGATTTTGTCTTCTGACACTCTTCCCAGACATTTTAATACTGCTGTCCTTAAAGTCCTTCCTAAACCGGGTAGAGATCTGTCCCAGCCTGGATCATATCGCCCGATCTCATTGTTAAATCTTGATTATAAGTTACTCACTAAAATATTGGCAAATCGAATTAAATTATTACTCCCCCAAATTATACAAGGGATAGAAAGTGGCGAGACAACCGCACTAGATCGCTCCTGTCTCTAAAGAAATCCTCCAAAGAGAGGAGGTAAATTTCAACAGGAGACTAACTTAAGTTCAAACAGATTGACCAACTATCATACTATTCAAAAAAAGAGAATATCTCTTAAGGTACATTTTATTGGTTGGTGGTGCTCCCCAGAGTCAGAAATAACATAGTATTAAAGGAAAGAAAAGAAGACTCTTTTTTTGGGGGCACTCTTATTATTTTGTTGTTAAGCCTGTACAGGAAAAATGCTGTTTTATCAATAAAATATAACTTTTATTAAGTGTGATTAAAATGTCTGAGATTGTATGTAATTAACAAAAAATTGCAGCAGTGAAATCATGCCCTGCGATTTAATTGGGTATAGAATTACTCCAAAATAATTGGGTATAGAATTGTTCCCAAAGTGGGTGTTTTTGAGAGCCCGCAAATGTATTATCCACACACCTCTATTGTCATAGAAACCTATAGTGGTTTAATTTATTTGTTCAATCTGAGATTTCTAAACGGCACTAATTAGTACAGGATAAGTTGCCAAAATCAACCCAAGTATCAAGGTTCTACAACACTACTGTAGGTTTCTTCCTCTGTGATGATTACCTCATTCTCTATATCCACATATTGGGGAATCTTAAAGTATACCTCAATCAGCGACACATATTGCGGGTGTGTTTCAATTTTATATATGCAGAGTCCTATTTTGGATTGCAGTCATATTCTTATGAGGAAAAGCACCAAGTGTTTCTGACATAAACTTGTTGTGCCTGTAGCCTGTTCTATGTGTCAATTCAAACCTGCACAGAGATCACCCGTGAACCACGGAGTGGATTGTTATTATATCATCCGTCTACGGGGACAACAGAGTGTGTTTAGAAATTTTACTGTGTCATTATTGATACAATACCGATGAATTATTCCCACATATCTGCAGGATACTGAGAACAATATAACTGTCGGCAGATTGATCTAAATGTGCACCCTTCTTTTGGTGTTTACAACCCACACAAACGTTCAATAATTTTGTACAGAAATCACATAAATTATGTTATAGCACCAGGCTGAAAAAAGAGCAAAACAGATATGTGCTCTATAGGGACGTAGCACGCCCTTATTACTGCACCCGCCGGTATTATTGCTCAATCACATCTATGCATAATAGGTTTCTCATATCAGAAAGCCACAATATAGGTTAGCCTTCTCATCTGGATCATGTGTGTTTGTAGCCCTTGTACTCGAAATAAGCACACGGAATACAATATTCAAATTGAACCAAGGTAGGTGTGAGAACCTGTACGGATCGTTAATAGCATTTAAATATCTGTCAGCAGATTGATCCAAATGTTTACCCTTCTTTGGGTGTTTATAACCCAAATAAACGTTTAACAATTTGTTACAGAAATCACATACATGAAGTTGAGAGCACCAGGCTGAAAAAGGAGCAAAACAATTATGTGCTCTATAAAGGGACGTAGCACGCCCTTGTTACTGCACCCGCCGGTATTATTGCTCAATCACATCTATGCATTGCATATTTCTCATATCAGAAAGCCACAATATAAGAGTTAGCCTTCTCATCTAGATCATATGTGATTGTAGCTTTTGTACTCACAAATAAGCGCACGGGATACAATATTCAAACTAAACCAAGATAGGTGTGGGAACCTGTACGGATCCTTAATAGCATTTAAGGGAGGCAACCTTCCGCATATCAAGAGTAAACACAATGTGTCGGTTACATTTCCTCTATTGTACGTAATCAAAGAAAACACACATTACATATAAAGATGACAATTTACATCATAAAAATGCATTATGTAGTCAAACTGTATAATTGAGGTAGCAAGTTATATTGTGTTTGACAATTTCCCAAATGTGAGACGGAAAAGGAGAAACCAGTGAATATCTCCTGCAACTTCTGCTGTCATTCACTCTTAATTGACCTGCGCCTATGGTAATCAGCGGAGGGAAGATGAGAGAGTGGCCGGGTATTCACTGGTTAGGAAGAAAGAAAGGAGCCGTTCTGCTGTTCCCGTTAGAGTGTATACGGCTGCCTGGTGTCCAGGGACATTGCAGGAAGCCGCAGCACAATGCAGGAATGAGAGTTGGCCGAGTATTATGTGCCTTTATCCAAAAAATTGAGATTGAGTGAGTAATAGAAAGCCCGTGTTACGGGCGTGCGGGCTCACGAGCTTCCCACTGGCAGCGGCATCAGCTCCAAATCAGCTGTGGAATGGATAACGCGTTTCACTCGTAAGCTTGTTCACATCCTGTCACATGCAGCATCTACAGCACACCACTACCATTGACCTTATATAGCAGATCCTTAATGGTCTGTAATCAAAATGATTTTGATTGACAGATATGTGAACCACTAAGGAAAGGCTAACTGAAACGAAGACCTTAACACTGTATAAGCATAACTTTATGAACATGTGAATGTGTGTACACATATTCATCCATTTTACAAAAGTCCACATGTAGAATAACTTATTATTATTTCTACTTGGAGGGTATCATCAGTTGCTATTTTTGACCGTATCATAATATATAAAATTGTATGATTGTTGATCACCAGTAACTCTTCTTAGAAAAGAGAGAGATATGAGAGAGATTTATAAGGTCGGCTACTTTGTAAAGGATGGTCAAATGCAGTGAGAATTACCTATGATTTACTAAATTTATTTATCCATAAAGGAACTATTTATTGGTGAATGTTAAAGTAGAGTAATAATAGCAAAGTAATAATATTTAATCTTTTCATAAATTACATTCTTATCCCATTATTTTTGTATTGTATTTATTTTTATTTCATTTTATTATATTTTTTATTTTTTATATTTTTATAATTCTATCATTTACCTATGGTTTTGTGTTGTTTAATTTTATATTTTTTTATTTTTTGATTTTTATAATATTTATTTTTGTAATTATAATTCTACATGAGGAAAAATTATTTCTTGAAAAACAACTGGATAACAATATGTTAAATTCTACGGGTATGTAAGAGAATTTGTATATGTGCACCCCTATATATATATATGTGCTATATATATGTGCACACACACACCCCCACAACTGTATAGATATCCCCATGTATCCCTACTTGTATATGCATATGTACATATATGTGCGTGAGTATACGCCCTCATACCCAGAGACAGATATAGGGACTGGGTGTAAGTGGAGGCGGGACTTCATAGGCAGTGAGCTTGAACGGAAATGAGGGGGGAGGGGAAGCGGGAAAGACGAGAGAGAGGTGCAAAAAATAGAGAAAAAGGAGGAAATATAGTCCAAACAGTATCTTTCATTGATGTTGAGGCATGGGGGAATAGGAGGGTGAATTACAGATAATATAATATCATTATAATTATTGAAGGTATTATCACAGAAAGGGGCTGTAGTTGATATACTCATTGAGTCCGCCCGGAGTTAGAGCATCCAATTTGAATGTCCAACGACTTTCACATTTAAGTAACTCTCTAGTGAGATCTCCCCCCCCTGATTCCAAGGTGCACTGCCTCTAGGCCAAATGCTTTGAAAGTCTTCAGATCGCCCTTATGCTTGTAATGAAAATGTCTGGCCACAGTAGTCAATTGTCTTCCCCTACTCATGTCCAAAACAGCATTCCTTACTGTGCCAATGTGTTCCAGGATGCGTTGTTTTAGCATCCTCGTGGTCATTCCCACATATTTGGCACCACATTCACATAGGATACAGTAAACCACCCCAGTTGTACGACAGTTGATATAGTCCTTAATTTTGATGTTATTGCCATATCTGTCCATGATTTCTTTTTTCCTGGTCATAAACTGGCAAGCGTTGCATGATCCACATGCAAAGGAACCTACCAGGGTGGGATTTTTAGGGTTGGTACGGGTAAAGTGGCTCCTGACAAGGTGATCTCGTAAGTTTGGCGCCCTGCGCCAACTCATAGATACAGTTAATCCAAGTTGTCTTGCGAGATCCGGGTCGGCCAAGAGAACATGCCAATGCTTCTGAAGACTGTTCTTAATTAGTCTCCATTCACTGTTAAAGTTACTGATGAATCTCAGTAACAAGGGCGTGCTACGTCCCTTTATAGAGCACATAATTGTTTTGCTCCTTTTTCAGCCTGGTGCTATCAACTTCATGTATGTGATTTCTGTAACAAATTGTTAAACGTTTATTTGGGTTATAAACACCCAAAGAAGGGTAAACATTTGGATCAATCTGCTGACAGATATTTAAATGCTATTAACGATCCGTACAGGTTCTCACACCTACCTTGGTTCAATTTGAATATTGTATTCCGTGTGCTTATTTCGAGTACAAGGGCTACAAACACACATGATCCAGATGAGAAGGCTAACCTATATTGTGGCTTTCTGATATGAGAAACCTATTATGCATAGATGTGATTGAGCAATAATACCGGCGGGTGCAGTAATAAGGGCGTGCTACGTCCCTATAGAGCACATATCTGTTTTGCTCTTTTTTCAGCCTGGTGCTATAACATAATTTATGTGATTTCTGTACAAAATTATTGAACGTTTGTGTGGGTTGTAAACACCAAAAGAAGGGTGCACATTTAGATCAATCTGCCGACAGTTATATTGTTCTCAGTATCCTGCAGATATGTGGGAATAATTCATCGGTATTGTATCAATAATGACACAGTAAAATTTCTAAACACACTCTGTTGTCCCCGTAGACGGATGATATAATAACAATCCACTCCGTGGTTCACGGGTGATCTCTGTGCAGGTTTGAATTGACACATAGAACAGGCTACAGGCACAACAAGTTTATGTCAGAAACACTTGGTGCTTTTCCTCATAAGAATATGACTGCAATCCAAAATAGGACTCTGCATATATAAAATTGAAACACACCCGCAATATGTGTCGCTGATTGAGGTATACTTTAAGATTCCCCAATATGTGGATATAGAGAATGAGGTAATCATCACAGAGGAAGAAACCTACAGTAGTTTTGTAGAACCTTGATACTTGGGTTGATTTTGGCAACTTATCCTGTACTAATTAGTGCCGTTTAGAAATCTCAGATTGAACAAATAAATTAAACCACTATAGGTTTCTATGACAATAGAGGTGTGTGGATAATACATTTGCGGGCTCTCAAAAACACCCACTTTGGGAACAATTCTATACCCAATTATTTGGGAGTAATTCTATACCCAATTAAATCGCAGGGCATGATTTCACTGCTGCAATTTTTTGTTAATTACATACAATCTCAGACATTTTAATCACACTTAATAAAAGTTATATTTTATTGATAAAACAGCATTTTTCCTGTACAGGCTTAACAACAAAATAATAAGAGTGCCCCAAAAAAAGAGTCTTCTTTTCTTTCCTTTAATACTATGTTATTTCTGACTCTGGGGAGCACCACCAACCAATAAAATGTACCTTAAGAGATATTCTCTTTTTTTGAATAGTATGATAGTTGGTCAATCTGTTTGAACTTAAGTTAGTCTCCTGTTGAAATTTACCTCCTCTCTTTGGAGGATTTCTTTAGAGACAGGAGCGATCTAGTGCGGTTGTCTCGCCACTTTCTATCCTTTGATAATCTTCACTAGCATATTGCTAGTCTCTGAGACCGAGCACAGATCTTACTCAATCTCTTACAATCTTGATATATGCTTAATTATCTTTATTTGACTGTACCTGTCCAGGGATGATGATCTGTTAATACAATTACTGAGATTGTTCTTTTAAACCGAACAATATATGCACACCACTTAATCTTTTTTGACATTATGAGTAGCTTTAGTCTAAAGAATGAATTGACCGTGAGACGTAAGACTAAGGAAAATATTAATTTAATTTTCCCAAATGAGATAGAACAAGTGACAAGCAATATCAAATGGGAAGAGGATTTTCGTAAATTAAAGTATACGCTACAAAAACAAATACGAGTTGGATGGGATATAACTACACTTGAGAATTACCAAAAACAACGGATCTATCCGAGAGGCCTACGGCCCAAGGTGTTCCCAGCATTTCCTTTAGCTACTGAAACACTCAAGAATGAATGGGAAGCCTGTCTGCTTAAATGTTCACATGAGCTTATGAACATTCTCTTGAAACATGACAATCTATTACTAAATGAGTGTGAAAAGGAAATAGAATCTCTGGGAAAAACCCTGGAACAATGGGAAACGGATGTTCAGTTTCAAAAAACTTTCGAACAGAATAAAATTGATCTTGAAAAATATGAACAAACTATTATTGACCGCAAAAGGGGTCAATTCCTTAGAGATAAAAAAGACTTTGCCACGGGACAAGTCTTTGCGTGGAAAAATATACAGAGAAGAGAATACCACAAGGGTACACAGGAAACTTACGGATATTCATCATCAGAAGCCGACTCATCTGGAGAAGATACCAGTGATACACAATTTTTCAATAGACAAAGAGATTCCAATACAAAAAATAGGGTTTTTTTAGAGAATCAAAAGGGTGTCAAGGGTGGACATCAGGAAACAAGAGGAAGACAAGGCGGTCCTCAAAGAAGAGGAAGAGCAAGATGTGGCTCCCCGTCATCCAACAGATATCCAATTCGGGCACGGAAGGGCCTGTGATGGATAGTCTCAAGATAATCAATCTGTCTGATCATGAGTTGACAGCATTAGAGGAGAACGTTCTTAGCAGAGGTTTGTCTTTCTCACCAACTGCTAATTTTGATCGCTTTTCATTAGAAAAGGATCTTAAACTTTTTGAACGTAAACTTCTCCTGAAAAAGTTTTTTATAAGTAGAAAGGATGATCCCGATATAACAGCTGATGCAGAACTCACGGAACAGGAATCTACAGCACTGGCCGCCCTAGAGGAATTGAATGAGGAATCGGAGGATGTGACATCTACACATTCAGGTAGAAGTAAACCCACCTGTAGGAAGAAGTCGACATTTTTTCCACCAGAGGCTATCTGTCCAGAGATTAAGGTTTTTACCAACTTAGTATCCAAGGAATTTGATACTTTATATAGAAATCGACATCTGTATAAAGTAGATAAAAATCTTAGTAGAGAAGAATGGGACTGTCTAAAGAACATCAAGAGCTGGAATGATGTAACCATTAAACCATTGGATAAGGGTGGCAATGTGGTGATTTGGCCTAAAGAGCAATATATGAAAGAGGCCTGCAAACAACTCTATGACAACAACTGTTATAAACATCTACTACTTAATCCTATGGACTACATAAAAAGTAAATACAAAAGGATTCTGGAAGACTCTCGTGCAAATGGTACTATATCCAAACATGAATATGAGTATCTTTGGACTGAGAATCCCACAACCCCTACATTATACCTATTGCCGAAGGTACACAAGGATCCCAGAATGCCTCCTGGGAGACCAATAGTCTCTGGGATAAACAGTATATCTGAGAAGGCCAGTCGTTTCCTTGATCTACACTTAAGAGATCTGGTAATAGGTTTACCCTCCTATATACAGGATACAAGAGATATCCTTAGAAAGATACATGACATCAATCTGGGAGAAGGCTACTTATTGGTAGGCCTGGATGTCGAGGCTTTGTATACGAGTATCGATCACAATGCAGGTATCTCTGCAGTGAAGTATTTTCTAAATATGAGTGAGTTTGGTGATTTTCAGGAATTTCTTTTGGAACTATTACATTTTGTTCTGAATCATAACTTTTTTTACTTTTGATGACAAATTTTCCTACAGGTAAGAGGGACAGCAATGGGCGCGGCATGTGCGCCAACCTACGCTAACCTATATTTAGGTTGGTGGGAAAAAGAAATGGTGTTTAGTGGCGATAATGAACAATTTACCAAACATGTGATCATGTGGTATCGCTATATCGATGACATTTTCATAATTTGGGATGCAGGACAAGAACTCCTGCTTCAGTTTATTGAGAAACTCAATTGTAATAGTTTAAACCTGAGATTGACTTATGAAATAAGCGATACTGAAATTTCCTTTTTGGATATTAAAATCTATAAGAATAAGCATGATCAGCTAGAAACTAAGCTTTTTCGTAAAACTACAGCCACCAATACGCTACTCCACCAGACGAGCCATCACTTTCCACCTACTGTGGAGAATATACCAAAAGGCGAATTTCTGCGGCTGCGAAGAAATTGCTCTAAAGCCGGTATATTCCAGCAACAGAGTGAAGAACTCACACAGAGGCTCAGAGAGAGGGGATATAGCCATAACTCTATTAAGAGAGCAAAATACTCCCTAAGAAATATAAATAGGGAAACATTGATTTTTGGAGGAAACAACACTGAAGTTAAAAACAAAGAGGAAGTGAGATTCATCAGTAACTTTAACAGTGAATGGAGACTAATTAAGAACAGTCTTCAGAAGCATTGGCATGTTCTCTTGGCCGACCCGGATCTCACAAGACAACTTGGATCAACTGTATCTATGAGTTGGCGCAGGGCGCCAAACTTACGAGATCACCTTGTCAGGAGCCACTTTACCCGTACCAAACCTAAAAATCCCACCCTGGTAGGTTCCTTTGCATGTGGATCATGCAACGCTTGCCAGTTTATGACCAGGAAAAAAGAAATCATTGACAGATATGGCAATAACATCAAAATTAAGGACTATATCAACTGTCGTACAACTGGGGTGGTTTACTGTATCCTATGTGAATGTGGTGCCAAATATGTGGGAATGACCACGAGGATGCTGAAACAACGCATCCTGGAACACATTGGGACAGTAAGGAATGCTGTTTTGGACATGAGTAGGGGAAGACAATTGACTACTGTGGCCAGACATTTTCATTACAAGCATAAGGGCGATCTGAAGACTTTCAAAGCATTTGGCCTAGAGGCAGTGCACCTTGGAATCAGGGGGGGAGATCTCACTAGAGAGTTACTTAAATGTGAAAGTCGTTGGACATTCAAATTGGATGCTCTAACTCCGGGCGGACTCAATGAGTATATCAACTACAGCCCCTTTCTGTGATAATACCTTCAATAATTATAATGATATTATATTATCTGTAATTCACCCTCCTATTCCCCCATGCCTCAACATCAATGAAAGATACTGTTTGGACTATATTTCCTCCTTTTTCTCTATTTTTTGCACCTCTCTCTCGTCTTTCCAGCTTCCCCTCCCCCCTCCTTTCCGTTCAAACTCACTGCCTATGAAGTCCCGCCTCCACTTACACCCAGTCCCTATATCTGTCTCTGGGTATGAGGGAGTATACTCACGCACATATATGTACATATGCATATACAAGTAGGGATACATGGGGATATCTATACAGTTGTGGGGGGGTGTGTGTGTGCACATATATATAGCACATATATATATATAGGGGTGCACATATACAAATTCTCTTACATACCCGTAGAATTTAACATATTGTTATCCAGTTGTTTTTCAAGAAATAATTTTTCCTCATGTAGAATTATAATTACAAAAATAAATATTATAAAAATCAAAAAATAAAAAAATATAAAATTAAACAACACAAAACCATAGGTAAATGATAGAATTATAAAAATATAAAAAATAAAAAATATAATAAAATGAAATAAAAATAAATACAATACAAAAATAATGGGATAAGAATGTAATTTATGAAAAGATTAAATATTATTACTTTGCTATTATTACTCTACTTTAACATTCACCAATAAATAGTTCCTTTATGGATAAATAAATTTAGTAAATCATAGGTAATTCTCACTGCATTTGACCATCCTTTACAAAGTAGCCGACCTTATAAATCTCTCTCATATCTCTCTCTTTTCTAAGAAGAGTTACTGGTGATCAACAATCATACAATTTTATATATTATGATACGGTCAAAAATAGCAACTGATGATACCCTCCAAGTAGAAATAATAATAAGTTATTCTACATGTGGACTTTTGTAAAATGGATGAATATGTGTACACACATTCACATGTTCATAAAGTTATGGTTATACAGTGTTAAGGTCTTCGTTTCAGTTAGCCTTTCCTTAGTGGTTCACATATCTGTCAATCAAAATCATTTTGATTACAGACCATTAAGGATCTGCTATATAAGGTCAATGGTAGTGGTGTGCTGTAGATGCTGCATGTGACAGGATGTGAACAAGCTTACGAGTGAAACGCGTTATCCATTCCACAGCTGATTTGGAGCTGATGCCGCTGCCAGTGGGAAGCTCGTGAGCCCGCACGCCCGTAACACGGGCTTTCTATTACTCACTCAATCTCAATTTTTTGGATAAAGGCACATAATACTCGGCCAACTCTCATTCCTGCATTTTGCTGCGGCTTCCTGCAATGTCCCTGGACACCAGGCAGCCGTATGCACTCTAACGGGAACAGCAGAACGGCTCCTTTCTTTCTTCCTAACCAGTGAATACCCGGCCACTCTCTCATCTTCCCTCCGCTGATTACCATAGGCGCAGGTCAATTAAGAGTGAATGACAGCAGAAGTTGCAGGAGATATTCACTGGTTTCTCCTTTTCCTTCTCACATTTGGGAAATTGTCAAACACAATATAACTTGCTACCTCAATTATACAGTTTGACTACATGATGCATTTTTATGATGTAAATTGTCATCTTTATATGTAATGTGTGTTTTCTTTGATTACGTACAATAGAGGAAATGTAACCGACACATTGTGTTTACTCTTGATATGCGGAAGGTTGCCTCCCTTAAATGCTATTAAGGATCCGTACAGGTTCCCACACCTATCTTGGTTTAGTTTGAATATTGTATCCCGTGCGCTTATTTGTGAGTACAAAAGCTACAATCACATATGATCTAGATGAGAAGGCTAACTCCTATATTGTGGCTTTCTGATATGAGAAATATGCAATGCATAGATGTGATTGAGCAATAATGCCGGCGGGTGCAGTAACAAGGGCGTGCTACGTCCCTTTATAGAGCACATAATTGTTTTGCTCCTTTTTCATCCTGGTGCTATCAACTTCATGTATGTGATTTCTGTAACAAATTGTTAAACGTTTATTTGGGTTATAAACACCCAAAGAAGGGTAAACATTTGGATCAATCTGCTGACAGATATTTAAATGCTATTAACGATCCGTACAGGTTCTCACACCTACCTTGGTTCAATTTGAATATTGTATTCCGTGTGCTTATTTCGAGTACAAGGGCTACAAACACACATGATCCAGATGAGAAGGCTAACCTATATTGTGGCTTTCTGATATGAGAAACCTATTATGCATAGATGTGATTGAGCAATAATACCGGCGGGTGCAGTAATAAGGGCGTGCTACGTCCCTATAGAGCACATATCTGTTTTGCTCTTTTTTCAGCCTGGTGCTATAACATAATTTATGTGATTTCTGTACAAAATTATTGAACGTTTGTGTGGGTTGTAAACACCAAAAGAAGGGTGCACATTTAGATCAATCTGCCGACAGTTATATTGTTCTCAGTATCCTGCAGATATGTGGGAATAATTCATCGGTATTGTATCAATAATGACACAGTAAAATTTCTAAACACACTCTGTTGTCCCCGTAGACAGATGATATAATAACAATCCACTCCGTGGTTCACGGGTGATCTCTGTGCAGGTTTGAATTGACACATAGAACAGGCTACAGGCACAACAAGTTTATGTCAGAAACACTTGGTGCTTTTCCTCATAAGAATATGACTGCAATCCAAAATAGGACTCTGCATATATAAAATTGAAACACACCCGCAATATGTGTCGCTGATTGAGGTATACTTTAAGATTCCCCAATATGTGGATATAGAGAATGAGGTAATCATCACAGAGGAAGAAACCTACAGTAGTGTTGTAGAACCTTGATACTTGGGTTGATTTTGGCAACTTATCCTGTACTAATTAGTGCCGTTTAGAAATCTCAGATTGAACAAATAAATTAAACCACTATAGGTTTCTATGACAATAGAGGTGTGTGGATAATACATTTGCGGGCTCTCAAAAACACCCACTTTGGGAACAATTCTATACCCAATTATTTGGGAGTAATTCTATACCCAATTAAATCGCAGGGCATGATTTCACTGCTGCAATTTTTTGTTAATTACATACAATCTCAGACATTTTAATCACACTTAATAAAAGTTATATTTTATTGATAAAACAGCATTTTTCCTGTACAGGCTTAACAACAAAATAATAAGAGTGCCCCAAAAAAAGAGTCTTCTTTTCTTTCCTTTAATACTATCCCCCAAATTATACACAAGGATCAAACTGGATTCATCTGGGGTAGACACTCAGAGATCAATGTACGGAGAGTTTTAACTGCCATTTATGCTGCTTCCTCTTTTTCTTCTCCTTCTTTCACTCCTCTTTCCCCTCCCCCAGTTATTCTCTCCCTTGACGCTGAGAAGGCGTTTGACCTCGTGGATTGGGACCATCTTTTCTCTACTCTCCTGCACTTTGGTTTTCCTAATGACTTTGTGAATCTTCTAAAACTACTTTATACTGCTCCACAAACCCAGATTTCCTGTAATGGGGTACTGTCCTCATCATTTGAGATTCAACGCGGTACTAGACAGGGCTGCCCCTTATCGCCCTTACTATTTGCAATAGCACTGGAGCCCTTAGCGATAGCCTTACGCCAATCGAGAGTTTTTAAGGGAATCAAAATTGGAGACATTGACCTCCGTCTTGCTCTTTTTGCCGATGACATGCTATTATTCGTTTCTGATCCATCGACCTCCATCCCGGAGATCCTTGGATTGATACAAGCATTCGGAACTAGGGCGGGATATAGAATTAATGTGGCCAAGTCAGAGCTTCTACCCCTGGGCCCTTCTGCTCATAACATTTCCAAACTTCTCCCATCTCTTTCCTTTAAAATTTCCCACACAAAGCTTACCTACCTGGGGATTCAAATCCCAGCGAATCTCTCCAGACTATATGAGGAGAACTACACCCCTGCCTTAACGCGTGTCACCTCGTTGCTAGATAGCTGGAAATTGCTACCCCTGTCACTGTTGGGGAGGATAGCCGTCTTGCAAAGCATAGTCTTCCCGAAATTATTTTATCTTATGCAGATGCTCCCGATCCGCCTCAAGACTCAAGACATCCAATATTTACGAAAAATCATATCAAAATTCCTGTGGAAGGGGAAAAAAGCATTTATCGCTTTGGATAAATTAATGGCCCCTAAGGCCGCAGGAGGCTTTGGAGTTCCTGATTATATGTCCTACCAGGGGCGGATCCAGAAGAAAATGATAGGGGGGGCACCATGGAAGGGGCAAGTACATTTGCGTGCGGCTTCGGTGCATGTGAGGTGGCGCTTCTTATACAATGCCCACAGTTGTAGCGCTCATTATGCAATGTCCACTGTACTGGTAGTGCCCCTTATATAGACCTCATAGTAGTGGTGTCCCTTATGCAATGCCCGTATTGCCCCCAGTAGTAATGTTGCCTGTAGTAATGCCCCCAGTCATTATGCCCCCAGTGGTAATGCCCCTGCAGTTATGACCCCAGTAGTTTAGCCACCAGTAGTAATGCCTCCCTATAGTTTGCCCCATTGCAGTTTAGCCCCTGTAGTTATGCCCCCCTTATAGTTTAGCCTCCAGTAGTAATGCCCCCAATAGTTTGGCCCCTGTAGTTATGCCCCCAGTAGTTTGGCTTCCCCTGTAGTTTAGCCCCCAAGTAGTAATGCCCCTGTAGTTTAGCCCCCAAGTAGTAATGCCCCCAATAGTTTGGCCCCTGTAGTTATGCCCCCAGTAGTTTTGCTCCCCCTGTAGTTTAGCCCCCAAGTAGTAATGCCCCTGTAGTTTAGCCCCCAAGTAGTAATGCCCCCTGTAGGTGCTCCACAGTAATAATGCCCCCAGTAGCTGCCCCCCCAGTAATAATGCCCCCAGTAGCTGCCCCCCCAGTAGTGATGCCCCCAGTTATAATGCCCCCAGTAGTAATGCCCCCCCTCAGTAGTAATGCCCCTTGTTGATGCCCCCCCAGTAGTAATGTCCCCCCGTAGTTTCCCCCAGGAGATGCCCCCGCTGCATTAAGGAAGAAAAAAACATAATACTTGCCGAGCCCCGTTCCCGCGCCGCTGCAGTACTCCTGGCTGGCGTCCTCTCCTCAGTACTATGAGAGAGACGTCATGACTGACGTCTCTCCCATAGCGCACGGCGCAGTGACAGCGCCGGAAGCCGGAGCTCAGTACTGAGCTCCTGCCTCCGGCTACCGCTGTGCAGGGAGACGAGCGCCCGCTGGTAACACAATCTCAGCGGGCGCCCGTCATCTCCCTGTGCGGCGCCGACGCCGCGGGGGGGGACGGGGGGGAGCCACAAATGACAGGGGGGGGCACGGGCCCGAGTGCCCCCCCCCCTGGATCCGCCACTGTGTCCTACTCTATGGCGACTCTGTTCCGATGTGCTGCTGAATGGCTGTTTGACAGGGAACTCTTCACAGACTCTGCTCTAGATGAGGCCTTATTTACCCCCTACTCCCCGGGAGCATTGCTTCTGTCTAAACCCTCCCTGATCCCAACTCACATCCTTAACAATCCTCTTTTTCATGATATTTATTACAACTGGCGCACCCTACACAAGAAATTTAAATGTAACCCTGAGGTGTCGGTATATATTCCGCTATGGGGCAACCCCCGCCTTTCCCCCATCTCTCATTAACTCCAATTACCGGCTCTGGAAAGAGAAGGGTCTGTCTAACTCTTCCAAAGTGTTTGACCCGGGGGGCTCTATATATCCATTCTCATCACTCCGAGAGAAATATGACCTGCCTCACAACCATTTTTTCATGTATCTCCAGACCCGACATTATTTAGACTCAATTACTCGTATGCGCAGCATACCACATGACACGTCCCCTTCCTCTCACCCATTGTTAGTCACACTTAATATTCACAAAGCCGGACCAACACGCATTAGACAGATTTATACCATCCTGACTTCTCGCACAACAGAGGGTAGATGGGACAAACTATTTACCCAATGGTGTAAGGATATACCTGGCCTGACTAGTCACCATCAACTTAGTGATCATTATGTCTCTACCCTGAAAGCCCTGGCTTCACCTTACCTACAAGAGGTTCACCTCCGTACTTTGCAGAGAGCCTATATCTCCCCAACCCAACATGCTCGATTTAACCCCTCGGAAACGGGGGAATGCCCCAAATGTCATGTTCGAATAGCTTCCTTCTATCACATGTTTTGGGAGTGTGGTCTGATCCGACGTTTCTGGCACAAATTATTAGCCTACATTAATCAACTATTGAATATACGTGTATCAGCAACGCCCCTTTCTTGTTTATGGGCACATTTTTCGGAATGGGATTTAGGGCCTGGGAAACAGCGAATTATTCCATTTCTCACTATCTTAGTAACAGTATCAAAGAAAATTATTTTATCCCACTGGTTATCGTCTTCTTCCCCTACATTGGTAGAAGTTCATAGTAAGTTATTACAGATCTTATATTACGACAGGAAATCGGCTCAAGTAAATATAGAGTCAGGTGTCAAAACTTTTTACAAAAAGTGGGGCCTTTACATTGACTCGCGGGATCAGACCACACAGGCCCAAATATTTAAGGTATTTGAGCACACTGAATGGTTCCTTCACAGGAAGATATTGGAAGAGTCCATGTTATAAAACAATTTTCCCTACCTTAGGATAAGCCCTAGAGTTGAAATTTAGTACTCTCCGTCCTGATATTGAAGTATCAATTGCTACCATACATTGTCTTTATGGATAAAAAGCATCCTGACCCTTCTTCCCTACTTACCCTTATGTGTTTCCCTGTCCTCTCCCCCCCCCCCCCCTCCCTACTTTCTCTCTACTATTCTTCTATCTCCCCCTTTTCTTATGGACTTGTGTTTAATATAATGTTTCTAATGTTCTACTTCAAGGAAGGACTTCCTGAGGTTTGATTCTTGGAGTACTATTTGACTCCAGTGCATTGTGTTCTTATTGATGAATCACATCTACTTCACGACTCTGACGATATTATAGATTTGACTCCTGACATTGATTGATGTACACACCTATGTTGTTATTGTGCTTTATTCATCAAATAATTGCTATCTGTTTCTGTCTTACATTGTACTCTATGAAAATCATAATAAACAGATTTAAAAAAAAAAAAAAAGAGAACATTATCTAAAAGCAATTATAGAGTAAGACCATTTTCCTTACTGTGTAAGCTGCAGAGCTAGGTGTCCTGTTAGTTGTTTTTTATTTTACCCTTGTATGCCTTACTGCTATGTTTTGCTTATCGCACAGTGTAACCTATGTACTGCACCCAACATGGCTGCCTTGCCTGGTACTCTCTTGTGTAGAATTAACAATGCATGGTTCTGAACTCTCCTAATGTATTTGTCACCCCAAATATGTGTCATTTCTTCACCTTTTGAGAGAATTTATTAATAATAAAGACAACTTTAGGCAAAATATATTTAAAAAAAAAATTTCTATTTTTATTTTAAGTAAAATATAGCCACTTCTTCTTCTTCTTCTTCTTCTTCTTCTTCTTCTTCTTCTTCTTCTTCTTCTTCTTCTTCTTCTTCTTCTTCTTCTTCTTCTTCTTCTTCATCTTATGATGATGATTATTATTATTATTTTGTAATTATTCATATTATTATTTACTCTGCCTTCTAAAATAGGTAATTTTGGACTAAGATTGGTCCAGTAATCTTACAAACTTGTCCGATAAGAGGAACAAGATGGCGGGAGCCTCATGACTCATGAAGAGTCATCCTTCAGCACTCAGGAGAGGAAAAACCCCCTTGTGGAGGAAACCTCTTGGAACCCATGGCTGAAGGACTGCCCATCCCTCTAGGCATTAAGAGACTATGCAGAGTTGCCCAGACCACCCACCCACCCACTAACCTTGCCCAACCCAGTCATCCCCTCTGTTGCCTCAAATCTGCTATTTTGACCTATTTACCCAGCTGGAGAAAAATGCATCTACATGTCAATGGTGAGAGAGTGAAAAAAATTGGACAGGGGTTCCCCGTATTTAGACAACCAGCATCGGGCTCTTAGTCCGGTCCTGATTCCAAAAATACAGGGGACAAAAATGTAGGGGACACCCGTAACCAGCACCGGGCTCAACTAGACAGGGAGATAATGCCACAGCCAGGGGACACATTTATGTAGGTCCCTGCAGCCGTGGCATTACCCTCCCAACTAGTCACCCCTGGCTGGGGTTCCCTGGAGGAGTGGGGACCCCTTAAATCAAGGGGTCCCCCTCTCCAGGCACCCAAGGGCCAGGGTTGAAGCCGAGGCTGTCCCCAGCACCCCTGGGTGGTGGGTGCCGAGCTGACAGCTATAAGTGTGTCAAACAAATGAATATTGTTTTTTGTTGTGGAACTACAAGGCCCAGCAAGCCTCTCCCGCTTGCTGGTACTTGGAGAACCTCAAGTACCAGCATGCAAGGAAATAACGGGCTCACTGGTACCTGTAGTTCTACAACAACAAAAATACCCAAATAAAAACACAACACACACACTGTGAAAGTAAAAATTTATTAAAACACACTTACACACTCACACATACTTACCTACATCCCACGCCAATCACGTCCACTTGTCCATGTAGAATCTAATAGGAGTACCTGTAAAAATGAAAATTATATTTACAAACTTCGTTCTAATCTACAGGAGGGGAAAAAGGAGAGAGAGAGACCTGGTTATGCTGCTGCCTGGGAGGAAGGAGTCGGCGGGAGTCCCCGACCTGGTTATGCTGCTGCCTGGGAGGAAGGAGCCGGCGGAACACGAAGGAGAGGGGAGAGCCGCAGAGAGTTACATTGCTGCCTGGGAGGAAGGAGCCGGCGGAACACGAAGGAGAGGGGAGAGCTGCAGAGAGTTACGCTGCTGCCTGGGAGGAAGGAGCCGGCGGAACACAAACGAGAGGGGAGAGCTGCAGAGAGAGAGTGTCCCTGACCTGGTTATGCTGCTGCCTGGGAGGACGGAGCCGGCGGAAGGCAAAGGAGAGGGGAGAGCCGCACTCAGCCACTGCTATGCACGTCCTTTGCCCCGTACAGCACTGCCAGTGACAGCCAGATACAGTCACTGTCAGTGCTGCAGCTGCTGCCCAGTGACCAATCACAGTGACAGGGGCGTGCTTTCAGATAGGCTGAAAGCACATCCCTGCTGTTCTGCGGTACTTGGGCAGGTGCCGCTTCCATTACTTGTTTCAATGGGCTTTTACAGCCCTTTGTTTGGCCCCGCCCCCTGCTTCCGGCCGATTACAATGCACAGCGGGAGGCACCGTTCTAAGTGCCGCACAAATGTATTTAAACAGCCATTTACAATCTAAAAAAATTAACATAATATAAAAAAATATACGTATGACACAGAATATGTGTCATAAGTATCTTCATTGTATTATTTTAATCAGGAATGACAGGGGAGGCACTGCCTCCCCTGCCTCCCCTGACTGCACGTCCCTGCTACACCTGTATATAGTATTGGATAAAAGCAAAAGTAAAGATTAAAGCACAATATAATTCTTTTACATCTCTTTACATTAATAGAATTGGATCAGCCTGCAATACTGGCACACTGGGATCTAAGCAGACAGAGGGCCAGATGTACTAAGCCTGAAAAGTGATAAATATCACTGTGATAAAGCACCAGCCAATCGGCTCCTAACTGTCATTTTTCAAACACAGCCTGTGACATGGCAGTTAGGAGCCGATTGGCTGGTGCTTTATCACAGTGATATTTATCACTTTTCAGGCTTAGTACATCTCCCCCAATGAAAGAGTAAAGGATTTAATGTGCAACATTATAGGCTCACCAAACAACTCCAAGGAGATGTCATGGCTGCAGCCGCACATAAAGGATTTAGAGGTACATGTACTAAGCAGTGATAAAAGTGGAGAAGCGAGCCAGTAGAGAAGTTATACATGGCAACCAATCAGCTGCTCTGTTTACTTTTAAAGTATGCAAATTAGAAATGTTACATCAATGCTGATTGGTTGCCTTAGGCAACTTCTCCACTGGCTCACTTCTCTCACTGCTTAGTACCTGTACCCCAGTAATAGGAACATTATAGGCCCATCTAGACAGCGCTCTTCAAATATCTCCAATGGCCCATTTGCAGCCGCTTGTGGTTGTTAGGTAATGGTACTGTCCCAGCAGGTGTGAGATTTTGTTTATATCCAATACTATGCTATCCCCAAGGTCATAAGTCATATATTATAATAGTTATGCTAAAAGTCTGCCGACAATTCAAATGAAGCTGCTCTTATCTTTGTCCAGTCACTAACCTTCTACCAGTGTGCTATGCGGTGCCAGGCCTCTGAGGAATATGCAAGAGACGGCAACAGCAGAGCCCTGTATAGGCAGTTGCCATTATGACATCACAGCATGACCTCACACACGCCACCAGACCGGCTAAGGGGTATATGCAATTGCGGTCAAATTCCCGAAATTGTCGAAAAACTGGACTTTTTCGCCCCCCCCCCAAAAAAAATTGACAATGCAATTCAGTACTTTCCGTCAAAAAAACGGACTTTCAAAATTCGACTTTTTGAAATTCGACATTTGTCAAATTCGACATTTCTGCAATGGTACAAATGCAGCAATTCGCCAAAAGTATATTCAATTGAAGTTTGGAAATTCGACAACAGTGCTTTTAGACAGTAAATTCGTCATTTTCAATCCGCCACACTTTGGTGGGGGAATCTAATAAAAAAAATTTAAAACATGTTTTTTTTGGTGTTTTTTTTATTGGTAATAGCATATCTATTTATAGTAGAAGGGATTAGGTAATTGGTTTATAGTAAGTATGTATGTGTCGGCATGTATGAAATAAAGTTTTACTTTCACGGTGTGTGTCTCCTGTTTTTATTTGGGTATTTTTTTTCCAGTAGAACTACAGGTACCAGCGGGCCCGTTTTTCTCCCGCATGCTGGTACTTGTGGTTCTCCAAGTACCAGCTTGCGGGGGAGGCTTGCTGGGACTTGTAGTACTACTGGAAAAAACAATATTCTTTCAAATTTCTCAAGACTATCAGCCCCCCATCCGCAGCCCTTGAATGGGGGGACAGCCTCGGGCTTCACCCCTGGCCCTTAGGTGCCTGGGGGGGGACCCCTAGATTGAAGGGGTCCCCACTCCCCCAGGGTACCCCGGCCAGGGGTGACTAGTTGGATATTTAATGCCACGGCCGCAGGGCGCTGTATAAAAGTGACCACCGGCTGTGGCATTATCTGTCCAGCTAGTGGAGCCCGATGCTGGTGTAAAAAATACGGGGGACCCCTACTCTTTTTGTCCCCCGTATTTTTTGCACCAGCACCAGGCGCAGAGCCCGGTGCTGGTTTTAAAAATACGGGGGATCCCCTGTCATTTTTCCCCCCGGATTTTTAGAACCAGGACCGGCTTGAAGAGCCCGAGGCTGGTTATGCTTTGGAGGGGGGACCCCACGCAATTTTTATTCGGGGTTTTTACCGATTTTTACCGTTTTTAAAAAATCGGATCAAAATCCGTCAAATCGCCCGTTTTTCGACAGCGGGACTGTCAAATCCGTTTTTTATTGAATATGGTAAATTTCGGCACCCACTTGCCGGAATTTGACGGTCGAATTGTATCGAATTAAAAAACGGGCGAAAAATTGCCACCATTCACCGCTAATTGCATATCCCCAAGGTCATAAGTCATATATTATAATAGTCATGCTAAAACTCTGCCGACGATTCGAATTAAGCTGCTCTTATCTTTGTCCAGTCACTAACCTTCTACCAGTGTGCTATGCCCTGCCAGGCCTCTGAGGCATATGCAAGAGACAGCAATAGCAGAGCCCTGTAAAGGCAGTTGCCATTATGACATCACAGCATGACCTCACACACGCCACCAGACCGGCTAAGACTGGTTATTTCTGGTTTGAGGCCCTTGTTGTCTATTATGGAAAAAAGTTTACAGGAAACAGCGCATGATTCTGTTCCAATCAAAATGAGGGAATACTTAGTCCTTTAGCCCATTAAATACAAGGATGTAACCCAATTTTCTTTTTATTGGTTCCTCATTCATATATGGAATCCATCGTCCATCAAAACGAAGATCCTCAAAAGTAAAACCAGAAAACAGAAAATATAGTGTAGTATATTTGATATTTCTGGAGACACCCTCCACCAAAGAGTATAGTGATGATTATGCTGAATCCATTTAACAGGTATAGCGTACCTAAACTCACATAGTGATGAGGTCACTTAGGCTCATAAAGGTATCTTTAGCTTTAACACCCAGTGTGAACCGACAAAATCAGATACTTCAACTTCGTCTTTCCCAAAACGAAACACGTACCGTACTCACACAGGATGAAGTGGTTCAAAACATGTAGCAGTTTCTTTAGTCTTTGATACTTGTATAAGTTGAAGCTCCTGTCAAAGTCAGAAAAATGTCTCTATGCACGTTGCCATATTTGCACCGCACACTGGTCCGCGCTGCGCATGCGTACGCTCTCCCGTGAAGGCGCATACCCGCGATAGCGTGCACTCGCAGGCGCGGTATGCGTATTTACGGTAGAGTTTATGTAGTCGTAGCGTGCGACTCATTCGTTACAAATGTTCACAATTAATGTAGTTTGTAGATCATGGTCCCCTTGATAGATTCTGAAAGTTTGGTTAAAATAGAAGGTCCCTGTTTAAAGGAATCCCTCTTTGTATTGTACGAAGGGTCTGACAGGAATCATACAGCCGTGTTTGGTACCCATCGGAAGAGTATTTAATTAGTAATATTCCGGTGTTGGTTTGGAGCGTATTAATCGCTCGTGCGAATAGTTATGGACATAAGAAGTTTATGTCCATTTCTATTATTTACACATACTCAGGTATGCGGCGGGAAACCCAGTTTCCCACCCACCTGAGCTGTTGGAAATCGTCACAGCCCACCTGTATGAATCACCCTATGACCTTTTGTTATGATGCAGGGCCGAATTCCTTCGGCCAATGGACAATGGGATTGTAGGACCAGGAGATTGCATTGTGTGTGGGGCATAAATAGGCAGGCCGACCACATCCAGCTCTCACTCTCTCATCAACGGTTATCTGCTGATAGCCGGGAGCTGGATATCGAGGCGCAGGCGATCATACCCTTTGTGCGTAAGTTTCTCTCCGTAATCATTGTCTTTCTGTGAGCCAATATCTCTCTCTCTCTCTCTCTCTCTCTCTCTCTCTCTCTCTCTCTCTCTCTCTGTTCTGTTCTCTCATATCTCCCCTAGACTAGGCTAGTATTGTATTGTATTAGATAGTATTGTATTGTATTGCATTTAGGTCAGTGTAGTATTGTCTTTTTGTATTTATTGTTTAGTTCTGTGGTTAGGAAGTCTCTGTTATATTGTAGTGTATCATTTGTACTGTTATCCCCTTTTTCAAATATATTAGATATAATACAGTTAATAGGCTTTGGAACCTAAACCAGTATCTGTGTATTTTCTATAGTATCAAGTGTTCACTTGAGCGTCGGTGACGCTCAAGCAGCTTTGTAGCTAGTCAGGTTACACAAGGTTGCACTTACACCCTGTACTCACATTAAGGTATTCTGTGTATTTCTTTGGTATAA
Organism: Pseudophryne corroboree; assembly: GCF_028390025.1. Classification (NCBI taxonomy): domain Eukaryota; kingdom Metazoa; phylum Chordata; class Amphibia; order Anura; family Myobatrachidae; genus Pseudophryne; species Pseudophryne corroboree. Next base: position 458,254,597 of record NC_086444.1, on the reverse strand, counting down.
GGTTTAAACATTAAGGTATAGCGCTGTGAGCGTCTGCATCGCTGGTGACCTCCTCGTGGTCTCGAGCGTACGCTACGCTACCGCGAATCATTACTCTAGTGATAACCAATAACGTGTCCTGTGATCACTGGGCCGTGAGCGAACGTGACGCTTGAGCGTCTCGCTTACTGCTGAGCGATCGTTACGCAAATAGCGTACCATTACGGTACTTCTTAAGTAAACAGCGTACAGTGTTCTTAGACTTCATAAAGGGTTATAATTACGACAAAAGGAATTTAGCATTGTCAATTGGGGACTCGTCCTATCCTTCTCATATCTGCACTAGGTAGATCAGCAGACATTATCCCCCAGCAAAGGGTGGGAGGTTGTATCCCTCGCAGTGCTGACGGGATAAGCGTCTGCTTCGCTTAGATAAAGAGTGCTGAAGGAATCCGGGAACCGGAAGTAAGAACAAAAACGCTTGTGTCTTTTAAAACTGTTTATTTCTCTTCTGTCTTGCGTATACACGCACGCATACATATATCTGCATTTCTTTTTCAAATTTCGTATATCACTATTCCTGTTTGCCAATTTTTATAGTTGATAGAAAGTGCTAAAAGAGATTTGCTGTTATTTCATAGTAGAGGTAATAGTTAAAATATAGACCAACACACGGCTTGTCTGGGAGATAAGGCAGTCAGTGTGGTGTGCGGTAGATGACCAGGGATCATCCACATTGATAAAAATAGAAATTGTGTTACGGCGGATCTTTGTTTTGCGTACACGTGTCCCTAACAAAAGACTTGCGTACGCAATCCAAAGGCAGACGCACGCAGCGTACATTACGCAACGTAGCGTCTGGTTACGCCCACGTAGCTCATCACGAAAAGTTGAATTAGCGCAAAGCGATAATTAGCGCAAAGGCGATAAGTAACGCACAACGGTAGATAACGCGACGCGGTAAATAACGCAAATCTATTTTTGGAAAAATCTGAAATTTAGTTTAACAGATCCTGCTCCTAATTGGTAACACTGTTGGACTGAAGACAATTTCTGCGCAGAAATAGATATAGAAACAAAGTGTACATGTGTTGAGTGAGTGTGTTTTTATCACATAAGTTTATATAACTTAGAGGTTGAACCAAAAGGAAAGTCGGGTACTCGTCAAGGGACATACGTGTAAGTGACATATACGGTGGCTAGGGAGGCATCCTTGGTTAAATAATATTTGAGCATTAGAGTATAGCGGACCATAAGGTAACAAGACCAGGAGGTCATAAGGTAACAAGACCAATAGGTCACAAGGTACTAAAAGGTCCGCTATAAAGGTACAAGAGGCACAACGCCTGGGGTGTTGGTGCAGAACCCATATAGGCCATACAAGCTCTTGCTGAAGGAATCGCGGCCGGAAACATCGATTCCATTGATCATTCAGTACATAACAAGTAGTGCTTGTGTACTGAACGATTGGACCGCACGTAATTGTGTGCAGTAGTTAGTAATCTGACCTAATACCATTAGAGTAAAGTGGTCACAAACGCTATTTGTACATTCTGACGTGATTTGTGTAATTTTTTTATTTTTGGAAGGGAAGTTCGCTGGTCACTCAGGAACTATCTAACAACCCCACCTTTACTGGAAAGAGTAAGTGTCCTGCGGGTAACCCTCATATGTTCCAGTAAAATAAAGGTTCACAGGGGCCCTGGGTTGGGTACCGCAGCTCTGGTTACAGTGATTGCAGTACTGGCCAACGTGGGCGAGAAGTAAGTGGGGTACTTGATAAACCACCACCGCCGGCCTGCCCAGGACATCTTGGTTTGTTTGTAAGGGTTCGCTGAAAACCTTGAGATAAAGATCCAAGGAGGAATAAGCAACACCTGCAGATTATGGGGGCCATTTGTTCAGGTAGGGGGCGATCAACCTCGGTTCGGGTTGATTCAGGGAACCGGCCAGTCGGGTCGGCACGATATGTGATGTGTGAGAAATATGGAAATCACGCTGAAGTTTTATGTGATGAATGGGAGAGAATGACTGTACAAGACAGGGAGAAATTCCCAAGAATAGGTAGCTCCAGTCCAGAAGTGTTACAAAATTTAAGGAGGAGGATATGTCTCATTGAACCAACAAAGGGACGAAGTAAACATTATGATTATTTGCAGTTAGGGCAACAGGAAGGTGAATTACAAAGAGATTCAATTGACTTTTCTGAGAGGAGAGATAATGGCATCGGGGGAGGAGTTGATTGCGGAGAGAAAAGCACAAGGTTGAACAATAAAAACGCTCTTAGCAACTGTAGTATAGATTATAAGAATAAGTGTAATAACTGTAACAATGATTATTGTAATACTGTTGAATGTATAACTATTAACCTGTGCAAGTTGCACCCCATGTCAAACTTCCCTAAGGAATACAAACAAGAAAGTGAACCCAGAACGATGTCAGCACCTCTTCCAGCAACCATCACAAAAGCCATCCAGGTGGACGCGACCAAATTGGTAAAGGCAATAATCGAACCCCCTAACGGAGGGTCAGGTGAGGTCGTGTCCACAGGTACGTACAATGTTTCATATCACGCACAAACAGATGTACCCCAAAATGTAAGACCAACACCAGATGATGTAACTGAGCTCGATCTGGCCAGGGTGATCTCAGTCCCCAATGGGAAGACTGACGATCAGGGAATCATTCCCGTCAAGGACAGTGCAATGCGCTGTCTCTGGTCCCGGACCGAATTGAGATCAATTATGTCTGAATTTCCTGATCCTAGGAAAAATCTAGCCAAATGTCAAAGGTTTATTAAAGAACTAGGAAACGCCACAGAACCCACCAACAAAGAATGGCGGACAGTGCTGAGGGCATGTTTGCCCTCCAGGGTTGACCCTGAAAAATTCATTGCTGATTGTAAATTAAACACGGAGGTACCTTGTATGGAGGAACACAATCAGGAATGTATTAGGCAGATTAACCGACAGTTAGGAATATATTTCCCAGCTGCTGTCAAGTGGAATGACATTTTTTCCATAAGGCAAAACGAAAGGGAAAATGTTTCTAATTATTTCAATCGAGCACTGCAAATAATGGCTAGAAACACTGGGATCGCAGACATCAAGACAAATGCACAACATAAAGGAATAGCGGTTAAGGTATTGATGAATGGTTTAAAAGATGAATTAAAAACAAGGGTACAGACCACCAACCCAAACTGGAGAGATATCTCGGTGACCGCACTAAGAGAGGCCGTCATCAATCATGATCAGAATATCACCAGATACAGAGAGTCACAAAGAGATAAGTTAATGGCAGCAAATATACAGGCCCAAACCACAAGACCACCCCAACAAAAGCCCCACACCCCTGCGAGAAATCCAGATATGGAAGTCTGTTACAATTGTCATAAAAAGGGACACTTTGCAAGAGATTGTAGATCAAGAGAAAGACAACACCATAATCATAAAATCCAAGGAATCAGGGAAGTACAGGGGAAACGACTAATGATGATGAGCATCCGAGCGTTTGAGGAGGCATCAAATCAACCAAAACCTCAGGTCATTGACACGTGGAGGAAACCCAGGATTTGTTATCATTGTAGGAGAGAAGGGCATTATGCCAGCAACTGTAATAACCCACATAAAGTTAGACCCCCTAGACCAAGAAATGAGCAAAGTAAGGACACACCAAATTATAATCAGAGATCCGACAGGAAGAATTCTGGCCCACACTCATGATATGTAGTCAGGAAAGGTGAACATTAGAACTGATGGTAAGCCTGAGGTAACGGTTAATAAAGTGGGAGGTCATTCACTGAAGACACAGGAATGACCAGGTAAAACGTTGTAAATGTATTTGTGAAAAAAAAAATTTTTCTCTCTCTCTCTCTATCCCCATCTCTGACGAGTAGTGGTAAGAATTCACACATTGCCTATCCACTTGGTCCTTGCAGAAGTCTACCAAACCCCAGCATGACCTCCGCCACAATGTATTTCTGGCCAGATACAGACAGTGGAGTAATGCAGGTGCTGGTGGGGAGGGACTGCTCAAGGAGACCAGTAGACACATAGATATGACAGCCTAATAAGTCTGACAATGTTTTTCTAATGCTAACAATGTTTTCTTAATGTTGACAATGTTTAAAAATGTTTTGTTTCTCTTTTCTCATTGGTGGTTATTGTCGAGTTATGTAATGTATATATGCACATGAATTGTTCTCTATCTCTTTTGTTTTTTTTGTTGTCTCTCTCTTCCCACTCATGTTTCCATGGTTTAAAGATGGTATGTCACCCCTCAGTTGGACCAATGGTAATGCCAGATTTTTTTTCTCCTTACAGAAAGATCGCCGGTTAGGAAGGAATATTGCATCACCAGAATGTTCGTTTGGAAGACTGAGAGACAGCACCTTTGAGAGGACAGCAGAACAAGAAGAACAACAAGACGAGAGAACTTATTATCGTAACAAGTTCTCTCCCCCTCAAACTGTTTTCTTATACCCCCTTTACAAATTTCTCCTTTTCTCCTCCTGTAAGATGGACTTGCCCCAAGAGACTGTGATATGGATTTTTCCGTTAACCATGATGTTGACCAGAGCAGTCTGTTTCGGTGAGAGTACCAGTGAGGTCGAGAAAGGATCCAGAAAGGTCCTGATGACTGAGACGGAGGTGTAAATTTCCAATAGCAACTCAACCACCAAGCAAAGGCGAGTACCGGGCACGATCTAACAACCATGTTATCTGTAAACATTTTCTTTGAAGGATTGTTAGTTCAAAAAGAAAAACTGTATCTGTAGGCTCTGTGACAATGGTTGAAGATGGATGCATAAAGAAATGCCAATCCAGTCTTAATATCCATATGGACCGGCATCCATTGAGTGACTATCACTCCTTAGTGGGTAACGTGTTAAACCAAACAGATTGTTGGGTATGCTCTCAAGTACCTCAGGGTCACAGCAAATCAGGGCTAGTACCATTTCCTTTAACGTTAGGGGAGGTACTTGAGCTAAGTGGTGGGAGACCGGTGGATCGGAGGTTTAACATCTCCAGCCCTCCTAGTTTGAAGCTCCACCAATACCATGTGGATAGGTCCCTCATATGTTTTAACATCTCCAATCCTAGAAAACCGGGAAACTGGGAAGTGTCATGGAGTAACCACACCATGACCTTTTCACACAGAGCAGATAGAATGCCTACAGATACAGAGCTCGTACGCCACATAGCCAGTAGAGGAAAATCTTTTCGGTATCGATATACCTTAGGAAATAGGATTACTAGAGTTGGAGAGGTATCACCAGGATACTGTGCACATATCGTACAAACTGATACGTGCATTAAGCAGTTGGAAGAATTAGGGTCAGGAGATTTCACCTGGAAGGTTTGTAACATGGTCATGTCCTTCTCCGTCCCTTATGTTCTCCCCGATGACGCATATTTCATATGCGGGAGAAAGGCGTACAAGTGGCTTGCCCCAAACTCTGAAGGATTGTGTTATATTGGAAAAGTATTGCCTGAAGTGATGACTGTTACACATGACAAAATGAAGGACATACACCGTGGTGCCCAAGCTCCTTATACTCACACTCATTACGAGCACCGAGTTAAAAGACAGCTGTCAGAAAGGTTAGAGCATCCGGCCTCTGATCTTATCCATGAATCCACCGGGATTCAGGTTCTGGTAGCGTTAGATTTCACTCGCACCGCTCGAGGTGTGATGAATTATAGATACATTTCCGCACTCGCCAATTTGTTAGATAATATCACTGAAATGTATGATGACACGTTTAGATACACTGGAAGAGAACTTCAAGCCTACAAAACAGAACTAGTTCAGCATAGGATGGTTCTTAATTATCTTACAGCAGTAACAGGCGGATATTGTGTTACATTGGCAACACAGTACGGCATAAAGTGTTGCACGTATATCACAAATAGCACCGAGGACCCGGTAGAGGTCATAGACCAAAAGATGGACGATATTCTCCAATTGAAGTGGGAATTTCGTCGAAAACACAATCTCACCCTTGCTGCTGTAGGTAATGAGCTGACTGGTTGGGTGTCATGGTTGAACCCGCGAAATTGGTTCTCCGGTTTAGGAGACTGGGCTCAAGGAGTCATAATGGATGTTGGAAAGTTTCTCCTATGTATCTTGGGTGTTGTTATATCGATTGGATTGATATTTAGATGCGGGCAGGCTTTAATGAGGTGCAAACAAAGTACAAGAGTGATGAGCTTGAGGAGCGAGGAAACTGTAATTAACCTGGATTTGATTTATGACCCAATGATAGAAACCAGAATGTGATGAAAATGCGATTATACGGTCCGTTTCTTTCACCTGTTTTTCTGCTTTTCCCCAAGATACAAAGACCCCCTTGGACGAGGAAGTTGACGAGACGCTATACAGACAACAGACAAGCACCAAAGAAGAAGATTTGACAACTTTAAATATGGACACTTGATGAACTTTGCCATGGATCCCCAGTTTCCCTAGTATTTTTAAATTCACGCTAGCCCAACATTTTTGTAAATCTGATGGCACTGACAAAGCTTGTTGCTCATGCCTAAGGAGCAAAACAGCGCAAAGAAGACGACTCTCAACAGATACCGAACACAACTTCAACAACAGATGTACATTTCCCTGACATAGAATATCATTGCATTTTTCGTAATCTTTATCTTTATCTTTATCTTTATCTTTATCTTCATCTCTACAACCCTCAGGTAACGACACACATAGACGATAGGGAATACAGGCACAGATAGCAGCAACCACATACCTCCCCCATTCATGTATCATCAACTAAAATGTGCATCCCCATTTTGTTACAACCACAGCCGAAATGAGCTCGGTAGAGTTTGACAGCCCATCCACAGACCTGTACCACAGGATAAGAAGGAATTCAAATGTATACTTCGCAATACCTCGAAGCTAGATTTACCACACGTACGGCACGATGATACATGACCCTCCAAACATGGACTCATACACACATGCTTCTACTTTCTCACTAGGTCATACCCTCTTCACACCTACTCCACTCTTCTCCCCTACCCAACCATGGAAATCAATTAACCCCTGACTTACATTTTTCTCCTTAAATATTTTAGAAGGTGGCAGTTATTATTGACTGCCAAAGGGTGGACTGTCAAAGTCAGAAAAATGTCTCTATGCACGTTGCCATATTTGCACCGCACACTGGTCCGCGCTGCGCATGCGTACGCTCTCCCGTGAAGGCGCATACCCGCGATAGCGTGCACTCGCAGGCGCGGTATGCGTATTTACGGTAGAGTTTATGTAGTCGTAGCGTGCGACTCATTCGTTACAAATGTTCACAATTAATGTAGTTTGTAGATCATGGTCCCCTTGATAGATTCTGAAAGTTTGGTTAAAATAGAAGGTCCCTGTTTAAAGGAATCCCTCTTTGTATTGTACGAAGGGTCTGACAGGAATCATACAGCCGTGTTTGGTACCCATCGGAAGAGTATTTAATTAGTAATATTCCGGTGTTGGTTTGGAGCGTATTAATCGCTCGTGCGAATAGTTATGGACATAAGAAGTTTATGTCCATTTCTATTATTTACACATACTCAGGTATGCGGCGGGAAACCCAGTTTCCCACCCACCTGAGCTGTTGGAAATCGTCACAGCCCACCTGTATGAATCACCCTATGACCTTTTGTTATGATGCAGGGCCGAATTCCTTCGGCCAATGGACAATGGGATTGTAGGACCAGGATATTGCATTGTGTGTGGGGCATAAATAGGCAGGCCGACCACATCCAGCTCTCACTCTCTCATCAACGGTTATCTGCTGATAGCCGGGAGCTGGATATCGAGGCGCAGGCGATCATACCCTTTGTGCGTAAGTTTCTCTCCGTAATCATTGTCTTTCTGTGAGCCAATCTCTCTCTCTCTCTCTCTCTCTCTCTCTCTCTCTCTCTCTCTGTTCTGTTCTCTCATATCTCCCCTAGACTAGGCTAGTATTGTATTGTATTAGATAGTATTGTATTGTATTGCATTTAGGTCAGTGTAGTATTGTCTTTTTGTATTTATTGTTTAGTTCTGTGGTTAGGAAGTCTCTGTTATATTGTAGTGTATCATTTGTACTGTTATCCCCTTTTTCAAATATATTAGATATAATACAGTTAATAGGCTTTGGAACCTAAACCAGTATCTGTGTATTTTCTATAGTATCAAGTGTTCACTTGAGCGTCGGTGACGCTCAAGCAGCTTTGTAGCTAGTCAGGTTACACAAGGTTGCACTTACACCCTGTACTCACATTAAGGTATTCTGTGTATTTCTTTGGTATAAGGTTTAAACATTAAGGTATAGCGCTGTGAGCGTCTGCATCGCTGGTGACCTCCTCGTGGTCTCGAGCGTACGCTACGCTACCGCGAATCATTACTCTAGTGATAACCAATAACGTGTCCTGTGATCACTGGGCCGTGAGCGAACGTGACGCTTGAGCGTCTCGCTTACTGCTGAGCGATCGTTACGCAAATAGCGTACCATTACGGTACTTCTTAAGTAAACAGCGTACAGTGTTCTTAGACTTCATAAAGGGTTATAATTACGACAAAAGGAATTTAGCATTGTCACTCCCACTTTATGATGCGGTTAAACTCAGAAAAAAAAGATAAAAGATATATGGTGTAGTACGTTTACAACACAGCAAGATTACACTCAAAAGGTGCACAGGATATCAATATGCATAGGTACAACGTACCGAAACTCACACTGCAGTGGGGTACTTTAGACTTATCAAGGTATCTTTAAAACAAAGCCACCATATGTAAAAACCAGCAGTGGTGAATGGACATACATAAAAAGTAGAAAAAGGTCTCTGCCTTTATTTTATATGTATGTCCATTCACCACTGCTGGTTTTTACATATGGTGGCTTTCTTTTGTATTTAATTGACCGTTATTCCATCACACAGGCCATTAATGCATTCATTCCGGCATTTTGGTGGATTTTTAATGTTTTAATAAAACATCCGTTTTAGGGTAAGCAAGTCCAGTCCCTTCCTTACAATATACGGAAATAGGGATCTGTAAGGAACAAAGAAACTGCTATGGGATTACAGCTACATATTGGTGGTCATTCCGAGTTGATCGCTCGCTAGCAGTTTTTAGCAACCATGCAAATGCTAAGCCACCGCCCCCTGGGAGTGTATTTTTGCTTAGCAGAAGTGATAACGAAAGGATGGCACAGCGGCTACAAATATTTTTTTCTGTAGTTTCAGAGTAGATTCAGACATACTCAGCGCTTGCGATCACTTCAGACTGTTCAGTTCCTGTTTTGATGTCACAAACATGCCCTGCGTTCTCCCAGCCACGCCTGCATTTTTCCTGGCATGCCTGCGTTTTTTTGAACACTCCCTGAAAACGGTCAGTACACACCCAGAAACTCCCTCTTCCTGTCAATCACTCTGCGGCCAGCAGTGCGACTGAAATTCTTTGCTAGACCTTGTGTAAAACTGCATCGGCCGTTGTGAAAGTACGTCGCGCATGCGCATTGCACCACATGCGCATGCGCAGAACTGCCGGTTTTTACCTGATCGCTGCGCTGCGAATGAAAGCAGCTAGCGAACAACTCGGAATGACCACCATTGTTATGTAAGTAAGGTACGTCTGTGCATCATGATGTTTTAATTGAAGGCCATCAGTGTATTTATGCGGTGACTTATTTTAAAGATACATATTGGCAATGCATGCATGTATAAACGAGCCAGCACCAACGATGAACGAGCGCGGGGGTCGCACATCATTCATCATTGGTGTTTACACACTGAAAGATATGAACGATATCTCGTTCATTAATAAACGAGATCGTTCATATCTTTCAGTGTTATCACGTAGTGTGTAGGGCCTATTACCGTTTTGTTATACGTATAGATTTTTATTGTAGGGTTTCCCTATTTATCTTTGGCTATGTAAGGCTTTGTATGAACCCAATTTCCACTGTTGTTATGTTGTTTATTACTGTTACAGTGTTTTAGTGATAACCTCATTTAAGGACAAAACAATGAAAAAATCGGAGGAAATCTGTGAAAAGCACAAACATAATCCAATTGGTCTGATTCTGCATATGCTACAGGAGTGTTTTTTAACCACTGTGCGTGGAGCAGTCTCCAGGTGTGCCGTCATAGAAGCAGAGCCAGGCCCGTCAGTGTTGAGTACAGTGATCAGTACTGATGGGTTTAGTGGTTACAGTGCCAGTTCTAATTTTGAGCCCGGGCATTGTTGGGCTCTTCTGCCTTTCTCAGATGTGGCTCAGGTGCAGGGCAAGCAACAGAAATCTTGGGGCCCAGTACACTGATATCTCTGGGGCCCCCTCAACCCCCCTTAATTTAATAGAGGGGAGCTTTAAAACAAAATATTATATTTCTCTTTCTCACTCTCTGTCATCCTTAGTTTCAGTTATATGGTAGGGCAAAGCCGGCGCTATCCGCTCACCAGAGTCTGCAAAGCAGGGAGGCGCTGGGCAAGAGAGGCGCTCTCCCTGATCTGCGACCCTGTTGCTGTGCGCTGCTGCACCTGTCAGACTCTGTGAGTAAGTGGCACTGCTACCATGGGCATGCATATAAGTGGCATAGATACCGTGGGTATGTGTATAGGTGGCACTGCTACCGTGGGCATTTGTATAAGTGGCACTGCTACCGCGGGCATGTGTATAAGTGGCACTGCTACCGTGGGCATGTGTATAAGTGGCACTGTTACCATGGGCATGTGTATAAGTGGCAGTGCTACCGTGAGCATGTGTGTAAGGAGCACTGCTACCATGGGAATGTGTATAAGCGGCACAGCTACTGTGGGCATGTGTATAAGTGGCACTGCTACCGTGGGCATGTGTATAAGTGGCACTGTTACCATGGGCATGTGTATAAGTGGCAGTGCTACCGTGAGCATGTGTGTAAGGAGCACTGCTACCATGGGAATGTGTATAAGCGGCACAGCTACTGTGGGCATGTATATAAGCGACACTGTGACCGTGGCATGTGTATAAGTGGCACTATCATGGGAATGTGTATAAGTGGCACTGCTACCGCGGGCATGTGCATAAGTGGCACTGCTACCGTGGGCATGTAAATAAGCGGCACTGCTACTGTTGCCATTATTATGTGTATAAGTGGCACTGATATGGTGGGCATGTGTATAAAGGGTACTTCTACTGTGAGCATTATTATTATTACTACATGCGGTGTAATGACAATAAGATTGTGCTACTGTGTGGCGTACTTTGAATTGGGTTTCTATTGTGTGGCCATGCCCCTTCCTTGTGATACCACACCTTCTTCTTGAAGGCGCGCGCTGTCCCTTTATTAAGTATTGGAGAGAGGGCAAGTATATACTGCACTTACGGTACCACTGGATTCGCAGATAATTTCTTGCAATACACTGTATACATAGATACATCGATTTTTACTGCAGCCGTTAGGGTTAGTTTAGGGGTATGGGTTAGGGTCAGGGCCAGCAACAGAAACCATGGGAACCAGTACACTGATATCTCTGGGGCCCCCTCAACCTCCCTTAACTTGACAAAGGGGATCTTTTTAAAAAAAATAGAGCCTTTGACTCAGCCTGTCAGGGAGCCCGGCAGGTGGTTTTCATACTGGGCTACCCGACTCTTCGGTGGTGGTGGAAGGGACATACAGAAAAGCCAGAGCGCAGCGACATGCATAATGATGGCAATACACTATGGACCACAGGGACTGGACAAAGGGATGGGGTAAAAGGAGGGGGGAGGGTTTAGGTGGCCTTTTAATTGTTTTCCTGCTTAAATTGAGCAGCTGGAGCATACACTTTAAAAAAGCAATATTGGCACTGTGGCCCCCTTTATTTCTGTCCTTAATACTTGGGGCCCCTCTGAACCTTGGGGCCCTGCACCAGTGTCCTCTTTGTCCCCCCCTGTCACCGTGCCTATTCAGGTGTTACTTATAGAGAAGCTGCGACATGACATCCTAGGACACGCAACTGCACCATACATCACCATTATATTTGAGTGTGCCTTGGCAATATTTAAATCTTGTTCAGTGTACTGCAAGTTGTAAAAGGTTGAAAATCTATGTGCCACAGTGTCATCACCATGTTGTTATAAAAACGCCCCAAAAACTCCGAAATACGTGCATTGGGGAAGGGGCTGCTGGAGGGGCCCGGTAGGGGCTCAAGTAAGCCCTTGCTGTAGCCAGTGGAACGGCCACCATCTTCCCAGTGATATCTTTGGGAAGATGGCGCCGCACATATAAAGCAAAGACTCTGGCACAGCTCCTGATTGGCTGCCGGTTCACAATCTCTGATTGGCTCACGAACTGGCGCCTGATTTAAGATACCCACACCTCCGCTGGAGACCGGACTGTGGAGCAGGATAAGAGTGTGCTGCACTCTCCTACCCTCGCTGCAAGCAAGGTGGTTGGGCCGCTAAAGGACCCCTGCCCGTGGGCCGCAAAAGGATGCGGTAGGGGAGGCATGCGGGCTGTGGGTGTGACACCCCTACACTAGAGTATCAGAAATAGCTTCACGACACCCCTAGGCCAAAGTTTCGTATTGAGAAATTCAGAAAAAAATATAAAATGAAGTCAATTGTGTTTATGATAGAGATGAGCGGGTTCGGTTCCTCGGAAACCGAACCCCCCCGAACTTCACCCATTTTACACGGGTCCGAGGCATACTCGGATTCTCCCGTACGGCTCGGTTAACCCGAGCACGCCCGAACGTCATCATCCCGCTGTCGGATTCTCGTGAGATTCGGATTCTATATAAGGAGCCGCGCGTCGCCGCCATTTTTCACTCGTGCATTGGAAATGATAGTGAGAGGACGTGGCTGGCGTCCTCTCACTTTGTTTCAGGGGCTGCATATCTTTATTCTGGGGACCAGCAGTATTATAGGAGTACAGTGCAGAGTTTTGCTGACCAGTGACCACCAGTATTATACGTTGTCTGCCTGAAAAACGCTCCATATCTGTGCTCAGTGTGCTGCATATATCTGTGCTCACACTGCTTTATTGTGGGGACTGGGGACCAGCAGTATTATATAGGAGGAGTACAGTGCAGAGTTTTGCTGACCAGTGACCACCAGTATACGTTGTCTGCCTGAAAAACGCTCCATATCTGTGCTCAGTGTGCTGCATATATCTGTGCTCACACTGCTTTATTGTGGTTACTGGGGACCTCCAGTATATTATATAGGAGGAGTACAGTGCAGAGTTTTGCTGACCAGTGACCACCAGTATTATACGTTGTCTGCCTGAAAAACGCTCCATATCTGTGCTCAGTGTGCTGCATATATCTGTGCTCACACTGCTTTATTGTGGGTACTGGGGACCACCAGTATATTATATAGGAGGAGTACAGTGCAGAGTTTTGCTGACCAGTGACCACCAGTGTTATACGTTGTCTGCCTGAAAAACGCTCCATATCTGTGCTCAGTGTGCTGTATATATCTGTGCTCACACTGCTTTATTGTGGGTACTGGGGACCACCAGTATATTATATAGGAGGAGTACAGTGCAGAGTTTTGCCGACCAGTGACCACCAGTATTATACGTTGTCTGCTTGAAAAACGCTCCATATCTGTGCTCAGTGTGCTGCATATATCTGTGCTCACACTGCTTTATTGTGGGTACTGGGGACCACCAGTATATTATATAGGAGGAGTACAGTTCAGAGTTTTGCCGACCAGTGACCACCAGTATTATACGTTGTCTGCCTGAAAAACGCTCCATATCTGTGCTCAGTGTGCTGCATATATCTGTGCTCACACTGCTTTATTGTGGGTACTTGGGACCACCAGTATATTATATAGGAGGAGTACAGTGCAGAGTTTTGCCGACCAGTGACCACCAGTATTATACGTTGTCTGCTTGAAAAACGCTCCATATCTGTGCTCAGTGTGCTGCATATATCTGTGCTCACACTGCTTTATTGTGGGTACTGGGGACCACCAGTATATTATATAGGAGGAGTACAGTTCAGAGTTTTGCCGACCAGTGACCACCAGTATTATACGTTGTCTGCCTGAAAAACGCTCCATATCTGTGCTCAGTGTGCTGCATATATCTGTGCTCACACTGCTTTATTGTGGGTACTTGGGACCACCAGTATATTATATAGGAGGAGTACAGTGCAGAGTTTTGCTGACCAGTGACCACCAGTATTATACGTTGTCTGCTCAGACACGGAGTGGCAAGGAACGGCTGAGGCCCTGGCCTATGTTCATGGCTAGTGGTTCAGCTTCACATGAGGATGAAAGCACTCATCCTCTCGCTAGAAAAATGAAAAGACTTAAGCTGGCAAAAGCACAGCAAAGAACTGTGCGTTCTTCTAAATCACAAATCCCCAAGGAGAGTCTAATTGTGTCGGCTGCGATGCCTGACCTTCCCGACACTGGACGGGAAGAGGTGGCGCCTTCCACCATTTGCACGCCCCCTGCAAGTGCTGAAAGGAGCACCCGCAGTCCAGTTCCTGATAGTCAAATTGAAGATGTCACTGTTGAAGTACACCAGGATGAGGATATGGGTGTTGCTGGCGCTGAGGAGGAAATTAACAAGGAGGATTCTGATGGTGAGGTGGTTTGTTTAAGTCAGGCACCCGGGGAGACACCTGTTGTCTGTGGGACGAATATGGCCAGCGCCGGTTTACTTGCCTTTTGTTGTAAAAACTCTGTATTGGGACTGACAATCCCTTGCTGGCAGCTGTGACAGCGCGTCTGGAATTGTTCTTCTCTTTTTCATGGCCATTGACATGCCTGGTCAAATTACAAAAAAAATCACCTCTTCGGTGTGGAATTATTTTAACACAAATGCGGACAACAGGTGTCAAGCCGTGTGTTACCTTTGTCAAGCTGTAATAAGTAGGGGTAAGGACGTTAACCACCTCGGAACATCCTCCCTTATACATCACCTGCAGCGCATTCATCATAAGTCAGTGACAAGTTCAAAAACTTTGGATGACAGCGGAAGCAGTCCACTGACCACTAAATCCCTTCCTCTTGTAACCAAGCTCCTGCAAACCACACCACCAACTCCCTCAGTGTCAATTTCCTCCTTACACAGGAAAGCCAATAGTCCTGCAGGCCATGTCACTCGCAAGTCTGACGAGTCCTCTACTGCCTGGGATTCCTCCGATGCATCCTTGAGTGTAACGCCTACTGCTGCTGGCGCTGATGTTGTTGCTGATGGGAGTCGATCGTCATCCCAGAGGGGAAGTCGGAAGACCACTTGTACTACTTCCAGTAAGCAATTGACTGTCCAACAGTCCTTTGCGAGGAAGATGAAATATCACAGCAGTCATCCTGCTGCAAAGCGGATAACTCAGGCCTTGGCAGCCTGGGCGGTGAGAAACGTGTTTCCATTATCCACCGTTAATTCACATGCAACTACAGACTTGATTGAGATACTGTGTCCCCGGTACCAAATACCATCTAAGTTCCACTTCTCTAGGCAGGCGATACCGAAAATGTACACAGACCTCAGAAAAAGAGTCACCAGTGTCCTAAAAAATGCAGTTGTACCCAATGTCCACTTAACCACGGACATGTGGACAAGTGGAGCAGGGCAGACTCAGGACTATATGACTGTGACAGCCCACTGGGTAGATGTATTGCCTCCTGCAGCAAGAACAGCAGCGGCGGCACCAGTAGCAGCATCTCGCAAACACCAACTCGTTCCTAGGCAGGCTACGCTTTGTATCATCGTTTTCCATAAGAGGCACACAGCTGATAACCTCTTACGGAAACTGAGGAACATCATCGCAGAATGGCTTACCCCAATTGGACTCTCCTGGGGATTTGTGACATCGGACAACGCCACCAATATTGTGCGTGCATTACATCTGGGCAAATTCCAGCACGTCCCATGTTTTGCACATACATTGAATTTGGTGGTGCAGAATTATTTAAAAAACGACAGGGGCGTGCAAGAGATGCTGTCGGTGGCCCGAAGAATTGCGGGCCACTTACGGCTTTCAGCCACCGTGTGCCGAAGACTGGAGCACCAGCAAACACTCCTGAGCCTGCCCTGCCATCATCTGAAGCAAGAGGTGGTAACGACTTGGAATTCAACCCTCTATATGCTTCAGAGGATGGAGGAGCAGCAAAAGGCCATTCAAGCCTATACATCTGCCTACGATATAGAGAAAGGAGGGGGAATGCACCTGACTCAAGCGCAGTGGAGAATGATTTCAATGTTGTGCAAGGTTCTGCAACCCTTTGAACTTGCGACACGTGAAGTCAGTTCAGACACTACCAGCCTGAGTCAGGTCATTCCCCTCATCAGGCTTTTGCAGAAGAAGCTGGAGATATTGAAGGAGGAGCTAAAACAGAGCGATTCCGCTAGGCATGTGGGACTTGTGGATGGAGCCCTTAATTCGCTTAACCAGGATTCACGGGTGGTCAATCTGTTGAAATCAGAGCACTACATTTTGGCCACCGTGCTCGATCCTAGATTTAAAACCTACGTTGTATCTCTATTTCCGGCAGACACAAGTCTGCAGAGGTTCAAAGACCTGCTGGTGAGAAAATTGTCAAGTCAAGCGGAACGTGACCCGTCAACAGCTCCTCCTTCACATTCTCCCGCAACTGGGGGTGAGAGGAAAAGGCTAAGAATTCCGAGCCCACCCGCTGGCGGTGATGCAGGGCAGTCTGGAGCGAGTGCTGACATCTGGTCCGGACTGAAGGACCTGCCAAGGATTACTGACATGTCGTCTCTCACCATTGAAAGAATGGTGGAGGATTATATGAGTGACCGCATCCAAGTAGGCACGTCAGACAGTCCGTACATATACTGGCAGGAAAAAGAGGCAATTTGGAGGCCCTTGCAGAAACTGGCTTTATTTTACCTAAGTTGCCCACCCTCCAGTGTGTACTCCGAAAGAGTGTTTAGTGCAGCCGCTCACCTTGTCAGCAATCGGCGTACGGGGTTACTTTCAGAAAATGTGGAGAAGATGATGTTCATCAAAATGAATTATAATCAATTCCTCCGTGGAGACATTCACCAGCAATTGCCTCCAGAAAGTACACAGGGACCTGAGATGGTGGATTCCAGTGCGGACGAATTAATAATCTGTGAGGAGGGGGATGTACACAGTGAAAAGGGTGGGGAATCGAACGATGAGGAGGATGTGGACATCTTGCCTCTGTAGAGCCAGTTTGTGCAAGGAGAGATTGATTGCTTCTTTTTTGGTGGGGGCCCAAACCAACCAGTCATTTCAGTCACAGTTGTGTGGCAGACCCTGTCGCTGAAATGATGGGTTTGTTAAAGTGTGCATGTCCTGTTTATACAACATAAGGGTGGGTGGGAGGGCCCAAGGACAATTCCATCTTGCACCTCTTTTTTCTTTCATTTTTCTTTGCGTCATGTGCTGTTTGGGGACTATTTATTTGAAGTGACATCCTGCCTGACACTGCAGTGCCACTCCTAGATGGGCCAGGTGTTTGTGTCGGCCACTTGTGTCGCTTAGCTTAGCCATCCAGCGACCTTGGTGCACCTCTTTTTTTCTTTGCATCATGTGCTGTTTGAGGACTATTTTTTTGAAGTGCCATCCTGTCTTACACTGCAGTGCCACTCCTAGATGGGCCAGGTGTTTGTGTCGGCCACTAGTGTCGCTTAGCTTAGCCATCCAGTGACCTTGGTGCACCTCTTTTTTTCTTTGCATCATGTGCTGTTTGGGGACTATTTTTTTGAAGTGCAATCCTGTCTGACACTGCAGTGCCACTCCTAGATGGGCCAGGTGTTTGTGTCGGCCACTTGGGTCGCTTAGCTTAGTCATCCAGCGACCTCGGTGCAAATTTTAGGACTAAAAATAATATTGTGAGGTGTGAGGTGTTCAGAATAGACTGAAAATGAGTGGAAATTATGGTTATTGAGGTTAATAATACTATGGGATCAAAATAACCACCAAATTCTATTATTTAAGCTGTTTTTGAGGGGTTTTTGTAAAAAAACACACCCGAATCCGACAAAAAATTTTCAGGGAGGTTTTGCCAAAACGCGTCCGAATCCAAAACACGGCAGCGGAACCGAATCCAAAACCAAAACACAAAACCCGAAAAATGTCCGGTGCACATCACTAGTTTATGACATGTCATACTTAGGTTCAGTTATGTGGTGAGGGACTGGTTTTGCCAATTTAATTAAGTATAAATAATTTGAATTCGTCTTGGACCACCAAACTATGGCACCACTGCAAGGTCCCCCTAACACTTCCCCCCCCCCCCCTCCCATATTTGCCTACTTTTGAAAAAAACATTTCAGGGAGATTGTGAAAGTAACTCCTATCAGCGTGGACGTGCTCTGCTACATCTGAGAAGCGTGTCATGAAAATTGCTTGCATCCAAACGTAAATGAGCCCCAAAGTTAGTATACTGTATACACATATACTGCAAGTGGCCATGAAAAACCTTATTTAAAATGCATGTAGCCATAGGGATCATTGTGCCTTATAACCAATGCAGGGAAATGGCAGTGATGAGCCCATTTGAATGGATATATCTCTGATTTATTGTTCCCCCCAAGAATGTAACAGCTGCATAATGGGAGTAAGGTGCAATGAGGGAGATTGTTGGACTATTCAGGGAGTTAGGGAGATTGCTGCTATTTCAGAGAGTATCCTGCAGAATGAGGGAGGGTAGGCAACTATGCCACCACCCCCCCTCCCCCCCACTACTGCCATAAAATAAACTTATTTTTTTTAACTACAAGTGTTCTCCACATTGTGGGCTTGGTGGCTTGCTGCGCTTGCCACAGATTCTATTCTCACTCATGGACAGTGGGAAAAGTCCTCGGCCCCCTGCCGGCATTCTGGTGGCCGGGATCCTGGCGGCAGTATGCTGACCTCCGGGATGGTGACTACATCCCATTTAGATGACTATGTGGGAGTTTTATCATTATTATCCTATTTGTATGTAAAATGTATTGAAAGGGGAGAGCACTACTGTGCATATTCCATACTGTTGCTTCAGGGAGGCTTCACTCCCTGTACCAAGATGGCTGCTGACCCAAAATACTGTACATAAGTGCTGCGCCATCTTGTCAGTGTCTTAGAGCATCACAGTGGGAGACAGTATTTTTTCACTTAACTCCTCAGAGACCTGAGATTATCAGAGATCCACAACACCTCCAGTGATCCTGCATTGCTATCTGTTGCATACATTCATCAGCTGGGGAGCTGAATTACACCCCTCTCGTCTCAATCTCCGCTCAGTGAGAACCAGTGTGTAACAGTGATTATGTGGGATTCATATAAATATTTTATGCAATTCACAATATGAGCTTACCATCTTCGGAGTGTTGGAGAATTATTATACATTTTATTTTTTTATTTTTTGGTCAGATATAGTTTTTTTATTATTATTATTTCAAAATGTGACTGGACCCTCTTTTGTCATTTTCACCTCAGCTCACTTTAAAATTTTTATAAAAGAGAACATTATCTAAAAGCAATTATAGTGTCAGACCATTTTCCTTACTGTGTAAGCTGCAGAACTAGGTGTCCTGTTAGTTGCTTTTTATTTTACCCTTGTATGCCTTACTGCTATGTTTTGCTTATCGCACAGTGTAACCTATGTAGTGCACCCAACATGGCTGCCTCGCCTGGTACTCTCTTGTGTAGAATAAACAATGCATGGTTCTGAACTCTCCTAATATATTTGTCTCCCCAATCATGTGTCATTTCTTTACCTTTTGAGAGAATTTATTAATAAAGACAACTTCAGGCAAAATATATTTAAAAAATAAATGTCTATTTTTATTTTAAGTAAATATAGCCACTTCTTCTTCTCTTCTTCTTTCTCTTCTTCTTCGTCTTATGATGATTATTATTAATATCTTGTAATTATTCATATTATTATTTACTCTGCATTCTAAAATAGGTAATTTTGGACTAAGATTGGTCCAGTAATCTTACAAACATGACCTATAAGAGGAACAAGATGGCGGGAGCCTCATGACTCATGAAGAGTCATCCTTCAGCACTCAGGAGAGGAAAAAACCCCTTGTGGAGGAAACCTCTGGAGACCCATGGCTGAAGGACTGCCCATCCCTCTAGGCATTAAGAGACTATGCAGAGTTTGCCCAGACCACCCGCCCAACCACTAACCTTGCCTAACCCAGTCATCCTTTCTGTCGCCTCAAATCTGCTATTTTGACCTATTTACCCAGCCGGAGAAAAATGCATCTACATGTCGATGGTGAGAGAGTGAAAAAAAATGGACAGGGCTTCCCCGTATTTAGACAACCAGCACCGGGCTCTTAGTCCGGTCCTGGTTCCAAAAATACAGGTGACAAAAATGTAGGGGTCTCCCATAACCAGCACCGGGCTTAACTAGACAGGGAGATAATGCCACAGCCGGGGGACACATTTATGTAGGTCCCTGCAGCCGTGGCATTACCCTCCCAACTAGTCACCCCTGGCTGGGGTTCCCTGGAGGAGTGGGGACCCCTTAAATCCTTAAAGGGGTCCCCCTCTCCAGGCACCCAAGGGCCAGGGTTGAAGCCCGAGGCTGTCCCCAGCACCCCTGGGTGGTGGGTGCCGAGCTGATAGCTATAAGTGTGTCAAACAAATGAATATTGTTTTTTGTTGTGGAACTACAAGGCCCAGCAAGCCTCTCCCGCTTGCTGGTACTTGGAGAACCTCAAGTACCAGCATGCAAGGAAATAACGGGCTCACTGGTACCTGTAGTTCTACAACAACAAAAATACCCAAATAAAAACACAACACACACACTGTGAAAGTAAAAAGTTATTAAAACACACTTACACACTCACACATACTTACCTACATCCCACGCCAATCACGTCCACTTGTCCATGTAGAATCCAATAGGGGTATATGTAAAAATGAAAATTATATTTACAACCTTCGTTCTAATCTACAGGAGGGGAAAAGGAGAGAGAGAGACCTGGTTATGCTGCTGCCTGGGAGGAAGGAGTCGGCGGGAGTCCCCGACCTGGTTATGCTGCTGCCTGGGAGGAAGGAGCCGGCGGAACACGAAGGAGAGGGGAGAGCCACAGAGAGTTATGCTGCTGCCTGGGAGGAAGGAGCTGGCGGAACACGAAGGAGAGGGGAGAGCTGCAGAGAGAGAGAGAGTGCCCCTGACCTGGTTATGCTGCTGCCTGGGAGGAAGGAGCTGGCGGAACACGAAGGAGAGGGGAGAGCTGCAGAGTGAGAGAGAGTGTCTCTGACCTGGTTATGCTGCTGCCTGGGAGGAAGGAGTTGGCGAGAGTCCCCGACCTGGTTATGCTGCTGCCTGGGAGGAAGGAGCCGGCGGAACACGAAGGAGAGGGGAGAGCCGCAGAGAGTTACGCTGCTGCCTGGTAGGAAGGAGCCGGCGGAACACAAAGGAGAGGGGAGAGCTGCAGAGAGAGAGAGAGTGTCCCTGACCTGGTTATGCTGGTGCCCGGGAGGACGGAGCCGGCGGAAGGCAAAGGAGAGGGGAGAGCCGCACTCAGACGCTGCCACTGCAATGCACGTCCTTTGCCCCGTACAGCACTGCCAGTGACAGCCAGATGCAATCACTGTCAGTGCTGCAGCTGCTGCCCAGTGACCAATCACAGTGACAGGGGCGTGCTTTCAGATAGGCTGAAAGCACATCCCTGCTGTTCTGCGGTACTTGGGCAGGTGCTGCTTCCATTACTTGTTTCAATGGGCTTTTACAGCCCTTTGTTTGGCCCCGCCCCCTGCTTCTGGCCAATTACAATGCACAGCGGGAGGCACCGTTCTAAGTGCCGCACAAATGTATTTAAACAGCCATTTACAATCTAAAAAAATTAACATAATATAAAAAATATACTTATGACACAGAGTATGTGTCATAAGTATCTTCATTGTATTATTGTAATCAGGAATGACAGGGGAGGCACTGCCTCCCCTGACTGCACGTCCCTGCTACACCTGCATATAGTATTGTATAAAAACAAAAGTAATGATTAAAGCACAATATAATGCTTTTACATCTCTTTACAGTAATAGAAATGGATCAGCCTGCAATACTGGCACACTGGGATTTAAGCAGGCAGAGAGAGAGTAAAGGATTTAATGTGCAACATTATAGGCTCACCAAACAACTCCAAGGAGATGTCATGGGTGCAGCCGCACATAAAGGATTTAGAGGTACATGTACTAAGCAGTGATAAAAGTGGAGAAGGGAGCCAGTAGAGAAGTTATACATGGCAACCAATCAGCTGCTCTGTTTACTTTTATAGTATGCAAATTAGAAATGTTACATCAATGCTGATTGGTTGTCTTAGGCAACTTCTCCACTGGCTCACTTCTCTCACTGCTTAGTACCTGTACCCCAGTAATAGGAACATTATAGGCCCATCTAGACAGCGCTCTTCAAATATCTCCAATGGCCCATTTGCGGCCGCTTGTGGTTGTTAGGTAACAGTACTGTCCCAGCAGGTGTGAGATTTTGTTTATATCCAATACTATGCTATCCCCAAGGTCATAAGTCATATATTATAATAGTTGTGCTAAAAGTCTGCCAATGATTCAAATTAAGCTGCTCTTATCTTTGTCCAGTCACTAACCTTCTACCAGTGTGCTATGCCGTGCCAGGCCTCTGAGGCTTATGCAAGAGACAGCAACAGCAGAGCCCTGTATAGGCAGTTGCCATTATGACATCACAGCATGACCTCACACACCCCACCAGACCGGCTAAGACTGGTTATTTCTGGTTTGAGGCCCTTGTTGTCTATTATGGAAAAAAGTTTACAGGAAACAGCGCATAATTCTGTTCCAATCAAAATGAGGGAATACTTAGTCCTTTAGTCCATTAAATACAAGGATGTAACCATATTTTCTTTTTATTGGTTCCTCATTCATATATAGAATCCATCGTCTGTGAAAACGAAGATCCTCAAAAGTAAAACCAGAAAACAGAAAATATAGTGTAGTATATTTGATATTTCTGGAGACGCCCTCCACCAAAGAGTATAGTGATGATTATGCTGAATCCATATAACAGGTATAGCGTACCTAAACTCACATAGTGATGAGGTCACTTAGGCTCATAAAGGTATCTTTAGCTTTAACACCCAGTGTGAACCGACAAAATCAGATACTTCAACTTCGTCTTTCCCAAAACGAAACACGTACCGTACTCACACAGGATGAAGTGGTTCAAAACAAGTAGCAGTTTCTTTAGTCTTTGATACTTGTATAAGTTCTCACTTTATGATGCGGTTAAACTCAGAAAGAAAAAGATAAAAGATATATGGTGTAATACGTTTACAATACAGCAAGATTACACTCAAAAGGTGCACAGAATATCAACATGCATAGGTACAGCGTACCGAAACTCACACTGCAGTGGGGTACTTTAGACTTATCAATGTATCTTTAAAACAAAGCCACCATATGTAAAAACCAGCAGTGGTGAATGGACATACATAAAAAATAGAAAAAGCTCTCTGCCTTTATTTTATATGTATGTCCATTCACCACTGCTGGTTTTTACATACAGTGGCTTTGTTTTGTATGTAATCGGACGATATTCCATCACACAGGCCATTAATGCATTCATTCCGGCATTTTGGTGGATTTTTTATGTTTTAATAAAACATCCGTTTTAGGGTAAGCAAGTCCATTCCCTTCCTTACAATATACGGAAATAGGGATCTGTAAGGAACAAAGAAACTGCTATGGGATTGCAGCTACATATTGGTGGTCATTCCGAGTTGATCGCTCGCTAGCAGTTTTTAGCAACCGTGCAAATGCTAAGCCACCGCCCCCTGGGAGTGTATTTTAGCTTAGCAGAAGTGCGAACGAAAGGATGGCACAGCGGCTACAAATTTTTGTTCTGTAGTTTCAGAGTAGATTCAGACATACTCAGCGCTTGCGATCACTTCAGACTGTTCAGTTCCTGTTTTGATGTCACAAACATGCCACCCTGCGTTCTCCCAGCCACGCCTGCATTTTTCCTGGCATGCCTGCGTTTTTTCGAACACTCCCTGAAAACGGTCAGTACACACCCAGAAACTCCCTCTTCCTGTCAATCACTCTGCGGCCAGCAGTGCGACTGAAATTCTTTGCTAGACCTTGTGTAAAACTGCATCGGCCATTGTGAAAGTACATCGCGCATGCGCATTGCGCCACATGCGCATGCGCAGAACTGCCGGTTTTTACCTGATCGCTGCGCTGTGAATGAAAGCAGCTAGCGAACAACTCGGAATGACCACCATTGTTATGTAAGTAAGGTACGTCTGTGCATCATGATGTTTTAATTGAAGGCCATCAGTGTATTTATGCGGTGACTTATTTTAAAGATACATATTGGCATGCATGTATAAACGAGCCAGCACCAACGATGAACGAGCGCGGGGGTCGCGCATCATTCATCATTGGTGTTTACACACTGAAAGATATGAACGATATCTCATTCATTAATAAACGAGATCGTTCATATCTTTCAGTGTTATCACGTAGTGTGTAGGGCCTATTACCTTTTTGTTATACGTATAGATTTTTATTGTAGGGTTTCCCTATTTATCTTTGGCTATGTAAGGCTTTGTATGAACCCAATTTCCACTGTTGTTATGTTGTTTATTACTGTTACAGTGTTTCAGTGATAACCTCATTTAAGGACAAAACGATGAAAAAATCGGAGTAAATCTGTGAAAAGCACAAACATAATCCAATTGGTCTGATTCTGCATATGCTACAGCATTGCTTTTAACCACTGTGCCGTGGAGCAGTCTCCAGGTGTGCCGTCATAGAAGCAGAGCCAGGCCCGTCAGTGTTTTGCCGCTACTGAGGCCTTGGAATGATCAGTACTGATGGGTTTAGTGGTTGCAGAGCCAGTTCTAATTTTGGCCCCGGGCATTGTTGGGCTCTTCTGGCTTTCTCAGATGTGGCTCAGGTGCAGGGCCAGCAACAAAAATCTTGGGGCCCAGTACACTGATATCTCTGGGGCCCCCTCAACCCCCTTAACTTGGCAGAGGGGAGCTTTAAAACAAAATATTATCTCTCTCTCTCTCTCTCTCTCTCTCACTCTCTCTCACTCTCTGTCATCCTTAGTTTCAGTTATATGGTAGGGCAAAGCCGGCGCTATCCGCTCAGCAGAGTCTGCAAAGCAGGGAGGCGCTGGGCAAGAGAGGTGCTCTCCCTGATCTGCGACCCTGCTGCTGTGCACTGCTGCACCTGTCAGACTCTGTGAGTAAGTGGCATTGCTACCATGGGCATGCATATAAGTGGCACAGATACCGTGGGTATGTGTATAGGTGGCACTGCTACCGCGGGCATGTGTATAAGTGGCACTGCTACCGTGGGCATGTGTATAAGTGGCACTGTTACTGTGGGCATGTGTATAAGTGGCACTGCTACCGTGGGCATGTGTATAAGTGGCACTGTTACCGTGGGCATGTGTATAAGTGGCACTGCTACCGTGAGCATGTGTGTAAGGAGTACTGCTACCATGGGAATGTGTATAAGCGGCACAGCTACTGTGGGCATGTATATAAGCGACACTGCGACAGTGGCATGTGTATAAGTGGCACTGCTATCATTGGCATGTGCATAAGTGGCACTGCTACCGCGGGCATATGCATAAGTGGCACTGCTACCGTGGGCATATATATAAGCGACACTGCGACCGTGGCATGTGTATAAGTGGCACTGCTATCATTGGCATGTGCATAAGTGGCACTGCTACCGCGGGCATATGCATAAGTGGCACTGCTACCGTGGGCATGTATATAAGCGGCACTGCTACTGTTGGCATTATTATGTGTAGTGATGAGCGGGTTCGGTTCGTCGGAATCCGAACCCCCCCGAACTTCACCCTTTTTACACGGTTTCGAGGCAGATTCGAATCTTCCGCCTTGCTTGGTTAACCCGAGCGCGCCCGAACGTCATCATCCCTCTGTCGGATTCTCGCGAGATTCGGATTCTATATAAAGCCACGCGTCGCCGCCATTTTTCACTCGTGCATTGGAAATGATAGTGAGAGGACGTGGCTGGCGTCCTCTCACTTTGTTTCAGGGGGCTGCAGTGCAAATATCTTTATTCTGGGGACCAGCAGTATTATAGGAGGAGTACAGTGCAGAGTTTTGCTGACCAGTGACCACCAGTATACGTTGTCTGCCTGAAAAACGCTCCATATCTGTGCTCAGTGTGCTGCATATATCTGTGCTCACACTGCTTTTTTGTGGGGACTGGGGACCAGCAGTATTATATAGGAGGAGTACAGTGCAGAGTTTTGCTGACCAGTGACCACCAGTATACGTTGTCTGCCTGAAAAACGCTCCATATCTGTGCTCAGTGTGCTGCATATATCTGTGCTCACACTGCTTTATTGTGGGGACTGGGGACCAGCAGTACTATATAGGAGGAGTACAGTGCAGAGTTTTGCTGACCAGTGACCACCAGTATTATACGTTGTCTGCCTGAGAAACGCTCCATATCTGTGCTCAGTGTGCTGCATATATCTGTGCTCACACTGCTTTATTGTGGGGACTGGGGACCAGCAGTATTATAGGAGGAGTACAGTGCAGAGTTTTGCTAACCAGAGACCACCAGTATTATACGTTCTCTGCCTGAAAAACGCTCCATATCTGTGCTCAGTGTGCTGCATATATCTGTGCTCACACTGCTTTATTGTGGGGACTGGGGTCCAGCAGTATTATATAGGAGGAGTACAGTACAGAGTTTTGCTGACGAGTGACCACCAGTATTATACGTTGATCTATTACTGGCATATAATTCCACACATTAAAAAATGGAGAACAAAATTGTGGAGGGTAAAATAGGGAAAGATCAAGATCCACTTCCACCTCGTGCTGAAGCTGCTGCCACTAGTCATGGCCGAGACGATGAAATGCCATCAACGTCGTCTGCCAAGGCCGATGCACAATGTCATAGTAGAGAGCATGTAAAATCCAAAAAAATAAAGCTCACTAAAATGACCCAAAAATCAAAATCAAAATCGTCTGAGGAGAAGCGTAAACTTGCCAATGTGCCATTTACGACACGGAGTGGCAAGGAACGGCTGAGGCCCTGGCCTATGTTCAAGGCTAGTGGTTCAGCTTCACCTGAGGATGGAAGCACTCATCCTCCTGCTAGAAAACTTAAAATAGTTAAGATGGCAAAAGCACAGCAAAGAACTGTGCGTTCTTCTAAATCACAAATCCCCAAGGAGAGTCCAATTGTCTCGGTTGCGATGCCTGACGTTCCCAACACTGGACGGGAAGAGGTTGCGCCTTCCACCATTTGTACGCCCCCTGCAAGTGCTGGAAGGAGCACCCGCAGTCCAGTTCCTGATGGTCAAATTGAAGATGTCACTGTTGAAGTACCCCAGGATGAGGATATGGGTGTTGCTGGCGCTGGGGAGGAAATTGACAAGGAGGATTCTGATGGTGAGGTGGTTTGTTTAAGTCAGGCACCCGGTGAGACACCTGTTGTCCGTGGGACGAATATGGCCATTGACATGCCTGGTCAAAATACAAAAAAATCACCTCTTCGGTGTGGAATTATTTCAACAGAAATGCGGACAACTGGTGTCAAGCCGTGTGTTGCCTTTGTCAAGCTGTAATAAGTAGGGGTAAGGACGTTAACCACCTAGGAACATCCTCCCTTATACGTCACCTGGACCGCATTCATCAGAAGTCAGTGACAAGTTCAAAAACTTTGGATGACAGCGGAAGCAGTCCACTGACCACTAAATCCCTTCCTCTTGTAACCAAGCTCCTACAAACCATATCACCAACTCCCTCAGTGTCAATTTCCTCCTTAGACAGGAAAGCCAATAGTCCTGCAGGCCATGTCACTGTCAAGTCTGACGAGTCCTCTCCTGCCTGGGATTCCTCCGATGCATCCTTGAGTGTAACGCCTACTGCTGCTGGCGCTGCTGTTGTTGCTGCTGGGAGTCGATCGTCATCCCAGAGGGGAAGTCGGAAGACCACTTGTACTACTTCCAGTAAACAATTGACTGTCCAACAGTCCTTTGCGAGGAAGATGAAATATCACAGCAGTCATCCTGCTGCAAAGCGGATAACTCAGGCCTTGGCAGCCTGGGTTGTGAGAAACGTGTTTACGGTATCCACCGTTAATTCACAGGCAACTAGAGACTTGACTGAGGTACTGTGTCCCCGGTACCAAATACCATCTAGGTTCCATTTCTCTAGGCAGGCGATACCGAAAATGTACACAGACCTCAGAAAAAGAGTCACCAGTGTCCTAAAAAATGCAGTTGTACCCAATGTCCACTTAACCACGGACATGTGGACAAGTGGAGCAGGGCAGACTCAGGATTATATGGCTGTGACAGCCCACTGGGTAGATGTATTGCCTCCCGCAGCAAGAACAGCAGCGGCTGCACCAGTAGCAGCATCTCGCAAACGCCAACTCGTTCCTAGGCAGGTTCCTTTTTCTATCACCGCTTTCCATAAGAGGCACACAGCTGACAACCTTTCACGGAAACTGAGGAACATCATCGCAGAATGGCTTACCCCAATTGTACTCTCCTGGGGATTTGTGACATCGGACAACGCCACCAATATTGTGCGTGCATTACATCTGGGCAAATTCCAGCACGTCCCATGTTTTGCACATACATTGAATTTGGTGGTGCAGAATTATTTAAAAAATGACAGGGCGTGCAAGAGATGCTGTCGGTGGCCCGGAGAATTGCGGGCCACTTTCGGTATTCAGCCACCGCGTGCCGAAGACTGGAGCACCAGCAAACAGTCCTGAACCTGCCCTGCCATCATCTGAAGCAAGAGGTGGTAACGAGGTGAAATTCAACCCTCTATATGCTTCAGAGGATGGAGGAGCAGCAAAAGGCCATTCAAGCCTATACATCTGCCTACGATATAGGCAAAGGAGGGGGAATACACCTGACTCAAGCGCAGTGGAGAATGATTTCAACGTTGTGCAAGGTTCTGCAACCCTTTGAACTTGCCACACGTGAAGTCAGTTCAGACACTGCCAGCCTGAGTCAGGTCATTCCCCTCATCAGGCTTTTGCAGAAGAAGCTGGAGACATTGAAGGAGGAGCTAAAACAGAGCAATTCCGCTAGGCATGTGGGACTTGTGGATGGAGCCCTGAATTCGCTTTACCAGGATTCACGGGTGGTCAATCTGTTGAAATCAGAGCACTACATTTTGGCAACCGTGCTCGATCCTAGATTTAAAACCTACGTTGTATCTCTCTTTCCGGCAGACACAAGTCTGCAGAGGTTCAAAGACCTGCTGGTGAGAAAATTGTCAAGTCAAGCGGAACGTGACCCGTCAACAGCTCCTCCTTCACATTCTCCCGCAACTGGGGGTGCGAGGAAAAGACTAAGAATTCCGAGCCCACCCGCTGGCGGTGATGGAGGGCAGTATGGAGTGAGTGCTGACATCTGGTCCGGATTGAAGGACCTGCCAACGATTACTGACATGTTGTCTACTGTCACTGCATATGATTCTCTCACCATTGAAAGAATGGTGGAGGATTATATGAGTGACCACATCCAAGTAGGCACGTCAGACAGTCCGTACGTATACTGGCAGGAAAAAGAGGCAATTTGGAGGCCCTTGCAGAAACTGGCTTTATTTTAGCTAAGTTGCCCCCCTCCAGTGTGTACTCCGAAAGAGTGTCTAGTGCAGCCGCTCACCTTGTCAGAAATCGGCGTACGAGGTTACTTCCAGAAAATGTGGAGAAGATGATGTTCATCAAAATGAATTATAATCAATTCCTCCGTGGAGACATTCACCAGCAGCAATTGCCTCCAGAAAGTACACAGGGACCTGAGATGGTGGATTCCAGTGGGGACGATTTAATAATCTGTGAGGAGGGTGATAATGTCGATATTATCTTAAACCATAAAGCTATACCTTTAAACACATTTTTACCATGGAGCCGCTGCGGCTGCTAGAGTTAATACACACGATACGCACTTTGTACGCTATTTGCGTACAGAGTCCCATACCTTGTACGGACTTAGCGTATAGACGCCGCGCTGGGGGTACAAAGTACACACAGCGTGCGCCCACAACTTTAAACCTTATTAGTAATGCAATGCAATGATGTTACACCTTAAACATTACGCAGCGCTGACGGTATAAAGTACCCGCAGTGCGTACATCCCTTATCAATACACTCTTAAACCTCATACAGTTAGGTAATGTAATACGCTTTAAACCCTAGCAGGGAAAAGAGGACACAACACCGATTTGTAGTTAAACACTGGGCTCCGAAACCTCAGCGTATATATCTGAAAGGGGATAACAATACAATTTATACACTACAAAATACAACAGAGTAAAATGGCTACAGTCAATTGTACATACGTGAGAATATTCGCTTGCGCAACCTGGACCAGTCCTCCGCTCATCAGGTAGATAGCGTTCAGAGTCTTCTGACCGGCCAGGCAGCAACAGGCTTTTTATACACTACTTCCAATAACAATACAATGGATACTGTAATCCCTTTGTCCATTGGACACAGAGATGCATCTTTACATTACAGGAGAGGTCATAGGTTGATTTGAAAAGGTGGGCGATGTCTTTCCCAACTGCTCTTGTGGGTGGTCTCCTCTGGATTCCCGCCGCATACATAATATACAGTAAATACAGTTTATATTTATTTTCTACTTCTGCACATAACTATACGGAGGAACATGCGATCTTCCTCTAACCAACACCAGAATGTTACCCTTAAAATACCCTACAGCTGGATACTAGACATCACCCTATAACCTTAGTCTGTCCCTTCCTATCATGCAAAGGTGAATCCCTTAGTCCTGGAATCATTTAAACTGTTGATACTTGCTGATGTGGTGCAGGGGAGCTATGTGTACAAAGTGCACTATTTGGGTTAAATATGTAATGTTTTGATAACCCTCTATGCGCTCACAAACTCCGCAGTAAATACCCATAACACGCGCAGAATCGCGGGAGCGATCATACGCAAATTGCGGATATGTGCACGCACGGCGGAACAAGTGCACGCGCAACGGGCATGTGTGTGTGGTTAGTACGTGGTGTGTGTATTACAATATTTTTCGACTTTGACAGTCCACCCTTTGGCAGTCAACAATAACTGCCACTATCTAAACACTAAACAGAAAAATATACAATACAATATCTACAGATGATTGGATGGTAGGAGGAGAGGTGTAGGTGGGAAATGTATGACCTAGTGAGATAGTAAAAGCATGTATGTATGAATCCATGTCTGAGGGGCATGTATCATCGTGCCGTGTATGTTCTAGATAAGCTTCAAGGTATTGCGAAGTATACATTAAATCCTTCTCATCCCGTATTAAGGGTCTGTAAGTGGGCCAACAAACACTAACCAAGCTCTTTTTGGCTCCTTGTTCCAACAAATGGGGTGCCCATTTAGTTGATGATACATGGAGGGGGAACATATGTGAGTGCTAATATATGTGGATATCACCTGTTGACTATGTGTGTCACTAACTGAAGGTTGTAGAGATGAAGATAAGACACATATCTAAAATACATTTACATAACATTTTCATAAACATTCTTGGGTGTAGTCGATGTCTTTTCCGGATCGGTGTATCTTGGCAAAGGGGGAGACAAAGGAAAAACGGGTGAAAGAAACGGGCCATGGAATTCATTTGCAATCCTTATCATAATATTGTCTCTATGGATGGGTCGTAAATCAAATCTGCTGCTATAACAATGCCCCCGCTCCTTAAACTCATCAAATTTGTGCCGTGCTTGCGCCGCGTTAGAGAACACACCTAAATATCAAGCCAATAATTATGACGACTCCCAGGATACAAAGGAGAAACTTTCCTGCACTCATAATAACATTTTGAGACCATTCTCCTAAACCTGAGAACCAATTGCGTGGGATCAACCATGAGACCCAGCCGGTCAGTTCATTACTTACAGCAGTCAGGGTAAGGTTGTGTCTCCTTCGGAACTCCCACTTCAACTGCAAGATATTCTTTTGATCGATGATCTCGGTTGGGTCATCAGTGCTGTTTGTAATATACGTGCAGCACTGCACACCATATTGAGTTGCCAAAGTGACACAGTACCCACCCGTCACGGCTGTGATATAATTGAGGACCATCCTGTGCTGGATCAGTTCCGTTTTGTAAGCTTGTAACTCCCTACCCGAATACCTGAAGGTGTCATCATACATCTCAGTGATATTATCTATCACGTTCGCCAGCGCATGGATATACCTATAATTTATAATTCCTCTGGCAGTACGGGTGATGTCTAATGCGAGAAGGAATTGAATCCCGGTGGATACGTGGATCAAATCAGAGGCTACGTGCTCTGTCCTATCTATGAGGTGTCTCTTAACGATGTGTTCATAGTGAGTATGAGTATAAGGAGCCTGAGCACTGCGGTGAACGTCTTTCATCTTATCATGGGTTATGGTCATGACCTCTGGCAACACTCTTCCAACATAGAAGAAAAGATAGATATACACCCTCCAGCGCTAAGGAGAATACCACATTCACAATATATATTCAGAAAAACTCCATACGGAAACACTTGTCACCAGTGTGAATAATGAAACAATTAATAGTACTTAAGGTTTAGGGAAGTAATCAACATAAGAGCAGATTGTTCTTAGGGGGTCATTCCGAGTTGTTTGCTCTGTATTTTTTTCTCGCAACGGAGCGATTAGTCGCTAATGCGCATGCGCAATGTCCGCAGTGCGACTGCGCCAAGTAAATTTGCTATGCAGTTAGGAATTTTACTCACGGCATTACGAGGTTTTTTCTTCGTTCTGGTGATCGTAATGTGATTGACAGGAAGTGGGTGTTTCTGGGCGGAAACTGGCAGTTTTATGGGAGTGTGTGAAAAAACGCTACCGTTTCTGGGAAAAACGCGGGAGTGGCTGGAGAAACGGAGGAGTGTCTGGGCGAACGCTAGGTGTGTTTGTGACGTCAAACCAGGAACGACAAGCACTGAACTGAGCGCACTGGCAGAGTAAGTCTCGAGCTATTCAGAAACTGCACAGAGAAGTATTTTCACAATATTGCGAATCTTTCGTTCGCAATTTTGATAAGCTAAGATTTACTCCCAGTAGGCGGCGGCTTAGCGTGTGCAAAGCTGCTAAAAGCAGCTTGCGAGCGAACAACTCGGAATGACCCCCTTAATCCGTAGGTTTCCACAGTTTACCATGTGAAAAGAAAAAACGTATAATAGTGCAGATTATTTAAAAAGGATTTCAGATTTTATTAAAAAGATCCACTTACAAACGCACATTTTGGATTGAGCCTGATATAATTCCCAAACTGGCAAAATACAGCATCAAGCAGGTGCATCAATTCCAGGGTTGTGATAGGTCTTTCATGCAGACTCCCTGATGAAATACACGGCACCATAAAAAAGAAATATAAATAGTGCAAGTATGTAGAGACAACCAAAGTTTTAATACACATATGCACTTACAAACACTTGACAGAAATACAGCATAACGGGTTCCCCACTGGCAAAACAGCATAGGTAAGTTCCTGATGTCCGAGGAATTTTCCAACACTCACTTCCGGAATGTGAGTGCTGTATCAAACCCAAGATCTTAAGCCACGCAGGGTATCCCTCCTAAAGCCACGCTAGACGCGTTTCAGACCAAAGTCCTTCCTCAGCAGCGTGGCTTATACTCTCCTAAGACATCCTTATATCAAGAGAAAACAGGTGCTTCCAATTCCCGCTGTTCTGCGTCGTCCTCGCGCCCGGCATGCGCGTCACGACCGGAACCGGAAGTGACGTCGCGGTTTGCGTTCCATACAGACAGGAAGTACTCCGCATGCGTTCCATGTGTCGAGCATGTGCGTTACAACCGGAACCGGAAGTGATGTTACATTTTACGTTCCACTCGGTCAGAGGTGGTTCACATGCGTTCCACAATCCATTTCCATGATAAGAGTCACTAACAGAAGTCCATATACATGTTCCTCATCGTAAAACCGGAGCTAAATAATCACATAACGCAGGCATCAATAAAAATAAGATATATATAAAAATATATATATAAAAAGATATATATTTAAAAAAGGATAAATGTAAAATACGTCAAAATAGAACAGAAGATAGATTTCATCAGGAATTCAAGGGGATGAATCACTGGGGCAAATAATTAAAATGAACATATATATGTATATATATGTATAGTAAAATTTACATAATATAAAATAGAAAAAATGATATGTGAACTGATTAAGTTAAAAAGCATTTAAGCTCGAAGTCCACATTAAGACCCTTAGGTGCAAGGGTTCCTAAATAGTGTATCCACCGCATCTCGGCTTGTGATAGTCGTTTATCTATATCGCGGCTTCTGGATCTAGGTAATATCAATTGGATGCCCCAAAAATTCTTTATAAAACATTCCCTTGATTCGTGATGATTATGAAAGTGAGCAGAGACATTGTGAGTCAAAAGAGATTTCCGAATGTTGTAAATATGTTCGGCTGCTCTCACTTTTAGTTGTCTCGTTGTCTTACCCACATAAAGCAAGCCGCAAGTACATTGTAAAAGATACACAACATTTTTGGAGTGGCAGGTAATAAATTCATTGATTGGGTATATTTTATTCTCAATATTTAAACTGCCAAATTTTTTCTTTAGTTTTAACGGTCTTGCACATAAGGCAATCCCCGCACCGATGGAAGCCCTTTGTTCTAAGGCTCTGCCTAATCTCTGTTGTTAGATTACTTTTAACTAAATGGTCTTTTAAAGAGGGTGCCTTCCTGTAAACAAAAACCGGTTTGCTTGGAATTACACCACCTATAATGGGGTCTTGTTGTAATAATTTCCAATTATTACTAAAGACCTTTTCTATCTCTCGGTGGCAATTATTATATTGGCTAAAAAAAGCCCATTCATGTTTATTGTTTTTATTATTATTTAGATTGTCCTCTTTTGTTTTAATCTTCAGAAGGTCTTTTCTTTCAACTAAATTTATTCTATCTCTGGCATTTTGCAAGAGATCACCTGAATAGCCTTTAGCACTTAACCTAGATGATACCTCGTCAAGTTGCGCCTCACATACAGAATCATCTGTGCAATTTCGCTTGATCCGGGAAAATTGCCCGAATGGGATTGCAGCCAGCCAATTTTTATGATGTTGGCTGGAGATGGCAATAAAACTGTTTGAGTCGGTCTTTTTCCTAAAAGTTTTAGTTTTTAATAGGCCATCCTCAATATATATGTTAAGATCTAAAAAGGACACTTCCAAAGGACTATAGGAGAAGGTCAATACAATAGAGAAAGCATTTGAATTAAGATCTGTGCACCACTGATTAAAAAGATCCTCACCATCCCTCCAAATAAAAATCACATATCGATAAAACGATGCCAGGACACCAGGCCCGCCACCAGCACGCCATCCTGCAATATCACTTGGTCTTCCCAATAGGCCATATTTAGATTGGCATAACTGGGGGCGAACTTGGTGCCCATAGCGGTGCCCACACACTGTAGATAAAAAGACCCCTCAAATAAAAAATAATTATTTGTAAGGATAAAATTGATACTATCTAAAATAAATTTCTTTAAATTAGAATCTTACAGATCTTACAGATAGAGAGCTGACTGAGGAAGAATTGAGAGTCCTCCAAAAAGGACTCAAATTTGCACCATCGTTTCATCCTAACTCTTTTAATTTATTTATCGATGTGCAGAAATACATAAGAAAGCTTACTATCAAACGTTTCTTTCTTAATAAAGAGAAGACGGCACACAAAGTATTGAACCCACTAATTCCTCTAGATTCAAACCACCATCCACTTTTTACCCCTCTAATTTTAAAGGTAGTTTTTTAGACTGCTTTAATAATGTGGTATGTGAGGAAATTAATAAAATAATACAAAGGGAACAGAAAAATAAAGGCAGTAATTTCCATAGGAATAAAAAGTGCAATTTGTCCAAAAAAGAGTTCAGTGCATTAAAAACACTCAAAGATGATAGTTCATTAATTATGAAGCCTGCAGATAAGGGTGGAGGGGTGGTCTTATTAACACGGGATGCATATATAGGGGAAATAAATAAACAATTGGGAAACGGTGATACATATAAAAAAAACTCAAGAACGACCCTACCTTAAGAATCAGTAAAGTTCTTTTAGAGTTAACTTCTGATGCTCTAAATAATAAAGTTATCAATAAGAATGAGTTTGATTTTTTAAATATAAAAGAACCAACTATCCCTTGTATATATGTTCTCCCGAAAGTGCACAAGGACCCCCTCCACCCTCCGGGAAGACCTATCATTTCCGGCTGCAATAGTATCACAAGTAATCTTTCCGCTATGGTTGATTACTACCTTCAACCCTTAGTATTAGAAACAAAAGCCTATTTACGAGATACCGGTGATATTTTAAGGAAATTATCTTTATATAATTGGCAGGAGGGTGATTTACTTTGCAGTGCTGACGTAAGCACACTTTATACCATTATAAATAGAGAAAAGGGTTTGGTAGCAGTGTCCTACTTTCTGGATAAAAGCACTTTAGATTCTAATTTAAAGAAATTTATTTTAGATAGTATCAATTTTATCCTTACAAATAATTATTTTTTATTTGAGGGGTCTTTTTATCTACAGTGTGTGGGCACCGCTATGGGCACCAGGTTCGCCCCCAGTTACGCCAATCTATATATGGCCTATTGGGAAGACCAAGTGATATGGCAGGATGGCGTGCTGGTGGCAGGCCTGGTGTCCTGGCATCGTTTTATCGATGATGTGCTTTTTATTTGGAGGGATGGTGAGGATCTTTTTAATCAGTGGTGCACAGATCTTAATTCAAATGCTTTCTCTATTGTATTGACCTTCTCCTATAGTCCTTTGGAAGTGTCCTTTTTAGATCTTAACATGTATATTGAGGATGGCCTATTAAAAACTAAAACTTTTAGGAAAAAGACCGACTCAAACAGTTTTATTGCCATCTCCAGCCAACATCATAAAAATTGGCTGGCTGCAATCCCATTCGGGCAATTTTCCCGGATCAAGCGAAATTGCACAGATGATTCTGTATGTGAGGCGCAACTTGACGAGGTATCATCTAGGTTAAGTGCTAAAGGCTATTCTGGTGATCTCTTGCAAAATGCCAGAGATAGAATAAATTTAGTTGAAAGAAAAGACCTTCTGAAGATTAAAACAAAAGAGGACAATGTAAATAATAATAAAAACAATAAACATGAATGGGCTTTTTTTAGCCAATATAATAATTGCCAACGAGAGATAGAAAAGGTCTTTAGTAATAATTGGAAATTATTACAACAAGACCCCATTATAGGTGGTGTAATTCCAAGCAAACCGGTTTTTGTTTACAGGAAGGCACCCTCTTTAAAAGACCATTTAGTTAAAAGTAATCTAACAACAGAGATTAGGCAGAGCATTAGAACAAAGGACTTCCATCGGTGCGGGGATTGCCTTATATGCAAGACCGTTAAAACTAAAGATAAAAAATTTGGCAGTTTAAATATTGAGAATAAAATATACCCAATCAATGAATTTATTACCTGCCACTCCAAAAATGTTGTGTATCTTTTACAATGTACTTGCGGCTTGCTTTATGTGGGTAAGACAACGAGACAACTAAAAGTGAGAGCAGCCGAACATATTTACAACATTCGGAAATCTCTTTGACTCACAATGTCTCTGCTCACTTTCATAATCATCACGAA
This sequence comes from Pseudophryne corroboree, assembly GCF_028390025.1. Lineage (NCBI taxonomy): Eukaryota > Metazoa > Chordata > Amphibia > Anura > Myobatrachidae > Pseudophryne > Pseudophryne corroboree. Next base: position 458,217,039 of record NC_086444.1, on the reverse strand, counting down.
TCAAGGGAATGTTTTATAAAGAATTTTTGGGGCATCCAATTGATATTACCTAGATCCAGAAGCCGCGATATAGATAAACGACTATCACAAGCCGAGATGCGGTGGATACACTATTTAGGAACCCTTGCACCTAAGGGTCTTAATGTGGACTTCGAGCTTAAATGCTTTTTAACTTAATCAGTTCACATATAATTTTTTCTATTTTATATTATGTAAATGTTACTATACATATATATACATATATATGTTCATTTTAATTAATTGCCCCAGTGATTCATCCCCTTGAATTCCTGATGAAATCTGTCTTCTGTTCTATTTTGACGTATTTTACATTTATCCTTTTTTAAATATATATCTTTTTATATATATTTTTTATATATATCTTGTTTTTATTGATGCCTGCGTTATGTGATTATTTAGCTCCGGTTTTACGATGAGGAACATGTATATGGACTTCTGTTAGTGACTCTTATCATGGAAATGGATTGTGGAACGCATGTGAACCAACTCTGACTGAGTGGAACGTAAAATGTAACATCACTTCCGGTTCCGGTTGTAACGCACATGCTCGACACATGGAACGCATGCGGAGTACTTCCTGTCTGTATGGAACGCAAACCGCGGTGTCACTTCCGGTTCCGGTTGTGACGCGCATGCCGGGCGCGAGGACGACGCAGAACAGCGGGAATTGGAAGCACCTGTTTCCTCTTGATATAAGGATGTCTTAGGAGAGTATAAGCCACGCTACTGAGGAAGGACTTTGGTCTGAAACGCGTCTAGCGTGGCTTTAGGAGGGATACCCTGCGTGGCTTAAGATCTTGGGTTTGATACAGCACTCACATTCCGGAAGTGAGTGTTGGAAAATTCCTCGGACATCAGGAACTTACCTATGCTGTTTTGCCAGTGGGGAACCTGTTATGCTGTATTTCTGTCAAGTGTTTGTAAGTGCATATGTGTATTAAAACTTTGGTTGTCTCTACATACTTGCACTATTTATATTTCTTTTTTATGGTGCCATGTATTTCATCATGGAGTCTGCATGAAAGACCTGTCACAACCCTGGAATTGATGCACCTGCTTGATGCTGTATTTTGCCAGTTTGGGAATTATATCAGGCTCAATCCAAAATTTGCGTTTGTAAGTGGATCTTTTTAATAAAATCTGAAATCCTTTTTAAATAATCTGCACTATTATACGTTTTTTCTTTTCACATGGTAAACTGTGGAAACCTACGGATTAAGAACAATCTGCTCTTATGTTGATTACTTCCCTAAACGTTAAGTACTATTAATTGTTTCATTATTCACACTGGTGACAAGTGTTTCCGTATGGAGTTTTTCTGAATATATATTGTGAATGTGGTATTCTCCTTAGCGCTGGAGGGTGTATATCTATCTTTTCTTCTATTCACTGTTTCTGAGTAACCTGGATGCGCTACTCTGATATACATAACTAGCTGCAATATAGAGGGGTTTTTTGCGCACTAAAACTGGTAACATTTTGTATACTTTATATCCCGTAGCACCCCTTTTTTCCAGTTCAGTGCTGCAAACATGTTCACTTATAGAGAATCTTCGAACCAGATGGTTAAAAATACATTTACTAAACCTGGTAATGATCCTCAGCTATGTGATGATGACCTAGGGTCAGTATTTAAGAAACTAGAGACAGTTATGATTAAGGAAAACAAGTTGTGGTGGGAAGTAGCCACCCTAGAACAGTATCAAGCCTCTCGTATTGTTCCGAAAGGATTAAAAATTAACAAACAACCATCATTTGGTACTAGTGATGATATTTTTAAAAATGAATGGAACGCTATCTTGGAGAGTTGCTCTCAGTCCTTGGTTGATTTAATTATAAGGGAGAGAACCACCCTTCTGAAGAAACTTAATGACGAAATTAGTCTATTACAATCCATGGTACATCCCTTCAAGGATTTAGATGATTTTGTTTCATACGAGAAAGATCTGTTATTTAAAATAAATAAAAATACTAAAGAGTTAAGGGAGAAAAAACAGAAAAAGTTTTTTAGGGATATTAATCTTCCAGTGGCTCTGGACGATACGCCATGTTCTACCATGGCATAATCCAGCTCACAGGTTGATGAATATGTTATCCCCCCCAATAATAAAAAATATAGAATTAATCATCACAGGCAAGAGGCTGTTAATAACCCTAGATATCCTGATGAACATAGAAACTATCAGGATAATAGAAGGCGTGAGGTTGCTAATAAACCCAGACACCCTAATGAATATAGAAATGATCAGGATAATAGGAACAATAAACAACATCACCTCAAATGGGACACTAGGGGTGATCAATATAGGAACAACTATAATTCTTGGGCGCAAACAGGTCATAATAGACGGGACAATATGGCTAGAGATTGGGGAAACAATAGGCGGGAAAGAATTAATTATGATTATACTCGGTTTAACCATCCGAATAGATTCTCAGCTTTAGAAAATCAGGAACAGCAGAAATCTTATGAATTAGAACGGTCTTCTTTTTTATGGGACCGCAGGACCCCAAGGAGGAACAAATACTAGCTATTAATACAAAGAAAACTAAGAAGGGAAAAAGAGCAGGTCAAAAACATAAACAAAAACATAAATCTAAGTCCCATAGAAAAAAATCTAGTACTTTGTTAACTGCAAATAGTAAAGTAACTGCTGGTATTGATTCAGCTAAGGGGAAAGTGTTTAATCTTACAGATAGAGAGCTGACTGAGGAAGAATTGAGAGTCCTCCAAAAAGGACTCAAATTTGCACCATCGTTTCATCCTAACTCTTTTAATTTATTTATCGATGTGCAGAAATACATAAGAAAGCTTACTATCAAACGTTTCATTCTTAATAAAGAGAGAGAAGACGGCACACAAAGTATTGAACCCACTAATTCCTCTAGATTCAAACCACCATCCACTTTTTACCCCTCTAATTTTAAAGGTAGTTTTTTAGACTGCTTTAATAATGTGGTATGTGAGGAAATTAATAAAATAATACAAAGGGAACAGAAAAATAAAGGCAGTAATTTCCATAGGAATAAAAAGTGCAATTTGTCCAAAAAAGAGTTCAGTGCATTAAAAACACTCAAAGATGATAGTTCATTAATTATAAAGCCTGCAGATAAGGGTGGAGGGGTGGTCTTATTAACACGGGATGCATATATAGGGGAAATAAATAAACAATTGGGAAACGGTGATACATATAAAAAACTCAAGAACGACATTACCTTAAGAATCAGTAAAGCTCTTTTAGAGTTAACTTCTGATGCTCTAAATAATAAAGTTATCAATAAGAATGAGTTTGATTTTTTAAATATAAAAGAACCAACTATCCCTTGTATATATGTTCTCCCGAAAGTGCACAAGGACCCCCTCCACCCTCCGGGAAGACCTATCATTTCCGGCTGCAATAGTATCACAAGTAATCTTTCCGCTATCGTTGATTACTACCTTCAACCCTTAGTATTAGAAACAAAAGCCTATTTACGAGATACCAGTGATATTTTAAGGAAATTATCTTTATATAATTGGCAGGAGGGTGATTTACTTTGCAGTGCTGACGTAAGCACACTTTATACCATTATAAATAGAGAAAAGGGTTTGGTAGCAGTGTCCTACTTTCTGGATAAAAGCACTTTAGATTCTAATTTAAAGAAATTTATTTTAGATAGTATCAATTTTATCCTTACAAATAATTATTTTTTATTTGAGGGGTCTTTTTATCTACAGTGTGTGGGCACCGCTATGGGCACCAGGTTCGCCCCCAGTTACGCCAATCTATATATGGCCTATTGGGAAGACCAAGTGATATGGCAGGATGGCGTGCTGGTGGCGGGCCTGGTGTCCTGGCATCGTTTTATCGATGATGTGCTTTTTATTTGGAGGGATGGTGAGGATCTTTTTAATCAGTGGTGCACAGATCTTAATTCAAATGCTTTCTCTATTGTATTGACCTTCTCCTATAGTCCTTTGGAAGTGTCCTTTTTAGATCTTAACATATATATTGAGGATGGCCTATTAAAAACTAAAACTTTTAGGAAAAAGACCGACTCAAACAGTTTTATTGCCATCTCCAGCCAACATCATAAAAATTGGCTGGCTGCAATCCCATTCGGGCAATTTTCCCGGATCAAGCGAAATTGCACAGATGATTCTGTATGTGAGGCGCAACTTGACGAGGTATCATCTAGGTTAAGTGCTAAAGGCTATTCTGGTGATCTCTTGCAAAATGCCAGAGATAGAATAAATTTAGTTGAAAGAAAAGACCTTCTGAAGATTAAAACAAAAGAGGACAATGTAAATAATAATAAAAACAATAAACATGAATGGGCTTTTTTTAGCCAATATAATAATTGCCACCGAGAGATAGAAAAGGTCTTTAGTAATAATTGGAAATTATTACAACAATACCCCATTATAGGTGCTATAATTCCAAGCAAACCGGTTTTTGTTTACAGGAAGGCACCCTCTTTAAAAGACCATTTAGTTAAAAGTAATCTAACAACAGAGATTAGGCAGAGCATTAGAACAAAGGGCTTTCATCGGTGCGGGGATTGCCTTATGTGCAAGACAGTTAAAACTAAAGATAAAAAAATTTGGCAGTTTAAATATTGAGAATAAAATATACCCAATCAATGAATTTATTACCTGCCACTCCAAAAATGTTGTGTATCTTTTACAATGTACTTGCGGCTTGCTTTATGTGGGTAAGACAACGAGACAATTAAAAGTGAGAGCAGCCGAACATATTTACAACATTCGGAAATCTCTTTTGACTCACAATGTCTCTGCTCACTTTCATAATCATCACGAATCAAGGGAATGTTTTATAAAGAATTTTTGGGGCATCCAATTGATATTACCTAGATACAGAAGCCGCGATATAGATAAACGACTATCACAAGCCGAGATGCGGTGGATACACTATTTAGGAACCCTTGCACCTAAGGGTCTTAATGTGGACTTCGAGCTTAAATGCTTTTTAACTTAATCAGTTCACATATAATTTTTTCTATTTTCTATTATGTAAATTTTGCTATACATATATATACATATATATGTTCATTTTAATTAATTGCCCCAGTGATTCATCCCCTTGAATTCCTGATGAAATCTATCTTCTGTTCTATTTTGACGTATTTTAAATTTATCCTTTTTTAAATATATATCTTTTTATATATATTTTTTTATATATATCTTGTTTTTATTGATGCCTGCGTTATGTGATTATTTAGCTCCGGTTTTACGATGAGGAACATGTATATGGACTTCTGTTAGTGACTCTTATCATGGAAATGGATTGTGGAACGCATGTGAACCACCTCTGACCGAGTGGAACGTAAAATGTAACATCACTTCCGGTTCCGGTTGTAACGCACATGCTCGACACGTGGAACGCATGCGGAGTACTTCCTGTCTGTATGGAACGCAAACCGTGACGTCACTTCCGGTTCCGGTCGTGACGCGCATGCCGGGCGCGAGGACGACGCAGAACAGCGGGAATTGGAAGCACCTGTTTCCTCTTGATATAAGGATGTCTTAGGAGAGTATAAGCCACGCTACTGAGGAAGGACTTTGGTCTGAAACGCGTCTAGCGTGGCTTTAGGATGGATACCCTGCGTGGCTTAAGATCTTGGGTTTGATACAGCACTCACATTCCGGAAGTGAGTGTTGGAAAATTCCTCAGACATCAGGAACTTACCTATGCTGTTTTGCCAGTGGGGAACCCGTTATGCTGTATTTCTGTCAAGTGCTTGTAAGTGCATATGTGTATTAAAACTTTGGTTGTCTCTACATACTTGCACTATTTATATTTCTTTTTTATGGTGCCGTGTATTTCATCATGGAGTCTGCATGAAAGACCTATCACAACCCTGGAATTGATGCACCTGCTTGATGCTGTATTTTGCCAGTTTGGGAATTATATCAGGCTCAATCCAAAATTTGCGTTTGTAAGTGGATCTTTTTAATAAAATCTGAAATCCTTTTTAAATAATCTGCACTATTATACGTTTTTTCTTTTCACATGGTAAACTGTGGAAACCTACGGATTAAGAACAATCTGCTCTTATGTTGATTACTTCCCTAAACGTTAAGTACTATTAATTGTTTCATTATTCACACTGGTGACAAGTGTTTCCGTATGGAGTTTTTCTGAATATATATTGTGAATGTGGTATTCTCCTTAGCGCTGAAGGGTGTATATCTATCTTTTCTTCTATTCACTGTTTCTGAGTAACCTGGATGCGCTACTCTGATATACATAACTAGCTGCAATATAGGTGTTTTTTTTGCGCACTAAAACTAGTAACATTTTGTATACTTTAACACTCTTCCAACATAACACAATCCCTCTGAGTTTGGGGCAAGCCACTTATACACCTTCCTCCCACATATGAAATAGGCATCATCGGGGAGAACATATGGGACAGAATATGACATTACCATATTGCAAACTTTCCAAGTGAAAAATCCCATCCCTAACTCTCCCATCTGCTCAGTACAAGTATCAGGCTGGATGATATGAGCACAGTACCCTGATGATACTTCTCCAACCCGCATGGTCTTGCTTCCTTGAGTATACCTATACTGAAAATACCTTCCACTGTTAGCTATTTGGCGTATAAGTTCAGAGTCTGTGGGTATCCTATCAGCTCTGTGCGAAAATGCCATGGTTTGATTATTCCATGTCACCTCCCAATTTCCTGGTTTTCGGGAATTGGAAATGTTGAAACACACTAAGGATCTATCTACATGATACTGGTGGAGCTTCAAACTAGGGGGCCTAGAAATATTAAATTTCTTGTCCACCTGTCTCCCACCCCGTAATTTGAGTACCTCATCTATTGCTAAAGGGTATGGTACTAATCCTGACTTGCTCTGACCTTGAGGTACTTGTGAGCACACCCAGCATTCTGTTTGGTTTAAGACCTTACCCACTAGTGAGTGGTAATCACTCAATGTATGACGGTCCATGTTGATATTAAGGCTGGACTGACATCTCTGGATGCACTCATCCTCAACTATGTTCTCACAATTCTAACAAATGCAATTCTCCTCAGCCAATTACCCTTCACAGTGCCTCCTAGTTCCCTGACTACCAGATCGTTTTCTGATACTCGCCTTTGCTCGAGTGATGTGTTGCTCTTGGAATTCTACAAATCCGTCCTCGCCATCAGAACCCATTCCAGATCCTTTCTCGACCTCCCTGGGACTCTCACCGAAACAGACTGTTCTGGTCAACAATAGGGTTAACAGGAAAACCCGGAACGCAGTCTCTTGGGATAAGTCCATCTTATTAAGGGAAGAGAAAGGAAACAAGAAGGGGGAGGGAAGGAGGGTAGTGGGAGATGGAGAAAATAATAAAAAGGGAAAAAGAAAACTGGTGCAACAACCGCCTCTGGTCTTGTTTTTCTTCGCGCTCAGGTGCCGTCTCAACAGTACTGCCTCTCAACCTTCCTGGAACAGACACTCCAGTGATACGATGTTCTCTCCGGGTCAGCGACCTTTCTGTAGGAAACATAAATCTGTTTAACTGTTGTGTATTATCAGTTGTGTGATTTTTGGGAAGTGGGAAGAGAGGGGAAATAATAAAAAGTAAATTTGTCAGATTTGCGTTCACCATCAGGCTGTCACACCATCATGTATATTGGTATCTATGCACAGTCTATCTTTACCAGTATTCCCATTCTCCACCCTTTGTGCATGACCAGGCACACTGATACTGGTGTCCCTATGCTAGTGAGATATACTGGATTTAGGCAGAGCTCTGACAGACCGAGTAGGCATGTGACGTTTGAACTGTAATCCTGTCAGTGAACGTAAGAGGATGAAGAGAAAACTTTGAAGACAAATCACAGAGTTTAGTAATAGATAAGATTGTAAAGGCAAAGAAGATTTTACAAAGTTTGACATCTGGATTGGGCACTACGGGGAATGATTCCCTAATCGGTCTGTTCCCCTTAAAACATTTTATGTGTGTTATATCTCTACTGGGACTATCCCAGCCATCAATCCAGTGTCTTGTCCATTCTAAGTTCATAAGGAACTCGTTATTTTTGAGATAATTTCCTCTACCTTTGATGGACATGCTTCTAAAACAGTGAAATGCAATATTAGTCTTCGTGGGTATTTTAACATATTTTGTGCTTTCTGGGTGGGAGCACTCTATATGTATACCATCTCTAACAAAACTCCTGTTAAATTACTTAGAGGTCACTTCTGCTAGAGAGAGAGAGAAGCAGAAGTTTAGAGACCTCCTCCTAACCCCAGTAAGTTCTGTCAAAAGGGTAAAGTTGCATTTATTCTGTTTTTCCCATTAACCGAATCTGTGTTTTTCTATACTGTATCGTGATTCCTTACTATATGTCCCTTGATCCCGTCTATGTGTTTAATAACGTGGCTTGTTTTATTCTGTCTAGGGGTCTACATTGGCTATGTGCTCTACTACTCCTACAATTTCTAGCAAAATGTCCTTTATTTTTACAAATGTAACATATTCTCGGTCTTTGGTTACTACTAGGGTTTTGGGGCTTGGGCTGATGAGACTTTGGTGTAAGAGCCTGCATACTTTCAATCCTCAGCCTCTCCTCTTGCAGTTTTCTACGCCTAGCAATATTCCTATGGGGTTCAATTGCACACTCTCTAAGGCAAGCTACTGTGACCCCTCTCCAATTAGGCAACGATGTTTGTACTCTGTCCCTCACTGTCTGATCGAGTCCGTCCATTAGCACAGACACAGCTACCTTCCTGTAATTCGTATCATTCCCTGTATCTGATACCCCCATGTATCTATCCATTTCCTGCAGTGCTCGGTGGAAATATTCAGATGTCATTTCATTTTTCCTCTGTTTTATGGAGAAAATTCTTCTCCACTCAGTGGGAAAACACAACTCTAGTTGCTTATTTATTCGTTCTATATTTTCCTGATTATTTTTGTCAGTCATAGGACTATCCGACTCTAGCCTACAATCAGTGGTAAATTTTTGGGTGTCAATATTTGGGGGTAGGCATGTCCTCAAAAATGTCCGCCAATGTTGGTTTGTCGGTTCATATGCATTACCCAGATCTCTGATAAACTTTTGACATTTGGCTAAATGCTTCCGAGGGTCGGGGAATTCTGAAATGATTGATCGCAGCTCATCTCTGGGCCACGGGCAATACATTGCATTATTCTCGGTGAGGACTACTTCCTGACTATCGGTTCCCCCATTGGCAGTTACTATTTCCAAGACAGGGTGTAATCCTACCATTCTATTCCTAATCTGTTTACTGTGTGGTGTTGTTGTTTCTGTGCAATGAACTGTCTCATACTTACCGGTAGCTGTGACCTCACCCGTTCTTTCATTGGGGAATATTGTTACTGCACTACCTGGTTGGAGAGGTCCCACCTGCAATGGCGTAACTACTGCCCCCGCAGTCCTCGCGGTGGCTTGGGGGCGAGGGGCTGCGGGGGCGCCACTGACTTTGCACAGATTGACATGCGGACGAGCGTCCGCATGTCAATCTGCGGTCTCCTTCCCTCCGCTGCTGTAAGGAGGGACACGGAGCGCACATCGCGCGCCTCTCCTGTGTCCCTCCCTGGCTCTCCCCCGGCCTGTCTAATAAAGGAAGTGCCGTTCGTGAGCTCTGATTGGCTCACGAACCGGCACTTCCTTTATTAGACCGGCAGGAGAGCCAGGAGGGACACAGGAGAGGTGCGCTATGCGCTCCGTGTCCCTCCAACACAAAGGAGCGGGGGGTGGGAGCAGGCACTGTGGGGGAAGATCTGGCACTGGGGGCATATACCTGGCACTGTGGGGAAGATCTGGCACTGGGGGCATATACCTGGCACTGTGGGGGAAGATCTGGCACTGGGGGCATATACCTGGCACTGTGGGGGAAGATCTGGCACTGGGGGCATATACCTGGCACTGTGGGGGAAGATCTGGCACTGGGGGCATATACCTGGCACTGTGGGGGAATATTTGGCACTGGGGGGAGCAGGCACTGAGGGGGCATATGTGGCACTGTGGGGGAATATCTGGCACTGGGGGCATATACCTGGCACTGGGGGCATATACCTGGCACTGTGGGGGAAGATCTGGCACTGGGGGCATATACCTGGCACTGTGGGGGAATATTTGGCACTGGGGAAAGCAGGCACTGAGGGGGCATATGTGGCACTGTGGAGGAATATCTGGCACTGGGGGCATATACCTGGCACTGTGGGGGAATATCTGGCACTGGGGGGAGCAGGCACTGAGGGGGCATATGTGGCACTATGGGGGAATATTTGGCACTGGGGGGAGCAGGCACTGAGGGGGCATATGTGGCACTGGGGGGGGGGTATATGTGGCACTGGGGGCATGTACCTGGCACTGTGGGGGAATATCTGGCACTGGGGGCATATACCTGGCACTGTGGGGGAATATCTGGCACTGGGGGCATATGTGGCACTGGGAGCATGGCCCTAGCAACAAGCACTACCCCCTAGCAACGAGCATGACACCCAGTGCATGAAAACCCTGGCAACAAGCATGACACCCAGTGCATGAAACCCCTGGCAACGAGCATGACACCCAGTGCATGAAAACCCCTGGCACCGTGCATGGAACCAAGAGTATGAAACCGCTGGCAACGAGCATGACACCCAGTGCATGAAACCTCTGGCAACGAGCATGACACCCTGAGCATGAAAACCCCTGGCACCGTGCATGGAACCAAGAGCATGAAACCCCTGGCAACGAGCAGGTAATTTAAAAGTAATTAGAAGCCTTACTGTAGAACTTAATGTGTAATGGGCATTACGGTGTGTGGCATAATGTATCACGGACATTGCGGTGTGTGTCATAATTTGTCAGGCATTACGGTGTGTTGTATACTATATCACGGGCATTGTGGTATGTGGTATAATGTCTCAGGATCATTGTGGTGTGTGTCATACTGTGTCACAGACATTGTATGTGCTATAATGTATCAGGGGCATTGCAGTGTGTAGCATAATGTATAACGGGCATTGCGATTCCTGTCATAATGTGTCACAAGCATTACGGTGTGTGGCATAATGTGTCGGGGGCATTACAGTGTGTGCATATTGTGTCATGTGCATTATTTTGTGTGGCATAATGTCTAAGGCCATTGCAGTATGTGGAATAATATATACTGGGCATTACTATAAGGAGGAAAAATGACAAATAATGTAAGGGGCATGAATCAGGATTATTTTTCTTTCCTGTGGTGGCTAACGTCTGGGCGTGCAGGTTGCAAAACTGGGGTATAAGGTAGTCTTTTCCTGCAATGCCACGCCCCTTTATGCGAAGCCACGCCCATTTCAACGAAGCCACACACCCTTTTTGGCAGCGCGCCTACGGCGCGCGCATATTTGTCCCTTTACTGGTGCCAATTATGGGGGGTATGGGGGGGGGGGGGGCGCCGAAGGATTTTTTGGCTTGGGGGAGAAAAATGTCTAGTTACGCCACTGCCCACCTGAGTGTCCTGCAAAGTGACTGCCTGGAGGAGAGCTGCGAGTTGGCTGAATCCTTCATCTCCCTGTTACCTAAAACCTTGGAGAGACTTCAAAACCGGATACATTTTGCAAAAGTTAGGGTTAATACATTACTCTTTCATATTACTATCATTTACGGATGTATCATTGACTGTAGCCTTCTGTTCCGCTTCGACCTGTGTCGACAATGGTGTGTTTGTGTTCTTATTCCCACTAGGTTTGGAACCGGCTGCATATGTTAATTTCTCTTGCATATCGCTCTCTTGCTGCCATAAATTTAAACAGTTTGTGTGTCTGACCCTTTGCTTTTGGGATTTTATCAGACATATCCTAACCCTTAAATTCTGCAATACCTCTGGTTCAAAACTGCCTACCTTAGGGAATGGTTCCCTATCTTCCGCAGTCATACGTTCCCATTCATTGCACAAAATTTCTGCGTGTGGTCCATGCTTCTCACACATTATGTACCTCGCCGACTCCCTGGGCCGCGGAATGTCAACCTGAACCCTGGTTGAACGTCCCTTACTTGAGCAACTGGCCCCCATATTTTGCAGGTATTGCCATCCCGGCTAATCCTACAAAAAAACAAAATACTCAATATAAGGCAACGGTGAAAGTTCTATGAGTGCTTTCACCCACTCACTGCCCACGTTGGCCAATACTACCAAACACTGTCGTCAGCGAAGGTACGTACCCAACCTAGGGCCCCTATGTAACCTCTATTTACTGGAAGTATATGGGAGTGACTTACCCTTTCCAGTAAATATTGGTTGTTGGAGATTTCCTGAGTGACCAGCGAAACTCCCTTAAAAAAAAAAAATGTACACAAATCACGCTTGCATATGCTATATCCAGCGCTAATGATACCGCAATTTTACGCAAAGCTCGTAAAAAGGGTATCACGTTGCGCTAAGTATTGTACCCACGAACGCGCGGTCCAATCGCACAGCGTATAGGTAACTGTTACTTATCCGCCGTACGACCAATGGAATCGATTTTTCAGGCTGCGAAACCTCAGCCGGAGCGTATCAATCAAAAGCCTATATGGGTATCTTCGCTAACCCCCTGGGCTGCGGTACCTAAACAAAAACCTCGCTGACCTTTGGTCTGCGGTACTCTAAACCTTCGCTGACCTTCTGGCCTGCGGTATCTGCTACCTTGCTCCTTTGTACTTCAATTTATATTAACGTGAGCCAGCTAATTCTCACGCCACTAAGTCTCCACTCACCTGGTGTGGTCTCCTACGGGATCCCGAATTCCCTGGGTCCACAAAACCTTTATTATGTTTTCACACTCACGCTCCTTCATTCAAATACACTTTGGTTTTTCTGTATAGAAAATTAACTTTCATTCAGATAAACAGCCTTAGTACCAGAGGTAATACAGTAAAAAAGGTTTTATTTAAACTAAATCTTGGAAACTGAGCAATTTGTGCTATTGTCGCGTGGCTACCGTCCCGCGCCTAAACTAAACAATGCTATTGTGTAATTTGTATTTAGCGGCCGTACCCTTACGCGCGTTGCGTAAACACGTGACCGTGCGTATGTCTTTACGTTGCGTACGCAGTCCCGTACTTTGTCCGAGACACGTGTGCAAACACTGTACGTCCGCAATAGCACAAATCCCACACTTCTATAAATGTAAGCGATATTACCTATAATCGTTTACTTAACATAACACAGTATCTTTCTGTATAAACCTGTTTAACTAGGCCAGACTGTATTTGTGTTTTACGTTTAGTTCCTTAATATTTAGTCTATGTTTTAACTAAATAGCAACAAATTTCTCAGCACAGGTCAAAATGAATCTAATAATCAATACTTATGGCAACAATGCGAGCAGGTATACAAAGTACAGGTATATGCTTGTGTTGTGTGCGCATTTGGCGCCAAACAGAAATTCACAGATTTTTAAAATAGCTTTGCATATTTACCTTACGGGTCCCACCAGCATCCCTACAAACCATGCAGAGCAGAGGCCATCTTATCAGCAATAAGATAGGGTTTACCAGTGTATCCACCAACCAGGAGAAGGCTTACGTGGGATACCTGTCCGCCCTTTGCTCATAGATAAAGTCTGCTTTAACCTGCTAGGCTGCGGGTATGAGGAAAAACCGGACGATGTCCCCAATTGATAATGTCGATATTATCTTAAACCATAAAGCTATACCTTTAAACACATTTTTACCATGGAGCCACTGCGGCCGCTAGACTTAATACACACGATACGCACTTTGTACGTTATTTGCGTACAGAGTCCCGTACCTTGTACGGACTTAGCGTATAGACGCCGCGCTGGGGGTACAAAGTACACACAGCGCGCGCACACACTCTTGATAAACTTTAAACCTTATTAGTAATGCAATGCAATGATGTTACACCTTAAACCTTACGCAGCGCTGACGGTATAAAGTACCCGCAGTGCGTACACACCTTATCAATACACTCTTAAACCTTATACAGTTAGGTAATGTAATACGCTTTAAACCATAGCAAGGAAAAGAGGACACAACACCGATTTGTAGTTAAACACTGGGCTCCGAAACCTCAGCGTATATATCTGAAAGGGGATAACAATACAATTTATACACTACAAAATACAACAGAGTAAAATGGCTACAGTCAATTGTACATACGTAAGAATATTCGCTTGCGCAACCTGGACCAGTCCTCCGCTCATCAGGTAGATAGCGTTCAGAGTCTTCTGACCAGCCAGGCAGCAACAGGCTTTTTATACACTACTTCCAATAACAATACAATGGATACTGTAATCCCTTTGTCCATTGGACACAGAGATGCATCTTTACATTACAGGAGAGGTCATAGGTTGATTTGAAAAGGTGGGCGATGTCTTTCCCAACTGCTCTTGTGGGTGGTCTCCTCTGGATTCCCGCCGCATACATAATATACAGTAAAAACAGTTTATATCTATTTTCTACTTCTGCACATAACTATACGCAGGAACATGCGATCTTCCTCTAACCAACACTGGAATGTTACCCTTAAAATACCCTACAGCTGGATACTAGACATCACCCTATAACCTTAGTCTGTCCCTTCCTATCATGCAAAGATGAATCCCTTAGTCCTGGAATCATTTAAACTGTTGATACTTGCTGATGTGGTGCAGGGGAGCTATGTGTACAAAGTGCACTATTTGGGTTAAATATGTAATGTTTTGATAACCCTCTATGCGCTCACAAACTCTGCCATAAATACCCATACCACGCGCAGAATCGCGGGAGCGATCATACGCAAATTGCGGATATGTGCACGCACGGCGGAACAAGTGCACGCGCAGCGGGCATGTGTGTGTGATTAGTACGTGGCGTGTGTATTACAATATTTTTTTACTTTGACAAGGGGGATGTACACAGTGAAAGGGGTGAGGAATCGGACGATGAGGAGGAGGTGGACATCTTGCCTCTGTAGAGCCAGTTTGTGCAAGGAGAGATTGATTGCATCTTTTTTGGTGGGGGCCCAAACCAACCAGTCATTTCAGTCACAGTCGTGTGGCAGACCCTGTCGCTGAAATGATGGGTTTGTTAAAGTGTGCATGTCCTGTTTATTCAACATAAGGGTGGGTTGGAGGGCCCAAGGACAATTCCATCTTGCACCTCTTTTTTCTTTCATTTTTCTTTGCATCATGTGCTGTTTGGGGACTATTTTTTTGAAGTGCCATCCTGCCTGACACTGCAGTGCCACTCCTAGATGGGCCAGGTGTTTGTGTCGACCACTTGTGATGCTTAGCTTAGCCATCCAGCGACCTTGGTGCACCTCTTTTTTTCTTTGCATCATGTGCTGTTTGGGGACTATTTATTAAATCTGCCATCCTGTCTGACACTGCAGTGCCACTCCTAGATGGGCCAGGTGTTTGTGTTGGCCACTTGGGTCGCTTAGCTTAGCCATCCAGCGACCTTGGTGCACCTCTTTTTTTCTTTGCATCATGTGCTGTTTGGGGACTATTTTTTAAATCTGCCATCCTGTCTGACACTGCAGAGCCACTCCTAGATGGGCCAGGTGTTTGTGTCGGCCACTTGGGTCGCTTAGCTTAGTCACACAGCTACCTCATTGCACCTCTTTTTTTCTTTGCATCATGTGCTGTTTGGGGACTATTTTTTTGAAGTGCCATCCTTTCTGACACTGCAGTGCCACTCCTAGATGGGCCAGGTGTTTGTGTCGGCCACTTGGGTCGCTTAGCTTAGTCATCCAGCGACCTCAGTGCAAATTTTAGGACTAAAAATAATATTGTGAGGTGTGAGGTGTTCAGAATAGACTGAAAATGAGTGGAAATTATGGTTATTGAGGTTAATAATACTATGGGATCAAAATGACCACAAAATTCTATGATTTAAGCTGTTTTTGAGGGTTTTTTGTAAAAAAACACCCGAATCCAAAACACACCCGAATCCGACAAAAAAATTTCAGGGAGGTTTTGCCAAAACGCGTCCGAATCCAAAACACGGCCGCGTAACCGTATCCAAAACCAAAACACAAAACCCGAAAAATTTCCGGTGCACATCACTAATTATGTGTATAAGCGGCACTGATATGGTGGGCATGTGTATAAAGGGTACTTCTTCTGTGGGCAATATTATTATTACTACATGCGGTGTAATGACAATAAGATTGTGCTACTGTGTGGCGTACTTTGAATTGGGTTTCTATTGTGTGGCCATGCCCCTTACTTGTGATACTACACCTTCTTTTTGAAGGCGCGCGCTGTCCCTTTATTAAGTATTGGAGAGAGGGCAAGTATATACTACACTTACGGTACCATTGGATTCGCAGATAATTTCTTGCAATACACTGCATACATAGAAACATTGATTTTTACTGCAGCCATTAGGGTTAGTTTAGGGGTATGGGTTAGGGTCAGGGCCAGCAACAGAAATCTTGGGACCCAGTACACTGATATCTCTGGGGCCCCCTCAACCTCCCTTAAATTGGCAGAGGGGATCTATTAAAAAAAATAGAGCCTTTGACTCAGCCTGTCAGTGAGCCCAGCAGGTGGTTTTCATACTCTTCGGTGGTGGTGGCAGGGACATATAGAAAAGATCGAGCTCAGCGACATGTATAATGATGGCAATACAGTATGGACCACAGGCACTGGACAAAGGGATGGGGTAAAAGGAGTGGGGAGGGTTTAGGTGGCCTGTTAATTGTTTTCCTGCTTAAATTGAGTAACTGGAGCATACACTTTAAAAAGCAATATTGGCACTGGGGCCTCCTTTATTTCTGTCCTTAATACTTGGGGCCCCCCTGAACCTCGGGGCCCTGCACAAGTGTCCCCTTTGTCCACCCCTGTTGCCATGCCTGTTCAGGCATTACCTATGGAGATGCTGCGACATGACATCCTAGGACACGCAACTGCACCGTGCATCACCATTATATTTGAGTGTGCCTTGGCAATATTTAAATCTTGTTCAGTGCACTGCAAGTTGTAAAAGGTTGAAAATCTCTGTGCTACAGTGTCATCACCATGTTGTTATAAAAACACCCCAAAAACTCAGAAAGACGTGCATTGGGGAGGGGCTGCTGGAGGGGCCCGGTAGGGGCCCCAGTTTGCTACCCCTCCCTAATATGCCCCTTGCTGTAGCCAGTGGAAGGGGCACCATCTTCCCAGTGATATTTTAAGGAAGATGCCACCGCTCATACAAAGCAAAGACTCTGGCACAGCTCCTGATTGGCTGCCGGTTCACGATCTCTGATTTTCTCACGAACTGGTGCCTGATTTAAGATACCCACGCCTCCGCTGGAGACCGGACTGAGGAGCAGGATAAGCGCGTGCTGCATTATCCTGCCCTCGCTACAAGCAAGGTGGTTGGGCCGCTAAAGGACCCCTGCCCGTGGGCCGCAAAAGGATGCGGTAGGGGAGGCATGCAGTCTGCGGGTGTGACACCCCTGCACTAGAGTATCAGAATTAGCTTCACGGCACCCCTAGGCTAAAGTTTCTTATTGAGAAATTCAGAAAAATATATAAAATGAAGTCAGTTGTGTTTATGATATGTCATCTTTAGGTTCAGTTATGTGGTGAGGGACTGGTTTTGCCAATTTAATTAAGTATAAATAATTTGAATTGGTCCTGGACCACCAAACTGTGGCTCTACTGCAAGGTCCCCCTAACACCTCCCCCCCCTTTCCCGAGGCACCCCAGGGTGGCACAGCCCCCAGTTTGGAAACTACTGCCATAAAAGAAAAAACATTTTTAACTACATGTAATAAACCTTAAATCTCAGTTCCCATAAGGTTTAAATCCTTGCATACAGTAAAGTAAACTACACATATTTGAAAATCCTACACCAGGCACAAGTAGTCATTCAGGTGCGTTGGGTATGGTTAACCGACAGCCGGGATCCTGGTGGTCAGCATACCAATGTCGGGATCGCTGGCTGCCAGAATGCCGGCAGGGGAGCGAGCGAAATGAAGCTCCTTGCGGGCTCGCAGCGTTCTCCATATTGTGGGCTTGGACTTGCTGTGCTAGCCACAGGATCTGTTCCCACTCAATGGGTGTCATAGACGCCCACGAGTGGGAATAGTCCTCGGCCCCCTGCCGGCATTCTGGAGGCCGGGATCCCAGCGGCAGTATGCTGACCGCCGGGATGGTGACTACATTCCATTTAGATGACTATGTGGGAGTTTTATCATTATTATCCTATTTGTATGTAAAAAGTGTTGAAAGGGGAGAGCACTACTGTGCATATTCCATACTGTTCCTTCAGGGAGGCTTCACTCCCTGTACAAAGATGGCTGCTGACCCAAAATACTGCACATAAGTGCGGTGCCATCTTGTCAATGTCTTAAAGCATCACAGTGGGAGACAGTAGTTTTTCACTTAACTCTTCAGAGACCTGAGATTATCAGAGATCCACAACACCTCCAGTGATCCTGCACTGCTATCTGTTGCATACATTCATCAGCTGGGGACAGTGGCGGAACTAGCGAGCGGTGGGCCCAGGTGCGACAAAATGCTTTGCCCCCCTCATCCCATCCAAGTCCACCCCCTCACCCCTGGAGAGGATCTGGTGAGGGGGACCTGCTCAGGTCCAGAGAAATGGATACCTAGCAACAGTGCCGTAACTAGACATTTTAGCACTGTGTGCAAGAAACGGCATCGGAGCCCCACCACTGCATGCAAAACAGGGGCAGTGCGCACCGTAGGCGCGCGCAAAAATACATAGGGGCATGGCTTTGTGTGGAAGGGGTGTGGCCACAAAATAATACCAATTCATAAAACGGTGCACAGTAGTCTCCATTATTCAAATTACGCCGCACATTAGCACCACTACACCAGGTAGAGACCCTTTTACACCTTACGACGGACAGATTCCCCTTTTTACACCTTACGGCAGACAGCATCCCCTTTTTACACATTATGGCAGACAGCGTCCCCTTTTTACACATTAAGGCAGACAGCGTCCCCCTTTTTACACATAACAGCAGACAGCATGCCCTTGTTACACATAGCAGCAGACAGCATGCACTCTTTAAACATAACGGCAGACAGCGTGCCCTTTTTACACAGAGCGGCAGACAGCGTGCACTTTTTACACATAACTGCAAACAGCGTCCCTTTTTTACACATAACGGCAGACAGCGTGCCCTTGTTACACATAGCGGCAGATAGCGTGCACTTTTTACACATAACGGCAGACAGCGTGCCCTTGTTACACATTAGGGCAGACAGCGTGCTCTTTTTACACATTACGGCAGACAGCGTGCCCTCGTTACACATTACGGCAGACAGCGTGCTCTTGTTACACATTACGGCACACAGCGTCCCCTTTTTACACATTACAGCTGGCAGATTCCCCCTTTTTACATATTACGGCAGACAGTCCTCCTTTTTGCACAGAAAGAAAGAAAGAATTATACTTACTCTCTCCGCTGGCTCAGGATCCTCGGTGCAGCTTCTCCAGAGACCCCGGGCAGGAGAGAAGGAGGAGGAGGGAGGTGGAGGAGGGAGCCGCAGCAGCGCTGTGTAATTGGTGGAGGCGCTGCTGCTGCTGTCCCAGTCCTTCACCATAGGCTGTTCTCCGCCGCTGTGAATGCTGGGATGCGCTTCACAGCGGCAGAAGACAGCCTATAGTGAAGCAGAGGGACAGCAGCAGCAGCGCCTCCACCAGTAACAAAGCGCTGCTACGGCTCCCTCCTCCACCTCCCTCCTCCTCCTTCCCCCCGTGTCCGCTGCGCTCCTCTCCAGGCGGCTGTGTGCTGCGGGCAGCGGACACGGGGGTCAGTTTGACTCATTACATGCTTTGGGCCCCTGGACAGTGGCGGGCCTCAGTGCAACGCACTGGTTGCACTGGTGGTAGTTCCGCCTCTGGCCGGGGAGCTGAATGACACCCCTCTCGTCATAACCTCCGCTCAGTGAGAACCAGTGTGTAACAGTGATTATGTGGGATTCATATAAATATTTTATGCAATTCACAATATGAGCTTACCATCTTCGGAGTGTTGGAGAATTATTATACATTTTTATTTTTGGTCAGATATAGTTTTTTTTATTATTATTATTATTATTATTATTATTATTATTATTACAGGTTGAGTATCCCTTATCCAAAATGCTTGGGACCAGAGGTATTTTGGATATGGGATTTTTCTGTATTTTGGAATTATTGCATACCATAATGAGATATCATGGAGATGGGACCTAAGAATGCATTTATGTTACATATACACCTTATACACACAGCCTGAAGGTCATTTTAGCCAATTTTTTTTATAACTTTGTGTATTAAACAAAGCCTGTGTACATTGAGCTATCAAAAAACAAAGGTTTCACTATCTCACTCTCACTCAAAAAAAGTCCGTATTTCGGAATATTCCGTATTTCGGAATATTTGGATATGGGATACTCAACCTGTATTTGAAAATGTGACTGGACCCTCTTTTGTCATTTTCACCTCAGCTCACTTTAAAATGTTTATAAAAGAGAATATTATCTAAAAGCAATTATAGAGTAAGACCATTTTCCTTACTGTGTAAGCTGCAGAACTAGGGCCCTCATTCCGAGTTGTTCGCTCTGTAATTTTCTTCGCATCGCAGCGATTTTCCGCTAATTGCGCATGCGCAAAGTTCGCACTGCGACTGCGCCAAGTAAATTTGCTAAGAAGTTTGGTATTTTACTCACGGCATTACAAGGTTTTTTCTTCGTTCTGGTGATCGTAATGTGATTGACAGGAAGTGGGTGTTTCTGGGCGGAAACTGCCCGTTTTATGGGAGTGTGTGAAAAAATGCTGCAGTTTCTGGGAAAAACGCGGGAGTGGCTGGAGAAACGGGGGAGTGCCTGGGCGAACGCTGGGTGTGTTTGTGACGTCAAACCAGGAACGAAACTGACTGAACTGATCGCAGTGGTAGAGTAAGTCTCGAGCTACTCAGAAACTGCAAAGAAATTTCTAATCGCAATTTAGAGAATCTTTCGTTCGCAATTTTGCTAAGCTAAGATTCACTCCCAGTAGGCGGCGGCTTAGCGTGTGCAATGCTGCTAAAAGCAGCTTGCGAGCGAACAACTCGGAATGAGGGCCTAGGTGTCCTGTTAGTTGCTTTTTATTTTACCCTTGTATGCCTTACTGCCATGTTTTGCTTATCGCACAGTGTAACCTAAGTAGTGCACCCAACATGGCTGCCTCGCCTGGTACTCTCTTGTGTAGAATTAACAATGCATGGTTCTGAACTCTCCTAATATATTTGTCTCCCCAAATATGTGTCATCTCTTCACCTTTTGAGAGAATTTATTAATAAAGACTTCAGGCCAAATATATTTAAAAAATAAATGTCTATTTTTATTTTAAGTAAAATTTAGCCACGTCTTCTTCTTCTTTTTCTTCTTTTTCTTCTTTATTTTATGATGATTATTATTATTTTGTAATTATTCATATAAACACACACACAGATGCTTGTGCTGGTACTACCTTACCAATGAATAATGCAAATAATTGTGCCAGGTGCGCTCCTATTTTCTCTGACGTCCTAGTGGATGCTGGGAACTCCGTAAGGACCATGGGGGGGGAATAGCGGCTCCGCAGGAGACTGGGCACAAAAGAAAAGCTTTAGGACTACCTGGTGTGCACTGGCTCCTCCCCCTATGACCCTCCTCCAAGCCTCTGTTAGATTTTTGTGCCCGACCGAGCAGGGTGCAATCTAGGGGGCTCTCCTGAGCTCTTTAGAAAAAAGATAGTTTTAGGTTTTTTATTTTCAGTGAGACCTGCTGGCAACAGGCTCACTGCATCGAGGGACTAAGGGGAGAAGAAGCGAACCTGCCTGCTTGCAGCCAGCTTGGGCTTCTTAGGCTACTGGACACCATTAGCTCCAGAGGGACCGAACACAGGCCCAGCCTCGGAGTCCGGTCCCAGAGCCGCGCCGCCGGCCCCCTTACAGAGCCAGAAGCAAGAAGAGGTCCGGAAAATCGGCGGCAGAAGACATCAGTCTTCAACAAGGTAGCGCACAGCACTGCAGCTGTGCGCCATTACTCCTCATACACACCTCACACTGCGGTCACTGATGGGTGCAGGGCGCTGGGGGGGGGCGCCCTGAGCAGCAATAAAAACACCTTGGCTGGCAAAAATACATCACATATAACCCCCAAGGCTATATGGATGTATATTAACCCCTGCCAGATTCCAGAAAAAAGCGGGAGAAAAGTCAGCCGAGAAGGGGGCGGAGCCTATCTCCTCAGCACACGGGCGCCATTTTCCCTCACAGCTCCGCTGGAAGGACGTCTCCCTGACTCTCCCCTGCAGTCCTGCACTACAGAAAAGGGTAAAACAAGAGGGGGGGGGGCACTAATTAAGCGCAGTAATAATATAAACAGCAGCTATAAGGGGAAAAACACTCTGTATAGTGTTATCCCAGTATATATATATATAGCGCTCTGGTGTGTGCTGGCATACTCTCCCTCTGTCTCCCCAAAGGGCTAGTGGGGTCCTGTCCTCTATCAGAGCATTCCCTGTGTGTGTGCTGTGTGTCGGTACGATTATGTCGACATGTATGAGGAGGAAAATGATGTGGAGGCGGAGCAATTGCCTGTAATGGAGATATCACCCCCTAGGGAGTCGACACCTGAGTGGATGGGCTTATGGAAGGAATTACGTGACAGTGTCAGCTCTTTACAAAAGACGGTTGCTGACATGAGACAGCCGGCTACTCAGCTTGTGCCTGTCCAGGCGTCTCAAAGACCATCAGGGGCTCTAAAACGCCCGTTACCTCAGATGGCAGATACAGACGCCGACACGGATACTGACTCCAGTGTCGACGATGAAGAGACGAATGTGACTTCCAGTAGGGCCACACGTTACATGATTGAGGCAATGAAAAATGTTTTACACATTTCTGATAGTACAAGTACCACTAAAAAGGGTATTATGTTTGGTGAGAAAAAACTACCTGTAGTTTTTCCTGCATCTGAAGAATTAAATGAAGTGTGTGATGAAGCGTGGGTTTCCCCCGATAAAAAACTGATAATTCCTAAAAGGTTATTGGCATCATACCCCTTCCCGCCAGAGGATAGGGCACGTTGGGAAACACCCCCTAGGGTGGATAAAGCGCTCACACGCTTGTCTAAACAGGTGGCACTACCGTCTCCTGATACGGCCGCCCTAAAGGAACCTGCTGACAGAAAGCAGGAGAATATCCTAAAATGTATATACACTCACACGGGTGTTATACTGCGACCAGCAATCGCCTCAGCCTGGATGTGCAGTGCTGGGGTGGCTTGGTCGGATTCCCTGACTGAAAATATTGATACCCTAGATAGGGACAGTATATTACTGACTATAGAGCATTTAAAAGATGCATTTTTATATATGCGTGATGCACAGAGGGATATTTGCCGACTGGCATCAAGAGTAAGTGCGCTGTCCATTTCTGCCAGAAGAGGGTTATGGACGCGGCAGTGGTCAGGTGATGCGGATTCCAAAAGGCATATGGAAGTATTGCCTTATAAAGGGGAGGAGTTATTTGGGGTAGGTCTATCAGACCTAGTGGCCACGGCAACTGCTGGGAAATCCACATTTTTACCCCAGGTAGCCTCTCAACATAAGAAGACGCCGTATTATCAGGCGCAGTCCTTTCGGCCCCATAAGGGCAAGCGGGCAAAAGGCTCCTCATTTCTGCCCCGTGGCAGAGGGAGAGGAAAAAGGCTGCAGCAAACAGCCAGTTCCCAGGAACAGAAGCCCTCTCCAGCTTCTGCCAAGTCCTCAGCATGACGCTGGGGCTTTACAAGCTGACTCAGGCACGGTGGGGGCCCGTCTCAAGAATTTCAGTGCGCAGTGGGCTCACTCACAAGTGGACCCCTGGATCCTTCAGGTGGTATCTCAGGGGTACAAATTGGAATTCGAGACGTCTCCCCCTCGCCGTTTCCTAAAGTCTGCTTTACCGACGTCTCCCTCCGTCAGGGAGGCGGTATTGGAAGCAATTCACAAGCTGTATTCTCAGCAGGTGATAATCAAGGTACCCCTCCTGCAACAGGGAAAGGGGTATTATTCCACGCTGTTTGTGGTACCGAAGCCGGACGGCTCGGTGAGACCTATTTTAAATCTGAAATCCTTGAACACTTACATACAGAGGTTCAAATTCAAGATGGAGTCACTCAGAGCGGTGATTGCGAACCTGAAAGAAGGGGATTATATGGTGTCTCTGGACATCAAGGATGCTTACCTCCATGTCCCAATTTACCCTTCTCACCAAGGGTACCTCAGGTTTGTGGTACAGAACTGCCACTATCAGTTTCAGACGCTGCCGTTTGGATTGTCCACGGCACCCCGGGTCTTTACCAAAGTAATGGCCGAAATGATGATACTCCTCCGAAGGAAAGGAGTTTTAATTATCCCTTACTTGGACGATCTCCTGATAAGGGCAAGATCCAGGGAACAGTTGGTAGTCGGGGTAGCACTATCTCAAGTAGTGTTGCGGCAGCACGGTTGGATTCTCAATATCCCAAAATCGCAGCTGATCCCGACGACACGTCTTCTATTCCTAGGGATGATCCTGGACACAGTCCAGAAAAAGGTGTTTCTCCCGGAGGAGAAAGCCAGGGAGTTATCCGAGCTAGTCAGAAACCTCCTAAAACCAGGCCAAGTCTCAGTGCATCAATGCACAAGGGTCCTGGGAAAAATGGTGGCTTCTTACGAAGCAATCCCATTCGGCAGATTCCACGCAAGAACATTCCAGTGGGACCTGCTGGACAAATGGTCCGGATCGCATCTTCAGATGCATCGGCGGATAACCCTGTCACCAAGGACAAGGGAGTCTCTCCTGTGGTGGTTGCAGAGTGCTCATCTTCTAGAGGGCCGCAGATTTGGCATTCAGGACTGGGTCCTGGTGACCACAGATGCCAGCCTGCGAGGCTGGGGAGCAGTCACACAGGGAAGAAATTTCCAGGGCTTGTGGTCAAGCCTGGAGACATCACTTCACATAAATATCCTGGAGTTAAGGGCCATTTACAATGCTCTAAGCCAAGCAAGACCTCTGCTTCAGGGTCAGCCGGTGCTGATCCAGTCGGACAACATCACGGCAGTCGCCCACGTAAACAGACAGGGCGGCACAAGAAGCAGGAGGGCAATGGCAGAAGCTGCAAGGATTCTTCGCTGGGCGGAAAATCATGTGATAGCACTGTCAGCAGTGTTCATTCCGGGAGTGGACAACTGGGAAGCAGACTTCCTCAGCAGGCACGACCTCCACCCGGGAGAGTGGGGACTTCACCCAGAAGTCTTCCACATGATTGTAAACCGTTGGGAAAAACCAAAGGTGGACATGATGGCGTCCCGCCTCAACAAAAAACTGGACAGGTATTGCGCCAGGTCAAGGGACCCTCAGGCAATAGCTGTGGACGCCCTGGTAACACCGTGGGTGTACCAGTCAGTGTATGTGTTCCCTCCTCTGCCTCTCATACCCAAGGTACTGAGAATTATAAGACGGAGAGGAGTAAGAACTATACTCGTGGCTCCGGATTGGCCAAGAAGGACTTGGTACCCGGAACTTCAAGAGATGCTCACAGAGGACCCGTGGCCTCTACCTCTAAGAAGGGACCTGCTCCAGCAAGGACCTTGTCTGTTCCAAGACTTACCGCGGCTGCGTTTGACGGCATGGCGGTTGAACGCCAGATCCTGAAGGAAAAAGGCATTCCGGAGGAAGTCATCCCTACCCTGATCAAAGCCAGGAAGGATGTAACCGCAAAGCATTATCACCGCATTTGGCGAAAATATGTTGCGTGGTGCGAGGCCAGGAAGGCCCCAACGGAGGAATTTCAACTGGGTCGATTCCTGCATTTCCTGCAAACAGGAGTGTCTATGGGCCTCAAATTGGGATCCATTAAGGTTCAGATTTCGGCCCTGTCGATTTTCTTCCAGAAAGAACTGGCTTCAGTTCCTGAAGTTCAGACGTTTGTCAAGGGGGTGCTGCATATACAGCCTCCTTTTGTGCCTCCAGTGGCACCTTGGGATCTCAATGTAGTTTTGGGGTTCCTCAAATCACATTGGTTTGAACCGCTTAAATCTGTGGATTTAAAATATCTCACATGGAAAGTGGTCATGCTGTTGGCCCTGGCTTCGGCCAGGCGCGTGTCAGAATTGGCGGCTTTATCCTGTAAAAGCCCTTATCTGATTTTCCATTCGGACAGGGCGGAATTGAGGACTCGTCCTCAGTTTCTCCCTAAGGTGGTGTCAGCGTTTCACCTGAACCAGCCTATTGTGGTGCCTGCGGCTACTAGGGACTTGGAGGACTCCAAGTTGCTAGACGTTGTCAGGGCCCTGAAAATATATGTTTCCAGGACGGCTGGAGTCAGAAAATCTGACTCGCTGTTTATCCTGTACGCACCCAACAAGCTGGGTGCTCCTGCTTCTAAGCAGACCATTGCTCGCTGGATCTGTAATACAATTCAGCTTGCGCATTCTGTGGCAGGCCTGCCACAGCCAAAATCTGTAAATGCCCACTCCACAAGGAAGGTGGGCTCATCCTGGGCGGCTGCCCGAGGGGTCTCGGCGTTACAACTTTGCCGAGCTGCTACTTGGTCAGGGTCAAATACCTTTGTAAAATTTTACAAATTTGACACTCTGGCTAAGGAGGACCTTGAGTTCTCTCATTCGGTGCTGCAGAGTCATCCGCACTCTCCCGCCCGTTTGGGAGCTTTGGTATAATCCCCATGGTCCTTACGGAGTTCCCAGCATCCACTAGGACGTCAGAGAAAATAAGAATTTACTTACCGATAATTCTATTTCTCGTAGTCCGTAGTGGATGCTGGGCGCCCATCCCAAGTGCGGATTATCTGCAATACTTATACATAGTTATTGTTAACAATTCGGGTTATTGTTGTTGTGAGCCATCTATCCAGAGGCTCCTCTGTTATCATGCTGTTAACTGGGTTCATATCACAAGTTGTACGGTGTGATTGGTGTGGCTGGTATGAGTCTTACCCGGGATTCAAAATCCTTCCTTATTGTGTACGCTCGTCCGGGCACAGTATCCTAACTGAGGCTTGGAGGAGGGTCATAGGGGGAGGAGCCAGTGCACACCAGGTAGTCCTAAAGCTTTTCTTTTGTGCCCAGTCTCCTGCGGAGCCGCTATTCCCCCCCCCATGGTCCTTACGGAGTTCCCAGCATCCACTACGGACTACGAGAAATAGAATTATCGGTAAGTAAATTCTTATTATCTCTCTGCTGGGGGGAAATACTTAGGTTTGCTTCTAAAGCGGCACTGACAGATTATGATCAACGTTTCATCCTGGAGAAATGGTATAAAAACCATGAAACATCGATCATAACGTGTGGATTACAGTGTTATTTTCAAGATGCCTTTGAGTGCCACCTCAGAAGCAAACCTATTATATATATATATATATATATATATATATATATATTTTTTTTTTTATTATTATTTTTTTTTATTCTGCTGGCAGGCAGCACACATATGAGAGCATGAGTTCCTTGATCTCTGTCTCCTCCAAGCATCAAAACGGGTGGCACTTGATATACTGTCTGTCAGGATCCCAGCGCTCACCATACCGATGCCGAAATCCCGACTGCCAGTATACCGACAAGTATTCTCCCTCTTGGGGTGGGAGGGAGAATAAATAGCGTGGCGCATGTAGCATGGGGCTCTTTTGCGCTTGCCCCGCTGCCAGCATTCCGGCGGTCGGGTTCCCAGCACGGGGATCCCAAGCGCCGGGCAAACATACCACACCCCATCAAAACATCTACGTTGGGCTGGGTGCAGGCTGGCTCCACAAGCTGTGGTCTGTCCACAAGCCGTGTCTCCCTTGTTCCCATCACTCAGCTGTCCTGCCTTTACTCACTCCCTGTGAGTGGCAACAGGAGCCAGAGGAGCCGTGAGCCGCTCAGGACAGGCGTCACTCAGCTGCCTCTGCATGTGGCGCCGCCGGTGTTTTGGCAATACAGTGGTGAGCCAAGGCCGGGAGTGCAGGACAGAGATCTGATCTGTGGAGGTGGTGCCGGCAGGGGGCCCGGCCCGGGATACTTACTTACCCCAGGGCCCCCTTCTTAATCCAGCTCTGCCTTTGTGCCCTGTTCTGAATGTTCGTGCAGCATGCAGATGCAAATTGTACAGTCAAAGGTCAGATCCTTTTCTCGTAGTAAGTGTGCATGTACTGCCACATACAATGCGGTCTCTGATCAGCTCGTCTGTTATAGCTCCAAATTTGCTTCTTTTTGTCAACAGTCTCAGAGTGGACATGTGTGATTGTATATTTTCCTCAGCTTTCTGATTCGTGGAATTAAATATATATATATATCTGTCCATTATGACATTTTTAACATACATACAAATCTCTTCAAACTTTGCAAGCAATACATCTGTCTGGGTCCTCCTTGTCTCCTCTGCATATGTAAATGTATCCGCTTTAATAACTGCCTCTGCAGATTAAGCAATGTGTATGCTTGTACCTTATTTGATTTTTCAGACAGTCCAGTAATGGGATACATAGCCCATTCTCTCCTGAACGGCACCCATCTGTCAGTGACGGGTACTTGCGGCGGAGTACTTGAGCCATAGTATCTCACTTCTGTCACTGCGTAGATGTGCAGTGAATCAGGTAAGACTCATGGACTCTGGATTGCAAAAGAATATGTTTACTTTGTTTCACAACAGGAACTGTACTGGCTAGGGATAGCCATCGACTATCGATGATTCGAAATCATCGATGGTTTATGACCGATGGTAACTACTTTTACAATCGATGGAGGAGAGCCAGATGGTTTCCCACCATCGATGGTAAAGAACTATAAAATATTTTTTTATTTTTTTTTCTCTAGGGTGTCAGGGACACGAAGCATAGTTCCACTCCCTGACACCCGTGAAGCACACCTCCGGGGCTCTGAATGGCCCATGTCTACTTCAATACTAACTTAATGGTGATCATCGATGGGCAAAAACATTGATGGTTCCAATTCAGATGGTTTCCCACCATCGAAGTTATCCACCGATGGCACTATTGATGGATAACCCACCGATGGCAATACCTAGTTCTGGCTCACAAACAGGAAACTTCCTCCCAGCATGCATAGCCCCAGAAAAAGTCCCATCCCGCAGTGGCCTAGCAGGATACACATCTACAGACGGTTTGTAGAGGACTGGAGCAATTATCTGCAGAGGGAGAGGAGGAATGGTCTGCAGATTGTATGCAGGAGGAGTGGAGGGATTATCTTCAGTAGGAGAGGAGGGATGATCTGCAGGAGGAGAGAAGTGAAAAACTGCCACAGTATATTTGGCCACGTTACCTCCAATGTTGCAAACATGTGTTGCACCAAAATGTCTAGTTACTGCTTTGATTTCAACTATATGTTAAATTGCAATAGCTCTTTCACATTGCTTTTCTCCTCTTCCTTGTCAGCATTGCTTAAGCAGGAGAGCTGTGATTGACTGACTCTGTCATATGCTTCTTGATATGTTATACTCACAGGAAAGCTTACATATTCATTTCACTATGCCTTGTATACCAGTGACGTGCAGTGAGGTCATAGGCTGGGGAGGCACTGATTTTATATATATATATATATATATATTTATATAAAATCAATACAATACCCAGCTCAGCGGCCCCCTGTCTGACCTGCATGTCCGGGACAGTGCCGCTGGCTGGGAGGGTGGAAGGAAGGGAAGAGCGCTGTCCTCCGTCTCTGCTGCTGCGCGCACCACAGCACCAATGCCTTCAGGACTACCGCTGCTGTAGAAGCCAGGGAGGTAGAGCTTCAACCCCAGTCACCGCTGTGTCCTGCCACCGCTTCTGCCCGCCGCGTATGGGTGATCAGCGGATCCAGCACCGGATCCGCTGTCCAATCACAGCTGACTCGCTAACATGGGAGTTGTGTCCCTGTCAACGAGGCATTTGTAGAAGTGCCGCTTTAACCATTTTTTCAATGGTCTTTTTCAACCCAAGTGCTAGGCCCTGCCCCCCGCTTAATCCCGTTCCCATTGCCAACAGGAGGCACTGCTATCGGTGCCTCCCAAACCAATTTAAGGTGCTAAAATTATTAGCATAATATAAAGATGAAACTTATAACACAAAATAATGTGTCATAAGTATCTTCTTTGTATTATTTTAATTGTTAATGACAGGGGAGGCACTGCCTCTCCTGACCGCACGTCCCTGTTGTATACACCTCACTGCATGTCATATCCACCTTGCTATATGTTATGTCCGTGTCAGTATATGTTACAGTATATCCAACTTGCTATATGTCATATCCACCTTGCTATATGTTATATCATCTTGTTACATGTCATTTCCACCTTGCTATATGTCATATTCATCTTGCTATATGTCATATCCACCTCGCTATATATCATAACCACCCCGCTATATATCATATCCACCTCGCTATATTACTGTATATCCATTTCACTATAATTTATATCCAGAAAGCACCATTTAGCCATATGTCACATCCAGAAAGCTGGAATTTTGAATTGAATGGCCTCTTGTACGGGTGTGGTATGGAAGGTAGATAGTAACTAGGTCGACAGTGTCTAGGTTGACCACTATTGGTCGACAGTAAGTAGGTCAACAGGGTCTCTAGGTCGACAGGGTCTTTAGGTCGACATGGTCTAGGTCGACAGGTCAAAAGGTCGACATGAGGGTTTTTTGTGCCGTTTTCTTCGTAGAGTGACTAGGAACCCCAATTAGTGCACCGTGTCCCCTCACATAGCTCGCTTCACTCGCCATTGGCACAGATTACTGTTCCAATCATAGTCCACGTGGATCGTTAAGTATGAAAAGGTTCAAAAAAAGAAAAAAAATCGTGAAAAACTCATGTTGACCTTTTGACCTGTTGACCTATAACATGTCAACCTAGAGACCCTGTCAACCTAGAAACCCTGTTGGCCTAATTACTGTCGACCAATAGTGGTCGACCTAGTTACTGTCGCCCTAGAGACCAGATCCCCTCTTGTACTGCCCTGGCATCAGGGAAAGTCATTCACCAGAGTTCACATACTCTGCAACAGGTCAAAATATTTTATTTTTGTTGTAAGAAACAAAACAGTAGATTTAAAAGAGCTTGATGCTCATTCCTTGGAAAACTTACATGAGGAAAAGAAAGCATGCATTAAATTAAGTTAAAACCAAGTTCATAGGTAATTACAACTTATATATTATACACTGTTCTACCCTGGTTGGTGACTAAAAATCTGCCAAGAAAATGTTTCAGGGCTCTCAGTTCTCTGTTGCACTTGTGGTATGTTACACACTATAGACTGCAGTAGTATTCTCATAATAGAATCATATTTATTGAAGCCAGTGTATTAATATTTTTATGCTTCTCTGATTTTCTAGCCGTTGTGCACGTATAACGTGTTTAATAAATGCTTATTTAAAAAGAGCCGGAGCCAGTGGGAAGTAATCAGCAGCCATTATGGCTCTAGTACATGCAGTCATTTATAAAGTCCTCTCAATCATGGAATGAACTTAGTCCTGTCAGTTTGGCAGCATTGCAGTATGAATCCTTATGTTGTAATTTACATTTGTTTTACTTGCTGTGTAATACTGGAGCTCAGTATAGTATCAATCAGACTAGCAGTAATATTTCATATTTGTGTTACTATTACCTAATTACACTATATAATACAATTGCACTATCATAATCGGATATCTGTGCACAGAACATCAGAAAATTATTAATATGTTAGCCAAAATTGATTTTCCATGGGATGGAAATTCCTACTCACAAAATGTAAATGTATTGTGGTTGGCGGGAGGACGTAGCAGCAGTGTTGCATAACTGGCCAAGGAGGGCATCTCTGAACTGGATATGAGCATCACATGATCATCTCACATCCCCCTCTTCTGCCAGGTCCTGCTGATACCAGTCCCACTGGCCAAATTTAAATGAATGCTACAGGGCCGTTGGGGGTTTCCATCCCTTTGAAGAAACAAAATAGCACTAAAGAATATTTTTTACATGTTAGTAGTGTCCATGTAATATTACACACATAAAATGTCCAGTTCTCTTTCTTCTCTCTGTTCAGTGATTTTGTGCAGGCCTTTCTCTAAATACACTAAAAGCCCAGCTCATGGTACATGGGGGGTAATTTCGAACCGTTTGCACGCTGCGGTTCATTGCAGCGGTGCGAACGGGTCGGAACTGCGCATGCACGGCAGTCGCATTGCGCAGGCGCATCGTTGCCCGGCGAAGGGCAGCGCCGCCGCGTACAAAGAAAACGGTCGCAGCGGCGACCTCCAGAAGATTGACAGGAGGAAGGCGTTCCGGGGCGTCAACTCACTGTGTTCCGGGCGTGGAGATCCGAACATAGGCGTGTCCAGGCGTTTGGAGGGTGGGTGTCTGATGTCAATTCCGGGACCTTCATCGCTGGATCCATCGCTCAGGGTAAGTTTCTGCAGGGCTAGTCTTGTTTTACACAAAACTTTTTTAGCATAGCAGGGCTGCACAAGTGATCGCAGCCATGTTATGCTAAAATACACCCCCCCATGAAAGTTGCTACGTGCGATCAACTCAGAATGACCCCCATGGGGCCTAATTCAGAGTTGATCGCAGCAGCAAATTTGTTAGCAGTTGGGCAAAACCATGTGCACTGCAGGGGGGGGGGGGGGGGGGGCAGATATAACATGTGCAGAGAGAGTTAGATTTCGGTGTGGTGTGTTCATACTGAAATCTAAATTGCAGTGTAAAAATAAAGCAGCCAGTATTTACTCTGCACAGAAACAATATAACCCACCCAAATCTAACTCTCTCTGCACATGTTATATCTGCCTCCCCTGCAGTGCACATGGGGGGTCATTCCGAGTTGATCGCTCGCTGCCGTTTTTCGCAGCGCAGCGATCAGGTGAAAAAACTGCATTTATGCGCATGGGTATGGCCCGCAATGTGCACGCATGACGTATGGGTACAAAGTAGAGATGAGCGCCTGAAATTTTTCGGGTTTTGTGTTTTGGTTTTGGTTTCGGTTCCGCGGCCGTGTTTTGGGTTCGACCGCGTTTTGGCAAAACCTCACCGAATTTTTTTTGTCGGATTCGGGTGTGTTTTGGATTCGGGTGTTTTTTTCAAAAAACCCTAAAAAACAGCTTAAATCATAGAATTTGGGGATCATTTTGATCCCATATTATTATTAACCTCAAAAACCATAATTTCCACTCATTTTCAGTCTATTCTGAATACCTCACACCTCACAATATTATTTTTAGTCCTAAAATTTGCACCGAGGTCGCTGGATGACTAAGCTAAGCGACCCTAGTGGCCGACACAAACACCTGTCCCATCTAGGAGTGGCACTGCAGTGTCACGCAGGATGGCCCTTCCAAAAAACACTCCCCAAACAGCACATGACGCAAAGAAAAAAAGAGGTGCAATGAGGTAGCTGTGTGACTAAGCTCAGTGACCCAAGTGCCCGACACAAACACCTGGCCCATCTAGGAGTGGCACTGCAGTGTCACGCAGGATGTCCCTTCCAAAAAACCCTCCCCAAACAGCACATGACGCAAAGAAAAAAAGAGGCGCAATGAGGTAGCTGTGTGAGTAAGATTAGCGACCCTAGTGGCCGACACAAACACCGGGCCCATCTAGGAGTGGCACTGCAGTGTCACGCAGGATGTCCCTTCCAAAAAACCCTCCCCAAACAGCACATGACGCAAAGAAAAATAAAAGAAAAAAGAGGTGCAAGATGGAATTGTCCTTGGGCCCTCCCACCCACCCTTATGTTGTATAAACAGGACATGCACACTTTAACCAACCCATCATTTCAGTGACAGGGTCTGCCACACGACTGTGACTGATATGACGGGTTGGTTTGGACCCCCACCAAAAAAGAAGCAATTAATCTCTCCTTGCACAAACTGGCTCTACAGAGGCAAGATGTCCACCTCATCATCATCCTCCGATATATCACCGTGTACATCCCCCTCCTCACAGATTATCAATTCGTCCCCACTGGAATCCACCATCTCAGCTCCCTGTGTACTTTGTGGAGGCAATTGCTGCTGGTCAATGTCTCCGCGGAGGAATTGATTATAATTCATTTTAATGAACATCATCTTCTCCACTGATAAAGCTAAATATTTATCGTATATAAAACACTTTAAGAGGTCTAAGAACACTGTACGCTATCTACGTAAGAAGTACCGTAAGGGTACGCCAGTTGCGTAACGATCGCTCAACCGTAGTCGAGACGCTCAAGCGTCACGTTCGCTTACGGCCCAGAGATCACAGGCAGGCACGCTATTGGCTGCCGACTAACGTAATGATTCGCTATAGCGTAGCGGACGCTTGGGACCACGAGGAGATCTCCAGCGGTGCAGACGCTTACGACGTTAAACCTTTATATCTATACCATTAACAACGAAATATACAGTAAACCTTAGTGTGGTGATAGAGTGTAAATGCAACCTGGTGTAACCTGATTAACTACAAAGCTGCTTGGGCGTCACCGACGCTCAGGGAATACTTAACACTATAAGAAATACACAGATACCTGGGCTTAGGGTCCAAAACCTATTATATGTATTATGACTATTATACTTGCAAAAGAATCACAGTACAAAGCATACACTACAATATAACATAGACTAACTAACCAGATAATTACACAGGAAATACCATACAATACAATACAATACAATACAATCAAGGGAAAATAAGGGAAAAAGAGAGGAGAGAGAGATGGCTCATAATAACATCAAGACAATATGACTGCGGAGAAAACTTACGCACAAGGGGAAACGATCGCATGCGCCTCGATATCCAGCTCCCGATTATCAGCAATGAGAACCGTTGAAGAGAGAGTGAACTGGATACGGTCGGCCTGCCTATTTATGCCCCACACACAATACAATTCAATGGTCCCTACAATCTCATTGTTCATTGGACACAGGAATTCGGCTTTGCATTATAACAAAAGGTCATAGGTTGATTCATACTGGTGGGCTGTGACTGTTTCCAACTGTTCAGGTGGGTGGGATACTGGGTTTCCCGCCGCATGACTAAGTAAGAACAAATAATAGTAAATGGACATAAACTTCTTATGTCCATAACTATTCGCACGAGCGACTAATCCGCTCCAAACCAACACCGGAATATTGCTATTTAAATACTCTTCCGATGGGTACCAAACACTACTGTATGACCCCTGTTAGACCCTTCGTACAATACAAAGAGGGATCTCTCTGTTCAGGAACATGCTATGTTAACTAAACTTTCAGAATCTATCAAAGGGACCATGATCTACAAAATACATTATTAGTGAAAATATGTAACGAATGAGTCGCACGCTACGATTACATAAACTCTACCGTAAATACGCATACCGTGCGCCTGCGGGTGCCCGCGACTGTGAGTATGTGCACGTACGGGAGAGCGTACGCATGCGCAGCGCGGACCAGTATGAGGTGCAAATATGGCAGTGTGTGTAGAGATATTTTTCTGACTTTGACAGTCCACCCTTTGGCAGTCAATAATAACTGCCACCTTCTAAAACATTTCAAAAGGAGAAAAATATATGTCAGGGGTTAATTCATTTCCATGGTTGGGTAAGGGAGGAGAGAGGAGTAGGTGGGAAGAGGGTATGACCTAGTGAGATAGCAGAAGCATGTGTGTATGAGTCCATGTTTGGGGGGGTCATGTATCATCGTGCCGTACGTGTTGTAAATCAAGCTTCGAGGTATTGCGAAGTATACATTTGAATTCCTTCTTATCCCGTGGTACGGGTCTGTGGATGGGCTGTCAAACTTTACCGAGCTCTTTTCGGCTTTGGTTGTAACAAAATGGGGGAGCACATTTTAGTTGATGATACATGAATAGGGGAGGTATGTGGTTGCTGATATCTGTGCCTGTATTCCCTATCGACTATGTGTGTTATTACCTGAGGGTTGTAGAGATGAAGATAAAGAACACTTATGGAAAATGCAGTGGTATTCTATGTCAGGTTAATGTACATCTGTCGGTTGAAGTTTTGTTCGGTATCAGTTGAAAGTCGTCTTCTTTGCGCTGTTTTGCCCATTAGGTGCGAGCAAAAAGCTTTGTCAATGCCATTAGATTTACAAAAAAAAATGTTGGGCTAGCGTAAGTTTAAGAATTCTAGGGAAACTGGGGATCCATGGCAAAGTTCATCAAATGTCCGTATCTACAGTGGTCAAAACTTCTTCTTTGGTCAATCCGTTGTCTGTATAGCGTCTCGTCAACTTCCTTGTCCAAGTGGGTCTTTTTATCTTGGAGAAAAAAACCAGAAAAACAGGTGAAAGAAACGGACCGTATAATCGCATTTTCATTACATCATTGTTTCTATTGTTGGGTCATAAATCAAATCCAGGTTAATTACAGTTTCCTCACTCCTCAAACTCATTACTCTTGTACTTTGTTTGCACTTCATTAAAGCCTGACCGCATCTAAATATCAAGCCAATTGATATGACAACACCTAAGATACATAGGAGAAACTTCCCAACATCCATTATGACTCCTTGAGCCCAGTCTCCTAAACCGGAGAACCAATTTCGCGGGTTCAACCATGACACCCAACCAGTCAGCTCATTACCTACAGCAGCAAGAGTGAGATTGTGTCTCCTGCGAAATTCCCACTTCAATTGGAGAATATCGTCCATCTTTTGGTCTATGACCTCGACCGGGTCCTCGGTGCTATTCGTGATATACGTGCAACACTTCACGCCATACTGTGTTGCCAATGTAACACAATATCCGCCTGTCACTGCTGTGAGGTAATTAAGAACCATTCTATGCTGCACCAGTTCTGTTTTATAAGCTTGAAGTTCCCTTCCAGTATATCTAAACGTGTCATCATACATTTCAGTGATATTATCTAACAAATTTGCGAGCGCCGATATGTATTTATAATTCAGCACTCCTCTAGCGGTGCGGGTGAAATCTAACGCGATTAAGAATTGAATCCCGGTGGATTCACTTATCAGATCAGAGGCCGGATGCTCTGTCTTCTCTATCAGGTGCCTTTTAACAACGTGCTCGTAATGGGTGTGAGTATAAGGAGCTTGGGCACCACGGTGTATGTCTTTCATTTTGTCATGTGACACAGTCATTACTTCAGGCAATACTTTTCCAATATAACACAATCCTTCAGAGTTTGGGGCAAGCCACTTGTACGCCTTTCTCCCGTATATGAAATATGCATCATCGGGGAGAACATATGGGACGGAGTAGGACATAACCATATTACACACCTTCCATGTGAAATCTCCTGACCCTAATTCTTCCATCTGCTTAGTACACGTATCAGGTTGTACGGTATGTGCACAGTATCCTGGTGATACTTCTCCAACTCTCGTAATTCTATTTCCTAAGGTGTACCTATACCGGAAAGATTTTCCTCTACTGGCTATGTGGCGTACAAGCTCTGTATCTGTAGGCATTCTATCTGCTCTATGCGAAAAGGTCATGGTTTGGTTGCTCCATGACACTTCCCAATTTCCTGGCTTTCGGGGATTGGAGATGTTGAAACATAATAGGGACCTATCCACGTGGTATTGGTGGAGCTTTAAACTAGGAGGACTGGAGATATTAAACCTCCGGTCCACCGGTCTCCCACCATTTAACTCAAGTACCTCCCCTAACGTTAAAGGAAATGGTACTAGCCCTGATTTTCTGTGACCTTGAGGTACTTGAGAGCATACCCAACAATCTGTTTTATTAAGCACACTACCCACTAAAGAGTGATAGTCACTCAAGGGATGCCGGTCCATATGGATATTAAAACTGGATTGGCATTTCTTAATACACCCATCCTCAATGACATTATCACAGAGCCTACAGATACAGTTTTCTTCAGCTAATAATCCTTAAAAGAAAAATGTTTACAAATAACATGGCTGCTAGATCGTTTCCGGTACTCGCCTTTGCTTGGTGATTGGGTTGCTATTGGAAATTTACACCTCCATCTTTATCATAAGGACCTTTCTGGATCCTTTCACGACCTCACTGATACTCTCACCGGAACAGACTGCTCTGGTCAACATCATGGTCAACAGGAAAATCCAGATCACAGTCTCTTGGGGCAAGTCCATCTTACAGGAGGAGAAAAGAAGAAATTTGTAATGGGGGTACAGAAAATCAGTTTGAGGGGGAGAGAAACTTGTTACGATAATTAGTTCTCTCGTCTTGTTGTTCTTCTTGTTCTGCTGTCTTCTCAAAGGTGCTGTCTCTCAGTCTTCCAAACGAACATTCTGGTGATGCAATATTCCCTCCAAACCAGCGATCTTTCTGTAAGGAGCAAAAATCTTGCATTACCATTTGTCTAACTGATGGGTGACATACCATCTTTAAAACATGAAAGCATGAGTGAGAAGAGAGGGAAAACAACAACAGCAAAAAAAAACAAAGAGAGAGAACAATTTATGTGCATGTGTATATTACTTAAATCAACAATAGCCATCAATAGGAAAAGAGAAAAAAAAAAAAAAACATTTTTCAAACATTTCAAAACACTGTCAGATCATCAGGCTGTCATATCTACATGTCCAATGGTTTCCTTGCGCAGTCCCTCCCCCCAGCACTTCCATATTCCATTGTCTGTATCTGGCCAGAATACATTGGTGCGGATAGGTCATGCTGGGGTTTGGTAGACTTCTGCAAAGACCAAGTATGTATGCAATGTTTGAATCCTACCAATAATCGTCAGAGATGGGGAGAGAGAAAACGAAACATTTCACAGATACATTTACAACGTTTCACCCAGTCATTCCTGTGTTTTCAGGGAATGACCTCCCAATTTATTAACTATAACCTCAGGCTTACCATCAGTCCTAATGATCACCTTTCCTGACTGCACATTATGGGTGTGGGCCAAAATTTTTCCTATATGATCCCTGATTATAATTTTGTGTGTTATAACTTTGCTCATTTCTTGGTCTAGGGGGTCTGACTTTATGTGGGTTATTACAGTTGCTGGCATAATGCCCTTCTCTTCTACAATTATAACAAATCCTTGGTTTCCTCCAAGTGTCAATGACCTGAGGTCTTGGTTGATTTGATGCCTCCTCAAACGCTCGGATGCTCATCGCCATCAACCGTTCTCCCTGCGCTTCCCTGGTTCTTTGGATATTGCGGTCATGCTCGATAGCGGACTCTCTTAATGCAGCCACCGAGATGCCTCTCCAGTGAGGTATGGAGGTTTGTACCCTGATTTTTAGTGTGTCTTTTAAGCTGTCCATTAATACAGACACAGCTACCTCTCTGTGGTGTACGTTAGTGTCAATGTCATCTATACCCGTGTACCTAGCCATATCCTGCAGAGCCCGGTGAAAATACTCTGATGCGGATTCACCTTCTTTTTGTTTTATTGTAAAGATTTTATTCCATTTTACTACTGTGGGAAAATATTCTTTCAACTGTAGATTGATTCTTTTTACATTATCTTGGTTATACTCGTTTGTTAGTGGCACTTCCTCATCTAGCTTACAATCAGCGATAAATTTCAATGAATCAACATCGGGGGGTAAACATGCCCTCAAAACTGTCCTCCAATCTTTGTTATTTGGCTCTGCAGTATGTCCTAGCACTCTAATGTATCTTTGACAAGCAACTAAGTCTTTCCTGGGATCAGGAAATTCAGACAGAATTGTTCTTAATTCTGTTCGGGAAAAGGGGCAGTACATGGCGATGTTCCTGACGGGGGTGACTCCTGAAGAGTCAGTTTTCCCATTTGGTACTGCAATTACCCTGACAGGATTAAGTCCAGTAACGTCATTCTGAATTGATTCTACAATATGAGGTACATTTGTTTGTGCGTGATGTATAATACCATACGTACCTGTGGACACGACCTCACCTGACCCTCCATTAGGGGGTTTGATTACAGTCTTTACCGATTGGGTCGCGTCCACCTGGATGTCTTGTGTGATGGCTTCTGGAAGAGGTGCCGACATCGTTCTGGGCTCACTTTCTTGTTGGTGTTCCTGAGGAAAGTTTGACATGGGGTGCGACTTGCATGGGTTAATAGTTGTACATTCAACAGTATTACAATTATCTTTGTTACATTTATTACACTTATTCTTATCATCTATACTACAGTTGCTAAGAGCGTTTTTATTGTTCACCCTTGTGCTTTTCTCCGCAACCATAATCCCCTCCATTGCCATGTCTCTCCTCTCAAGATGAAAGTTAGGTATGTAAGTTACATTTCTCTGCATGTCACTTTCCTGTAGCCATATCTGCAAACAATCATAATTTTTAACTCGTTGTTTCCAGGATTTTATGAGACCGATCCTCCGCCTTAAATTATGCAACACCTCTAAGTCAAAACTACCTATCCCGGGAAATGGTGCCTTATCCCCCGCAGTCATTCGTGTCCATTCATCACAAAAGGTCTCAGTGTGGGGACCATACCTCCTCCACATTACTAACCGAGCAGACCCTCGGGGTCTGCAAGCCTCTGGAGTCTGAATCCTGACCTCCGACCGTCTCTGTATTGTGCACTTGGCTGCCATTGTGGACCTTTCTAACACAGAAAAACTTCCTAAAATGCACCAAACACAGAACTTCGTTGGAAATCCTTAAAGCTCTTCCACTGAACTTCTTCTGCTCCGGGTATCTCCGGTCCGCCTTCTAGCAGACACGTGTAGCCGTTGCAGGCCCTATCTTTAGAGATTTTCCTGAGAAAATTCCCTTCCTTTTTCTTTACACAAATCACGCTTGCATGTGCTCCCTACAACACGTATGAGGGCAAGATTTACGCATGGATATACGACCTCATATCACGTTGCGTTATTGGTCACACATACAACCGTGCGGTCCAATCGTACCACTTATAGACACTTGTTGCCCATAAATGGTAGGATCATTGGCCAGAGCGTAATACAACGAAAACTTTATCACACTCTGTTGCACGTTTTCACTTCAGGCCGTGCTCATAGATCACACAGATCACAAAGTCCACAAAGCGGGATTCAATACACTCATACCGTTTTCAACCCACTATCATTCTTATAGTTTTCTGATCAGAAAAAAATAATTTCCCGTAGTCTGATAGCTCTCCCCAGAGGTGTTGCAGTAAAGTAAGGTATTTAAACTAAGTTTTGGAAAGCTGAAATCAATTTGTGCTATTTATCGCTTTGCGTTATTTACCGCGTTGCGCTACTTATCGCCTGTTGTTTGAGTTACGTGGGCGTACCCAGACGCTCCGTTGCGTAATATACGCTGCGTGCGTCGGCCTTTGGATTGCGTACGCAAGTCTTTGTTAGAGACACGTGTACGCAAAGCAAAGATCCACCGTAACACAATTTATACTTTTATCAATGTAGATGATCCTTGATCATCTACCACACACCACACTGACTTCGCCTTATCTCCCAGGCAAAAACTGTGTGTTTGTCTACACTTTAACTATATTACCTTTACTCAAACTATTGAAATAGCGGCAAATCTCTCTCAGCACGTTTATCAACTATAAACTGGCAAACAGGAGAGTGACATACGAAAATACACAAATGAAAAGGAAATGCAGATATATATGTGTGCGTGCAAGACAGAAAAATAAACAGTTTTAAAAGACACTAGCGTTTTGCTCTTACCTCCGGTTCCCGGATTCCTTCAGCACCCTTTACCTAAGCGAAGCAGACGCTTATCCCGTCAGCACTACGAGGGATACAACCTCCCGCCCTTTGCTGATGGATAATGTCTGCTGATATTACCTAGTGCAGATATGTGAAGGACTGGACGGCCCCCAATTGATAAAGCTAAATATTTATCGTATATAAAACACTTTAAGAGGTCTAAGAACACTGTACGCTATCTACGTAAGAAGTACCGTAAGGGTACGCCAGTTGCGTAACGATCGCTCAACCGTAGTCGAGACGCTCAAGCGTCACGTTCGCTTACGGCCCAGAGATCACAGGCAGGCACGCTATTGGCTGCCGACTAACGTAATGATTCGCTATAGCGTAGTGGACGCTTGGGACCACGAGGAGATCTCCAGCGGTGCAGACGCTTACGACGTTAAACCTTTATATCTATACCATTAACAACTAAATATACAGTAAACCTTAGTGTGGTGATAGAGTGTAAATGCAACCTGGTGTAACCTGATTAACTACAAAGCTGCTTGGGCGTCACCGACGCTCAGGGAATACTTAACACTATAAGAAATACACAGATACCTGGGCTTAGGGTCCAAAACCTATTATATGTATTATGACTATTATACTTGCAAAAGAATCACAGTACAAAGCATACACTACAATATAACATAGACTAACTAACCAGATAATTACACAGGAAATACCATACAATACAATACAATACAATCAAGGGAAAATAAGGGAAAAAGAGAGGAGAGAGAGATGGCTCATAATAACATCAAGACAATATGACTGCGGAGAAAACTTACGCACAAGGGGAAACGATCGCATGCGCCTCGATATCCAGCTCCCGATTATCAGCAATGAGAACCGTTGAAGAGAGAGTGAACTGGATACGGTCGGCCTGCCTATTTATGCCCCACACACAATACAATTCAATGGTCCCTACAATCTCATTGTTCATTGGACACAGGAATTCGGCTTCGCATTATAACAAAAGGTCATAGGTTGATTCATACTGGTGGGCTGTGACTGTTTCCAACTGTTCAGGTGGGTGGGATACTGGGTTTCCCGCCGCATGACTAAGTAAGAACAAATAATAGTAAATGGACATAAACTTCTTATGTCCATAACTATTCGCACGAGCGACTAATCCGCTCCAAACCAACACCGGAATATTGCTATTTAAATACTCTTCCGATGGGTACCAAACACTACTGTATGACCCCTGTTAGACCCTTCGTACAATACAAAGAGGGATCTCTCTGTTCAGGAACATGCTATGTTAACTAAACTTTCAGAATCTATCAAAGGGACCATGATCTACAAAATACATTATTAGTGAAAATATGTAACGAATGAGTCGCACGCTACGATTACATAAACTCTACCGTAAATACGCATACCGTGCGCCTGCGGGTGCCCGCGACTGTGAGTATGTGCACGTACGGGAGAGCGTACGCATGCGCAGCGCGGACCAGTATGAGGTGCAAATATGGCAGTGTGTGTAGAGATATTTTTCTGACTTTGACACCACATTTTCTGGATGTAACCTCGTACGCCGATTGCTGACAAGGTGAGCGGCGGCACTAAACACTCTTTCGGAGTACACACTTGTGGGAGGGCAACTTAGGTAGAATAAAGCCAGTTTGTGCAAGGGCCTCCAAATTGCCTCTTTTTCCTGCCAGTATAAGTACGGACTGTGTGACGTGCCTACTTGGATGCGGTCACTCATATAATCCTCCACCATTCTTTCAATGTTGAGAGAATCATATGCAGTGACAGTAGACGACATGTCCGTAATCGTTGTCAGGTCCTTCAGTCCGGACCAGATGTCAGCATCAGCAGTCGCTCCAGACTGCCCTGCATCACCGCCAGCGGGTGGGCTCGGAATTCTGAGCCTTTTCCTCGCACCCCCAGTTGCGGGAGAATGTGAAGGAGGAGATGTTGACTGGTCGCGTTCCGCTTGACTTGACAATTTTGTCACCAGCAGGTCTTTGCACCCCAGCAGACTTGTGTCTGCCGGAAAGAGAGATCCAAGGTAGGTTTTAAATCTAGGATCGAGCACGGTGGCCAAAATGTAGTGCTCTGATTTCAACAGATTGACCACCCGTGAATCCTTGTTAAGCGAATTAAGGGCTGCATCCACAAGTCCCACATGCCTAGCGGAATCGCTCCCTTTTAGCTCCTTCTTCAATGCCTCCAGCTTCTTCTGCAAAAGCCTGATGAGGGGAATGACCTGACTCAGGCTGGCAGTGTCTGAACTGACTTCACGTGTGGCAAGTTCAAAGGGCATCAGAACCTTGCACAACGTTGAAATCATTCTCCACTGCACTTGAGACAGGTGCATTCCACCTCCTATATCGTGCTCAATTGTATAGGCTTGAATGGCCTTTTGCTGCTCCTCCAACCTCTGAAGCATATAGAGGGTTGAATTCCACCTCGTTACCACTTCTTGCTTCAGATGATGGCAGGGCAGGTTCAGTAGTTTTTGGTGGTGCTCCAGTCTTCTGTACGTGGTGCCTGTACGCCGAAAGTGTCCCGCAATTCTTCTGGCCACCGACAGCATCTCTTGCACGCCCCTGTCGTTTTTTAAAAAATTCTGCACCACCAAATTCAAGGTATGTGCAAAACATGGGACGTGCTGGAATTTGCCCATATTTAATGCACACACAATATTGCTGGCGTTGTCCGATGCCACAAATCCACAGGAGAGTCCAATTGGGGTAAGCCATTCTGCGATGATCTTCCTCAGTTGCCGTAAGAGGTTTTCAGCTGTGTGCGTATTCTGGAAAGCGGTGATACAAAGCGTAGCCTGCCTAGGAAAGAGTTGGCGTTTGCGAGATGCTGCTACTGGTGCCGCCGCTGCTGTTCTTGCGGCGGGAGTCCATACATCTACCCAGTGGGTTGTCACAGTCATATAGTCCTGACCCTGCCCTGCTCCACTTGTCCACATGTCCGTGGTTAAGTGGACATTGGGTACAACTGCATTTTTTAGGACACTGGTGAGTCTTTTTCTGACTTCTGTGTACATTCTCGGTATCGCCTGCCTACA
The DNA here is from genome assembly GCF_028390025.1 of Pseudophryne corroboree. Classification (NCBI taxonomy): domain Eukaryota; kingdom Metazoa; phylum Chordata; class Amphibia; order Anura; family Myobatrachidae; genus Pseudophryne; species Pseudophryne corroboree. Next base: position 458,172,490 of record NC_086444.1, on the reverse strand, counting down.
GAAGTGGAACCTAGATGGTATTTGGTAACGGGGGCACACTGCCTCAATAAATTATCTAGTTCCCTGTTAACTAACGGCGGATACCGGACGCACGTATAACACCAACATAGTTGTCAAGGACTCAGTTATCCGCTTTGCAACAGGATGACTGCTGTGATATTTCATCTTCCTTGCAAAGGACTGTTGGACAGTCAAATGCTTACTGCAAGTAGTACAAGTGGGCTTACGACTTCCCCTCTGGGATGACCATCGACTCCCAGCAGCAACAACAGCAGCGCCAGCAGCGCCAGCAGCAGTAGGCGTTACACGCAAGGATGCATCGGAGGAATCCCAGGCAGGAGAGGACTCGTCAGAATTGCCAGTGACATGGCCTGCAGGACTATTGGCATTCCTGGGGAAGGAGGAAATTGACACTGAGGGAGTTGGTGGGGTGGTTTGCGTGAGCTTGGTTACAAGAGGAAGGGATTTACTGGTCAGTGGACTGCTTCCGCTGTCGGCCCAAGTTTTTGAACTTGTCACTGACTTATTATGAATGCGCTGCAGGTGACGTATAAGGGAGGATGTTCCGAGGTGGTTAACGTCCTTACCCCTACTTATTACAGCTTGACAAAGGGAACACACGGCTTGACACCTGTTGTCCGCATTTCTGGTGAAATACTTCCACACCGAAGAGCTGATTTTTTTGGTATTTTCACCAGGCATGTCAACGGCCCTATTCCTCCCACGGACAACAGGTGTCTCCCCGGGTGCCTGACTTAAACAAACCACCTCACCATCAGAATCCTCCTGGTCAATTTCCTCCCCAGCGCCAGCAACACCCATATCCTCCTCATCCTGGTGTACTTCAACACTGACATCTTCAATCTGACTATCAGGAACTGGACTGCGGGTGCTCCTTCCAGCACTTGCAGGGGGCGTGCAAATGGTGGAAGGCGCATGCTCTTCACGTCCAGTGTTGGGAAGGTCAGGCATCGCAACCGACACAATTGGACTCTCCTTGTGGATTTGGGATTTCGAAGAACGCACAGTTCTTTGCGGTGCTACTGCTTTTGCCAGCTTGAGTCTTTTCATTTTTCTAGCGAGAGGCTGAGTGCCTCCATCCTCATGTGAAGCTGAACCACTAGCCATGAACATAGGCCAGGGCCTCAGCCGTTCCTTGCCACTCCGTGTGGTAAATGGCATATTGGCAAGTTTACGCTTCTCCTCCGACAATTTTATTTTAGGTTTTGGAGTCCTTTTTTTTACTGATATTTGGTGTTTTGGATTTGACATGCTCTGTACTATGACATTGGGCATCGGCCTTGGCAGACGACGTTGCTGGCATTTCATCGTCTCGGCCATGACTAGTGGCAGCAGCTTCAGCACGAGGTGGAAGTGGATCTTGATCTTTACCTAATTTTGGAACCTCAACATTTTTGTTCTCCATATTTTAATAGGCACAACTAAAAGGCACCTCAGGTAAACAATGGAGATGGATGGATACTAGTATACAATTATGGATGGACTGCCGAGTGCCGACACAGAGGTAGCTACAGCCGTGGACTACCGTACTGTACTGTGTCTGCTGCTAATATAGACTGGTTGATAAAGAGATGTAGTAGTAGTATGTATGTATAAAGAAGAAAGAAAAAAAAACCACGGGTAGGTGGTATACAATTATGGACGGACTGCCGAGTGCCGACACAGAGGTAGCTACAGCCGTGGACTACCGTACTGTACTGTGTCTGCTGCTAATATAGACTGGTTGATAAAGAGATGTAGTAGTAGTAGTATGTATGTATAAAGAAGAAAGAAAAAAAAAACCACGGGTAGGTGGTATACAATTATGGACGGACTGCCGAGTGCCGACACAGAGGTAGCTACAGCCGTGGACTACCGTACTGTACTGTGTCTGCTGCTAATATAGACTGGTTGATAAAGAGATGTAGTAGTAGTATGTATGTATAAAGAAGAAAGAAAAAAAAACCACGGGTAGGTGGTATACAATTATGGACGGACTGCCGAGTGCCGACACAGAGGTAGCTACAGCCGTGGACTACCGTACTGTACTGTGTCTGCTGCTAATATAGACTGGTTGATAAAGAGATGTAGTAGTAGTATGTATGTATAAAGAAGAAAGAAAAAAAAACCACGGGTAGGTGGTATTCAATTATGGACGGACAGCCCAGTGCCGACACAGAGGTAGCTACAGCCGTGGACTACCGTACTGTACTGTGTCTGCTGCTAATATAGACTGGTTGATAAAGAGATGTAGTAGTAGTATGTATGTATAAAGAAGAAAGAAAAAAAAACCACGGGTAGGTGGTATACAATTATGGACGGACTGCCCAGTGCCGACACAGAGGTAGCTACAGCCGTGGACTACCGTACTGTACTGTGTCTGCTGCTAATATAGACTGGTTGATAAAGAGATGTAGTAGTAGTATGTATGTATAATATAAAGAAGAAAGGAAAAAAAACCACGGGTAGGTGGTATACAATTATGGACGGACTGCCCAGTGCCGACACAGAGGTAGCTACAGCCGTGGACTACCGTACTGTACTGTGTCTGCTGCTAATATAGACTGGTTGATAAAGAGATGTAGTAGTAGTATGTATGTATAAAGAAGAAAGAAAAAAAAACCACGGGTAGGTGGTATACAATTATGGATGGACTGCCCAGTGCCGACACAGAGGTAGCTACAGCCGTGGACTACCGTACTGTACTGTGTCTGCTGCTAATATAGACTGGTTGATAAAGAGATGTAGTAGTAGTAGTATGTATGTATAAAGAAGAAAGAAAAAAAAACCACGGGTAGGTGGTATACAATTATGGACGGACTGCCGAGTGCCGACACAGAGGTAGCTACAGCCGTGGACTACCGTACTGTACTGTGTCTGCTGCTAATATAGACTGGTTGATAAAGAGATGTAGTAGTAGTATGTATGTATAAAGAAGAAAGAAAAAAAAACCACGGGTAGGTGGTATACAATTATGGACGGACTGCCGAGTGCCGACACAGAGGTAGCTACAGCCGTGAACTACCGTACTGTGTCTGCTGCGACTGGATGATAAATAATGATATAAAATATATATATATATATATACTGCAGCCGGACAGGTATATATTATATAATGACGGACCTGCTGGACACTGTCTGTCAGCAGAATGAGTTTTTTATAGAATAAAACACCACACAAGTGAAGTCACACGACGAGTGTTTAACTTTTTCAGGCAATCACAATATAGTATACTATACTACTAACTATACTGGTGGTCAGTGTGGTCAGGTGGTCACTGGTCAGTCACACTGGCAGTGGCACTCCTGCAGCAAAAGTGTGCACTGTTTAATTTTAATAATAATATGTACTCCTGGCTCCTGCTATAACCTATAACTGGCACTGCAGTGCTCCCCAGTCTCCCCCACAATTATAAGATGTGTGAGCTGAGCACAGTCAGATACGAGTGTTTAACTTTTTCAGGCAATCACAATATAGTATACTATACTACTAACTATACTGGTGGTCAGTGTGGTCAGGTCACTGGTCAGTCACACTGGCAGTGGCACTCCTGCAGCAAAAGTGTGCACTGTTTAATTTTAATAATAATATGTACTCCTGGCTCCTGCTATAACCTATAACTGGCACTGCAGTGCTCCCCAGTCTCCCCCACAATTATAAGATGTGTGAGCTGAGCACAGTCAGATATATACATAGATGATGCAGCACACTGGGCTGAGCAGTGCACACAGATATGGTATGTGACTGAGTCACTGTGTATCGTTTTTTTCAGGCAGAGAACGGATATATTAAATAAAACTGCACTGTCTGGTGGTCACTGTGGTCAGTCACTAGTAAACTCTGCACTCTCTACAGTTCTACAGTACTCCTAAGCTCCAGTAAATCAGGTCAATCTCTCTCTCTCTCTCTTCTAATCTAAATGGAGAGGACGCCAGCCACGTCCTCTCCCTATCAATCTCAATGCACGTGTGAAAATGGCGGCGACGCGCGGCTCCTTATATAGAATCCGAGTCTCGCGAGAATCCGACAGCGTCATGATGACGTTCGGGCGCGCTCGGGTTAACCGAGCAAGGCGGGAAGATCCGAGTCGCTCGGACCCGTGAAAAAAAACATGAAGTTCGTGCGGGTTCGGATTCAGAGAAACCGAACCCGCTCATCTCTAGTACAAAGCTCTTTGTGGTTGTGCTCAGGTTCTAGCGAAGTTTTCAGTCGCACTGACGGCCGCAAGAAGATTGACAGGAAGGGGGCATTTCTGGGTGTCAACTGACTGTTTTCAGGGAGTGTTTGCAAAAACGCAGGCGTGTCTGAAAAAAGCAGGCATGGCTGGGCGTTCGCTGGGCGGGTGTATGACGTCAAATCCGGACACGAATAGGCTGAAGTGATCGCAAGCGCTGAGTAGGTTCAGAGCCACTCAGAAACTGCACAAACCATTTTTGCAGATCTCGGCTGCACATGCGTACGCACTTCTGCTAACCTAAAATACACTCCCCAGAGGGCGGCGGCTTAGCGTTTGCACGGCTGCTAAAAACTGCTAGCGAGCGGCCAACTCGGAATGACCGCCATGGTTTTGCCTAACTGCTAACAAATTTGCTGCTGCGATCAACTCGGAATTACCCCCATAGGCCATAGATATAGATAGTAAGTAACAATAAAGTAGTTTTGTCAGAAGCTTCATAAACTCTGGCCTTTGCTATTTATCTGCAGAACATTTCCCACAAACTGTGTTCATTACAGATTGAGTGATTTTCCAAAATAGGAGCCACTAAAAGAACCATGTCAGTAACTTGTGCTGTATCTGGTTTCTTCAGTGCTCATAAAGGTGTCTGTCTGTACTGAGCAAATGTAAATTCAAGAATACATATTGGGGGTAATTCCAAGTTGATCGCAGCAGGAAATTTTTTAGCAGTTGGGCAAAACCATGTGCACTGCAGGGGGGGCAGATATAACATGTGCAGAGAGAGTTAGATTTGGGTGGGGTGAGTTCAATCTACAATCTAAAATGCAGTGTAAAAATAAAGCAGCCAGTAGTTACCCTGCACAGAAACAAAATAACCCACCCAAATCTAACTCTCTCTGCAAATGTTATATCTGCCCCCCCCCTGCAGTGCACATGGTTTTGCCCAACTGCTAACAAATTTGCTGCTGCGATCAACTTGGAATTACCCCTATTGTGCATACAAACAATAACATACAGTACATGCAATTTTATTGGTGTTGCACATTTTCAAATACCCAACATTATTTGGAACAATATATAGACCATATTTACTAACAGGGTAGGAATGGCCCACAGGGGTACAGGGGAATCCCCTGGTGGGCCCCACTGCCTGTCTCCATTTCTTCACTCTGGCGGCATGTCCAGCATCCCCGGAGATGCTGGCTTCCTCCTGGACACTTTCCTGAGTGCAGTGCCTGCTCTTTATGTGTGACAGGAGCCGAGTGCTGCAGGCGAATATCACACTGAACAGCACTGAACCCCTTGCGCCTCTGGCTCGGCCGGCCAAACCAGGGGAGCGTGGCCTAACAAAAGGGGGCGTGGTCTCATGGGGTCTCCATTTCTTCTCTCCAGGGGCGTGACTAGGCTGTATGAGGTGCCGGCTCTTTATGTGTGATAGGAGCCGAGTGCTGCAGGTGAATATCATACTGCAGCACTCGGCTCCTGTCACTGCAGAAGAGCCGGCACTTTGGGGTCACCCCTTTCTAGGATGCAGGCCGCACCACCTGCACCCGGCATGTGACGCCACTGGCCAAACCTCTATGGTGGCTGGCCTCACCCCATCTGGAAACTGGCTACACCCCTAAGCATGGGCCCCTACTACAGCATTTTCCCAGTGGGCCTTTTATGCCCCAGTCCGTCACTGGTTACAAACTATCCTAATTTCCAGAGATTGCCCCTGGAGACATCCCTATTTTTCAGTAATGAAGTGCTGCACTATTAAATCCCTTTTTTTGTTGCAAGGTATATGCAATTCTTGCCATAGATTACCATTATATTGGTTTTATATCTTATCAGTTATTATACATTTAGTAAAGGGAAGTACTTCAAATTCAGAACAAATGTACTGTAATGAAATATGGTAAATGCGGGATGCTATGAATTGTAGTTTCATCATCAGCTGAGACAGTATGGAACGTGATGTGATTACAAGCACCGGCTCAGCAGCAAAGGCTCCCTGGAAACTATTTAAGCATTTTGGCAATAATGGCAGTTCAATATTTGCTCTCTGTGAGTAAGTATTTTTAAATATTGTTGATTATTAGAATTTTATACAGAGTTCCTAATGAAGCAGCAGAAGGATGATCTCCCATGAGATATTTTTCTGCTGTCCTCTTTCCAGGAAAAAAAGCGCTTTTCTATTTAAGATGCTTTCCTGGTACAATTGCCTAGACGGTATCACACAAGCAGATTTTCTCATTTGACAACTTTGAAATCTGTGCATGCAGTATATTTCATGTTGAACTTGTCAGTAATTACAGGTAGTACATAATGGGACATATTTTAATAACAGAGACAAATATATCAGAGAATGGAGAAGAAATGTGTCCTCAAAAGCAGAGCTTACCAAAAGTGCATGTTCCGTGGCTTTTCACACAGACGTACTGTATATGGACATAAATTGTTCATGTTCCATAAAAAGATCCGTAGAATATGTACTTTGGTCCTTAAGGCGTGAGTATCACTGTCAGAGCATGTTCTATGGCTTTACCAAATGAATAACACATTGATTACTCAATGATCAAGCCACTTTGAAGTATAAGTCTATGCTACTGTAATATATCCATCTACAGTTACAGTTGTTGAGGTTTGAAGACACGTTTGAAAATATTATTTTGTGTTTTACATTTTTTGGGAAATGTGAAACGTCATGGGCTGAACCTGTGTATACTTCTAATTATTCTCTGCAGGTGTTAAATAAGAGAATGATGTACAGCATAGAATAATCTGTTTACAGCTCTAGCCAAGACAGTGAAATAAAGAAATGTGTTGTCATAAGTTTGTTATTGTCATTTGTAGGTCAGCTATCACATCTATTTTTTTATGTCCCTGATCAATTTGGTGTCCTAGGCAAGATTTTACTGTACCTGGTGTCCCGTAAATTACAGCTAATCCCACCAAGCATTGTGTTCATACAGTATGCTCACATTCACGGCCAACCTAAGAACTCTCCAGTAAAATTAAAAACTGGTTGCATTAATACAACATTCTTCTAATTAATTAATCCACCTGTTCAGTTTTCATACAGATAATAAATATAGAGATCCCATCACTTGCTGACTCTCTACTTATCACCACTTCCTGTAGACATATAGATCCAGTGATAAAAAGACCTGTCCCAGCCTCTTTCTAGTGGGATGGATCTTACCATTGCTCCTACCTGTGAGATGGAGACATACTGGTTAGGTCCATGGGGTATAATGGAGGTGTCTGTGTATATTGTGTTATTCTGACATAGCGCTATATTATATGCTGAATAATTAGGTCTTCGCATTACATACTTTTTACAATGATGCACACATTTACTTTCTGCTGTTTTTCCTTTTTTAGTTACTGTACATAAAAAATTGGTAGATTCTGGGTGCCATGTCCTAAACCTGGGATTCTGGGTGCCATATCCTGAACAATTACACATATACAAATTTTTACTTGTGTTTAAATACTTCCCTCGCGAAAGCTCTGCGTAGGCACTGCAGCAACACAAATCACCGGGAAAATGGTGTGGCAGACATTTTCATGGAGATTTCTGCATGTGTAGTACAGAAGTCTCCAGGAACAAGGCTTGGCGCCATGTTCCCGGAGACTTGGGCATGTGCAGTAGACTGGTACAATGCCAGAGCTACTGTACCGGAGAGCACATGGAGTCTGCACACTTGTCCCCTTCTCTCTTAAACTTCCCCTGATGGGTACTAAACTATTACTACCTTATCTGTTTGTACGATAGTTTGCTCATGTTAGATTGATAATTTGAAGCATGCTGGATAGTCAGCGTGATCCAGCGAGCAATAGACTGCATAGAAGCAGGACACCCAATTTTCCTGGGATTATAGAGCACAAACAGCAAGTCCGATTTTCTGTAACGAGCCGTCCATTTGACATAGATTCTCAAAGCCCTCACAACATCCAGGGACTTTGAAGTAGAAGAGGTGTCAGTAAGCACCGGAACCATAATAGGTTGGTTGATGTGAAACGCAGACACCACCTTTGGTGTTCTGAGTTCAGCTCTATCCTCATGAAAAATCAAATAGGCGTTCTTGTGAGACAAGGCCCCCAATTCCAAAACACGCTGTGCCAAAGCCAACAGCATGACGGTTTTCCATGTAAGAAACTTTACATCCACCTAGCAGGGACATGCAGTGAGCTAAATGGCTCAGGAGGCACTGGCTAGTACCAGAGCCAGATTTAAATACAATATATGTGCCAAAGGGTCATGTGGGCATTATACACAGGTGCAGCAGTATATACTTCTGGAAATTTGATGAGTTTTGACCTGAGAAGTGCGTAAAAGGTCAGCAGGTGAGGCACTGCCTCACCTGCCATAGACTTTTTACTCCAGAGTTTTGGCTATAAAACTGATTAGAATAATACAAAGAAGATATTTCACACATATTCTTTGCATTTTTCATATACTTTATACAATCAAAACTCTGGTACAAACGTTAGTATGACAGGAAAGGCTCTGCCTCACCTGCCTCACCCCACCGCACGTCACTGCCACCTAGTGCCGTAACAAGACATTTTAGCGCTGTGTGGAAGATACATCATCGGCGCCCCCCCATATGGAGTGCACTAGTCATGTTCTGGCCCATATGTTCATCCTTTTTACAGTACCTATACTGGCCAAATCTTAACTACTCAAAATGTGGCATATTTAATGGAAAAAGACATGGCATTTACTGTAACAGGCACACATGAGTAATCCATATTGGGATGTAACACAACAATGATTACGTCATTTACATAATCGTATCACTAACTCTGATCCTTCTGTCCTTCTATTTATTTTATTTCTGCAGACATATGACGTGTCCTACATAAACAGTAATAGCACCTATGCCATCTCTACTCCCTCACCCTGCCTAGTCTCAACATGGTCACATCTAACACCACTTCTAACATCCCGCTAATCTTATTGCAGCAGCTTGACAGTCGCACAGTGTGAGCCGGTCAGTGGGTTACCTGGGTTGACAGTGATGTCCCTGCTGGTACCACGGTCTTAGTTGTAGGGAACTTGCAGCAGAGGAGTCGGTGGCACAGGAGAGTGAGCTCTGCCACTTCAGACAGCAGCCACAGCTGGGGTGTGCACCCGCTGACAGACTGGCTCTCACTACTCAACCCCACATCCCATACTATTACTATTGCTTATTTCATCCATCGCTCGGCAACCCAGTCCTACTCTGCAGCGCTGGCAGTGGCTGCTGTGAGGCAGTCAAGGGGGTGATAAGCGCCGCGGATCGGATAGCGCAGTAGCGGCGTGCAGGGGTGAGCGCGCGAGCGCGCAAAGGGAGAAATCAGGCGCTGCAGCTGCTGCCCAGGACACAACACTGTCCCCTACTGCAGCACACGCTATGCGCCCAACAGGGGACAAGTGTGCACCAGACCCCGCACCCAGCAGCTGTCCAATCACTGCGCTGTCAGCTGCCAGGGCCGGAAGCTTTGAACCAGGTAGCCAGACGCTGCAATATTTGTGCAGCGCGGCTCCATGTGTGTGCCAGCGGATGCACCCTCTGTGCAGATGCGCTGTGTGCAACGCACCGCTGGCCCACACCTAGTTACGGCCCTGCATCCACCTCCTGTAAAGGCTCAAACCAATCCGATTGCAGAAAATGCAACACCACGTTAAGGTCCCAAGGTGCCGTGGGAGGCACAAAGGGTGGGTGGATGTGCAGAACTCCTTTTAAGAAGGTCTGAACCTCAGGAAGGGATGCCAATGGTTTCTGGAAGAAAATGGACAAGACTGAAATCTGGACCTTTATGGAGCCCAGACACAGACCCACATCCATACCAGACTGCAGAAAAAGCAGAAGACGACCCAGCTGAAATTCTACCGCAGGAAATTTCCTGTGCTCACACCAAGAGACGTATTTTCTCCAAATTCGGTGGTAATGTTTAAACATTACCCCATTCCTGGCTTGGATCAAGGTAGGAATTACCTTTTTCGGAATTCCTTTCCGGTCTAGAATTTGACGCTAGACCTCCATGCCATCAAACGTACAGTAGCCGTGGTAAGTCTTGATAGACGAATGGCCCTTGTTGTAGAAGATCCTCCCAAAGAGGCAGAGGCCACGGGTCCTCCAGAAGTAGTTCCAGTAGATCATCGTACCAAACCCTTCTTGGTCAATCCGGAGCAATGAGAATTGCTTGAACCCTTTCCCTTTTTATTCTTTTCAGAATTCTTGGGATCAACGGAAGTGGTGGAAAGACATACACCATCTGGTAGACCCACGGAGTCACTAGAGCGTCCACCGCCACTGCCTGTGGGTCTCTTGACCTGGAGCAATACCGCTGGAGCTTCTTGTTGAGATGAGAGGCCATCATGTCGATCTGTGGAATTCCCCACTGACGTGTCAAGCACCCGAACACCTCCGGGTGAAGGCCCCACTCTCCCGGGTGGAGGTTGTGTCTGCTAAGGAAGTCTGCTTCCCAGTTGTCCACTCCCGGAATGAAGGTTGCGGACAGCGCCACGGCGTGTGTCCCTCTGCCCAAAGGAGAATCCTTGTCACCTCTGACATCGCTGCTCTGCTCTTCGTACCACCCTGCTAGTTTATGTATGTCACCGCCGCCACATTGTCTGACTGAACCTGGATGGCTCAATTTTGAAGAAGATGAGGCGCCTTCCAAAGGGCGTTGTATATTGCCCTTAATTCCAACACATTGATTGGAAGAATGGCTTCCTGACTTGTCCATCTTCATTGTAAGCATTTCCCTTGGGTGACTGCTCCCCACCCTCTGAGGCTTGCACCCATGGTTAGCAGAATCCAATTTTGAATCCCGAACCTTCGGCCCTCGGTCAGGTGAGAAGTCTGTAGCGACCACAAAAGAGAAATCCTGGCTTTTGGGGATAGACGGATCCCCTGGTGTATGTGTAGATGCGATCCGGACCATTTGTCCAGAAGATCCAGCTAGAAGAGTCTTGCATGAAACCTCCCATACTGCAGTGCCTCATAATAGGCTACCATCTTTCCCAGGAGGCGAATGCACAGATGTACCAACATCCGGGGCGGCCGTAGGATGTCCCTTACCATTGACTGAATTACCAATGCCTTTTCCAGAGGAAGGAACACCTATTGTACCTTCGTATCTAGTATCATCCCTAGAAACGTAAGCCTCCGTGTTGGTTCTAGGTGAGATTTTGGCAGGTTCAGAATCTACCCGTGATCCTGGAGTAGTCGTGTGGAGAGGGCAATGCTGTGTAACAACCTTTGCCTGGATGGTGCTTTTATCAGTAGATCGTCCAGGTATGGAATTATGTTCACTACCTGCTTGCGGAGGAGAAACATCATCTCCGCCATAACCTTGGTAAACACCCTTGGTGCCGTGGAGAGCCTGGAACTGGTAGTGACAGTCCTGCAACGCAAACCTTAGATAAGCCTGATGAGGCGGCCAAATCAGAATATGAAGGTACGTATCCTTGATATCCAGAGACACCAGGAATTCTCCCTCCTCCAGACCTGAGATCACCGCTCTCAGCGACTCCATCTTGAATTTGAACACCCGTAAATACGGGTTCATTGACTTGAGGTTTAAAATGGGTCTTACCGAACCATCTGATTTCTGTACCACAAACAGGTTGGAATAGAAACCCCTGTTTTGTAGGTGAAGTGGAACCAGTTTTTGAATTGCTGCTTGTAAGGTCATACTTGCTTCGGGTGAAGCTGGTAAGCCGGATTTGAAGAATCTGTGAGGTGGGAGTTCCTGAAACTCCAGTCTGTAGCCCTGGACGACAAGATCTTTTACCCGTGGGTCCAGGCATGAGGTGGTCCATACGTGACTGAAATATCGTAACCAGGCTCCCACCTGCCTGTTGACCAGGCAGTGCGGTCCACACTCCACCATCATGCAAAAGCAGAACCGGAGGTCTGATCCCATGAGACTGTTTTTGCAGGTTTTCTGGGCTTACCTCTATTGCCCTTGAAGGCAGTAGAAGCGCCTTTGGCCTTACCTTTAAACTTTGCTGTCCGAAAGGACTGCAACGTTGGTGCAGAATAGGATTTCCTAGCCGGGGGAGCTGCGTAATGAAGATATGTAGACTTACCCGTCGTAGCCTTGGATATCCAAGTATCCAGTTCATCTCCAAAAAGGGCTTCACCTGTGAAAGGTAGGCTTTCCATGCCTTTCCTGGAATCCGCATCCGCAGTCCACTGGCGAAGACACAAGCCCCTACGTACTGACACAGCCATGGCAGTAGTGCGCGCGTTGAGCAATCTAATCTCCTTTATGGCCTCCACCATAAAGTTAGCAGAATCCTGTATATGCTGTAGGAGTAAAATTATCTCCCCCCTGGACAAGGAATCTAACCCGTCAATTAGATTACCAGATCATTTAGCATTGGCCCTAGTGATCCATGCACAAGCTAGAGTGGGTCTTTGGGCCACCCCTGCCGCTGTGTACAGAGATTTGAGAGTGGTCTCAATTGTGAGGTCTGCAGCATACTTCAACGAAGCTGCACCAGGAACCAGTAAAACAATCTTACGTGACAGCCTGGAAACTGACGTGTCCACTATCGGTGGGTTTTCCCATTTTTTCCTTTCATCCTGAGGAAACGGGAAGGATGTAATCAACCATTTTGGAATTTGAAACTTCCTGTCAGGATTAACCCAAGTTGCTTCAAAAAGGAAATTTAATTTCTTGGAAGCAGGAAAAGTAGCAGAGGATTTCTTTATTACATTAAAAAAGGATTCCTCCTCGTCTTCTGACACCTTGTCAAGAATATGCAAAACCTCTCTTATAGCTTCAATCAGGGCCTGTATTCCCTGTGCTAAAGCTGCATCCCCCCCCCCCCACCAAGTCCACCTCACCCTCCTCTGGGTCTGACACATCATCATCGGTATCAGCTTGCATGATTTGGGGCACAGTACGCTTCTGTGGACAAATAGCAGGGGTCTGAGATGCCGGAACGACCACTGAATCTCTATTCATCAGGTCATCTACAGATTGCCTTAAGTATTGCGTCTCCTTCTCATTTTGGGATAATTTATTTGAAATATTTGAAATCATCCTTTTTAATGAATCTAACCATACTGATTCAGATCCACCAGCCTGAGAATGTGTACTATCCTAAGTACACTGTAATGATCCCCCCGATTGAGAAAAGCACTCTGCTTTGCATGATACACAATCCTTTGACAAGATAATGCAAAAGAACACACACCCACACAGTGAGGAATAGGTTAAAAGCACAGTTAACCCACACAGAGCCCTTCTAGGGAGACACAGAGAAATGGAGCCAGCCACACAGCGCCCCTAGAGCTACGGTATAGACATAGCTAGGTCACCAACTAAAAACCCTTAATAGGGTTTAGTATACCAAATTATTGCCCCCCCCCCTCTTTTGCTATGACCCCCTGGTACCACCGAGGTGCTTTGGAGTCCGCGTGAAGGAGCTACACAATCCAGTCCGTCTGCCTGTGTAAGCTTGCAGAAAGGAAATGGCACTGGTGAGCCGCTGGATCCGCTCATAGTAAAGGCCCCGCCCCCTTAATGGTGCGGCCTTCCCGCTTTTATACTGGCTGAGGTAACTTGAATTAAAAGGGTTACAGTGGGTTAGAACACCTGTAAACAGTGCCAGTCGTGGGTAATAAGCATGGTTTCAGCCGCCCCACACAGCGGTCACTGCAGTGTCCCTGAAGCCGAAGCGCAGCGTGCATGCAGCGCTGCGCTCTACCCTCATGCCGCCATTACAGCTGGCGACCCGCTAACCGGGACGCCGGCCACCTACTCACCACTCTTCAGTCTTCTGGCTCTGTTAGGGGTGGCGGTGTGCTGCGGGTCTGTACACTCGCCGTGGTGGGGCTTACGAATAGGACCCTCAGGAGCTCAGTGTCCTGTCAGTGGGGAATGAGACCATTAACCCTAGGGAGGTTGGGCCGTCCAACCCCCCCGTCCCCCCCTAAGTCCCACGAAGCAGGCAGTCTGGTGCCAGCAAGAGCTGCCTGAAAATAATAAACAAGAAAATAAATGCAGAAAACTCTTCAGGAGCTTCCCAAGCGTGACCGGCTCCTCCGGGCACATTTTCTAAACTGAGTCTGGTAGGAAGGGGATAGAGGGAGGAGCCAGTGCATACTATTGACTTCTTAAAGTGCCCAAGGCTCCTAATGGACCCGTCTATACCCCATGGTACTAATGTGGACCCCAATATCCTCTAGGACGTAAGAGGGGAAAAAACTTAGTTGACCATTTCATGTCGACCTTTCAACCCTGTCTACCTTTTGTACCTGTCGACTGTCTACTTTTTACATGTTGCACTTTTGACCCTGTCGACTTTTTAACCCTGTCGGCCTAATGCACGGAGACCATATGGTGTCAACCTATTGACTGTCGACCTATTTATTGTTGATATTTTAATCCACAAACATTTAACATATACACATCTGTATGTTGTTAATGTTTTGTTAGAACTTTATTCTGGGCGTAGTGGTCTTTTAAACTCTTCTTGTTTATGCAAATATTACAATTTATCAATGTGTAAGAACTTTATAGTAATATCTTTTGTTAGATGGTGATTTTACTTTAACATCCAGGCCATTAGTTCTACATGAAACAATATATACAGTACTAGAGATGTGCACCGGAAATTTTTCGGGTTTTGTGTTTTGGTTTTGGGTTCGGTTCCGTGGCCGTGTTTTGGGTTCGAACGCGTTTTGGCAAAACCTCACCGAATTTTTTTTGTCGGATTCGGGTGTGTTTTGGATTCGGGTGTTTTTTTTAAAAAACCCTAAAAAACAGCTTAAATCATAGAATTTGGGGGTCATTTTGATCCCAAAGTATTATTAACCTCAATAACCATAATTTCCACTCATTTTCAGTCTATTCTGAACACCTCACACCTCACAATATTATTTTTAGTCCTAAAATTTGCACCGAGGTCGCTGGATGACTAAGCTCAGCGACCCAAGTGGCCGACACAAACACCTGGCCCATCTAGGAGTGGCACTGCAGTGTCACGCAGGATGGCCCTTCCAAAAAACACTCCCCAAACAGCACATGACGCAAAGAAAAAAAGAGGCGCAATGAGGTAGCTGTGTGACTAAGCTCAGCGACCCAAGTGGCCGACACAAACACCTGGCCCATCTAGGAGTGGCACTGCAGTGTCACGCAGGATGGCCCTTCCAAAAAACACTCCCCAAACAGCACATGACGCAAAGAAAAAAAGAGGCGCAATGAGGTAGCTGTGTGAGTAAGCTAAGCGACCCTAGTGGCCGACACAAACACCTGGCCCATCTAGGAGTGGCACTGCAGTGTCAGGCCGGATGGCCCTTCCAAAAAATACTCCCCAAACAGCACATGACGCAAAGAAGAAAAAAAAGAGGCGCAATGAGGTAGCTGTGTGACTAAGATAAGTGACCCTAGTGGCCGACACAAACACCTGGCCCATCTAGGAGTGGCACTGCAGTGTCACGCAGGATGGCCCTTCCAAAAAATACTCCCCAAACAGCACATGACGCAAAGAAGAAAAAAAAGAGACGCAATGAGGTAGCTGTGTGACTAAGATAAGCGACCCTAGTGGCCAACACAAACACCTGGCCCATCTAGGAGTGGCACTGCAGTGTCACGCAGGATGGCCCTTCCAAAAAACACTCCCCAAACAGCACATGACGCAAAGAAAAATGAAAGAAAAAAGAGGTGCAAGATGGAATTGTCCTTGGGCCCTCCCACCCACCCTTATGTTGTATAAACAGGACATGCACACTTTAACCAACCCATCATTTCAGTGACAGGGTCTGCCACACGACTGTGACTGAAATGACGGGTTGGTTTGGACCCCCACCAAAAAAGAAGCAATTAATCTCTCCTTGCACAAACTGGCTCTACAGAGGCAAGATGTCCACCTCATCATCATCCTCCGATTCATCACCGTGTACATCCCCCTCCTCACAGATTATCAATTCGTCCCCACTGGAATCCACCATCACAGCTCCCTGTGTACTTTGTGGAGGCAATTGCTGCTGGTGAATGTCTCCATGGAGGAATTGATTATAATTCATTTTAATGAACATCATCTTCTCCACATTTTCTGGAAGTAACCTCGTACGCCGATTGCTGACAAGGTGAGCGGCGGCACTAAACACTCTTTCGGAGTACACACTTGTGGGAGGGCAACTTAGGTAGAATAAAGCCAGTTTGTGCAAGGGCCTCCAAATTGCCTCTTTTTCCTGCCAGTATACGTACGGACTGTCTGACGTGCCTACTTGGATGCGGTCACTCATATAATTCTCCACCATTCTTTCAATGGTGAGAGAATCATATGCAGTGACAGTAGACGACATGTCCGTAATCGTTGGCAGGTCCTTCAGTCCGGACCAGATGTCAGCATCAGCAGTCGCTCCAGACTGCCCTGCATCACCGCCAGCGGGTGGGCTCGGAATTCTGAGCCTTTTCCTCGCACCCCCAGTTGCGGGAGAATGTGAAGGAGGAGATGTTGACAGGTCGCGTTCCGCTTGACTTGACAATTTTCTCACCAGCAGTTCTTTGAACCCCTGCAGACTTGTGTCTGCCGGAAAGAGAGATACAACGTAGGTTTTAAATCTAGGATCGAGCACGGTGGCCAAAATGTAGTGCTCTGATTTCAACAGATTGACCACCCGTGAATCCTTGTTAAGCGAATTAAGGGCTCCATCCACAAGTCCCACATGCCTAGCGGAATCGCTCAGTGTTAGCTCCTCCTTCAATGTATCCAGCTTCTTCTGCAAAAGCCTGATGAGGGGAATGACCTGACTCAGGCTGGCAGTGTCTGAACTGACTTCACGTGTGGCAAGTTCAAAAGGTTGCAGAACCTTGCACAACGTTGAAATCATTCTCCACTGCGCTTGAGACAGGTGCATTCCACCTCCTATATCGTGGTCAGTTGTATAGGCTTGAATGGCCTTTTGCTGCTCCTCCAACCTCTGAAGCATATAGAGGGTTGAATTCCACCTCGTTACCACTTCTTGCTTCAGATGATGGCAGGGCAGGTTCAGGCGTTTTTGGTGTTGCTCCAGTCTTCTGTACGTGGTGCCTGTACGCCGAAAGTGTCCCGCAATTCTTCTGGCCACCAACAGCATCTCTTGCACGCCCCTGTCGTTTTTTAAATAATTCTGCACCACCAAATTCAAGGTATGTGCAAAACATGGGACGTGCTGGAATTTGCCCAGATTTAATGCACACACAATATTGCTGGCGTTGTCCGATGCCACAAATCCACAGGAGAGTCCAATTGGGGTAAGCCATTCTGCGATGATCTTCCTCAGTTGCCGTAAGAGGTTTTCAGCTGTGTGCGTATTCTGGAAAGCGGTGATACAAAGCGTAGCCTGCCTAGGAAAGAGTTGGCGTTTGCGAGATGCTGCTACTGGTGCCGCCGCTGCTGTTCTTGCGGCGGGAGTCAATACATCTACCCAGTGGGCTGTCACAGTCATATAGTCCTGAGTCTGCCCTGCTCCACTTGTCCACATGTCCGTGGTTAAGTGGACATTGGGTACAACTGCATTTTTTAGGACACTGGTGAGTCTTTTTCTGAGGTCTGTGTACATTTTCGGTATCGCCTGCCTAGAGAAATGGAACCTAGATGGTATTTGGTACCGGGGACACAGTACCTCAAACAAGTCTATAG
The DNA here is from genome assembly GCF_028390025.1 of Pseudophryne corroboree. Lineage (NCBI taxonomy): Eukaryota > Metazoa > Chordata > Amphibia > Anura > Myobatrachidae > Pseudophryne > Pseudophryne corroboree. The sequence goes on along the minus strand of NC_086444.1, from coordinate 458,154,688 downwards.
TTGGCTCTGCAGTAATGATGGATACCGGAACCACGTTTCTCATCGCCCAGGATGCCAAGGCCTCAGTTATCCGCTTTGCAGCAGGATGACTGCTGTGATATTTCATCTTCCTAGCAAAGGACTGTTGGATAGTCAATTGCTTGGTGGAAGTAGTAAAAGTGGTCTTACGACTTCCCCTCTGGGATGACCATCGACTCCCAGCAGCAACAACAGCAGCGCCAGCAGCAGTAGGCGTTACACTCAAGGATGCATCGGAGGAATCCCAGGTAGGAGAGGACTCGTCAGAATTGCCAGTGACATGGCCTGCAGGACTATTGGCATTCCTGGGGAAGGAGGAAATTGACACTGAGGGAGTTGGTGGGGTGGTTTGCGTGAGCTTGGTTACAAGAGGAAGGGATTTACTGGTCAGTGGACTGCTTCCGCTGTCGCCCAAAGTTTTTGAACTTGTCACTGACTTATGATGAATGCGCTGCAGGTGACGTATAAGGGAGGATGTTCCGAGGTGGTTAACGTCCTTACCCCTACTTATTACAGCTTGACAAAGGCAACACACGGCTTGACATCTGTTGTCCGCATTTCTGTTGAAATACTTCCACACCAAAGAGCTGATTTTTTTGGTATTTTCACCAGGCATGTCAATGGCCATATTCCTCCCACGGACAACAGGTGTCTCCCCAGGTGCCTGACTTAAACAAACCACCTCACCATCAGAATCCTCCTTGTCAATTTCCTCCCCAGCGCCAGCAACACCCATATCCTCCTCATCCTGGTGTACTTCAACACTGACATCTTCAATCTGACTATCAGGAACTGGACTGCGGGTGCTCCTTCCAGCACTTGCAGGGGGCGTGCAAATGGTGGAAGGCGCATGCTCTTCACGTCCAGTGTTGGGAAGGTCAGGCATCGCAACCGACACAATTGGACTCTCCTTGTGGATTTGTGATTTCGAAGAACGCACAGTTCTTTGCTGTGCTTTTGCCAGCTTAAGTCTCTTCATTTTTCTAGCGAGAGGCTGAGTGCTTCCATCCTCATGTGAAGCTGAACCACTAGCCATGAACATAGGCCAGGGCCTCAGCCGTTCCTTGCCACTCCGTGTGGTAAATGGCATATTGGCAAGTTTACGCTTCTCCTCCGACTATTTTATTTTAGATTTTTGAGTCCTTTTTTTACTGATATTTTGTGTTTTGGATTTTACATGCTCTGTACTATGACATTGGGCATCGGCCTTGGCAGACGACGTTGATGGAATTTCATCGTCTCGGCCATGACTAGTGGCAGCAGCTTCAGCACGAGGTGGAAGTGGATCTTGATCTTTCCCTATTTTTGGAACCTCAACATTTTTGTTCTCCATATTTTAATAGGCACAACTAAAAGGCACCTCAGGTAAACAATGGAGATGGATGGATACTAGTATACTTATGGATGACGAGTGACTGACGACACAGAGGTAGCTACAGCCGTGGACTACCGTACTGCGTCTGCTAGTATAGAGATGATAATGATATAAAAAATATATATATATCACTACTGCAGGTATATATAATATAATGACGGACCTGCTGGACACTGTCAGCAGACTCCTAAACTACTAGTATGAAGAAGATAGAAAAAAAAACCCCACCACAGGTAGGTATACAATTATGGACGAGCACTGACGACACAGAGGTAGCTACAGCCGTGGACTACCGTACTGCGTCTGCTAGTATAGAGATGATAATGATATAAAAAATATATATATATCACTACTGCAGGTATATATAATATAATGACGGACCTGCTGGACACTGTCAGCAGACTCCTAAACTACTAGTATGAAGAAGATAGAAAAAAAAAACCACCACAGGTAGGTATACAATTATGGACGAGCACTGACGACACAGAGGTAGCTACAGCCGTGGACTACCGTACTGCGTCTGCTAGTATAGAGAAGATAATGATATAAAAAATATATATATATCACTACTGCAGGTATATATAATATAATGACGGACCTGCTGGACACTGTCAGCAGACTCCTAAACTACTAGTATGAAGAAGATAGAATAAAAAACCCCACCACAGGTAGGTATACAATTATGGACGAGCTCTGACGACACAGAGGTAGCTACAGCCGTGGACTACCGTACTGCGTCTGCTAGTATAGAGATGATAATGATATAAAAAATATATATATATCACTACTCCAGGTATATATAATATAATGACGGACCTGCTGGACACTGTCAGCAGACTCCTAAACTACTAGTATGAAGAAGATAGAAAAAAAAACTCCACCACAGGTAGGTATACAATTATGGACGAGCACTGACGACACAGAGGTAGCTACAGCCGTGGACTACCGTACTGCGTCTGCTAGTATAGAGATGATAATGATATAAAAAATATATATATATCACTACTGCAGGTATATATAATATAATGACGGACCTGCTGGACACTGTCAGCAGACTCCTAAACTACTAGTATGAAGAAGATAGAAAAAAAAAACCCCACCACAGGTAGGTATACAATTATGGACGAGCACTGACGACACAGAGGTAGCCACAGCCGTGGACTACCGTACTGCGTCTGCCAATATAGAGATGATAAAGATGATAGAGATGAACAAAAAAAATATAACACTACTGCAGGTAAATATTTATATAATATAATGAATGACGGACCTGCTGGACACTGTCAGCAGAATGCGTTTATAGAATAAAAAAAAAAAACACCACAGGAGTGTTTAACTTTTTCAGGCAGACAATATACTGGTGGTCACTGGTCAGTCACACTGGCAGCAAAAGTGTGCACTGTACTCCTGCTATAACTGCACCCCAGTCTCCCCCACAATTCAGCTGTGTGAGCAGTGAGCACTTAGCACAGTCAGATATACATAGATGATATTATAATGCAGCACACTGAGGCTGAGCACAGATATGGTATGTGACTGTGTATCATTTTTTTTTCAGGCAGAGAACGGATTATATTAAATAATAAATAAAACTGGTGGTGGTCACTAGTAACTATCAGCAAAACTCTGCACTCTGAGTACTCCTAATGCTCCCCAAAATTACTAAGTTAGTAGTAAATCAACTCAAGTGTCTCTATCTATTCTAACGGAGAGGACGCCAGCCACGTCCTCTCCCTATCAATCTCAATGCACGTGTGAAAATGGCGGCGACGCGCGGCTCCTTATATAGAATCCGAGTCTCGCGATAGAATACGAGCCTCGCGAGAATCCGACAGCGGGATGATGACGTTCGGGCGCGCTCGGGTTAACCAAGCAAGGCGGGAAGATCCGAGTCTGCCTCGGACCCATGTAAAAAGGCTGAAGTTCGGGGGGGTTCGGATTCCGAGGAACCGAACCTGCTCATCTCTATACAGTACGTCCTGATATAACACATGTAACTGACAGGGAAGCTGGGCCCCTCTCTGCTCTGGACCCCATAGCAGCTGCACTCCCTGCACCTATGGTAGCTGCGACCTTGGTCCTGTGACCAACAATGTTTATGTTTTCTGACAATGAAAAGGAACAGTCATTAACTATACAAATGTTTTTATATTTCCATGTTTGTAGAATGTAATATCTGGGGTCTGAAACAGCAAAAGGTTGCTGTGTTTTATCAACGACTTGACAAAAATATTTAATGTTCCTATGTCTGTTATGGTTGTGCTATAATGATAACATAAGAGCCAAATCCCACTTTTATCAACCAGGACGGCAAATACTGACCCTAGTTTAACTACTTACTGTAAGGTTATCCAGTGCTTTTACACTTGACACAATGACATCTTTATTGAGTACATCAAGATTCTCTCTACTGTAATACCTCCATTAATGACACTAATTGACTTATTGGCTAGAAACACCTGTCATTCTGCTGGCCATCTGGGCAATATACTAAAGGGTATTATAAGAACCATTTATGGACTTTATTCTATCAGCAGCAAGCGGTATAAGGTTAGACAGACTAAGGGTGCAATTCAGCGGCCGCTTCCATCTGGTCTGCGCATCGGTCGTAGTGCGCGTACGCAACCCTTCTCCTTGCAGAAGCATTCTGGAGGGATGGGCCGCAAGGTGATTGACATCGGCAGGGGCGGCGTCTCAGAGTTTCGCGGGTCTGACAGCAAAGGAGAGCGTGTCTCGAGCTTTTTCTGGGTGGCTGCGTGACGTCACACACAGCCGCTACGATAAAAAAATGGCGGCGGACCGCCAGACTGCTCAGGCAGGGCTTAACCTTAAATTGATGCATCCCTAATTAAATTGTGGACACATCGTGAGGTGGCACCACACATGCTGGGCAGCCCTGCCCTGTGCTGGGCGGCCCCAACATCTGAGGAGATGGACGCAGATCTATGCTGTTGATGCAATGATCTGCGACCATCTCTGAATAACCCCCTAGGTCAGTTTTGCCTTTAGTGCCATAGAGAAGTTCCTTACGAATTAAATACTACCCTATGGATATCCCTCCGCCTGCTTATCCGAACATTTCTTTCTTGTGGCAATAACTTCAATTCTGCCATTACATTTTTGTAGCAGAGCTTTCACGTTCTATAATGTTTTTTTTAAAAGGATTTTTTCAGCAATTAAGTTTTTAGGACCTTAAGGCCGGATTACGGAAAAGGCAACACAGAAACCCATACATACTGATCCCTTATTTGCCCCTGATAGGGAAGGCAGTACAGGTTCTGAGTGCACCCAGGGGCGATCACAGGGACGTCCACGTATCGGAGCCCCTGTCCTGGTGACTCAGTAAAATGCCATGAATTGTTGTGATAAGGAATCCTTATTATCGGACGCTAGCTGCATCTATAAATAAAGATGCCCCTTTGTCACGTTCATTTAGTAAGATCATATTTGACAAAAAGTTCCATGTTGGGGGCGTGGCCTAGACGCAGGGCCGAGCGGACGTCTGGTGCTGGAGCTCCGGCACAGGGGACACTAAAAGCCGTTTCCCTGCAGCCCCACTAGTGACCACCACAGCTGGGAGGCCTCCCTGTGGTGCGGAGCGGCTGGCGAGACGGACATGCGGCTCCGAGCGGCCTCCTGCTGCCTCCGGCTGCCGCGGCCTGCTCCGTGATCTGAAGCCGGGGCCTCGAGTTTGGGGACGCCCCGGCCGTGAGCTCCGGGATCGGAGCGTGGCTGCGATGGGACCCCCGGTGCGCTCCACGGACCCCAGCTTCCTCTCCTGCACACCACTGAACGGCCTTTAGCCCTAGGGGTGCTCTTGGATTACAGGGCCCCCCCTCCACAGCTCCTAGAAGACCAGGTACCTCTTGCTGTCCTTGGAAGGGCTCCCTGCCGGCGGCCATCTTCCCTCTCCTGTGAGTGGGCTGCTTCTCCCCTCTCTACACCAGCGATTGCCCCCACATACTGGGCACACCTGTGGCTCTATAGCTCTTCCTGCATGGGCTCTCACTGTTGTGGCCCCCAAGTTCGTAATGCTGTGCCTTGCTGTATATTGCTGGGGCTCCCTGTTATATTATTAAGACTCTGGGCCTCCTTACATTATAATCTACAACCCGGGTGCGCCATCTCCTGGCTGATACATCCTACTACATCTGAATTATGCTTTAACCTTCTGTGATACTACTACGCAGGGGAATGCTCTACTAAATCGTAATGGTTGCTGCCCTGGGGGCTTCATGTTTACTTTCATTGCACGTAATATAATGGAACACTAACTTTCTACGCTGTTGCTCAGTTTTGAATTTTGATCACTCTTCATTTCCGGGACTGTCATAAGCCATGCCTAGGTTCAAAAAATCTACACCGTCCCCGGATTTGACCTCCTTTATTTCTAAAATGAAGCCTAACTCATCTAAACCGCCATCCGCCCCACAACCTGCTCCTATTTCGGAATCAGAGGAAGAATCACCTGTGCTAGACTCTTCCATGAAAGACTGCATTTCCTCTATCCTTAATGAGATGAAGTCGTTGAAACAGGCTTTTCACTCGGAGATCCACAAGGCCATCTCTGGTCTCAAGGATGAGCTCTCGGACCTCGGTGCTCGCACTAATGATGTCGAACAGAAAGTTGATGAAGTCATCAGTTTCCAGCAAGAGATGGAACACTCTGTTTTTGTTATGCAGGAAGACATTAACCTCCTTCAAGATCAACAGGAGGACGCAGGTAATCGCGCGAGGCGTAACAACCTGCGCATTAAATATATCCCGGAGTCGGTGGAACCTGCTCAACTGGAAGATTTCCTCATCCGTTTCTTTAAACATCTTCTGCCGGACACTCCGCCTGAGCTTTTCCTCCTAGATAGAGCTCATCGCTCCCTGCGCCAAAAACCGTCATCATCGTCCCCTCCGAGAGATGTGGTCTTACGCTGTCATTATTTCAAAACTAAGGACAGACTTCTAACTGCTGCTCGTAACAAGGATATGTGTCTGTTCGAAACGTATAAGCTGCTGGTGTTTCAGGACTTATCCCCTATTACTCTTAAGAGGCGCTTCGATCTGAAGGAATATACCCAGATCCTCAGGGAGAATCAAATCCGATACAGATGGGGTTATCCCTTCGCCTTGATAGTGCAGCTTGATGGGAAGAGGCTACTGGCACGATCCAAGGAGGATGCCCACCGGCTTCTTCTGAAACTTAACTTGTGTCCCCCCCCTCCCCCCCGGTGCCCGAGAAGCCTTCTCTCTCACAGGCTATACCGGGTCTTCAACGCTCCCCAAGCTCACCTCTCCCACAGCGTGCACCTCGGCGTCTCTGGTTGACAGTCCCGGCAAAAATCTCTTACAGACGTGACCCTCCATGAACTTTTCTCCACGAGCTGCCTTGATGGGTTACTGTAATTTTGCTATACACTATGGTGTTTTGTATTTTAGAGGTTCTCTATTTTCCTTTTACTGAGCTTATCGGTTTAACTCCATGTTATTATTGTTCATACGGTTCTGCTGTGTTTATTGTTATCAAATGTTGCTCTGACCCCCCAGGGTCGCCCTATTTGTTCTCTTTTTTTCTTCTTTTTTTCTCTCCTGTAGGTTCAAAGGAGTGTGACGCCGCGCCCTCCACTGAGCCATTATAGCTGGTTTTGAGCGTAAGGGAGTTACTTTCTCCCTTAATACTCCATACGGGAGCTCAAACATGTGGACCCGTACGATGAGTACAATGGGTATTTGGCTCGGTTTATTGTTGTATTTGTCTCGTTTGTATTGTTCTCAATGTCTTTCTACTCTTTTTTTCTTTTTCCTGCCTTCTGCCTTTCCTCTCACCTTTGTTTCTTCAGGAGACCAACCATGTGTTTTTAGGGATGTTCTAGCTCTGCTCTTATATACACTGTCATGTTGGTTAACGTAGTAACTTACAATGTGAAGGGTCTCAATAGCCCCCAAAAGCGGACTAAATTATTTCTTTTTTTAAAACAGGTTGGGGGAGATCTGGTGTTCCTTCAGGAGACGCATTTTAGAGGTACTTCCCATCCCGAATTGCGCTCTAGACGTCACCCGGTAGTTATTCATGCATGCGATCATACCCAGAAGAAACGGAGGGTCGCCATATTGATCCCTGCCCACCTACACTTAGAGTCAGAAAAAATGATTAGAGACAAAAGGGGTAGATTTCTCATCATTGTGGGCAAGCTTAATAGTGTGCCTATTACTCTGATTAACGTCTATGCCCCTAATATTAATCAGGCCTCATTCTTTGCCTCTTTAGATTCCAAGATTGCCCAACACAGAAAAGGTGATATTTTAATGGCAGGGGATTTCAATACCATACTTCACCATAACCTCAACCGCTCCCATCCCCTTCCCACTTCCCAGTCCCATACAAGCAGTCGTAATTCTAGAGCATTGTTGTCACTGCTTAAAAACCAGTGACAACAATGGTTTCTTGACCCCTTAGTCAAAGACTATACCTTCTTTTCACCTGTGCATAATCTTTATACGAGGATCAATATGATTATGATTGGGAGAGATTTAACCTCTAAGATCCAAAAATGTCTTATTCATCCAATTACATGGTCTGACCATGCCCCGGTATCCTTGATTCTCTCTGATTTGTCCCGAACTCTTTCTCCTCCATCCTGGTCCCTCAATGATGCTCTTCTCCAGCATGCTGATGTTCTGCCACAAGTCACTCAGGTAATGACTGATTACTTTAGCTTGAATCAGACCCCTGGTATGTCCGATATGACCTTGTGGGAGGCTCATAAGGCAGTCCTTCGGGGCCACTTCATACAGAATGCAGCTAGGCTCACTAAACAGCGCTCCCAAAAGATTTTGGAGTTGACTGACCAACTCCATCGTTTGGAGGAAATTCATAGGTCTTCCCTGCGCCCAGCTGACTTAGATCGGCTACTTAAAGTTAGGGGTGAACTCAATATGCTGTTATCTCATAAGACGGAACAGTGCCTTAGGCGTCTCAATCAGATTTATTACGAAAAGGGGGATAAGGCAGACAAACTTCTAGCCAGGAAGCTGAGAGCCCAAATTTCCTCCAAGAATATCGTGTCTATCCGTACCAAACAAGGGGTACTGACACATGAACCTGACCACATTCTTAGTGAATTTGAGGAATACTATAAATCGCTATATAATGCGGATGAAGCTTCCTCACCTTCACCGAGATTCAGCGAGGGGATTGAGTCCCTTTTGGATGGGTGCAATTTACCGTCGTTGAGTGGTTCGGTTATGTCTCAGTTGGGTTCAGAGATAACTATTGAAGAAATAGACAATGCCCTTAAGATTCAGAAGCCAGGCAAGGCCCCGGGGCCTGATGGTATGTCAATTATGTATTTCAAGAAATTCAAGGGGATTCTTCTGCCCCACCTTTGCAGGCTCTTTAATGGTTTCCTCAAGGGTGAACCTCTGTCCCCCCGTACACTGGAGGCTCGGATCGTATTGATTCATAAACCAGGGAAAGACCCTAACTCGTGTTCTAGTTATCGCCCTATCTCCCTGCTAAATAATGATATTAAACTTTTCGCCAAAATCCTAGCTCTGAGGTTGAACTCAGTTCTCCCGCAATTGATACATGCTGACCAGGTGGGCTTCATCCCAGGCCGACAAGCTAGAGACAATGGGGGTAATTCCAAGTTGATCGCAGCAGGAATTTTTTTAGCAATTGGGCAAAACCATGTGCACTGCAGGGGAAGCAGATATAACATGTGCAGAGAGAGTTAGATTTGGGTGGGTTATTTTGTTTCTGTCAGGGTAAATACTGGCTGCTTTATTTTTACACTGCAATTTAGATTGCAGATTGAACACACCACACCCAAATCTAACTCTCTCTGCACATGTTATATCTGCCTCCCCTGCAGTGCACATGGTTTTGCCCAACTGCTAAAAAAATTCCTGCTGCAATCAATTTGGAATTACCCCCAATACCCGAAGAACTATTAATCTAGTTCATCTTATTAACAAAGCTAAAATGCCTTCTATCCTTCTCTCGCTTGATGCGGAGAAGGCTTTTGATAAAATCTTGTGGCTCTTTATGTTTGCTACCTTGCGCAGGTTCGGCTTGGGAGGAAGCCTACTCCAGGGCATTTAGGCACTCTACTCCAACCCTTCGGCCAGAGTTCGGGTAAATGGCAAGGACTCTTGTTTATTCCAAATTACCAACGGTACGCGCCAGGGGTGTCCCTTGTCACCATTAATTTTTGCCTTGACTATCGAACCCCTGGCAGGTATGGTTAGGACGAACCCTGATATTAAAGGTATATTAGCTGAGGATGTGGAGTTTAAATTATCATTATTTGCGGATGATGTCCTGTTAACTCTGTCCTCTCCCCATACATCCATCCCTAACCTATTTAAAACTCTATCATCATATTCTCATTTTTCAGGGTACCGCATCAACTATTCCAAGTCGGAAGCCCTTCCTTTGCATCTCAGTGAGGAAACCAGGTCTTTCCTTGCCGCTAACTTTAATTTCTCTTGGCGCTCCAAGAAAATTAAATATTTAGGTGTGTTTATCAAGAGTTCCTATGGGTCTCTGTACTCCGAAAATTTCCCAACCCTTTTTAATTGTATTGAATCTGATCTACGAGCTTGGGACAAACAGATCATGTCCTGGTTTGGACGTATAGTCTCAGTGAAAATGAACATCTTACCCAGGCTTTTATATCTGATCCAAACAATCCCGGTACGCATCCCCGCAGAGGCTTTGTTTCGAATGCAGAAACTCTTCTTAAAATTCATATGGTCTAATAAACCCCCTAGAGTTAAGACCTCCACCCTGATAAGGGATCCGGTGGCTGGAGGCAGAGGTTTGCCGGATATCCGCAAATACTATCATGCCACTCACCTGAGCCAGGCACTTACCTGGTTCTCTCGAAAACCCCACTTACCCTGGATACAAATTGAACTCTTGTCGGCCAAGGTTTCCACTCTGGTTTCCTTACTTACGCCCGTTAAGCCCAATCAGAAGATACAAGCATGCGTTCCCACTACAAAACTCACTTGCTCCCTATGGTCTTTCTGCATTCGGCATTATGGTCTCTCTACGTTCCCATCTCCCATCACTTCTATTTGGGATAACCAGGATTTCCCTCCTGGCTCCGTCCTATGTTCCCATTCGTGGTTCCACCTGAACCCACGTCCGGAACTGGTTTTTTATTTTATTGAGGGTACTTCCTGGCGCTCCTTAGACACTTTAAGTGACAAATATGGTATCATCCAACCTGTTCTATACGAATTTCTACAACTCCGCTCTTTCTTAAGTTCCCTTCCAAAGTCCAAGGTCATTCGCCAACTTACCCCTTTTGAACGACTCCTATGCGACAAGGTATTATCTCTATATTGTATAGTCTATTACGTTCACTGAACTCAGCAGACACATTGCCTCATGAAAGTAAATGGGAGCAGGACTTGGGCCCCCCACCTGGGGAGGATTCCTGGGAGATCATTAGGCAAAATGTCGCCCAGTCCTCAATTTCCTCTCTAGTAAAGGAAAACTCCTATAAAGTATATACCAGATGGTATCTGGTCCCAGCGACATTGCATAGGATTTTCCCTGGGTCCTCCCCATTGTGCTGGCGAGAGTGCGGTCAGATTGGAGACATCAAACACATTTGGTGGTCCTACCCCAAAATCCACCCTTTTTGGGTCCAAGTGGAGACCCTTATTGGATCTGTTCTTGGCACCCGAGTTACATTGGGTCCTTGGACGGCTTTGCTGGGCCTTCCTTTGCCTAATATTTGCAGCCATGCGGGTAGTCTTGTACTCCAAATTCTTCATACTGCCAGATGTGTGTTAGCTAAATGCTGGGAAAAGCCCAGTATCCCCCCATGAGCATGTTGCTGTCCAAGATATGGTATATCTCCACGATGGAGAAAATCACAGCTTTCTTGCGTGATAGGTCGGACAAATATATGAGAACATGGGAACCCTGGTTCAATTATGCTAAAACCTCTATTTCCCAGGTGTGATATACTGTGTCGAAGCCTTATTGTTTAGGTGCCAAATTTATCGACCATTTGTTCACTATGTTTAGGTCTGATGGTAGTTATGGCCATCCCCTGTGTAGCAATTTAACCATGGATACCCCCTTAATGGTCTCCCTTTCCTTACCCACCCTCCCTCTTCTCCCTTTTTTTCTCTTTTCATCCCTGTTCTTATTTTTCCTTTTCTCTTCTCTTCTCGATTATCGTTAAATTACAGAAAATTTGTTGTCGATACTTCTATTGCAATGCTGATGCACCCCTCTTTTTTATGTTTCTACATATCCTATGGGATATCATGTGTGCTCTTTTGAAGTTACTTGGTGTCATCGTCTCCTGTTTGATCTGTATTGATTTATTCAACATCTCTTCAATAAAAATATTGCATTAAAAAAAAAAAGTTTCATGTTGATGTAGCCTTAAGGTGAGTGCCCTGGCATCAACTTCATATTGCCACACATGTAACATGTATGACAACAGTACTAATTCACTTTTGCTAAAAGCTTCACTTTATTATTTTGCAAAACTCACTAAATAAATAAACTTTTAAATGCATCACTACAGTAAACAATGGTGAATAAACAAGACAACTTTAGCATATATATAGTAGCGATTGCCATATGACAAACCATATGGGCCCATATTTGGACAAAATGTACCTTTCTAAATATTAAATATGTGTTTTTCTCTCAAGCAATGAGTGTATAACTTGGTGAGATTGTTCTTCAGAATAACAAGGACTGAGTCATCATTCCCATGAGTCACGTACTGCAGCACAGACACCACACAAATATGGTGAGGAGGATTTGCCGAACACAGACACCAATTGCCTATTTAATTAATTACATTAATGCAGGTGTGTGTGTGTGTGTGTGTGTGTGTGTGTGTGTGTGTGTGTGTGTGTGAGTGTGCGTATGAGTGTGTGTGTGTGTGTGCGTGTGTGCGCGCGCACTGCCCAATTCAGTTAGCTGCAGGAACCCCACGTGATAAGCCCCAGAGGGTCATTTATCGGTAGATTTTAGATTCAAGTGGCCTAAGGGACCTTGTACGTCAGGGGGAGGAGGCACGACACAAGGGAGAGGAGCTAGGCCAGCGGGATAGTTCCTCTACTATCCACGCCACCAACTATTACCTTTAGTAATCAGCCCGCGAGGGTACTTTTCGGGTACCCTGTTCGGCAGCAGCTCCTCCCCCTGGTGGCGTGGCTCCTCCCCTAGTGACATCAGAACGTCCCTTCTCCCACTCCGATTTAGAACCAACCATCACTTATCCTTGCGGGCTCAGGAGCTATAAGGAAACCTCTGCATTAAAATGCATTTGACACACAGGGAAATCCATATATTCCAGTACTGTGCGTAGAATCTATTGGTTAGTACGTGTTACCGGGTGGGGAAAATGATGATTAATGTTCCAGTTTACCGGGTGGGTAAATAATGATGATTAATGTTCCAGCTGTGAAATCCAGAGATATTACTCACATGGTAAACCATACACCGTATTGAATTCCCCACTATGCATTGAAAATCTATTACCCTGTATAATGCTAATATGCCCCTTTCCAGAGGTGTCACAAGGGGGTAAGGGGGAGAGGGGGGGGTGCACCCAGGTGTGACTCTTTCAGAGGATGACACCAAAATGCCAGTTCCTCCGCAGTGACTGGGAGCTGAGAACTGTACTGTGACATTATTGTGCAGCGCCCGGCTCCTGTCACCAAAAAGGAGCCGGAAGTGCAGCCAGAGTTTTATTGCATGTCATAATTTCTGCATTGTACAATGTGACTCTGAGTGTGTGCATATAGCTGCTGTGTGACCTCCATTTCATGTATCTCACTCAGATTGCTATTCCTATATTCTATAACTTGAGGGGGCTAAGTGCGTCAGGTTTATCATTTAATATAGGTAGTTCATAGGATATACTCAGTGTGTATTTTTCTCTGTGATTTTTAGTCACCATATACCTCTTGAATTCCCTGTTTGTGCTGATACACTACACAGGGGGTTCTTGTCAGGTATTGTGCTGCTGATATTGTACTGTGTTGCCTTGCATTGAGCTTTTGATTATGTCAGTTACAAAGGGCAACGGAGCTGGGGCTGATCCCACATTGCGTGGTGTTGACGCTGCAGACATATTTGAGGATAACACAGCAGCTGAGGGTTCAGGTTCTGGGGGTTCCTTGCCCCTCAGTGGGACTGTAGCAATGGGGGTGCAAAATGACCCACCTTGGGCTTCCTTCTCCACGCTATTGAATATGCTGGTAACTAGACTAACGCCCCCTATGGGACCTCCTGTGCCGGTACAACCGCTTATGGTCCCCGCGGTTAATCCGCCATGTGCAGATCAACTGTCCAAACAGTTACAGCAATTGAACCAATCACTGACTGCTCAAAAGTCTAACCCTCGCCCACCTAAGACCAAGGGGTCCTCTAAGCGGACAATTACTTCCTCACAATCCACCAACGTCCCAGACACATCGTCTGATGAGGATGGCGTTTATATGGACCCCACAGATTCTGATCCTGATGCTTCTGATGAGGAAGTTGTTTCGCAGGTGGATGTTCCTGACTTGTTAGAGGCTATCAGGCTCATTCTTCAGGTTGATGATGAACCGGAGCCTGACACTGCCCCTAAGAAACTGGACAGGTTTAAACGTCAGAAGGTGGTTAAACAAGTTTTACCTCTTTCTGAACATTTAGTTGACATAGGTCAGGAGTCCTGGGAAAATCCAGGAAAGAAGTTCACGCCTCACAAGAAGCATGGCTCATTACCCCCTCGCTGCGGAGCTTAGTAAAAATTGGGAAACACCCCTGCCAGTGGATTCGCAAGTGGCGCGGCTGGTAGTATCCTCAGCTCTGCCTGTAACTACCATCACGTCCTTGAGAGAGCCGACGGACAAGCGTGTGGAGGGTCGTTTGAAGGCAATCTACACCCTAAACGGTGCGGTGCATAGGCCCACTATTACAGCAACATGGCTGCAGAAGCTGTAGAAGCGTGGGCTCAGGAGCTGGAGGCGGAGTTGCCTTCCAATGCTTCTGATCATGCTAGACAATGCCTGTCATATATTGTTACAGCGTTCCGTTACATTAAAGAGGCGGCTTCTGATGCCAGTATTCTGGCGGTCAAGGCTTCTACTACGTCCATTTTGGCTTGCCAAATTCTCTGGTTATGGTGCAGGTCTGTGGACATGGACTCTAAGAAAACCATGGAGGTACTCCCTTTCAAAGGAGACATTCTTTTCGGAGAAGACCTCAACAAGATAGTGGCTGACTTAGCGTCTGCTTAAACACCATGTCTTCCTAGTACTGCTCCTTCGGTGCCGAAGGCTAAGAGTACTTCCTTTCACTCCTTTCATCCTTCAGGGAAAGCAAAAGGTCAGGCGTACCCAAAACAGGTTCGCACTTCCAAACCCAATAAGCCCAAACACAAACGGGCCTGGGCTGCCCGTCAGCCTGCTTCCAAAACTGACAAGCCTGCTGCATGATGGGGCGGGCATCCCTCTGGGGGATCCCAGAGTGGGGAGCCGACTTCTAGAGTTTACCCAAGAATGGTTGAAGACCACTTCCGATGCCTGGGTATGGGAAGTCGTCACTCAAGGTTACGCCATATCCTTCAAGAATCGTCTCCCTCATCGATTTTGCCTGACAGACGTCCCTTCGGATTAGGTGAAGGCAAAGACTCTTCATTCGGTGGTACAGTCCCTCCTGGACACAGGAGTGGTAGTACAGGTGCCTCTGGCTCAGAGAGGCAAGGGGTACTATTCACCGCTGTTCCTAGTCCCGAAACCAAATGGGTCTTCCCGGCCCATTCTCAATCTCGGGTCCTTGAACAAATTTGTGATGGTCTCCAAGTTTCGTATGGAAACTCTTCGTTCTATTGTTCTGTCCTTGGAGTCTGGGGACTATATGGTCTCACTGGACATACAGGATGCTTTGTGTTCCCTAATGCGCACTGACCCAGACATATATGTAATTATTATGGGGTGGGTGTGGGGTGCGGTGGTCCCTGTGTCGGTATGGCTGGGTGGATTCAGGTCGGCACACCCTAACACTTTATTAACACTCATGATTTTCCCTATCACTTTGTATATATTTTTGTATTTTAATCACACTTCACTTATATAGCACTTCTGTGCTTCTTATTAACCCTTATTAACTGTCACCTGTGTGCTGACCTGGGGTAGCCGACCTGTGCCGGCATGATGGGGTCTTGCACCCCGGATCCATACCTAGTATTAGGGACCCCCAGTGACGGAGAAGCCTTGTCGATCGGCCTGGGGGCTTAACCCTATATCTGCAGATATACGCAACTAAGATCTCCGTATTATCTGATCTATCATGTAGTATTATTACTCACTCAGTGTGCATTAGGGAACACAAATTGTTTTTTCTTACACAGAATTACCCCTCCCTTTTAGCACCTGACTGATATTACATCTGATTGAGCATCTTTCCAATATTTGTGCATTGTATTTAGAGAGGCATGGATGGGTCAGCATTAGGAGGGATTGCTGACTCCAGAGTGCCATTGGGGAAGCCAGGGGTGTCTCCAGGTAAGCTGGCTCTCAGATGCTGTAGGAGCCATTATCATGTGGCCTTACACTGGGCATTTAGACCCAGACATATATGTAATTATTTATGGGGTGGGTGTGGGGTACGATGGTCCCTGTGTCGGTATGGCTGGGTGGCTTCAGGTCGGCACACCCTAACACTTTATTAACACTCATGATTATCCCTATCACTATGTATATATTTTTGTATTTTAATCACACTTCACTTATATAGCACTTCTGTGCTTCTTATTAACCCTTATTAACTTTCACCTGTGTGCTGACCTGGGGTAGCCGACCTGTGCCGGCATGATGGGGTCCTGCACCCCGGATCCATACCTAGTATTAGTGACCCCCAGTGACGGAGAAGCCTTGTCGATCGGCCTGGGGGCTTAACCCTATATCTGCAGATATATGCAACTAAGATCTCCGTATTATCTGATTTATTATGTAGTATTATTACTCACTCAGTGTGCATTAGGGAACACAAATTGTTTTTTCTTACACAGAATTACCCCTCCCTTTTAGCACCTGACTGATATTACATCTGATTGAGCAGCTTTCCAATATTTGTGCATTGTATTTAGAGAGGCATGGATGGGTCAGCATTAGGAGGGATTGCTGACTCCAGAGTGCCATTGGGGAAGCCAGGGGTGTCTCCAGGTAAGCTGGCTCTCAGATGCTGTAGGAGCCATTATCATGTGGCCTTACACTGGGCATTTAGACCCAGACATATATGTAATTATTTATGGGGTGGGTGTGGGGTGCGGTGGTCCCTGTGTTGGTATGGCTGGGTGGCTTCAGGTCGGCACACCCTAACACTTTATTAACACTCATTATTTTCCCTATCACTATGTATATATTTTTGTATTTTTTTTAATCATAGAATTTTATTAGGAGAAATAAGCAGAGTAACAACATTCGGTAACAGTGGGAATAACAGTACAGTAAATGTGTTGTGAGTTAAATTTCACGAGACTCGTCATGTAGAGTATTATAACAATAGAAATTCACGAGTGACCAGGAGATAAAACAACCGAAGAGTGTGAATCCAATAAGTACAATCATCAAATCGTAGTAGGAGATCTGGTCAGAGTGAGTAGGGGTGGCGGGAGGGAAGATGAAGGGAAGGCAGGAGAGACGAGTAGAAAAAAGAGAGACCTCCGACAAGCTAGGAACCCAGGTGATAGGGAGTAGGGAAAAGGAAAGAGAGAGAAGGGAAGTATAAGAGAGAAGAGAAGAGAGAAAAAGAGAAGAAAAAAGAAAAAGAAAAAATTATAGGGGGGGGGGGACGGAACATCAATTGCGCCCAATTTGAATTATAATCTAGTTAAGTCCTGGGAGGGGTGAATTTTGATATCTGTACCAGGGAAGCCAAGTGGAGTGGAATTTTTGTACTGTGTTGTGTTGGAGGCTAGTGATGTATTCCATTTGTGCAATGAACCAAATCCTGTTTGTTAGTGCCTGACGGTTGGGTGCGTCTGGTGCTTTCCAGTTACGTGCTATTTGGTATTTGGCCGCACAGGAAATATGGAGGATCAGTCTATTTGAGTCTTTGGGAGCTTGGTCCAGGGGGGCACAGAGGAGTAGGTTGACAGGTGAAAGAGGCTGCGTCAGGTCTAGCAGCTGGGCAAGGAGGGCACGGTCCATGGTTCAGTAACGGGTGATCACTGGGCAAGACCACCATGTGTGGAAGAACGTGCCCACCTGGCCACAGTTTCTCCAGCAAAGGTTAGAAGTGCCAGGAAACATTCTATGCAGGCGGTCTGGAACCAAATACCATCTTGTATAGATTTTAAACGATTTTTCGCGGATGGCCACGCTGATGGAGCACTTTGAGACCGCGGCCCGGATAATTTCCCATTCCTCGTACTCGAAATGTCGCCCCAAGTCCGTTTCCCAGGCCTGTTCATGGAGTTCGAGGGCGGGGGTTTCGGGGGACAAGATGGTTTTGTAAAGGAGAGAGATGACGCCTCTGATAGTGGGATTGTGCAAGCAAAGCCTTTCAAAAGAGGAAGGGATTGGAAGCGGGAATGGAAGGTGTAAAGAGGAAATGTAGTGCCGTATTTGTAGATATTGGTAGTGCAGGGAGTTGGGTAGGCCATATGTAGTCTGTAGGTCAGAAAATTATCTGATGGCGTGGGTTCCTGTAAAGTGGTGGATCCTAGTGACACCAGCAGAGATCCAAGGACGGGCCATTGCTGAAGATAGGCCTGGAGGAAATGCCAAATTGTTCCAGATAGGGGTTAGGGGGGAGGGGTAAGTAGACAGTTTAAATTTTTTGTTCAGGAGCTCCCAGTTCCCGAGTGTTACCTCTACAGTAGGTGTAGGGAGGCTAAATTGAGGGCAGTTTTTGCGGTGAACCCAAGGCAGATAGGAGACCGAAGGGACGCCAATTAAGTCGCTCTCTAAGTCGACCCATCGTTTAGTATGCTTCGGAGCGTGCCAAGCAACCTTTTGGCTCAGTTTAGTCGCAGCAAAATAACGCTGGAGGATGGGGAGGCCTAGGCCGCCTAGCTGAGAGTGTTTGGCCAGAGTGTCTCGTCGGAGTCGAGGTTTGGTGTGGTTCCATATAAAGTCACCTAGCGAGGACTGAAGAGAGCGGAGGATATGCGAGGGGATTTGAATCGGGAGCGTTTGGAACAAGTACAAAAGTTTGGGGAGTGCGTTCATTTTTATGGCATTAATACGTCCAATCCAAGAGAGATAATAAGAGTCCCATTGGCGGATGTCCTTGAGAATTGAATTTATGATTGGGGTGTAGTTAGCTCGATAGAAAGAGTTGTAAGATTTGGTTATGAAGACTCCTAGGTATTTCAGTGAATGTTTACGCCATGAGAATTCAAAGTTTGCTTGTAACAGGGTCTTGGTACGCTTGGGGATGTGTAGGGAGAGGGCCTCGGATTTTGATTGGTTGATTTTATATCCCGAGAGGTTGCCGTAGATAGTCAGCTCTCGAAATAGATTGGGAAGAGAGATGGTCGGGTTCGTCAATGTGAGGAGTATGTCGTCTGCGAATAGGGAGACAGTATAATGGGTGCGGTTAACGGTGATCCCGGAGATATCTGGGTTGGCCCTGATGCGGCACGCGAGGGGTTCGATTATCAGTGCGAAAATGAGGGGGGATAGCGGGCACCCTTGTCTAGTTCCATTAGAGATCTTAAAAGGATCCGACAATAGACCATTTGAGTGTACTGAAGCCGAGGGGTTATGGTATAAGGCTTGTATGGCCTGAAGGAATTTACCTCGAAAGCCATAGTGCTGCAGGGTTTGCAACATGAAAGGCCAGGAAACCCTGTCGAAGGCCTTCTCCGCGTCCAGAGCAAGCGCCAGGGATGGGATATTGTGAAGGTTAATATAGTGAATAATGTCAATTGTGCATCTGGTGTTATCAAGCGCTTGTCTGAACGGGACAAAGCCCACCTGGTCAGGGTGAATCAGGGAGGGAAGAATAGGATTGAGCCGGTGAGCCAATATTTTGGCAAAAATGTTAAGGTCTGTATTCAGTAGCGAAATGGGCCGGTAGTTAGTAATTAGATGGGGATCTTTATTTGGTTTTGGGATTACAGTGATAGTAGCCTTGGTGGTTTGAGAGTGGAAGGGGGAGCCCTCCAATATTAGGTTAAATACCTTCGTGAGATGGGTGAGTAAGGAAGATTGGAAGGTTTTGTAGTATGACATAGGAAAGCCGTCTGGGCCAGGAGCTTTAGACGGTTTCTGGAATTTAATAGCGAGAGCTATTTCTCCTTCAGAAATAGGCCTGTCCAAGCCTGAGGAAGTCTCTGAGTCTAAGCGGGGCAGGTCGCACGATGTCAGGTAGTCAGAAGCAGGCGGGTAGGTCGGGTCGGGGTTGGGCGGTTGAACTGGGAGGTTGTAGAGTCGCTCGTAGTAAGATTTAAAAAGGGAGTTAATAGTGGAAGGATTATATTGGAGTGAGTCATTGTTATCCTTGATAGCCGATATGGCAGATTGCGCTTTCCGAGCCCTCAGTCTGTTGGCTAATAAAGAGTCAGCTTTGTTGCTCTTTTCGTAGAATCTTTGTTTCAGCCAGCGTAGTGAGTACTCAGTTTTTTCGGCTAACAAAGCGTTTAAGGCCGCTCTAGCAGTGGTAAGTTGTGCATATAGAGGGCGGGAGGGCCGTTGTTTGTGTTGGGTTTCCAGATTGTGGACCTCTTCCGTGAGGGAGGCCAATTTTTGTTTATGTTCCTTGTTTCTGTGTGATGCGTAACTAATGATGTGGCCTCTGATAACAGCCTTGTGTGCCTCCCATATCAATGGGGTACAAAAGGAGTCAGTAATGTTTAAAGTGAAGTAGTCTTCAAGAGCAAGTTTGATTTTTTCCTGGAATTGAGGAATTTTCAGCAGCGTCTCGTTTAAACGCCAAGTAGGTCGGGATGTCAAGGAAATCAAAGGTGGCGGTGACAATGGAGTGGTCTGACCACGAGTTGGGGATGATGGACGAGTCAGATATGTGTTTGGAGGCCAGGGTACTGCAGAAGAAGAGATCGATGCGGGAGTAAGATTGGTGTGGGATCGAAAAGAAAGTGTAATCTTTGGATGTGAGGTTGAGGGCCCGCCATACGTCGATGAGACCGGATTCCCGTGTGTGCTTGTTTAAAGCTCGGGATGAGGAGTCGCGGTGTAGGCGTGATTGGGGAGTAGATTTATCTAGTTGGGAATCCGGGACAGTATTAAAATCCCCACCTAGTATTAAATAGCCTTTTCTGACTCTGGACAGTGTGGAGAAGAAGGAGTTGAAGAAGGACGCGTGCCCAGAGTTAGGGGCGTACACAGTGGCTATTGTGCATTCTAAGTGACCGAGTCTACCCGTTAAAATGATAAACCGCCCGTCTTTATCCATGTGTGGACGCTTGCCCAGAGTTAGGGGCGTACACAGTGGCTATTGTGCATTCTAAGTGACCGAGTCTACCCGTTAAAATGATAAACCGCCCGTCTTTATCCATGTGTGAGGAACCCAAAACAAACGGAATTTTAGAGTTAATCAGTATGGCCACCCCATTATGTTTGGATTGGCTCGAGGAGTAAAAAGCCATCGGGTAACGTTTGGAGGTGAGGGTCGGGTGTGATTGGGATTTGAAATGAGTCTCCTGGATGAATACTAGTCCCGCCTTAAGGGTACGGAGGGATCGAAACAAGGAGGAGCGTTTCTGGGGGGTATTGAGGCCCTTGATGTTCAGGGACGCTAGCAACAGAGGCATTGCGAGTTGCGATTAAGAGGAGGAGGAGAAAGGGAAAGAAGAGGAAGAGAGAGAGGGAGAGAGAGAAAAAAAAGGAGTAAAAACGAAAGGGGGGGGGGGTGAGGAGAGAGCAAGTGAAGGGTCCCGGCCCGTCGGAGGAAATAGAGGAGTTAGAGGTAATGATCCAGAAGAGGGTAGTAGAAGGGGGGGGGGGGGAATCCGCACTAAGGTTCCTCACGGCCAGCGAGGAGGAACCAGCACAGAAGGTAGGACTGACTGGTCCAAAGTGGGGAAGCACTGGGTGATAACCGTACTCCCTCCAAGGGGATAAGGTGAAGGAGGAGTGTGTTTACAGGTGAGAGTTCAGCCAGAGCCGGCCTTAGGCATAGGCAAACTAGGCAAATGCCTAGGGCATTTGGTATGCTTAGGGGCACCAGCAGCTTCTGCTGATTAAAATGATATGCGGCATGCCTATATTCTGTGTGTGTGTGACTGCGGCTGTATCTGCATACGAAATGCTATGTTGCGTGTATTCCTGGAAATTACTGTAATGTAGCATTTTCTATGCAGATACAGCCGCAGTCGCACACAGAATATAGGCATGCTGCATATCATTTTAATCAGCAGAAGCTGCTTGTGCATCCTAGCCACATAGTAATGCAAATAAGATGCATTTTCATAAACAAAAGGCGCCCGACGTTAGCAGAGCTGCCAGCTGACTCATGCTAGGCATCTCCTGCAGAACTAGCGGTGGTGCTAGGGGGCACCAGCCAAAATCTTGCCTAGGGCATCATATTGGTTAGGGCCGGCTCTGAGTTCAGCAATATGAACTCGTGGGTTATATAGAATGAATGAGGGATCATGGCCCTCCAGTGGTGGGGTTTTCAGCAAGTGAGCTAACAGTGGCCTTAGAATAAAAAGCATCAGAGAGAAGTGACACGGAATAAACATATAAGCAATAAAAAACATAGCATTAACATTGGTGAAGTATAAGCAGAGCAAACAAGGTAGGTTCGTGAACAACAACCAGTGCACTAGGAGCTCAAACATATTATCAAAGAGATCGGTTCGCACCCTATCGAGGTGCTCCGAGTTATACGCCCAAATATTGCTAACATGACCAAGGCATTGGCTTAAAAGTAAATATGAAAACAGGGCGGGGAGGGTCCTATAACAAATTCGTAGCTATACCGGTGCACTAAACATCGTTGAAGAGCTAGATGGTTGCTAAATAAAAAAATAAAAAGGGGGGGGGGGTGTAGCAGCAGAGCTATACAATGCTTTAAACATGGAAGATATTAAAAAAAAAAAAAATTTAAAAAATGAAAAAATAAATAAATACATACTTTAGCAACCAGTATATAATATTCGCAATAAACATCAACTAGCCGAGTGGACTGGAGCAAATAGAGCCAAGACCCAAGTGGGCCAAGGTACTTCTACCAAACTAAAAGTATAAGCAGCATTGGGAGTGAGGGTAGTTAGGTGGTCTGGTGATTGGGGGCTGCCGTCGGTACTGAGTCAGAGTCTTTCTAGGTGTGACAGGAAGTCCCTACCCTCTCTCGGGTCTCTGACGATCAGTGTTTTTCCATTGAAGTCGACCAGTAGCTTGAAGGGGAACCCCCAGCGATATCGAATTCCCCGCGTGCGAAGTGCGGAAGTCAGATCCCTAAGCTCTCTCCTTTTAAGTAGCATGGAGGGAGCAAAGTCTTGAAAGAATTGTAGCTTAGCATTTTCGAATAGGATGTATGGCTTGCTCAGGGTCGGATTAAGAACCAGTTCTTTATCTTTAAAGTTGAGAAAGCGCAAAATTACATCTCTGGGGGGATCACCATCACGTGGTTTAGGTCGGAGAGCTCTGTGGGCTCTTTCTAGTGGTAGCTCACGGGAACCCAAGGTCGGCACTACTGTGGAGAATAGCTTGTGTAGGTATGCTTCAAGATTCGCGGGAAGAACTGATTCCGGGACATTCCGTATGCAGAGATTATTTCTCCTTTCGCGATTCTCCAGGTCCTCGTTCTTGTCGCGTAGTTCCGAGATGTCCCGGATAAGATGGTCGATGTCTCTGATGGTCTCGCTCTGCTCTTTGTGAAGAGTGTCTTGTCGGGATTCAAGTTTGGAGGTTCTAGAGGACAGAGACGTTATGTCCGACTTGATGGTGGCAACCACGTTGTCCAGTTTGGACTCCAGTGATTCCTTGAAGTCCATGATGAGCGATTTCAGAGCAAGGATGTCCTCCTTGGTTGATAGAGCGGGGGATGAGGACAAGTCTTCCTTGTCGGACACCGAGAGGCTAGGAGAAGGGGGACCAGAGAGCGAGGACTGTTTGTCGTTTTTGTCGGCCCTGGTAAAATGTTGGGATATGTCCGTCTCTGCCCGCTTTCTAATGTAGGCGGCGGACTTAGCTATGGTGGCAGCCCAGCAGATTGAGTCGGGATGGGTCAGATAAAGTGTCGGAGCGGTTCGTGGAGGTATGCAAGCGAGAAGGCCTGAGAATGAACCACTGGAGGTCTAGAATACGGTATGTTCAGTGGTGCATGGGGTCTGTCGGCAGTAGTGTAGAAGAAGAATCACAAAGTGTAGAACGGTGCACAGTGGGTTGTGGCAGGAGGTAGATTAGCAGTAGATAGGGCTAGAGGTGCAGACTCTTAATTATAGAATTAGGAAGCAATCAAAGTTCCAGTAGCAGGTAATTATAAGCCAGCTTTGCGGGACGTGGGGGAGGGGGTTCAAGATCGGGAGCGGGGGCCGCTGAGTGGTTCCACTTCGTCACAGTGCACTGCGGCCGTGCACTCAGCATATAGTGGCGGGGGGCCGTGAGGTCGTGGTTGCAGTGTTCTCACTCACAGGGCCAGGCCACAAAAGGGGTGAGAGGGGTGCAGCAGGTGGTGGGGAAAAGAGTCCAGAGTCAGAGACACAGTGTGGCCTCTCCTCACCTTGTGTTGTTGTGGCCTCCTATAGCGTCCAGCTCAGCGGGGAGCTTCAACAGCAGGGGCTTCAATGGTAGCGAGCCCGGAGCAGCGCCGGGGTCTCAGGAGGCTGAAGATGATTGCCGCCCGTCGGGATCCGGTGGCCGCCGTCCCCGCAGCGTCCGGTGGAGGGGAGGCGAGTTGGGGGAACCTCCGCCAATCCGCAAGTCCCCCAGCAAGGACACCCGCAGCAGGAACGTGGGGGGGGGGATCGCGGCTGGCGAGGTCCGCGGTTCAGCAGCGAGGCGTCCCCGGCAGCAGGCGAGACCCGAGGGTGCGGTCTTGGGGGGGCAGGTGGGCCGCAATCCGCGGGAGCTCCAGGAGTGCTCCCCGATTCCGCGGGCTTCACACGACAGCAGCTGGAGGGGCAGGAGGGCGAGGAGTCTCAAAGAGTGGAGCACAGGCAGTCCCAGCTTTGTCTTTTTTTTTTTTTTTTTTTTCTAACAAGAGAGGGACAGCACAGTATGGGGAAGCTTATTTTGCCCCCTCCAAGATGGCCGCCGTCAGTACTGTGTGGTGTCCCTCCAGACTCCAGCGAATGTCACCGGCCCTTATATGTGGGGGTAGGGACCGGCCGTCACCCCCACAATCTTCATTAATACCCCCCTGTCGGTTGTGTGCAGCAGGCGGGCCGCTCGTGGAGGTGCAGCACTCGCGCTGCACTCACCTCCACAACCAAGATGGCCGCCGCCACCGGACCACCGCCGCTCAGCTCAGCTCCGGGCCCGCAGCTCCAGGGGCTTCTCTCACCGCTTCCGATGCTCGGCCGGGTCCCCCCAGGTATGAGAGGAGAGGTGGGGCAGGTTGTACTGCAGCGCGCGGCGCCCGGTTTTCGGACGATCTCGGACGGGTGGGGGTCCAAATCGAGGCCCCGGCTGCAGCATGAGGGGAAGGCCGCAACCTGCAAGCACAGGACAAGCCTGTGCTCCGGCTCCGCAGCTCACCCCCAGCGTCCACAGAGTAGCAAGGGCTGCAATGGGAAGCTGCAGGAGGGGGACACACCAGGTTAGGTCGCCAAAAAGGGGGTAAAAGGGCTCAATCGGGCAGGAGCTCCCCTGGGACACAACCTTTCAGTCAGGAAGCAAGCCACACTTTCTATATTTTTGTATTTTAATCACACTTCACTTATATAGCACTTCTGTGCTTCTTATTAACCCTTATTAACTTTCACCTGTGTGCTGACCTGGGGTAGCCGACCTGTGCCGGCATGATGGGGTCCTGCACCCCGGATCCATACCTAGTATTAGGGACCCCCAGTGATGGAGAAGCCTTGTCGATCGGCCTGGGGGCTTAACCCTATATCTGCAGATATACGCAACTAAGATCTCCGTATTATCTGATTTATTATGTAGTATTATTACTCACTCAGAGTGCATTAGGGAACACAAATTGTTTTTTCTTACACAGAATTACCCCTCCCTTTTAGCACCTGACTGATATTACATCTGATTGAGCAGCTTTCCAATATTTGTGCATTGTATTTAGAGAGGCATGGATGGGTCAGCATTAGGAGGGATTGCTGACTCCAGAGTGCCATTGGGGAAGCCAGGGGTGTCTCCAGGTAAGCTGGCTCTCAGATGCTGTAGGAGCCATTATCATGTGGCCTTACACTGGGCATTTAGACCCAGACATATATGTAATTATTTATGGGGTGGGTGTGGGGTGCGGTGGTCCCTGTGTCGGTATGGCTGGGTGGCTTCAGGTCGGCACACCCTAACACTTTATTAACACTCATGATTTTCCCTATCACTATGTATATATTTTTGTATTTTAATCACACTTCACTTATATAGCACTTCTGTGCTTCTTATTAACCCTTATTAACTTTCACCTGTGTGCTGACCTGGGGTAGCCGACCTGTGCCGGCATGATGGGGTCCTGCACCCCGGATCCATACCTAGTATTAGGGACCCCCAGTGATGGAGAAGCCTTGTCGATCGGCCTGGGGGCTTAACCCTATATCTGCAGATATACGCAACTAAGATCTCCGTATTATCTGATTTATTATGTAGTATTATTACTCACTCAGTGTGCATTAGGGAACACAAATTGTATTTTCTTACACAGAATTACCCCTCCCTTTTAGCACCTGACTGATATTACATCTGATTGAGCAGCTTTCCAATATTTGTGCATACAGGATGCTTACCTGCATATTCCCATTGCAGTGTCGCATCAGCAGTACCTGAGGTTTGCGGTTGGCAATCTCCATTACCAGTTTTGGGCGTTACCATTTGGTTTGACCACGGCTCCGCGAGTCTTCACCAAGGTCATGGCGGTATTGACGACTGTACTCCGCCGTCAAGGGGTCAGGATCCTACCGTACTTGGACGACTTGTTGATCCTGGCAAATTCCCCAGAGATTCTCCTACTTCATCTGGATCTGACTATCCAGTTTCTGCAAGCCCACGGGTGTCTCATCAACTGGGAGGAATCCTCCCTGGTCCCTGCTCAGAGCATGGTGCACCTGGGAGTGTTGTTGGACACTCACAACCAGCGGTTGTTCTTGTCTCAGGAGAAAGTCCTGAAGCCTCAGGACAGGATTCAATGCTTCCTATCTCGTCCGCAAGTGTCGATACATTCGGCATATGCAAGTGCTAGGTCTCATGGTGTCGGCTTTCCGCATGCTGGAGTACGCTCAATTCCATTCCCGCTCTTTCCAGGGGCTGATTCTTGCCAAGTGGGACGGCCTGCCTCACCGGATCAGGTCTCAAATGATCTCATTGTCTCCAGAGGTCCATCTGTCACTGAGCTGGTGGCTTCAGGACCAACGATTGAGATGGGGTCGTCCCTTCTGGATCTCCAACTGGGTCCTTCTGACGACGGACACCAGTCTGAGGGGTTGGGGCACGGTGTTTGAGCAACATTCCCTTCAGGGTCAGTGGACCAAGGAGGAGTCTCTCCTCTCGATAAACATTCTGGAATTGCGGGCAGTGTTCAACTTATTGAACTTGGCCCAGCATTTAATGCAGAACAGACCTGTTCAAGTACAGTCGGACTACGCCACCACGGTGGCGTACATCAATCATCAAGGCGGCGCTCGAAGCCGCATGGCAATGAGGGAAGTATCACGGATTCTTCAGTGGGCAGAACGCCATCTGCCAGCCATATCAGCAGTGTTCATTCCGGGGGTCCTAAACTGGGAAGCGGACTTTCTCAGTCATCAGGACGTACACGCCAAAGAGTAGAGCCTCCATCCAGAAGTGTTTCAACTCCTCGTGTACAAGTGGGGCCTTCCAGATGTGGACCTGATGGCGTCTCGGAGCAAGGACAAGGGATCCTCAAGCAGCATTCGTGGACGCACTGGAAATTCCATGGAACTTTCGGCTGCCATACGTGTTCCCTCCGGTGTCACACCTGCCCAGAGTAATAAGGAAGTTCAAGCAAGAAGGAGGAATCCTACTTCTGATCGCTCCAGTGTGGCCCAGACGGCATTGGTTTTCAGACCTTCAGGGTCTCTCGATAGAGCGTCCCCTTCTACTTCCGCAGTGCCCAGATCTCCTCGTTCAGGGCCCCTGTGTATATCAGGATTTAGCCCGATTGGCTTTGATGGCGTGGCTCTTGAAGCTTCCGTCTTAAGGGCCAAAGGATTTCCTGAGGCGGTCATTCAAACCATGTTGAAGGCCCGGAAACCGGCTTCTGCTCGGATTTATCATAGGGTCTGGAATTCTTACTTTGCTTGGAGCGCATCTAACAATCATGACGCTTACAAGTTTAGTACGGCCAAACTTTTGGCCTTTCTACAACAAGGCCTGGACTTGGGCCTTCGTCTGGCCTCCATCAAGGTTCATATTTCTGCCTTGTCGGTTTGGTTTCAGAGAAAAATTGCGACCTTACCTGATGTGCATACATTCACTCAGGGTGTGTTGCGGATTCAACCTCCTTATGTCCCGCCGGTGGCTCTTAGGGACTTGTCGGTGGTTCTGGAGGCGTTGCAAGAGTCTCCGTTTGAGCCTCTTGAATCTGCAGACCTTAAGTGGCTTTCTCTTAAGGTATTGCATCTGCTGGCTATTGCCTCTGCTAGACGGGTGTTGGATTTGGGTGCCTTGTCTTGTAGGTCACCATGTCTGATTTTTCACCGTGATCGGGCGGTTCTTAGAACACGTCCCGGGTATTTACCTGAGGTGGGGTCTTTCTTCCACCTTAATCAGGAGATTGTAGTTCCAGCCTTTGCCTCTCCTGATTTGTCTTCCAAAGAACGGTCTTTGGATGTGGTACGGGCTCTGTGTATCTACGTGAAGAGAAATGCCTCCATCGGTAAGTCGGATTCTCTCTTTGTTCTGTTTGGTTTTCACAAACGTGGTTGGCCTGCTCACAAGCAGACCCTGCCCAGTTGGATTAGAATTGTAATTGCACATGCTTATGTACAGGCTGGCCTTCCAGCTCCTGGTACCATCAAGGCCCATTCTACTCGGTCGGTTGGATCTTTTTGGGCGTCCCGCCTTGGTGCGACCCTTGAACAATTGTGCAAGGCGGCTACATGGTCCTCAGTGAACAGACTCATAAGGTTCTATGCCTTCGATACTTCCGCCTCCCAGGATGCTTCCTTTGGACGCCGGGTTCTTGTGCCCACTACAGTGCGTCCCCTCCCATAAGGAACTGCTTTAGGACATCCCCAATGTCATTTCTTGTGGAGCCCAGTGTACCCCGCAGCAGAAAACGAGATTTATGGTAAGAACTTACCGTTGTTAAATCTCTTTCTGCGAGGTACACTGGGCTCCACAAGGCGCCCACCCTGACGCACTTAGCTTCTTTGGGTTGGTATGGCATTAGCCGCTGACACTTACTCCTGTCGTGATAGTGTGGTGTATGTGGCTACTAACGGTTGGCGTCTCTTTTACCTGCTACTGCATTGGGCTGGTTAACAAAACTGAGCTCATGTGCACGGAGGCGGGGTGACATAGGAGGCGGCGCTATGCATCTTGGGAAGAAGGTCAAAGCTTTGAGCCTGTTGGTGCCTTGGATCAAGATCCTACTCTACACCCCAATGTCATTCCTTGTGGAGCCCAGTGTACCTCGCAGAAAGAGATTTAACAATGGTAAGTTCTTACCATAAATCTCGTTATATATATACACATACATATGTGGGTGTGTAGTGTGTTGTAACCCTGTGTGTGTGTGTGTGTGTGTGTGTGTGTGTGTGTGTGTGTGTGTGTGTGTGTGTATGTGTGTGTACGTGCAGTGCGATGTAACACTGTGTGTGTGCATGCAGTGCGGTGTAACCGTGTGCGTGCAGTGTGGTGTAACCGTGTGTGTGTGTGTGTGTGTGTGTGTGTGTGTGTGTGTGCAGTGCGGTGTAACCGTGTTTGTGTGTGTGTGTGTGTGTGTGTGTGTGTGTGTGTGCGTGCAGTGTGGTGTAACCCTGTGTGTGCGTGCAGTGTTGTGTAACCCTGTGTGTGTGCATGCAATGTGGTGTAACCCTGTGTGTGTGAGCAGTGCTGTGTAACCCTGTGTGTATGCGTGCAGTGCGGTTTAACCCTATGTGTGTGTGTGTGTGTGTGTGTGCGCGCAGTGCGGTGTTACTGTGTGTGTGTGTGTGTGTGTGTGTGTGTGTGTGTGCAGTGCTGTGTGTGTGTGTGTGTGTGTGTGTACAGTGCAGTGTAACCCTGTGTATGTGTGCAGTGGGGTGTAACCTTGTGTGTGCTTGTGCAGTGTAACCCTGTGTGTACTGGTGCAATGTAACCCTGTGTGTGATGGTACGGCGTAATGTAACGCTATGTGTACTGGTGCAATGTAGCCCTGTGTGTGCCAATGCAGGGCAGTGTAACCCTGTGTGTGTGTGTGCGTGCAATGTTGTGCAACCCTGTGTGTGTGTGCATGCAGTGTGGTGTAACCCTGTGTGTGTGTGTGTGTGTGAGCAGTGCTGTGTAACCCTGTGTGTGTGCGTGCAGTGCGGTTTAACCCTATGTGTGTGTTACTGTGTGTGTGTGTGTGTGTGTGTGTGTAGTGCTGTATAACTGTGTGTGTGTGTGTGTGTGTGTGTGTACAGTGCAGTGTAACCCTGTGTATGTGTGCAGTGGGGTGTAACCTTGTGTGTGCTTGTGCAGTGTAACCCTGTGTGTACTGGTGCAATGTAACCCTGTGTGTGATGGTACGGCGTAATGTAACGCTATGTGTACTGGTGCAATGTAGCCCTGTGTGTGACAATGCAGGGCAGTGTAACCCTGTGTGTGCTTCTGTCATTGTATGGAGTTACCCTGTGTGTAATGGTGCAGTGCAGTGTAACCATGTGTGTTCTGGTGCAGTGTAACCCTGTGTGTATTGCTACTGTACAGATTTACCCTGTGTGTGCAGCCAGTCTGTGAAATCCTGTGTGTGCTGCCACTGAACGGTGTAAGCCTGCGTGTGCTGGTGCGGTTTAACCCTGTGTGTGCTGGAGTAGTGAGGTATACCATATGGGCATTTACTGTATATGTATAGGAGGTGTGTGTATATTGTCACATGTATATTGGGTTTATATGTATATACAGGAGGGTGTATATATGTTTATTGGGGGTTATGTGTATATACATGGTGTGTGTATATTTGTACTGTACAATGGGGGTATGTGCATGTACAGGAGGGTTTATATATGTGTATTGGGAAGGGGTATGTGTATATACAGAAGGCGTGTATATATGTATATTAGGAGGACTGTGTATATTTAGAAGGATTTATGCATATGGGGGGAGTATGTGAATGTGCAAGAGGAGTATATATATATATGTACAGTATATTGGGGGTTATGGGTATATACAGGAGGGGTGCATATATGGGGAGGTACAGTACATGTACAGTGCATCCGGAAAGTATTCACAGCGCTTCACTTTTTCCACATTTTATTATGTTACAGCCTTATTCCACACTGGAATAATTTCATATTTTCCTTCAAAATTCGACACACAATACTCTATAATGACAATGAGATTTTTGCAAATTTATTAAAAATAAAAAACTAAGAAATCACATGTACATAAGTATTCACAGGCTTTGCTCAATACTTTATTGATTCACCTTTGGCAGCAATTACAGCCTCAAGTCTTTTTGAATATGATGCCACAAGCTTGGCACACCTATCTTTGGGCAGTTTCAACCATTCCTCTTTGCAGCACCGCTCAAGCTCCATTTATAGATCCCTCCAGAGATGTTCAATCGGATTCAAGTCTGGGCTCTGGCTGGGCCACTCAAGGACATTCACATAGTTGTCCTGAAGCCACTCCTTAGATATCTTGGCTGTGTGCGTAGGGTCGTTGTCCTGCTTAAAGATGAACCGTCACCCCAGTTTGAAGTCAAGAGCGCTCTGGAGCAGGTTGTCAACCAGGATGTCTCTGTACATTGCTGCATTAATTTTTCCCTCTAAGGAAATTTTGTGTTACTTAATAAGTAAGTCTCAACAAGGAGCGCTCCAGGTTTAAAAATAGAATAACATTTAATAACATTAAAAAATGTTTTATAATAACAAATGCTTTCAGAATAGCAATATTAAACCACAAGTAGTTGCCGTTAACATAGGGTTAATACCTTTAATATTAATATGACTGAATTGGGTCCAGGAAAAAATGTTTTTTATAGCAGTCAGTCATAAACAGTTCTGGATATAAAATTCACAATACAACTTCCAAGTTGTTAATAAAGTTAAACAGGTACGGGAGGTGTGGCCTGACTGAAGAAGCAGCAGGAAGCAGGAAGACTGAGCTACTGCTCCCAAACATACTGTACCTATTGCCACAAGTCACTGGGTTTTTCTATTCCCTGTGACTACCGTCTAAGCCCCTGTGTGTCTGGAAACTCTGGTGGGAGATTACGGAGCCGGGGGGGGCGATACTTCGGCCTCTGCGGGTTGTGGTCTACACCAGACCTGAAGCCGCGGTCTAGATTTCTGCAGTTTCCCCGCCAGGAGGCTCCATGCACAGCATGCCCTGCTATGCTTCCCGGGACCGGGCGGCCCTTCTACAGCCTCCACATAACCTACCCTGCCTCCTCCGGAGTCCTCCTCGTGCTGCTGCTGGCCCGCAAGCGGTGTGATCAGGTCCTGGCGGCTGGAACCGGGAGGAGACGTGGGGCTGCGCTTCCGGCGGGAAGCCTTCCAGCCGGAGCCGCACACAAGCTGCCAGCCTGGGCCGGCTGCCCTGACATAGCCAGCATAGAGCCGCCCGTGATAGCTGGCTTTCACTCACCACGCTGGAACCGCCGGGCGCCCGCCCATCTCAGCTAGCCGAGAGACACATAACTGGAGCCACACTGAATGCCCCCCGCTGCAGCCAGCCATCCTGTCCTGACCAGGGGCGTGGAGCCACCTGCTGCTGTATGCTGTGACTACCCTTGCAGTGGCCATCTGGGACCTGCTTGCCGTGGCCAGCACATTGACCACTGAAGCCGAGAGCATTACATAGAAAGTGCAGGTACTGCGTGCACATACCACCAGGTGCTCTGTTTTGTAATTTTATGAGCACACTTCCTCTGCAGCAGCTGCTGCTACTGGAGATCTCCTCATGACCACTGGCTGCCGTCCCTTGCCTGTTCCCTCTGCACCTCCCTGTACCTATTTCGCTCTGAGTACGCCGATTGCTGCAGATGCAGGGTTGTGCTCTAAATGGTACACGCAGTTTTTATACAGGATCCACGGTGGCTTTTTCACTTAATTCAGACACCACTATAGGGCTTTAACCTCCTTTTTCTGCTCCCCAGGATGTTAGCCTAGCAATGCTGTTTGTCCTGCCTGGACAGTAATAGTTCTCTCCATGGGGTATATTTACTAAGAGTCGTAATTGTCGGGATTTGGTGGGAGATTAAAAACGAATGACATCGGTAGTGTGAATTTGCAACTTTTTTTTTTTTTACGTCTCATTTACTATGCTGTCGTATTCTGCATTTTCGTTTTTTCCGATGTCGATGTCATTCGTAATGTCAGGCAGTGTTTTACGGGAGTGATTAGTAAAACACTGCCTGACAAAACACTATGAATCCCGGCCGCATCTGTGAGATCCGTGCAGGGCTTAATTGTGTATATTATGAGAAGTGAAGAAAGAGTTAAAAATCTTAAAAAAATGTGCGTGGGGTCCCCCCTCCTAAGCATAACCAGCCCCGGGCTCTCTGAGCCGGTCCTGGTTATAAAAATACAGGGGGAAAATTGACAGGGGTTTCCCCATATTTAAACAACCAGCACCGGGCTCTGCGCCTGCTCCTGGTGCAAAAAATATGGGGTAGAAAAAAACGTAGGGGTCCCCCGTATTTTTAACACCAGCACCGGACTCCACTAGTCAGAGAGATAATGCCACAGCTGGGGAACACTTTTATATTGGTCCCTGCGGCCCTGGCATTACCGCCCATCTAGTCACCCCTGGACGGGGAACCCTGGAGGAGTGGGGACCCCTTAAATCAAGGGGTCCCCCCCTTCCATCCACCCAAAGACCAGGGGTGAAGCCTGAGGCTGTCCCCCTCATCCGTGGGCGGTGGATGAGAGGCTGATAGTCTTTTGTGTAAAAAAATAATATTGTTTTTTGTAGCAGAGCTACAGGTCCCAGCAAGCCTCCCCTGCAAGCTGGTACTTAGAAAACCACAAGTACCAGCATGCGGGAGGGAAATGGGCATGCTGGTACCTGTAGTTCTACTACAAAAAAAATACCCAAACAAAACACACACACCGTGACAGTAAAACTTTAATGTACATACATGCACACTTACATACATACATACATACATACTTACCTATGTTGACCCGAAGCACTCGGTCCCCTTGCCCAGTAGAATCCAGGGGTACCTGTAAATAAAATTATGCTTACAAAGAATCCGGTGTAGATCGGTCCTCTTCTTAAAAGTTATAATCCATGTACTTGGCAAAAAAACAAACCACTCACCCGGCCCACGAACTGAAAGGGGATCCATGTTTACATATGGATCCCTTTCTCCGAATGTCGGGACCCCCCGTGACTCCTGTCAAAGAGGGTCCTTCAGCCAATCAGGGAGTGCCATGTCATGGCACTCTCCAGATTGGCTGTGCACTCCTGCATTGTCAGTCAGACGGAGCACTGTGGATACAATGTAGCGTAGCGGCGCTACATTATATCCAATGGTGGGAACTTTGCGGTCTGCGGTTAACCGCAAGGTTAAGTGGGGTCACTCTTGTGGGTGGCCCCACTTAACCTCACGGTCTACCGCAGACCGCAAAGTTCCCACCATTGGATATAATGTAGCACCGCTACATTTAAATACTGGTGTCACATTCCATTTTTGTTTGGGTTATAAGGTATATCCAGCCACACATGTCGCTGCATTGTGCGATTCAGCGTGTCGGCATGTTTACACAACGTGCATACACATTGTAAAGGTTATTAGCGTATGCTTAGCGGCCGCAGCGGCCCGAACCCAAATGGAATAAGGTACTGCTATTTCCCTGTAAGTTAAACAAACTTAACAGTTTGACACAGAGAGGGGGAGGGAGAGGTAGAGGGGGGAGAGAGGGAGAGGAGAGAGAAGGAAGGAAGGGTTAGACAGACAGACAGACAGACAGACAGAGAGAATTTAAACCCACTGGGCATTTAGACCCAGACATATGTGTAATTATTTATGGGGTGGGTGTGGGGTGTGGTGGCCCCTACGTCAGTATGGCTGGGCGGCTTCAGGTCGGCACACCCTAACACTTTATTAACACTTATGATTTTCCCTATCACTTTGTATATATTTTTGTATTTTCTCTATCGTCCTAGTGGATGCTGGGGTTCCTGAAAGGACCATGGGGAATAGCGGCTCCGCAGGAGACAGGGCACAAAAAGTAAAGCTTTAGGATCAGGTGGTGTGCACTGGCTCCTCCCCCTATGACCCTCCTCCAAGCCTCAGTTAGATTTTTGTGCCCGGCCGAGAAGGGTGCAATCTAGGTGGCTCTCCTAAAGAGCTGCTTAGAAAAGTTTAGCTTAGGTTTTTTATTTTACAGTGAGTCCTGCTGGCAACAGGATCACTGCAACGAGGGACTTAGGGGAGAAGAAGTGAACTCACCTGCGTGCAGGATGGATTGGCTTCTTTGGCTACTGGACATTAGCTCCAGAGGGACGATCACAGGTACAGCCTGGATGGTCACCGGAGCCTCGCCGCCGGCCCCCTTGCAGATGCTGAAACAAGAAGAAGGTCCAGAATCGGCGGCATGAAGACTCCTCAGTCTTCTTAAGGTAGCGCACAGCACTGCAGCTGTGCGCCATTTCCTCTCAGCACACTTCACACGGCAGTCACTGAGGGTGCAGGGCGCTGGAAGGGGGGCGCCCTGGGAGGCAATGAAAACCTATTTTTGGCTAAAAATACCTCACATATAGCCTCCGGGGGCTATATGGAGATATTTAACCCCTGCCAGAATCCGTTAAGAGCGGGAGACGAGGCCGCCGAAAAAGGGGCGGGGCCTATCTCCTCAGCACACAGCGCCATTTTCCCTCACAGAAAGGCTGGAGGGAAGGCTCCCAGGCTCTCCCCTGCACTGCACTACAGAAACAGGGTTTAAACAGAGAGGGGGGGCACTAATTTGGCGTTCGAAATATATAAAAAAGATGCTATAAGGGAAAACACTTATATAAGGTTGTCCCTATATAATTATAGCGTTTTTGGTGTGTGCTGGCAAACTCTCCCTCTGTCTCTCCAAAGGGCTAGTAGGTCCTGTCCTCTATCAGAGCATTCCCTGTGTGTGTGCTGTGTGTCGGTACGTGTGTGTCGACATGTATGAGGACGATGTTGGTGAGGAGGCGGAGCAATTGCCTGTAATGGTGATGTCACTCTCTAGGGAGTCGACACCGGAATGGATGGCTTATTTAGGGAATTACGTGATAATGTCAACACGCGGCAAGGTCGGTTGACGACATGAGACGGCCGACAAACAATTAGTACCGGTCCAGACGTCTCAAAAACACCGTCAGGGGTTTTAAAACGCCCGTTTACTTTAGTCGGTCGACACAGACACAGACAGGGACACTGAATCCAGTGTCGACGGTGAATAAACAAACGTATTCCTTATTAGGGCCACACGTTAAGGGCAATGAAGGAGGTGTTACATATTTCTGATACTACAAGTACCACAAAAGAGGGTATTATGTGGGATGTGAAAAAACTACCGTAGATTTTCCTGAATCAGATAAATTAAATGAAGTGTGTGATGATGCGTGGGTTCCCCCCGATAGAAAATATGGGCGGTATACCCTTTCCCGCCAGAAGTTAGGGCGCGTTGGAAAACACCCCTTAGGGTGGATAAGGCGCTCACACGCTTATCAGAACAAGTGGCGGTACCGTCTATAGATAGGGCCGTCCTCAAGGAGCCAGCTGACAGGAGGCTGGAAAATATCATAAAAAGTATATACACACATACTGGTGTTATACTGCGACCAGCGATCGCCTCAGCCTGGATGTGCAGAGCTGGGGTGGCTTGGTCGGATTCCCTGACTAAAAATATTGATACCCTTGACAGGGACAGTATTTTATTGACTATAGAGCATTTAAAGGATGCATTTCTATATATGCGAGATGCACAGAGGGATATTTGCACTCTGGCATCAAGAGTAAGTGCGATGTCCATATCTGCCAGAAGATGTTTATGGACACGACAGTGGTCAGGTGATGCAGATTCCAAACGGCACAAAGGTGTATTGCCGTATAAAGGAAGAGGAGTTATTTGGGGTCGGTCCATCGGACCTGGTGGCCACGGCAACTGCTGGAAAATCCACCGTTTTTTACCCTAAGTCACATCTCTGCAGAAAAAGACACCGTCTTTTCAGCTTCAGTCCTTTCGTCCCTATAAGAGTCATATCTGCCCAGGGATAGAGGAAAGGGAAGAAGACTGCAGCAGGCAGCCCATTCCCAGGAACAGAAGCGTTCCACCGCTTCTGACAAGCTCTCAGCATGACGCTGAGACCGTACAGGACCCCTGGATCCTACAAGTAGTATCCCAGGGGTACAGATTGGAATGTCGAGACGTTTCCCCTGCGCAGGCTCCTGAAGTCTGCTTTACCAAGGTCTCCCTCCGACAAGGAGGCAGTATGGGAAACAATTCACGAGCTGTATTCCCAGCAGGTGATAATTAAATTACCCCTCCTACAACAAGAAAAGGGGTATTATTCCACACTATATTGTGGTACTGAAGCCAGAAGGCTAGGTGAGACCTATTCTAAATCTAAAAAAATTTGAACACTTACAAAGGTTCAAATCAAGATGGAGTCACTCAGAGCAGTGATAACGAACCGGGAAGAAGGGGACTATATGGTGTCCCGAGACATCAGGGATGCTTACCTCCATGTCCCAAATTTGCCCTTATCACTAAGGGTACCTCAGGTTCGTGGTACAGAACTGTCACTATCAGTTTCAGACGCTGCCGTTTGGATTGTCCACGGCACCCCGGGTCTTTACCAAGGTAATGGCCGAAATGATGGTTCTTCTTCGAAGAAAAGGCGTCTTAATTATCCCTTACTTGGACGATCTCCTGATAAGGGCAAAGTCCAGGGAACAGTTGGAGGTCGGAGTAGCACTATCTCGGATACTGTTACAACAGCAGGGGTGGATTCTAAATATTCCAAAATCGCAGCTGATCCCGACAACAAGTCTCCTGTGCTTAGGGATGATTCTGGACACAGTCCAGAAAAAGGTGTTTCTCCCGGAAGAGAAAGCCAGGGAGTTATCCGAGCTAGTCAGGAACCTCCTAAAATCAGTGCATCATTGCACAAGGGCCATGGTAAAAAAATGGTGACTTCCTTCGAAGCAATTCCAGTCGGCAGATTTCATGCAAGAACTTTTCAGTGGGATCTGCTGGACAAATGGTCCGGATCGCATCTTCAGATGCATCAGCGGATAACCCTATATCCAAGGACAAGGGTGTCTCTCCTGTGGTGGTTACAGAGTGCTCATCTTCTAGAGGGCCGCAGATTCGGCATTCAGTTTTGGATGTTGGTGACCACGGAGGCCAGCCCGAGAGGCTGGGGAGCAGTCACACAAGGAAAAAATTTCCAGGGAGTGTGATCAAGTCTGGAGACTTTTCTCCACATAAATATAGCTAAGGGTAAATTTATAATGCTCTAAGCTTAGCAAGACCTCTGCTTCAAGGTCAGCCGGTATTGATCCAGTGGGATAAAACATCACGGCAGTCGCCCACGTAAATAGACAGGGCGGCACAAGAAGCAGGAGGGCAGTGGCAAAAACTGCAAGGACTTTTCGCTGGGCGGAAAATCATGTGATAGCACTGTCAGCAGTGTTTCATTCCGGGAATGGAAACTGGGAAGCAGACTTCCTCAGTAGGCACGACCTCCACCCGGCAGAGTGGGAACTTCATGGGGAAGTTTTCCACATGATTGTAAACCGTTGGGAATTACCAAAGGTGGACATGATGGCGTCCCGTCTGAACAAAAAACGGGACAGGTATTGCGCCAGGTTAAGAGACCCTCAGGCAATAGCTGTGGACGTTCTGGTAACACCGTGGGTGTACCAGTCGGTGTATGTGTTCCATCCTCTGCTTTTCATACCTAAGGTACTGAGAATTATAATACGTAGAGGAGTAAGAACTATACTCATGGCTCCGGATTGGCCAAGAAGGACTTGGTACCCGGAACTTCAAGAGATGCTCACAGAGGACTTATGGCCTCTGCCGCTAAGAAGGGACTTGTTTCAGCAAGTACCATGTCTGTTCCAAGACTTACCGCAGCTGCGTTTGACGGCATGGCGGTGGAACGCCGGATCCTAAGGGAAAAGGCATTCAGGAAGAGGTCATTCCTACCCTGGTCAAAGCCAGAAAGGAGGTGACCGCACAACATTATCACCACATGTGGCGAAAATATGTTGCGTGGTGTGAGGCCAGGAAGGCCCCATGAAGAAATTTCAACTCGGTCGATTCCTGCATTTCCTGCAAACAGGAGTGTCTATGGGCCTCAAATTGGGGTCCATTAAGGTTCAGATTTCGGCCCTGTCGATTTTTCTTCCAGAAAGAATTGGCTTCAGTTCCTGAAGTCCAGAAGTTTGTCAAGGGAGTATTGCATATACAACCCCCTATTGTGCCTCCAGTGGCACTGTGGGATCTCAACGTAGTTCTGGGATTCCTCAAAACACATTGGTTTAAAACCAGTCAAATCTGTGGATTTGAAGCATCTCACATGAAAAGTGAACATGCTCTTGGACCTGGCCTGGACCAGGCGAGTGTCAAATTGGTGGTTTTTTTCTCAAAAAAGCCCATATCTGTTTGTCCATTGGGACAGGGCAGAGCTGCGGACTCGTCCCCAGTTCTCTCCCTAAGGTGGTGTCAGTGTTTCACCTGAACCAGCTTATTGTGGTGTCTTGCGCCTACTAGGGACTTGGAGGACTCCAAGTTGCTAGATGTGGTCAGGGCCCTGAAAATATAGGTTCCAGGACGGCTGGAGTCAGGAAAACTGACTTGCTGTTATCCTGTATGCACCCAACAAACTGGGTGCTCTTGCTTCTAAGCAGACTTTTGCTAGTTGGATGTGTAATACAATTCAGCTTGCACATTCTGTGGCAGGCCTGCCACAGCCAAAATATGTAAATGCCCATTCCACAAGGAAGGTGGGCTCATCTTGGGCGGCTGCCCGAGGGGTCTCGGCTTTACAACTTTGCCGAGCGGCTATTTAGTCAGGGGCAAACACGTTTGTAAAATCCTACAAATTTGATAACCTGGCTAAGGAGGACCTGGAGTTCTCTCATTCGGTGCTGCAGAGTCATCCGCACTCTCCCGCCCGTTTGGGAGCTTTGGTATAATCCCCATGGTCCTTTCAGGAACCCCAGCATCCACTAGGACGATAGAGAAAATAAGAATTTACTTACCGATAATTCTATTTCTCGGAGTCCGTAGTGGATGCTGGGCGCCCATCCCAAGTGCGGATTATCTGCAATACTTGTACATAGTTACAAAAATCGGGTTATTATTGTTGTGAGCCATCTTTCAGAGGCTCCGCTGTTATCATACTGTTAACTGGGTTCAGATCACAGGTTGTACAGTGTGATTGGTGTGGCTGGTATGAGTCTTACCCGGGATTCATAAATCCTTCCTTATTGTGTACGCTCGTCCGGGCACAGTATCCTAACTGAGGCATGGAGGAGGGTCATAGGGGGAGGAGCCAGTGCACACCACCTGATCCTAAAGCTTTACTTTTTGTGCCCTGTCTCCTGCGGAGCCGCTATTCCCCATGGTCCTTTCAGGAACCCCAGCATCCACTACGGACTCCGAGAAATAGAATTATCGGTAAGTAAATTCTTATTATTTTAGTCACACTTCACTTACATAGCACTTATGTGCTTCTTATTAACCCTTATTAATTTTCACCTGTGTGCTGACCTGGGGTAGCCGACCTGTGCCGATGTGATGGGGTCCTGCACCCCAGACCCATACCTAGTATTAGGGACCCCCCGTGATGGAGCCGCCTTGCCGATCGGCCTGGGGGCTTAACCCTATATCTGCAGATATACGCAACTAAGATCTCTGTATTATCTGATTATTATGTAGTATTATACATGTGCATTAGGGAACACTAATTGTTTTTCTTACACAGAATTACCCCTCCCTTTTAGCACCTGAGTGACATCACAATCTGAGTGAGCAGCTTGCCAATATATGTGCATATATGTGCCTCTGCATGGGTTGGGTGCAGGATCCCGACAGTGAGGATGTCGGCAGTCAGAATCCAAACACTTCTTGGTAAGTAAATTACCTCTACCCATTACCATCTCCCTAAACCTCCCACAGCCTAATCCTAACCCTTCCCTCATGCAGCCTAACCCTAACCTTCCCCTCCCTCCAGCATCCTAATCCTAACCCTATGTGGCATACTTACATTAGGGAAAGGGGTAGAGAGAGAGGAGACATGGTGAGACAGAGAGAAGGGGGTCAGAGAGAGAAGGGGTGACACAGAGAGGGGGAGGGAGAGGTAGACGGGGCAGAGAGGGAGAGGAGAGAGTAGGGGGAAGGGTTAGATAGACAGACAGAGAGAAAGAGAAGGGTGGAGACAGAGAGAGAGGAGGGCAGACAGAGAGAGAGAGAAGGGGAGACAGCGAGAGAGATAAGGGGAGACAGAGAAAGAGAGAAGGGTGAGAAAGAGTGAGAAAGAGGACAGACGTAGCGCTAGAGAATGGGAGGGAAACAGAGAGAAGGGAGAGACATAGAGAGGGGGGAGAAGGAGTGGAGAGAGAAGGGGGAGAGAGAGAGAGAGAGAGAGAGAGAGAAAGCGAAGGTGGGAGACAGAGAGAAGGTGGAGACAGAGAGAGGGGGGGGAGAGTGAGAGAGAAAGGGGAGACAGAAAGAGAAGGTGGGATGAGAGAAGGGGGAGACAGAGAGAGAGAAGGGGTAGAGAGAAAGAGAGAAAGTGAAGGATAGGAGAGAGAGAGAGAGAGAGGATGGGAGACACAGAGATAGAGAATGGGGACTGAGAGAGCAGGAATGGGAGAGACAGAGAGAGAGAAGGGAGAGACAGAGTGAGAGAAAGAGAGAAAGAAAGAGAAGGGTCGGAGACTCACAGAGAGAATGGGGAGACAGAGAGAGAGAGAGAGAGGGAGAGAGAGAGAGAGAAATGGGTGGTAGACACAGAGAGCGAGAAGGGAGAGACAGAGAGAGCGAGAAGGGGGGAGTGAGAGAAA
Source organism: Pseudophryne corroboree (assembly GCF_028390025.1). Lineage (NCBI taxonomy): Eukaryota > Metazoa > Chordata > Amphibia > Anura > Myobatrachidae > Pseudophryne > Pseudophryne corroboree. The sequence goes on along the minus strand of NC_086444.1, from coordinate 458,113,025 downwards.
GAAAGAGAAGGGTGTGAGACAGAGCAAGAAGGGGAGAGACACAGAGAGTGAGAAGGGGGAGACACAGAGAGAGACGGGGAGACAGAGAGAGAAAGAGAGAGAGAGAAGGGTGGGAGACACACAGAGAGAGAAGGTTGGTAGATACAGAGAGAGAGAGAGAGAGAGAGAGAGAGAAGGGGGAGACAGAGAAAGAGAGAAGGGGGGACAGAGAGAGAGAGAGAGTGAGAGAGAGAAGGGTGGGAGACAGAGAGAGAGAGAAGGGTGGGAGACAGAGAGAGAGAGAGAGAGAAGGGGGAGACAGAGAGAGAAGGGTGGGAGACATACACACACACACACAGAAAGGGGGAGACAGAGAGATAGGGGGAGGGACAGAGAGAGAGAGGAGAGAGAAGGGGTAGACTGAGATAGAGATGGGGGAGACAGAGCAAGAGGGGAGAAGTGTGTGAGAGAGAGGGTTGAGAAAGGATTGAGACAGGCACCCCCTCACCGCCACTACCCAGTACAGGCATCACTATACCTCGTCCTCTTCCCTGCCTAATTCTCTACAGACAAAATGATTGTCTTCCTGTAGTCAGAGGAAACACCCTATTACTTGCTTCGCAAACTTTCTCCTCTGTAATTGCTGCACTGACTTGCCATCTGTTTGATCTTTAGTCATGTCATGTCAGACAGAGTAAAAAATATATTTCCATATATTTCCATCTCACCCTCACCAGGAAAATATTTTTACAGTCAAGTCATTTACAAAAGTGTAAATGTGTGGTCTTCCCAGCACATGATTCTGCTCTGTACTACAAAAAATTATAAATTCTTACCAAAGCTATAACAGCAGTATAATCCTATAAAGAGCAAAAGAAAAAATACCCGTAACATACATTATACAGACAAAGATAATGCTCATTTTCAATTAATAAATGAAAGAATAAAATGTTATTATCTTCAATAAACATGTTTAAGTCAAGTGCATCATACTTTTGAAATAATTACTTTTCATTTCTATTTCTTACACCATATACTGTACATTATATTTCCATACATCCCAAATCAGATGATCTTTCTTGTCCTTGTTCTTGTGTTTTACAACTATTTCTTTTATTATAGTTTCCTATGCTTCATCATTCTAATTTATTTCTCTTTGCAAACTCACTGAACAATTAAATGCTTCTACACGGTCAAGTCATATTATTATGTCCACCTCCTACATTTGACATCGGTAGCACGTAGCCCATGAAGTATGTCATGTGTTTTGCGCTGGCTTGGTGGGTATATAAGGGGAGCGATAGGCCGCCTGCACACATCACTCATTGCTGTCATGGGTAAGAGGGGCGATGTACCTGAGCTGCAAAATGAGATGATTATCGGCTTCCGGGACAAGGGTGGCAGTGTTTCTGAAACAGCGCAGTTTGTGAACTGTTTGCGTGCTGCTGTGGTGAAGGTGTATCGTGACTGGACAAATGGCACCACTGCGAATAACCATTGTGGAAATGCGGAGCACCACGTGCCATTGATGTGAAAGGTGAACGTCGGCTATGAAGGTGCGTGAGGGCCAACCAACACGCTACAGTGGAGCAGCTCACCATCAAAATGAACCTGTGCCAACCTACCCGAACCCTATTGAGTCATTCCCAGTAAGTAAGAATATGTTCTATTGGGATGGTATCAGGATCCCAGTGCTCAGAATATTGACACGCAGGATCCTGACACCTGTAAAATAAGTATACTAACCCTTGTCTTCTACCCCCTAAACCTCTCTATCTGCATACTGACCCTAACTCAACTCCCTGTAGCCTAACACCCTAACATTCCTTGGTGGTGCCTAAACCAAACCCCCCCCCCCTCTCCACAGCCTAAACCTATGAGATATTGTGACCATTCACTGTGAGATATCTCACAGTGTATGTCCACAATATCCACAATGTCTACTTCCATCCCTGGACAGGAAACCTTTACCTGTCATCGCCCCCCTGTGAAGTAACAGGGGAAACGTCCCCACTATCTGGTTATTGCCGATTGTCCCGGCCACTGACAATCTGAAGATTGGGGCGATGATTGCATATTGAATGCCATGCTTGAGTTGTTGGCAGAGTGTTCTGGGCAATCTGGTGCAGTGACGTCGGTCCAGACACTTAGTGACTTAAACAGTAATGCAGGTTTATTTAGTAAACACAGGGGACTCAGATGTAACACTGATTTCTGTAATCAGGAGCCCATATATCACACAAGGTAACAGCATTAGGTAGTGGTACTTATCAGGAGATGTCTGTGGTGGTGAAGCATGGAGGACTGCCCAGCCGTGCAGTCTGACTCCCACTGTAGAGAAGATGATGCATGCACTGTAACACTGTGAGTCTCTGTAGCTGAGATCTACTCCCAGTCTCAGCTCTGCACACTTGTACACCAGGACTCTGTCTCTCAGTCCCTCTATGTGTCACACTCTCCTCACACACTCTCTGAGATGGAGGAACAGGAACTACATCATATGACTCCGCCTCTGAGTGACTCCTGGCACTAGAGGTCTAACACTAGGGGATGCAGACTGGTACACAGAAGGAGACAAGTACAGACATTAGTGTGGCTTTGATTATGCAGATTGTTGAAGTTTTTGTGCCTGGAAAATATTGTAGCTCATATGATAAGCAGACTGTGTTGGTAAGCTTTGGATTTTCATGTGCTAAGAAAAGGAGGTAGCTCAGAATTCATTGTATTCAAACTGTTCTAGTGTCGCTATTAACAGCATGCTGATTATATAAATAAACACTGTAGTAGGTGTACATTTTCATTTATGTCTACTTTGTATCAACCATTCTGCTACTCATGCTTAGGCAGGCTATACACCTGGGCGACATGTTCGCAGACAGAGCAGCTGATTATGTAAGCTATACACACTTGCTGAGTTTCACCGACATGTTGGATTTCACCGACCAATCGGGACTGTAGCTTGCTAGTGTATGGTAGCGACAAGCCACTTTGCTGGTTGTTACTAGTATGCTATTAGCAAAATGAGCACTTTAATGATGAACAGATCTGATCTTTGGAAGAAAATTATCTGCGCATTAATGTAAAATATCAGTATGGGCACCTATTGGTGTATTGGAGAATTGTTTAATTGGGAAGGGGGGGATGTTGCAGATTATGTGAATTGCTTTGTACTGATTGCTGATGTATGGGTCCTATAACTCATGAAGCTGTGCTTCTTCTACTATATTTTTATTTTATATAACTTATTTTAAAACCATACAATATGACTCCTTTAAGTATCTTGAATTTAGTCCGAGCACAAGGAATTTGATTATATACATGTAAAATTATGAATGTCAAAGAATACTTATATTACTGCAAATGAACTTGTGCTTTAGATCCCTGCAGGGGCTAGACATTGCACTTTAGCATTATTAACTGGCAGCGAAATAGCAGACATGGGGGCTAATACAAAGTGAGTACTATGCCAGTTGGTGTAGAGTATCTTGCATGAAATTGCTTCTGCGCATTCTAAAAACCAGATGCATCCATGCAGATTTGTGTTATCGCCCCAGGATAGGCAGAATAGCGGACGTTGGCACAATTGCAAACAAACACAGATGACCTTAGAAAGACGTTATATGTGGGTGATCAGATGTAGGCATGGCAGCCAAGAGGTGGCATGGCCAAATCGGGGAGGAGGGGCTGCGCCCCCTTAAAAATATAAAAATAGTTGGCTGTACAGTGCGTAGACGGATTTAGACTTCATGTTGCCCTAGGCAAGATACAGGTTTGGGCTCCTCACCCCCCTTTTTTTTAACTACACTATAGGATTTATTTTTTGTGGGAGGTGGGGCGTGGACAAGGCTGTCTTATATTACAGAAAACAATAAAACACATTAGCCTCAATAGGAAATAAATAAAACACAATGTCCTGCTACAGGTACATATTGGTCTCAACATGAATAAATAAAACACATTGGCCCCAGACAGGAAAATCAACACACACATTGTATATTATACCAGCTGTTGTGATGACCTATATATAAAGGTAAGTAAAGGTGCCCATCACATTACACTGCCTGGGGAGCACATCATGTTATATTTTCTGTGTATCCTTCACATTACACCAGCAGTGGTGCCATTTGCAATTAAGCAGCATACATGCCCATTATGGTTCCTACATAAAAATGAATCATAGAAGTATAATCATAATTTTATATCATATATATTTGGACCAGTGGTGGCTCCAGAGGAGGGTCTGTAGGTCACTTCAAATTTCAAATAGAGGAGCCACACCTACTGCCACCAAATGCCATTTCAAACTGACTCACTGGCATCTGGTGTGCCTCCCATATTTGAATTTTGAACTGAGCTTCAGCACCACCTCTGGAGCCACTCCTGATTTGGACCTTATTATACCAAGATAGGCAACATATTACAGTATGTTGGTAGATATCCCTGTAACATGAGTAATTCATTTTGACAGTTTCTGGGGTAATATGGAAAAGCATACACAAAGGGAGATGTTTGTATAAGCTCTTCATGCTCATTCTGGGGGATCCAAAGACTGAGCTCACGGGCAAAGATGGACAAGAGGTCAGTGAATATATATAAGGTACACCTGTCCTGGAAACTCTCCAAATGGCAGTTGTGAGGAGAGTTTATTTACCCAACTACAGCCATCTGGGTTATCTAACAGTGGGTGCTTGGGGCCTGGAGATTGGCTCAGCGGGAAATGTCATATATTCCCAGTGGCCCAATCCACCCATGGTGAGGGCAGTGACAGCTGCTGCTTTGCTGAGACTGGCAGTGGGCCCTCCGATGCACTGCAGACAGTGGGACTTTGGCAGTGCTGGGTAGGTTCTCGTTACATCATGACATCATGCGATGGTCACGTATTGCTTTTCTGGGAATGTTTTGCAGAGGCACAGTAATGGAGCAAAGGGCCAGAATTAGTGATAGCAATACAGGTCTGAACCCAGTTACTGAGCCTTTGTAAAAATATTTAACTAGAAGCCAGCCTTTGGATCATGGATGGGCCAGATTTTGTGGGGCCTGGCTATTGGCCCCATGGGGACCCACTGGGCCCTAGGCGGGTGTCTAGGGTGCCTTTTGGGAATTCCAGGCTTGGCACAGGGACTGCAGGTTGCACAGGGGGGCACTGGTCGTCGCACAGAGGAATATTTGTCCCCCTCAGGGTACTCAGGAGTCACTCTGCATTGCAACACAGAGCAGCGGCAGCCCCTGTTTTTGTACAGCTGCCGCTGGGTCCCCCCCCCCCTTTAATCCTGCCCTGACATTAATGCACTCTGGACCTACTCTTTGTGCCCCTAGCACATATGACATCATGTGTCACTAAAAAGGGGCCGTTACCAGCAGCTGAGAGATTGTCGCTTCCTAAGATTGCTTCCAGGTACAGTACCATGTAAGCCAAATACAGGTTCCACTACAATGCCGCCTTCTTGGCCTTGCACTCTATCTGGTGACAATGGCCTCATATAGCACCATTTTTAATTACTGCGAAGTGCACCTGTGATTTGGGAGGAAATTACAGACAACTAACTTCACATCAGGCCCATAGTTTGGCAAATTATTTCCTTATTCCCTTAAGGATCTAAGGATATATGAAACAATCTGCTGCATTAATAAACCGGAGGTAGCAATAAATATTTGACTGTTCCATGTCTTGGAAAATCTACATAAGATTTATAAAAAGTTGTCCTAAATCCGTAGAAGAAAGCACTGACTGTCGTCTTTAATATCAGTACCAGTCACGTATCCCATGAGTTCATGTGAGGAATGTTGAACCTGGTGTCTGTAAAGACCTATTTTTATCTGCCTACTATTTATATGATTCCAGGAATACCATTAGGAGCATGGTCAGTTCTTGGAAAGAAGCAGCCTCACTCCTTCAATTTTACAGATTCAACTCCAGTAGCAGAACAAGGTCTTGTATCCTAGGAAACGGAACACTCGCACTGAGAGGTTAAACATGTAAACAAAACATCATTATGAAAACGGCATTACGCAGTACATCAATGCTCACAAAGGCACTCATATCTTTACCATGGATAAATTGACCGTAAAGAGCTTCTGAAAAAGAAATATACTGCAAATAAATATTGAATCCATTCAATAAGAAAATAGCAGGAATATACTTTCTGTGATTTCTCTCATTTTCAGATATCACTATTACTGCCTTTAAAAGGCATTTGGCCATCAACTAGATGTTTCAATATGCGGCAGTAAAAGTGGTGACACATGTAGGGCATAGAAAAACAATATATATTTAACTACATACATACACTAGACACATATTCACAAATGAGATCCATCTACTTAGAGTGAACGGAATACATACTATATCCCAGTGGTCAGGATGCCAGCGTTCCCGTCATTGAAGATCCCGACATCGGAGGGGGTAAGTATTTCTACACCCCCCCGTCCCCTACCCTAACCCTCGTAGGGTGTCAGCTAGGGCTAACCCTTCGGGGGTGTCGGCTATGGCTAACCGTCGGGGGATGACGACTAGGGCTAACCCTACCTCCCCCAGTGCCTAACCCCCTAAACTCCCCCTACCCGGGCCCTAACCCATGCCCCGATACTCACCTTTTGGGATGTTGGCTATCAGTGATCTGGCGCTGGTGTCATGAGTGGTGTCAGGATTCCAGCGACGCCGGAGTGAACACATCAGTGTATGATTGTGAGACAGAAAATGGGCCTCATTTAGGTACAAAATGGCTAGCGGGAAATACAAAGTGCATTATGGTAGAGCGGGTTCGGTTTCTCTGGAACCGAACCCCCCCGAACTTCACCCTTTTTACACGGGTCCGAGCCATACTCGGATTCTCCCGTATGGCTCGGTTAACCCGAGCGCGCCCGAACGTCATCATCCCGCTGTCGGATTCTCGCGAGATTCGGATTCTATATAAGCAGCCGCGCGTCGCCGCCATTTTCACTCGTGCATTGGAAATGTTAGGGAGAGGACGTGGCTGGCGTCCTCTCCGTTATTGTTGAACTTGATTGTGCATTATTGCTTAATTGTGGGGAGGGCTGGGGAGCAGCTGTATAATATAGGAGGAGTACAGTGCAGAGTTTTGCTGATCAGTGACCACCAGTTATCCGTTCTCTGCCTGAAAAAAACGCTCCATATCTGTGCTCACTGTGCTGCATATATCTGTGCTCACACTGCTTAATTGTGGGGACTGGGGAGCAGCTGTATTATATAGCAGGAGTACAGTGCAGAGTTTTGCTGACAGTGACCACCAGTATACGTTGTCTGCCTGAAAAACACTCCATATCTGTGCTCAGTGTGCTGCTTTATTGTGGGGACTGGGGACCACCAGTATAATATTATATAGGAGGAGTACAGTGCAGAGTTTTGCTGACCAGTGACCACCAGTATATAATATATAGCATTACGGTACAGTAGGCCACTGCTGTACCTACCTCTGTGTCGTCATTAAGTATACTATTCATCTAGATTCTATACCTGTGGTGCATTTCAGTTGTGCAGTTTGCTGACACAGTGACCACCAGTATACTATATATAGCAGTACGGTACGGAAGGCCACTGCTGTACCTACCTCTGTGTCGTCATTAAGTATACTATCTATCTACATTCTATACCTGTGGTGCATTTTAGTTTTGCAGTTTGCTGACACAGTGAACACCAGTATACTATATATAGCAGTACGGTACGGAAGGCCACTGCTGTACCTACCTCTGTGTCGTCATTAAGTATACTATCCATCTACATTCTATACCTGTGGTGCATTTTAGTTTTGCAGTTTGCTGACACAGTGACCACCAGTATACTATATATAGCAGTACGGTACGGAAGGCCACTGCTGTACCTACCTCTGTGTCGTCATTAAGTATACTATCCATCTACATTCTATACCTGTGGTGCATTTTAGTTTTGCAGTTTGCTGACACAGTGACCACCAGTATACTATATATAGCAGTACGGTACGGAAGGCCACTGCTGTACCTACCTCTGTGTTGTCATTAAGTATACTATCCATCTACATTCTATACCTGTGGTGCATTTTAGTTTTGCAGTTTGCTGACACAGTGACCACCAGTATACTATATATAGCAGTACGGTACGGAAGGCCACTGCTGTACCTACCTTTGTGTCGTCATTAAGTATACTATCCATCTACATTCTATACCTGTGGTGCATTTTAGTTTTGCAGTTTGCTGACACAGTGACCACCAGTATACTATATATAGCAGTACGGTACGGAAGGCCACTGCTGTACCTACCTCTGTGTCGTCATTAAGTATACTATCCAACTACATTCTATACCTGTGTTGCATTTTAGTTTTGCAGTTTTCTGACACAGTGACCACCAGTATACTATATATAGCAGTACGGTACGGAAGGCCACTGCTGTACCTACCTCTGTGTCGTCATTAAGTATACTATCCATCTACATTCTATACCTGTGGTGCATTTTAGTTTTGCAGTTTGCAGACACAGTGACCACCAGTATACTATATATAGCAGTACGGTACGGCAGGCCACTGCTGTACCTACCTCTGTGTCATCATTAAGTATACTATCCATCTACATTCTATACCTGTGGTGCGCCTCTTTTTTTCTTTGCATCATGTGCTGTTTGGGGACAATTTTTTTGAAGTGCCATCCTGTCTCACACTGCAGTGCCACTCCTAGATGGGCCAGGTGTTTGTGTCAGCTACTTGTGTCGCTTAGCTAGTCACACAGCGTCCTTGGTGCGCCTCTTTTTTTCATTGCATCATGTGCTGTTTGGGGACAATTTTTTTGAAGTGCCATCCTGTCTGACACTGCAGTGCCACTCCTAGATGGGCCAGGTGTTTGTGTCGGCCACTTGTGTTGCTTAGCTTAGTCACACAGCGACCTTGGTGCGCCTCTTTTTTCTTTGCATCATGTGCTGTTTGGGGACAATTTTTTTGAAGTGCCATCCTGTCTGACACTGCAGTGCCACTCCTAGATGGGCCAGGTGTTTGTGTCGGCCACTTGTGTCGCTTAGCTTAGTCACACAGCGACCTTGGTGCGCCTCTTTTTTTCTTTGCATCATGTGCTGTTTGGGGACAATTTTTTTGAATGCCATCCTGTCTGACACTGCAGTGCCACTCCTAGATGGGCCAGGTGTTTGTGTCTGCCACTTGTGTCGCTTAGCTTAGTCACACAGCGACCTTGGTGCGCCTCTTTTTTTCTTTGCATCATGTGCTGTTTGGGGACAATTTTTTTGAAGTGCCATCCTGTCTGACACTGCAGTGCCACTCCTAGATGGGCCAGGTGTTTGTGTCGGCCACTTGTGTCGCTTAGCTTAGTCACACAGCGACCTTGGTGCGCCTCTTTTTTTCATTGCATCATGTGCTGTTTGGGGACAATTTTTTTGAAGTGCCATCCTGTCTGACACTGCAGTGCCACTCCTAGATGGGCCAGGTGTTTGTGTCGGACACATGTGTCGCTTAGCTTAGTCACACAGCGACCTTGGTGCGCCTCTTTTTTTCTTTGCATCATGTGCTGTTTGGGGACAATTTTTTTGAAGTGCCATCCTGTCTGACACTGCAGTGCCACGCCTAGATGGGCCAGGTGTTTGTGTCGGCCACTTGTGTCGCTTAGCTTAGTCACACAGCGACCTTGGTGCGCCTCTTTTTTTCTTTGCATCATGCGCTGTTTGGGGACAATTTTTTTGAATGCCATCCTGTCTGACACTGCAGTGCCACTCCTAGATGGGCCAGGTGTTTGTGTCAGCCACTTGTGTCGCTTAGCTTAGTCACACAGCGACCTTGGTGCGCCTCTTTTTTTCTTTGCATCATGTGCTGTTTGGGGACAATTTTTTTGAAGTGCCATCCTGTCTGACACTGCAGTGCCACTCCTAGATGGGCCAGGTGTTTGTGTCGGCCACTTGTGTCGCTTAGCTTAGTCACACAGCGACCTTGGTGCGCCTCTTTTTTTCTTTGCATCATGTGCTGTTTGGGGACAATTTTTTTGAATGCCATCCTGTCTGACACTGCAGTGCCACTCCTAGATGGGCCAGGTGTTTGTGTCAGCCACTTGTGTCGCTTAGCTTAGTAGCTTAGTCACACAGCGACCTTGGTGCGCCTCTTTTTTTCTTTGCATCATGTGCTGTTTGGGGACAATTTTTTTGAAGTGCCATCCTGTCTGACACTGCAGTGCCACTCCTAGATGGGCCAGGTGTTTGTGTCGGCCACTTGTGTCGCTTAGCTTAGTCACACAGCGACCTTGGTGCGCCTCTTTTTTTCTTTGCATCATGTGCTGTTTTGGGACAATTTTTTTTGAAGTGCCATCCTGTCTGACACTGCTGTGCCACTCCTAGATGGGCCAGGTGTTTGTGTCGGCCACTTGTGTCGCTTAGCTTAGTCACACAGCGACCTTGGTGCGCCTCTTTTTTTCTTTGCATCATGTGCTGTTTGGGGACAATTTTTTTGAAGTGCCATCCTGTCTGACACTGCAGTGCCACTCCTAGATGGGCCAGGTGTTTGTGTCGGCCACTTGTGTGTCGCTTAGCTTAGTCACACAGCGACCTTGGTGCGCCTCTTTTTTTCTTTGCATCATGTGCTGTTTGGGGGACAATTTTTTTGAAGTGCCATCCTGTCTGACACTGCAGTGCCACTCCTAGATGGGCCAGGTGTTTGTGTCAGCCACTTGTGTCGCTTAGCTTAGTCACACAGCGACCTTGGTGCGCCTCTTTTTTTTCTTTGCATCATGTGCTGTTTGGGGACAATTTTTTTGAAGTGCCATCCTGTCTGACACTGCAGTGCCACTCCTAGATGGGCCAGGTGTTTGTGTCGGCCACTTGTGTCGCTTAGCTTAGTCACACAGCGACCTTGGTGCGCCTCTTTTTTTCTTTGCATCATGTGCTGTTTGGGGACAATTTTTTTGAAGTGCCATCCTGTCTGACACTGCAGTGCCACTCCTAGATGGGCCAGGTGTTTGTGTCGGCCACTTGTGTCGCTTAGCTTAGTCACACAGCGACCTTGGTGCGCCTCTTTTTTTCATTGCATCATGTGCTGTTTGGGACAATTTTTTTGAAGTGCCATCCTGTCTGACACTGCAGTGCCACTCTAGATGGGCCAGGTGTTTGTGTCGGCCACTTGTGTCGCTTAGCTTAGTCACACAGCGACCTTGGTGCGCCTCTTTTTTTCTTTGCATCATGTGCTGTTTGGGACAATTTTTTTGAAGTGCCATCCTGTCTGACACTGCAGTGCCACTCCTAGATGGGGCCAGGTGTTTGTGTCGGCCACTTGTGTCGCTTAGCTTAGTCACACAGCGACCTTGGGTGCGCCTCTTTTTTTTCTTTGCATCATGTGCTGTTTGGGGACAATTTTTTTGAAGTGCCATCCTGTCTGACACTGCAGTGCCACTCCTAGATGGGCCAGGTGTTTTGTGTCGGCCACTTGTGTTGCTTAGCTTAGTCACACAGCGACCTTGGTGCGCCTCTTTTTTTCTTTGCATCATGTGCTGTTTGGGGACAATTTTTTTGAAGTGCCATCCTGTCTGACACTGCAGTGCCACTCCTAGATGGGCCAGGTGTTTGTTGTCAGCCACTTGTGTCGCTTAGCTTAGTCACACGCGACCTTGGTGCACCTCTTTTTTTCTTTGCATCATGTGCTGTTTGGGGGACAATTTTTTTGAAGTGCCATCCTGTCTGACACTGCAGTGCCACTCCTAGATGGGCCAGGTGTTTGTGTCGGCCACTTGTGTCGCTTAGCTTAGTCACACAGCGACCTTGGTGCCCTCTTTTTTTCTTTGCATCATGTGCTGTTTGGGGACAATTTTTTTTGAAGTGCCATCCTGTCTGACACTGCAGTGCCACTCCTAGATGGGCCAGGTGTTTGTGTCGGCCACTTGTGTCGCTTAGCTTAGTCACACAGCGACCTTGGTGCGCCTCTTTTTTTCATTGCATCATGTGCTGTTTGGGGACAATTTTTTTGAAGTGCCATCCTGTCTGACACTGCAGTGCCACTCCTAGATGGGCCAGGTGTTTGTGTCGGACACTTGTGTCGCTTAGCTTAGTCACACAGCGACCTTGGTGCGCCTCTTTTTTTCTTTGCATCATGTGCTGTTTGGGGACAATTTTTTTGAAGTGCCATCCTGTCTGACACTGCAGTGCCACTCCTAGATGGGCCAGGTGTTTGTGTCGGCCACTTGTGTCGCTTAGCTTAGTCACACAGCGACCTTGGTGCGCCTCTTTTTTTTCTTTGCATCATGCGCTGTTTGGGGACAATTTTTTTGAAGTGCCATCCTGTCTGACACTGCAGTGCCACTCCTAGATGGGCCAGGTGTTTGTGTCAGCCACTTGTGTCGCTTAGCTTAGTCACACAGCGACCTTGGTGCGCCTCTTTTTTTCTTTGCATCATGTGCTGTTTGGGGACAATTTTTTTGAAGTGCCATCCTGTCTGACACTGCAGTGCCACTCCTGAGTAGATGGCCAGGTGTTTGTGTCGGCCACTTGTGTCGCTTAGCTTAGTCACACAGCGACCTTGGTGCGCCTCTTTTTTTCTTTGCATCATGTGCTGTTTGGGGACAATTTTTTTGAAGTGCCATCCTGTCTGACACTGCAGTGCCACTCCTAGATGGGGCCAGGTGTTTGTGTCGGCCACTTGTGTCGCTTAGCTTAGTCACACAGCGACCTTGGTGCGCCTCTTTTTTTCTTTGCATCATGTGCTGTTGGGGACAATTTTTTTGAAGTGCCATCCTGTCTGACACTGCAGTGCCACTCCTAGATGGGCCAGGTGTTTGTGTCTGCCACTTGTGTCGCTTAGCTTAGTCACACAGCGACCTTGGTGCGCCTCTTTTTTTCTTTGCATCATGTGCTGTTTGGGGACAATTTTTTTGAAGTGCCATCCTGTCTGACACTGCAGTGCCACTCCTAGATGGGCCAGGTGTTTGTGTCGGCCACTTGTGTCGCTTAGCTTAGTCACACAGCGACCTTGGTGCGCCTCTTTTTTTCTTTGCATCATGTGCTGTTTGGGGGACAATTTTTTTGAAGTGCCATCCTGTCTGACACTGCAGTGCCACTCCTAGATGGGCCAGGTGTTTTGTGTCGGCCACTTGTGTCGCTTAGCTTAGTCACACAGCGACCTTGGTGCGCCTCTTTTTTTCTTTGCATCATGTGCTGTTTGGGGACAATTTTTTTGAAGTGCCATCCTGTCTGACACTGCAGTGCCACTCCTAGATGGGCCAGGTGTTTGTGTCGGCCACTTGTGTCGCTTAGCTTAGTCACACAGCGACCTTGGTGCGCCTCTTTTTTTCTTTGCATCATGTGCTGTTTGGGGACAATTTTTTTGAAGTGCCATCCTGTCTGACACTGCAGTGCCACTCCTAGATGGGCCAGGTGTTTGTGTCAGCCACTTGTGTCGCTTAGCTTAGTCACACAGCGACCTTGGTGCGCCTCTTTTTTTCTTTGCATCATGTGCTGTTTGGGGACAATTTTTTTGAAGGTGCCATCCTGTCTGACACTGCAGTGCCACTCCTAGATGGGCCAGGTGTTTGTGTCGGCCACTTGTGTCGCTTAGCTTAGTCACACAGCGACCTTGGTGCGCCTCTTTTTTTCTTTGCATCATGTGCTGTTTGGGGACAATTTTTTGAAGTGCCATCCTGTCTGACACTGCAGTGTCCACTCCTAGATGGGCCAGGTGGTTTGTGTCGGCCACTTGTGTCGCTTAGCTTAGTCACACAGCGACCTTGGTGCGCCTCTTTTTTTCTTGCATCATGTGCTGTTTTGGGGACAATTTTTTTTGAAGTGCCATCCTGTCTGACACTGCAGTGCCACTCCTAGATGGGCCAGGTGTTTGTGTCGGCCACTTGTGTCGCTTAGCTTAGTCACACAGCGACCTTGGTGCGCCTCTTTTTTTCTTTGCATCATGTGCTGCTTGGGGACAATTTTTTGAAGTGCCATCCTGTCTGACACTGCAGTGCCACTCCTAGATGGGCCAGGTGTTTGTGTCGGCCACTTGTGTCGCTTAGCTTAGTCACACAGCGACCTTGGTGCGCCTCTTTTTTTCTTTGCATCATGTGCTGTTTGGGGACAATTTTTTTGAAGTGCCATCCTGTCTGACACTGCAGTGCCACTCCTAGATGGGCCAGGTGTTTGTGTCGGCCACTTGTGTCGCTTAGCTTAGTCACACAGCGACCTTGGTGCGCCTCTTTTTTTCTTTGCATCATGTGCTGTTTGGGGACAATTTTTTTGAAGTGCCATCCTGTCTGACACTGCAGTGCCACTCCTAGATGGGCCAGGTGTTTGTGTCGGCCACTTGTGTCGCTTAGCTTAGTCACACAGCGACCTTGGTGCGCCTCTTTTTTTCTTTGCATCATGTGCTGTTTGGGGACAATTTTTTTGAAGTGCCATCCTGTCTGACACTGCAGTGCCACTCCTAGATGGGCCAGGTGTTTGTGTCAGCCACTTGTGTCGCTTAGCTTAGTCACACAGCGACCTTGGTGCGCCTCTTTTTTTCTTTGCATCATGTGCTGTTTGGGGACAATTTTTTTGAAGTGCCATCCTGTCTGACACTGCAGTGCCACTCCTAGACGGGCCAGGTGTTTGTGTCGGCCACTTGTGTCGCTTAGCTTAGTCACACAGCGACCTTGGTGCGCCTCTTTTTTTCTTTGCATCATGTGCTGTTTGGGGACAATTTTTTTGAAGTGCCATCCTGTCTGACACTGCAGTGCCACTCCTAGATGGGCCAGGTGTTTGTGTCGGCCACTTGTGTCGCTTAGCTTAGTCACACAGCGACCTTGGTGCGCCTCTTTTTTTCATTGCATCATGTGCTGTTTGGGGACAATTTTTTTGAAGTGCCATCCTGTCTGACACTGCAGTGTCACTCCTAGATGGGCCAGGTGTTTGTGTCGGACACTTGTGTCGCTTAGCTTAGTCACACAGCGACCTTGGTGCGCCTCTTTTTTTCTTTGCATCATGTGCTGTTTGGGGACAATTTTTTTGAAGTGCCAATCCTGTCTGACACTGCAGTGCCACTCCTAGATGGGCCAGGTGTTTGTGTCAGGCCACTTGTGTTCGCTTAGCTTAGTCACACAGCGACCTTGGTGCGCCTCTTTTTTCTTTGCATCATGTGCTGTTTGGGGACAATTTTTTTGAAGTGCCATCCTGTCTGACACTGCAGTGCCACTCCTAGATGGGCCAGGTGTTTGTGTCGGTCACTTGTGTAGCTTAGCTTAGTCACACAGCGACCTTGGTGCGCCTCTTTTTTTCTTTGCATCATGTGCTGTTTGGGGACAATTTTTTTGAATGCCATCCTGTCTGACACTGCAGTTGCCACTCCTAGATGGGCCAGGTGTTTGTGTCAGCCACTTGTGTCGCTTAGCTTAGTCACACAGCGACCTTGGTGCGCCTCTTTTTTTCTTTGCATCATGTGCTGTTTGGGGACAATTTTTTTGAAGTGCCATCCTGTCTGACACTGCAGTGCCACTCCTAGATGGGCCAGGTGTTTGTGTCGGCCACTTGTGTCGCTTAGCTTAGTCACACAGCGACCTTGGTGCGCCTCTTTTTTTCTTTGCATCAGTGTGCTGTTTGGGGACAATTTTTTGAAGTTCCATCTGTCTGACACTGCAGTGCCACTCCTAGATGGGCCAGGTGTTTGTGTCAGCCACTTGTTGTCGCTTAGCTTAGTCACACAGCGACCTTGGTGCGCCTCTTTTTTTCTTTGCATCATGTGCTGTTTGGGGACATTTTTTTGAAGTGCCATCCTGTCTGACACTGCAGTGCCACTCCTAGATGGGCCAGGTGTTTGTGTCGGCCACTTGTGTCGCTTAGCTTAGTCACACAGCGACCTTGTGCGCCTCTTTTTTTCTTTGCATCATGTGCTGTTTGGGGAAATTTTTGAAGTGCCATCCTGTCTGACACTGCAGTGCCACTCCTAGATGGGCCAGGTGTTTTGTGTCAGCCACTTGTGTCGCTTAGCTTAGTCACACAGCGACCTTGGTGCGCCCTGCTTTTTTTCTTTGCATCATGTGCTGTTTGGGGACAATTTTTTTTGAAGTGCCATCCTGTCCTGACACTGCAGTGCCACTCCTAGATGGGCCAGGTGTTTGTGTCGGGCCACTTGTGTCGCTTAGCTTAGTCACACAGCGACCTTGGGTGCGCCTCTTTTTTTCTTTGCATCATGTGCTGTTTGGGGACAATTTTTTGAAGTGCCATCCTGTCTGACACTGCAGTGCCACTCCTAGATGGGCCAGGTGTTTGTGTCGGCCACTTGTGTCGCTTAGCTTAGTCACACAGGACCTTGGGCCCTTTCTTGCATCATGTGCTGTTTGGGGACAATTTTTTTGAAGTGCCATCCTGTCTGACACTGCAGTGCCACTCCTAGATGGGCCAGGTGTTTGTGTCGGCCACTTGTGTCGCTTAGCTTAGTCACACAGCGACCTTGGTGCGCCTCTTTTTTTCTTTGCATCATGTGCTGTTTGGGGACAATTTTTTTGAAGTGCCATCCTGTCTGACACTGCAGTGCCACTCCTAGATGGGCCAGGTGTTTGTGTCGGCCACTTGTGTCGCTTAGCTTAGTCACACAGCGACCTTGGTGCGCCTCTTTTTTCTTTGCATCATGTGCTGTTTGGGGACAATTTTTTTGAGTGCCATCCTGTCTGACACTGCAGTGCCACTCCTAGATGGGCCAGGTGTTTGTGTCGGCCACTTGTGTCGCTTAGCTTAGTCACACAGCGACCTTGGTGCGCCTCTTTTTTTCTTTGCATCATGTGCTGTTTTGGGGACAATTTTTTGAAGTGCCATCCTGTCTGACACTGCAGTGCCACTCCTAGATGGGCCAGGTGTTTGTGTCAGCCACTTGTGTCGCTTAGCTTAGTCACACAGCGACCTTGGTGCGCCTCTTTTTTCTTTGCATCATGTGCTGTTTGGGACAATTTTTTGAAGTGCCATCCTGTCTGACACTGCAGTGCCACTCCTAGATGGCCAGGTGTTTGTGTCGGCCACTTGTGTCCGCTTAGCTTAGTCACACAGCGACCTTGGTGCGCCTCTTTTTTTCTTTGCATCATGTGCTGTTTGGGGACAATTTTTTTGAAGTGCCATCCTGTCTGACACTGCAGTGCCACTCCTAGATGGGCCAGGTGTTTGTGTCGGCCACTTGTGTCGCTTAGCTTAGTCACACAGCGACCTTGGTGCGCCTCTTTTTTTCTTTGCATCATGTGCTGTTTGGGGACAATTTTTTTTGAAGTGCCATCCTGTCTGACACTGCAGTGCCACTCCTAGATGGGCCAGGTGTTTGTGTCGGCCACTTGTGTCGCTTAGCTTAGTCACACAGCGACCTTGGTGCGCCTCTTTTTTTCTTTGCATCATGTGCTGTTTGGGGACAATTTTTTTGAAGTGCCATCCTGTCTGACACTGCAGTGCCACTCCTAGATGGGCCAGGTGTTTGTGTCGGCCACTTGTGTCGCTTAGCTTAGTCACACAGCGACCTTGGTGCGCCTCTTTTTTTCTTTGCATCATGTGCTGTTTGGGGACAATTTTTTGAAGTGCCATCCTGTCTGACACTGCAGTGCCACTCCTAGATGGGCCAGGTGTTTGTGTCAGCCACTTGTGTCGCTTAGCTTAGTCACACAGCGACCTTGGTGCGCCTCTTTTTTTCTTTGCATCATGTGCTGTTTGGGGACAATTTTTTTTGAAGTGCCATCCTGTCTGACACTGCAGTGCCACTCCTAGATGGGCCAGGTGTTTGTGTCGGCCACTTGTGTCGCTTAGCTTAGTCACACAGCGACCTTGGTGCGCCTCTTTTTTTCTTTGCATCATGTGCTGTTTGGGGACAATTTTTTTGAAGTGCCATCCTGTCTGACACTGCAGTGCCACTCCTAGATGGGCCGGTGTTTGTGTCTGCCACTTGTGTCGCTTAGCTTAGTCCACACAGCGACCTTGGTGCGCCTCTTTTTTTCTTTGCATCATGTGCTGTTTGGGGACAATTTTTTTTGAAGTGCCATCCTGTCTGACACTGCAGTGCCACTCCTAGATGGGCCAGGTGTTTGTGTCGGCCACTTGTGTCGCTTAGCTTAGTCACACAGCGACCTTGGTGCGCCTCTTTTTTTCTTTGCATCATGTGCTGTTTGGGGGACAATTTTTTTGAAGTGCCATCCTGTCTGACACTGCAGTGCCACTCCTAGATGGGTCCAGGTGTTTGTGTCGGCCACTTGTGTCGCTTAGCTTAGTCACACAGCGACCTTGGTGCGCCTCTTTTTTTCTTTGCATCATGTGCTGTTTGGGGACAATTTTTTTGAAGTGCCATCCTGTCTGACACTGCAGTGCCACTCCTAGATGGGCCAGGTGTTTGTGTCGGCCACTTGTGTCGCTTAGCTTAGTCACACAGCGACCTTGGTGCGCCTCTTTTTTTCTTTGCATCATGTGCTGTTTGGGGACAATTTTTTGAAGTGCCATCCTGTCTGACACTGCAGTGCCACTCCTAGATGGGCCAGGTGTTTGTGTCGGCCACTTGTGTCGCTTAGCTTAGTCACACAGCGACCTTGGTGCGCCTCTTTTTTTCTTTGCATCATGTGCTGTTTGGGACAATTTTTTTGAAGTGCCATCCTGTCTGACACTGCAGTGCCACTCCTAGATGGGCCAGGTGTTTGTGTCGGCCACTTGGTGTCGCTTAGCTTAGTCACACAGCGACCTTGGTGCGCCTCTTTTTTTCTTTGCATCATGTGCTGTTTGGGGACAATTTTTTTGAAGTGCCATCCTGTCTGACACTGCAGTGCCACTCCTAGATGGGCCAGGTGTTTGTGTCGGCCACTTGTGTCGCTTAGCTTAGTCACACAGCGACCTTGGTGCGCCTCTTTTTTTCTTTGCATCATGTGCTGTTTGGGGACAATTTTTTTGAAGTGCCATCCTGTCTGACACTGCAGTGCCACTCCTAGATGGGCCAGGTGTTTGTGTCGGCCACTTGTGTCGCTTAGCTTAGTCACACAGCGACCTTGGTGCGCCTCTTTTTTCTTTGCATCATGTGCTGTTTGGGGACAATTTTTTTGAAGTGCCATCCTGTCTGACACTGCAGTGCCACTCCTAGATGGGGCCAGGTGTTTGTGTCGGCCACTTGTGTCGCTTAGCTTAGTCACACAGCGACCTTGGTGCGCCTCTTTTTTTCTCTTGCATCATGTGCTGTTTGGGGACAATTTTTTTGAAGTGCCATCCTGTCTGACACTGCAGTGCCACTCCTAGATGGGCCAGGTGTTTGTGTCGGCCACTTGTGTCGCTTAGCTTAGTCACACAGCGACCTTGGTGCGCCTCTTTTTTTCTTTGCATCATGTGCTGTTTGGGGACAATTTTTTTGAATGCCATCCTGTCTGACACTGCAGTGCCACTCCTAGATGGGCCAGGTGTTTGTGTCGGCCACTTGTGTCGCTTAGCTTAGTCACACAGCGACCTTGGTGCGCCTCTTTTTTCTTTGCATCATGTGCTGTTTGGGGACAATTTTTTTGAAGTGCCATCCTGTCTGACACTGCAGTGCCACTCCTAGATGGGCCAGGTGTTTGTGTCAGGCCACTTGTGTCGCTTAGCTTAGTCACACAGCGACCTTGGTGCGCCTCTTTTTTTCTTTGCATCATGTGCTTGTTTGGGGACAATTTTTTTGAAGTGCCATCCTGTCTGACACTGCAGTGCCACTCCTAGATGGGCCAGGTGTTTGTGTCGGCCACTTGTGTCGCTTAGCTTAGTCACACAGCGACCTTGGTGCGCCTCTTTTTTTTTCTTTGCATCATGTGCTGTTTGGGGACAATTTTTTTTGAAGTGCCATCCTGTCTGACACTGCAGTGCCACTCCTAGATGGGCCAGGTGTTTGTGTCGGCCACTTGTGTCGCTTAGCTTAGTCACACAGCGACCTTGGTGCGCCTCTTTTTTTCTTTGCATCATGTGCTGTTTGGGGACAATTTTTTTGAAGTGCCATCCTGTCTGACACTGCAGTGCCACTCCTAGATGGGCCAGGTGTTTGTGTCGGCCACTTGTGTCGCTTAGCTTAGTCACACAGCGACCTTGGTGCGCCTCTTTTTTTCTTTGCATCATGTGCTGTTTGGGGACAATTTTTTTGAAGTGCCATCCTGTCTGACACTGCAGTGCCACTCCTAGATGGGCCAGGTGTTTGTGTCGGCCACTTGTGTCGCTTAGCCTTAGTCACACAGCGACCTTGGTGCGCCTCTTTTTTTCTTTGCATCATGTGCTGTTTGGGACAATTTTTTGAAGTGCCATCCTGTCTGACACTGCAGTGCCACTCCTAGATGGGCCAGGTGTTTGTGTCGGCCACTTGTGTCGCTTAGCTTAGTCACACAGCGACCTTGGTGCGCCTCTTTTTTTCTTTGCATCATGTGCTGTTTGGGGACAATTTTTTTGAAGTGCCATCCTGTCTGACACTGCAGTGCACTCCTAGATGGGCCAGGTGTTTGTGTCGGCCACTTGTGTCGCTTAGCTTAGTCACACAGCGACCTTGGTGCGCCTCTTTTTTTCTTTGCATCATGTGCTGTTTGGGGACAATTTTTTGAAGTGCCATCCTGTCTGACACTGCAGTGCCACTCCTAGATGGGCCAGGTGTTTGTGTCAGGCCACTTGTGTCGCTTAGCTTAGTCCACACAGCGACCTTGGTGCGCCTCTTTTTTTTCTTTGCAATCATGTGCTGTTTGGGGACAATTTTTTTGAAGTGCCATCCTGTCCTGACACTGCAGTGCCACTCCTAGATGGGCCAGGTGTTTTGTGTCGGCCACTTGTGTCGCTTAGCTTAGTCACACAGCGACCTTGGTGCGCCTCTTTTTTTTCTTTGCATCATGTGCTGTTTGGGGACAATTTTTTTGAAGTGCCATCCTGTCTGACACTGCAGTGCCACTCCTAGATGGGCCAGGTGTTTGTGTCGGCCACTTGTGTCGCTTAGCTTAGTCACACAGCGACCTTGGTGCGCCTCTTTTTTTCTTTGCATCATGTGCTGTTTGGGACAATTTTTTTGAAGTGCCATCCTGTCTGACACTGCAGTGCCACTCCTAGATGGGCCAGGTGTTTGTGTCGGCCACTTTGTGTCGCTTAGCTTAGTCACACAGCGACCTTGGTGCGCCTCTTTTTTTCTTTGCATCATGTGCTGTTTGGGGACAATTTTTTTGAAAGTGCCATCCTGTCTGACACTGCAGTGCCACCCTAGATGGGCCAGGTGTTTGTGTCGGCCACTTGTGTCGCTTAGCTTAGTCACACAGCGGACCTTGGTGCGCCTCTTTTTTTCTTTGCATCATGTGCTGTTTGGGGACAATTTTTTTGAAGTGCCATCCTGTCTGACACTGCAGTGCCACTCCTAGATGGGCCAGGTGTTGTGTCGGCCACTTGTGTCGCTTAGCTTAGTCACACAGCGACCTTGGTGCGCCTCTTTTTTTCTTTGCATCATGTGCTGTTTGGGGACAATTTTTTTGAAGTGCCATCCTGTCTGACACTGCCAGTGCCACTCCTAGATGGGCCAGGTGTTTGTGTCGGCCACTTGTGTCGCTTAGCTTAGTCACACAGCGACCTTGGTGCGCCTCTTTTTTTCTTTGCATCATGTGCTGTTTGGGGACAATTTTTTTGAAGTGCCATCCTGTCTGACACTGCAGTGCCACTCCTAGATGGGCCAGGTGTTTGTGTCAGGCCACTTGTGTCGCTTAGCTTAGTCACACAGCGACCTTGGTGCGCCTCTTTTTTCTTTGCATCATGTGCTGTTTGGGGACAATTTTTTTGAAGTGCCATCCTGTCTGACACTGCAGTGCCACTCCTAGATGGGCCAGGTGTTTGTGTCGGCCACTTGTGTCGCTTAGCTTAGTCACACAGCGACCTTGGTGCGCCTCTTTTTTTCTTTGCATCATGTGCTGTTTGGGGACAATTTTTTTGAAGTGCCATCCTGTCTGACACTGCAGTGCCACTCCTAGATGGGCCAGGTGTTTGTGTCGGCCACTTGTGTCGCTTAGCTTAGTCACACAGCGACCTTGGTGCGCCTCTTTTTTTCTTTGCATCATGTGCTGTTTGGGGACAATTTTTTTGAAGTGCCATCCTGTCTGACACTGCAGTGCCACTCCTAGATGGGCCAGGTGTTTTGTGTCGGCCACTTGTGTCGCTTAGCTTAGTCACACAGCGACCTTGGTGCGCCTCTTTTTTTTCTTTGCATCATGTGCTGTTTGGGGACAATTTTTTTGAAGTGCCATCCTGTCTGACACTGCAGTGCCACTCCTAGATGGGCCAGGTGTTTGTGTCGGCCACTTGTGTCGCTTAGCTTAGTCACACAGCGACCTTGGTGCGCCTCTTTTTTTCTTTGCATCATGTGCTGTTTGGGGACAATTTTTTTGAAGTGCCATCCTGTCTGACACTGCAGTGCCACTCCTAGATGGGCCAGGTGTTTGTGTCGGCCACTTGTGTCGCTTAGCTTAGTCACACAGCGACCTTGGTGCGCCTCTTTTTTTCTTTGCATCATGTGCTGTTTGGGGACAATTTTTTTGAAGTGCCATCCTGTCTGACACTGCCAGTGCCACTCCTAGATGGGCCAGGTGTTTGTTGTCAGGCCACTTGTGTCGCTTAGCTTAGTCACCACAGCGACCTTGGTGCGCCTCTTTTTTTCTTTGCATCATGTGCTGTTTGGGGACAATTTTTTTGAAGTGCCATCCTGTCTGACACTGCAGTGCCACTCCTAGATGGGCCAGGTGTTTGTGTCGGCCACTTGTGTCGCTTAGCTTAGTCACACAGCGACCTTGGTGCGCCTCTTTTTTTCTTTGCATCATGTGCTGTTTGGGGGACAATTTTTTTGAAGTGCCATCCTGTCTGACACTGCAGTGCCACTCCTAGATGGGCCCAGGTGTTTGTGTCAGGCCACTTGTGTCGCTTAGCTTAGTCACACAGCGACCTTGGTGCGCCTCTTTTTTTCTTTGCATCATGTGCTGTTTGGGGACAATTTTTTTGAAGTGCCATCCTGTCTGACACTGCAGTGCCACTCCTAGATGGGCCAGGTGTTTGTGTCGGCCACTTGTGTCGCTTAGCTTAGTCACACAGCGACCTTGGTGCGCCTCTTTTTTTTCTTTGCAATCATGCTGCTGTTTGGGGACAATTTTTTTGAAAGTGCCATCCTGTCTGACACTGCAGTGCCACTCCTAGATGGGCCAGGTGTTTGTGTCGGCCACTTGTGTCGCTTAGCTTAGTCACACAGCGACCTTGGTGCGCCTCTTTTTTTCTTTGCATCATGTGCTGTTTGGGGACAATTTTTTTGAAGTGCCATCCTGTCTGACACTGCAGTGCCACTCCTAGATGGGCCAGGTGTTTGTGTCGGCCACTTGTGTCGCTTAGCTTAGTCACACAGCGACCTTGGTGCGCCTCTTTTTTTCTTTGCATCATGTGCTGTTTGGGGACAATTTTTTTGAAGTGCCATCCTGTCTGACACTGCAGTGCCACTCCTAGATGGGCCAGGTGTTTGTGTCGGCCACTTGTGTCGCTTAGCTTAGTCACACAGCGACCTTGGTGCGCCTCTTTTTTTCTTTGCATCATGTGCTGTTTGGGGACAATTTTTTTGAAGTGCCATCCTGTCTGACACTGCAGTGCCACTCCTAGATGGGCCAGGTGTTTGTGTCTGCCACTTGTGTCGCTTAGCTTAGTCACACAGCGACCTTGGTGCGCCTCTTTTTTTCTTTGCATCATGTGCTGTTTGGGGACAATTTTTTTGAAGTGCCATCCTGTCTGACACTGCAGTGCCACTCCTAGATGGGCCAGGTGTTTGTGTCGGCCACTTGTGTCGCTTAGCTTAGTCACACAGCGACCTTGGTGCGCCTCTTTTTTTCTTTGCATCATGTGCTGTTTGGGGACAATTTTTTTGAAGTGCCATCCTGTCTGACACTGCAGTGCCACTCCTAGATGGGCCAGGTGTTTGTGTCGGCCACTTGTGTCGCTTAGCTTAGTCACACAGCGACCTTGGTGCGCCTCTTTTTTTTCTTTGCATCATGTGCTGTTTGGGGACAATTTTTTTGAAGTGCCATCCTGTCTGACACTGCAGTGCCACTCCTAGATGGGCCAGGTGTTTGTGTCGGCCACTTGTGTCGCTTAGCTTAGTCACACAGCGACCTTGGTGCGCCTCTTTTTTTCTTTGCATCATGTGCTGTTTGGGGACAATTTTTTTGAAGTGCCATCCTGTCTGACACTGCAGTGCCACTCCTAGATGGGCCAGGTGTTTGTGTCGGCCACTTGTGTCGCTTAGCTTAGTCACACAGCGACCTTGGTGCGCCTCTTTTTTTCTTTGCATCATGTGCTGTTTGGGGACAATTTTTTTGAAGTGCCATCCTGTCTGACACTGCAGTGCCACTCCTAGATGGGCCAGGTGTTTGTGTCGGCCACTTGTGTCGCTTAGCTTAGTCACACAGCGACCTTGGTGCGCCTCTTTTTTTCTTTGCATCATGTGCTGTTTGGGACAATTTTTTTGAAGTGCCATCCTGTCTGACACTGCAGTGCCACTCCTAGATGGGCCAGGTGTTTGTGTCGGCCACTTGTGTCGCTTAGCTTAGTCACACAGCGACCCTTTGGTGCGCCTTTCTTTTTTTCCTTTGCATCATGTGCTGTTTGGGGACAATTTTTTTGAAGTGCCATCCTGTCTGACACTGCAGTGCCACTCCTAGATGGGCCAGGTGTTTGTGTCGGCCACTTGTGTCGCTTAGCTTAGTCACACAGCGACCTTGGTGCGCCTCTTTTTTTCTTTGCATCATGTGCTGTTTGGGGACAATTTTTTTGAAGTGCCATCCTGTCTGACACTGCAGTGCCACTCCTAGATGGGCCAGGTGTTTGTGTCTGCCACTTGTGTCGCTTAGCTTAGTCACACAGCGACCTTGGTGCGCCTCTTTTTTCTTTGCATCATGTGCTGTTTGGGGACAATTTTTTTGAAGTGCCATCCTGTCTGACACTGCAGTGCCACTCCTAGATGGGCCAGGTGTTTGTGTCGTGCCACTTGTGTCGCTTAGCTTAGTCACACAGCGACCTTGGTGCGCCTCTTTTTTTTCTTTGCATCATGTGCTGTTTGGGGACAATTTTTTTGAAGTGCCATCCTGTCTGACACTGCAGTGCCACTCCTAGATGGGCCAGGTGTTTGTGTCGGCCACTTGTGTCCTTAGCTTAGTCACACAGGACCTTGGTGCGCCTCTTTTTTTCTTTGCATCATGTGCTGTTTGGGGACAATTTTTTTGAAGTGCCATCCTGTCTGACACTGCAGTGCCACTCCTAGATGGGCCAGGTGTTTGTGTCGGCCACTTGTGTCGCTTAGCTTAGTCACACAGCGACCTTGGTGCGCCTCTTTTTGTCTTTGCATCATGTGCTGTTTGGGGACAATTTTTTTGAAGTGCCATCCTGTCTGACACTGCAGTGCCACTCCTAGATGGGCCAGGTGTTTGTGTCGGCCACTTGTGTCGCTTAGCTTAGTCACACAGCGACCTTGGTGCGCCTCTTTTTTTCTTTGCATCATGTGCTGTTTGGGGACAATTTTTTTGAAGTGCCATCCTGTCTGACACTGCAGTGCCACTCCTAGATGGGCCAGGTGTTTGTGTCGGCCACTTGTGTCGCTTAGCTTAGTCACACAGCGACCTTGGTGCGCCTCTTGTTTTTCTTTGCATCATGTGCTGTTTGGGGACAATTTTTTTGAAGTGCCATCCTGTCTGACACTGCAGTGCCACTCCCTAGATGGGCCCAGGTGTTTGTGTCGGCCACTTGTGTCGCTTAGCTTAGTCACACAGCGACCTTGGTGCGCCTCTTTTTTTCTTTGCATCATGTGCTGTTTGGGGACAATTTTTTTGAAGTGCCATCCTGTCTGACACTGCAGTGCCACTCCTAGATGGGCCAGGTGTTTGTGTCGGCCACTTGTGTCGCTTAGCTTTAGTCACACAGCGACCTTGGTGCGCCTCTTTTTTTCTTTGCATCATGTGCTGTTTGGGGACAATTTTTTTGAAGTGCCATCCTGTCTGACACTGCAGTGCCACTCCTAGATGGGCCAGGTGTTTGTGTCGGCCACTTGTGTCGCTTAGCTTAGTCACACAGCGACCTTGGTGCGCCTCTTTTTTTCTTTGCATCATGTGCTGTTTGGGGACAATTTTTTTGAAGTGCCATCCTGTCTGACACTGCAGTGCCACTCCTAGATGGGCCAGGGTGTTTGTGTCGGCCACTTGTGTCGCTTAGCTTAGTCACACAGCGACCTTGTGCGCCTCTTTTTTTTCTTTGCATCATGTGCTGTTTGGGGACAATTTTTTTGAAGTGCCATCCTGTCTGACACTGCAGTGCCACTCCTAGATGGGCCAGGTGTTTGTGTCGGCCACTTGTGTCGCTTAGCTTAGTCACACAGCGACCTTGGTGCGCCTCTTTTTTTCTTTGCATCATGTGCTGTTTGGGGACAATTTTTTTGAAGTGCCATCCTGTCTGACACTGCAGTGCCACTCCTAGATGGGCCAGGTGTTTGTGTCGGCCACTTGTGTCCGCTTAGCTTAGTCACACAGCGACCTTGGTGCGCCTCTTTTTTTCTTTGCATCATGTGCTGTTTGGGGACAATTTTTTTGAAGTGCCATCCTGTCTGACACTGCAGTGCCACTCCTAGATGGGCCAGGTGTTTGTGTCGGCCACTTGTGTCGCTTAGCTTAGTCACACAGCGACCTTGGTGCGCCTCTTTTTTTCTTTGCATCATGTGCTGTTTGGGGACAATTTTTTTGAAGTGCCATCCTGGTCTGACACTGCAGTGCCACTCCTAGATGGGCCAGTGTTTGTGTCGGCCACTTGTGTCGCTTAGCTTAGTCACACAGCGACCTTGGTGCGCCTCTTTTTTTCTTTGCATCATGTGCTGTTTGGGGACAATTTTTTTGAAGTGCCATCCTGTCTGACACTGCAGTGCCACTCCTAGATGGGCCAGGTGTTTGTGTCGGCCACTTGTGTCGCTTAGCTTAGTCACACAGCGACCTTGGTGCGCCTCTTTTTTTCTTTGCATCATGTGCTGTTTTGGGGACAATTTTTTTTGAAGTGCCATCCTGTCTGACACTGCAGTGCCACTCCTAGATGGGCCAGGTGTTTGTGTCGGCCACTTGTGTCGCTTAGCTTAGTCACACAGCGACCTTGGTGCGCCTCTTTTTTTCTTTGCATCATGTGCTGTTTGGGGACAATTTTTTTGAAGTGCCATCCTGTCTGACACTGCAGTGCCACTCCTAGATGGGCCAGGTGTTTGTGTCGGCCACTTGTGTCGCTTAGCTTAGTCACACAGCGACCTTGGTGCGCCTCTTTTTTTCTTTGCATCATGTGCTGTTTTGGGGACAATTTTTTTGAGAGTGCCATCCTGTCTGACACTGCAGTGCCACTCCTAGATGGGCCAGGTGTTTGTGTCGGCCACTTGTGTCGCTTAGCTTAGTCACACAGCGACCTTGGTGCGCCTCTTTTTTTCTTTGCATCATGTGCTGTTTGGGGACAATTTTTTTGAAGTGCCATCCTGTCTGACACTGCAGTGCCACTCCTAGATGGGCCAGGTGTTTGTGTCGGCCACTTGTGTCGCTTAGCTTAGTCACACAGCGACCTTGGTGCGCCTCTTTTTTTCTTTGCATCATGTGCTGTTTGGGGACCAATTTTTTTGAAGTGCCATCCTGTCTGACACTGCAGTGCCACTCCTAGATGGGCCCAGGTGTTTAGTGTCTGCCACTTGTGTCGCTTAGCTTAGTCACACAGCGACCTTGGTGCGCCTCTTTTTTTCTTTGCATCATGAGCTGTTTTGGGGACAATTTTTTTGAAGTGCCATCCTGTCTGACACTGCAGTGCCACTCCTAGATGGGCCAGGTGTTTGTGTCAGGCCACTTGTGTCGCTTAGCTTAGTCACACAGCGACCTTGGTGCGCCTCTTTTTTTCTTTGCATCATGTGCTGTTTGGGGACAATTTTTTTGAAGTGCCATCCTGTCTGACACTGCAGTGCCACTCCTAGATGGGCCAGGTGTTTGTGTCGGCCACTTGTGTCGCTTAGCTTAGTCACACAGCGACCTTGGTGGCGCCTCTTGTGGTTTTGACTTCTTTGCATCATGTGCTGTTTGGGGACAATTTTTTTGATAGTGCCATCCTGTCTGACACTGCAGTGCCACTCCTAGATGGGCCAGGTGTTTTGTGTCGGCCACTTGTGTCGCTTAGCTTTAGTCACACAGCGACCTTGGGCGCCTCTTTTTTCTTTGCATCATGTGCTGTTGGGGACAATTTTTTTTGAAGTGCCATCCTGTCTGACACTGCAGTGCCACTCCTAGATGGGGCCAG